>NC_133507.1:27482500-28732500 GCF_049354715.1 Callithrix jacchus
ATCCCAGCACTTTGGGAGGCTGAGGTGGGTGGATCACTTGAGGTCAAGAGTTCAAGACCAGCCTGACCAACATGGTGGTCTCTACTATAAAAAGCAGGGTGTGGGCATGGTGGCTCACGCCTGTAATCCCAGCCCTTTGGGAGATCAAGGCGGGCGAATCATGAGGTCAGGAGATCAAGACCATCCTGGTCAACATGGTGAAACCTCATTTCCAATACAAATAAAAAATTAGCTGGATGTGGTGTCACATGCCTGTAGTCCCAGGTACTCGGGAGGCTGAGGCAGGAGAATCGCTTGAACCTGAGACGTAGAGGATCAGTTAGCTGAGATCATGCCACTGCACTCCAGCCTGGGTGACAGAGCGGGACTCCGTATAAAAAAAAAAGAAAAAAGAAAGAAATCAAAGAAAAATATGCCACACTAACACCAAAAGTGGGAGTAGCTATATTAATTTCAGATAGAGCAGACTTCAGAGCAAGGAAAGTTGTAGAGATAAAGAGTTATGACATAATGACAAAGGGATCAACTCTTCAAGAAGGCATAACAATCCTTAATGTGTCTGTGCCTAACAATGGAGAGTCAGAAGTCATGAGGCAAAAACTAATAGAACTGCAAGGAGAAATAGATGAATCACTATTATAGTTGGAGACTGCAATACCCCTCTCTCCATTTCTGATAAAATGAACAGATCCAGCAGGCAGAAATCAGAAAGGACATGGTCGAACTCAACAACACCGTCAATCACTGGATGTAACTGAAACAAGGACAGATGACTTCATCCAACAATAGCAGCAGCACATTCTTATCAATGGAATATTCACCAAGAGAAAGCACATTCTTGGGCATGAGACACATTTTAAAATTTTGAAAGAATATAAATTATACAATGTTCATTCTCAGACTACAGGGGGATTAAACTAGAGATGAATAATAGAAAGAGCTGGAACATCCCCACACACTCAGAGATTAAACAATACACTTCTAAATAACACGTGGGTTGAAGAGAAAATCTCAAGAGAAATTAAAAAATTTAAAAATATGTTGAACTGATAAAAAATGAAAATATAATTTAGCAAAATGTGTGGGATGCAGTGAAAGCAGTGCTTAGAGGGAAACGTATAGCACTGAATGCTTCTATGTAAAAAGAAGATACAAAATCAGTAATTTAAGCTTCCACCTTAGGAAACTAGAAAAAGAAGGGCAAATTAAGCCCAAGAGAAGCAGAAAAAGAGAAACAATAAAAACTAGAGCAGAAATCAATGAAATCAAAAACAGAAAATTAATAAAGAAAATCATCAAAATTGGCTGGGTGCGGTGGCTCACGCCTGTAGTCCCAGCAGTTTTGGAGGCCAAGGCAGGCAGATCACTTAAGGTCAGGAGTTTGAGACCAGCCTGGCCAAAATGGTGAAACTCTATCTCTACTAAAAATATAAACATTTGCTGGGCATGGTGGTGCGTGCCTGTAGTTTCAGCTACTTGGGAGGCTGAGGCAGGAGAATCACTTAAACCCCGGAGGTGGAAGTTGCAATGAGCCAAGATCGTGCCATTGCACTCCAGCCTGGTTGAACTCCATCTAAAAAAAAAAAAATTCATAAAAATTGAAGGTCAGCTTTTTAAAAAGATCAACAAAATCAATAAGCCTCTAGCTAGGCTAAGGAAAAAAAGAGTTGACAAATTATTAATATCAGACATGAAAGAGGTGACATAATTACATATCCCACGAACATTAAGAGACTAAGAAACGAATTTTATGAACAATTATGCCCAGGCATTTGACAACCTAGATGAAATTGGCAAATTCTTTGAAAGATACAATCTGCCAAAACATATGAAGAGAAGCAGACAATCTGAATAGGCCAATATCTATTAAATGAGTTGAATCAATAATTAACAACTTTCTGTAACAGAATCAGGCCCAGATGAGTTCACTGGTGAATTCTACCAAATATTTAAGGAGGAAATTATTCTGACTCTGTAATCTCTTTCAAAAGATAGAAGCAGAGGGAATAATTCCTAGCTTATTCTCTGAGGTCAATATTACTTTTTTTTTTTTTTTTGAGAGATTCTTGCTCATTCTCCAGGCTGTAGTGCAGTGGTATGATCTCGGCTCACTGCAACCTCCATCTCCCGAATTCAAGCAATTCCCCTGCCTCAGCCTCCTGAGTAGCTGGGACTACAGGCACGCACCCCCATGCCCGGCTAGTTTTTTGTATTTTAGTAGAGATGTGGCTTGACTATGGTCAGGATGGTCTCGATCTCCTGACCTTATGATCTGCCTGCCTTGGCCTCCCAAAGGGCTGAGATTACAGGCGTGAACCACCACACGCAGACAACATTACCTTAATAATCAAAACACGACAAAGAAAACTACAGACCAGTATTTCTCATGAATATTAATGCAAAAATACTGAACACCATATTAACAAATCAAATCCAACAATGTGTAAAAAGAATTATATACCATAACCAGGGCTGGGCTTGGTGGCTCACGCTTATAATCCCAGCACTTCGGGAGGTTAAGAAGGGAAGATCTCCTGAGGTCAGCAGTTTGAGATCAGCCTGGCCAACATGGCAAAACCCTGTCTCTACTAAAAATACAAAAATTAGCTAGGCATGCTAGTGCACACCTATAGTCCCAACTACTCAGGAGGCTGAGGCAGGAGATTCGCTTGAACCTGGGAGGCGGAGGTTGCAGTGAGCTGAGATTGCGCCATTGCACTACAGTTTGGGTGACAAGAGGGAAACTTTGAAAAAGGGAATTAAATAATAGCAGTAATAGTAAAAACAAACCTTATAATTTGTAGTTGCTACATAATAAAGTAAATTTTGCTGTGTTGTGTGCTGTGTAATATAAAACCTAATCCCCAGCTCTGCTTAAAATTAACTAACTCCCTGTAAAACCCACCTTATCGATTCTCCCCACATTCTCAGCAAAGTTCCCAGGCATCGCAAGACTCCTGTTTTTCTTGCTGACCAGCTGCAAGGTCACAGGGCAAGATAACACCCAAAGAATCTACAATGTGTTTCTCGAAATGCTATTTTTCAAATGGAAGTACATCCCTAGACATGTTACAAATTAATTAACTGTTCTTTGTTCTGATTTCTGTAAACCCTTAGCTGCTATGTCATCCTGGATGTATCAAAGTAACCCATTTTCTTTCTCCAGGGCTCAGACTTGGGATGTAATCTTTTGAGCCAGTGGCCACCTAAATAAAATCCTGTGTTTCACCCATTGGTCTCTCTGATCTCCTGGATATTCTGTAACAACTTCATCTCAAAAAACAAAACAAAACAAAAAAATTACATACCATGACCAAATGGAATTACTCAAGGTATGCAAGCCTGGTTCAACATTCAAAAAAAATGAATCACTATATCCATCACATCAACAGGGAAAGAAGAAAAATCACAAGATTACATCAATAGATTAAAAAAATTTTGACTAAGTCTGACACCCATTTGTGATAAAAACTCTCACCAACCTAGGAATAGAGGAGAACTTCCTCAATTTGATAGAAAACATTTACAAAACCCTACAGCTAACACCTATTCATGGTGAGAAACAAGAAGCTTTCTCTCTAAGCTCAGAAGCAAGGTAAGGATGTCCCCATTCACCTCTTTTTCAATGTCATATGGGAAGATCTAATAACATAATAAGACCAGAAAAGAGAAGATGTACTGATTAAGAGGAAAATAAAACTGTCTTCATTCCCAGATGATACGATTGTCTATGCAGAAAATCTAAAAGAGCTGGGTGGTGGCTCACACCTGTAATCCTAGCACTTTGGGAGGCCAAGGTGTTGGATCACTTGAGGACAGGAGTTCGAGACCAGCCTGGCCAACATGAAGAAACTCCATCTTTAGTAAAAATACAAAGCCAGGCATGGGGGTGTGTGCCTGTAATCCCAGCAATTCAGGAGGCTGAGGCACAAGAATCACTTGAACCCAGGAGTCAGAGGATGCAGTGAGCTGAGGTTGCACCATTGCACTCCAGCCCTGGTAACAGAGCGAGACTCTGTCTCAATTAAAATAAAAAAAAAGTCGGGCATGGTGGCTCACATCTGTAATCTCAACATTTTGTGAGGCCTCTGTGGGTGGATCACCTAATCTCAGCTGCTTGGGAGGCTAAGGCAGGAGAACTGAACCCAGGAGGCAGAGGTTGCAGTGAGCAGAAATTGTGCCACTGCACTCTAGCCTGGGGAAAAAAAAAAGAAAATCTGAAAGAATTGATAAAAACCTCCTGGAGCTAATAAGTGCTTATAGTAGCTTTGTAGGATATAAGGTTAATACAAAAAAGGCAATCACTTTCCTATGTATCAGCAATGAACTAGTAGAATTTGAAATTAAAAATACAATACCACTTACATTAGCACCTCAAAAAATGAAATAATTAAGTATAAATCTAATAAAATATGCACAAAATTTATGAGAAAAACTGTAAAACTGCTGAAAGAAATCAAATAACTAAATAAATGGAGATATATATTCCATAGTCATTCATAGGAAGATCCGATATTGTCAAGGTATTGATTCTTTCCAACTCGATCTGTAATTTCAATGCAATTCCAATGGTATGGTTTGGATGTTTGTCTCCTCCAAATCTCATGCTAAAATATGATTCCCGGTGTTGGAGGTGGGGCCTGGGAGGTGATTGGATTGTGGGGACGGATCTCTCAAGAATAATTTATCACTATCCCCTTGGTGAGAAGTGAATTCTTGCTCAGTTACTTCACTCAAGACCTGGCTGTTTAAAAACCTAGAACCTCTCCCACTGGCTTGTTGCTCTCACTCCAGTTACATTACAGGCCTGCTCCCACTTCGCCGTATGCCATGTCTGTAAGCTTCCTGAAGTCCTCACCAGAAGCCAAGCAGATGTTGGTGCCATGCTTTTATAGCCTGCAGAACTGTGAGCCAATTAAACCTCTTTTCGTTACAATTACTCACTCTCAGGTACTCTTTATAGCAAAGCAAGAATGGTTGAAGACACCCAATCAAGTGTCTTGAGTGAAAAAAAAGAGAAATGGGTTGGTTGTTTTTTAAAAGTTTTTTATAGAGGCAAAATTTACATATAATAAAATGCACGCATTTTAAATGTACCAGTTGATGTGGGTTTTTTTTCAGTTCAATGAGTTTTGTCAAGCGTAAACCCCCTGTGTAACTCTCAGTATTATCAAGATAGAGAATATTTCCCTCACCCTAAAAAAGTTCCCTCATGCCCCTTAGCAGCCAATTCCCATACCCCAGCCCCAAGAAAACCACTGATTTGCTTTCTCTGCCATTACAGAATTAGCTTTGCCTATTCAAGAAATTCATATAAACAGAATTATGTGATGGGTTTTTTTTTTTGTTTTTGGGTTCTTTTACTTTAACATGATTTAAAAATGTTTATTCATGTTGTTGCATTTATTATTAAGTCATTCCTTTTTATTGTTGGTTAGGATTCCATGTATGGATATACCGTTTTTTTAATCTGTTTTCCTGTTGACGGCGTTTGAATTGTTCCCAGCTTTGGGCTATTACAAATAAACTTGCTATGAAAATTTGAGTAGATTTCCTTGGGTAGACATATTTTTATTTCTCTTGAGTAGAATACTGACAGTGGAATTGTGTGGTTGTATGCTAAGAATTTATGTTTAATTTCATAAGAAACTGACAACCGGGCGCGGTGGCTCACGCCTGTAATCCCAGCACTTTGGGAGGCTGAGGCAGGTGGATCACGAGGTCCAGAAATTGAGACCATCCTGGCCAACATGGTGAAACCCTGTCTGTACTAAAAAACACAAATAGCCAGGTGTGGTGGCATGCACTTGTAGAGTCCCAGCTACTTGGGAGGCTGAAGCAAGAGAATGGCTTGAACCCAGGAAGCGGAGGTTGCAGTGAGCCGAGATTGCCCCACTGCACTCCAGCCTGGTGACTTCATCACAAAAAAAAAAGAAAAAAAAGAAACTGCCAGACTCTTTTCCAATATGATCGTACTGTTTTACACTCCCACCCGCTTGTATGTGAGTTCTAATTCTTCTATGTCCTCATCACACTTGGTATTGTCAGGTTCTTTTGTTTTTGCCAGTCTAGAGGGTATTGAGAGGGAGTCTCTCATTGAGTGTTTTGTGTTGCTGTTGTTTGTTTTGAGACAGAGTCTCACTCCATTGCTCAGGCTGGAGTGCAATGTCATGGTCTCTGCTCACTGCAAACGTTGCCTCCCAGGTTCAAGCGATTCTCTTGCTTCAGTCTTCTGAGTAGCTGGGATTACAGGTGCCCACCACCAAGCCCAGCTAACTTTTTTTGTATTTTTAGTAGAGACAGGATTTCACGATGTTGGCCAGGCTGGTTTCAAACTCCTGACTTCAAGTGATCCGCCCACCTCAGTCTCCCAAAGTGTTGGCATTACAGGTGTGAGCCGTTTCGCCCAGCCTCTCAATGTGGTTTTAATTTACATTTCTCTGTTGACTAATGATGTTAAGCTCCGTTCATTTGCTTATTAGCCATTTATATATCTACTGCAAAATGCCCGTTTACATCTTTTACCCATTTTTAGAAGTTGAGTTTAAAAGTTGTCCTTTGTTACTGAGGATAAGAGTTCATTATATACTCTAGACACTCTTTGTCAGATACACAGATTTTGATTTTTTTCTCACAATCTGTGACTTATCTTCTCATTTTTTTTTTGAGACAGAGTCTCGCTCTTTTGCCAGGCGCCAGGCTGGAGTGCAGTGGCGCAATCTCAGCTCACTGCAACCTCCGCCTCCTGGGGTCAAGCAATTCACCTGCCTCAGCCGCCCAAGCAGCTGGGACTACAGGTGCGCGCCACCATGGCCAGGTAATTTTTGTATTTTTAGTAGAGACAGGGTTTCACCGTGTTGGCCAGGATGGTCTCGATCTCTGACCTTGTGATCCGCCTGCCTCAGCCTCCCAAAGTGCTGATATTACAGGCATGTGCCACTGCGCCTGGCCATCTTCTCATTTTCTTAACAGTGCCCTTTGAATATTTTAAGTTGATAAAACCAATTTATCATTTTGTTTTGTTTTGTTTTATAGTTGATGAGCTGGGTTGGCTTTTTTTGTAAAGTGATCAGGCTCTTCTGATAGGATCTCTAGGGCTACTGTAAGGTAACATGAGAGAATGAGACCTTTTGGGCTACAGTGGTAACAAATGTGGGTAAGGAATTTGGGGGATCCTGGGGAGGCAGGAAAATTAGGCGGAAGGTTCCAAAGGTCAGGATCTTGAACTAGAAGAGTGGAAACAATAATAATACCTAGTATTAATATTTATTGAGTGCTTACTATGTTTCAGACCTTGTAGAATCTTCGCTTGTATTAACTTATGAGATCTTCACACCACCACTGTGGAATAGATGCTATTATACCCCCGATTTGCATGCAGGGAAACAGAGTGATTAAGAAACTTGCCCAAGGTCATGTACCCAGAAAATGGCAGAGTCAGGATTCAAATAAAATCCTGACAATTCATACAATGAGGATTCTTGCTTTTTTTTTTTTTTTTTTTCTGAGATGGAGTTTTGCTCTTATTGCCCAGGCTGGAGTGCAATGGCCTGATCTTGGCTCATGGCAACCTCCGCCTCCTGGGTTCAAGCAATTCTTCTGTCTCAGCCTCCCTAGTAGCTGGGATTACTGGCATATGCCACCACACCCAGCTAATTTTGTATTTTTAGTAGAGACGAGGTTTCTCCATGTCTGTCAGGCTGGTCTCGAACTCCCGACTTCAGGTGATCTGCCTGCCTTGGCCTCTCAAAGTGCTGGGATTACATGTGTGAGCCATTGTGCCTGGCCTCTGTGCCACCACGCCCGGTCTCAACTCCTTGCTTTTAACCACCATATTTGGGTGTATCTGGTCAAGTGGAGCTGCTGACTGGTAAGGGTCAGGAAAGTGGGCTGAAAACATTCTGCAGCAGGAGTATTGAGTGTCCATTGGCATCCTCCCCAGAGTGCCACCCAGGTTTCTGTGTCAATGAGCTGTTCAGTCATCATCTGAGGGGCGCCAACCTAAACCTCTGGTACTACCAAATGCAAAGCAACCTTGCGTGGCACACAGAAACACAGAACTCATACGAGAAACAGGGTGTCTCTGGCCAGGCGTGGTGGCTCATGCCTGTAATTTCAGAACTTTGGGAGGCCAAGGCAGGTGAATTATTTGAGGTCAGGAATTGCGACCAGCCTGGCCAACATGGTGAAACCCTGTCTCTACTAAAAATACAAAAATTAGCCAGGTGTGGTGATGTGTACCTGTAATCCCAGATATTCGGGAGGCCGAAGCAGGAGAATTACTTGAACCCGGGAGGCGGAGGTCGCAGTGAGCTGAGATCATGCCACTGCACTCCAGCCAGGGTAACACAGTGAGACTCCGTCTCAAAAACGAAAAAAAAGAGAGAAAGAAACAGGGTGTGGAGATCACAGGCCTCTGATTCTGCTTCTTGACTTGCCCCCGGAAGGTTCTCATGGGGTTTTACGTCTAACCTCTCACACTGTGAAGTCCATTTCCATGCTTGCTAGGACCCTCCCGCATCCTGGACGTGGCCCGTCTGTTTGCATTGCCTGTCTCTGACGCTGCCTCCAGACCTTTAGTACCATTTTGGTCCTTTGGTCCTGTTTGTGCCCAGTTCTGAGGGACCTTCATGGAAGTTCCCCATCCCACTACTCATGCCTTACAGGTTGAGGGCTGCAAGGAACGAGAGAATGTCAGGAGGTCCTGTGCTTCCACTTCTGTAGGTTGGGTGTCTGACTACGGTTAAAGCTGTGAAAATATGATACACAGTGAACATATTTCAAAACGTCACTTGAAGAGACAAATGTTTTTCATGTCTTTTTTTTTTTTGAGACGGAGTCTCTGTTGCCCAGGCTGGAGTGCAGCGGTGTGATTTTGGCTCACTGAAACCTCTACTTCCTGAGTTCAAGCAATTCTTCTGCCTCAGCCTCCCAAGTAGCTGGGATTACAGGCGCATGTCACCACGGCCTGGCTAACTTTTGTATTTTTAGTAGAGACGGGGTTTCACCATGTTGGCCAGGTTGGTCTCCAACTCCTGACCTTGTGATCCACCTGCCTCGACCTCCCAAAGTGCTGGGATTACAGGCATGAACCACTGCACCTGGCCTTCATGTCATCTTTTAAGCTATGAGAAAAGTTTGTGTATTTCCAGATTTTTTTTCTTTCAAAATATCAGGACAGTAGTATTGGCTTCTTCATCTTAGAAAAAATAGACGTCTCTAAGCATCTGCAGACAAAGCATTGATAACAAAGAGAGACTAGAAAATGAGAAGTGGGACATTATTATTATTATTATTTTGAGACCAACTTTTGCTCTGTCACCCAGGCTGGAGTGCATTGGTGTGATCTCAGCTCACTGCAGTGAGCCCTCTTGGGCTCAAGCGATTGTCCTGCCTCAGCCTCCTGAGTACCTGGGACTACAGGCACGCACTACTATGCCAGGCTGATGTTTTGTTGTATTTTTAGTAGAGATGGGGTTTCACCATGTTGTCCAGGCTGGTCTTGAACTCCTGACCTCAGGTGATCTGCCCGCCTTGGCCTCCCAAAGTGCTGGGTTTATAGGCATGAGCCACTGCATCCAGCCTGGGACATTATTATATATCATAAAATACTGCTGTCTCCAATGATGTGAGGTAAATAAAAAACCCTCAAATGGTCCAAGTCCTGAAGGACTCAAAGTGAGTGAGATGAGCTATTAGAAATATTAATGCAGTCAGGGGCTTGATAAAATGTGAAGTTAAAATGAACTTTTCATTGGACTCACCTTTGTTGAGGTTTAAGTGAGACCCCCTAGGCCACAATAACCCATATTTTTAAAGAGAAATTATCCTTAATGGAAGATCTTTAACTCTCAAATGTGGACAGTTTTTTTTATTTAATAGTTTTGAATTACATTCCTTCCGTTATGTGGTAATTAGATATGACCGAGTTTCATTTGGAGCCACTTATGGCTCATTTTCCTAAATGTCATACAAAAGGTGTTTGCAATCAAATTAGAAATGGCCGGCTTTTGAACGATAGTAATGGTCACCTCTGTTTTTTTCTTGTGACATGATTGAGTATGGAGCAATTAACTCCAGCTAAACGGAGCAGGTTGAAAGGGTCAGGAATCTGCAGCCAGATATGCTCTCTGGGCACGTGGCTTGGGGAAGCCAGAGAGGATGTTTGCAAATGGTGTGGGCAGTTCTGCAGGAGCCACCTCTGAGAACCGCAGTGTAGCGTGAATGATTCCGCACCAATCCTTGTATGCGGAACATGTCATTCTCAATATTTCAGCTTAATTCACTCACGTCACATCAATATCCCGACTTTGCAGAGCAGGGATGGAATGTACTGGCAAAAAAAATGTGATGAGAGGGCAGGTGTGGTGGCTCATGCCTGTAATCCCAGCACTTTGGGAGTTGGAAGTGGGAGGATCACTTGAACCCAGAAGTTTGATACCAACCTGGTCTACACAGGGAGACCCAGTCTCTGGGGAAAAAAAAAAAAAAAAAAAAAAAAAAAAGCTTGGCACAGTGGTGCATGCTGGTGGTCCCAGCTACTTGGGAGGCTGAGGCAGGAGGATTACTTGGGCCCAGGAGGTCAATGCTGCGGTGAGCTGTGATTGTACCACTGTAACTCCAGCCTGGGCAACAGAGCAAGAACCTGTCTAAAAAATTTTTGTGTGTGTGTTTGGACATAAAACATGTTAGAATACAGTATCAGCCATGCAGCTGAAGTCTATTGTTCAGCTTATGTAAATATCACACTTTTGCTTTTATCGAATCACGATAAAGACGAGAAGCAGAGACAAATTCTGGATATTATCTTTTGCCCTAAAGAAATGGCAGGAGTCCTTATCAGTAAGAGCACACAAGAATGGGAAGTTCAGAGCCAGCACTATCTGGAGACCCATGCAGAGTACACTGGTTCTAAGAAGGCTGGGAGCCAGCTGGGTTTTCAGGACAGAGACTCGGGTCTCTATGACACAGGGACCAGCAGCCAGACTGCCTTGTTGCTGAAGTCCCTCAAAGGTTCTGGGGCACCCTAATTCTCCCAGTCTTGAAGCCTGGGGCATGGGAGTTAGAGGGTCTGTAGAAGAGAGCCACAGGCAGAGGAAAGGAGACTGGCAGGGAGCCTGACAGCTGCTGTGCTCCAGGACAAACGGGACTCCCCAGTTTACTGCCCAGTAGTCAACCTCATTGGCTCACCTTGCAGCTAATTTGAATGATGTTTGCTTACATTAGTGTTATTACTCACGGATGAAGGTGAGAGGCGGTTTTCCAAGATTTTCGCCAATTCAAGGATTCTGTTGTGAAGAATTGAGATGCAAGGGTGGGACAGGTGCTGTGGCTCATGCCTGTGATCCCAGCATTTTGGGAAACTGAGGCAAGTGGATCACCTGAGGTCAGGAGTTGGTAACCAGCCTGGGCAACATGGTGCAACCCCGTCTCTACTAAAAACACAAAATTAGCCGGGTGTGGCGGCGCGTCCCTGTAGTCCCAGCTACTCGAGAGGCTGAGTCAGAGAATTGCTTGAACCCAGGAGATGGCGCCACTGCACTCCAGACTGGGCGATAGAGCAAGGCTCCATCTCAAAAAAGAAAGAAAGAAAGAAAAAAAAGCAATGCTAGGGTGTGGAGTGTGGAGTGGGAGGAGGAACAGAGGAAACCCACCTGGACTGCCACAGGCCTTTGGCACCCAGTGTAAGACTTTCCTGCCCCTTTCGATGCCATCATCTGCAAAGCCTGCCTGGGTAAAATCTAAGGAAACAGCCAGATCTTTTTGTGTTTTGTGTAGCAGCTGAGACCTGCTCCACCTGTGAGATCACCTTATCCCACTAATGACCTTAATTGCTGAATCCTTTAAAATGCCAATATTGGCCCAGCCTTGTAATGGTGATCGATGGAAGCTCGGGGCCAGTCAGTCTGCGATGTATCGGCAACCTCACAGCCACAGAGTGCTCCGAGGCTGCTGGAGGGGATGCCAGAGAAGGCAAAGAATTGATAGTGGCTCCCCTTTCAGAGCCCTCTAATTTGGGTAGGGAAGAAGGCTTACAGGGACTTCAGTCTGATGCTGAGAGGAGGCCTGATGCATCTTATCATTCAGCAGTGCCTCCAGAATAAAGTCCCACATTTTATCCTTAATATATATATATTTTTTAAAGCTTTCAAATTACAGGAAAAAAACATGTAAGGAGACACCGTCTTCTCCATGAGGTGAAGTTTTGTGCAATTAGAAAGGATTTCTCTTCTCCTAGAAGACCCAGCATATGCCCTCCTGGCTGGCACCTGGACGCAGGGCACAGATTTCACAGTGTTGTGTGGTGGTTCTATTCGTGGTTCTTCATGGCCTGGACTTGAACTGTCCTGGCTCTGTCTCCTGTTGCACGCTTCCTTGTGGTGGGACCTTCAGACAGCCTTCCACAATTCTGCCAAGCCACTAGCTTGGTAGGCCCCAGGCCCTTTATCTCCCTCATGCTCTCTGCCCTGTTTATAAATCTTTCCTTCCTTTCTCTATCTGGTTAAGTCCTACATGTTCTTGATTTTCCCTGTTGATTTTTTTTTTTTTTTTTTTTGAGACCCAGTTTTGCTCTTGTTGCCCAGGCTGGAGTGCAATGGCGTGATCTTGGCTCATTGCAACCTCCGCCTCCTGGATTCAAGAGATTCTCCTGCTTCAGCCTCCTGAGTAGCTGGGATTACAGGCACCTGCCACCCACCCGGCTAATTTTTTGTGTTTTTTATAGAGATGGGATTTCATTGTGTTGTCCAGGCTGGTCTCAAACTCCTGACCTCAGGTGATCCACCTAGCTCAGCCTCCCAAAGTGTTAGGATGACAGGCATGAGCCACTGCGCCTGGCCTTCCCTGTTAATTTTTAAGTTTCTTTTTAAAAAAAAAATATTGTGAAATGTAACACTCACTTGGACAAGTGTTATCAAACATGAACTCACAGTTCCATAAACTGTGTTAAAGCAAATACCAAAGTAATCCACACTCAGATCATGAAATAGAACATTCCCAGTCTCCAGCATCACCTCCTCCCACTTCAACTCCCCCTTCTCCCAAAGGCCTTGTTTTTGTATCTGCAATCCTCTCCCCGCATCATTCTGACTTTTAAGGAAACCACTTCCCTGTCTTTTATTTTTTTAAGAGACTTGATCTCACTATGTTGCCCAGGCTGGGCTCAAGCAATTCTTCTGCCTCAGCCTCCTGAGTACCTGGGACCTCACGCACACACCACCACACTCAGCTCCTGACTTCACTTTTTTCTTTTCAAAATTTGGATTATTTCTAGTTTTTGGTATTTATGAATAATTCTGCTGTGAACCTTTTTTTGCATGTCTCCTACACTACACATGCATGCATTTCTGCTAGGTACAAAACTTAGAGTGTATATAATCAACTTTAATTTATTAAGACAGTAAACCAGCGAGTGTACCAATTTACACTTCGCCAGCTGTATACAAGAGAAGCTTTCCTCTATATCTGTCCCAACACTGGTAATATGGTCTTTTAAGTTTTAGTCATTTTGGTAGTGGAAATAGCTTTTGTTTCGTTTTGTTTTTTGTTTGTTTGTTTCAAGATGGAGTTTTGCTCTGTTGCCCAGGCTGGAGTGCAGTGGTATGATCTTGGTTCACTGCAACCTCTGCCACCTGGGTTCAAGCAATTCTCCTGCCTCAGCCTCCCAAGAAGCTGGGATTACAGGAGTGTTCCACTATGCCTGGCTAATTTTTTTGTATTTTTAGCAGAGACGGGTTTCACCATGTTGGCCAGGCTGGACTCAAACTCCCGACCTCAAATGATCCACCTACCTGGGCCTCCCAATGTGCTAGGATTACAGGTGTGAGCCACCATGCCCAGCCCATATATGGTTTTTATTTGTATTTCCCTGATGATAATGAGACTGAGCATGTTTTCACATATTTATTGGCTATTTAGTGTCCTCTATTGCAAAGTGCTTGTTCATATCTTTTACTCATTTATTCATTGTGTGCTCTTTTTCTTTCTTTGTTCTGTAGACATACACACACATACACAAACATGTATATAGAGTCAGCTCTTTATATAATATGGATATAACGTTTAGTCTGTTACAAGTGTTGCAACTATCCCCATCACTCAGAGGCTTGTCATTCTCTTAAAGTCCTCTTTTGATTAATGGAAGCTTTTAATTGTTAATGTGGACAAATTTATCAGTCTTTCCCTTACTATTAATGGTTTAATGTCCTATTTAAGAAATATTTGGCCAGGCGCGTGACTCAAGCCTGTAATCCCAGCCCTTTGGGAGGCCGAGGTGGGTGGATCACAAGGTCAAGAGATCGAGACCATCCTGGTCAACATGGTGAAACCCCATCTCTACTAAAAATACAAAAAAAATTAGCTGGGCATGGTGGCGCATGCCCGTAATCCCAGCTACTCGGAAGGCTGAGGCAGGAGAATCGCCTGAACCCAGGAGGCCGAGGTTGCAGCGAGCTGAGATCGTGCCATTGCACTCCAGCCTGGGTAACAAGAGCGAAACTCTGTCTCAAAAAAAAAAAAAAGAAAAAAGAAGAAAATATTTGTCATGAATATGTTCTTTTTTAGTATCTAGTAGAAACTTAAAAAAAAATTTTTTTTTTGAGACGGAGTTTCGCTCTTGTTACCCAGGCTGGAGTGCAATGGCAGGATCTCGGCTCACTGCAACCTCCACCTCCTGGGTTCAGGCGATTCTCCTGCCTCAGCCTTCCGAGTAGCTGGGATTACGGGCATGCGCCACCATGCCCAGCTAATTTTTTTTGTATTTTTAGTAGAGACGGGGTTTCACCATGTTGACCAGGATGGTCTCGATCTCTTGACCTTGTGATCCACCCGCTTCGGCCTCCCAAAGTGCTGGAATTATAGGTGTGAGCCACCGCGCCCGGCCTAAAAATATTTAAATTGAAACGTAACATGCATAAAATGCACAAATTGTAGGAAGCTTAAGTGTATAGCTCAGGAGATTTTTACATACCTCTATACCCAGAGAACCTCTATGCAGAACAAGTTGGATATTTACAGCAAACCATCATGTTCCCAATCAATTACAACGCCATCCTTAAGGCCATCACTTTTCTAACTTCTATTCATCTTTTCTCCTTGTTGTTGGATATTTGGATTTGTTCAGTTTTGGGACTATTACAAATAAATTGCTGTGAACATTATTGTATGTGTCTTTTGATGCACGTAACACAGATTCTCTTGGGTGTATACTAAGAATGGGATTGCCAGACTGAGGTATTAATTTATTTGTAGATACTGCCAAACCTTTTCCAAATTTACACTCCAAAAGCAATTGAGGGTTCCCATTGGTTCACATCCTCACTAACACTTGGTATTGTCAGACTTTTTAATTTTAGCTGTTCTTCTGGGATGTGTAGTGATATCATATTGTTAATTTCACATTTCCAGCTGGGCGCGTTGGCTCACGCCTGTAATCGAAGCACTTTGGGAGGCTGAGGCAGGTGGATCACGAAGTCAGGAGTTCAAGACCAGCCTGGCCAAGATGGTGAAATTAAAATACAAAAATTAGCTGGGCACAGCAGCAGGCGCCTGTAATCCCAGCTACTCAGGAGGCTGAGGCAGGAGAATTGCCTGAACCCAAGGGGCGGAGGTTGCGGTGAGCCGAGATCGCGCCATTGCACTCCAGCCTGGGTAACAAGAGCGAAACTCCGTCTCAAAAAAAAAAAAAAAAAAAAAAAAAAAGCACGTTTCCCTAATGAGTAATGATGTGAAGCATTCTTCCATATATCTATTGGTTATGAAGTTCCAGACCAAGCCTATTTTTAAAAATGGGGCTGATTTATGGCCCGGCGAGGTGGCTCACGCCTATATTTCCAGCACTTTGGGAGGTCGAGGTGGGTGGATCACGAGGTCAAGAGATAAAGATCATCCTGGTCAACAAGGTGAAACCCCATCTCTACTAAAAATACAAAAATTAGCTGGGCATGGTGGTGAGCCCCTGTAATCCCAGCTACTCAGAAGGCTGAGGCAGGAGAATTGCTTGAACCTGGGAGGCGGAGGTTGCAGTGAGCCGAGATCTCTATTGCACTCCAGCCTAGGTAACAACAGCGAAACTCCATCTAAAAAAAAAATGGGGCTGATTTGTTTTTCTTCATGGTTTGTAGAAGTTCTCTGTTTTGTAGAAGTTCTCTGTGCACTGTAGTTGTGAGTTCTTTGTTGGATATGTTTTAAAAGATACTTTCCCATCCATGGCTTGTTCTTTTGGTCTCTTAATAATGTCTTTTGATTAAAGAAATTCTAATCTTAATACAGCACAATTTGTCAATTTTTTATAGTTTTTTATGTCGTATTGAAGAAATATTTGCCTACCGTGAGGACATAAAAATATTCTCCTATGTATGCTTCTGAATCCTTATTCTTTTGCCTTTCACATTTAGGTTGATGATCCAGTTCAAGTTATTTTTATGTATATTATGAAGTAAGAGTCAAAGTTCTCCTTTCCTCCCCCATACCATGTCTACTTTATCCACCACCATTGAATTAAAAGATCAACCTTTTCACCACTGAATTGTGGTGGTGGCATATTGGTTATAAATCTAGGGATGTTTGCATATGAATCTATTTCTGGACTCTGTTCTACTCTGTTGGTCCCTCCGCTATCCTTATACTAATACTACACTGTCCTAACTAATAGAACTTCACAGTCAATGTTGAAATCTAGTAGTACAAGTCCTTCAATTCTGTTCTTCCTCAACATTGTCTTGGCTGTCTATGCCATTTACATTTCCACATCTGTTTTGGAATAAACTTGTGTGTGTGTTTTTTTCCTTTTGAGACACAGTCTCTCTCAGTTGCCCAGACTGGTAACTGAGTGGTCTCAGCTCACTGTAACCTCCCCCTCCTGGGTTCAAGTGATTCTCCTGCCTTAGCCTCCTGAGTAGTCGGGACTACAGGCTCATGCTATCACACCTGGCTAATTTTTGTATTTTTAGTGGAGACCAGGATTCCTATGTTGGCCTGGCTGGTCTCGAACTCCTGACCTCAGGTGATCCACCACCTCGGCCTCCCAAAGTGCTAAGATAAGAGGCATGAGCCACCACACCCATCTGGGGATGCATTTCTTAATGAAATAGACGGACTTCAAAAATATTTGTTTACATATCCATGAATGACTGTTTCTTTCCACTAGGGCTCCATGTCACTTTTTCTTTTGTTTTTATGACCATAAGCACTGATAAATTTTTTAAAAAACAAAGTAAGTAGATGGGAGAAAAGATTTGTTATATAAATGTCATTCAATTAGAAGTCTCCCTCCCAAAATCACATAGTAATCTATCATCAGAATTGCTTTTAACAACTTATTAGCTGATTATTTCATTGGTTCATGATGATGCTGCACTAAACTGTGATCTACACTAAAACTGTGAGTTGTCCCTTTGCTCTGGCACCCTAAAGATTTTCACACCTTGGGGAAAAATGCAAGACCATGACAGACTAGGATTGTGGAGTAGGAAGTAGGAAAGAAGACCACCAGCACAGTCCTTCAAATATTGCTTCACTGGGAGGCAATCTGTGCTTAGAAAAGAGAACACACAGCCGGGCGCAGTGGCTCACCCCTGTATCCCAGCACTTTGGGAGGCTGAGGCAGGAAGATCACAAGGTCAGGAGTTCGAGACCAGCCTGGTCAAGATAGTGAAACCCCATATCTACTAAAAAATGCAAAAATTAGCCAGGCGCGGTGGTGGGTGCCCATAATCCCAGCTACTCAGGAGGCTGAAGCAGGAAAATCACTTGAACCCGGGAGGCGGAGGTTGCAGTGGGCCGAGATCGTGCCACTGGACTCTAGCCTGGGCGACAGAGCAAGGCTCCCTCTCAAAAAAACAAAAAGCAAAAAAAAAAAAAAGAAGGAAAAAAAAAGAAAAGAGCATACATGAAATTGGAGATTCTTGTAAAGTTCCATTCCTGGATACCCTCTGGAAAATCTTCAGTACTCTCGGAATGTGTTCCACATGTGTCTGTTTTTATTTCTACCTCTCTGGTCTATCTTCTTGGTCTTGTACAGGCTCCTCTTCTCCCAGCTTGAAAACAACACCCAGTGTCCCCCAGGTACTATCCTATGCTTTTTTTCTAGTCCCACACGACCAGCAATTGATGAATGATTTCAGAGTCTTCCAAGACTTCAGAGCTGTAAATATGCGAATGGCTCCCAGTCTCTGGCTGAAACACCTCTCCGAAGCTCCAGACCCGCTGAACTGCCCCTTAGAATGTTCCTTCAGTATCAATTCAACATGTCCTAACCGGATCTTATCCTCTCCACCAGACCTGCCCTCAGGAGTGTATTCTTTACTTACTCAACTCTTCCAGTTTCCTCATTCCCAAGTCCTCGGTCACTGTGGTTTTGCTCCCTTAATGCCTCTCAGATCTGTTTTTTTCTCTCCACCCGAGCATGTCTTCCTTAGTTACAAAGGCGATTACAAAATTACAAAAGCATCTGAACCGGGCTCCATCATTTCTGGTTCTCTCCCTTCCTCTGTTATTAGACTATTCTTTCTATAATGCAGATCTGGGCTGGGCACGGTGGTTCACATCTATAATCTCCAGCACTTTGAGAAGCTGAGGTGGCGGGTCACCTGAGGTCAGGAGTTCAAGATCAGCCTGGTCAGTATGGTGAAACCCTGTCTCTACTAAAAATAATAATAATTTTAAAAAAGCCTGGCGTGGTGGCAGGCACCTGTAATCACTTGGGAAGCTGAGGCAGGAGAATTGCTTGAACCCAGGAGGTGGAGGTTGCAGTGAGCCAGATCACGCCGCTGCACTCCAGCTTGGGCAACAAGAGCGAAACTCAATCTCAAAATAAAATAAAATAAAATTCCGATCTAACTGAGTGCCCTGCTCCAAGCCCCATCGCCTGCAGGAGAAGGTCTACTCTTCTCAGCATCGCTTCAAGATCCTTTATGACCTGGCTCCTGGCCACCTGTGGCCTTTCTTCCACTGATTGTTAACTGGACTTTGCTAAAATTGAAAGACCTGCAGTTCTCCCCCAGCTTCTGTTCATTTTTCTATCCTGTCCCTCAGCCTGGTCATCTATCTTTAACCCCTCTAAGCCTGACAGACTCCTACACATGCTGAAGCTTCAGCTGCATGGAAATCGCGTCTGGGAGGCTTTCCAATTCACTCTGTGTTCCTCTCTATCAGCGCACTGGTACATGCAGTTATGATTTTCATGCATTTGGTTGTTCCCTCACTAGACTGTGAGCAACTCAAGGGCTACGTCTTCCCTCTCAGATCTCCCCTGCCTTAGCAAAGGGCTGTCACAGACAAGGAACTCCTTACATCATGACGGAGGTTTGCTGCGAACACAGCAGAACAGCAACTCTGATTTGCAGGTGTTTTCGCACAGAGAGTTGTCAGAGGTCTCTGCTTTTCTCAGTTGAGGCTAAGCCTTTGGTATCGGTGCCTGCAGCACTTTGCTTAAGCAGAGAGAGAAGGGAAGGGGCTCAGGGCCTGCAAGGATTCCTCTGCTGCAGTTCCATTTGTAAACACGAGATGGCGCCCTGCGAAGGCCTGTTGAGTAGTCTTGGGACATGTTTCCTAGGTGATAGCCTGCCAAGCCCAGCAACAGCAGATTCCCCAATAACCCGGAGTTAGAGATGAGATTGACATCCAATTTGTTTGTTATGCTGAATAGTGCTATCAAATGGTTGCATTTATTCATTCATGTCTATATGTGAATTTAAGAAAAAAAATTTTTCTTTAAAGACGGAGCTTCACTCTGTCACCCTGGCTGGAGTGCAGTGGTGTGATTATAGCTCATTGCAATCTCGACCTCCTGGCCTTACATGATCCTCCTCCTTCGGCCTCCCAAAATGTTGGGATTACAGGAGTGAGCCACTGTGCCTAGCGGAAAAATCTGTAAGTAGCATTTAAAATCTATGTATTTTGGAGTCAGATGGCCCTGGGTTTTAATCTTGGCTCTGCCACTTACTAGCTCTCTGACCTGTCAAGTTCTGGGTCTTGAGTTCTTCCTCTGTGAAACAGTTAATAAGTCCTTTTACAAACTTTAAATGAAATGAGGTTTGTAGAATTCTCAGTGTGATCCCTGGCACATACTAGATGTTCAGTAAATATTCATTTTTTTCCCTTTTAAAAATCCTTATGGCTCGGTGCAGTGGCTCCTGCCTGTAATCCCATTTTGTAGTGGCTCCTGCCTGTAATCCCATTACTTTGGGAGGCCAAGGCGGGCAGATCATGAGGTCAGGAGTTCGATACCAGCCTGGCCAATATGGCGAAACTAAAAAAAAATACAAAAAGTTATCCAGGCGTGGTGGCGTGTGCCTGTAGTCCCAGCTACTCAGGAGGCTGAGGCAGGAGAATCGCTTAAATCCAGGAGGTGGAGGTTGCAGTGAGCCAAGATGGTGCCACTGCACTCTGGACTGGGTGACAGAGCGAGACTCCATCTCAAAAAAAAAAAAAAGTTCTTACATCACCTTACATACTTAGGATGAAGTAAAGGATCCTTTACACTCGTTGCTTTCTGTTTTATTTTATAACTTTTTCTGTTTCCGTCTTATTGCTACTTAATCTAGTCTGGGGAACTCTTTGAGGGCAGGACTTGTCTGATTTTTCTCCGTCTTCAGCACCCAGCTCAATGCTAGCTATATAGTGGAAGTTCAATAAATATTCAATGAAAACATAATGAATGAATCCAGTTTATATGGGGACAATCCCCCGACTTCCCCACCCAGTGTCCTCTTACTGGACCACAGAAAAAGCAGAGTTATTCAGAGAAAAAATCTTGGATATTTTTTGCTTAAAACACACAACAGGGAAAATCTGATAAAACCTGAACTGTTACTGTTAGACTCCAGAGATTTGTCGGTCTGCCTGTGCCATCTGCAGGGTGGCTAGAACAGCAACCTTCCATTCTGGGTGTGGTGGCTCATGCCTGTAAACCCAGCACTTTTGGAGGCTGAGGCAAGCAGATATCACTTGGGGTCAGGAGTTTGAGACCAGCCTGGCAAACATGGCGAAACCCTAAAATACAAAATTTACTCTACTAAAAATACAAAAATAAGCTGGGTGTGGTGGCGCACGTCTGTAATCTGAGCTACTTAGGCAGCTGAGGCATGAGAACCTGGGAGGCAGAGGTTGCAGCAAGCCGAGATTGCATCACTGCCCTCCAGCCTGGGTCGAGACTGAGACTCCTTCTCCAAAGAAAAAAAAAAAAGAAAGGAACCTTCCAGACAGACTTGCCTGGCTGTGGAGGTGAGTGCAGCCCCTGAGGGCAGACACAGGATCTCTCCTGTTATGGGCAGGAGCCAGGAGTTGGGACTAGCACTTGTGCTTGGCTGGTAGAGACGGAATCAGGACAGAAAGGACAGGCAGGCTGGGATTGCCCTCCCTTAGTTTGGACTTAGGTCAGAGTCCCTCTCATCCTGACAGCCCCTCTGTTAAATAGGGCGTGCCTGGGCTTGGAAGGTAGCTGCATTTCCTTAGGATGGCCAGCCCAGCTGGGTGGGAAAGTGGGAGCCACCCCCGTTGCCTCAGGTTAAGGGAAGACCTCCTGAGCAGGACCCCACACTATGAACAGTCCATGCAACTAAGACATGAGGAGATGCTTTGTGCCCAGGCCATGGAGTCTCCAAACCACAGCACTGAGCCCTACTGCTTCAGTAGGGCTGAACGCGGTCAAAGTGCTACCAAACTCAAGGCCGGCAATGAACCAGGGAGAAACTACCTCTGACCATGAACTCCTCTGTATCTGGACGAAGATCCACGATGGAGACTCACCTCTAGGCAGAGAGGCTTTGCCTTGGAGGCCTCCTTCATGTCTCCAGCTTGGCCAAGAATTTGAATACTCTCCTGTCTCTTGTCTATGACTTTTGACTTTATTTATATGATAGGTCAAGTAATTTGAGAAATGGGAAGTGGGAATAGAAGATTCTGGAAACTCCCCAAACTGTTCTGATGCTGGAGTGGTGTGGTTGTTGAAGCTGTCTGTTGTAGAAGATGGAGATGGGGATACCAAAGATGACAAAAGAAGGGAGTTTCCTGTGGAAGATACCTTTAGTTAAACAGGATGGATACCTCCCAAGAGTACCAGAAAACAGAGGTTGTAAAGACACTCAAATTCCATGGAACTTCTATTTAATTAATTAATTAATTTATTTATTTTTATTTTTATAAAGACAGGGTTTCACCATATTGGCCAGGCTGGTCTTGAACTCCTGACCTCAGGTGATCCGCCTGCCTTGGCCTCCCAAAGTGCTGAGATTACAGGTGTGAGCCACCACGCCTGGCCAGAACTTCTATTTTATAAAAGCCTTTTTATCAGGGAAAATTTTTAAAATACACAAAATGGAGAGATGTTTACCAACTTCCTTCCCAAAGTGAGAAACACAGACACTAAAGCTGTTGGGCCTCATATCCAGAATGTGTGTGCTGGAGAGAATGGAATTATTTTTGCTGTGTTGTTAAAATTACAAATCTCGGGCAGGACACAGTGGCTCACATCTGTAATCCCAGCACTTTGGGAGGCCGAGGCGGGTGGATCATGAGGTCAGGAGATCAAGACCATCCTGACCAACATGGTGAAAACTCTTCTCTATTAAAAAAATACAAAAAAAAAAAAAAAAAAAATAGCCGAGCATGGTGGTGTGCAACTGTAATCCCAGCTACTTGGGAGGCTAGGGCAGGAGAATTGCTTGAACCCAGGAGGTGGAGATTGTAGTGAGCTGAGATTGTGCCACTGCACTCCTGCCTGGTGACAGGGTGCAACACTGTCTCAAAAATAAATAAGTAAATAAAATTACAAATCTTGAGGGAGGGCTCTAATTGGCTTTGGTGGGATCAGATACCTGGGGGTTAAAAGTTTTGTGGCAAATCTGATACTTATAATTGAAACCTTACGATTGGAGTTGGTGAGTGGAAAATTTCTCAGAAAAAAGGGAAGTGTTGTTTATAAAAGAAAGCAAGCCTGCAGGGTAGACAAACCATACATGTCCATTACAATAGCAGACCAGTAAAGTTCAATTTTTCTTTACCAAGGGCGGGACTTCCTTTACAGCTGGTGTAATAGTTTGGATTAGTCAGTAAATACTCACTGCCCGCTCTCTAGAGGATTGGCAGTGTGATTTGCTTTGTCCAAGGCCTGAAATGAGCTTTCGTGGCTGGGGTTGCTTGTTCCTCTGCCATCTCGGTGAGATAAGCACATCCCATGGAGAAAGTGTATCGCACTAATCCCACAGGATGAGTGCCATGGGGAGCAGAGCCAGCCCTGCTAACTCGCAGCCCTGCAGCTCGGAGCAGAATCACCCCAACCGGTCCTGCAAACCGGTGGGCAGGATGCTGAATGATTGTTGGTGTATGACGCTGAGTTTGGGGAAGTTTATTGCGCAGCATTATTGTAGCAATGTCAACTGATACTTGTGACACACTTTCAACATTGAATAGTTGTGTAAATAAAACTTGCATATGTGAATGTTCACACTTTATTCATAACAGCCAAAAGTTATAAACAACCCAAATGTTCATCAACAGGAGAATGGATAAACAAATAGAGGTATATTCACATCACTCAGTTATAAAGAACAGATTACTGATGTATTGAACAACACTGATGAATCTCAAAATCATCATGCTAAGTAAAAGAAGCTAGACAGAGAAAGAGTACATGGTGGTTGATTTAACTTGTATAAAATACTTTTTTTTTGAGACTGGAGAGTGCAGTGGCATAGTCTCAGCTCCCTGCAACCTCTGCTTCCGGGTCCAAGTAGATGGCAGGTCCATCTACTCCGCCTCCTGAGTAGATGAGATTACAGGTGCACACCACCATGCATGGCTAATTTTTGTATTTTTTGTAGAGACGGGGTTTCACCATGTTGGCCAAGCTGGTCTTGAACTCCTGGCCGCAAGCAACTCACCCATCTCAGCCTCCCAAAGTGCTGGAATTACATTTGTGAGCCACAGTGCCTGGCCAATTCATGTGAAATTCTAGGATAGGGAAAAATGAATCTATCGTGATGACAAGCAGATCAATGGTTGCTTGCAGCCAAGGGTGGTAAGAAATTGACTGCAAGTTTGGCACGGTGGCTCATGCCTGTCATCCCAGCACTTTGGGAGGGTGAGGTGGGTGGATCCCCTGAGGACCAGAGTTCAAGACCAGCCTGGCCTACATGCGTAAACCCTGTCTCTACTAAAAATAAAAAAAAAAATTAGCCAAGCATGGGGATACATACCTGTAATCCCAACTACTTAGGGGGCTGAGGCAGGAGAATCACTTGAACCCGAGAGGCAGAGGTTGCAGTGAGCTGAGATTGTACCACTGCACTTTAGCCTGGGCAACAGAGCGAGACTCCATCTAAAAAAAAAAATTGTCTGCAAAGGGGCATAAAGATTAAGAGCACATTTTGGGATGGTAGGAATGTTTTATATTTTGGTAGGGATGTATACATTTGTATTTACAATTGTCAAAACTTATCAAAGTCACTGGTCAAGTAGAGTGGCTCGCTTTGTGCCTGTAATCCCAGCACTTTGGAAGGCCAAGGTGGGTAGACCCCACTGGTTCAGGAGTTCAATACCAGCCTGGGCAACATGGCAAAGCCCTGATTCTCCAAAACAAAACAAAAACCAAAATACCATGCCCCAAACTCATCAAAGTGTACAGTTAAAGAGAGTGGATTTTATTTTTGGAAATTACACCTCAATAAAATTGATTTTACAAAATAATTGCTGCTATTCCTGATTCCAATTTCCCCAGAAACAAGTTCATTAGAAATAGGACTGTCCAGGCCTGGCACAGTGGCTCATGCCTGTAATTCCAGCACTTTGGGAGGCAGAGGCAGGCAGATCACCTGAGGTCAGGGGTTCAAGACCAGCCTGGATAACATGGTGAAACCTTGTCTCGACCGAAAATACAAAAATTAGCTGAGCCCTACGTGGTTGTGCATGCTTGTAGTCCACACTCCTTGGGAGGCTGAGGAAGGAGAATTGCTTGAACCCAGGAGGCAGAGGTTGCAGTGAGCTGAGATGGCGCCACTGCACTCTAGGCTAGGTGATAGAGTGAGACTCAGTCTTAAAAAACAAAAAAGAAAAGAAAAGAAAGAAATAGGATTGTCTAAATAAGCTTCCTAAAATTCAGATCTAACCATGTTATTTTCTTGCTTAAAACCCTTCAAAGGTTCCTTTTAGTTTTCAAAGTCAGTTCTGAACTTCTGACCCAGTACACAAGGCTGCTACAACCGGAATTCTGCTCCCCTTTTGCAACTTATCCACAGCCCCGGAGTCTACATTTCAGCTTCCTTAGAAGCAGAGTTCATGATTCACACCTGCACATTTACCGATGCCGTTCTGCCTGCATAGCAGCATTCTATTAGTCCCAGCTTGCATGTCAGCCTCCTCTGCAAGGCCTCGCTTGCTCCCCTAGGCTGAACTTCATGTCATTTTGTATTGCGGCTCTTAACACTTCTGCAGGTGAATTTTCTGGTGGTGCATGTGACACCGCCGTTGTCCCGTGAGCAAAATGCAATCCCTGTGTATGTATCCCTGGAGCCCAGCGCAGGGTCTTAACACTTCTGCAGGTGAATTTTCTGGTGGTGCATGTGACACCGCCATTGTCCCGTGAGCAAAATGCAATCCCTGTGTATGTATCCCTGGAGCCCAGCGCAGGGTCTTAACACTTCTGCAGGTGAATTTTCTGGTGGTGCATGTGACACCGCCATTGTCCCGTGAGCAAAATGCAATCCCTGTGTATGTATCCCTGGAGCCCAGCGCAGGGTCTTGCACGCAGTTGGTGCTCAGTAAAGTCAGCTGAGCAGCGGGCTGAGTGAGCGGCTGTGGCTTCCCTGCACTTGGCTTTTTGGTGCATTCTGAGGCCTTGACTCTCCCAGAGAACTGCCCTCCAGGGGCCCAGTTTTGCTTGCTGTCACTTCTGCTTCTTTGGTTTGTGTTGAATCTTTTCCTGTTCCATTCCGAGCAGTGGAAAGTCCAAGGCCTTCTGCCCAAATTACTTAAAGGTCCTATTCAAATAGGCTTTTCTCTTGTACTTCCCCCCAGATGTCATTTAGGAAAAGAAAAGAAAATTATGCTTTTGCTTTGCAGAGTAAAAATGAACAGAAACACTAATTTAGCTTCAGCTACAGTATCAGCCTGTTTGCGAAACAGGGCCTTTGTGGAATACTCAACATTACTGGCAATGTTAATAATAGAATCCAGTCAGCGTTCATCATGTGCTTAGCATATGGCAGTCCAGTCACTATGCCTTCTGAGGGAATCAAAGAGAAATCAGACAGCCCTCTTCCTAGGAGAGCTGCCAGTCTGGAGTCCAGGAAAGGGTATAAAACAGCATAATGCCTGCAGTATAAGATACACCATGAGACCTGCTGTTACACAGGCACAAATTCCTTGGCGACACAGACCAAGAGGTTTTTTTTCTTGGCCAGGGTGAACAGAGAAGGCTTTATTTGACTGGGCTTTGGAGATGGAGAAGGTTTAAAGACACAGGCATGAAAGACAAGAGCCATTTCAGTTAGAGACAACAGGAAGAACATTGATGGTGCCAGGGAAGTTCGTACCTGTTGGTGTCAGGGAAGGCACTGGCAGGGGACTGGAGTGGGGTGAGATTGGGTTGACCTGGGAGGCTGAGTCAGAGCATGGAGAGCCTTTTAGGAATCTGAGCTCCTCTTCATGGGCAATGAGAAGACTTTGGAGGATCCTGAGCCAATTACTAGAAGGACCAGTGGATTGTGAAGTCAGATTCCCAGAGGGTAAGGCAAGGCTGCACTGATCACACGCCTGCATGCACAAGTATGCCAGAGGGGATGAGGAAGGACAAATTAGTGACTTGGTGACAGGTGCACTCAGGTACTACATCTTATATGGACCATCTGTAACTCTAACTCCCCTCTGGCTTCCTTTCCGCCACTCTTTCCTCCTGTCTCCTTTGTGTTCTCCACAACCTCAGTCTGAACATTCTGCCCCACTAGGCAGGCTTTGTGACACTTCTTTCCCTCCCTCCCAGCCTCTCAGCTCTTTTGGTTCACAACTAGTCACTCTTTCAAGCACCCTCTTAAGCCTTGTTCCCAAATATAACCGGAAAATTGGGGCGAAATCCTGTTGACATGGATCCTGTGTTTGTAGAATTTCCTGGAAATTCATCTCTTCAGATGAAAACCAAGCTTCCAGTGAATGAAGCCTTGTCACACTGGGCCTCTGGCTTTTCTTGATAGGCTGGGGGACTTTCCTCCGTTGTGTGTTCTGGGCTAGCCCCCATGGACCCAAGGGGGACAATTGGAGGACATGCAGGTGGCTTCTTATGCATATTTCCTCCACTGTGTGTTCAAGGCTTGGCCCCGTGGACCCAAGGGGGACAACAGGAGGACATGCAGCTAGCTTCTTGTACATATTTCCTCCATTGTGTGTTCTGGGCTAGCCCCCAAGGACCAAAGGGGGCAACCGGAGGACATGCAGGTGGCTTCTTGTACATATTTCCTCCACTGTGTGTTCAAGGCTTGGCCCTGTGGACCCAAGGGGGACAACTGGAGGACACGCAGATGGCTTCTTGTGCATATTTCCCCCCTCCCCTTTGTGTTACAATTGTGTCACTATTGAAGCTCGCTCTCCCCTACAGACAATTTGTCCTGGTCCAGGCCTTGGAAATAGCCATGATAAGCTCTGAGAAGCTAAAGAGCATACCAGGGTGGGAGTTCCCATGAGTCACCTCCTCTGAAGCAGCCAAAAACCCAGCCAACTTCAGGTTCCGCCTTTGGAGAAAGGAGAAGTTGACCTCAGTAGTTCTCCCGGAAGTCACAAACTTTGTCATGTAGCTTGCATTCCTCTGGGCACTCATCAGCCAGGGTGGCTTCAGGGTTCTTCCCTCTTAATTCCCATCAAGACTTACCTGACTAGGGCGTCAGCCATTGCTTCTGTTCCCTGGTCAGAGGAAAGCCAAGCCCCAGCTGTTTGGATCATTCCTGCTAAACCCCAGAAATCCTGGAGCAGAGACTAATCATTCATTCCTGTTGAGTCCTGTTGAAGTTTAGGTTCATGAGCAAAATACATGATGACTGTTTTAAGCCACTAATTCCGAGGAACTTACTTACCAAAGCAATGGATAACTGGAACATACGTGTATAATGTGGCAATTTATGTAAGTACAATGAATATTCATGAGGATGTAGTTCACATAGATGTATATGATAAGAAGTCCAAAGCACCTGACAAATGGAAGAAATTGTTAGTTAGTAGAATGATTCATATTGTTTTCATAAAAAAAAAACACTAGTAGTTTCCTCAGTCCTAGCCAGGACTTCACACTTCTTCAGTAAAAGCTTCTAGATGAAGCCAGCACACAGAGAACCTTGGCTGGGCCGTCGGTACTTGTTGAGTGTGAACAGATTTGGCCAGTCATCTTCCATCATCACCTGCTTCCCCAGCCTACAATAGATCAATGTCACACGTGCATTTTCCAGAACCTCCCAGTTGTAAGGCTGCAAACCTGTCTCCAGAGCCTGAGCAAGGGTTCCAGGAAGGGTCTCTGCATTTTGGGCCAGGGCGGTGACCTGCTTTAATTACTCCCTTATACGGTTCCTTTGACTGCCTATAATATGGCATAGGTCCTCCTAGACTGAAAGTCCTTTGAAGGCAAGAATTTTTATCTTCGGTGCCTAACACAGTCCCTGGTACATAGTACCAGTTTAGTGTATGTTTATGGAATAACTGGATACACTACAGTTTCCAGACACTGCACCTTCTGGTTGACTTATTCAGAATGGATTTAGGGTGGACTCCTAATTTCATACAAAATTCCACGCGTTAGCAGAGCAGCTCAGAGGATGGGGAACCATCAGCTGGTCTTCATGGGTCTGCATGCTAGACCCTGGTGAATGCAGACTCAAATTGTGGTGGCACTGAGGAAAGATAGCCCCCATGTCTTCACACTTGGTCCACGGTCAGCTACTTTGCTCTGACCCACACTTCCCTCCACGCTACCCCACACTAGATCTTTTGCATTTCATATAAAAGAAAGAAAAATTTTTTTTTTTTTGGAAAGAACTTTGTCTTTCTCTCTCCTCTCTATCCTTGAAAAGTGATAATTTGGAAACTCCCCAAAAGAAACTAAAACAGGCCACAGTATGTAAGAATCTTTATTTTTTATTATTTTTATTTATTTATTTATTTTGAGATGGAGTTTTGTTTTTGTTGCACAGGCTGGAATGTAGTTGCACAGGCTGGAATGTAGTTGCATGATCTTGGCTCACTGAAACCTCTGCCTCCTGGGTTTAAGCAATTCTGCCTCAGCTTCCCGAGTAGCTGCGATTATAGGTGCCCACCACCACGTCCAGCTAATTTTTGTAGTTTTAGTAGAGATGCAGTTTCACCATGTTGGCCAGGCTGGTCTCAAACTCCTTACTGCCCACAATATGTAAGAATTTTTTTTTTTTTCAGATGGAGTCTTGCACTGTCACCCAGGCGGTAGTGCAATGGCGTGATCTTGGCTTGTTACAATCTCTGCCTCTTGGGTTCAAGCAATTCTCCTGCCTCAGCCTCCTGAGTAGCTGGGACTACAGGCACGCACCACCACACCCAGCTAATATTTTTGTATTTATAGTAGAGACGGGGTTTCACCATGTTGGCCAGGATGGTCTCGATCTCCTGACCTCGTGATCCGCCCACCTTGGCCTCCCAAAGTGCTGGGATTACAGGTGTGAGCCACCGCACCTGGCCAATATGTAAGAATTTTTAGTAAGTGGAGAGTGTGCCATTGCACTCCAGCCTGGGCTACAAAAGCGAAACTCTGTCTCAAAAACAAAAACAAAAATAAACACACAAAAAAATATCCTGAGGTCAGGGTCTATCTTTTTTCTATCTCCACCATTGCCCAAGCCAGCACCCAGTGAAGGCGGGTAGTTGATCTTTGTTGAATATCTGTATGATCCTTTGTTCTCTATAATAAATGCCTAAATAATTGCCTAACTAATTTTTGTATCTTCTTTCTCAAGTAGAGATGAAGTTTTACCATGTTGGCCAGGCTGGTCTCGAACTCCTGACTTTAAGTGATCTGCCTGCCTTGGCCTCTCAAAGTGTTGGGATTACAGGCGTGAGCCAACGCATCCAGGCAAGTATGTTTAATTGTAATTTTAAAACCACATGCTTCTGTCACCCAGACTAGAGTGCATTGGCATGATCTTGGCCCACCACAACTTCTGCCTCCTGGGTTCAAGCGATTCTCCTACCTCAGCCTCCTGAGTAGCAGGGATTATAGGTGCGTGCCACTACTGCCTGGCTAATTTTTGTATTTTTATTAGAGGCAGGGTTTCACCATGTTGGCCAGGCTGGTCTTGAATTCCTGACCTCAAATGACCCACCCACCTCAGCCTCTCAAAGTGCTGGGATTACAGGTATGAAGCACTGTGCCCGGCCGCTTCTATTACTTTTAGAGAAATGTTCAGCACCAAGGGAATGTAATGGGGGAGAGAAAACTCAATCTTCCCATCCTTTCCGTGGTTCTTATGATGCTCAAAGATGATTTAAGGAGGGAAAGCAGCCTGCTCTTGGCTTCATGCTCCTGTGAGCCAACAGGCCCTTCTAGGAGGGCCTCCCCATGGGACAACTTTCCCAGGGGAAATCCTGGAGAAGTAGCTTGACCATATATCTGTATGCTTCTTTGTTCCCTATAGTTCTATACCTATCAGTCCGTACACTCCAAAACCATGCCACAAAAGGGTTAGCTATCTAACAGATTTACTGGGGTAAATTCCTGTGAGGGAAAAGAGGGAGGCAGAAGAGACTAGAGCTGTCAGACCACAGTGCAGGACTGACCTCTGCAAAGGAGGGAAGAAGAAATATGGGGTAGGCATCTCCCATGACAGTGGAATCGAAGGAAGTTTCAGCAAAGTCCATGGGGAGTCATTGAACTAAAGTTACCTGTCAAAGGAAGCTGACTTGCAGGAACTGGTCTTAAGGTTCTTGTTTTGCTCAGTCATTGGCTGGGAACAGCCTGTGGGATGTGTGGCCTCAGTGCAAAAATATGGCAGATTCAAAGCATCCTGGCTGGGGCCCTTGGTCAATTCAACTCCTGCAGGAGGTCTGAAAGGTGCATTTTCGTGGCTGCCCCCTATTAACGAGCATTCTAAGCAGCATCTCTCCTTTACTACTTAATCCTATGATGATAGTTCAGAAATACAAGTTACATATGAATCCTTTTTCCTGTTTGCAGCTGGTCATAGACAAGATACAAAGAATCAAAGTCACTCCATGTGTGGATAGAAAAAATAGTAAATTCAATTTCTCCATGGACCATGAATTGTCTCCTTTTTCTTCCACCCACTGTAAACGTTTTCTCAGAATTGCAGCCAGAGCTAAATAAAATGAGATTTGCATTTCACTTACAAAGTTATACCCTTGCTAGGTAAGGAATTTGGGAGGCCAAATTCTTCATTAGTCTATGAAAGAACAATGGGGAACTAGCTTTGATTAGGCACCTACATTTTACCAGGCATGGTGATAGAGGCTTCACGTAGACCATCTCTTTGAACTTAAACTCAACTATCTGAGGTCAACGTGTGTTGCCTCATTTTACAAATTAAGCACAGACCCAGGGCACGTACCGAGTAAAGAAAGAGGGATTTGGCTGGGACTGAGTCTAGGTCCTCTCACTGTAGGTCCGGTGCTCTTTCTGGTCCTGCAATTTCTAATCCACACGTTGGATAGTTTACCTGGGTTAAAAGTATCAATTAAATCAGGCATAAAGCAGGATTTTGTTTTCTTTCTTCTTTTTCTTTCTTTCTTTGAGACAGGGTTTCACTCTTGTTGCCCAGGCTGGAGGGCAATGGCATGATCTCGGCTCACTGCAACCTCCACCTCCGGGTTCAAGGATTCTCCTGCCTCAGCCTCCCAAGTAGCTGGGACTACAGGCATGCGCCACCACACCTGGCTAATTTTGTATTTTTAGTAGAGACTGGGTTTCTCCATGTTGGTCAGGCTGGTCTCAACTCCTGGCCTCAGGTGATCCTCCCGCCTCAGCCTCCCAAAGTGCTGGGATTACAGACGTGAGCCAGTGCGTCCAGCCGGGATTTTGTTTTCAATCAGAAATTCTAGAGTAGGTGAAAGGTGAAGAGCAAATAAAGTATTTTCTTCTTCCCTCTCAGTATTTTCTTCTTCCCTTACTCAATTACAAATGATCAAGGGTGGTACCACCAGAGCCAACTCAAGATGCCCTGTTCTCCATCACCCAGGCTATTTTGTAGTCTCCATCCCACAATTTCCTTACTCCAGTTTACCCCCGGACGTCATTTAAGACTTCTTAAATTTGAAATTCACAAAACCATTTTAAAGTGAACAATTCAGTGGCATTTAGTACCTTCGCAGCGTTGTGCAACTACCACCTCGATCTAGTTGAAAAAATTTTCATCATGCAAAAGAAAACCCTGTGGGCCGGGTGCGGTGGCTCACGCCTATAATCCTGGCATTTTGGGAGGCTGAGGCTGGTGGATTACGAGGTCAAGAGATCGAGACCATCCTGGTCAACAAGGTGAAACCCCGTCTCTACTAAAAATGCAAAAATTAGCTGGGCATGCGCGCCTGTAGTCCCAGCTACTCAGGAGGCTGAGGCAAGAGAATTGCTTGAACCCAGGAGGTGGGAGGTTGCGGTGAGCCAATATCGTGCCATTGCACTCCAGTCTGGCTAACAACAGCGAAACTCCATCTCAAAAAAATAAAAAAGAAAAGACAAGAAAATCTTGTACCCATTGAGGAGTTATGTCTCCCTCTTCCTCAGCCCCTGGCAACCACCATCTTGCTTTCTATCTCTAGGGGCTTAACTATTCTGGATATTTCATAGAAATAGAATCACATAATATATGACCTTTTATGCTTGGCTTCTCTCTATTAGCCTAATGTTTTTGAGGTTCATTCCTGTTGAGGCATGTTATTAGTGCTTCATTCCTTTTTTTGGATGAATAGTGTTCCATAATTTATTTTTCCATTCGTCTGTTGATCAACATTTGAGTTGTGTCCACCTCTTGGCTATTGTGAATAGTGCTGCCACGTACATTCCTAGGTAAGTATTTGAGTGTCTATTTTCACTTCTTTTGGGGGTATATACTATGAATGAAATTGCTAGGTCTTTTGATAATTCTGTATCTAACTTTTTGAGAAACTGGCGACCTTTTCACAGAGGTTGCACCATTTCACATTCTCACCAGCAATGTACAAGGATTCTAATTTCTCCACATCCTGCACTTAAGACTTATAAAGCTGAATTAATCACGGGATGAGGAAGTGGCCTCTCCGAAACATTTTCCTCTTTCACATTTTAAACTTTCTCTTTCGTGCATGACATTAAACAGCCTACACATGAAAGTGACTAGGAGGAAGGATACTATGAAGTGATGCAAAGAGAAATTCCACCATCCTCCACGTGTCATCATGTGTCATAACTCAGCCAAGCTCAGTGAGCATTCTCGTTAAATTGCCTCAACAGCTTCAAGGTGAGCCAGCTCAAGACTTTGCTCTCCACCAGGCAGAAGATGACAGACTCTGAATTTGGATATATTCACAATCTAACTCAGGACTATCTGCAGTACGTCCTGCAGATACCACAGTCTGGAATGGGTCCGAGCAAAACGTCTAGAGTGCTACAACAGGTTGCATTCTCAGTCCAAAAAGAAGTGGAAAAGAGTCTGAAGTCATGCTTGGACAATGTTGATATTGCGTCCATAGATAATGCCAGAACGATATTCAGTCAAGTGATGGAAAAGGAATTTGAAGATGGCATTATTAACTGGGGAAGAATTGTAACCATATTTGCATTTGAAGGTATTCTCATCAAGAAACTTCTACGAGAGCGAATTGCCCCGGATGTGGATACTTACAAGGAGATCTCACATTTTGTTGCTGAGTTCATAATGAATAACACAGGAGAATGGATAAGACAAAACGGAGGCTGGGTATGTGTGATGGAAAATTCTTCATTGTTCTTTACTGTGAAATAGAAATCGAGAATATCCTTGCTAATTAAAACAACAACAAAACATTTACTCAAGAATACTATTTTCCTTGGGTGGTTTGAGTTAATTTTTAAAATAAAATTCTATCTTCTGGCTTACTTCCAATGAATCCTTGAACTTGAACTTTATAGTTGGAAAACACTTGTGTTTCCAGTTTTTATTTTTAACAGTATAAATTATAGTAGTGAGGCTTGGGCACTAACTAATAAATCTCCTCTCTCATGCAGCTTCAGAATCAGCAGTGCTCGCACTGTAATCTAGTACTAGCATTGCGAAGGTTGTCATGATGGTACAGACAGTGCCGACATTCCTACAATCAGTACAGAAAGAGTTGCTAATAGATGCTGTTATTTTTAGGTATTTATGAGGTTGCAAAAGGCAGGTGTACATTTTTTAAAGTTCTTGCTTACAAATTGATGTTTTTCAGTTTATTAATACATAAATTTATATTTATAACAAATTGTCACTAACAAATTCTGGGCTGTTAAGGTTTGTTGATTAAAACATAATGTACTGTACCACCAGCAAGAACCTTTATCTAAGAATTTTCAAATAAAAACTCACTTTATTAACAGTGCCTCAAAAAGCCAAGACTGTGTAGGGACCTTTGCTGAAACTCATGTTGGTAAAAAGCCTGACACATCTGGATGTATATGCTTTCCTTTATATCCCAATATAATTAATGATTATTTTTTAAAGCACTTAAGTCTCCATGGATCCTCTCTCAATTCCTGGCCTTCACCTCTCCCAAGAGGTTACCACTGTTATCAATTACTTTGCATGCAAAACATGCCTACTGAATATACCCATAGAAAATAAACAATACTTCTTTGTAAAAAAAATTTATTAAAAAAAGTTTTATGTAAAATGTACATGTGTGCTTGTTTTACATATATCATATAACACATAAAACATGTAACACATACACTTTTTTACATATAATATACATTTTACATACATATTTTTACATGTGTATATGTGAAAATAGTATATGGTACTAATTCTGCAACTTTTTTTTTTACTCAGTTATTTAAAATAGTATTATTAAGAGTGCTGTGTGTAGTCTTTGTATGTAAATACTGTAGAGTATTTGGCCATTTCTAGCTGATAGCTGTTGAGGTTATTTCGAGTTTGCTATCACACACAATGCTTTATTGACTATCATTTTACATATATCTTCCCTTGTGCATGTGTGTATTTTTCAAGGATGGATGTTGGGTTATAAATTCTGGGTCATGGTGTATATACATTTTTTAATTAACTAGGTCCTTGCCCTCCAGAGTGGGTCTACCAAGTCTAGCAAGTGACACTCCCCTCAGCAGGTTGTTAGAGTATCCAACAGTTCCCCCACCCCAGCTGACTAACATTAGGTTGTTGCAATTTGTCATAATTTCCTTAATTTGTTGGGCTAAAAGAATAGACTTTATCTTGTTTTAATTCTCGTTTTCTTTTTTGAGACGGAGTCTCACACTGTCGCCCAGGCTTTAGTGCAGTGGCACGATCTTTGTTCACTGCAATCTCTGCCTCCTGGGTTCAAGCAATTTTCCTGCCTCAGCCTCCCGAGTAGCTGGGATTGCAGGTGTGTGCTGCCACACTTGGCTAATATTTTTTTTGTATTTCTAGTAGAGACGGGGGTTTCACCATGTTGGCCAGGATGGTCTTGATCTCCTGACCTCATGATCCGCCCGCCTCAGCCTCCCAAAGTGCCAGGATTACAGGCATGAGCCACCATGCCTGGCCTAATTCTCATTTTCTTGATTTCTAGTAAGGTTAAATATTTTTTTTCCATTTTGAGCATCTTTTCATATATTAACTGATCATTTGTAAGTATTATGTGAAACTCAAGCCTGAGTTTCACTCTTGTTGCCCAGGCTGGAGTGCAATGGCATGATCTCAGCTCACTGCAACCTCTGCTTCCTGGGTTCAAGCGATTCTCCTGCCTCAGCCTCCCAAGTAGCTGGGATTACAGGCATGTGCCACCACACCCAGATAATTTTGTATTTTTAGTAGAAATGGGGTTTCACCATGTTGGTCAGGCTGGTCTCAAACTCCTGACCTCGGGTGATCCTCCCCTCTCAGCCTCCCAACGTGCTGGGATTATAGGTGTGAGCCAAATTATTTTTATATATGTGGCAGGTATCTTTAATTTTGCTGATTATCTTTTAAAGCTAGGGATGTCTTTGGTCATTACAAACGTTTAAAAGTTTGTTGCAATTGAATTTATTGATCTTTTACTTGATGCCTTTTTTATTTTGTTCAAGGTCTTCCTGCATGATAGACCTTACTGCAGCTACTCCCCTTTCTCAATCAACTTCTTCCTGGAACTTAGTTCTAACTCAGCGTGACTGAGGCTGGGCAAAGCATGTGAAATGTTTTGTCATGTGTTCTTCTGATTGGCTATACTGAAGGACTGGTGGAAATTTCAGCTGCACCATGTACATTTTAGGTGAAGGCAAACGTTCTCTAGCACAGAAGACCACATATGAGCCTGTAGAGAAATACTCTACTAGTTTGTAGACTCTATGTGGGCTTGGACTGTATTCCCAAAGCCTAGCATAGAATTTGAAACACACAGACGGCGAATAAATGTTACTTAAAAATTTAACTTCGCCACAATAATATTTGTGAACTCCTGGATCTCACTGTTAGCAAAGTATGGAATTGTCTCTGAGAATTTCTCACAGTGCCCTCATTTTTGGAGGGTGATACAGATGTACACATGAGTGTGGCAGGATAAAACTCTCTCGAGTGTAGATACAAATACACACATTGCCTGCACACGCACACTAAGCCTTTCTAACGTTTCCAACCTTTTTTTTTTTTTTTTTTTTTTTAAAAAACACCTGAATAGGTCAGGTTGTAGAAATGAAACAAACACTCTAAGATGTCCTTTCAGCTCAGATGAGGCATTGGTTCTGTTCGTGATGGGCAGGACTTTTTTGAGTCAGTGCAAACTGGCATGGGAAAACTGTTATCTTTTTTTCATAGTGATGTTGACAAATCTGCTCAAATGAATGAATTTACTCTTGAATGATTTATTTCAGGGGAAATGGCACAGTCTCATGCTTATGCTAGTATAGTCAGTGGCCCAGAAGAAGAGGTAAGAGTAGAGGAGGCATTTTCAAATTTAAGATGAGAGCAGCAGCTTCTCACTTTCTACCTGCCTGAAAAAACTCTCAAGAAATCACTAATCAGGCTGGGCGCGGTGGCTCAAGCCTGTAATCCCAGCACTTTGGAGGCCGAGGTGGGTGGATCACGAGGTCAAGAGATCGAGACCATCCTGGTCAACATGATGAAACCCCGTCTCTATTAAAAATACAAAAAATTAGCTGGGCATGGTGGCGCATGCCTGTAATCCCAGCTACTCAGGAGGCTGAGGCAGCAGAATTGCCTGAACCCAGGAGGCGGAGGTTGTGATGAGCCGAGATTGCACCATTGCACTCCAGCCTGGGTAACAAGAGCGAAACTCTGTCTCAAAAAAAAAAAAAAAAAAGAAATCACTGATCATAAAACATACAATCTATAATTTAATTAAAATTTAAAAGTGCCCAGAGACTTTATGAAAACTTTGAATTAAGAATGCGGTATGTGCCAGGCACGGTGACTCACCCCTGTAATCCCAATGCTTTGGGAGGCCAAGGTGGGCAGATCATCTGAGGTCAAGAGTTTGAGACCAGCCTGCCTAAGATGGTGAAACCCCATCTCTACTAAATACACAAAATTAGCAGGGCATGGTGGCAGGTGCCTAGAATCTCAGCTACTTGGGAGGCTGAGGCAGGAGAATCACTTGAACCTGGGAGGCAGAGGTTGCAGTGAGCCATTGCACTCCAGCCTGGGTGACAGAGTGACTCTGTCTCAAAAAAAAAAGAATGCAGTGTGTGAGCACAGCACAGATGTTCAGAGCACCAACTCAGAATCAGATCAACCTGGCTTCATTTTTGGACTCGAATGCTTACTACCTGTGTGAATTGTACAAGTTGCTTAACTTCCCTAAGCCTTGTTTCCTCATCTGTAAAAACAGCAAAATATTGCAACCAATGTCCTGGGACTGGTATAAGGATTAAATCAGTTAATATATGCAAAGCACTTGGAACAATTCCTGAAAAATGAGTACTCAATACAAGTTTAGAGTTGTTGCTGTTGGTAGTAGTAGTATTATCTAGCTTCCATTGAGTGAATCTGACTACATTTAGTCTCCATAAATTATATGATCAAATATAGTTAGATATTAATTATCATGTAAAACAGATCCCCTAATGGGAAGAAACAGGACTGGCTTATCAGTAAAGGGACTCATAATCTCTTTCCTTGTTCTCTTTCTCTGTTTTATCAGCTTGTCTTGCCTGCCTTTCTGCCTGCCTGCCTGCTTTCCTGCCTTCATTTGTTTGTGGCGTCTCATCTCTCTTTTTCTTTTCTTCCACATTTACCGTGATTTCCTCCTGTCCCCTCTCCTAATTTGAAGGGCTGAGAAATGATGGGCTCTCACAAGATCCGATAGGGAAGCTAGTGCCATTTGGCTACCTTCCACATTCATGACGAAAGGATGGTTCTTAAAAACTACTAGAATGGGCCGGGTGTGGTGGCTCACGCCTATAATCCCAGCATTTTGGGAGGCCGAAGCGGGTGGATCACGAGGTCAAGAGATCGAGACCATCCTGGTCAACATGGTGAAACCCCATCTCTACTAAAAATACAAAAAATTAGCTGGGCATGTTGGCGCGTACCTGTAATCCCAGCTACTCAGGAGGCTGAGGCAGGAGAATTGCCTGAACCCGGGAGGCGGAGGTTGCAGTGAGCCGAGGTCGCGCCATTGCACTCCAGCCTGGGTAACAAGAGCGAAACTCCGTCTCAAAAAAAAAAAAAAAAAACCCACTATAATGGTCATGTGGTGAAACTCGTGTCTTCCCTTGAGATCACCCTTCTTTTTGAACCAGGTGGGTCTTACCTTCTCCCTCTTCAGTGAAGCATTCTCCTCTGCATATGCTGGGGGAATAGAAACAATGCTTGGCACTCAGCTCCACCTGGGAGAAATCATGTCTACTTAATGTATCACTGTATACATAGGACCTGTCGCATGGAAGGTGACAACAAATATTTGCTGATAAAGTGATTCAATGAAGCAACACTGGAACTGGAGATTTGAACTCTGGTTTTCTTACTCACTAGAGGTATAACCTTGGGTAAGTTACTGAGGTTCATTGAGACTCAGATTCCTTATATAATGTATATAAAAATATGATAGGATGTATGATAATTTATTATATCTATAATATTTAATGAAAACAGTATTACCTACCTTTAAAGGAAAGCTAAATGATTATAAAACACTTTTTGTAAAAAAGCGCTTTGCAAACTGTCAAATACTATGCAACCATGAGGGTCATGTGGGAAATTCTAGGAAGTTTAAATATGTAATTCTTAGCTCTTCTGAAAGTAGATGTACAGTCAAGAGTTGGTGCTTTCCAAGTAAGCACAATTTTAAACCTTGGGTCATTCAGTTAGGCCAAGAGGGTATTTTTTTTCTTTGTTATCCTCTTACTCTAAATAAATAGTCTGGTCAATTTGAGGCCAAATAAATGGGTACACAGAGACATGGAGATGGTTAAGCATTCACTTTTTCAAAGGCATTTCCAAAAGGTATAGAGATCTAGCAGCGAGGTAACACCATCTCAAGGATTCATATATGTCCTTTGATTTGGGGGCCAAAATCTTCTATTTATTTTTAATTTTTGCTTGAGATTTAATAATCATTTAGTGAAAAATAAATGACCCTCAAGTCAGGCAGAAATGCATGATGCTGACACAGGACTGAGAGAAAAGCACCTCTCCTGAGGCCCCGTCAAGCTCTCTAAGGGCCAGTTCTCTACCTTGGGAGTCAGCCTGGACTCCTGTCTCTCACAGCCCACATCTGTCCATCAGACATCCTCCCGGCTACCCCTTTGAAATGCTATAATCCCCTGGGCATCTAGGCCACCTTCTCCAACTTGACTCTGTGAGTAGCCTCCTGGCAGACCTCATGGTTCCATCCTTTATCTGCTATAATTTGTTCTCCACATAGCAGCCACAGCAATATTTTTAAAACCTGAATTAGATCATGTCTTGGCCTAATCATAACCCTCCAAGCTGCCCCTTTACCCTGGGAACAAAAGCACAAAATTCTGACTGTGGTACTCAAAGCCCTACATAATGTGGCCTCTAATCGCCTCTCGAATCTCATTTTCTATGAACTTTTCCATGTTCTCATAGCTCCAGCCTCCTTGGATAAGCTGAGCACATTCCACCCCCAAGGCCTCTGCACTTGCTGTTCCCTCTGCCTGGAATAATTTTCCATCAGAAGTTGGCCTGACTTCCCTCTTCTTTTTGCTCAGGTCTCCGTTCCAAGGTTGCCTCCTGAGAGAAGTCTTCCTTGATCACCCCATCTGAGAAAGTACCACTGCTGCTCTCTGTCTCCCTACCCAACTTTATTGCCTTCCTAATAGTTTTCATGACTGGACATCCCATTGCATATATATTTGCTTCTCTGTTTGTTGTCTGTTTCTGCACGAGAATGTCAGCTTAGTGAGGGCAGGGATCCTATATGCTTTGTTCACCACTGTGTTTCCGGTGCTGTAAATGCTACCTGGCAAGTGCCCAACACTCAATGAATATTTTGTGAATGAATAGTCTTTAGAGAAGTGGGAGTAACATCATAGTATTTGCCTGTATCTTTTTTGTTTTTGTTTTTTGAAACAGAGTTTTTCTCTGTCACCCAGGCTGGAGTGCAATGGCACGATCTTGGCTCACTGCACCCTCGACCTACAGGGCTCAAGTAATTCTCCTATCTCAGCCTCCCAAAGTGTTAGGATTACAGGGCTTAAGCCATTGCATCTGGCTGCCTGTATCTTTAAAAATTCTGAGGTTCTAAGGGGATAGAGGCAGCAAACCACATTGCCATGTATGTACCTATGCAACAATCCAGCATGGTCTTCACATGTACCCCAGAACCTAAAGTACAATAAAATATATATTTAAAAAAAAATTCTGAGGCTCTGATTTTCTTTGCATTAGTGATACAGTATATTATTTTATGCTTTAGGCTTCCTTGAAACCAAAGTAGGTGAATTTAACAAACTATCACTATTCCCAGAAATAAGGCCTGAACAGTTCTTATTCACTACATTACTGAGAGGATATTGAATCCTTATTTGTATATTTATTTTTATATAGTGGCTTTAAGATACAAATAGCATCATTAAAGAAAATATATTTGAAAATAACATTTTTTTTTTTTGAGACGGAGTTTCGCTCTTATTACCCAGGCGGGAGTGCAATAGCATGATCTTGGCTCACCGCAACCTCCGCCTCTTGGGTTCAAGCAATTCTCCTGCCTCAGCCTCCCGAGTAGCTGGGACTACAGGCCAGCTAATTTTTGCGTTTTATTAGAGACAGGGTTTCACCATGTTGACCAGATGGTCTCGATCTCTTGACCTTGTGATCCACCCGCCTCGGCCTCCCAAAGTGCTGGGATTCCACCGTGCCCGTCCTTGAAAATAACATTTTTGAGAGGAAGAAAAATTACTCCCAACACCCTAAAATATCCACACGCAGACATTATATGAAACTGTAATGAGGGTATACAGAAGAGTTTTTTCATGTGACATCATATTATAAATATTTTCAACACTGTCTCACATATTCCATGTTAACATTTGACATTAATTTTAATCTCTACAGAATATTCCATTAATTTGTTATATCATAATTTACTTAACCAATTCCCAATTGTTAGACAATTCTTTTTTTTTTTTTTTTTTGAGTTTTCCCCTTTTAGATATAATGCTTCAATACCGAAGCATGGGTATGTTTCTCTGGTGCCCCCTACCCTCCAATATTTTAGAAGACTGCCTCATGATAAATTTCTAATAGTGGAATGACTGGTTTATTTATAAGATATGTGTGTAATTATAATACTCTAGCATATTGGAAAACGTATTTTCTTTCCAAAAGTATTATATCAACGGAACAATGTCACAACAAACTTATCAACATGGGTGGTACTATTAATAATTTTGAGGGTTTGATAGGCAGAAAATAACAAAGCCAATATAATAGGTGTAAAAAACAGTAAGACTGTGTTAAAAGCACATTTCTTTAACTGCTATTACTGTTTTTCCACATACTTGTTAATGATTTGTATTTCTCTCTTGAGTGGTCTTTCCCTTTTAAACTATTAAGGGCCTGAGGATTTTCTCTTACCTTTGAATGAATTCTTTCATGGTATATGTAAATATTTTCCTAGTCCATTGTTCTTTTTAATTTTAATTTTTCATAGTTTAAAAAATTTTAATCTTCATCTGGCTGAAGTCATCAATGTTTTTCTTTGTTCACTGTCCTTTCTTTAGACAATGATGTGTATAAGATGACATGTTAACTGTTCAATGATCATAGACAGTAATTGTTGTCATAATAATAAAAATCATTTCAGAGGGCCTCATTATACTCACGAAACATGGGCTTTATGAAAATTCTAGGAAGGAGTGTAATGAAGTGGATACCTTCTGAGAGTGTATGGGAAATCTATGAGCATGTGCTGGCAGGAGGGAAAGAGGAAGAAGAGAGGCGGCAGTTTCCTTCTTGGTCAGGGCATGACAGCATGTCTCAGAGCACAATGCACATTTAACATGTAGGCAGAAAATGGCTTTCTTAGGCAATCTGTCAAATGGAAAGTCCCGCTGGCTGGTGATATACATCTGCTCTGCCAGTGATGCTCATAAATGATTCCAAGGCACTGCAGAGCTCTGGAGTCTCTCCCAACTATGGAGGAGTTATGCTAGGTTTATGTTTCAGTATTAATCACACGAGGCTCTGAGCTACTTGCAGGCATTTGTAACCCGAGGTTCTGGCATCTGTAAGATGCAGATGTAAATGTTTGCTAGATGACCATTTGAGAAATTTTTTTTAACAATTTTCTAATTCCTTTGGTACTTGTCTGGAAATGTATAGAGTGGAAAGAAGTAGGGTGTTTGCATTCTAATCCCAGTCCAGCCACAAGGAGGTGGCTAACCTTAGATAACTTATTTTTTTTCCCTGAGCCTCAGTTTCCTCATTTGTTAAAATAAGGGAGGGCTTCAGGCTAGATGATCTCAGAGGCGCTTTTCAGCGAGGATTCTATGAATATAGATTGTAAATTAACTAAACTGTCCAGTTAATTGGATTATCCTATATTTTTAAAACTATGTCTGATCACAGAGAGGGTAGATTTTAAAAGAAACTGTAGCAGAAGTGGCCGAGAGAAACAGCTCTCAAACACTGAATGGGGAAGGGAGGGGTTTATGACGGCTGGGAGCCAGGCGGTGAGTTGTCTAACAAAGGAAGGTTCTGCCTTTATAAAGGCTTACACTCTAGATATTACACATGGAAGAATCTTAGGTTTACAGTCTTAGAAATCACAAGTGAAAGGGTTTTGGATTTACAGCTTTAGAAATCACGTATGAAAGGGTTTCTGGGTTTACAGCTTTAGAAATCACATATGAAAAGGCTCTGGTCTCCAGATGGAGTTGGGTGGGGGTTTGATCTTGTTTTAAGTAAAAACAGTGTCTTCCGTAGAGTTTCCCCAATACCAAGAGTGTTATTTACAGGCAGGTCATTCAGGAGGTGCCAGTTGGCCTGCTTTTTCTTCTATTGAAATGCATTGTGGAAGTCGAGGGGGAGGAGATCCCAGATGCCTGGGTCTCCTTCCTCAAAACCATCAACCTTTTCAGAGGCACTGCTTTAATCTGGATTTACTGTGAGTTCTCCTGATTTTCAGTACAATGCAGTTTACGATATAAAATAATTTATATTACAAATATAAGTGCATTTAAATCAATGCTGGATGACTGAACTAGGAAAAAAAAAAGGCTTTCTATCCTCTTGAGCTGTGCTTGCTGTTCACTATGGTAGAGAAATGTGGCTAGTCTGAATTAAGATGTGCTGTAAGTCCTAAATACTCATCGGATTTCAGAAGGCTATGACAAAAGAATATCTCATTAATGATTTTATACTGATTGCATATTAACACTAAATGTATCTTAAAAGTTTTACCTATTTTTTTACTTTTTAAAATACGGCTACAAAAAATTTAAAATTACAGATGGAGATCACACTGTTTCTGTTACACAGTGTTGCTTAAGAGGGGTAGAAGATTAACTATTTGCATTATTTAAATGAAAATATTTTTGCTTTTTATTCCAACATACTTAATCTCCAATGATTTTTAAAACATTAAATTTTTTCTCTCCTAGGAAAATGGCTTTGTAAAGAAGTTTGAACCTAAATCTGGCTGGATGACTTTTCTAGAAGTTACAGGAAAGATCTGCGAAATGCTATCTCTCTTGAAGCAATACTGTTGACCAGAAAGGACACTCCATATTGTGAAAACAGCCTCATTTTCCTGACTCTTGTGAAAACGACTGTCAACACATACTTCTAAAAAGTACAAGTTTAACAGCTTTGATGATATAACGACTTTCCCAAGTTACAGAAATGTTGTCCCCATATAACGAATAAATTGTTTGTATCTTTCTTTATATGCCATTTTGTCTGCCTGGCAGACATTGAGCCAAAGGGTAAAGCTCAACACAGGAGACAGGCAATGAATTACGGGATGACAACCAGGAAGGAGTGTCTTTTCTGCCCCATGGCCGACCCTTTAAGGTGTGCTCATTACCCAGAAGTCCTTCTCTGTATCCCTAGACTAGACTGCACGGGAAGCAGACACAGGCTAGAGGCAGACTCAGGTCGCTTCCCTCTTCCCTCCTTCCTTCCTTCTTTCTCATGCTTTCTGCAGGTCCCCGAGCCCCTGGCTGCTTAGAGTTTCCATTGATGCCTCCTCCCCAGCCTTCTCTCTCTGGCTTACCATTTGGGGTTCATGGATACAGCAACCTGATATGCAGGATCCTCTGGGATATTCTGAACAAAGAAAATGAGGTAAATGATTCAATATGGAGCTACTGTTTAAAAATACGAACAGATTAGAAAATTATGTAGTTTGTTAGACCTTGTTTTCTAGTTTTTAGGTCAGCAAATCTGACTGCAATAGGAGAATTCTACACCTTGTTCCAGATCTTTCTGTCCTTCCCTTCCTCTTACAAAACAATCCCCCTGGGGCTTGTGTAACCCTTTCCTGGAAGCTGTTGATAGATCCCATAAAGAAGCCAGAGCTTGGGCCATGTACATTCTTGCTGGGTACTTCAGTTAATTAATAATGTACCTAGGAGGTATGATTTTTTTTTTTGAGATGGAGTTTTGCTGTTGTTGCCTAGGCTGGAGTGCAGTGGCATGATCTCGGCTTTGCAACCTCCATCTACCTGGTTCAAGTGATTCTCCTGCCTCAGCCTCCCAAATAGCTAGGATAACAGGCTCCCGCCACCACGCCCAACTAATTTTTTGTATTTTTAGTAGAGACTGGGTTTCACCACGTTGACCAGTCTGGTCTCGAACTCCTGACCTCAGGTGATCCACCAACCTCAGCCTCCCAAAGTGCTGGGATTACAGGTATGAGCCACGGCGCCTGGCCAGGAGGTCTAATTCTTAATGGCTGGTATTAGGACACAGGGGTTATCAGTGGAGAAGCATTTTTGGCAGAGACAGCTCTGATTTACTTAGGGAGTCACATCTGAGAGGCAACTATCTATACCATCTGAGACTCATGTCTACTGGGAGCAGGGTAAGTAAGATGTCACAGTTTCCTTTTTTCTTCTCTTCCTCCAAGTGCCTCACCCACCCCCCAACTGCTTTTAATTTTAATTCATTTTGGGTATTAATCAGAGCTGAGTGATGGGAATGAACAGTCACTGATGGTAACAACATGAAGTACATACATGGGCACTATTACCTGGAATTCACACGAGAAACCACGAAAATCTGGTTTTTGAACTGCAGTTACTTCTTTATCAATGTAACACTGGGAAATCAGTAACTATTTCTGATTTGGTCTGTGACCTGGTTTTTTAAACTGCACCTCGCTGTTTGTTTTATTAATTTACTTAAAAAAAAAAGGTTTTTATGGCCTGCGATGATGGCTCATGCCTGTAATCACAGCACTTTGGGAGATTGAGATGGATGGATCACCTGAGGTCAGGAGTTCCAGACCAGCCTGGCCAACATAGTGAAACCTCATCTCTATTAAAAATACAAAAGCCAGCTGGCGTGGTGGCGTGTGCCTATAGTCCAGCTACTTGGGAGGCAGAGACAGGAGAATTACTTGAACCCAGGAGGTGGAAGTTACAGTGAGCTGAGATCACACCATTGCATTCCAGCCTGGGTGACAAAAGTAAAACTCCATCTCAAAAAAAAAAAGAAAAGTTTTTATAAACCTCAACTCTTACTTCAGGCAGCACACAAAAATTAAATGGAAACAGACCACAGACCTAAATTTATGTGAAAACTATACAACGTCTAGAGGAAAATACAAGAGAAAATCTTTACAACCTTGGTGTAAGCAGATTTCTTAGGCAGAACACAAAAATTAAATGGAAACAGACGACAGGCCTAAATTTATGTGAAAACTACAGACCGTCTAGAAGAAAATATAAGAGAAAATCTTTACAACCTTGGTGTAAGCAGAGTTCTTAGGCAGAACACAAAAAGCTTGAGCCAGAAAATATTGATAATTTAAACATGAAAACAATTTTAATCTTTACTCTTAAAAAGACACTTTTTTTGTTGTTGTTTTTTGAGACCGAGTCTCACTCTGTCACCCAGGCTGGAGTGCAGTGGTGTGATCTTGGTTCACTGCAACCTCTGCCTCCCAGGTTCAAGCAATTCTCCTGTCTCAGCCTTCTGAGTAGCTGGAATTACAGGCGTGTGCCATCATACCGGCTAATTTTTGTATTTTTAGTAGAGATAGGGTTTTACCATGTTGGTCAGGTTGGTCTCGAACTCCTGACCTCATGATCTGCCTGCCTTGGCCTCCCAAAGTGTTGGGATTACAGGCGTGAGCCACTGCACCCGGCCAAAAAAGACACTTTTAATAACTTAAACAGAAGGTATTTGAATTATACCTCAATACAGCTATTTTTAAAATGCTCTCAAAAAGGCAAATCACACAGTGGGAGACAATATATACCACACTAATATCTGATAAAGGACTTGTATCCAGGATATATATGATACTCTTATAATTCAATAACAAGATCATCATTAACCTAATATTAAGCATGAGTGAAAGATTTGGACACTTCACAAAAGCAGATAGGCCAATGGACATGAGGAAGATGTTCAACATCATTAGTCATCAGAGAAACGCAAATTAAAACCACAGCAAGAGACCACGACACACCCTCCAGAATAGCTAAAATGAGAAAGATGAAAAATGCCAAGCTTTTGGGAAAATGCGGAGCAAATGGAACTCTTAAACAACACTGATGATAATGTAAAATTGTAGTACAACTTCAGAAAACAGCTTGGAAATTTCTTATAAAGTTAAACATATGTTTACTGTAGGACCCAGAATTCCTCTGTTCACCAACAGGGGAGTGAATCAACACATTTTGGAATATCCATAAGACAGAATGTCACTCAGCAATAAAAAGGAAATAACTACTGGTACATGCAACAGAATAGATAATCTCAAAACCATGTTGAGTGAAAAAAGCTAGTCACAAGAGTACATAGTGTATTATCTCCTTTGCATGAAACTCAAAAAAGAACATATAGTGTCAGAAAACAGGTCAGTTGTTGCCTGGAGCTAGGGTGTATTGACTGAGAAAGAACTTTTCCTGGAGTGATACAAATATTCTTCATCTTGATTGTGGTGGTAGTTACATGGGTGTGTAAATCTGTCAATACTCATAGAGATGTACACTTAAAACTGGTGCATATTACTTTCAATAAATAATGTCTCAATGAAGTTGACTTAGAAGAAAGCTTTTTGTGAAAAATGATTAACATACATCAGAAGCAATGTAAACAATAAGAACAAATACAAAATGAGAGAAATAAAAATCACTCCAGCCGGCTGTGGTAGCTCACGCCTATAACCCCAGCACTTCCGGAGGCTGAGGTGGGTGGATCATGAGGTCAGAAGTTCGAGACCAGCCTGGCCAACATAGTGAAATCCTATCTCAACTAAAAATACAAAAATTAGCCAGGCATGATGATGCACACCTGTAATCTCAGCTACTCAGGAGGCTGAGGCAGGAGAATCGCTTCAACCTGGGAAGCAGAGGTTGCAGTGAGCCAAGACCCTGCTATTGCACTCCAGCCTGAGCAACGAGAGTGAAACTCCATTTCAAATAAAAAACCACTCCAAATATGAATTTAAAGTAGAAGTTTATTAATGCCATGAGTAAGGTCCTGAAGCACCATTATTTTGTTTTCCTTGTCATTTAAGAGGACTCTGTCATTGTAAATTAGAGCCTCAGTGACACTCTACCAGGCCCCACTGCATGGTTTGGTCTCTACTATGATTGTCCCACTTCATTTCAGTTGTGTCCTCCTCAGGGATCTGTCTCTTCTGCAGCTTTGCTGAGCTGTTTTCAGGACCTTCTGCCACAGATATTTGCCCCTGCTGTTTCCCCTGCCTCCACCTTTGGTTAATGCTTATTCATTTTTCAGGTTTCAGCTCAAAGTTTACTTCTTCAGGTATACCTCCCCTGACTAGGTTAAATTCTGCAATTATAGTCTTGCAAAACACCATTGTCTCAATTATGGGGTTACATTTCTACGATTTTTATTTTTTATTTTTTGGAGAAGTAATCTTGTTCTGTCGCCCAGGCTGGAGTGCAATGGTGTGATCTCGGCTCACTGCAACCTCTGCCTCCTGGGTTCAAGTGATTCTCTGGCCTCAGCATCCCGAGTAGCTGGGACTACATGCACGTGCCAGCACACCCTGCTAATTTTTTGTATTTTTAGTGGCGACAGGGTTTCACTGTGTTAGCCAGGATGGTCTCAATTTCCTGATCTCATGATCTGCCCACTTTGGCCTCCCAAAGTGCTGGGATTACAGGTGTGAGCACTGTGCCTGGCCTTTGTATGATTTTTAAATCAATATATCTGTTTCTCCAACAGATACTAAGTTCTGTGTGGGCAGGAACCATGGCTGTTTTTGTTTACCATTTTATCTCAGAGCCAAGTTCAGAGCCTGGTAAGAGCTCAATAAATATTTGTTTAAAAAGAAATGGGGGCCAGGCACGATGACTCATACCTGTAATCCCAGCACTTCGGGAGGCCGAGGCAGGAGGATCATTTGAAGTCAGGAGTTCAAGACCAGCCTGGCCAACATGGTGAAACCCCATCTCTACTAAAAATACAAAAATGAGCTGGGCATGGTGGTGCGAGCCTGCAATCCTAGTTACTCAGGAGGCTGAGGCAGGAGAATTGCTTGAACCCAGAAGATGGAGGCTGCAGTGAACCAACACTGCGCCACTGCACTCCAGCCTGGGCAACAGAGCAAGACTCTGTCTCAACAACAAGAACAACAAAACCACAGCAACAAATGGGAGTGAACATTAATTGGTTTTGGTTATGTCATTTGGTAGCAAATGAGGCTGGGGTGAGGCTGAACATCATATTCTCAGCAACAACATGTGCTGTGGTTTGACTGCTCCAAAACTCATGTCAAAACTTCATCCCCAATGCAACAGTGTTGAGAGGTTTGGCCTTTAAGAGCTAATTGGATCGTGAGGGCTCTGCCCTCATGAATGAACTAATCCATTTATGGATTAATAAATTAATGGGCTAATGGATTAATGGGTTAACATGGGAGGGAACTGGTGGCTTTATAAGGAGAAGAAGAGAGACCTGAGCTAAGATGCTCAGACCCCTTGACATGTGATGCCCTACACTGCCTTAGGATTCCACAGAGTCTGTACCAGCAAGAAGGCCCTCACCAGAAGCACCTCCTCAACCTTGGACTTCCTGACTTCCATAGCTGTAGAAAAGAAAATTTCTTTCCTCTACAAATAAACCATTTTAGGTATTCTGTTATAAACAACAGAAAATGGACTAACACAGTATGGGAGAGTGTAATGGCTGTTTAATGGTTGTTTTCCATGTGCGAAGAACTTTAGATACATAATTTTTAATCTTCATGACCACCCTCTGAACTAGATACTTTACCTATTTTACTGTTGAAGAAACAGTCTTAAAGCCTGTAAGAAATGTGTCCAGTGTCACGGAGTAGGGGACATCTGACCTCCCACTAGTCCTCACTGGCCCTCAGTCACAGGATGTCCTCCTCCTACACAACTTCCTCCTGATCTCATGGGGCCACTCAGACACTCTGCTTCCTTCCCTGTCCCTCTCACAAGCTGAAACTCTGCATAAAGGCCAACTGGGTGAAACTGGTTTCCCCACTGATGGTGAGGACCTTTAGTGGCCAGGTGGCCATCCCAATATACTACCTCATCTTCACCTTTTACCCTTTTATATGTGTTTTCCCAGTCATATTGTCCTCAACTTAAACTGGTTGCTATTATTTTGGATCTGGACACGTTTTGCATAGTGTGCAAAGTTGCTGTTAGGGAAATATTGCTTTGTAACATCCCATAGGACATGAAATACAAGAAATCCTTCATTTATAATTAGGAGCTCTGTGTGATTATTTCTGCTTGAAGATGCTACTTAGGATCCCATCATCAGGACAGGGCAACACTAAATGGTTTTTCTGCAGTTTGGGTTTTTGTGGATTCATCTGCCTTATGACTGGAAGCAGCATTTTCAAGACAGCTGACTGAGCCCAGGGCTATGATTTTTTGCCTTAAAAGCTAAGCCTAACCAGCTCACATGATATCCAAACCTGTGACCAATGTTTCCTTGCCCTGTTTTAAAGTAGGAGGTAGATGACTATGGTATTTGTGCAACAGAAGAATGTCAATGTAGAGTTTAGTATTATAAACACTTGCAACACAATTATTTTGACATAATCTCATTTCCATTGACCTTGCTTCCTATTTCAGAGAATTTCTACATCCTCTCTCTGCCATATCTACCTCCCCTCTGCACCTACACTGGCTTATTTTCCCTGCCTGCTATTATGGCAAATCGGTTATTCTAAGGCTGGCCCTTACATTTGTGTGGTAGACTTTGTTTCTTATTTCCTCTGCAGGAGGAAACTATTCTGCATCATACAGTGTACCCTCTCTCATGGACCAGCCCTATTAGCACATGTTTCTCCTATGGTAAGAACAAACAAAAAACAAAACACACAGTCGTATTTTTTCTGCTTCCCGTCATAAGTCCTCAAAAGAGCTGTCTATAATCCTTGCTGTCTCCAATTCCTCCCCTCTCATTGTCTCTCGAACATGTATCAACCAGACTCTTATCCCCACAACTAAGTTCAGGGATGAGTTCTCAGTCCTCAACTTCCTTGATGTGACATTTGACACAGTGGATGACTTTCTATAGATTTTACACTTCTGGGACACTACTCTCTCTTTGCTCTCCTCACATGTCACTGATTACTCTGTCTCTCTTGATGAATCTTCCTCATCTCCTCAAGCTAAACTCTCTAACTCTAAATATTGGAGTGTCTTGGCTAGGTTTTGGCTTTCTTCTCTTCCTTACCTGCCTTCACATGCTAGATGTCTTTTTCAGTATTATGGCTTTAAGGGTCAACCATGTGCTGATGACTCCCAATATCATAACTCTAGTGAAGACCTCTCCCTTGAAATCCAGACTCAAATACCCAACTGCTGACCTGATGTCTCTCTATCTGAATGTTTAACAAGCACTTCAGACTTACTGTCTAAAGCTGAACCTCAGAAGCTCTAACCCCTGAACCCTTCATTATCTGAGTTAATGGCATTTCCTTCTTTTTACCCACTTAGGGTAGAAATCCTTTGGACTCATTGACTCTTTTCTTTCACATACACATTCAATCCACCAGGTAAAAAACTGTGTGGTTCTTTCATCAATGTATCATATAGGGTCTAGATATATTACCTAGGGTCAGGCGTGGTGGCCCATGCCTGTAATCCCAGCACTTTTGGAGGCCGAGGCAGGCAGATCACGAGGTCAAGAGATCGACACCATGGCCAATACTGTGAAACTCCGTCTCTACTAAAAATAGAAAAATTAGCTGGGCATGGTGGTGCATGCCTGTAGTCCCAGCTACTCAGGAGGCTGAGGCAGGAGAATCTCTCAAAACCGGGAGACAGAGGTTGCAGTGAACCGAGATCCCGCCACTACACTCCAGGCTGGCAACAGAGCGAGACTCCATCTTAAAAAAAAAACAAAAAGCAAAACATCTAGTATTACATTACTAAACTACTGTTAGCCTGACTCTAGCCACTCAAAGTCCCTTGTATCGATTTTGCAGTGACCTCCTAGCTGGTTGTCTGGCTTATTTCCTTGTTCCTCTACAATTTGTTCCCAACCTGCAGTCAGAAGGATCCTTTAAAACGTACGATCACTTGTGTTTCCTCTCCATTCACAACTCAATGGTTTCTGCTGCACACAGAAAAACAGTCCAACTTCTTAAACTAAGCTCCAAGGCCTTTCGCAATTTACCTCCTCGTGAACATCTTGACTTCATCTTTCCCTTGCTCAAGAAGCTTCCCTACAGTTTCAACCACACTCTCTCTTCCCAATATCTGAAACCTCTTATGTTACTGAATCTTTTTTAACGATCTTGATCTCCGCCTTGGTAATATGGTTCCTGAGGCTTAAACAAAATTGGTGAAATGTCCACAGAGCTCTCTGGGGATTCAGAACCATAATGAACTTCACACCTAGTGTTGTGTGTACGAGTGCTGGTGCTTTGAAAGTACAATCCTTGGCCAGGTGCTCATGCCTGTAATCCTAGCACTTTGGGAGGCCAATGCAGGTGGATCATGAGGTCAGAAGTTAAAGACCAGCCTGACCAAGATGGTAAAACCCCATCTCTTCTAAAAATACAAAAATTAGCCAGGCACAGTGGCAGGTGCCTGTAATCCCAGCTACTCGGGAGGCTGAGGCAGGAGAATTGCTTGAACCTAGGCAGCAGAAGTTGTAGTGGGCCGAGATCACACCATTGCACTCCAGCCTGGGTGACAGAGTGAGACTCCATCGCAAAAAAAGAAAGAAAGTACAATCCTTGATGGAAATGCAGAGTATGAACTACATTGCTGTTACTTTCAAGGATTTACCTAACTGGACAAGGCTGTTTTATTTTTAAAGGGTTCTGCCCAGGGTGCAGAGTCATTCAGAGTAGATACGGATACATGGAAAATCAATGCCTTTGAAAATCTGCAGGGGCACTTGACCCACAGCATTCTTCCTCCATGTGCTGGGGTCGCCTCCATCAGCAAGTCCTCAGGCTGCTCTGCCTGCCGTTTCACTGTGTCCTTTCAGTTTCACTCTTGTTGATATCCAATCAGCTCCTCAACCAGTAACTTGGTCCCTGGCAGTCATCCTCAAACCTTCCTTTCATTCAACTAAAAGTGAACAAATCCTGCCAATCTTACTTCTTCAATATCTCTTAATCTACCCACTTTTCTTATTCTTAACTTTTATGCCAGCCCAACCGCTGATAGAACTTTTTTTTGAAATGGAGTTTCATTCTTGTTGCCCAGGCTGGAGTGCAATGGTGTGATCTCGGCTCACTGCAACCTCCAACTCCTGGATCCAAGCCATTCTCCTGCCTCAGCCTCCCAAGTAGCTGGGATTACAGGCATGTGCCACCACACCCCTAATTTTGTATTTTTAGTAGAGGCAGCTTTCTCCATGTTGGTCAGGTTGGTCTCAAACTCCTAAACTCAGGTGATCTGCCCACCTCGGCCTTACAAATTGCTGGGATTATAGGGTTGAGCCACCACGGCGGGCCAAAACCTTTTTACTGATGTATTGGTATATACTCCTGGCTCCATTTGCTACATTTGATACAGCCAGCATATTAATCTTAAAATGGAAATCTGATGTCAGATACTGCTTGAAATCATTCAATTGTTTTCCACTATTTTTAGGGACTCACATCTTGTATAAAACCCTACCTTCCCACTGGAGCATGAGCTGGACTTAGTGACTCACTTCTACAGAATATAGAAAGGGTAAACAAAGGAACTCTACAATGGAGAAACCTGGAACCACCACTTTGGCCAGGTGATCAAGGTTAAGGTGGTAAGTTGTGTTGATAGCACTCCTTGTTATCATGTGATGAAAAGGCATTTAATATTTGTGGCATTGTTTCCCCAAAACCCATAGTCCCAGGAAAACATCAAACATAAATTTGGGGACATTCTACAAAATACCCAACCAGTATTTCTCAAAACTGTCAAGGTCATCAAAAACAAAATGAGGAGGCCGGGTGCGGTGGCTCAAGCCTGTAATCCCAGCACTTTGGGAGGCCGAAGCGGGTGGATCACGAGGTCAAGAGATTGAGACCATTCTGGTCAACATAGTGACCCCCGTCTCCACTAAAAATACAAAAAATTAGCTGGGCACGGTGGTGCGTGCCTGTAATCCAAGCTACTCAGGAGACTGAGGCAGGAGAATTGCCTGAACCCAGGAGGCGGAGGTTGCGGTGAGCCGAGATCGCGCCATTGCACTCCAGCCTGGTGAAAAGAGCGAAACTCCATCTCAAAAACAAACAAACAAAAAAACAAAATGAGGAAATTTTCACCTTGAAGAAGAGCCTATAGACTTGGTGCAATGGCTCACACCTGTAATCCCAGCACTTTAGGAGGTCGAGACAGATGGATCATCTGAGATCAGGAGTTCGAGATCAGGCTGGTCTTGAACTCCTGACCTCGTGATCCACCTGCCTCAGCCTCCCAAAGTGTTGGGTGTGTGAGCCACCACACACCCGGCCGCTTGTTTTATCTTCAATGACAGAAGCTCGTTTATCCATCTCTGCTATTTCCTCCCTCAACTTGCTCAACTTAACTTAGATGAAGTATGTTGAGCTGAAAGTAAACACAACCAGTAAGACTGCATGGCAGGGTTATTGGGTTTTAACTGGTGACACTACCGCTTTTCTTTTAAATTTCTATAATGGCTGCCTACCACCTCGAGCTGAGGGAGTCACCCCTTCTGAAAACTAGCTTGCCATGCCACCCTTAAAATGTGGTGCAGCACTTCAGCTATAGCTCCATCAGCAGAGTACAATGGGGTTTCTTTTCTTTTTTGAGACGGAGTGTCGCTCTTGTTGCCCAGGCTGGAGTGCAATGGGGTGATCTCGGTTCACCACAACCTTCGCCTCCTGGGTTCAAGTGATTCTCCTGCCTCAGCCTCCTGAGTAGCTGGGATTACAGGCGTCTGACACCACGCCTGGCTAATTTTTTGTGTTTTTAGTAGAGACGGAGTTTCACTATGTTGGTCAGGCTAGACTTGAACTCCAGACCTCAGACGATCCACCTGCCATGGCCTCCCAAAATGCTGGGATTATAGGCGTGAGCCACTGCGCTGGCCAGGTTTTTTCACTTGACCTTGGCTTCTAACAGCAGTTGGGGGTTTTATTAGCTTAATAAGTTGCTCTTTCCACCTTGTCCTCGCATGACACAGCCTTCCCTCACTGACTCAGCAACTATCTGCTGAGCATCCCTTCCACACTAGGCCTGGTACTGAGCAGTGAAGATACAGGTGACTACAGAACATGGGCCCGTCTCATACTGCACAGGAAGAACAAGAACAGAGTTACGGAGCTAATAAAACAGTGCTGTGACAGAGGAGGAGGTGCGGTTTAGTGTCAGTTTTGGAGATCTGGGTTAGAATCTGATGACATTTACATAGTACCTACGTGAGCTAGGGCAAGATACTTAGGATTTCCAAACCTGTATCCTCTTCTATAAAAATACTGTAATAATACGTACTTCGTGATTTGTTTTGAGGAACATAGCGAGTACATAAGAAATTTAACATGGCACCTGGCATTGAGTGAACTCAAAAATGGTACCTGTTATCACTGGCCTTATATTGGTGAAGATGCCCGTTCTCTCATCCTATAGTTTTTAAATTTTGTCCCGCACTAATCAGCCTTAACGTCTACCTACAACAATCCACTGACACAACAGTGCAAAAATTAGCCGGGCATGGTGGCGCCCGCCTGAAATCCCAGCTACTCAGGACCGTGAGGCCGGAGTATCGCTTTAAACCGGGGCGCGGAGGTTGCAGGGAGCCAAGATCGCGCCCTGCATTCCAGCCTGAGAGAGGAGGAGACTTTCTCCGCCCCCCCGCCCTCAACAACAACAACAACAACAAAGTGCTTGGCTTAGTGTCGGGCCCGTAGAAAGCACTCAAATTATAATTATTTTGACCTTAGACCTCTCGTCCGAAATTCGGGTTTCTTACTTTCAGAGGAAGAAACAGGACACAGGCGGTCTCTGAGGCTGCCGCCAGCGGAGGCAATCTCCAATTAAAAGTAGCCATCGATTAAATATTTGCTCAACAAAGTAAACTGTCTCTCCCGGACCCCGTCGAGCGCCCACTCGAGATCTGGCCCAGAGCCAGGCGGGACTGATCCGCGGGTCCCACTCGCCGTGTAAGTGGGTGGAGAACACCCCACACGCCGAGAAGAACAGGCGGGGTGAACGAGGACCGCGTTCGACACCTCAGCCCAGCCCTCAGGGGCTTTCCGTCGCAGGCCCCGCGGCGTCCCACTTCCGCAGGCAGTGCACACACGCCCCTTCCGGCGTAGTCCCCACCCTATCACACACCTGACCCCTGCACGTCAGGAGCTCGCCGCCGGGTTCTTTCAGTGCCCGCCGGCGACCACGCCCACTCTCGACTCTGAGGCCACCAACCAGGCCGACCCGCGGGAGGTGGCGGGACAGAGGGAAGATGGCGGCAGGGGCCGGATTTTGGCACCGCCTCCCCCAACCGCGGACCCCAGCGGTTGAGCCGACTTCGCTGGGGCCAGCGGCGCTGCGGAACCCGGGATGGGGGGACCCTGGCGGCGGGCCTGGCCCTGCTATCCGCGGGCGCCTCGGCTGGAGTGAGCGGCGGAGACAGCGGGACCGGGGTGGAGGACGCTTACTCCAACGTGAACGCGGACCTGGAGGTGCCGAAGCTGCAGGAGCCGCTGAAGAAGCCGGGGAAGCAGCAAAACCGCTGAGGAGCTGCTCGGACTATGCGGGGCCCCGGCTCCCTCCGCCCGGCAGCGGGGTTCGCAGGCGCCTGCACTCCCTCCTACGGTGCGGGGGTCCCCTCGAGGCTTCTCCTTGGGCTTCAGCGCCAACTCGGGCTGCCGCTCCGGATGGACCCGAGGCGGAAGAGTAGCGCGGAGCTGCGGGACGCCGCCTCCTTGCCGGCGGCGGGCGAGGGCAGCTTGCTGGAGCTGGAGGGAGGAGCTGGAGCGATTGTCACCCTGGGAGGAGCGGGAAGACAGCAGGAGATCGCGGGGCGGGGAGGGGACGGCGGCCCTGGGGCGGATAGCGTCCCCGAGGGTCCCTTTGGTCCGGCGCCTGGCTTTGTGCAGTCAGGTCCGCTCTCCGGCGGGGACTCATGGTGTTCTTGATCCGGTATTGCAGAGGGAAGGTCAGCTGGAGTTGGGGGTTCGAGGCATGCGAGTTAACAAGACTGGTAGCTGCTTCTCTGGATTGTGGACCCTCTGGGTGCTGGGCACTACTTGGGTCTGTGGGGTAGTTGGATTGTGCACCGTGGGGAGGAGTCGGAGGTGGGAAACTGCTTTGTATGAGAGACCGACTTTCGGATGGTGGCCTGGGCATTTTGGATGTCGGGGAGGGGTCGACTTGATAAGGTATTGGTGTTTGGGATCAATTTCTAGCGGGGATGAGGAGACCGTGTGGATCAGCATCCCCCTTTGGGTAGTGGGATAAAGCTTGCTACGTGTGAAGAAAGCAGAGGATGGTGCTGCTTTGTGTGAAGAGTCAAGGGTGGAACAAGAGCCCTGGCTCTGAATTTTTAAAACAAGAAGTGAGTCTGGCATTTTGAAGAGCTCTGAATTGACAGTTTCCACGTCCTCCTAGGGGCAGAGAAAAAGTCCTATTTAAAAATCTAAACCAAAGCTGTATTGTCATAAGCCACTTCTTGATGGTGACCCACACTTAATATGACTTTCATAAATAGTACATGGGAGCTTTCCCCCTCGTTGTCTGTGGGAAATTCTCTTAATTCATCCTTCTTAACGTTTTGCCTTTTAGCTAAAATGTCTTTGCTCTGTTGAAATTCAAGCTTCTAACGGTGAAATCGAAATCATTCATAGACTCTGGTATTGCAGGGCTACAACTGTGCGGTGTTCGGAGTGGATTCAGGCCCTGGTTTTGCTGCCTACTAGCTGTATTGACCTTGAGCAATACTCTGAGCTTCACTTTCTTCCTTTATGATGGAGAAAATAATAGCACCTCTATAGAGTTAGGAAAATTTAGTAAAATTCCTGTATGCATTTAGCACTAGATATGGCATATTGTAAACTCTCTAAAACTAGCTGCTATTTATTACTCTTAAGCCTAGTTATTTAAATCAAGAAACATTTAGTGAGCTCTCACATGTTATAGGAGATTCTGAAGATTCTTAAGTGTTTGTCCCTGTTCATAAGGCAGTTTTAGTCTTGTTGAGCACTAAGTTCTATGCAGTTCAATAAACTAGAAAGTGCATAGTGAATTGCTGAAAGAGTGATAGAACAAAAAGTACTGACAGTGCTCAGTAACTGGGAAGAAAATAGTAGTCCAAAGTAGTTGGGCCAAACTTTGAGGAGGAGGTGGCTTTGGAGTTTGGAAGGGAGGCAAGAGTGGCTTTCCACTCTTGCATTTTATGCTCTGACAGCTAGCTACAAGAACAGAGTCAGAGGTATTTGTAACTCCCAGTTAGGAAGATTTGAATAACAGAAGTACTCTTGAGTATATGATGACAAGCCTTTATTTTTTTACCAAGTGTTACCAAATATTAGAGCTATGGTAAAGTTTTTCATATAAATGTGAAATTGCGTCCTCCCAAAGGAATCCTAAGTATGTATGCGCTTTAAAAGAACCCAAAATTATCTGAATATTGTCATATGGCTCTTGCAAATGATGATGATAGTGATGCTCATAATGAGAATTTGCTGCACTCAGCAGCCCATTTTAGATTAAGTATTATTAGAACACATTAAGTCCACTTGGAGAAGCCAGTTAAGTCTTTGGCTGCTTTGGTTCCTGAGCATGAGTTTGGTTAAGCTTTGTAAAGACTTCCTAAATACTATGCCAGGAGTTTGTTTTGACCAGATGATTCTTGCTGCTTGCTTTGATCCTGGCTTCGTATCTAGATGTTATAGAAGTCCTACAGTTTTTCTGAGGGCACTTGGGTTAAACTGAAATTTGGATAAGTCATTCTGTCTCAGAATATAGTATACTATATTCTTCAGGAATCCTCATATACTCATTCTTATCTTCCTTTCTTTTTCCGAGTTCGAGGGATTCTCCTGCCTCAACCTCCAGAGTACCTGGGATTACAGGTGAGTGCTACCACGCCCAGTTAATTTTTGTATTTTTAGTAGAGATAGGGTTTTTCCATGTTGGCCAGGTTGGTCTTGAACTCCTGACCTCAGGTGACCCACCCACCTTGGCTTCCCAAAGTGCTGGGATTACAGGTGTGAGCCACTGGGCCCAGTTTATCTTCCTATATAATTTAAAAGAAAAAAGGAAGCGAATGTCTGGGCTGGTCTCCTTAAATAATAACTTTAGTTCTACAAGCAGAATATATTATACCATTTTTCCTCCTCCTCTGGCATATAACATAAAAATATTGTTAAACTAACTTTAGCACTTCAATGTTGTTGAGGTTAAACACATATTTAATATACATATTTTATGTTTACAAATATATAAATGTGGATTAGGTCTACTTACATATATTTAGATTTTTGTCATTCTTATTCATATTTTCACAAAGTAGGTAAAATATTTTAATTTTCTAATAATTCAAACTAATTTTAGAACCTATAGGAATATTGCAGACAGAAAATTATCTGTTTAGTTTTTTTGTTGTTTTGAGACGGAGTTTCACTCTGTTGCCAGGCTGGAGTGTAGTGGCGAAATCTCGGCTCACTGCAACTTCCACCTCCTGGGTTCAAGTGATTCCTCTGCTTCAGCCACCCAGGTGGCTGGGACTACAGGCGCACACCACAATGCCTGGCTAATTATTTATTTTTTTGTATTTTAGTAGAGATGGGGTTTCACTATGTTGGCCAGGCTGGTGTTGAACTCCGACCTCATGATTGACCCACCTTGGCCTCCCAAAGTGCTGGGATTAACAGGCGTGAGCCACTGCACCCGACTAGGGTGCTTTATTTGTAAAAGGAAGATGTGGCTTGTGTTTAAAACACAAGTTTTATTTTTATGTAGGAGTAACTGGCTCTGGAGTCCCCTTTGATTTTGGATGTAACCCCTACGAAGGAAAGCACCCTTTGAAAGACAATTGGGTTATACAAAAGTCATCACAGCAGTGGTGACCCTTCAAGTGATAGGTACATCAGGCAGTGGCAGTGTCAGCGTCAGGAAGCTGGCCTCCCAAATGCAACTGCGGGTCCAGAGCTGGCAGGAAGAGCTGGAACAGTTAAAGACCCGTCCAGTCAGAAGGTAACTTCTTCTGGCTTCTGTCTTACCCGACATCAGCAGACCGAGGACGGGAGGAGTAAAGCCTGATTTATGTTTTTCTGAATCTTTTCAGGGCCAGCTTTGTTTCCCAGAAGCTGCTTTTCCTTGGAGGTTTCATATTGCCATGGCCGTCATCCTAGGCGTGGCTGCTGTGCTTGATCACTGGTTCAGAGGTGTTTGCATTTGCAAGGAGAGTGACGATCTCTCAAAGGAGGACTCAGGACGTTGCTGTGTGTACTCATGGCCAGTCCTGCCCCTGAGATTGGATCTCCCTAAACACAGTTTCAGCCCAGAGTTCTTTAACAGGTGTTAAAAAGACTTTCTACCTTCTATTCAACAAGTTTCCTGAGCTAATCAGCTCTAATTACACTTAACTGTTCAGCAGTTCAGTGACTCTTAGAATACAGATTTTTTAATACCCACGAATATTTACTGGACACCATTGCTAACTAATTACAGTGTGTAAGTCCATTATTTTCTGTTTCCTATTATTGTTCTCTACAGACAGTCTTTATGGAGTAAATATTTTTTCTCTATTTTTGAGATCCTTCAAGAGGAGGTTCAGTATTAAATGTTTCCAGTAAAGTTTCTACGTTTCCTCAAATTCTGACAATTGCTCCATGTCATGATTTCTGCTTTTCCTCCTCTCCTCACCCTTCCCTCCATTCTCCTTTTAGCTCCTAGGAGCTTGTTCAGCTGCTCTAGCAGACAGTGTGGTCATCCCAGTATGACAGGTATTTCACTAGCAGCCAGCTCTGTGAGGGGGTCCCAAAGGACACGCTTGAGCTTCTGCACCAAAAAGATAATCAGATTCTGGGCCTCACCAGCCAGCTGGAGAGTCTCAACCTGGAGAAGGAGAGTCTTCAGCAGGAAGTGAGGATGCTGAAGAGCAAAGAGGACGAGCTCAACGAGCAGCTGGGGATACTGATGGAGACTGTCCAAGCCAAGGACGAGGTCATCATCAAGCTCAGCAAGGGTGATGGCAGCGGGCCTCCTCCCACCACAGCACCTGTCTCCCCTTCAGCCGTGCCTATTGGCAGGGACCAGCTGGAACTGGACAGGCTGAAAGTAAGAGCAGGGCACAGTTTCTCGTGATTGGCATGAGAGACCACTGATGTCACCGTAGAGGCCTGGCCTCCGTGAGCTGATTTGGTGTGATGGCAGAACAGCTGCACACTTTTTTTTTCCCCCCCACAAGTGTAATAGCATTTGCCATCAAATAATCATTAATCTTCTGTGGAGCTTCCTTGGAAAAGAAAACTCTTGCTTTTGCTTGGAGCAGTTTCAAATCTTTCCCCTCACTTGCTTTCAGGCAACTGAGACTTCTCTTTCTGTATATACCACTTTTAGGACTTCATTATCCTGTGTAACATATGGAGGCTGTTTCTTGCCCCTCCTGTGTACATGAAGGCACACACAAACTTAATTTGTACAGTTAAATGCAGGACCTAGTGGGTGCCTGGTTTGGGGCATTGTTCCCAACAGCTATTATAGGGTTAGCTGGGGAAGCGGACTCCAGCTTCCAAGCAGGCCTGGGAAGAGGGCCTGTTCAGAGTCAGTACCCCCAACACCCCAAGGTGGGAGGCTCCTGGTGAAGAGGAAGACGCAGGCATCTCAGATCAGCTTCCTCTTTGACTTTCACACTACATTTCAATAGAAGAAAAGGCTGATCAACTGGTGCCTCCTGTTTCACTTTCCTGTAGGTGGCAGGCTGGGTCTCAGGGAAACTCTCTGGAAGGCACTATTTTTACTTAAAAGAAGATCAAACCAGAAACCTTTTCACATGTGAGTCATAAAACTGTAAAGTGGAACTCTTTCATATGTGATTCCTGAAACTGTAAACAGAAACCTTTTCACATGTGAGTCCTAAACCTGTAAACTGGAACCCTTTCATATGTGATTCCCGAAACTGTAAACCAAAACCTTTTCACATGAGTCCTAAAAATAGGAACCAAAACCTTTTCATGTGATTCCTGAAGCTGTAAATCGAGACCCTTTTCATATGTGATTTCTAAAGCTATAAACCTAAGATTCTTCCATGTGTAATATCTAAAGTATAAGCCTATATAAAGGCAGAACCTTCCTTTGTGGGACGAGCTGAATTTGGACAAATTATTTCTCAGCTCCCGGCTATAATAAAGACCTCTTCCTTCCCCATTCAGTGTTGGGGAGCTGTGTTTCTTGAGGTCGTGCCTGCTACAGTTTGACCCAGCAGACCCCAAACATGTCTGTTGCTACTGGTCTCACCTAGCCCCAAGGCGTCCCTCACCTGGCCCCCTTCTTGCAAATACTGTGTCTCCAAAGGTGTCTGGCTCCTGATGGAGCTTGTCCTTGGAGGACAGAGATTTGCTGCTGTCCAGGTTGTTACTGAGCATTTGCTTCATGCCAGCAGTACCTTTCAGGCACTGTTAATGCATCTAGTGAGGGAATGATGGGCATGCTAGGGACCCTGAAGATAATTCCAAAAGAAGTAAAAGCACGAATCATGGCAGCATGGCTGGAATATGTACATAGTCCCCACAGTGACCACTTCTCACTGACAATACCCATTGGATATGTGAGGCCAGAGGATTTATGAATGAGAAAATCCAAAACAACAATAACCTCTGGTCTCAATACTTGACACTTATACCTACTATTTAAAAAAAAAAAAATTGCCGGCCAGGTATGGTGGCTCACGCCTGTGATAGCAGCACTTTGGGTAACCAAGGTGGGCACATTGCTTGAGCCCAGGAGTTTGAGACCAGCATAAGCAACATAGTGAAAAACCCCCGTCTCCAAAAAAAAAAAAAAAAAAAAATGCCAGGGGTAGTGGCCTTTACATGCAGCCCCAACTACTCAAGAGGCTGAAGTGGGAGGATTGCTTGAATCCTGGAAAGCAGAGCAAGGCTGCAGTAAGCCAAGATCCTACCACCGCATTCCAGCCTAGGTAACAAAGCGAGACCCCGTTGCAAGAAAAAAAAAAAGCCTTTTTTTTTTTTTTTAAAATAAGAGGTAATGGTTAGTGTTGCCAATAGAAGTTGGGTTTATTAATGTACACAACATTGAATATATGTGACCCTAAATATACACCTGTCAGTAATACACATTTTGTGATTATTAAATGACTGCAGAACTTTTTATATTTATATATATTTTTTGAGACAGAATCTTGCTCTGTTGCCCAGACTGGAATACAGTGGTGCAGTCTCAGCTCACTGCAGCCTTAACCTCCCTGGCTCAAGAAATCCTCCAGATTCAGCCTCCTGAGTAGCTGGGACTATAGGCGTACATCACCACACCCGGCTAATTTTTGTATTTTCAGTAGAGACAGACTTTCACTGTGTGGCCTGGCTGGTCTTGAACTCCTGAGCTCAAGTGATCCACCTGCCTTGGCCTGAAAATACTGAGATTGCAGGCATGAACCATCGCACCCAGACAGCTGAAGTTTTTATTTTGCAAGTGTGTCTACCTTTGTAGTGTGTAGAACAATACTATAGTGGTGGGTTTCCAGTGCGTGGCTCTCGGCAGTGGGGGAGGCGTGTGGAGCAGGTTTTCCTGGTGAGCGAGGCTGGGTGTGTGTGTGTGTGTGTGTGTGTGTGTGGAGAGTGTGCCTCGTGGCTATTGCCACTGTGCGGCTCCTTCTGGAGACAGCTAATGGAGCAGATCAGGATACGACATTCCCTCATTTCTTTTTGCAGCATAATGGGTGGAGTGCTTTTGAATCAGCATGAAGTTTTTTTTCTCCAACATTTCTCAACAAGTTTAACAATTTTTAACAACTTAACAAGCCTGTGGTTCCAAAATATCACAACGTTGAGGTTAAGTGGTGACAGTTGATGAAGCAGCAAAGTGGTGGTTGGGTGGATTCCAGGGAGACAGTTGAGGCTGGCTTTGGTCCGTGGCCTTATGCTTTCTGACACTACTGTGCTATTGCCACTGCTGAGGGTCCCTCTGCGATGCAGAAGGTGTTCACGCCTCATGCAGAGCTGCTCTGCAATGGCGCTGGGAGAACTGTAAGGCTCCAGGGAGACAGGGAGCGCTTTGACAGAAGTGGGTGTTCTCATGTGTGTTCTCTCCTTCAGCTCTACACAGGGTTGTGGTTGAAGAAGAAATATTGCTTTGTTCTCCTGATTCCAAATTTAAAATGTCTAGGTGGAAAAATATGTATATTTTTGAGATATATTTATTTAAAGTATGTTTTTAATTTTAAAGATATGTATATATATCTTTTTTGCTATTGCTGTTCTTGACCAGTTTTTTATGCTTTATTGTCAGTGGGTGTGGCCTGTAAAGATTTCTGCCATATATGTAATATACCATGTAATATATATGTAATACACATATAACCATGCTATATGTAAATATTTTCCTATTGTTCTTTTTAGTTTTTCATAGTTAAAAAAAATTTTTGGCCAGGCACAGTGGCTTACACCTGTAATCCCAGTACTTTGGGAAGCCGAGGCAGGTGGATCACAAGGTCAGGAGGTCGAGACCATCCTGGCTAACACGGTGAAACACTGTCTCTACTAAAAGTACAAAAAATTAGCCATGTGTGGTGGCGCATGCCTGTAGTCCTAGCTACTTGGGAGGCTGAGGGAGGAGAATCTCTTCAATCTAGGAGGTGGAGGTTGCAGTGGGCTGAGGTCACACTACTGCACTGGCTCCAGGCTGGGAGACAGAGGGAGGCTGCATCTCAAAAAAAAATTAATCTTCATCTGGTAGACTTCATCTATATTTTCTTTGTTCACTGTCTTTTCTTTAGACGTTGATGTGTATAGAATGACATGTTAACTGCTCAATAATAGACTGATTATTGTCATAATAATAAAAATCATCTGAGAGGGCCTTATTTTACGCAAAACATGGGCTTTTGGAAGGACCACATGAAGTGGATACCTCCCTAGAGTGTAATCTATGAGTATGTACTGGCAGAAGAAAAAGAGGAAGAAGAGAGGGACAGTTTCCTTCCTCTGTCAAGGCATTGACAGCTGTCTTAGAGCACAACCCACACTTAACATGGATGCAGAAAATGGCTTTCTTAGGCTGTCTTTCAAAGGAAATCCCCCTGCCTGGTGGTATTCATCTGCTCTGCCGGTGATGCTAATAAAATGATTCCAAGGCACTACATTGCTCTCAAGTCTCTGCCAACTGACAAAGAGTTATGTTTGGTTTATGTTTCAGTGCCAGTTACACTAGGCTCTGAGCTACTCACAGGCATTGTAACCCCAGGTTCTGGAACCTGTAACATGCAGATGCAAACACTTGCTAGATGAACATTTGAAAAAAATATGTTTTAACAGTTATATTTTGGCACTTGTTTTGAAATGTATGGAGTGGAAAGAAGTAGGGTGTTTGCATTCTAATTCAGGTCCAAGCACCAAGGGGTTGACTAATCTTAGCTAACTGATTTTTTTGTGTGCCTCAGTTTCCTCATTTGTTAAAATAAAAGAGGGCATTAGGCTAAATGATCTCAGAGGTACTTTTCAGTGAGAATTCTATGTTTATAGATTGTAAATTAAAATGTCCAATTAATTGGGTTATCCTGTATTTTAAAAACTGATTCTAAAGAGGATAGATTATAAAAGAAACCATCAACCTTTTTGTAGCTTCAGAGGTATTGCTTTAATTTAGATTTACTGTTCTCATGATTTTTCAATACAATGCACTTTACAATATAATAGAATTCATTCTACAAATATAACTACATTGAAATCAATGTTGGACGATTAAGAACGAGAAGAGAAAATAGGCTTTCTATCCTCTCGAGCTGCGCTTGCTGTCCACTATGGTAGTGAAATGTGGCCAGTCTGAATTAAGATGAGCTATAAGTACTAAATACTAATTGGATTTTGAAGGATATGGAAAAAAACTCACTAGTTATTTGATATTTACATATTGAAATAATTATCTCTAAATATATCTTAAACATTAATTTTTCCTACTTTTCTTTTTGTGGCTACCAAAAATTACAATTACAGATGCAGGTCATATTGCGTTTCTGTTACACAATGCTGCTATGTATCATCTACACATTCATCACATAAGGAGACATTTCCATCAATCACTGTGGTCCCTTAAGATGATAATGGAGCTGAAAAATTCCTAATACCTACTGATGTGGTAGCCAACCAACACATTACCTTTTCTGTGTTTAGATACACACTATCATGATGCTACAACTGCCTACAGTATTCAGTAGAAAATACGCTGTATCAGTTGTGTGTAACTACTGTTTGCACAAGAAGGAAATCGTGATAATTTCGCTGCTTGTACTGCCTTGCCCTGCCTTGTCCTTCTTTTCTGGCCCCTGAGGTCCCAGTACTGTACCGTACAAGGGATTCCAGGCACCGGGGATACTGCCAGATGCTTTTACCATCCCCGCCAGTGGCGCTGCCACCACCGCGGTCCCGCTGAGAGCCCGGGCCCAGGGAGGTCAGGCGGTAGGGCAGCCACGGCGCCGGATCACGAATCCCGCTAGCCGGGGAGGGCGGGCCGGACCACGTGGGCCGTACCAGGGCTGGGTCCTAAGGGCCGGAGGCTAGGTAAGCGCGCGGCCCGCAGTTGGCCCGCGACCCGGAAGCGGGCTGGGGGGCGCTTCCCAGAGATCAGACCCTCCCCTAGGCCGCGAAACCACCTGGGAGCGGCCAGGGGCGGGGACCGAACCCGAGGGCGCCGAGGGCGGGATCGGACTCGGCTTGGGCCTGAGATGGCGGCGGCAGCAGTGAGCGGCGCCAAGCGAAGCCTGCGGAACGAGCTGAAGCAGCGTCTGCGGGCAATAAGCGCCGAGGAGCGGCTACGCCAGTCCCGCGTACTTACCCAGAAGGTGCGAGACCGCCTGTAGCCGAAGCCGAGGCGATCAGACCCATTGAAGGCCTGGTGGACGGCGCTTGCATATCCTTGCAGGTTCCGCGCAGGCGCTGGGCTAGGCGCCCCGGCGCGCGCACGTCCCCCTCCAGGCGCGCGCACGTGTCTCGTTCTGGTCCAGATGCTCTCGGGAACTATGGCAGGGAAAGGGGCTGCAGATGAGAGTTGTGGGGCTAAAGAGGGAGAGGCGGCGGTGGTTGACAGATTTCTCTCTTGGGAGGAGAGTTCGTTTGCATGAGTGGCATCTGTGCTGTTTGAAAACTCCTCAGTGGGGATGACGGTACTGTGGTGAGAGCAGGGTGAGAACAGAAATTTGTGGTAGAGGAGATGGGTGAACACCTGAGCGCCAGGTGAGTCCTAAAGGTAAAGAGCTACGAGTAAGACTCCAGTTCTATCAGTAAATGGCCAGAGAAAGATGCAGGTGCTTCAAACGAGCACCAAAAAAGGTGTGGAAATGCCAAAGGGCAGAACTGAGATGTTGACTGCACTCCACTAAGTATATGGAGGGACAAGGCTGTGTCTCCCAAGCTCCAGGGCCTCAGCATTAAATGCTTTTTCTTGAGTGAATGAAAGGAAGACGTGGCTATCATACCCAGGCTTCCCAAGAACGTACAAAGCAGAAGAGAGAAATTTGAGGAATAAGTGAGGGTCCCTGTTTGTTGGTTAGCAGACCTCGGTTTTATGACTTTCACCGACTCTACTGCTATGTATTTTGTCTATGTAATGGCAGGTTTTTTTTTTTTTTTTGTCGTCAATAAAAATGGCAGTCATATCCTGTCGTGAAGGCATGTTCTAAAGGTTTTTGGGGACTCATTTTTGATAGACACGAGGGGAAGAAAAATTTAATGTCCCCTGAATAAGTACATATTTGTAATTCTTTTGTAAGTCAGATTGATGATCCATCTTCCCAACATCATGTCTCAGAGATACTAGTGGATATTTGGAGACTTGATGTTCCTTGGAATTAGTTGTTTTAAAATTTTTTTAAAAAATTTATTTATTTTTGAGACGGAGTTTCGCTGTTGTTACCCAGACTGGAGTGCAATGGCATGATCTCGGCTCACTGCAACCTCCGCCTCCTGGGTTCAAGGAATTCTCCTGCTTCAGCCTCCCGAGTAGCTGGGATTTCAGGCGCGCACCACCATGCCCTGCTAATTTTTTGTATTTTCAGTAGAGACAGGGTTTCACCTTGTTGACCAGGATGGTCTGGATCTCTTGACCTCGTGATCCACCCGCCTCGGCCTCCCAAAGTGCTGGGATTATAAGCGTGAGACACCGCACCCAGCCTTGGAATTAGTTTTACCATCAGGCTTTCTTAATTATCTTTCACTGTTCTATTACCCATTATTTACTTAAATTCAAGGTACCCATGGGTTAAAGCAGTAAAGCAAATATACTCATTTCACCCATCTCTTCATGTATGTAGGTGTGCATGAGGGAATCTATACAGATGTTAATTTGTTCTTTCATACAGAATTATTTTAGCTGTTATGAGGAAGCACTGCTGGGTGTTTTAGTAGATATAAAGGATATGGACTTTTGTCCTTACTATGTAGTTGTTTAAAATTTAGCTAATTCATTCACATATGTTGAACACCTGTGTAGTGCACACTTGGCCATGCACTGGGTTATGGAGATGAAAAAGATAGGATTGTTGCTCTAAAGGAGCAGAGAGCCTAGAAGAGGAAACAGACATGAATAAAGAATTACACTGAAGCCAGATATATGATAAAGGTGAACGGCAATGTTGTAATATTGTGGAAACATAGCCTTGGGGAGGGGGAATTGGAAAGCTTTCTTTTTTTTTTTTTGAGATGGAGTCTTGCTCTTGTTGCCCAGGCTGGAGTACAGTGGCATAATCTTGGCTTACTGCAGCCTCCTCCCCGCCCTGGTTCAAGTGCTTCTCCTGCCTCAGCCTCCTGAGTAGCTGGGATTACAGATGCCCCCCCACCACGCTCAGCTACTTTTTTTTTTTTTCTCTTTAGTAGAGATGGAGTTTCGCTATGTTGGCCAGTCTGGTCTCGAACTCCTGACCTAGTAATCTGCCCGCCTTGGCCCACTGAAGTGCTGAGATTACAGGTGTGAGCCACTGCACCCGGCCTGGAAAGCTTTCTATAGGAAAATGTTTGAGATGAATTTTGGAGAACAAGAGATGAATTTTGTCAGGTGAAGGGAAAGATGGGATAGGGGAATGTGAGTAGGGATACTTAGGCAAGAGATGACGGAATACAGTTTAGCATGGGCTTTGGAACTTCACAGATCTGGGCTTAATCTGGCACCATCTGTATGGTCTTAAGACAAGTCTCAGAACCTTTGGTTCCTTGTCTATAAAATGGATAATACCACTTTTGTAGGTGTATTGTGAGAGTTAAAGAGGTGTGTAAAAGGTTGTAGTCAGTGCTTTACCTAATTTTTGATGTGTCCTTTAGGAAGAGTATACTGGCAGCATTTGGATAATGGGTTGAGGAAGGAAGAAAGAAAAATAATACGGAGACCAGTAAGGGGCTGTAGTGCCAACTCAAGAGGAAGATGAAAAAGAGGCAAACAAGAGCATGGGCAGTGAAGAAGGCGGGGGAAAGGAGGCAAATGGGAGACTGTTCAGTGAGAAACAGCAGGATTTGGTAACCGATTGGAAGAGGTTAGAGAATACTGGAAGGGGAGGGGAGTGACCTATGATTCCAAAATTTAGAGCTTTGATATAATGGTGTTTAACCTTGGGCATAAGGAATGTAGGAATTGGAACTAATTTTGGAGGGGCACGGGGTAAATAAAGATGAATTCAATTTCTAATCTTCTATGGTATCTTTGTCCATAGAAGATTAGAATTTATAAACTATAGATGGGAATAGTAGCTACATAGATACAGAATTACTGACAGCAATAGAATGATGACTGAGACAGGGCATTAGAGGAGGAGAGAGAAAAATTAAAAAGCAGACCCATGACCCTCAGTAATAAATATATTAATGTTTTACAGCTCTTACCACATACAAGGAACTTTAATATTCTTTTTTTTTCCTGAGACGGAGAAAGGCTGTCACCCAGGCTGGAGTGCAGTGGTGTAATCTCGGCTCACTGCAACCTTTGCCTCCCAGGTTCAAGTGATTCTCCTGCCTCAGCCTCCCAAGTGGCTGGGACTACAGGCACATACCATCACACCCTGCTAATCTTTGTATTCTTTGTAGAGTTGAGGTTTCACCATGTTGGCTAGGCTGGTCTCGAACCCTTGACCTCATGATCTGCCTGCCTTTGCCTCTCAAAGTGCTGGGATTACAGGTGTGAGCTACTGCACCCTACTTGAACTTTAATATTTTCTATTCTATTTTATTTAAAAATTCTGATTGTAGCCCACTGTTGATTTCATGACTAACCATGAAATCAACATGGTTTCACTCTTGTTGCCCAGGTCAGAGTGCAGTGGCATGATCTCGGCTCAACGTCTGCCTCCTGGGTTCAGGTGGTTCTTCTGCCTCAGCCTCTCAAGTAGCTGGGACTACAGGCATGTACCACTGTGCCCGGCTAATTTTGTATTTTTACTAGAGATGGGGTTTCACCATGTTGGTCAGGCTGGTCTCAAACTCCTGACCTCAGGTGATCTACCTGCCTTGGCCTTCCAAAGTGCTGGGATTACAGGTGTGAGCCAAGTATACCTCCTTTGATTATTTCTTTTCTTTTATGTCTTTCTGGATACTCTTGTTAATCACATAATAAAAATCATAGATTGATCTTCTTTGGTTCTTAACTTTTTTTATTTTTTCTATTTTTACCTTTTCACCTACTCCAAGGCTTTCTACTAAGTTGTTTTAATTTAATCATAATTTTAGTTCCTAGTGATTATTTCATAAATCTCTGATTGCCTCCTAGCCAGAGCAGTCTATTGTTGTAGAAATGTCTGTAATCCCAGCACTTTGGGAGGCCGAGGAGGGCGGATCACCTGAGGTCAGGAATTTGGGACCAGCCTGACCAACATGGAGAAACCCTGTCTTTACTAAAAATACAAAATTAGCTGGGTGTTATGGCGCATGCCTGTAATCCCAGCTATTCGGGAAGCTGAGGCAGGAGAATCGCTTGAACCCAGGAGGCAGAGGTTGCTGTGAGCTGAGATTATCCTGGGCAACAAGAGAGAAACTCCATATCAAAAAAAAAAAAAAAAAAATTAAAGAAATGCAATTATTTTCTTGAGTTTGTCTGAGAAAACGAATTAGAATTTCAAAAAATTATCTGTCATCTCTGTCCATTTTTTCTTCTTGTTTTTTTTCCTGTCCATTTTGTATTTTTGATTTTCAGAATGTTTGATGATCTCTTATTGTCTGTACATATTTGTGAATGAAGGTGTCATAGCTAATGGGGATTTCCTCTGCCTTTACGGTTTGCCTTGGGATTGCCAAGGGAGGAATAGATTCTGCATGACCTGCATCCTTCTTGCTGAGTGTTGTGATCTACTGCCATTTTGTCAGTAAAATACTGTCCCATCCACTCTTTGTCTTACAGAAAGTAGTCAGGTCTCTGTTCTCTTATTCTCAGTACTGTAATGGTTTTTCTTTTTTGTGTTTCTTTACCATCATATAAATGAGGGAGGAAGATAAGTGTGTGCACAGTCTCACACTGAGTGTTAACTGATGTTTATTACTGCTTATTCAACTCTTGATCTTCTATATTCTGCTGTCGAGAGAGCAAAAAGGATACCTAAGTTTCTCATATAGTACTTGGATGCCAATAGTCCCAGGCCTGCCCAAGTCTGGGTTTCACATTTCCTTTCTTTGCCTGTTTCAGGCCTCAAAACAATTTTGTAACTTTTCAAAGTGTGAGAATTAACTTTCTTCCTTGGACTAGTTTGATGTGCTCTATCTAGTTAATTTCTGTGTCTCCTTTTTTATTAGTAATAACTTGACTTTCTGTTCTGTATGTTTCTGCCATTCATATTTATAAGCTGCTTTTATGGCTTTCAAATATGTAATAATAACAAAAGTTCTAAGAAGTCTTATAAAGAATAAAAGTATTCTTTTCTTTTTAGTTTGGAGAACAGGGAAGAGCAGAAAAGGAAAGGGAAAAAAGAGAGCTGGCCAGGCACAGTGGCTCACACCTGTAATCCCAGCATTTTGGGAGGCCCAGGTGGGTGGATCACTTGAGCTCAGGAGTCGAGACCAGCCTGAGTTACATGGTGAAACGCTGTCTCCACAAAAAAATACAAAAAATCAGCCGGACATGGTGGCATGTGCCTGTGGTCCCAGCTACTCTGGAGGCTGAGATGGGAGGATCACCTGAGCCCAAGAAACAGAAGTTGCAGATTGCGCCACTGCACTCCAACTTGGGCAAAAGACGTATACCCTGTTTTTAAAAAGAAAAAAAAAACATGAAAAAAGAGAAGAAGAGAGCTAAGGGCTAACTTCTGAGTCTGGATAAGTTCCTGAGAATGTTGACATTTCTATGATTAGCAAAGCTCAGTTCCCTTCTCCTGCCTGATAAATGATTCAGCTGAATATGGTTTCTTTCATCAGGATCTGCCCCCACCCCATAATTGTGAATATTTTAATATTCAATTGAACAGATGAATTTTAGGAAATGGGATGGGGTTGGTAGAGCTAAGAGAGAACTGTAAGACATACTCTCTGCCTCAGAGAGCTCAGTGCATGGACCGGTTAGGGATACCACATTTAGGGCACATGCAGCAATTTGTGATCCATTCATGACAGTATATCATTATTAGGATATATATTAACTCTAAATGTAGTTAAGGGTTCTGCAAAAGTTAGGAAAAGTTAGGGCTTGCATTGGGCTTTCAATGGGTTGAATTTGGGATGAGGGAGAAGCCTGACAATCCAAGGAGTGGAGGAGCTTGTGGGAGCCAAGGTTCAGACATAAAGCAGACTCCAGGGGAAGCGTGTGAAATGACCAAAGACTACTGAAATGGGTGGGTGGGAATCAAGCCTGGAATTCTCTAGAAAGACAGCTTGTCTCCATAGTGACCTTGTAATGAGTTTTCACACCTACCAGAGTGGGTGTGCCAGGAAGGGATAAAAGGAGCAGGTAAGTGCTGAGTCCCAAACTAAAAGGCTTCAGGATGCATCACTGTCTGACCTGCTGTATCACTCTGCCCTTTTTTTTTTTCTTTATAATATTTAAAGAAATTGGAGAAGGCTGAGAGAGAAAGGAGGAACTGTTTAGCAAAATTTAGTCTTGGAAAATATAATTGCCATGATTTCTCATTTAGGTGATTACCCACAGTCAGTATCAAAAGTCCAAAAGAATTTCCATCTTTCTGAGCATGCAAGATGAAATTGAGACAGAAGAGATCATCAAGGACATTTTCCGGCAAGGCAAAATCTGCTTCATCCCTCGGTACCAGTTCCAGAGCAATCACATGGATATGGTGAGAATAGAATCACCAGAGGAAATTTCTTCACTTCCCAAAACGTCCTGGAATATTCCTCAACCTGGTGAGGGTGACATTCGTGAGGAGGCCTTGTCCACAGGTGAGTATTATGGTGTTAGGATATTGTTAGATTCTGAGCGGTCGTTAGAGCTCAGATCCACCTGTCATGTGTGGGTCGGTGGGAGTCGCTTTTCCTGTAGGGATTAATTTGTATTTTGCCTGTGTTCCAAGACACCTGTTTTACCTGGTTTAGGATGTGATGCCTTTTGAAAACTGTGAAGTGTAAATGAATAATATAGTTGACTTCTCACATATTGTTGCTCTAACCTTGTGGGTTGGATTATATATTTTCCCTTAATAATTATTTCCTGCGGCTTCAGTTATGGTTGGCTTGCTAATGAGCATATTATTATTAATGCTAATGAGCACTTATATCTCCAGCTTAGCCTGAAAATGACTTTCTGGACATCTCTACTTGGATGTCACATGCACATCCCAAACATGAGATGTTCCAAACTGAGTCATTGTCCCTTCAGCCTTGACTACCTAACCTGTGTTTATCTCAGTAGGTGGCACCACCAGCCACCCAGCTGACCCTGCTAGAAATCTCCAGGTCATCCTTGACCCCCCCGTCTTTCACTTATTCCTCACGTCTGGTCTATTGCTGAGTCCTGATGATGTTACCTACTGCATATTTCCTGAATCTGTCCATTTCTCTTCACGCTACTACTGCAGTGTAAGCTGACATCTTCTCCTGCCTGTGTTCCCAGAAAAACCTGCTCTCTGTTCTTTCTCTCCATGTCTTGCAACCTCTCTTCCCTCTCTATTGGTTATTTAAAAGTAATTTAAAAGTAATTGAAACAAGATTTTGAAAACACAAGCCTGTGGCTTCTTTCCCCTCCTTAAAGTCTTTCTGTGACTTACTGTTGCCCTTAGGTTGAAGTAAACACTCCTTAACGAGGTTCGTGGCCCTGCTTATCTTTCTATTTTCACAACTTTCTCTCCCTACTTCATAGTCTGAATTCCAACCACTCTGAATATCTCTGTTTCTCAACGCCACTTTGCCTTCTCTACTGTTGGGTCTTAATACATGCTGTTCTCTGGCCAACAGCTGCTTGGGAAATTTTATCATTATGAAAGAGGCAAAGAGCTGAAAGCAAAACAAGCTAAGGGCATTTTTTTTTTTTTTAATATAATGCCTGAAACCCATCTTAGACATGTATATTTTTGACTAAGACTTAAATGGCTGTAAAGAAGCCCCAGCACAACTTTATGCAGTCTTTGCTCAGTTTCTGCCTCTTCCAACATAACACCATGGACTATAAAGTCAGTATGATGGAGTGGAAGGGGAGAGGGTCAAGGACTCGTGACAGTAGGGATTATGTACATTGCTAGTTTCCCTTTCCCTGTATTATCCAATCTTGGGCTTTGCTAGATGTTTAGGCACCAAAAATACATTCAAATCTACCTCCGTCATGTCCTGCATCAGTAGGCCAGATGAATGCCAGCATTTTAAAACTCTTTTCATATTTTCAAGGGGAAAGATTACAAGCATTTTAAGGCAATGAAATAATAAGGGACAGAGTGTTGGAGAGCAGCCTAGGCTTATAGATAAGGAAAGACAGGAAATTATAGCTACTGACTTTGTTCAAACTTAATGCAGCTACTTGCCGGCTTAAGGGTGGAACCCAGAATACGGTCCCATTCCCAGCTGACCCTGTTAACACCTCCTCCAATGCTTGCATCATGTCTCATGTGCCTGCTAATTGAAATTTTACTTGGTTTTCTCCAGTAGCCAATTCCTCTAGAGGCAGCTCATTCCTTTTAGAACAGCTCTGCTTCTAGAACATCTTCCTTGGGTTGAGCTAAAGTGTGTCACTTTGAACTTCCCTGCATGTTTTCTAGCTCTATTCAAGTACAGCAGTGAAAAGACTGAGGAAGAAGCATGATTTTTCCTTTTAACTTACTTGCACTTCCTGGTTAGGATAACCACAATCCAAATAAGTGAGTCAATCATTTTTGTATGGGTTGATTTTGTGAGACAGAGTCTCCCTCTGTCACCAGGCTGTAGCGTAATGGCGCGATCTCAGCTTACTGTAACCTCTGCCTCCTGGGTTCAAGCTATTCTCCTGCCTCAGCCTCCCGAGTAGCTGGGATTATAGGCTTGTGCCATGACTCCTGGCTAATTTTGTATTTTTACTAGACAGAGTTTCACCATGCTTGTCAGGCCGGTCTTGAACTCCTCAGATGATCTGCCCACCTTGGCCTCCCAAAGTGCTGGGATTACAGGCGTGGGCCACTGCACCCAGACTATATATGGTTTTTAGCATGTCATTTGGCACATAAGAGCTATCGAATAAATGGTAGTTTATTAATTTTAAGCAAGGAAGTCAGAATTATTTATTATAAGATAAACTCATTACTAGCCAAGTGGTTAACATTTTGATAATTTTCGGCAGGTATTTTCACACACCTGCTTTGTGTCAGACACTATTTTAGGCATGGAAAGATAAGGTCCTGATTTGAAGGGACTCACACTGTAGCTGGTGAGACAGAAAATGAATGTAAACAGAATATTCCAACCTGTAGTATATGTCAAATATAAGTGTCAAATGAGAAGATACTGAACATTAAAAATATAGAAATTTACGGCCGGGTGCGGTGGCTCACACCTGTAATCCCAGCACTTTGGGAGGCCGAGGCAGGTGGATCACAAGGTCAAGAGATTGAGACCATCCAGGTCAACATGGTGAAACCCCGTCTCTACTAAAAAAAATACAAAAAATTAGCTGGGCATGGTGGCGCGTGCCTGTAATCCCAGCTACTCAGGAGGCTGAGGCAGGAGAATTGCCTGAGCCCAGGAGGCGGAGGTTGCGGTGAGCCGAGATCGCGCCATTGCACTCCAGCCTGGGTTACAAGAGCGAAACTCCGTCTCAAAAAAAAAAAAAAAAAAAAAAAAAATAGAAATTTAGAATAATATGGTCCCGAATAGAAAAAAGTCCTCCAAAAAAACCCCCACAACTGGTTGTTCATTTGTTTTCTCTCCATAGTATTTATTCATGCTGTATTTTTGGTAACAATGGCTTTCTTCCCCTCATGCATTTTTCTTTGCAGATATTTGCAATCTGGGTTATAAAGGGATAGGGGAATATACCAGTAGTTTCTCAAAACTGCAGTCTGGGGTTAAAGCTCACTGCTGTTGTTTATGGAAATGTTTGAGTAGGAAGTCTCGGCTGTTTGTTATCTCCTAATATCACACTCTGTGCTGCCGATTTCTACTTGTATCAGCAACTTAAAATGTGGCAACTTCAGTGCTTAAGCATAAATCTAGCTTCACTGTGTTTGTGACAAGCTGATCAGAGTCAGACTGTCCTTGGTGTAGCCTTTATTGTCTGTTTATCTTTCTTGTTTTCTCACATTATCAGAGCTTAGAAGAGTGAGCCTTTGTGTCTTCAGTTGCAATTATAAGTTCCTAAGCAAAAATTTCCCATGGGCTATTCTTGTATTACATAAATAGCAAAAGAAATAGATTGCTAAATGAAACAGAGGGTCTGATTCTTTCCCAAGTTTATACTTAAGATAAGGGCTGCTTGGGCAATTATATTAGCCAGGAATTTTTCCAGTGCAAGTATATAGTCTGATTCAACCTGACTTAAGCAAAAATGAGATTTTATTCGCCCAGAGACTGCAAAGTTCACAGAAGGGCTGGCTAGATCAGTGGCATTAGGAGCCAGTCTATCTCTGCCTTTTGGCTTTGCTTCCATCTATGTTAGTTTCATTTTCTGGTGCCACGTGGTGGCCCATGGCAGCTCTAGTTCCATGGCATCCTTACTGCCAGCAATAAATAACCACTTTGTTATTGTTCTGCTCCTAACTCTCCTTGACCCAAGCGAGCATCTTGAAATTAATCACTATGGCCAGAGATATGGAATAGGCTGACTGGCTTAGGCCTGCGTCTTATGTGCCCATCCCTGACCCATTCTCTGTGCCCGGGAAGAAAAGAAATGCCAATTGACTTAGACTAGGTCATATACCCATCTCAGCAGCCCTACTTAAATCACTGAGCTGAGAGCAGGGTGAGTGTTGTATTTCCAGAACAGTGGCAATGGATACTGGTGAGTCAAAAACCAAACTCACCTATGCTGTCAATCATTTCTGAAATTCTGCAGAACAAAGTAAGCTCTTTGCAGTCATAGCTTTGCCAGTGCTAATTTTTTTTTTTTGAGATGAAGTCTTGCTCTGTTGCCCAGGCTGGAGTGCATGGTGTGATCTCAGCTCACTGCAATCTCTGCCTCCGGGGTTCAATCAAGTCTCCTGCCTTAGCTGTTAGCTGGGACTGCAGGTGCATGCTGCTATGCCTGGCTAATTTTTTGTATTTTAGTAGAGATGGGGTTTCACCATGTTTCCCAGGCTAGTCTCAAACTTCTGAGCCCAGGCAATCCGTCTGCCTCGGCCTCCCAAAGTACTGGGATTACAGGCATGAGTCACTGTGCCCAGATGCTGATTTTTAATTTATGATCTTCCTGTAAGCTTTCTGGGAATCAATATCTATGTTTGGGTACCTGAGCCATAACTTAATGATCATAATGAAGACTTTCTTGTCTTCAAATAAAACATTTTAAAGTAATTGAGTGGGGCATCATCAAGGACAGTCTTTGAACAACCCTTCCAGGTTGTTCATGAGCAGTACTTTTGGGAGGATTATGATTGGTTCACTGTGAGTAACTCACATTGACTTCATTTCTTTGTTTGTTAGGGGTACATGGCACCTGCAAGAATATAATAAAAAATGGTGGGTATGGATTTCATCAAGGCCTTTGATAGAGTCATGATATCTGCAGGAGGCTGGAGAAATTTGAATTGGGTCATACTTTATTCAGAAAAGATGTGTAGAGCACCTGCTCTGTGGGAGGTGTGGTGGGGACATAGCAGGGAACAGCATGGAACTGGTCCCCAGTGTTGTGGAGTTAACTAGTCCGTTGACCTCACAGAAATAGGTTTGTGCTGGTGTGTAACAGGGCTCTCTCCTTTGTGATGTCCTGTTCAACTTTTTGTTGAACTTTTAGCTTTTCTCTACTTTTGTTGAGCACTTAGATGTCTCACTGTTCCTTATTTTCAGCACTTCTAAATTCATTCTTATTAATATTTTTGTGTTTTTCATATTTCTTTTAGAAGCTCCTTTGTAGACGTGGAATTATCCTTGCCTCCCTCCCACCATCCAGTTATTACCAGATTTTTCTTTGTAGTGCTTTTATCACCTGTCTTTCTCTAATTCCAGTTTTGGGGGAATTCTTTGTCTACAGTTTTCATTCTTCATATCTGTTCAGTTGGCTTCCTGGCCATATTAATTTTCTCAAAGTACCTTTTTGTACAGGTCTTCTACCCTATTCAAGCCTTCTCTGTATGCTGGATAGATCTGCATACCTGAGCAAATAATGGTTCCTGCTGGTTGTTGCCAAAAGAAGGGACATTGGATGAAATCCAAACATTCAGGCCACTTTCTGGGCTTTACCTGCCTTTCTTTTTTTGTTTTTTAATTTTTTTTTTTTTTTGAGACAGAGTCTCACTGTCACCAGGCTGGAGTGTTGTGGTGCGATCTCGGCTCACTGCAACCTCTGGCTCCCGGGTTCAAGTGATTCTTCTGCCTCAACCTCCGGAGTAGCTGGGACTACAGGCGTGCGCCATCATGCCCAGCTAATTTTTGTATTTTTAGTAGAGACAGGGTGTCACCATGTTGACCAGGATGCTCTTGATCTCTTGACCTCATGGTCCACCCACCTCGACCTCCCAAAGTGCTGGGGTTACAGACATGAGTTACTGCACCTGGCTTCTTATCTGCCTTTCTACCTTTAATAATTGTGCCTCCTTGGTACAGTTTTTATTTCAGCCAGAGTGGTCTGCTGGAAGACAGTATTTCCTAGTAATAGAGAATACGGGTTTGAGAATCAGACCAGCCTGGATTTGAATTCTAGTTTCGCTCCTTTCTAATTGCATTACCTTGGGAAGATCACTTAACTTCTTAGAGTTTCAGTCTTCTTATCTGTAAGTGGATTCAGACCTACCTTATATATCTGTTATGGAGCTTAAATGAGATAATATATGAATAGTGTTTGACACGTAGTAGGTGCTCTGTAAAAATGCCCTTGTTGCTACTGCGGCTGCTGTTGAGTGGTCAAGCATAGCATAATCTTATGTGCTTTACTGTGAAAGTGATTTTGTTTATACCATTTTCCAGGCTAGAATGTATTGTGTTTCTTCAATAGTCTCTTCTAGTCTGGTGCTTAAGATCGCTAGCTTTGGAGTCAGACTGATCTGAGTTTGAATCTGGCCTTTACCACTTGGGAGGAATTAGTTAACATCTCAAAGTACAAATTTCCCCATCCGAAAATTGGAGATAATTACAGTACTGACTGTGTTGTTGGGAGGATAAAGTAAGGTGATGTGTGTAAAGTGTCTGGTACAGTTTGCCATGTAGTCAGGGATCAATACATGGCAATTATTAACAATAAGCAGAATTGTTTTTTCCTGAAACCTTCCTTGGCTACCTGCAATGTACTAGTCCCTTTCTTCTCTAATTCTTATTTACTTGGCACTTTACATATATTACCATACATGTTTTGTTAATTCTTTTTGAAAGTATATTCCTTTTCTTTTATTTCTTTTTTTCTTTTTGAGGTGAAGTCTCACTCTGTCGTGCAGGCTGCAGTGCAGTGGTACGATGTCAGCTCACTGCAACCTCCGCCTTCTGGGTTCAAGCGAGTCTCCTGCCTCAGTCTCCTGAGTAGCTGGGATTACAGGCGCACGCCACCATGCCCGGCTAATTTTTGTATTTTTAGTAGAGATGGGGTTTCACCATGTTAGTCAGGCTGGTCTTGAACTCCTGACCTCATGATCCGCTTGCCTTGGCCTCCCAAAGTGCTGGGATTACAGGCATGAGCCACTGCGTCCGGCAGTATATCCCTTTTCTTTGCTGATAGACTTAGACTCTTCAGGAGCAGAGGCCTTCTTCTAAATCATTTGTATCCCTGGTACCTAGTCATGTATTTTATGTTGTAGACTTTCAGTAAAAGTTTCCTCAGGTGAAGATAACAGTTTTGAATTCAAACAATGCCTGTATAAATTAGTAGATGATCAACACTTCATAGCTATGAGAGAAAAGCTGGATATAAAAAACGATATGCATGTTCACAGGGACACTTTAAGAAGTATACCAGGGTTAGTTGTTTTATAAGGCCCTGAAACTTGATTTTAGAGGCAAGGTCTGTCGCCCAGACTGGAATGCAGGGGTGCAATCCTAGCTCACTGTAACCTTGGACTCCTGGCTCAAGTGATCCTCCAACCTCAGCCTCTTGAGTAGCCAGGACTACACATGCACACCACCATGCCTGACTAATTTTTAAATTTTCGGTAGAGACAGGTCTACTCTGTTGCCCAGGCTAATTCTGAACTCCTGCCCTCAAGCAGTCCTCCTGCCTTGGCCTCCCAGAGTGCTGGGATTATAGGTGTGAGCCACTGCACCCAAGCAACATTTTTTATATTTGTGAGTAAAGAGTTAACATCTGTCCCAGATTAAGCTGGGCCTGCCTGGGGGAATAAACTTGAAACGAATCTTCTTTCAGCACTATTTTTGGGGAAGCCATAGAGTTGTGATAACGTGGGATGTACTTGTACCTGCCTCTTACTGGGCACTGCTACACCTGAATTGGGAGCTGTGAGTTGACATGGAAGACTTGGGTCTGCGGAACTAGATCTGTATAAAAGATGGGCAGGAAATAGAGGTTGCAGCTTCTCTGTGTGAAGGTGACCTCTGTGCAACTTGGTTCTTGCTGCATCCTGTGTGAATGAGGAGGCAAAAGAAGTGGTGTAGTGAGGTAGGTGCTGGGCCCTGGGTGAGGTAGAGAACCTACCATATCTCCTCTTTTGTGTCCTTCTGTAAGGCTAAGTACATGGAGTAATACTTAGATTGTTTCCTGAGCCCGAGTGCCAAGTCAAATCTATAACAGCATCTGGGTCAATACATATTCTCAATCCAGTTTCTGGGTTTGTTTTTTATTTTTTGTTGGGGGTGGGCAGTGCAGCTTAAATAACATTTATTTTCTGACAGTCTGGGTAATTTTAGTAATATTCTGTGGAGACTCTAACACCACTGGTCCCACCAGTGACTGTCAACATGTCTATGAGAATGTTTAATTTTATTAAGACAAGAAATAAGTACTTATAAGATCCTATATGGTATGATATATATATATTTTATTATTATTATTATACTTTAAGTTCTGGGGTACACGTGCAGATCATGCAGGATTGTTACATAGGTATACACATGCCTTGGTGGTTTGCTACATCCATCCCCACCATCTACATTAGGTATTTCTCCTAATATTATCCCTCCCCAATCTCCCCACCCCCTGCTATCCCTCTCCTAGCCCCCCAACCCCCAACAGGCCCTGGTGTGTGATGTTCCCCTCCCTGTGTCCATATGTTCTCATTGTTCAGTACCCACTTATGAATGAGACCATGCATGCGGTGTTTGGTTTTCTGTTCCTGTGTCAGTTTGCTGAGAATGATGGTTTCCAACTTCATCCATGTCCCTGCAAAGGACATGAACTCAACCTTATATATGGCTGAATACTATTCTGTGGTGTATATATGCCAATTTTCTTTATCCAGTCTATCATTGATGGGCATTTGGGTTGGTTCCAAGGCTTTGCTATTGTGAACAGTGCCTCAGTGAACATACGTGTGCATGTGTCTTTATAATAGGACGATTTATAATCTTTTGGGTATATACCCAGTAATGGGATTGCTGGGTCAAATGGAATTTTTGTTTCTAGATCCTTGAGGAATCGCCGCACTGTCTTCCACAATGGTTGAACTAATTTAGTGTAAAAGTGTTCCTATTTCTCCACATCCTCTCCAGCATCTGTTGTCTCCAGATTTTTTAATGGATTGCCATTCTAACTGGTGTAAGATGGCATCTCAATGTGGTTTTGATTTGCATTTCCCTAATGACCAGTGATAATGAGCATTTTTTCATACATTTGTTGGCTGCATAAATGTCTTCTTTTGAAAAGTGTCTGTTCATATCATTTGCCCACATTTTGATGGGGTTGTTTTTTTCTTGTAAATTTGTTTAAGTTCTTTGTAGATTCTGGATATTAGTCCTTCGTTAGATGGGTAGGTTGCCAAAATTTTATCCCATTCTGCTGGTTGCCATTTCACTCTAATGATTGTTTCTTTTGCTGTGCAGAAGCTCCTAAGTTTAATTAGATCCCATTTTGTCTATTTTGGCTTTCATTGCTATTGCTTTTGGTGTTTTAGTCATGAAGTCCTTGCCTGTGCCTATGTCCTGAATGGTACTGCCTAGGTTTCCTTCTAGGGTTTTTATGGTGTTAGGTCTAATGTTTAAATCTTTAATCCATCTGGAGTTAATTTTTGTATAATGTGGAAGGAAGGGGTCCAGTTTCAGCTTTCTTCACATGGCGAGCCAGTTCTCCCAACACCATTTCTTAAACAGGGAATCCTTTCCCCATTGCTTGTTTTTGTTCAATTTGTCAAAGATCAGATGGTTGCAGATGTGTGGCACTGCCTCTGAGTCCTCTGTTCTGTTACATTGGTCTATATCTCTGTTTTGGTACCAGTACCATGCTGTTTTGATTACTGTAGCCTTGTAGTGTAGTTTGAAGTAAGGTAGTATGATGCCTCCAGCTTTGTTCTTTTTGCTTAGGGTTGTCTTGGCTATGTGGGCTCTCTTTTGGTTCCATATGAAGTTTAAGGTGGTTTTTTCCAGTTCTGTGAAGAAGGTCACTGGTAGCTTGATGAGGATAACATTGAATTTATAAATTACTTTGGGCAGTATGGCCATTTTCATGATATTGGTATTTCCTAACCATGAGCATGGAATGTTTCTCCATCTGTTTGTGTCCTCTCTGATTACCTTGTGCAGTGGTTTGTAGTTCTCCTTGAAGAGGTCCTTCATGTCCCTTGTTAATTGCATTCCTAGGTATTTTATTCTCTTTATAGCAATTGTGAATAGGAGTTTGCTCATGATTTGGCTCTCTGTTTGTTTGTTATTGGTGTATAGGAATGCTTGTGATTTTTGCACATTGATTTTGTATCCTGAGACTTTGCTGAAATTGCTTATCATCTTATGAAGATTTTGGGCTGAGACAATGGGGTCTTCTAAATATACAATCATGTTGTCTGCAAATAGAGACAATTAGACTTCCTCCTTTCCTAATTGAATACTCTTTATTTCTTTTTCTTACCTGATTGCTCTGGCCAGAACTTCCAATACTATATTGAATAGGAGTGGTGAGAGAGGGCATCCTTGTCTAGTGCCAGATTTCAAAGGGAATGCTGCCAGTTTCTGCCCATTCAGTATGATATTGACTGTGGGTTTGTCATAAATAGCTTTTATTATTTTGAGATACGTTCCGTCAATACCTATTTTATTGAGAGTTTTTAACATAAGGAACTGTTGAATTTTTTTGAAGGCCTTCTTTGCATCTATTGCGATAATCATGTGGTTTTTGTCTTTGGTTCTGTTTATGTTATGGATTATGTTTATAGATTTGTGTATGTTGAATCAGCCTTGCATCCCTGGGATGAAGCCAACTTGATTGTGATGGATAAGCTTTTTGATGTACTGTTGGATTCAGTTTGCCAGTATTTTATTGAAGATTTTTGCATCAGTGTTCATCATGGATATTGGCCTGAAATTTTCTTTTTTAGTTGTGTCTCTGCCACATTTTGATGTCAGGATGATGTTGATCTCATAAAATGAGTTAGGGAGGATTCCCTCTTTTTGTATTGTTTGGAATAGTTTTGGAAGGAATGGTACCAGCTCCTCTTTGTATGTTCGGTAGAATTCGTCCGTGAACCTGTCTGGTCCTGGACTTTTTTTTGATTGGTAGGTTATTAATTGCTGCCTCAATTTCAGATCTTGTTAATGGTCTATTTAGGGATTGAACTTCTTCCTGCTTTAGTCTTGGGAGAGTGTAAGTGTCCAGGAATTTATCCTTTTCTTCTAGATTTACTGGTTTATGTGCATAGAGGTGTTTGTGGTAATCTGTGGATAGTTTGTATTTCTGTGGAATTATTGGTATTATCCCCTTTTTCATTTTTTATTGCATCTATTTGATTCTTCTCTCTTTTCTTTTTTATTATTCTGGCTAGTGGTCTATCTATTCTGTTGATCTTTTCAAAAAACCAGCTCCTGGATTCATTGATTTATTGAAGGGTTGGTTTGTGTCTCTATCTCCTTCAGTTCTGCGCTGATCTTAGTTATTTCTTGTCTTCTGCTAACTTTTGCATTTGTTTGCTCTTTCTCCTCTAGTTCTTTTAATTTGAACATTAGGGTGTCAATTTTAGATCTTTCCTCACTTCTCAATTGGGCATTTAGTGCTATAACTTTCCCTGTAGACACGCTTTAAATGTGTCCCAGAGATTCTGGTATGTTGTGTCTTTGTTCTCATTGGTTTCAAAGAACATCTTTATTTCTGCCTTCATTTCATTATTTATCCAGTAGTCATTCGGGAGCAGATTGTTCAGTTTCCATGTAGCTGTGTGGTTTTGAGTGAGTTTCTTAATCCTGAGTTCTAATTTGATTGCTCTGTGGTCTGAGAGACTATTACCCAGCTTTTGTATTTGCTGAGGAGTGATTTACTTCCAATTACATGGTCAATTTTAGAGTAAGTGTGATATGGTGTTGAGAAGAATGCATATTCTGTGGATTTGGAGTGAAGAGTTCTGTAGATGTCTATTAGATCTGCTTAGTCCAGATCTGCGTTCAAGTCCTGGATATCCTTATTAATTTTCTGTCTCATTGATGTGTTTAATGACAATGGAGTGTTAAAGTCTCCCACTATTATTGTGTAGGAGTCTAAGTCTCTCTGTGGGTCATGAAGAACTTGCTTTATGTATCTGGGTGCTCCTGTATTGAGTGTATATATATTTAGGATAGTTAGCTCTTCTTGTTACATTAATCCCTTTACCATTATGTAATTCCCTTCTTTGTCTCTTTTGATCTTTGTAGGTTTAAAGTCTGTTTTATCAGAGACTAGGATTGCAACCTCTGCTTCTCTTTACTCTCCATTTGCTTGGTAAATCTTCCTCCATCCCTTTATTTTAAGCCTATGTGTGTCTTTGCACGTGAGATGGGTCTCCTGCATACAGCACACCAGTGGGTCTTGACTTTTTATCCAATTTGCCATTCTTTTGATTGGGACATTTAGGCCATTTACATTTAAGGTTAATATTGTTATGTGTGAGTTTGATCCTGCCATTTTGATACTAGCAGGTGGTTTTGCCTGTTAGTTAAAGCAGTTTTTTCATTGTGTTGATGGTCTTTACCATTTGGTATGTTTTTGCAGTGGCTGGTAATGGTTGTTCCTTTCCATGTTTAGTGCTTCCTTCTGGAGCTTATGTAAGGCAGGCCTGGTGGTGACAAAATCTTTTAGCATTTGCTTGTCTGTAAAGGATTTTATTTTTCCTTCACTTATGAAGATTAGTTTGGCTGGATATGAAATTCTAGGTTGAAAGTTCTTTTCTTTAAGGATGGTGAATATTGGCCCCCACTCTCTTCTGGCTTATAGGGTTTCTGCTGAGAGATCCGCTGTGAGTCTGATGGGCTTCCCTTTGTGGGTAACCTGACCTTTCTCTCTGGCTGCCCTTAGCATTTTTTCCTTCATTTCAACCCTGGTGAATCTGATGGTTATGTGCCTTGGGGTTGCTCTTCCTGAGGAATATCTTTGTGGTGTTCTCTGTATTTCCTGAAATTGCATATTGGCCTGCCTTGCTAGGTTGGGAAGGTTCTCCTGGATAATATCCTGAAGAGTGTTTTCCAACTTGATTTCATTCTCCCCGTCACGTTCAGGTACACTGATCAAATGTAGATTTGGTTTTTTCACAGAATCCATATTTCTTGGTGGCTTTGTTCATTTCTTTTCACTCTTTTTTTTTTTCTATTCTTGCCTTCTCATTTTATTTCATTGAGTTGATCTTCAATCTCTGATATCCTTTCTTCTGCTTGACAGATTCAGCTATTGAAACTTGTGTATGCTTCACAAAGTTCTTGTGCTGTGTTTCTCAGCTCCATAAAGTCGTTTATGTTCTTCTTTAAACTGGTTATTCTAGTTAGCATTTTGTCTAACCTTTTTTCAAGGTTTTTAGTTTCTTTGCATTAGGTAGAACATACTTCTTTAGCTCAGAGAAGTTTGTTATTACCCACCTTCTGAAGCCTATTTCTGTCAGTTCATTAAACTCATTCTTCATTCAGTTTTATTCCCTTGCTGGTGAGGGGTTGTAATCCCTTGGAGAAGAGGTGTTCTGGTTTTTGGTGTTTTCAGCCTTTTTGTATTGGTTTCTTCCCATCTTCATGGATTTATCTACCTTTAGTCTTTGAAGTTGGTGACTTTCGGATGGGGTCTCTGAGTGGACGTCTTTTTTGTTGATGCTGAAGTTATGTCTTTTTGTTTTTAAGTTTTCCTTCTAACAGTTAGGCCCCTCTGCTACAGGAATGCTGGAGGTCCATTCCCGACCCTGCTTGCCTAGGAATCACCCGTGGGGGCTGCAGAACAGAAATGATTGTTCCCTATTCCATTTTTTTAGCTTCGTCCCAAAAGGGTACCCACCAGATGTCAGCCAGAGCTCTCCTGTATAGAAGTATCTCTTAGGATAAATGGGGGTCAGGGAGCCACTTGAGGTGGCAGTCTGTCCCTTAGCAGAGGTCAAGTGCTGTGCTGGGAGCTCCGTTGTTCCCTTCAGAGCTTCTGGGCAGGGACATTTAAGTCTGCTGAAGTGGAACTCACAACTGCACTTTTTCCCAGGTGCTCTGTCCTGGGAAGGAGTGGCGGCTTTATTTATAAGTTCCTGTTGGGCTGCTGCCTTTTTTCAGTGATACCCTTCCCAGCAAGGAGGAAGTCTAGTCATAGTCTGCCTGTAAAGGCCTTGCCGAGCTGCTGTGGGCTCCACTCATCTGCTGTGTAAACTTCCTTGCGGTTTTGTTTACATAGGCACGGTTAGAGCTGCCTCGGTAATGGCTACTGCCTCGATAATGGTGACTGCCTCAGTAATGGTGGACGCCTTCCCCCCCCACCAAGCTGCACGGTTGCAGATCAGGCTCAAACTGCTGTGCTGGCAGCGAAAATCTCAAGCCTGTAGGTTTCAGCTTGTTGGTCTTTGTGGGGGTGGGACCCGCGGAGCCAGATCACTGCTCCCTGCCTTCAGCCCCCCTTTTTTCAGGAAAATGGGCAGTTCTGTCTTGCAGGTGTTCCAGGCGTGAGGTAAAATGGTGGCCCAGTTTTGTGCTGGAAACCTGCACAGCCCCGGTGGGAATCTCCTGATCTGTGTGGACTGTAAAGACCGTGGGAAAAGCGCACTATATGATCTGGAGTGTTGGAGTGTCCAGTGAAGTCCCCGATGGCCTCCCTTGGGTAGGTTAGGGAGTCTTTCGGTCCCTTGCACTTCTTAGGTGAGGCAACACCCCACCCTGCGTCAGTTTTCCCTCCTTGGGCTACACTCGCTGTCCAATGAGTCCCATTGAGATGAACCTGGTACCTCAGTTGGAAATGTAGAGTTCACTTGCCTTTGTGTTGCTCTTGCTGGGAACCGTGCTTCAGAGCTGATACTATTCGGCCATCTTATTTTGATATGAGTTACAGTTTACCTTCTCACTGAAAGTGTGTCGAAACCTTTAACATGTTTCTTTAGCTTAACCAAAATCCTCCTCACTAATTTTGTACTTGAACTTTTGAAATAAGTTATTACTACTAAAAGTAAATGAAAACAATTGTAATTTTGGAATGTACTGTTTACCTTGCACATGCCATTGTAGGCATTTTGGGTGACATCCCTCTCTGGACAATTGAGAACATTGCCTCCTGAGTTAGGCACTGTGGAGAGAGAGTGAACCCTTATTGTCCTTGATTGTCTTTGTTTTCAGATGGGATAACTGCAATCCAGGGAGATTAAGTGACTTCCCCAAGGACACACAGGCAGTTAATGATAATGTGAGGTCACCCAGTTCTGGTTTCCACTCCAGTGCCCTTTGAAGTGCCATTTTTCTTCACACTTCGTTCATTCAGATTGCTATACTACTTAGATTTTCTTTTCTCACCTGACAGCATACTGCATTAAAACCATTATTCATGAAACAGGTACCCTTGGTAATTGTATGCATGGGAACATTATCGTATTTTCCCAAGGAAGAACTTGCACTGAGTCATGTGGATCTAAAAGTACACTGGTCTCGAAGTTAAGCTTTTTCTTCAGTAATTTTGTGTTCAATTAAATACACAAGAAGAACCAGGTACAGCTTTGATTTATAACAGGGCCTTTCATTTGAATGATAAGTACACCCATGATAGGCTTCCTTGGACCTGTTCCAGAATTGTCTATTTTATCTTTTGCAGCAGCTTTAGAATATATCCTCATATCAGAGAATGGTAATTTACTTCTTGTTAACTCCCAGCCCATTAAGATTAAAAGATACTTCCTTAGGGGTTATGGCCTTTATTCTTGCCAAGATGGGTTAACCTGAGAAGTGTTCTACTCAAGCGTATTTTCCCAGCCTCTTCTCCAGATGTGACCAGTGTTAACATCCTTGTGTATTGTTCTAGACGTATATATTTGTATCCTTTTAAAAAATATATACAGATAGGATTGGACTTCATGTTTTGTTCTGCATCCTGCTTTTTCGCTTGTTAATAAACCATAGAATTCTTTTCATAGCCACACATAGACTTAGCACAGTGTTTTAAATGGTTACATAGCATTGATGTGCTCTAAGTTATTTAACCAATCTTCTGTTGATAGCTATTTAGGTTGCTTCTGTTTTTTAGATATTACAAATAGGAATAATGATAATAAAGAACATCCTGATAGAGATGTTTTTACATAGTTATGCAAATAAGTCCATGGATCAACTTCTATCCATGAAATGGCTGTGAATTCTAATTTTTTGTAGCCGTTTCTGTATTGCTTACCAAAAAAGGTTATGCTACCCTATGTACTCATCACCAGCATATGAGAGTAGGTTGACCTTTCACCGAGTGAATGGCTGAAATAACAAACGAACATGCAGTAATGCCTACCAGTTGTGTGGCAGCCCCCATGTGGTGACCTGGAAACAAAAAGATAAATAAGAGGCAGGGGTGTCTGGCCATAGGAGCTCACACTTTGTTGGGGAAGACAGGTGTGTGGAGAAGGAGAATGGATAAGCAGTGGTTAGGCTGAGGTTTTGGTCTCAGGTGGAGTTGAGTTTACTGACTCTGCTGCATACTAGCTGAGTGAACATGAGTAAACCCCTTCACCTAAGCCTCTGATCATTTGAAAATGAGGATAATAATATCTGCTTCACTGGATTGTTTTGAAGATAGGAAATTTACATAAAGCTTTTAGTACAATGCCACTGCATATAAGTGCTTGATGATGACTATTCCATGTGAATGAGTGATTTCAATCCTGGTGCTAAGGATCCCATTGGGATGTGCCCAGAGTGCTCTGGGGACCCGGGATGGAGAGTTTTCTTTGCCTGAAGTGTGTGAGAAGGCTTTAGAAGGACAACTCTATCTGGGTCAAGTCTTTAATTTTGAGTAGTAGTTTGCCATAAGGCTTTATCAGAAGGAAATATTCTTTTAATAAGTCTCTCAAAAAAGTACACTGTAAAGGAAACATCATTAATGTATTGAAAAAATTATTCTCAGAAGAAATTCATTTTGGGCATCTTATAACTCTGCTGTGTGAATTTTCAACCTTAGAAGTAACTTAATTTTGTCTTACCAGTGTTTCTGGTTTTGTTTTGAATAACTAATCAAAAGGATAATTCTTAAATTTTCATTTCTCCTTGCTTCTTTTCAAAGTTATAGTGGTTAAAATACACTCATTATGAAAATTTCAAAATATATACTAAGCTTTTAAAAATGTTTTTTAACCCTTCGAATTCATCTTTAGTAAAGTGCTGTTCTTTGCCCCATTTCTTGCTAGGAATTTATCTTTCTTTTGGTATTCATTTATTTTCTTCCAGGTTGGTAACAATTCTTTATATATTAAAATATTAACCATTAGCCTGCCATGTATGCTGCAAATAATTTGTATCCATTTTTAAACCTTTTCTTATTTTTTTGTATATTTGGGGGAGCATGCAGATGTCTTAAAACATTATTAGTAAAGTCTTTTAGGATTTTTGCCTTTGGCTTTATTTTTAGGAGGTTTTACTTACTTCAGTTTATATAAATCTTCATTTCATCTTAGTATTTTGTGTTGTTAAATGTTAAAGCCTTAATCCTTTTTGAATTTATATTTGAATGTCTGTATATACAGGGAGAAAATATAAATTTTATAAATAACTGCTAGCCAGGTGTCCAAACACATGTAGTGAATAATCTACCCTTTCCTTGCTGGCTAGGGATTCACCATTTTCATGAACAAAATTCTTATATATGTTTGGGTCTGTATCTGGATGTTTTTATCCCTTTCCACATATCTGTTTGCCTGTTTTGGCACTGATGTCACAGTCTTTTGATTAATGTAGCTGTATATTGGCTGTTCAATGGATTTTAATACCTGGTAGCATGCATTCTGCCCCATTATTCTAATTTGAAAAATTCAGCTGAGTATTCTAAGTTTACTTTTTAAGATTAACTTTAAAAGAATTTTGTTAGTTTCTCCTCCAAAATCCCCTGAGAGCTTGATTGGAATTGTGTTAAATTTGTAGATTAATTTGGGGGAAATGGATTTCCATGCAATGTTCAGTTCTTCAGGAATGTGGTGTGCCTCGCCATTTATTCCAGGACTTTGCTGTGTTCCTTTGTAAGTGCTTTTTGCTCCTAGTCATGCTGTTACTGCACAGCTCCTGTTCAGGTGTATCGTTAAGTATATTCCAGATCAGTTTATATTTGTTATTCTTGCAAATAGAAATTTGTCCATTGTGTTGTTAAGCTGGTTATTTTTGTCACATGGGAAAGCGTAGGAGCACAGGTCCAAATTTACAAATGGATATAGAAATTTCTGAAGGAATTTTGAAGTTAATCAAAATTTTCTTAAGTTTGATAAAATAAAGTTTTAGAACATTTAATTTCAAAAGAAACTTACATCCTTGATAACATGTTTTCAAAACAAAGTATTCAAGAGTAGGTTTTTAAAGGCTATTTCTTAGATGGATTGAGAATGGATTTTCAATTTCCAGCAGATGTCAGTGTTTTACGAATTTACTGTTAGTCCACAGAGATGGATTTGTCTGCAGCCTCCCAGTTTGTATGTCCTTTAGTCATTTAATTGGCACATTGGGGATTATCTGAATTGGAAAGGATTTGAAGATCATCTAAGCCAATTTTTCATTTTGTATGTAAGAGAACAGGCCTAGGTGAGAAATGATTTGTCTGAAGTCACACAGTCAAAAAGAGGAGGGCTAAAACCCAGGTGTTCTTGTTTCCAAAAGACTTTTCCTCTTGAAAACACGTCCTTTCATGGCTGATACAATAGGCCACCTCCCTAGTGAGGTTTTCCTGTGCTTAACTCCCTTCTCAAAGAAATACAACTTTCTTACTTTGTACCTGTTACCTTGGAACTTATGTTACTCTACCCCTTATTACAATTATTTAATTATCTCTTTACAGACAACTGACGAGATGAATTTTTAGCTGACCAGGTTGTCAGTCCTAGAGGGCACCGACAGTATTTTATCTCTATGTTCTCTGTAGTTCCTTGGACAGGGCCTTCCATAAAGTGAGTTATTAGTAATGACTATTTATTGATTTGATTCCATTAAATTTTGATTGAGGTACCAATCTTTAGAAATCTTTTTCTGCTTTTTTCCTGTCAAGTTGTTTTAGAAGGTTTTAGGGAGGATTATGTTTTTTTCTGTTTGTTTTTGAGATGGAGTCTTGTTCTGTCACCCAGGCTGGAGTGCAGTGGTGTGATCTTGGCTCACTGCAACCTCTGCCTCCCAGGTTCAAAGAATTCTCCTGTCTCAGCCTCCTGAGAGTAGCTGGGATTGCAGGTGGGTGCCATCATGCCAGGCTGATGTTTGTTTTTTTAGTAGAGATGGGGTTTCACCATGTTGATCAGTCTGGTCTCGAACTCCTGACCTCATGATCCGCCTGCCTTGGCCTCCCAAAGTGCTGGGATTGCAGGCGTGAGCCACCTCACTCGACCAAGAGCTCATCTTCTAAAAAGTGAGGAAAACAGAAATAGCTCCAAAACATCCTTATATTTCTGTATCTGAAGAAATTGTTCTTCACTGCTTTCAAGAGTAAGCCAGACTTTTCTTTCTTGAGTACACCCTCACATGAACGTGAGCATAGATAGGATGGACTGCCCCCTAGACCCTTCCCTCAATGCCTAATTTTTTTCTTCCTTTTTTTTTTGTTGTGGTAAACATGTAACAAAATTTACTATCTTAACCATTTTAAAGGTACAGTTCAGGAGTGTTAAGTATATTCACATTGCTGTGTAACAGATCTCCAGAATTTTTCATATTGCCTATCTGAAATTCTATACCCATGAAACGATTCTTCTTTCCCCCTTTCTTCAGCCTCTGGTAACCACCATTCTCCTTTCTGATTCTATGAGTTTGATTACTTTCAAGACCTCATTTAATAAGGGTCATATAGTGTTTGTATTATTGTGATTGGCTTAATTTATTTCTTGATTGAGTCACACAGATAAAGAATTGTCCTTAAATTCTCAGAGTCACTAAGTTTTGATTCTAAAGCTTTGATTTCATCATTAGAGAAATACAAGTCAAAACCACAGTGAACTTTCATCTCACACCAGTCAGGATGGCTATTGTTAAAAAGTCAAAAGATAACAGATGCTGGTGAGATGGAGTCTTGTTTGTGGAGAAAAGGGAATGCTTATGCATTGCTGGTGGGAATGTAAATTAGTTTAGCCATTGTGAGAAGCAATGTGGTGATTCCACAAAGAACTAAAAACAGAATTACCATTCGTCCTGGCAATCCTAGTATTGAGTCTATACCCAAAGGAATATAAATCATTCAACCATAAAGACACATACACACGTGTTCATTGCAGCACTGTTCATAATAGCAAAGACATGGAATCAGCCTAAATGCCCATCAATAGAGGACTGGGTAAAGAAAATGGGGTACATATATACCATAGACTATTATGCAGCCATAAAAAAGAATGAGAAAATCATGTCCTTTGCAGCCACATGGATGGAGCTGGAGGCTATTATCTTCAGCAAACTAACACAAGAACAGAAAACCAAATACTGCGTGTTCTCACTTATAAGTGGGAGCTAAACGATGAGAACACATGGAACAAAGAGATGAACAACAGAAACTGAGGCCTCCTTGAGGGTGGGGGTGGTGGGAGAAGGGAAAGGATCAGAAAAAATACCCACTGGGTAATGAAATAATCTGTACACTGAAGCCCTGTGACATGAGTTTACTTGTGTAACAAAACTGCATATGTACCCCGAACCTAAAATGAAAGTTAATAAAAAAGATACTGAAAACTTCATCCATTTTACAGATGAGTAAAGTCATACAACAGGAGGTTGCCTACACTTAGTGAAAAATCCTAGGAAGTTCTGTCATTTCTTATCCGTTTCATTTTTAGGTCCATCTGATTACTAAGAACTCAGATACCAAATAAACATAATATTTAGAAATGCCACTTAGATTAAACTACTGCTGATGTGGATCCTATTTTCTGTAGACCATTTTTACATATCTGCAGTAAAGAGAGTTTAAATTATATTTTTCCGGTAAGATTTATTTTTGTCAATATCTGCTAAGATAGGATAAGCTGATGTATAGAGTTTTGTTAAAAACCTTACGGCAAAAGCTTTAAAGTTGGGATTGGCAGGGCATTTTTTCTACAGAGGGCCAGATAATAAATATTTGGGGCTTTGTGGTCCAGACAGTGTCTGTTGCAGTGATTTAGCTCTGCTGCTTTAGTGTGAAAACAGAGCATGGCTGTGTCCCACTGAAACTTTATTTATAAAATCAGGCAGTGGGCCAGATTTGACTTGCAGGCTATAGTTTGCAACCCCTGGTAGTAAAGTATTGGATCACCATTCCCAGTTTTCAGTCCGTAGCAACCTAGCTTGCCTTCTTTCATATACAATTGTAGTTGTTTATGATGATGGTGATGGTCACTAAGAGCATAAGGTAAATCAAATTATCTGTTGACATAATTTTAGAGTTATTTTCTAGACAGCATAGAAGGCTTAAGATATAAAAAACATACTTAAGAAAATAGCATGTTTGAATTACATCTTCAAAAAGAAGACTGAAAATTTTTCTGAGTACGGGCAATTTTTTTCTAAAGGAAAATAGCTTTGTTCTTCTTATAAAGAAAAGACATAAAGACGAAATTTTTTAAAAAGCCCACATCTCCAAGCCAGGAGTAACCACTGATAATAACCGTGTTTCAGTCTTTTGCTGGGTGATTTCTGTTGGCCTCTAGATCCACTGTCTGTCTTTTCTGCTTGCTCAGTGGAGGGAAAACCATCCTCCATGTACTACATCAGCAGGCACCAATGAAGACCAGAGGGTGCAGGAGAGTGAGGTGAAGTGTTACCCCCACCCCCGGTGCACATCCACACTCTAGTCAGGCAGCCTTCTCATCACAGCTTTGAGGGTTCTTCTAACCATACCTCCCCAGGGACTGTACCGTCTCTTGCTTTTTCTAAGCATCTCTATCTCTTTATCAATCTTTTGTCATTTCCCTAGCTTGAGTGTGCCATCTGTCCCTCATCGTGGTCCTGACCTGACCTGTAAAGATGCTGCACCCAGTTTGACTGATTCCACCACCAAGGCAGATAAGCAGAGCTTTCCCGTCTGCTTTAACTTCCTGGGCAAGGAACAAAGTTTCCACACTTCACTAGAGCTACACAACCATTCCCATTCCCATGCCTGTGTTTCCTAGCTGTATGACTTTGGGCAAATTACATTATCTTGGTTTTCCCATTTGAAAAAAGGGGATAACAATATAGACCTCATAGCATTGTTGGGAAGATAAAATGAAGTCCTGTTTGCAAAGAGCTTAGCACAGTATCTAGCATGCAGCTGAAGTGCTGATAGGGATTGTGAAAGAGCAACTTCGTTTTTCTTGGTTTGCAAACAGATACGCCTCAAAGGATCCTTTTAAAGAGAAAGACTATTTCTAACAGAGAAATGCTTTCCTATCACCCTGTATCAGAGACTGCGTGTTTCAGTGAGCTATCAGGGCTCCTGCTCCGCCTAAGGCTTGAGCAGTGTCTTATGGACAGCTCTCACCTGCATGTTTCTAGTCAACAGGAGGTGGCAGTAGAGAGCTAGGCCCACCCTTGCCTATGGTTTGGGCAGATAGGAAATCTACACGATGGCTCTTGGAGTGTTAGTGTTATGACTCAAGAAATAACTTTCATGGTCGACAGAAATAGGATAGGCATTATTCATATCCCCAAGTATAATGTTGCTAGCACCTATTGAACCCTTACTAGAGTTTTATCTCCCTTAAAATAGCATTATTTTTATCTGAAAGAGAAGAAATTGGGTTTTACAGAGAGTTTCAGTAACTTTACTAATGTTTCTTAGTTAGTGGTGGCAGTTATGGGATTCAAACCCAGGCAGTCTCTGTAGAAGCCCGCATAGATGGCTGCTGTGCAGGACTGTCTAATACAGAGACTGCCTGGGTTTGTCCTTGATGTGCTAGAAGGATGATATTTTTAAAAATTTGGTTCCATATGCACATGATAAAAATTTAAATCATACAGAAGAGTAGCGTGGAAGTGTAAAATATCCTGCTTATTCAAGTATCCTATTCTTTAATACCTTGTTGCAGAGGCAGCTAGTCTTCTTTCGTATCCACCCTGAGATATTCCTGTAGGGATAAACCTGTATTATGGGTAGAAGGATTGGTTTTTATAACCCATTTGAGCTTGACTTCCAGCCTGTTGTCCGTGATACTTTTCTAGGCTCTTTGGATTAGGTAGGAGGAGAGTGCTGTTGGTGAGATCTTCAGCAGCCAAGTCACTAAAGGTTATTCCCATTTCTTATTTGCTTTCAACTTTACTTGGAAGAGTCTAAATTCCTGTCACCTCTTACTTCCTTCCTTTAAACACGTAAGAGTCATCAGGTTGAGTGAAAGCCTTGAACCCATAATACACTTAGGTTTTAAATATGAGAAACACACAGATTGTTATATTCTGAATACCTCATTAACTGATTAATAGAATGGCCTGCATCACCCAGGGATACTAGGAGAAGGGCTGCCTTTCATGGTGTTGGTCTTTATTTCCAGTGCTTTCATGACAAATACGGTCCCAATATTCTGGTGCAAATGTTAGTATCTGTGTTAAGAGAAGGAATTTTTTACAGTAACAGTGCAGATGTGGTCAGTTATGATAATCATGTCTTTAATAGATGGTTCTTACTACAGTGTGTTTGATTCACTGTGAATATTCCCAGATGACCAAAATATGTTGTGACCATTCATAGCAGAAAGAGTGAAGCTGTGTTTACGATGTAATTTCTAAAAATTAGCAGTCTATATCAGGTGGCTCAGTTAACTCCTCCTTAAGTATGTTATAGATTTGCAGGGAAGCATATTAAAAAAAACCCCAATTTATATATATAATCAGAAGTTGAATATATTTTATTATTGCAGTCATGTAAATGGTTTTGTTTATTACCTTGTATGTGCTGTACTGTTTTATGTGAAGAGTGATTCAAGGAGGCTGTGCTTCAGTCTGTTCTTTCTAAGGCTATCGTAATGAGTTCAAAGCATATGGCATTGATTTTTGACAGTTCTGCCTCAAGAGCTATCATGAATTATTGGTTTTGTATTTTATTTTAGGATTTCAGCTTCTTCATGTTTTAGAAACGTGCTTGATGGAAGTGCCTGTGTCTCTCTGTAATCAGCCATGTGGCCTAAGGAGTAGGCATGCAGCAGTTGATTAAGTTGACATTTGGTGTTAATAGCTTAGAGATTCTTTACATCATAATGTGTTTATCCCATTCTAGATTTTAGGTGAAGGCAATTTTGACTGATGTTTCATAGCTAATAAGTATTAGTGTTGGATTCAGAACTGGGCAGCCTGCCTAGAATCCTACACACTTAACCCCTCTCCTCTACTGCTTCCAAGATGCTGGCCTTGTTGTGTTTCCTCCATCCCTTTGCTGAATCTCATCTGCATCTTTTGGCAGAAGGAGCCCTGTATGTTGTGGAGTGATTGTCCATCTGGAACAGCAAGCCTTCAGCTTCATCTCTTATGAGCTGAGTCTCTTATAATTTCCATGACTTTAGGGAGTAATTTGAGCTCTCTGAGCATCAGTTTATTCTTCTATGAAATGGGGATAGTAGTTCCCAGCCTCCTGCCTCCCTAGGTAGATGCAATGACCGGCTGGTTTTATTCATCCTTCTCTTTCCAGGACATGGCATCTTGCCTGACACATTGTAGGTACTTTACAAATGTTAGTTTCTGTGCTCTTCTTCTCTTCTAGATGCAAGACTTTGGTTGAGAGTTAGGTGTCTCATGTGACACCTAACTGAACATGTCACTCCGTGGATATAGTCAGGAAACTAAATAAATACAGCAAAGGAACTACTCATTATATCCCTTATATCCTTTGCCGTCATTCCTTCTTTTCACAGTAAACAGAACTGAGCTCAAATTCTCTGGGGAAAGACAAGTTCTGTTCCCAGAAGGAAGGGAGAAGGATTCCTGCTACTTAATGGACCACAGGCATTCTTGCAGTATAGAATAAGAGCTGGTCACACCAAACGGCATGGACTGGGAGGACTTGATGGAAGTTTAAGATTTGTGATATTATGATTGTTATGATTAGGTAAGTTAACAAAAAGAGTAGAAGGCCCTTACAGGAATGAAGAACAGCGTAGCAGGAGCAAAGGTGTGCAGGTAGGAAGGTGCCCACATACCTCGTGGCTCTAACGCTTATTTTTCAGCCTTCTCTTCAGTATTACAATAAAGACAGTCCACTGACTGAACTGATTATATTGTGAAAAGCTCAGGGCAGACAGGGAGTCTGAGTTCAGGACATCCTAGGAGGTGTCCAGGGCCCAGGGCTGCCTCGATGCCAGATTTAATAAGTATGTTTTGTGAAGGTGAACTGAATTCTCAGAGCCTAATACTTCAGTCTCAGGAAGTAGAGGCATTTATAGAATCTCATTTCTTCATTTTCTTTCGAGGCCTACCATCTAGGCTTTTTTTCCCAGTCAACAAAGATTCTGCAGCTCAGCATCTGTCTCCATCTCCGCACTTACATTATCCTTGCCCCAGTGATTCTGTAGTTGCCAAATCTGATAGATAGTTTTGTGTCCTTACCTTACATGCCCATTCTGCCACATTCAACACTGCATCTACTTCCCTCTTCTTGAAACTCTCTTTCCTTGTGTTCTTTGACAGGGGTTATGACACTGCAGCCCCAGGGGCCAATTCTGGCCCTCCACCTGTTCTTGTAAATAAAATTATATCAGACCACAGCCACAGTCATTCATTTATGTTTTGTCTTTGGCTGCTTTCATGCTACACAGCAGAGTTGTGTTGTTCTAACAGATAAGGCCCGCAAAGCCTAAATTATTTACTCTCTGGTCCTTTGTAGGAAAAATTTACTAATCTGCATTCTATAACTTCACTGTCCCCTGGTTTTCTCCCCCGCTATTTGGCTCTGCTGAACCCTGTTGCTGAGGGAACATGTAAGAGCCAGTTCTAAGGTAAGGTTGTAAAAGCTCTGGTCAAAAAAATACTTGGAAGTATTGGAGAAACTATACCCCTTTCTCTGCTACCTGATTGAAGAAATAGTGCCTGAGATTTCTTTAAAAAGAAAAAAATTGAAAGTTACCCTAATAAATAGAATCGTTGTGAACAGATGCATTGCATTATCTAATACAGTTTTCCCGACCAGCTCCATTTCACAGATGAGAAAACAAATGGAAGCACAGAGATTGCAGTTGTTTGCCCATGATCACACAATGAAGAAATCGCCTAATCACCACCCCAGACTGCCTCCAGGGGGCACTGCTGTTTCAGAGCCAACACCAAATGAAAAGACAGAAGATGTTTTTGAGCATATAAATGCAGTGTGTGGGGCTGGGTGAGTTTTTCAAAGGTTAGCTTTGCAGTTTTGGAATACAAGAGCACATTAGAAAGCTAGCGAAGCCTGGAGAAAAACACTCAACAAACCATGACTCTGCAGAACAACCTCAGGACATCCAGAGAGCTCTTTCTGAACACCATGTTGCAATCCTGATGCAGCCAGGGCTCTTTGGCTCTGCTGGTCACATTCTGGGCTAGTGGGCGCCTGTGAAACAGGTGCATACAGAATTAAACAGAATCAGAGCAGGCTGGCTCTAGCACGTTGCGCTGTCAGTGGACACTATTAATGAGCCCTTGGTGATTTGAAAAATAGAGTCATGCCAGAGGCATATGAGGAACTGTGCATGGACTCAGGGTTTTCTTCTTTCTCCCTACTGAATTCTGACCTTGTGTTGTGTGAAGGTGGCTCTGGCGTCTACCTCTATTAGTGGGACGAGCATGTTTGAGGGAAGCTTGTTGGACCTGTGCATGATTTTCAAGCCCCACTGAGCTATCACATTTGAGAGAGGAAACCGTCCAGCATAGTGTTCCCAAAGTGTGAGGAGCCCCGGGGCTGTGTGTGGGGTGAGTGACGACTGTGGGGATGGCGGTAAGGCACAGGAAGAGCTTCAAGGGTGACAATAAATAAAATCAAGCAAAGAGTACGCAATGTGTAAGTTTTAAACACTTGGATTCACCAAGTAGCAGAAGTGGGAGCAGACCAGGAAGAGTATCTTAAGGACCTGAGGCCAGGAACAAGCTGTGATCCCCATGGTTGAAGGGAGCAGCAGGAACAGTGCTGTGGGCAGGGCTCCAACAGCAATACCCCATGTACCATGTAAGGACCTCCACGTGGGAAGGGCCATTTCGGAGTCTTGGTTACCTGGGGATCCAAAAACATTCTCCTCTTGCTTCACAAGTGTAGAACTCATTTTGAACAAGCATCCATACAAAGTTGTGTTTTTATTATTTTATTTTATTTTTTTTGCCTCTTTGAGCCAAACTTCTGTACTTTGGAATTATTAAAATAGGGATGTCATTCTGGGATTGATCCATTCTGTAGGCAAAATGCTCATTTTTCAGGGTTTCTTTGGCCTAAAATTCTATTAAAAGCCAAGCATGAAAGATGACTTAGACAAAATTATGGCCCCCAAAGAAATTTTCTGTCTGGTGGGGCAGACAGAGACAAGTACAGGGAATAACAAGGAAAGAGGGAGAAAGATTAACTCTCGCTCAAGGGATTTGAGAATGTTGTTTTTTTATCTCCGTTTCATTTCTTCATTCTTTCCCTGCAGCTGCCTAAATGTGGATGTTCCAGAATTCTGCCTTTTCTTTCTTGTGTATTGGCTCTGGTGGAAATCCTAGCAATTCTCCTGGCTTCTCTTTTGGTCTCTGCCTTTTTTATTTTTTACTGTGGTAAATACATATAATGTGAGATCTACTGTCTTAAAAAGTATGGTTAACTGTAAGCATAGTTGTTCAGCAGATCTCTGGAACTTTTTCATCTTGTACAAATGAAACTACCCATTGAAAGGTGACTCCCTGTCTCTCCCTTTCTCCTGCCCCTGGCAACCATCATTCTACTTTCTGTTTCTAAGAGTTTGACTACTCTAGATACCTCATGGAAGTGGCATCATACACTGTTTGTCTTTTTGTGAGGACTTATTTCACTTGACATAATAGCCTCATGTTAGTGGCATCACACAGTGTTTGTCTTTTTGTGAGGACTATTTCACTTGGTGTAATATCCTCAAGGCTCAGCCATGTGTTGCGTATTGCAGAATTTTCTTCTTTGATAGACTGAATAACATTCCACTGAATGTATGTACCACATTTTGTTTGCTCATTCATTCATCGACGCATACTTAGGTTGTTTCTATATCTTGGCTGTTATGAATAATGCTGCAATGAATACGGGAGTGCAAATATCTCTTCAGGACCCCAACTTCAGTCCTTTTAGATAAATACCCAGAAGTGGGATTGCTGGGCCATGTGGTAGTTCTAGTTTTAATTTTTTGAGGGACCCGTCTACTCTTTTCTGTAATGGCTGAGCTATTTTACATCCCTACCAGCGGCGTGTAAGAGTTCTAATTCCTCCACATCCTTGCCAACATTTGTGGTTTTTTATGTTTTGGAAATTGGACATCCTCGTGAGTGTGCAGTAATATTTCATGGAAGTTTTGATTTGTGTTTCCCTGATGATTAGTGATGTTGAGTACATTTTCATATGCCTGTTGACCATTTGTATGTCTTCTTTAGAGAAATGTCTGTTTAAGTCTTTTGCCCAGCTTTTAATTGGGTTATTTGTTTTTTTGCTTTTGTGTTCTAGGGAGTCTTTGAGACTTTGACCCCAAATCTCCATGCCCTACCTAATGAACTCTACCCTCATGTCTTCTGCTACTCCTCAGCTTGATCCTTCTGTCCCAGCAAGTAAACTTCTCCCCACTGCCCTACTCCCTTGCTCAGCTCTTGCCACCCTTCTTTTGGTTTCTCAAAGATATTTAGACCCAACTCTGGCACATCTTAAAAATCCAGGTCAGGGAGGGATAGCCTGGGGAGAAACGCCAAATGTGGGTGAAGGGGTGAAAGCAAACAGAACACACTGCCACGTGTGTACCTATGCAACTGTATTGCATGCTCTGCACATGTACCCCAAAACCTAAAATGCAATAAAAAAATAAGGAAAAAAAAAAATCCAGGTCAAGTGGAGTTTTCTGTGAATTCTTCCCTGACCACCCAGCATTTGCTCTCCCTCTGCTGAGGTCTCTAGTATTTGTCTCTGTTGCTTTTGGGGCATTTGGCAGGCACTGCTGCCATGCATTGAAATGGATATTACATGTGGGTATATTTTGTATTAACTGAACTACCACCTTGTGAAGGGAAGCGATTGTGTGTCCTCCAGAGGACCTTACAGAGCCCCTTGCCATACTGTAAAGTGGCAGGAATCCTCAGAAAGGTGTGTGCGTGTGTGTTCTAGGTATAGAAGACAGACTGAACTTCAAGCCTGATGGTGCTCTGTCAACAGAAAGAGGACACGAGGGAGTAAAGTCCAAATGAACAGGCCACTGTCAATCCCAAGAGGGACAAATGGGCTGGACAGGGACAGGGAGGAAAGACAAAGGTCAGTGACCAAGACCTTTTTAGCAAGTTGGGATTGGAATAGACAAGCAGGTTTACAGGGGAAGGTCATTACTATAATCTGAGGCATGCTATACTGGATTTTGGCAGGAACGGGGTGACCAAGTGTATGCTGGGAGCCAGAGAGAAACTGAGTCCACCTCACTGTTCTGCAGGTAGTCAGAACATCTGCTGATAGCAGAGGCCAGCTGAGCTGGCAGTCTGATCTTCTCTACCCTGAACACCATGTTCCAGAGAATTCATGGCTTCCAACCCTGGTGTATGGTGCCAGCAATGCTATGTGGATGATTAGTCCACAACTAAGGTGTAGGTCACCCAGAAGCCCCCAGGACAGCTGTCAGGAGGCCAGGGCTCAGTACAAGGAGGCCACAGGGCAGACCACTGGGTTGGACATGTGATGTGGCTCTTGTGCTGACACTGGTACCCCATGCTCCTTGCCAGAGGCTGGAAGACCATTCCCTCATGGAGGTCCTTCACCTAGTGACCTTTATTGCTGTCTTCCTGGGAGTCCCCACACACCCTTACTGTAGTTGGGTTTCTGTAGCCTCCAGGACCCTGCCTCCCACTTTGAACTCCAGCATTCTGTCCTTATTATGTCATCGCCAGTTCTGGTCTTTGTGTTACTTGAGTGGGTTCTAGCCAGAGGACTAGATGTGGGTCCCCATCTTGTACCTTTGGAATGTTCCTGAGTAGGTCAAAGCCTACTCTCACAGTCTTGGGAAGCTCGGCAGCCTGGCCTTGCCTCTCTAATGGGAGGGGTAAGAAGGAGGGAGTAGGCTGTCTGAACTGCTTACTACACCTAACAGCAGTCTCTTTCTGCTCACTGACACTGAGAACAGCTCTGTCCTTTATGGCTCCTCCTTGATCCTCTCCCGCCCTCCAACTGTCATTATCCTGGGGCATTGATTTCCAAACCTGACAGGTATGGGGAATCACCAGGATGCTAGAAAAAAGAAGGTCCTATCTCTGGAGATTCTCTTCATTTAATTATGAATGGGGTCTGGGAATCTGGCATTTTTGTACAGATGTATGTGAAAAATCTGTTGGAAGGATGAATAAGAGACTTACTGAGTTGCTGAGTAAGCTTTATTTCCTTTTTTGCTTTTTGGATATGAATGGTCATACATTGTTTTTAGAAATCAGAGGAAGAATAGATGTCATTGCAAACAAAGAACACATCCTGAAATGATCTTTCAGAAACGTTACTCCTCTAATTTTGTTCCTCTTTTCTGCAGGGGGACTGGATCTCATCTTCATGCCAGGCCTTGGGTTTGACAAACATGGCAACCGACTGGGGAGGGGCAGGGGCTACTATGATGCCTACCTGAAGCGCTGTTTGCAGCATCAGGAAGTGAAGCCCTACACCCTGGCGTTGGCTTTCAAAGAACAGATTTGCCTCCAGGTCCCAGTGAATGAAAATGACATGAAGGTAGATGAAGTCCTGTATGAAGACTCCTCAGCATCTTAAATCTGGATAATTACAACCAAATGATTAGTGTTTTATATGAGAGTAAAGCAAATTATGTCTATTTTTCCCTTGTCAAAAATTAAAATTGTAATTATAAAATACCTTATATAAAACTGTCTTTAAAAACAAATAGAAGTATAAATAGTAGAATATTAATTAAAGTGAAAATCCTATGATTTTCAACTTACCTTCCTGTTGTTAATGTGACAACTAGATCTGTCTGCTTTGCAATTTAAGTTAAATATTTATGAGGAACTATGCTCCGACTGACTGCAAGAGGAAGGTAAAGTCGCTGGGAGTGGACACTGTATTTCATTATGTCCTGTCGTGACCTGGTCAGTCTCTGGCAGGCACGCGGAGACTTGGGGACTATGAATTGATTTGTTGGTGTTTGTTTGGAGACAGAATTTCCTAAGGATATCATCTGACTTCATCATGACTTCCTTTACTCACTCTTGAATCTTATGTTGGACACTTTGCAGGTTTTGGTGGTGAGTGGAGGGAAACCTTTTATAATGTAAATACTTCCACTCCACTGAGGGGTTACTATCACTGCATTTGTCAACCTCTGATGAGTTTAAGATTTCCTGTCTTATTGGTTAGAAATTATTTCTGTTTACTCATGGTTTCTGCTTTGAAAATGAAATTTGCTGTTGGTTGAAAGTTGGCAGATGGCAACACAGTTAGGGAGCAATCATTTTGTTGTGGGGAGGATTTGGTCATCCCCAGAAACCCAGGAGTCTTAATAGTCATGGCTCTCTTACACCCCATGTCCATCCTGTCACCGGGTCTTGTTGATTTTGCCTCTGAAATGCCTCTTAAATCTATATTCTCTTTTAGATTGTCCTGTCGCTCCTTTTATCCAGCCTTTTAGCGTGTCTGAACTGGACTAGGCAGGAGTGTCACACCTGCTTCCTTTGCCTTCCATCTTGCCTCTTCCAGTTTATTTCTCAAGCTGCAAACTGATCTTAGAACACGCGAATCTAATCGTGTAGCACCCCCGACTAAGATCTTTCAGTGGCTGTTCAGAGCCTCCAGAGTAACAAACAGATGGCTTCTGTTGTATACAAAGCCCCTTAAGAGAGGTCTCACCTACTTTTTCTAGCCTCTTCTCTCCCCACTCTCATATTCTCCTGTAACACGGTCTGAGCACTGCAGGCCTCTTCTGCCCTTTGCACATTGTAAGCATGCATTTCTTTCTGTCTGAAATGCTCTTTCTTCTTATATTCATCTAGAAGGCTGTTTACCCTTGAAGACTCAGCACTAGCATCACCTCGTCTGTGAAGTCCTCTGCTAGGGTGAGTGTTTTTCCCAGGCAGGGTGAGTGTTCCTTCTCTTGCCTGGATGGCCCTGGCCTTTGATCTGCTTATCATGTTGTCTTATGTATCAAATTAATTTGTTGTCATATCTGTCCCCTTCACCATACTGTGAGCTCCGAAGAAAAGAAGTGATCTTTATACTTCTTATACTTAATAGACAGCTAGACATATAGTACGTGTGTGTGATAATTTTTTTAATGAATTAATTGACTGCATTGGAAGTGTCTCATTCAAAACACTCATCCATTATTCTTTGGATAATAGCATAGATTGGATGTTTTTATGTGCAAAAGTAAAAACATTTGAAAAATATCAGTTCGGCTAAATGTGAATTTGTACAGTGAAATATGTACAATGAGAAAGGAAACCTAATTCCTAAAAGCTATGAAGTCACATTATTGTACTGGTTAAAAATAGTGTTAAGTATTGTTTTGACTATAAGGCTAAAGTGAATGTTGATGTAGCTGACATGACTGTTGGTCTGAAATGGTTGAGCAGTCAAATTCCTATAGGTCTAGAAAGTTTAGCACTGTTGAACTCAGTCTATGTTATCCTTTTATCAAACGAGAGCATTTAAAAACCACCCTACCAGCTCCTCAAGTGCAGAAAGAATGCAGAATTAACTGGCCAGAAAATGCAGGGTGCTGAGATTCGGGAAAGTCAGAGGCCACAGAGTCTTTGGCTTGAAAAGGTAAGCAATCCCTAGTGGTCAGTAATGCACAGTGACCTTTGTGCAGAGGGTATAGGAAGGGAGAAGATGCCCCTATGATGCGGGTGATGACAACATTGTAACTCTGATTAGGGCATAAACAGAGGCTGAGGACAAGGCCTTGGACTCAGGAGGAAAGCACTTCAGCACAGGCCAACATGAAGCGAGAATGATGAGCGTCTCAGACGAGGGGACAATCTGGGTAGAAAAGAAATAGCAGCTAGTTCTGTACAAAAACAATTTCAAGTATTGGGAAATTGGAAATGTATCAGGGCCTCAACATGGGTCAGTGTTTGCTGTGTGTACTATGGAACGGTGCTTAATTTAATTAGAAAGTAAACACTATAAAAGTTCTAGTCAAGAGCACTACACATTTAATCACAAAGTCTTACTGACTAGGAGAGTGGGAAATGTGTCTAGGTGTGAGTGTCTTGCTGCAGAAGCTCAGTTCCTAGTCCCAGGTTTGTTTGTTTTTTTTTCTGCAGAGATTATTGAAATTCAGTTGATCACACTGCTCTTTAATCATATGTTTACATGCTTAATTTCTTCACTATCGTACGTTCTCCTCAAAGGCAGATTCTCTGCCAAGTTCATGGTTTATTCCAGTATCTACCACAGACGCACAAAGAACCAATTTCTTGATGAAGGAATAAGCCAGTTTGAATATTGCCCTGCCAGTGCTGTGCATTTGCTTGTTTTTATGTTGGCTGCTGTTTGCTGCGAAGATTCTGTCCCCTCAGCATTGTCTTAGGCTTTGATTATTCCAGAACAAGGTTCCTGTTACTGCATTGCGTTGCGCTGGGCTGTCCATATGTGTGTGTCGTATTGTCTGTGCTGCTTTTCCTCCTTAGTGCTCTCCTTCTTTCCTTTTCTTAGTTGTCTTCTTCCCTGTTCCTGGGAGGTCATAGACCTCTTGCCCTTCAATGGTAGTTTCCAATCCTGATAAGCACCCACTCCAAATATGTTTATGTATATGCTTAAAGTAATAATATATTTTTCTGAGTAATAACATACATTATAAAATATGCACACAAGAAAGATGAGATAATGTTGAAATAGAATATATGGCATATAATTTATAATATACTTATTTATATATTTTATACATATATAATGTATACTTATTTATATATATTTATACATATATAAATATAAATATTCTATATATAAGTATTCTCTATATAAATAAAATATGATATATAATTTCTAATATACTTATACCAATGTAAATATATATAAATTTATATATAAAACATATATAATATACTTATTTATACTGTATATTTATATATAAGTTTATTTATATGTATATTTATGTATAAATTTATATATTAAATATAAATAAAAATAAATTTATATTATATATAAATGTATATATAAATATACCTACAATATAAAATAAATTTATATTAAATATAAATATATAAATTTCTATATAAACATACATGTATAAATAAGTATACATTTACATATGTATAAATATATGTATGTATTTTATACATATATAAATAAGTATAAATATTCATTTTTAGAAAGAGCAATATGATTACCAGAGCAGCATGAGATAATGTTGAAGTAGAATATATTACATAATTTATAATATACTTTTTAGATAGATGAATATTTTTGACATTTACTATTTTTGAAAATCTTGTTTTAACACATTTTGAATGATTCAGAATTCTGGTTCTAATTTCAGTTTGTTTCAGTATTTGGTTTTAAGGGCTATTAGAGCTGAAAAAGATACCTTCTGGAGAAGCAGATTCAGATGGAAGGAAAACTATACTTAATAAAATTTTCAGTCCTGTTTACCAATTTTGCAAAGATAAATTTTTAATTTAAACCCAGCTGGTAAATACCCATTTTCCTGATGTGAATGTGTCATTTTTGCATGTTAACCAGAGGTGCTGCACATTTTACTTTATCAAGTAGGGGCAGGAGTTTGAGGTTGCAGTGAGCTCTGATTGCAGCACTGATCTCCAGCCTGGGTGACAGAGCGAGACCCCGTCTCTACCAACAACAGCACATAAAAAACAAATAGGTTCAAAGCTTACTGAAATTCTTTCAGCTTTTAAATCTAGTTGGGAAAATTCTGCTTACAAGCGTTTTGGTTGTATAGATGTGAAAGTGTAGGTGTCACACTATTAATAGTTTTTGGCAACGTAGTCATATAATGATGAAAATATTTCCAAATAACCATTTTTATATGCACGCGCCATACAAGTCTCTGAAAGTAGTTCCTCTCTGTCTCAGTGATGAAATATAACTTTCACTATGAAAATTCAAATGAGATGTATTTATTTCTTTGGAGTTTACCAGCAGCCATTTACAACTCAGAAAGGTCAGAAAATTCGGAATACTTGCCCTTTGTGCAAAATATACACGTAAAACTCATCTTTAAGTTTACAGCTCTTTTTTATTTATTTATTTTTAGGCAAGAGTCTTGCTGTGTCACCCAGGCTGGAGAGCAATGGTGCAATCTCGGCATACTGCAACCTCTGCCTCTCGGGTTCAAGCAATTCTCCTGCCTCAGCCTCCCAAGTAGCTAGGACTACAGGCCCCCGCCACCATGCCTGGTTAATTTTTGTACTTTTAGTAAAGACGTGTTTCACTGTGTTGGCCAGGCTGGTCTTGAACTCCTGACCTTGTGATCTGCCTGCCTCAGCCTTCCAAAGTGCTGGAATTATAGGCATGAGCTACCACACCTGGCCAGTTTATAGCTCTTTTAAAAGTATTTTACCTTGAGATGATCAGAGAAATTTAAGTGAATCGAAGTACTGTTCATAGGTACTTCCTATTGCATCCCAAAGAGTTATAAATATTCTACTATAAAGGTCTTAATTTTATAAAATTTGTATCAGTGATACCCCTAGGACACGGGATATTTTGCCTGTAAATTATTTAGTAATGCTATTGCTGAATTCTGAATGTGGAATCCACCATCATTTATATATATATATATATACACACACACACACAGCGTCTCTGTCTGTCACCCAGGCTGGAGTGCAGTGGTGCCATCTTGACTCCCTGCAGCCCTGCCTCCTGGGTTCAAGCGGTTCTCCTGCCTCAGCCACCTGAGTAGCTGGGATTACAGGAGTGTGCCACCACACCCAGCTAATTTTTGTATTTTTAGTGAAGATGGAGTTTTGCTATGTTTCTCAGGCTGGTCTTGAGCTCCTGGCCTCAAGTGATCCACCCACCTCGGCCTTCCAAAGTGCTGGGTTTCCAAGGGTGAGCCACTGTGCCTGGCCTCATCTCACCTTTAAAAAAACATTTCAATCAAACTAGCCATTCCATCAGGGATTAGACTTAGTCTACTCGTAAAACAAACTTGTTTTTTTTTTTAAGGTGGATTGATTTTGAGAAATATATCCTCACTACTTCATATCTACTTTAATGTCTTTCTTTAGTGCTACTAGAAGAGAAGACATGTCAGAAACATCTCTCCTACTCAACCTCATGCCCTGAAAAAGTTGTTCCTGTACTTATCTCTTCAGATTGTCAGCAGTGTTTTCTACTTCTCATCCAATATATTTTCTGACAGATGATTAGGGTTTTTTTCCCCCTAAATTGTTTTACCAGTATTTCATCCATATTTCCATGGCATGAAGCACAAGTATTTTTTCAATGGTATGTTACTTTTTGTCTTTTGCTATTAAGTGAGGAAACTTTGAAAGGTTTATAAACATTTATATTTAGTGAGCATTGCTTAACAAGTACTGGAGTTAGTATCTCATGATGTTAAGTGTTGCTGAACACACTGTGGAGGCTTGTTTCAGCTTCCGGATCTGCAGCTTCTGCTAATTGTGATGGCTTCACACTTTTCATTGTGTGTATCTGAAGAGTGAGGTCCATCGTTAACTAGGTGAACACAGATACCTACTTAAAAAAATCTTTGTGCTAATAATTCAAATTTTTTGCTTGACTTCTTGGCAAAAACTTAATGTTTTTTCCTGGCTGTTAAATAGCTTGCCCCAGGAACAGAAGTATCAGCTAGTGTTGTCATTTTGCTTGTATTACAGGCTGAATATCTCCTCTCTGGAATCGTGGGACCAAAAATGTTTTGGATTTTGGAATATTTGCATTATATACTTACTGGTTAAGCATCCCTAACTGAAAATCTGAAATCTGAAATGCTCCCATGGACATTTCCTCTGGGCCTTATGTTGGCACTCAAAAAGTTTCAGATTCTGGAGCATTTCAGATTTTGGCTTTTTGATTTGGGATGTTCAACCTATATGAGAATTATCCTTGGTCTGCTGTTTCTTTGCAAAAATCTTTTAAAGCTACTTGTACAGCGGCTTGATTTAGTAAAAACTACATAATAGGTAAGCCCTTGTGTCTGGGCATATCCTAGAAACTTCAATATATCTCAATATGCTGAAGTCAACTAAACACCCCTTCCACATTATCCAACTCCTACACCCCCCCACCTCCCACCACAGCTTGTAAACTGTACTGGACATAGGACCTTCTGATATGCAGATGGAGGCAGGGGGTTGATGTCAATCTAAATTTTAACTTTTAGCAAAATGCAATGTCTTGTCTTTTGAAGATGAAAAGTCAGTATCAGTAGAGGTTCTAATGTCTTCTTCCCAAACCCCAATGGGTTAGGTTCACTGGTCACTCCACTTGGCGGCTCTGCTTGATCTACTGGGTCATGGACTCCTTCAGTCCCTCCTCTTCTGTGTGTGCTGACTGTGTGTATGTGTGTAGTCTCTTGTTGGTTCTGGCCTCCTCACGATTTCTTCATCTTTCTGGTTCCCCGATGTCCCAATACAAGCCTCCCTGTCTTCTGTCTGAGTGATCTGGTTGGGGCTGTTATTTTGCCCACAGTGTTTGGGTGGAATAACTTCTTTAAATTATTCTTTTAAGAACAGAGTGCCGTGCTCGCTTTGGCAGCACATATACTAAAATTGGAATGATACAGAGAAGATTAGCATGGCCCCTGCGCAAGGATGACATGCAAATTTGTGAAGAGTTCCATATTTTTTAAAAAAAGGAAAAAAAAAAAAAAGAACAGAGTGCCTTCAAGACTCCTGTCACCTACGAAACAACAGATCCTTTTCTTTTGGGTTTTTTCCTTTCAGACTTCCCCTGGCTGCCAGGATCTGTGTGTGAGTAAATCAAAGGATTTCCAAGACTAGATTAAAAATTAGAAATACTCGGCCGGGCGCGGTGTCTCACGCCTGTAATCCCAGCACTTTGGGAGGCCGAGGCGGGTGGATCACGAGGTCAAGAGATCGAGACCATCCTGGTCAACATGGTGAAACCCTGTCTCTACTAAAAATGCAAAAAATTAGCTGGGCATGGTGGCGCGTGCCTCTAATCCCAGCTACTCAGGAGGCTGAGGCAGGAGAATTGCCTGAACCCAGGAGGCGGAGGTTGTGGTGAGTCGAGATTGCGCCATTGCACTCCAGCCTGGGTAACAAGAGCAAAACTCCGTCTCAAAAAAAAAAAAAAAGAATTAGAAATACTTTTTAAGTCGCCTACTCTTCCAGTCCTCCACTCTCCACTTTCCATTTTCTCCCTCTTCCCACCACCAGTTGCAATGGTTTTTCATTTTAATATTGAGGATTTTTTTTTTCAAGTGTTCAGAGAAATGTATTGAGTAGAGGTGAGGAACTAGGATGTTGAAAAGTAAAAAAAGGAGAGAAGGAGAGGAAGAAAGAGGAAGCAAAAGAGGGAGAGAGAACAGGAATATTGCTTCATTCTAAAAATGGGTATTAATAATGACCGATCAATATTTTGTGTATTTAAAATGGAGAACTCTATAAATATTTATTTAGTTTTCTTGTTCCGGATCTGAGTTGAAGTCCTGGATATCCTTATTAATTTTCTGTCTCGTTGAGTCTAAATCTCGTTATGGGTCTTATGTATCTGGGTATTAAGATCTCTTATTGTTGCATTGATCCTTTTACCACAACAAAGTTGTGTTTTACCACAACAAAGTATCTTTGTTGCTTTGAAATCTATTTTATCAAATGTGAGAATTGCAACTCCTGCTTTTTGTTTATTTATTTATTTTTGCTCTCCATTTGGTTGGTAAATTTTTCTCCAGCCCTTTGTTTTGAGTCTTTGTGTACTTTGGATATACCGCTAGGTTTTGGCTGTATCTTTTGATTGGGGGATTTAGTCGATTTAAATTTAGGGTTACTGCCATTTGATGTTAACTGACTATTTTATAAAAAAAAAAAATATTGAGGCTTATTATGACAACAGACCACATCACTGCCAATGAAAAATACATCTGAAGGAAAATCTGTATTTTATTGCTTTGATTATTATATGTTTGTGAATGTCTTATTTATCCTTTTAGTCTTAAAACAGTGTGTTTAAAAAGTACACTTTCGATGCAAATTGTTGTTTCAATGGCGAGTCAGATCCCAGAGTTGACTACCGTAAATGGCAAACATTTGGTTTATCACAGAAATAATCTCTATGGGACTGAAAGGCAAAAAGTATTTTCTATTTCCTCCCAAGCTTAGAGGTAAAGAATACTGTATTCTTCTGAGGATCTGGGTTGGCATACTGTGGATGTTGAGCATGTAGAAGGGAGACATTGCTCTAAGTCCTAAGTACTTGCTGTTCCTCAAATCTAGGGTAAGATAAGATAGCAAGTCCTACTCCCCGTAGATATGCTTAATATAAGAACCAGTGGATGGTAGAGATTCGTCATCTGTGTGGCCATCTCCTCCAGGCCATCCACTGTACTTCCATGACTATTTTCCTAAAATATAACTCTGCTCAAGCCACTTACCTGCTTAACAGCTTTTGATGGTTCTCTATTACCCAAGGAATAAAGTCCAAACCCTTAGCTTGCAGATAGGGCCCTTTCCTACAACCTTGCCTTCTCTCTCTCTCTCTCTCTCTCTCCATATCCATCTGACCCCTCTGCACCTACATGTGTGTGCACCTTCTCTCTCTCTGTCTCTATCTCTGTCTCTCTCTTTATGCCCTCCAGACTAATAATGCTAGGTACCAACAATGCTGGGTGAAAACTAGATTTATACAATTTAATATGAGAATTAGTCTATAACAGGAAAAGTGTGTTAATAGATAGTGGATGGTTCAGGAATAGAAAGACTCAGTGAACCACCAGAATATTCTAGAGAGTATTAACCTTTATTGACATGTGGATCACCTGGGGATCTTGGTAAAACGCAGATGCTGATTCAATAGGTCTAGAGTGGTCTAGGGTGGGGCCTGAAATTCTGCATTTCTGACAAATCCTGGGTGCTGCTGTTGATGCTTGTGGTTTGCTGCCCACTTTGAGTAATAAGATTCTAGGCTGCACTATTCTGTGTGGAAGCCCAAGTCACATGGGGCAATTTAAACTGAAATTGATTAAAATTAAATAGGATGTAAAGCTTCCTTGGTAAGCAGTAGAGATGTGGCAACCATCTTAACGGCTACGTAGGCTCATTTGGCTAGTGCCTACTGTACTGAATAGTGCTTTGTTTCTATCATAGCAGAAGGTTCTATTGGATAGCACTGTTTTATAGAGCACTATTTTTCAAACTGTTTTCTGCAGACTACCTATTAAATCAAACTCTCTGGGGCAGGGGTTGGAAATTTGCATTTTACATAAACACCCCAGTGCCTTCTGCATGTTAAAATTAGAGGAATACTTCTATAAGGAATCCAAAGTCTGCTGTCCAGAGGTAAATTTAATGTGAGAATAGGCGAATATCACAGACAGACATGGGGGCAGCTCAGCTTCAATTGGAATACTCTTTTGCCAGCCATGAGAATCATATCCAGTTTTTACAGGTGCGGCAGGTTTTTCCTGGCAGAGCTGACTTCTGATACCAAAGCTGCATAGGCATCCTGGGCAATATAGTGAGATCCCATCCCTACAGATTAAAAAAATTAATTGGCCATGGTGGCATGTGCCTGTAGACCCAGCTACTCAGGATGCTGAGGTGGGAGGATCGCTTGAGCCCAAAAGGTTGAGGCTGTAGTGAACCGAGATTGTTTCACTGCCCTCCAGCCTGGGCATCAGAACGAGACCCCATCTCACTCAAAAAAAAAAAAAAAAAAAAAAAAAGCTACGTAGAGTGGAGGAACTATAGTCCTCAAGCCAGTGGCATTCTGCAGGTATGCAGCTGTCCCAGGTTTGTTCTCTGGTCTCATATGCCTTCTGGTCCTCCAGGTGCTAACATCTGGTGAGGACCAGAGCCTGCGTCTGGCTTCAAGAGCGACTCCCAATCCTGGAAAATACAATCAAATTCTTCTTCAGATCTGTTGGATCTGCCTTTCCTGCCCAGGAACATATTTTGAGAAGATCTTTTCATTTTTTAATCACATTTCAGATATAAAAAGAAGTTCCATTTTCAGGTATTGAAAAGTTCAGCCCAATCTTAAAACTTCATTTTTGTATCCTGCTTTCTGCCCGTTTCTTTCTTCTGTGTCCCCCTCCTCTCCCAGCTCAGATGTAGTTGTGGTGTAGAATTTCATTTTCTTTGCTCCACACCCTTTCTTCTGGCTTTGAAGGTTCTGACAGTCAAGGAGAAAGGCAACGCTGGCTTGAATCAGTGATGGCATAACCTGGCCACAGTACGTTTCACGTGCTGAATGCCCAGCTGATTTTCTTAGAGTTCCTTTGTGGAGAACCTCTGCTGGCACCATTCTCTAGCTTGCTTCTTACAGCCTCTGCTCAGATCCTGCCCTACTGAAGCACACCCCGAAGTTCCCTAGCCCAGGGGGCAGCCGTCTTGACCAAACCCTTTAAGGATGACTTCAGTCTATTAATAGTTCCATTTGAGGTGACCACTTGGCTAAATAGGTGATTGGCTGCATGCTTGCGCCACCAGACTGCAAGTGTCACCCACACCCATGCTACTCTTGAGGGCTGTTCCAGACAGTCTGCCACTTTCAGAGTTCTGCTCCTTCCCCAAGTGCTGGAAGTCGCATGTCACATTCTCCCAGGAACTGTGGCTGCCATCCTCCCAGGCCTGTAGTAGCACCAGGGTGCCTGATTCTGCCAGGAGGGAAATTCCTCTTTTGGCAAACAATTCTATGCTCTGAAGCAGACTTTACTTGGCTTGGAATGGTGGCAGGGAATCGTGGGGAGGGGAGGGAAAATGTCAGAGCACTCTTACACTTACAAGTCCTCTTCCTTCAGAGAGTCTGCTTGATCTCTTACCTTTTCTAATACAGCCTGGGGAAGGATGGCAAAGGTGACTGAGGAGCCATTCTGGCTCCCTGTTGGTGAATCCTGCATGGATGTGTGTTGGACGCCCCTTGTCTGGCACCTACATCCTTTCAAACCACATTTTCCCTCCAGCCATTGGGTACAGCAAACTGGCTGCATACAGGTGAAGCCAGACAGCACTTCTCACCTGCATGACTTTCAAACCTGGAATGCCACACGTGAGTGAGACCCTTGCAAGGACCTTCTCAGTCATTCCGGTGCATGTGCAAACCTGGAAGTGTGTGGTAGTTAACACCTCAAGGAATAGTGCTTGACCAGTGCAGATCAGAAGCCAGTGGATCAATTATCTTCTTTTCCAACCTGGGGCAGACAATTCTGAGGGTGTATTCTCCATCGTGCCTGAGAGGATTGCCAGGCTAGTAGTAGCAAAATTCTGTGCCCATGGTGGCAACCAGGTAGATAATTCACCCTTGAATTGACCTTCCCTCTTTTTCCCTCTTCCCAGTCCCTACTCCTGTTTTTTGGGGATCATTTCCTAAAATATACTTTCTGTGTGAAATTCCTTGTCCCAGGCACTGCTTTGTTTGGGACCCAGTCTAAAACAACATATTCATTAGCTCTCTTTAGAATATGGGGATACTTGTCCTTTATCGCCCTTGCTTTGCGGAAAACTCTAGAGAAAAGAAGTCCCATCTAATATCCTTCTGCACATCGTTACTGGAAATGGAAAGCTGACAGTCATAGACTGATTGCCACGCAGAACCCCACACTGCTTAACAGCTTGCACAGCGTTCCTGTTGATGTGAGTTCTTGTTCTTGTTCTGGTTTTTGAAGCAGGGGAGGTAATGTGAAGTGGACAGATAAACCTTGATTTAGATGTTGAAGGGGGTCTCTAAGAGCAGGAGGTAAACTGGAGTCTATAGTCTGAGATTACTTTATATACATCAGTTATGGTTCTTTCTTCAAGCAAAGACTAGAGTAAGAGAAAAGAGAGCTGTTGGAAGGAGTAGTAGATGCTGTGGCATGCCTCCCGATTCCTCATTAGGAGAGAGGTATGCTCTCCTCCAGCTGCTGGCATGCTGGCTGCAGGCACCTCTGAACTGAGGCCTCCCCTGCAATCGTTCTTGGCTAAACGCGGTCACCTGCCCAAGGTTACGGTCCCTTCTTGGTGGCTGCCTACATCCAATATCTGATCATTTTGGAGGTGCAAAGCCTCCGTTACTTCAAGGCAGGACAGTTCTGAAGGGCCAGCCTAGCTCCTGCTCCCCAGGAACTGGCTGAGGCCTATGTGCAGTGCACAGTTTCATTTCAGAAGCCAGTGGATCAGAAGCCCAGTCTCTGCTCAGTCCTGCTTCTGTCCCTTCCTCACAGGTGTTATTCCTGAAAGCGCTTTCCAGTAATCTTTCTGCACACAAATCTCCAGCTCCATCTGTTTCCTGGGGAACTTGAACTACAACAGAATTATACTGGGGAGTTTGCAAAATCAAACTAAATATAGGCAGCAGGAAGGACACAAAGCAGGGGAGCCCCAGAGATCTCGGTGGTAGAAACTTTTATACCTCTTAGGGTACCACCAGGGTATCTCTGCTCAATGTTTAAATCCCTGGAAGGGAGCCTCTGATTGGCCTCGTTTGAGTTGGGAATCAGGGCCCTGTGATCAGAACTACCTGGGGTACTAATGAGTACTTCCTATGTACCAGTAAGCCACCAAATATCATTCTTCCTCCCTGAGTTCAGAACCACCTGACAGACAGACACAGGGGTTGGATGGGGCTTGGTCAGAAGATGAGCTTTATTGATAATGGATTGGTGGAAACAACCTGGATATACAGCTTCCTAGTACTAGACTCCTGCATCAGACACATCCATTCTCCAGCCAGTCATGAGCAGAACTGGCCAGACACCTGTAGACTTTCTCACCAGGACAGGAGCCCAGCACATGGCACGGAGCACTCTTCCTGTGGGGAGTCAGATCCAAAAGAAAGAGACCAGATGGCACTGAATCCGACATGCTCAGCTGCTTCTGTAAAACTTACCAGCCAGGGTGAGGAGGAATGAGGGGAGGAGGAGTGAAAGGCCAGGTGGTTACTCTGGCCAAAGTCTTTCCATGTATGCACATGGAACCAGGGAAGTGGAAGTGTGGAACAGCTACTTTGCATATATTTACATGTATTAGCATATCTAGTTCTCAAAATACCATGAAGTATCACTGTCCCCATTTTATAGAAGAGGAAACAGGCCAAGGCCATCTTTCAAGGAAATGCTGGCTTGGGATTTGAACCAAGTGTCCTCTGATCTGAAAGCCCATCCCATGTTCTTTTCAGTGCCATGTACCTGCTTCTCATTTGGAATGTGGGGGAAGGGGAGGACTCCTGGCTGTCTTCTCCAGTGCTCACAGGGAGCACTTCTGGGTCCCGAAGCCACCAGCTCACCGTGGGCCTGGTTGCTTGAGTTACCCCATGTACCTGAGTCCACAAATGCTTCTATGGGAATGTGACAGATTTGAAGGGCAGTCACTGGGCCCGTACCGGGAAGGCTGGGAATAGGCCTCCTTTCCTGTGGTGCTTAGCCTTGGTCTACCCTGCAGGACCTATGCCTGCTTGCTAGACCAGGCTGTCTCACATGGCCAAAGAGGCTGCCACAGGGGCCTCACCTTGGCTCCCACCAGGATGTCCTGGGCCAGAGCAAGAGCAGCTGCTTTAGCTCAGCCTTTCAGGTCAGGTCTGCGGTAATCAGCTCCTTCCAACCAAGGGCGGGGCTCACTGGGGTCTCTATTAGCTTAGGCAATGCCTTTTAGGCTTAGTTTTCTCTGTTTATGAAGCCCTAAGACTCAGCCTGTCCCCAGCTGGCCAGTCTATTCTGCTGGACTCTGATGTTTGCCCCAAACCTGGCTTTTCTCTGTTTCACTACAAGCCATTGTGTCATTCACCAAGTTGTTACATTTCTTGCTTTTCAGTCTCTGCAGATGTTCCAACCACTATACATCCCCCTTCTTCCCCTCTGTACCCATCTACCTCTTCCTCTCTCCCTTTATCCTTCTGTCTCTTCCTCCTCTCTTCTTATTGCTCACCCCCAACCTTCTTCTCTGCCTTCCCCTCTTCCTCCCTAACCCCTCCCCTTGAACCACAGGGAGATAGGCCTGTTTGCAGAGGAAAAATCTTTGTCATGTGACTATTAGATCCCCAACATGTTATCTAGTAGAAGGCAGCACAGTAGGAGTTTTCTGCAAGGGGCTGAAGGGTTATAAAGGATTTCCGAATATCATAGAAAATCATCTGAGGATGCTGGGCTCAGGGCAGCTGCAACAGGGGTGTGAAGGCGGGTCACAGCCTCCCACCCCCAGGGAGAGGAAAGGTGACTAAAGGAGAGGAGAGGGTTCCATACCTCATTTTATTCTCTTGACAGTTTTGCCCAGAATTAGTCCTGTCTGTGTTATTATCACTTCTAAAAGCATTTTTTTCATGCCATTTAATCTATCAGCCTTTTATTAAAGCTTAGATAAAAGCGGAGAAAAAAAAATCTCATCAACATCAGCCACCAGAAGGGAAATTTCAGAGACTGAGATGATCAGATTTCTAAGTTTATTGAAAAATCTATAGATAACTGCATGGCTGCTCATCCTATTTTATAAAACAAGTGCAGCCAGGCGAGCCATTTAATAACATGGGAATTGTCGGCCGTGCACATAGTGGACAGAGGATGAGCTCATCTTGGGAAGACATAGGCTCTGGCGGAAATGAACACTGCGGCACGCTGCGGGCCAGCAGTACAGCGTCACCCTGCAGACTGAGCCTCGCAGCTTCTTGGGAGCTGTCCACAGCGCAGCCAGCCACCAGGGGACAGGGTGCCACAGTCTTTCCAAGAACAGTAGAACCCACACTTACCCTCCCATGTTAGCTACACTCTGGAGCTCGCATTTGGAGTAGTGACAGGCTTTCAAAGGTATTTCATCTCACCACAATCCTGGCACAGGTATTAGTACCCCTCTTTTCCAAATAAAGAAATTGACCACCACTGGAGGGAAGGAACTTCGGTAAATCCACAGAGTGAAGTGGCGGTGCTGCGGTGATTACCCAGGGTTTCCAGTTCTGGTCCTGTGGTCCTTTTGCTCCATTGGGCTATCGCCTCACCAGAATCAGTCTAGAGGGGGAGATGTTAAAGAAGCCACCCTTTGGCCTTCAGGACAAGTGTGTGAGAATTGGTGAGTGGGTGGGGGATAGGGGAGTCAGGTTTTGGCAGTAGAACGTAGAAGTAATATATACTCTAAATAGGTTCATTTCCTGACTTCCCCCCTTATCTGTGTGGTCTTGTATAAGTCACTTAACTTCTCTGTGCCTCTATGTAATGAGGAATGATAATATCTACCTCATGGGTTTGTGGTAAAGTTTAAAAGAGATAATGGATCAAGCATTTAATATAGTATAGTAATAAATGGTATAGAGTTTAGCCCACTTTTGAAATCAAGAAATTTGTAAAAGTGCCTCAACAAATTATCTGTCCTGTAGAGGTGAACAAGTATTTTCAGTCCCTTCCTGACCTCTTTCTTGTGGCTACCAGTCCTTACAGGCACCTGGGGCACCTGCTTTCCCTGCTGTGGACTAGGATGCCTGTAGGTACCAGGTTAGAAGAGCTGCTTCTTGGGATTGCCCTGTGGCTGTACAATGTGCCATCTGAGGCCTTGCCATTGACTCACGGCATAACCTTGAGCTGACCTTGGTCTTACCTGGCTGGACCTCTGTTTCCTTAGTTATTTTTATTTTTATTTTGAGACAGAGTTTCGCTCGTTACCCAGGCTGGAGTGCAATGGCGCGATCTCGGCTCACTGCAACCTCCGCCTCCTGGGTTCAGGCAATTCTCCTGCCTCAGCCTCCTGAGTAGCTGGGATTACAGGCATGCACCACCATGCCCTGCTGATTTTTTGTATTTTTAGTAGAGACGGGGTTTCACCATCTCAGTTGACCAGGATGGTCTCGATCTCTTGACCTCGTGATTCACCCGCCTCGGCCTCCCAAAGTGCTGGGATTACAGGCGTGAGCCACCGAGCTAGGTTTGAGGAATTGTAGTTTGTGAACTTCTGCATCAGAATCAACTCCATTGTTGATTCTTGAAAATGTCGATTCATGGGCCTGGCCCCAAGTTTTCTCAATCACAATCTTTAATAGCGCTTTAGAATGTATATTTGTAAAAAGCCCTCTCCCCTTGCCCCATGCCCTATCCTAACTCTCAGAGATTCTGATATAATTGGCCATTAATGCATAATGAAAGTAAATAAGGAATTAATAAGTTAAAAATTGATTTACTTTATAACTTTGGTTGTTTTTAAGATTTTCCTGTTTGTTTTTGTTTTTTAGCAGTTTTTCTACATGTGCCTAAATGTGGTTTTCTTTGAACTCCTCTAGGGTTCATAACACTTCTTGAATCTGATTTGATATCTTTTGTCAGTATTGGAAAATTCTAAGTCATCATCTCCGTAAAAATTGTTTCTGACCCATTTGTTGTTTTCCTCTCCAGGACTCCAATTACATGTATGTTGGACCATGTCTCATTATGTCCCATACACACTCTTGTGCTACCACCTGTATTTTCCATTCATTTTTTTCCTCTCATTCTTTCAGTGTGGATATTCTCTATTGATCCATCTCTAAATTCACTAATCTTTTCATCAGCTGTGCCTAGTTTGCTATTAAACCCATCTATTCAGTTCTTAGTTTTAATTATTATAATTTTCAGTTTTCAAATTTTCATTTGATTTTTTAAAAATTGATTTTAATTCTTTGCTAAAATGAATTTTCTTGGACATATTAATCAGTTATTTTGAAAGTCTTTGAGTGATCATTTCAACATCCGTCTCCTTAGATCTTTTTCTTTCTATGTCTGTTTTTTCTCTTGGTTTCAGGCCTTTCATGTCTCCCAATATTCTTTATAATTCACTTATTTTAAAAGGTTTTTTTAGTTTTTGTAACTTTTTATTGAATGTTGGACATTGTGTATGAAAAACTGAAGAGCAAATTTGAGCCTCTGGATGATGCTGTTCCCCCTTAGAGCATTTACTTTTGCTTTTGGAAGTTAGGATGGGGCAGATTGTTAAAATCCAGTCTGGGAAGGAGCAGATTTGAAGCCAGAGCTTTAATCTTTGTGAATACTGGCTTATTTTGGGTGAGTCCTTATTCCCAGGCTTCAAGGGTTCCTTCTGAAAGCTTGCGTGCATACCAGGGCCACTCCCTCTTGGTGGTGGCTGGTCTATTTTTGTTCCCCTGGGATGGTAGGGCAGCAAAGCTCTGCTTAGTTTTTAGCCTCCTGGGTGCCAGTTTCTACTTCATTTCTCCTCTTGGTTTCTTCACTGATCAGTTTCTACAAAGCACAACTTCTCAGCTTTTAAGTTTTTCTTAAGAATCAACAAATGCTTTGAGGGAAAAAGCTGTGCCAAATATTAGGTTCAGTTCTGTGCTTTCTTTCTGAGATCTTGGTACCTTAAGACCTCACCACATTTGATAGTTCTCTGATGTGTTCCAACAGCATGTTTCTATTTGTTCTTGGTAGTAGAGTTGATCTGAATATGTTAGCCGATCAAAGGCAGAAGTGGAACTCCCTGATAATGGTTTTTAATCTCCTCAGGTGATTTGAGTATAAGATGCACTGGACAAAATCAACTTCTTGCCACAGCATAAGAACCACCTTGGGCTGTTGTTTCAAAATGTTGATTTTCTGGTCCTATCCTAGACAACTGAACCAGAATTTCCAGAAAAAGAAGACTGATTTGTCATGCTAGCAAGTGTTTCTAACAAAGGCACACTTGAGACGCACTCAGTAAGTGGCTCTTCAGAGTCCGTCTTGCTGTGGTTGCCTGAGCATATTCTGGTGACCCTAGTGTCCCCACCCACCCAATGAACCCTGTATATGTATTTGCAGGAAAGAGTGTGGTTATTCTGATATGCAGAGGGGCAGCATGCAGCCTCTACCACCACCTTTGACTATTTTGCATTCTGTAACTCCATAAGAAGTAGCTTTCTTTGCTGAATTATTTCTAATTTTTTCCATGGACATTTTAATCAGGGATGAAAAATGACTGGTCTTTTGCTAGCAGTTCAATCTAAGAGGAAGTTATTTGCCTCTTAGAGGTACATTAATTTGCAATGGCTTTTGTGCAGAAGGCAGAGAGATGTGGAAAGGGACTTGGATTCTGGGGATCAGGCATAAGCCCAGGGTACTGGCTCAGGAATTGTAGGAGTCACTTGCCCCCTCCCTTCTTCTCTTCACTAATGTAAGTTTCCTTTGCCTGCTTGAGTGTATCTCTGAATTAGGGTCTTTTCCAGCTAACAGAAGTAGGACTCTAGTGCAGTTCTGAACCTCATCTCTGGAATCCTTTCTCACCCTGCTGGCTCCTCTACAGCGGATTCCTTACTGTCCGCACCAACTCCCTCCCCTTCGTCTCTTGCCCACCTCCATTTCTTCTCTTGTCCTTGCCTTCTCTTCTCACCGCCCCCACCCCCACCCCAATCTTCTTCCCCGCATTCCAGAATCATAACGAGGCTATAGTGTCCTCTCGTGGACCCTCCCTCGACCGCTTCAGCCTTCACCAGGACCTGCTGCCCACGTGGAGCTTATGCAGGAGGGCAAAATGGTCCAATTCCTTTTCTCTGGGCCATCTAGCAAGGCCAGTTCCCATGGTTCTCTCTGGCTCACATAAGAACGCTTCCCACTTTGGAGGTCTGTGATTGCTCTAGTCCATGGCTGCCCAGTAAATTGTTTTCTTACTGATTTGCTACTCAAATCAGTAAGAAAACAATCACGTGTGCCCAGTGGTAAAGGGGCCAAGGACATAAACAGATACTTCACACAAGAGGAGACACAGCCACAAATAGAAGAACTATTTAATTTCACGTTTCATCAAAGAAATGCAAGTTCAAACCATGTGAGTAGTAAAAAATAACCAGAACAAGTGTTGGCTACGATGCAGGGAAATGGACACGTGTACTGCTCGGAGAGTGAATGTTCAGTCATTCTGGAGAGAAAATTGGTAAAATAGAACAAAAATCTTATGATTTTCCATAACTTTTGACCCTGTTATTCTACTTTCAGGAATTCATCCTAGTGAAATAATGAATATGATTTGCAAAGAGTTATATGCAAGTATATTCAGTGTGAGGCTGTTTTATTATAATAGTGATGACTGCTGCTCCCCAGTGAAATACAACCATACAATAAGGGGTTGCTACATTCATGGCGGTTGTACCCTCTGTTGTCATTAAAAACATCACACAGAAATATTTAAAGAGGAGGAATGTTCAAGCTCAGATTAAAAAAAAAATAAAAGCAGTATATCACAAGAATTTCATTTTGGTGAGGAGGAACCAGCATAGGAAAAAACTCAATGGACACAAAATGTTACCACGTCTGTCTGGTGTGTTTTATCATACTCAAAAATCTACGAAATGTGATTAAAAAAGAGAAGAAGAAAACAAAAATACTGCTCCCCTGCATGTGGAAAGACTGGCCTTCATTCTAGTCCTGCCTCTTGTTCTCTGTGAGGCTTTGGACGGGTCACCTTGGCTCTTTTGACAGGCAGTTTCCTCATCTGTAAAGCAGAGCTGGCCCCGTGTAGTAGCATTCATGTCTGTTCAGTGCTTTACCAGTCCCTTTGCTAACCATTGTTTTAATTCAGTCCCACATCTGTGCCTTGTAGATCAGCACTTTGTGGGCTGTTGGCTATTTTACCATCACTTGATAATTGAGAAACTCACCTTATTTTCAGGTACAGTGATACAAAGAAAAGCTTCTTCAGGGTCGTTGGCAGGCAAGCATTTGAAGGAACTAGAGTAGCCTGGCTAATGACCTGGTGCAGTGGCTGAATTACAGCTGGTCTGGAGGGCAGATGATCCACAAGGTTGGGTCTGGGGTCAGTTAGCAGTTGAGGATGGGGAGATTGGGAGCAGAGCAAGACCAGGAGCCGAACAGGCCTAAGAGAAGTGTTGGAAAAGCCAGAAAGCAGTGATTGAGAGAACTGCTCCAGGTTGAGGGGATGCTCCAGGAGTGGTAGCTTTGCAGGAGGTTCAGTTAGGGGTCCTGGGAGTCAGATAACAGGACTTGGAGGCCTCAAGAAAAGAGTGGGAGCCAACCCAGCAGGACTTAGCTGGACAAAGGAGAGACGTTTTCAAGGCTATGAGCGGGCATGACAGGCATTACTGGAGAGCCCAGAAACAAGGATTTGGCACATGCAGGCTTATGTGCAAATTGCAAGTCTGCATTTATATAAAACAGGCAGCAATGGAGAATGTGTAATAGATGGACCAATCTAGAGATAGCCTGGAAAAATGAACTCACTTAAGTAAAAATCGAGCTGTTTACTTCGTGCTCTCTAGGAGGTCAAAGCCTAATCTTTAAAACTGATGTCCTTATCTCAAAGCTCCCCTGGTGATAATATTAGTCCTCACTGACATGGTCTGTCTTCTCCATAAATACCTTTCCCTCTAACAACAACAACAAAACAACACCACAACACCACAACATAACATACCACAACACACCACCACCACCACTGCCACAACACCACCACTACAACACAATACAACACAACACAACACAACAACAACAACACAATGTCGCTTTCTAGCCCACAGGGCTGCTTTTTGATTCCTAGCATGCCCTGAACTGAACTCCCTGGTTTATGGAAGAGACTCAATGTGAAACTGCAGATCGACTCTTTTATCACAATCCTTTTAATTACCACACGTACCCAATTTTATTATCCAATTATGGGTAAGATTAAAGTTCATCAAACTGCTTGTTTTATGTGAAGTTCCTTCATTTCCAAAAGATCAGTGGAACATTAAAGAACAAATGAAACAGCCAGTTGCAGATTATACAGGATGATTTATCATTGATCTTCCATAAACAGCAAAACTGGCTCTGGTATTTTCCCCGGCGTAATAGGCCTATGTATACAGTACACTGTATATCTTTTCATTTCAGCCTTGAAAAAAATATGATATACCCCCAGTGGGAGTCATAATTTCGCTGAATGTATAGTGCTTAAGGCTCCACAGCGCCTAGCCAGTTTGTTACAGCAGATGGATGAGAGCCCACTGTTTCATGAAATTGCTTTTGAATATTTGTAGGATGACCTTTTCCCATACTATGCCACCAAAACGTATTAACTCCTTCTGCACAAGATGGAAACGCACTGTGCTGAACCACGTTTCTGCAAGGCACAGTTGAGATGTGACAGCCTTTAATATAAAACCTTTCCTGATATGTTCCCCTCCGTCAAAAACAATCTCTGTTTCCCAGAAGTTCCCTTTCAGGGAGAGGAAAGCAGAAGGAGCAGACAACTCCTGGGTGACGTTTACCAAGGTCACGCAGCTGGTGGTGGGTGGTGCCAGGATTATAATTCAGGCCTGGCTATCTCCAAAGCATTTGCTTCTTCCATGCCTCTGGAGCACATTGTTTATGTCTGTATTGTAGCCTTTATCCTTTTGTTCTCTTTTGTTTGAGCAGTTGGAGCCCATTTTCCTTCCATCATAATGTGAACTTATGGTTTATGTCTATTCTTCTTCACCACCACTTCAAGTGTACCTTGCATTTAGTGGGTACTTGCTGCGTCAGTCAGGGTTCAATCAGAGAAACAGAACCACGGGGAGGTCCTACATGTGTTAATATGTATCAGGTTTTGTTACAGGGTTTGTTAGAGGAATTTGGCTTTTGCATCTCGTGCTAGAACTTGAAGTCCACATACCAGGTGGTTGGGTAGAGAAGATAGATGTGAAGTAGAGGAGAGCAGGAGCATGCTGGAGACTCCCAAGCGCACGCTGGAGACCAGGGATTGGGCTGGACTCTGGGTTGCTTATTTTGCCTCTGACCTTGATGGTATAGGTGTTCTACAAAGCCAGGGCCTGCAGCCAGTCCTATGTTCCTCGCCTGGGAGTTGGAGAAGCTGAAGCAAGATGCAGGGTAAGATGGAGCAGTTGCAGGTCTGGCTGTGAGTTGGATCAGTGGCAGCATGCTGCTTCTCTTCTTTCCAAATCTCCCATAAGGATCTCCCTTGGGCCCTGCCCTAATGGGAAACCTACCGGAGAGGGAGTTCTGGGAAACGTAGTTCATCTTAACCAAGTTGTCATGTTAGAAAGTCACTGTGGTCCACTTCCATCAACCTGAAACCCACGTGTGTCACCTTCAACCGTACTTACTGTCCAAATAAAGACAGAGCCAAGTCATGCTTCTGCATAACATGACACAAACAATGCACACATGGCCAAGTGTGTGCTCACCCTTTTCCAGAGTGACACAACCAATGCACACATGGCCAAACGTGTGCTTACCCTTTCCCAGAGTGACACAACCAATGCACACATGGCCAAACGTGTGCTCACCCTTTCCCAGAGTGACACAACCAATGCACACATGGCCAAACATGTGCTCACCCTTTCCCAGAGTGACACAACCAATGCACACATGGCCAAACATGTGCTCACCCTTTCCCAGAGTGACACAACCAATGCACACATGGCCAAACGTGTGCTCGCCCTTTCCCAGAAGAGGATAGAAAACCCCATTTTGCCTTGGGGTAACATCTGCTCTGCTCTTAGCTATTGCACACTCCTCCTTTGATGCATGTAACTTAAATCCTGGGATATACATGCAATTGCTACTAACCCCACTGTGTAGATTAAGGGATGGCCGAGGTGAAAACACATATGTGGTTCATATATATGATCATGTATATCAAAATGAGAAAGACATACAAATATTATAATTCTTATTTCTGAAACTGGTCACATGGTCATACCTGGTATTTACAACCACCTTTATTCTATTCATTTAACATTTCCTTTGCCTTCAGCAAGAATGGCAGGTTGTAAGTCTAGGCCAAGAATCAGCAAACTTTTTTTTATAAAGGGTCATATATTAAAATGTAGGCTTCGATGGCCATTCAGTCTCTGTCTCAGCTGTGTTACAACAATAACGTTATTTAGAAAAGCAGCTGGGGGGCTGGATTTGGCCTGTGGGCTCTGTAGTTAGCTGATCACTGGCTGAGGCCATGAGCAGTCCTGCCTGAATTGGGTTGTATTGTAGTTTTCTGTTAACTTTAATCATAGAACGTGGGAGTATTAAAAGGCACCCCAGAGGACTTCCTGAATTCCAGACATGCGGCTCCTTTTCCTTTTATGTAGAACCAACGCATTTTACCCGTGAGAGTCAGGATCAGTCATTCCCACCATGCAGTGACCCCTGTTGCCTGATGACTCAGTGGCAGGAGGGGCTCAGAGTGGCTGGGTGGCAGACTCAGCATCCAGGTCAGTGGAACCACTGGTGTGTTCCCTGGTGGAAGCATTCTTCTCTGTGGGTGTGAGACCGCTAGACACAGAGCCTAAGGTCATTGGGACGAGAAGCATAACTTCTGTTAGTAGATATCTAAGAATAACAGGGAGAGAAGCCACTTTGTCCTTGGTTAGAAGCTGCAGGCTCCTGACGGAAATAGGAGAATGTAGCAGTCTCCATCTTTTCATTCAGTTAGCAAATGCTGATTGAGCACCTACAGTGTGCCAAGCACTGGCTGGAATGCAAAGGTCACCAAGACAAATACTGCTGCTTTTTCAGCAAGTGTGAGGTGAGCTTGAACCATCATGGAAGGTTTTCATTGTAGCCACTGAGGTTACTGCCTGCATTCCTGTCTGCAGTTTGGTGGAGCCAGCAGCGCTCATTGCCCTTTCCTGTTTTAAGTGGGTAGAGGACAGCTTTTCCATGGGGTTCCATATTAGGCCTTGCTTAAAGCCTTTTCCTGGAATGGAGCCAGCAAAATTGTTGGGCCCAAAAGAGGGGTGCTTATGCAAATTGGGATGATTTAGTTGGATCTGTGAGTGTCCTGATATACAGAAATGTATGTCATTTGGGCTTTGCCTTGGTTGCATGTGACAGAATACTCATCTAACTATGGTGTAATCACACAAGAGTTGGTTTTTCACATGTAACCAACAGAATCCTAAAGAAGTCTGTTCAGGACTGGTTCAGTTGCTTGAAGGATCAACCAAAAGTCCAGTTGTCCAGGTATCTTTTGGCTCTCTGCTTTGCCGTACTTAATGTGTGTTTTATCTTCACGGTTGCACAGTGACTGCTCTTCTTCCAGCCCTCGCTTTCCCATTCCAGGCAGGAAGACTAAAGGCAAAGGCACAGGCCGTGCCAACTGAGGCAGTTTTGTTTTCCTAAGTTCTCACACAGTAGACTTCGGTTTGCATCCCATTGGCTGGATGGGTTCACCTAGTCTAGCTGCAGTGGAACTGGAGAGGCATTTTTAATTCGACATGTTGCCATGCCGAACAAAATCAGAATCCTATTGTTGGAATGGAATATGGAGCGAAGGAGAGAATGGGTATTAGCCAAGCCACTAGCTGTGTCCACTGCAGCTGGGAAGAAAGAGTGATGGGTTGGAGTTCGGGAGAGGAGGAGGCAGAGCATGAGAAAGAGAACAAGGGCCAGTCGCGGTGGCTCATGTCTGTAATTCCAGCACTTTGGAGAGTGAGGTAGGTGGTTCACCTGAGGTTAGGAGTTCAAGACCAGCCTGGCCAACATTGTGAAAACCTGTCTATAGTAAAAATTTTAAAAATTAGCTGGGTATGGTGGTGCACGCTTGTAGTCCCAGCTACTTTAGAGGCTGAGGCAGGAGAATCGCTTGAACCTGGGAGGCAGAGGTTGTGGCGAGCCGAGATCGAGATCGCACCACTGCACTGCAGCCTGGGTGACAGAATGAGATTCTTTCTTAAAAAATAAAAAGAGAAAGAGGGCAAGGCCACTGATGCCTCAGTAGTGCTCATTATAAAGCTGAAATGTCATGTCAGCAGTTTTTAAAAGGTGCTTGAACTATTTTCACCTCTTTCTAAATGGGTCTTTCTTGACTCAGCAAATATCCAAAATGTTTCCTGTTACTCTAATTTGTACCCTCATTTGAATCTCCTTCTTTGCAAATGCCCAACTCATGAGACCATAACATCTTTCTTTATAAACCATTCTTTCTGGCAGTTTAGGAAAAGAAAACGATGGATAATTAAAAAACACATAATTACCCCAAAACTACATTCTACTTTGGTGTCACGGCAGGGAACTCCATCCTGGAGAATTCATGAATGACTGACCTGGAGAATTGTAATGAAAAAAATGTCACAGGAGACCAACATGTTGAATTATTGATTAGAAGGGGTTTTTCCAGGCTCTTCTGGCTTAATTATACACTGTGAAACAGGCGGCACAGACAGAGTGAGACCGAAGACGCAGAGGTTTAGACTAGTTGAGAGATGGGAAACTGCTATATTGCATTCACCTTTTTTTATGAAACTGTAGCTGTGGAGTTCATGGGCAGTGGCTCAAAAAAAGGAGCCTTGGAGGAAGAACCTAAGGATTAAATAATAAGAGTCCCTTGCTTCCTTCGGCAGCACAGATACTAAAATTGGACCGATATAGAGGTGAGCCTGGCCCCTGTGCCAGGATGACATGCAAATTTGTGAAGCATTCCATGAAAAAAAAAAAAAAGATCCCTGCTGGTCTTTTGACAAAGAGATTTCTACATATGAATACTATGCTTATTCTTTTGAGGGGGCAGGTGGGCCAGGAGCCTCCCTTCACTGCACAGTTAACTGAGAATCTTGGCATTTGAACACAGGCTTCTCAAAACACCATTTTCCTGAGAATCGTGTGCTGGACTTCCCGGGAGAAATAGAAGAAAGGCTTCCTGGGACTAAGTCCTGATTTGAGGGCGAGGGGATCAAGATTTTGGAGCTAAGGCAGTAGATGAAGGCTGCTCTGTGCTCTCAATGGAACATCTAAATAACCTAGAAACCATCCAGGGGTGTGTCAGTTGCTGGGCCTGGCTTCTGGCTGGGATGCTCTTTTGTGGGTAATGCTGGGTGCTTCCATTCTAGTGGCTGCTAAGCCAGCCCTGGGATGCTCTTCACAACATCGTGTGAGGTTGGCAGTGCCCTTTGGGACCCCACCCCTACTGCTGCTTTCTGCCTTGCTGGCATTCTGTAGGCCTTCTCTCATCTAGGTCCATCCAGAAGCTGCTGCTGCACGGGTCCCTTGCTCTCCCAGAATGCTTCCTGGCCCCTTTGCCCTCAGACAGAGTGGGTGCCCCACTCCCTCTATCAGAACTCTGCTCACTTGCCACCTCCTCCAGGAAGACTGCTGGTACCTCCTTTTCCTATACTAGGTCAAGGCCTCCTGTTGAAAGCACCAGCCTCTGGTGCTTTTGATTCCTACAGTTGATTGCAGTTTGTGATGAAGCGTTTATTTGTGGGATGAGTTGCTTAACATCCACCTTGGTCACTAGGCCGTACGCCCACCAGTGCAGGCGTCATGCCCAGTATTGCTTACAGTGATATCTCCAGAGCCTTCCTCACCACTGGACACATAGTAGGCCCTTGGACTAAACACCTCTTCCTCTCCACCCTCTGAGGCTGATTTACAATTCCCATTGTATGAATGTGGAGGCTCAGAGGAGTTCATTGACTGACCCGAAGTCACACAGTAAAGGTTACCAGCAAGGGTTGAGCTGGGATTCGCACACATATCTCCCCAGTTATGAGTCTTGCTCTTTCCAGTAATGTTCCCAGCAGCAGCTGCACCCAGGGAGTGGCCTCCCACGAGCCTGAAGCAGAGCAGATGGCAGCAGCCTCGTCCTAACACCAAGGGTCTTGCTGCAGTGGGCAGTGCCCTGGCCTCCCACCCCCTGCATTCATTGTTGGTGGGCCCTCTCTTTGTCTGTATGATGTCCCCTGTGTCTCCTTGTACTAGAGGGCCTGTGAGCCTGTCCCTAGAGGGCACATGACGACCCACTATTAGGCCACTTTTCTCAAGCCAGACTCCCGACCTTGCCATGCCTAGAATCCTTCCTTAACTTGACCCTCTGGATTCAGGGCACACCTTTGCCAGCAGGATACCATCCTTTGTTGCTATGTGAAACTTTTGAATTTAGGCCAGATTCACCCAGAGCTGGCTGTTCTACCATTGTGCCACCCACTGACACTTCCATCTCACCCCCCTCATCCTCCACGAGACTCAGCAGCTGGCACCATGTCCCTGACCCAGATCATGTGTCTGGCACCTGCTTGCCTTCTGTGGGTGCTGGTTCCATGGTGGCCTAGGAACTCTTGCTGCCAGCAGGGCCCCTCAGCCAGGGCCTGGCACGCTGTGCCCAAGCAGATGGTGCTGGAATGTGGTGAGACTTCCCTTCAGGGCAGGGAGCGGAGAGAGGAGGGTTGGACATAGGGCCTGGGTATTATTTGGAGTCACTTTGTCACTGGAGATGTACCAGGTGCATCCTTAGAGCTCAGAGCAGAATCCCCTCACTGCAGCCAGATGGGCTCTGAAGCTCCCAGCATGGATCTGCATCTCTCGGCTGGGGAAGGAGGCAGGCTGAGGGGTGGAGAGGCCTAGAGGTTGGATGAAGGAGAGCCAGTGTGAGCTTCTGGCCTTTTTCTCTCTCCCTTCACTGTTGCTGTTCTTCTAGTCCCTTCCTTCTTATACTGTTACTTCAAACCCCTTTCTGTAAAATCATGCAGCTAATGTTACTGAGTGCCGATTCTGTTTCAGATCAGCTGTGCTCGGCTCTGGGGCTCCATGGCTCTGCCTTGTTGGAATTTCAGTCTCACAGGGGAGATACTCTAGAGAGGGGCAGATCATCACCAGAGAAGTGTGAACTTCCCTGTGACACGCAGGGAAGGAGCAGGACATGGTGTGACGAAGGTCCATTATGGGGGGAGTGGAGTAGTCGGGGACATGGAAGCAGGTTTCCTGGGGAGATGATGCAGATGCAGCTGTCTCAAGGATGAGCGGGAGTTACCTGGGAGACAGGGAGGAAGGGTGTGCAGGCTGGGAACAGAGAGTGCAGGGTCTCGTGGGATGGAGAAAGGCAAATTGGAGGGAGTCAGGGAAGGCCAAGGTGGCAGAAGTGGAGAGGTCCAGGGGCCATGGTGATAGGGACTCTGCTTGCTTCTAGGATAAAATGCAGGGTGTGCAGGGCCTGGGAAGCTCCTTCCTACTACGGGCTGAGGGGATGCAGGTTTCCCAACATGGGTGGGAGGAAAGGGTGTGTTGGTGGTGATGCCAGCTATCACCATCATCATAGCAGTAGCTGACACCTCCTGGTGCCTGCTGTGTGCCAGGCCCTGCTCTGAAGGCTTCAAGAATTCTCAGGAAAGAAGGGAAAAGGGTAAGGGGCAGGGAAGACATCCAAAGCTTTCAGGGCTTTATTTGGAGTCAGCACAAAGGGAATGCCAGCAGTCTCACACACACACACACACACACACACACACACGCACGCGCACACACACGCACAGATATACAGTTCCTCCGTGTGAATTAACATGAGCATTTTGTAAGTCAGTTTGGGTTGTCAAATGCTGGACATAAAGCTGAAATGATTCAAGAGATTGGAAAGCTGAGACGATTAGAATGCCTTTTACCTATAAGTTTTTAATACATTAGAAACCTAAAAACGATATTCAGCCTTTACAAGCAAATTAAATGTTTATTTGTTTGTTTCTTAAAGAGGTAAGTCACACAGTGGGTTTAGAACAGATGTCTTCAAAGATCAGAGTCACTGCTTCCTTTATTAGAAAGCACAGGAGCCAGAGACATGCCGTTTAATGCTGCGCCGTACCAGGGTACTTTTCTTTCTCTGGAGTGGACTGCATGCGTCTTCCTAATATGTGTGGCAGTCATCTGATAATAGACTGCATTAGAAGATGTTATACTTTTATTTCAGAGCCAGTGATTTGAAGGGCATTACAGGAAAGAAGTGAGTTCTTCTCTGCCACATGACCACGAGGACGGGGAAAAATCTCTTTCCTGCTAAGAGTTGATACATGGTTTAGAATTCTAGGAGCAAAAAGCCCTTCTGCACACAGGAGTCTAGCTGACATCCCGCTGTGGAAACCATTCACACATGCAGTTTCCTCATCTGTAAGTGGGGTCGACAACAGTCTCCTCTAATAAAGTGGGGATTAAACAGAGGGATTCAAGTGAGAACACAGAGCATGTGCTAGCTCAGTGGATGTGAGCTGCTGTCATTTACATGCACATTGACATGGGAGCACATTCACAGACCTCTCCAGATGCAGTCACAATGATGCATGTGAATATATCACACACACACACACGCACACACACACACACAATTTTGCTGAAATTCTCCAACAGAAAACTAGTTGTAGTCATTTTTTTGCTTGTTGCATTGGGTTTGACTGGGGCCAGGGTGAAGGTAAATGAATCCACCACTCAGCCTCCCCAGCCAATGCCCGACTATGCCTGTGGGTGGCTTCCTGCTGACTCTCAGGTATTTTGGATCTCCAGCACAGCCTGAGTGACCAAATCGCCCCACAGGGATCAGAGCAGCCAGTCCAGGTGCTTAAGCCATCACGCAGCCCTGCACTGGCAGCTAAGAAACTGAACATGGTGGCAAAGTGAGTAGAGGAGCTGTGCCCCCTCAGATTACCTCCTGCCTGGGCCCCACCGCCTGAGGAAGCAGAGAGTACAGCACCGATGCAGCCATCTGAAGGACATGCGGGAGTTAATTGGGGAAAGAAGGGAGGAAGGGTGTGTAGGCTGGGAACAAAGGGTGCAGGGTCTGCGTGCCTGGTTGGCTTCACCTTTACTCACTCTGGTGCCTCTGCCTGGAATGCCCTCTCCACACAAACACTCAGGTTCAGCGTCACCCACACTCCCAGCCTGGCTCAGATGCCATCTCCCCCTGCAGGGCTCTTTGGATGCCCCTCCTCACCTCCTCTGAGCCTTTTTCTTTGGATCTCTCATAGAATTCAGCATGTCTACCTCGTGCTGTGGCTATCAGAGGTCCCAGAGAGTGGTCACTCCCAACACTCCACATGAAGCTGGGCTCAGAGAGCATTTGATGATCAGAGCTGCTCCAGGTATCCTGTTTCCACAAAGCAGCTCTCCTGAATTTCAGTTTGATGAGATCACTCCCTTGCTATAAATGCTTCATTGGCCCCCCTCAGCACTTAGGGTAAAATCCAGTCTTTCTCATGCCCCTAGAGTGCCTGGTTTGACCCCTCCCTACTTCTCCCTACAGCCTCATTTCCCCTCCCTCCCTCTCACCAGGCTCCGGCTCCCTTTGCCAGTGCAGGGAGAGTGCCAAGCTCATTCTGGCCTCCGGGCCCTTGCACATGCTAAGCCATCTGCTCGGAATTTCCCTCCCCTTCACCTGGCCACCCCTACTCATCCTTCAGGTCGGAGCTCAAATGTCACTCAGAGATCTCTTCCCTGACATCCCCTCACTCTATTTGTAATTGTTTATTTGCTTTTGTGATGGTTTAAGGCAGGCACCCCACTAGAACTCCAGGAGAGCGGGGCAGAGTCTGTCGTGGTCAGCACTGTATCTGCAGCACTTAGTACAAGGTTTACATAGAGCTGAAAAATAATTATTTTCGTGAAGAGAGGCACAAATGCAGTGAGGCCTGAAAGATCTCCCTTTTTGGCTCATCTTCCTCCTGAAACTGCCCTTTTTACACTTCTTGTTTTGGAATCCAAGCCTGGCCTGAGTTTAGTTCCTTGCTTGTGAAACGTGGCTCTGCAGTGTCACCGATCCAACGTAAAGCAGCTGCTGCCAAGCCCATGCTCCTGGCTCTGGGGTCTGGGGTTCAGCAGGAGCTGGCCACATTCCAAATACTGGGGTCTGCCGCTCTCGGCCCTAGTATACAGCAGGCTGCAAGTGCCAAGAAACTAACCGCCCACCAGCTGCTGGCAGGGGCAGACAGCACTGCTGTGCACTTCCACCAGTTCCCCCAGCCATGGGTAATGTTGGGGAGTGTATTCTATGCCACTGACTACAGTGTTCCTGTAGGGTAAGCTCCTATCACCCATAACGGTGGCTGGTTTGACAAGCCACCCTTTATAGGCTGACTTCTCTTCCCTGTCTCCTTCCCACTCCCCACCCCAAACAAACTACTTGACCTTGAATCCTTATCGCAGAGTCTACTTGTGGGAGAATGCAAACTAAGACAAGCACTGTTGCAGCATGACACTATACTGTTCTGTTATTATTATGACTACACGATAAGCACGCTGACCACATGCTTCGGCACGTGTTTGCTCATCAGATCCTCCCATGAATACCCTCTACCACGTGATGTGGCCATCAGAGTGGATGAGAGTATGGAGACAGAGGCCCAGGCTGTGAAGTGTGTCCTTATGCCCTGAGACCATCTACACTTAGAGAAGAGCATTTGGATGATAGGTCATGGACGGCCACATCCATGTCCCTGGAGACTCACGCACTCACACAAATGCCAGTGTGTTCACACTTGGACCCACATGTGCAGAAACCTCTTAGTGGCAATTTCAATTTCCTAATTAAAAACAAATAAGGAAGGCATGTTCTATCCAGTGTCCCACACTCCAGCTTATGGAGTCCAGGGACTTCCTCAGGTCATCTGGCCCACCCTCCTGCATCTAACCTAAACCAACATGGAATGAGGTTTTGTCAGCTAAGAAGCGGCACTTAACCAGTCATTGAGTGAGCTGTTAGGAACCCTGGGATAATGACAGGCTTCTCAAATGAGAAGATGAAAAGGGTTTTGTGTGTGTGTGTGTGTGTGTGTATTTTTTTTTTTTGACAGTTTGAGGTTTAAAATTACATAGTAGAACTAATAGGCCCTTTCTGTCTCATAATTATGTTTGTCATGATACAAACCCTTAAATGTTTGGCTGCTGGTCTTGGATGAAACTCCCAGCATCAGATGGAATTGTAACGCCATGACGAGCCATTATGCTGTGGCCGTGGGTCGTCCCTGTGTGACTTGCTGCCTAGGAGTGTTGCTGTTCTCGGCATGTACAACGAGGGCTTGTAATTGGAAGGAGGTCATGTTTTCCATGGAGCTGTCACTTGGAACCCAGGGACTTGGAGGCAGGAGCTACTAGCTCAGGAGCACTTGGGAGTTAGATGACCTGGGGCTCTGCCATTTCCCCCTTTGCTTTGTGAATGCTATAGTCCAAGCAAGGGCGGCACTGGGCTGCCTTCATCTACATGGAGATTGCTATTCCTTCAACAGAGCAGTTGCAGCTAATTGAACTTTAAATTGTTCCATCCCTAAGAATAATGAACGTTGAGACCATTCCACCAGGATGATGAGTTTAGTCCTGGAATAGATGTTGTACAAGTCGGGTGGTGAACTGCACCGAACACGCCTGGAGTGATGTTAGGAAGACAGCAAGCTGAAAATTAGCATTCCAGAAGGGACAAAGCCATCGGCATACAATATTAGAAGATTTTTATGACATTATGTTTCTAGGTAGTTTGGACTTCCTGAGTTAGTTAAGAAACTTAATTTTCTTCCCATCAGAAATATTTTAGGGCTCTTTTGGTTGCAAGTAAGAGAAATCAATGTACTTGTTAAAGTAAAGGGAGATGTTTTATCAGTGAGTAACGGTGACCTGGTAGAGAACGTACGTGTTTTCCTTTTCTTTCCCTCAAAGCGCTAGTGAAAGACTAGCTCCTCATTTTGGAGGCCTGATGTATTCTTTGCTTTGAAGGAGAAGAGAATTTTTTAAGTCAACTTTAAATATCAGTTTATTTGAGATAATTTGCATGCTCTAAAATGTATCAGTTCAAAAACTGTAATTTGATGTGCTTTGACAAAGATACACAGTTGTGTAACCACCACCACAATCACAAGAGAACATTTCGTTACCCCATGAGCCCCTTTGCAGCCAGTCCCCTTCCCACACCTGGGCCGCTAGTATCACTAATTTGCTTTCTGTCACTCTTTTGCTTTGTGAAGATTTCATAGAAATGGACTTACAGTATCTGTTGGTGTCTGATTTCTTTCACTTTGCATAATACTTTTGAGAGCCGTTCATGCTCTCACATGTATCGGTAGTTCTTTCTTTTTATTGCTGAGTAGTTTTCTGTTGTATAGGTACACCGCAATTTGTTTATCTATTCAGCAGGTGATAGATATTTCGGTTTCATTTCTGAATAGAGTACATGCCTTTGTGTGAACTTAGGTTTCCTTATCTCATGAGTAAACACCTAGAAGTAGGATTTCTGGGCTCTACAGCAAGTGCATGTTCTATTTTATAAGAAACTATAAAACGTTTACAAAATGGCTGTCCCATTTTGCATTCCCACCATCATTTATGGCAGTTTCAGCTGTCCCACGTCCTTGACAACTCTTGGTGTTATCAGTCTTTAATTTAAGCCATTCTAGTGAGCATGTAAGTCCACCTCAAGGTGGTTTTAATTTACATATTTCTCATGAATAAAGATATGGAGCATCCTTTTTTGTTTATCGTGTTTGGTGAAGCAACTATTCAAATTGTCCATTTTTAAAGTTGAAGTTAATCTTATCATTATTTAAATGAGTTTTTTTATATATTTTGGATGTAAGTTCTTTATCAGATACATGTTTTTAAAATATTTTCTTCTAGTCTGTACTTGTTTTTTAATTTCTTAACAGTGTCTTTTACTTGGAGTGTTTATATTGTTTTCATTATTTATTGAAACTTAAAAAAAATTTAGGCTGGCTGTGGTGGCTCACATCTATAATCCCAGCACTTTGGGAGGCCGAGGCAGGCAGATCACTTGAGGTCAGGAGTTAGAGAGTAACCTGGCCAACATGGTGAAACCCCATCTCTGCTAAAAATGCAAAAATTAGCCAGGCATGGTGATGTGCTTCTGTAATCCCAGCTACTCGGGAGGCTGAGGCTGGAGAATCACTTGAAATTGAGAGGTGGAGTTTGCAGTGAGCCGAGATTGTGCCATTGCACCCCAGCCTGGGTGACAGAGTGAGACTCTGTCTCAAAAAAAAAACAACAAAAAACATTATTTCAGACGTATAGAAGAGTTGCATGAATAATACCAAGAATTCCAATATCCACTTTGCCCATATTTCCCAGATGTTATTTTTTCAAATACCTTCTTGATTGCTTTCTCTTTCTCCCTGGCCTCCCACCTTTGTTTCCCTGTGTATTCACATGGTTCCTTTTTGCACAGGCCAGCTGTCTCTCTCTGGTTAAGCACCATTTAATTATAACTAGCAGCTCTGTGTTCCAATTTCAAATGCCTGAAGAGAATTTAACTGGTTCCAGTTGGGTTGGGTATCAGCCCCTGACCCAATCAACAGCGATTTTATTGTGTGGTTCTTTGAGAAAAAACCATGGATGCGTTTTCTAAGGATGAATTAAAGGGTAGGAGAAGAAACAAGGAGTATCTGTTCTATAAAACATTAAATTATTTGAAAAATTACAAGTATATATTATTTTCCAAACGAGTATTATTTTCCTACGGTTATCTGGGGATACCAGATGCCTTTCCCAAAACCTATGTACTTATCGTATTGCTCACCCCAGCACCTGTCTTTGAAGAGCACTGTTAGGGTCAGTTACTTTCCACTAAAAGAAAATCAGTATCTATTCTTTTTTTTTTTTTTGAGACGGAGTTTCGCTCTTGTTACCCAGGCTGGAGTGCAATGGTGTGATCTCAGCTCACTGCAACCTCCGCCTCCTGGGTTCAGGCAATTCTCCTGCCTCAGCCTCCCGAGTAACTGGGACTACAGGCACGCACCACCATGCCCAGCTAATTTTTGTATTTTTAGTAGAGACGGGGTTTCACCATGTTGACCAGGATGGTCTCGATCTCTTGACCTCTTGATCCACCCGCCTCGGCCTCCCAAAGTGCTGGGATTGTAGGTGTGAGCCACCGTGCCAGGCCTCAGTATCTATTCTTAGTAGTCACACCTCCCTCTTGACTGAAACATGGTACTTTTCCACTTTTAATTCCTAGTGATCAAACACAGTGTCTGGATATCTGAGCGTGCAGGTGGCTGTGGGTAAAGCTGGATTAAAGGGTTTAACCACATGTCTGTCCTTAGCCAGAGTTTCTCCATATTGCAGCCCAGAATTCCCGTTCTGTTGTTCTCTCAGGGACATCTGGAATCTAGAGGTTCAAAGATACTCTGTGTCTCTCTCTTGCTCTCTCCCTTTCTTATTTTTTTTCTATTTACCCCATACCCTACAGTCAAGCCTTCTTAACATGACTGTCATAGTCACTGGCAGCCAGCAAAACCTGCAGTCTATGTTAGCCAGAATAATGGCCTCCAAAAGATGTCCCATGTCCTAATCTTGGAACCTGTGAATATGTTCCCTCACTTGGCAAAATAAACTTTGCAGATGTGATTAAGGATCTTGAGATGGAAATATTATCCTGGATTATCAGCTGAGTGTGTCCAATGTGGTTATAAAGGTCCTTATAAGAGGTAGGTAAGGCAGTTGCCTGGGCACAGTGGCTCATGCCTGTAATCCTAGCACTTTGGGAGGCTGAGGCATGTGGTTTACCTGAGCTCAGGAGTTCGAGACCAGACTGGAAACATAGTAAAACCCTGTCTCTACTAAAATACAAAAAAATTTAGCCAGGCATGGCAGCATGCATCTGGAATCCCAGCTACTCAGGAGGCTGAGACAGGAGAATTGTTTGAATCTGGGAGGCGGAGGTTGCAGTGAGCCAAGATTGCGCCACTGTACTCCAGCCTGGATGACAGAGCGAGACTCCGTCTCAAAAAAAAAAAAAAAGAAAGAAAGTTGAAGGTGGAAGAAGGAGGGGGAACAATGAAGCAGGACTTGGAATGATGCTCTTTGAAGATGGAGTAAGGGGCCACAAGCCAAAGAATGTAGGAAGACTCTAGAAGCTAGAAAAAGTGAGGACAAAGCTCCTCCCCCAGAGCCTTTCAAAGAAACCAGCCCTGCTGACACCTTAAATTTAGCCCACTGAAACAGATTTCAGATTTCTGGCCTCTGCAACTGAAAGAGAATAAATTCAAGTTGTTTCAAGCCATGAAGTTTGTTGGAATTTGTCATAGCAGCAATGGGAAATTGATACACAACCCAAAAGGAAGAGAGACCTTTATTTTCCCAACATTGATATGCTAAATTTGAAAGAGGTTTTCTGATTTGCCTTACTTCGGTCATACATCCACTTTTAGGGCCAGACACACTGGACGGAAGCATGAGGTTGCATGAGTGGCCACCTTGAACTCAGGACTCAGAAGACGTACTTGTGATAGGGCTGAGGAGAGCCTGTTCCCCCACAGACAGAGGGTGGTTGGCCAGATGGCTTTGTGGAACACTCTGACCTCCTGCTCCGAATGCCAACCAGCCTATGTTCCAAATGACTGTTGAAAATCAAGTCCATTCTTCGAGGACAAAGTCTTGACCTCAATGAGAACATTCAGAAGATTGTGCTTCAGGTTTGCAAAGCTGTTCCTAGGAAGACTATTTTGTGGTCTTCAGAGCACATATTTGAATGGAGCAAGCTTCATTTGCATATGCAAGATCGGATATTTCTGTTGTAAATTTTTTTTTTTGGTCCAAAGGAAGATCTGGGTTTATATTCAGAGCCTGCCATGTGACAGCTTGGTAAACTCTGAATTTCAGTTTTCTCATCTGTAAAATGGAGATAATTATACTTTCCTATGGGTTGTTGAAAGGATTAGAAAAGGCAATTTATGTAAAACCTAGCATATTTAAATAACATATGCAAAGCTTAGCACAGTTGTTCAATAAATGATCGCTATATTTGTCTTGTTCTATATATACAGTAACATGAAATTAGTTTGTGAAAGTCAGACTGGATTGTGAGTGGGCTTGAGTTGTTAAAGCTGTGTATCTCAGTATATGGATCACTGTGAACAGCCATGTAATTTATTGTACCTTCTATATGTATATGTAGTGATTTTTTTAAAAGCAAAAAAATCCTAATTTTTTTTTTTGTTTTCCTGTTCTTGTATCTGCCTAATTCTCTGCTGAATTTTTAGTGTTTTACGTATTTCACAGAATCTGAGTGCCTTTCGGCATTTGTGTGTGTGGTTATTTGAGGAATGTTTGATTTTCCTGCTAGAGTGTAGATTCCATAAAGATTGGAATCGTGTCTGCTTTTCCTTACTGCTGTGTTTCCAGTGCCTAGGCCAGTGCCTGGCCCATGGTACATGCTCAATAAATATTTGTTGAAGGAATGATGTGCATGGATTAAAGATGAAGGCTTGAGAGAAAACCGATAAGGAGGCAGATGGGAGTGGTCAACACTGCCAGATGCTGCCAGGAGGGCAAGTATGATGAGGCCTGGACACGCGTGCTTTGGATTTGGCAACCTGGAGGTTACTGGTGATCTTGATGAGAACCAATGCAGGGAGTTATGGAGGCTGGAGCTGGCCCACACAGGCCGAGGGCTGAGTGGTGGGAAATTGGAGGAGTGTGGATGAATCTTTCTAGAATGGCAGTTGGCCTAGAGCAAGCCACCCATGACAAAGTTTACTCTTCTCCTATGGAGACAAGTTTTCACTATGAGCAGGGATCTCTTCCTTACCTGCCATTTCCCCGCAAGCACAGCCCCAGGAAGCTAGTGAGGCTTCTCAATTCCCAGTGGAGATGGGGTGCTAACCTTTTGTGGTTGCATGTGCCTGGGATGACCATGCTGCCCTGGTGTATTCCTGCTCCTGGTTTTGTGACAACCCTCCACTGATGCAAGGAAGTAACAGCCTTATCCTCAAGCATAGGTGACACTCGTGAGGCATGAGCAGTCAAGGGCTCTAGAGGTAGCTCAACTGCTTCTCATCAAGGAGGCTGGTATCGGGTCCCACACCCATTGAGGGTGCTAATGCCCTGGGAAGGGTGGCACTGGTGTCTAGCTGGCTACCTGGAGTTCCTTTCAAGGTCTAGAACAGGAGCAAGTAAGAGTTGATGTCCACTGGCCACTTTTATATAAATACATTTGTCATTTATGTAAATGCCATTTAGAGGCAGGAACTCAGGACCATTTCAACTCTAAGATACTGGAAGTATCCAGACCCGTGTTTGCATCGAATTCAGTGACTTCTAGAGTCACAGAGCTCACAGATGTATCAAGTTTTGCACCCTCTGCGTATCATGCAATGAAATCCCTGCAAAATAGCCTCACTCCTCAGACTCAGCACTTTCAGTAACAGGGACCTCCCTGTTTCCTATGAACAGTCAGTGCAGTCTTCGGATTACTCTTCAACTAATGTTTCTGTCAAGCTCTATGTTTCAAAAATAGTTACTCCTTAAAACTAAAAAAGCCTTTCTTCCCTCTTGCCTTTTCTAGACCTATCCCCGCTTTGGCAATGGAAATGTAGAGCTACCGAATGTGGTTCTCAAGGGGCCTGAGTCCCTACTGTCCCCACCACATGAGTCACATGAGGTTGACCCTGTGTCCTCTATGAACAGGCCTCTTTCTTTGCATGAGGAATGTCTGTACTGAGTGAAGGATTGTGGAAAGAAAAGATAGGTAGAAGCCTTCTAGGCTGCTATGCAGTCTAAGGAAAACTTGGCAAAGCTGTTGGGGAGTCCTAGAGCTACGATTAGCCATTGGAGGGTTCACCTTAGCAGCCCTGCTGCACTTAGTCAACGGCTGGATGCAGCTTTGGGAAGGTTTACCTGGGCGCAAACACGATCACATATTTCAAAGGCAGCCAGAGTCGGCTGGGCGCGGTGGCTCACGCCTGTAATCCCAGCATTTTGGGAGACCGAGGCAGGCAGATCACCTGAGGTCAGGTGTTCAAGACCAGCCCGGCCAACATGGCGAAACCTTGTCTCTACTTAAAATACAAAAATTAGCTGGCCCTGCTGGTGCATATCTGTAATCCCAGCTACTCGGGAGCTGAGGAAGGAGAATCACTTGAGCTGGGAGGTGGAGGCTGTAGTGAGCTGAGAATGAGCCACTGCACTCCAGCCTAGACAATGGAATGAGACTCTGTCACTCACACACACACAAAAGGCAGCCAGAGTCCTAGGTCAGTTATTCTCCTTGTAGCTGGAGATCTGTGAGATGAATAACCATGGCCACCATGTCACAGTCTCCCCTTCGGTGTCTGGGACAGTCAACAGCCTTGCAATAGGGAGAATAAAATGTTGGCCTTGTTCTTTCTGTAAAAGGGTTTTGGTGACAACAGATATGCTCCTATTTAGAGCTAGAGTTCAGCTTTACCTGTACCTTACGGCGAGGTGTTGCCTCTACCCAACTGCCCTCACCGGGAGAGAAAATTGCTACTCGTAGTGATTATTTTTCTGGCGGCAACAGTTATGTGCTTATTAGGTCAAACTAGTGAGGAATGTAGAGAAATCACCACATACATGGTATATTCTGGTTCACAGGGGCTTTCCATCCATTATCTCATTTGATTCTCACCAAGACCTTATGAAGTTGGTAGTTCAGGTACACATTTAGAGACCAAGACTTAGAAAAGTCAAAAGGGTCCCAGTAATCCCAGCACTTTGGGCGACCAAGATGGGTGGATCACAAGGTCAGGAGTTTGACCATCCTGGCCAACATAGTGAAATCCCATCTCTACTAAAAATACAAAAATTAGCCGGGTGTGGTGGCAGGTGCCTGTAATCCCAGCTACTTGGGAGGCTGAGGCAGGAGAATCACTTGCACCTGGGAGGCAGAGGTTGCAGTGAGCTGAGAACATGCCACTGTGCTGCAGCCTGGGCAACAGGGCTAGACTCCTTCTCAATCAGAGCCACATGGTCTCTAAGTGGGAGAACTGGGACTTAAATTCAGGTGCTTCATTCTAGATCCTGGAGTATCTCCGTGATAACCTGCCTTGGTGGAAGAGGACTTGGGAACAAGTAGAAAGAACTAGACTCCTCTTCCTGTCTTTCTATATCTGGTGGGATTGTGAACAAGGAACATAGTTTTATATGGCCTGAACGACTTTCATGTGGCCACCGAGTTTTATATGGCCTGAATGACTCGAATGGGCTGTGCACTCTTGGCAGCCTCAGGTGGCCACAGAGAACACCTTTCCTTCCATCTTCTCAGCAGCTGCACAGAGACAACTCGCATTGAGCAGCCTAGGGAACTGAGCATGGGAATCCATTGTACAGTCAGATACATGTAGTGTTCTTCCCTGACTCCAAACTAAGGCTGTTTAGCACTGTTCACTCATCATCTTACTGTATGTCTTGCATCAGAAATCCTAGTTTGCTGCGTAAGATAGCAGGGACTGTGTCTTCTCCACTTTCCACACACCTGCCATTAATGAACTGTACTCCCAAAGCTCATGTTCTTTGTGTGTGGGCTCAGCTGTTCTGATTGCAGTGGGTAGAGTGTGGCAGGGCAGGAGGGGAAAGAGGATGAAAAGACGGAGAATCTGAGAGTTTGGAGTCAAGCTCCAAAGATTCATCCCAATGTGAGAAGCCTGTAGTCTTCAACTCAGGAAAGGGAGAGCCTCTTTCAGTCCCTTCTTGTGGGATAGATATCCTGCTCTGTACCACATACACCATGAAATACTGTGCAGCCGTAGAAAGAAATGAGATCATGTCCTTTGTAGGGACATGGATAGAGCTGGAAGCTGTTGTTAGCAAACTCACACAGGAATAGAAAACCAAACACTGCATGTTCTCACTTATAAGTGGGAGCTGGACATTGAGAATACATGGACACATCAGGGTGAGCAACAACCACTGGGGCCTGGTGGGGGTGGGGTGGGGAAAGAGCATCAGGAAGAATAGCTAATGGGCGCTGGACTTAATACCCAGGAGATGGGTTGATCTGTGCAGCAAACCACCATGGCACACGTTTACCTGTATTACAAACCTGCACATCCTGCACATGGACCCTGGGACATAAAATAAAAGTTGAAAAAAAAAAAAAAGAAATCCTGCTATGCTCACTATTGTGTACCATGAAACAAAAGCCCAGCTTCCATCGCATCTGGCCAAGGACCTCCAAGCATCAGAAAACTAACAAAGACATAACTTAGCTAGAGAATAGAATCAAGGCCTGCTGATTTTGACTCTGATAATACTAATCATCGCGATCATAGTAGTAACTAACATTTTCCTCATACAGTAGCTTATGAAACATCATTTGTGTAAATTGCTGTTCTTTCATTTACTTTCCTGCTTATAGGTTCTCTGCTCTCCAGCACCACAAGGGGCCCTGTAAAGATAAGAGTCTGCAAGCTCAGCAATGTATGATTAATTTTACCTGATTACTGTGTATGGAATATGCAAAGCATAGGTCTGGTCCCCAAAGGACGAATTCACAAAGAATGCATTTAGTATGTGGTGGAACCTGAATTTCAGCTATGCTTTCTGATTCACAGAGCCAACCTCCACTTAAAGTTCATGAAGGGGAAATAAATTTATTCAAAGCAACGTTAGTCCACTTTTAGAACACAGAGGTGAGAATGGTTTTCTATCTGATATAATTGGATATACTTGCTATTTTTTATTTTATTTTTTGTAAAGATTGTCTTACTGTGTTGGCCAGGGTGGTCTGGAACTCCCTGGCTCAAGCAATCCTCCTGCCTCAGCCTCCAGAGTGCTGGGATTACAGGCATGAGTCACCACATCTGGCCCAATGTACTAGCTATTCACACACCAAGAGACAGCTGACGTCTATGTGAATATTTAAATGTAAGCAGACTAAGGCATCCTCTACTATGTTTTTGGTGGGGAGAGAAGTTAAGCTATGCTAGTCTAATTTGAATAGGCAAATTTGGTTTATATACTATTATTCTGGCCAGGTGTGGTGGCTCATGCCTGTAGTTTCAGCACTTTGGGAGGCCAAGGCAGGAGGATCCCTTCAGCCCAGGAGTTTGAGATCAGCCTGGGCAAGATGGGTAGACCTCACCTCTACAAAAAAAAATTTTTTTTTGAAGTAACTAGGCATGGTGACATGTGCTTGTAGTCCCAGATCCCCAGGAGGCTGAGGTAGAAGGCTCCCTTGAGCCCAGGAGTTGAGGTGTCAGTGAGCTATGAATGTGTCACTGCACTCCAGCCTGAGCAACAAGATGAGATGCTGTCTTTAAAAAAATTTAAAAATGAAGTATGTATTGTATATATATTTCTTGTTCATTATCATGTAGGTACTATTAGAAGCCCCACAGCTGAGCATTCAGCTTTGCCAGGTCTCTCATGAAAATTATTACAAAGGAAAGAAAAAGCACTTTTCTTGATATGATTGAACTTATCTAGAAGTTAAAAATCTGTGCAAGACAAACCGGAAACTCCTGTGTGTGTGTGTGTGCGTGTGTGTGTGTGCACGCGCGTGTGTGTGCGTGAATGTGTGTGTGCATGTGCGTGTGTGTGCGCGCGTGTGTGTGCGTGTGTGTGTGCATGTGTGCGTGCATGCGTGTGTGTGTGTGTGTGAGAGAGAGATGGGCAGCAGACTGAGGCAGGAGAATCACTTGAACCCGGGAGGCAGAGGTTGCAGTGAGACGAGATTGTGCCATTGCACTGCAGCCTGGGCAACAAAAGCGAAACTCTGTCTAAAAAAACCAAATATGGCAAAAGAAAAAAATAGATTTATTGAACTTTGTCAACATTAAAAATGTTTGTGTTTTGGAGGATGTCATCAAGAGAGTGAATAAAGAACCCATGGGAAGGAAGAAAATATTTGCAGGCCATGTGTCTGATAAGGGGCTGGTATTCAGAACACTTATAACCCAAAAGTAAAAAGATCAATAACCCAATTGAAATGGGCAAAGGATCTAAATAGACATTTCTCCAAGTAAGATACAACAATGGGCTGGGCGTGGTGGCTCACACCTGTAATCCCAGCACTTTGGGAGGTGAGGTAGGCAGAGCACTTGAGGTCAGGAGTTGGAGACCAGCCTGGCCAACATGGTGAAACCCTGTATCCACTAAAAATACAAACATTAGCCAGGTGGGGTGGCAAGTGCCTGTAGTCCTAGCTACTCAGGAGGTTGAGACGGAAGAGTCACTTGAATCTGAGAGGCAGAGGTTGCAGTGAGCCGAGATTGTGCCACTACACTCCAGGCTGGGTGATGGGAGTGAAATCCTGCCTCAAAAAAAAAAAAAAAAAAAAATACAGAATTGCCCAAAAAGCACATGAAAACATGCTCAACCCACTAATCATTAGTGAAATGCAAATAAAAACTACAGTGAGATACCACTTCACAACTAGTATGGCTAAAACAAAAAACAGATGATAACAAGTGTTGGGGTGAGGAATTGGGGAGAAATGCCAGATATAGGTGAAGGGGAGGAAGACAGCAAATCACACTGCTATGTGTGTACCTATGCAACTATCTTGCATGTTCTTCACATGTACCCCAAAACCTAAAATGCAAAAAAAAAAAACCATTACTATTATCAAAACCGTTTATGCAGTAAGTTACTTTTGATTAGCACTATTATTACATAAAACTGTACACACATTTTGAAGGCAGGTTTTTATTTTATCACTAGGGAAATAGTGTCAGGTAAATAAGTTTAAGTCTGAGGTCAGCAAACTTTTTCTGTAAAGGCCCAAATAGTAAGTATTTTGTACTCTGCAGGTAACTGCCTTTGTCACAACTATTCACCTCAATTGTTGTAGCATGAAAGCAGCCATATGCAATATGTAAATGACTGTGGCTGTGTTCCAATAACACTTTATTTACCAAAAAAAAAAAAAAAAATACAAACAAAAAACAAGTGTTGATGAGGATGTGGCTGAAATTGTATGAGGCCTCATACATTGCTGGTGGTGATGGAATGTCATGTAGTCACTTTACAAAAACAGTTTGGGGATTCCTCAAAATGTTCAGAGTTATCATGTGATCCAGCAAATAAGAGAGATGAAAATACACATCCACAGAAAAACTTGAACATACAGCCAAATATGTGGAATGTAAATAGCCAAAATTTAGAAACAGTCAAAATGTCCATTAACTGATGAATGAAGACAGAATGATGTATATTCATACAATGGAATATTACATAGCCATAAACAGAATTAAAGTACTGGTGTATGTTACAGCATGGATGAACCTTGAAAGCAGTATTCCAGGTGAAAGAAACAGACACAGAAGGTCATATACTGCATGATTCAGTGATAGGAAATGTTGGGAACAGGCACATCTATAGAGATAGAAAGTGCAGTGTGTTTTTGGGGCAGGGTGGATGGGGGAAAATGGGAATGGAAAATGCTAATCGGCATGGTGTTTCTTTTTGGAATGGTGAAAGTGTTCTAAAATTGCTTGTGGTGATAGTTGCACACCTCTGTGAATAGACTAAAGCCATTGAACCGTATGATTTAAATTAATTAATTATATGGTATGTGAATTACATAGTAGTAAAGGTGTTAAATTCCCTCCCCATGTCAGCTCTCCTTTCAGAAACAGTGCTATCAACAGCATCAAGCCCAAATTTTAAGTGAGTTTATACAACTCATAAGCTGTGATTATACAGGCGCCTATGACCCCTTTGGTCTGGAGAGATGTTTATTCACAGGGCCACAGGCAGGGCTGCCCTTAGGGGAAGGTACAGCTGCTCTGGGGAGAGAAAACATCAGGACCATAATAAGGAGGTGCAAATTTGAAGATGCGTCTTCTAACCAGTCAGGCTCAAAGTTGAGATTTCAGGAGTTTGGTCTTGAAATGTTCCTAATTCTTTTTTTTTTTTTTTTTTTTGAAGACGGGGTTTCACCATGTTGGTCAGGCTGATCTTGAACTCCCGACCTCAGGTGATCCACCTGCCTTGGCCTCCAAAGTGCTTGGATTACAGGCGTGAGCCACCGCACCCGGCTGATGGTCCTAATTCTTACATTCAGGCAGCTTGACTTCCCTGGCATAGCTTTGAGTCAGGGGCAGCCCAGATGAATTCAGTGAAACTGAAAGACCCAGTGCTTTTTTTTTTTTTTTTTTTTGTGCAGAGAAACTTGGGAAAGGGAAATGGGTAAATGCTGGCCAAACTATCCTACAGGTGGGGCTTCCATTCGTCTCAAGGTGCACCTGCCCCAAATGCTATCCTCTGATTGACCAAACTGGCTATAAGGATGAGAGGTAGCTCACCAAATAGAAAATGGGGGAAAAGCCATTTCAAGCAGAATGAACCACCTGTTGAAAAACAGTGACAGAACCAGACACAGTGAACCCGTCCTCCACCAGCCTTGCTCCCAGCTCCCAGTAAGTGCTACAGGTCTGTCATTTAGTCAGCCTTGTCCCTCCCAGGACCTGGTTTTCTACTGATTCCACCACTGTTGAGAATTGTTAAGTTTATGAATATTGGTGAATGCTGAGTGTATTATAAAATATATCGTTTGCTAGGAAGAACGACGGCAAGGAAAACCTAGCCGCCCCCACCCACCCACCAAGTGGAAAACTACCTGGGGCATTCCAAAGTGGCAGGACAATGTGTAAATATCACACACTGGTTAAAACAATTCTATAAGCTATTTGACCCTGCCCCGTGGCTCCCTCATGGAGAATACTTTTTAGGTTGTTTGTGATCAGTGGTAAGCAGGCACCAGCTGCCTATTTGGCGTGTTTTGTGTTCTGAGTAAATACCACTGTTGGTTAATAGTGGGCACCTGTTCAGAGAGAATAAATGCATGGGTCAGCATCTACTTGGGGCCTTCAGTCTGGAATGCTGTCTGGAATGAGTCCCTGAGGCTCTCCGTTTAGGAGGCTGCAGTCCCCTGATAGACCCGCTTTGCTGTTCTATCTGGGTGTCTGCCTCTGAGTTCCGTCAGCGTCACCTGGGTGGGGGTCTCTAAGGCTGAGCTGGTTCTCTATACACCACAAGTGAGTTCTTTATCCAGAGCTCTCAGGAAAGCTGGTATCTTCTCTTCCTTTTCTACCTCCATGTTTAAACAGGGTAGGTGCTTAGTAGGTCCTTAGTTTGTTTATTAGTGATTATGACAGTGTGTAATGGTCTTTAGACTTCTTGAGAAGGCTAAAGACAGTTTAATAATAAGAAACACTAAGGGGCGGGGTGCCAGTGGCTCAGGCCTGTAATCCCAACACTTGGGGAGGCTGAGGCGGGCGGATCACAAGGTCAGGAGATTGAGACCATCCTGGCTAATATGGTGAAAACCCGTCTCTACTAAAAACACAAAAATTAGTTGGGTATGATGGCACATGCCTGTAATTCCAGCCTCTTGGGAGGCTGAGGCAGGAGAATGGCTTGAACCAGGTAGTTGGAGATTGCAGTGAGCCAAGATCGCACCACTGCACTCCAGCCTGGTGACAAATCGAAACTTTGTCTCCAAAAAAAAAAGACTAAGGAACAGAGGTCTGTGATAACATGATTTGATTATTTCTTGCTTTCTTTAAATTGACTCATCAACTTGAAAGTCTTTTTTTTTTTTTTTTTACAATGAGTGTTTGCTCCAATTACCCCAGAGACGGTAAGGTTAAGGGAGGAATAAGAGTGAGACACCATATTTGACCCATCTTTATAGAGAAGCTGTAAGACAGGTACATTATAGATGTGTCTCCTGATTGGTTGGAAGATGTGACAGACACAGATAAGGAGGGCCAGCAGTTTGGGACAGATCAAGCTGGCTAAAAGCAGACTCCTGATTTGGCCTGTCTTGGTAGAATAGACAGGCGTCATCCCCGGAGGCTGTTCCCAGCAATATTAAGCCAAGGTAGAGGGACTTTGAGATCATGCTTCCACCTGCGGGTGTGGAGAGTAGCCCGGATTCAGAAGCTTCTTTGGAATCTAAGGACAGTTCAGTCACAAGTCAATGGGTCAATGGAAACTTTAGTTCTTTTCTTTTAAAACATTTTTTTTTTAACTTTTAGGCTCAAGGATACATGTGTAGGTTTGTTACATAGGTAAATTCGTGTCATGGGTGTTTGTAGTACAGATTATTTTATCACCCAGGTACTAAGCCTACTACCTGGTTATAGTTATTTTTTTGGAGCCTCATAGACCCCAGTGTCTTTCAGTCCCCTCTTTGTGCCCTGTGAAATTTTCAGTTCTTATTTCCATTACTGCAAATAGAGGTCTAACTCAATTCCCCACTCTCCATCTCTAAGGAGTGATTTGGCAGATGTTAGAATGGAACCTGAGCACCAGGCCCCTCTAGATGGCCCTGAGGAGTATGTTGGGAGCTGGCTAGTTGGCCTTATTCATCTGCTGGCCAGCCTAGCCTAGCAGTGAGCACATTCAATTGTGAATACAAATGAGAGGAAATGCTTCAGACCCTAAGACAAAGAAAATGATAAATAGCCTCATTTTATCTATCCAATTTCTTTTTACTCTTATCTAATTTTAAATTATTTTGTGATTTATTTAATAAATCACTGTTTTGGAAATGACAGAAAATGGAGTTTGGCAAAGGGAGCTTGCCTCTAATCTGCAATCAACTTTGGAACTTAGTAGCTGCTGTCCAGGGCTCCTTGTATGTGAGCATTTTGAGGTGGCACCCACGTCTCACCATCTTTCTAGTCTCCCTTCTCTTCTAGTCTTCCCCAGGAACCCAGTACAATGCTCTGTGCCATGTGAGAAGTTAGAAGCTTAAGAGCATAGGAATCCCTGCATCATCAGAGGCCAGCTGGCTGTCCTTGGGTGCTTCACCCACCCATCTACAGCTGTTCTGGTTATTCCAGTACAGGACACTATGTTATAGAATATGGCAGACTTTTATTTCTATCAAATGTTATTAGGGGTGGAGCAAGGTGAGGCAAATAACCCTGTACGTGTGTGACTCAGAGTGAATTCTTCATTAAATTTTGGACTCCAGCCCCCTCACTTGCATCACCCCAATTTTGACCCTGGCTATTAAACGAACATAGTAAATGAATGCACTCTCCTCAAAGAGCTCTTGGAGGACATGTCCATAGATCAGCAGTTCACGTAAGGCAGGCAGCAACAAAGTCCACAGAGTGATTCAGGTCCTGCCGTGGTTCAGAGAAATGAGACATCATTTCCTGCTGAGGGCATCCTGGAAAGCTTCATGGAGCAGGTGACATCTGATTGGCCGCCCTGAAGGATGGCTGCAATGAGGTAGCTGCATGATATAAATAGTGGCACAACCTTGGAAATAAGAGCAAGATCAAGATTTAAATTTGTCATTAACTAGATATATGACCTTAAACAAGTCATTTGGCAAATAAGGGCTCTAATTTCCTGATGATTTATAAGGTGCTCTAGTGATTGCTCCTATATATAGTGGCGCAGGAGCATCAGCAAAACCTAGTGCTTCTCAAAATGATGCAGAGATGGTGAGTACATCTCCTAATGTTTCCTGTCGACCAGTGGCCACCTGAGGAAGATGCTAATTGGGTTGCTAGAAATCGGTTAAAGTGTTTAGCTGTGATTGGCATGGGATATGTTTGGAACTTAATTTTAATTTTAGAAACAGAAAATGTTCATAGCATTTTCTCTCCTCCTTTTTCTTTTTCTGACACCGAGTCTCACTCTGTCTCCCATGCTGGAGTGCAATGATATGATCACAGCTCACTGTAACCGCAAACTTGTGGGTTCATGGGATCCTCCCACCTCAACTTCTCAAAGCTCTAGGATAACAGGTGTAAGTCAGTGCATCTTAGCTCATAATATTATTATAAAGTTTTTTGGAGCTGAGCAACATAGCTAGATTTCATCTCAGAACAAATTTTTAACTTCTTCATAACCTTGCAATTGATATGTAACTTCCTGGATAATGATGAATTCCTATTTGTAATGCACAGATATAAAGAGATGGAATTGTATTATTATTATGGTTCTAAAATATATTTCCCCTGTGCTTCATAATATAGCCTGGAAAGCTTTCCAAATCAACACACATAGTTCTACCTATCTTCCTTTTTAAGGCAGCATAGTTTTCCATTGTATGCTGGTAACAATGTTTTCTATCTAGTCCCTTGTTGATGGTCATTTTAGTTGTTTTCTATGCAGATAATTCTGCAGTGAGGCCACATGTACATATACCATTAAATATATGGGCCAATATATTTGTAGGGTAAATTCTTGGATGTGGAATTGAGATGGCATCTATATCATCTTGAAAGGTGAATTTTATTAATTATTAGTGAATTTACATTGAATGCCTGAATGTGATATACGAACTGGAAGAAGGTGAGACAGGGAGCAGAGAGCGAGGTTAGGGACTGCTCTGGAGGAAGGTACCAGTGGGACATTCCTATAAAGTTCCAACTTGGGCGTCATGTTTTGGGGCACTAACAGGACTTGAGGCCTACTTTAGTTGTATTTCTAGATGTGCTGTCATTATTGGGGTTTTCTAGAAATTTTGCAATTTCAGTTTGCATTTCCCTTGACCTGTTTAATAGTTTTAAAACATTTCCAGGTAAAAAGACATTATTTCAAACAGTTCGTTGGTAATTTATAGTTTTATTGTATTGTGGTTAGAAGTTTTTGACATTTCCATTTTTGCAATTAATTTAGATTTTCTTTGTAGCTTAACATACGGTCTATTGTCATAACTGATTTATATGCACCTTAGGAGATTATCAGGAGGTAGGCTTGAATATATAGCTGTTAGATACATTTTTTGATTAATTTAGATTTTCTATATACTTGCTAAATATTTCCCCTTTAATTTGTCTAAGTCTGAGGGTGGTATTTTAAATTCTCTTATTAGTGTGAGTTTGCCTATTTTTCCTTTTGTCTTCTATAATTTCTGCTTTGTGAAAGTTGTTGCTATATTATTTCCTGCATACAGATAACAATAATCTGATGCATTAGATTTTAACATTATAAACTATCCTTTGTCTTGTCTACTGCTTTTAGTTCTAAATTACAGCATATTTGACCATGACACCTGTTTTCATTTTATCTTTGCCATTTGAAATTTTTTAATTTTTGATTTGATCTTTCTGATTACTTAGTTTTGTATGTGTTTCTTGAAAAAACATAGGGTTGTATTTATTTTGTTAAGTTTCTTTGAGTGGGTGCATTTAGCCTATGTACATTTATTGATGTTAGTGGTAGGTGTAATTTCAATAGTCATATATTTTTCATTGCATTTACTATAATCACGTTAAATCCTTTACTCTTTGGTTTCCTGGTGTGAAAACCTAACACAAACCAGCTTAAACAAAAATGTAGGACTTTTTGAAAGGTCCCTGTGATGGCTCATGGACGATAAGGTGGACCTAGAAACCAGGGAACCAGACGGAAGAAACGTTCATAGCCAGATTGACAGAAACTTGGGGTGAAGCAGAGAAGAGATGGTTGGGGGAAGACTATGGATGGGAGAGGACCCGTGAAAAACTACCAGGGAAGCTTTCAGGCTGTTGAAGAAATGCTCAGTGAGGTTTAAGAAGACTGTCTTATGTGTAATTTTCAAAAATATTTAAAAATTTGACACTGAAAGGAATATTCAATGATGTTACATCAGTTTTTTGAATAGCTTTTTGTATTGTAGCAAAATATACATTACATAAAATTTACCATCTGAACTTTTTTTTTTTTTTTTTGGCAGGGTCTCACTCTGTGTCGCCCAGTCTGAGTGCAGTGACACCATCATTGTTCACTGCAGCCTTGACCTCTGGGCTCAAGTGATTCTTCTATCTCAGCTCCCCATGTGGCTGTGACTATAGGCATGTGCCACCTGCCTGGCTAATTTATTTTTAATTTTTGTAGAGATGGGGGGTCTTGCTCTGTTGCCCAGGCTGGTCTTGAACTCCTGGACTCAAGTGGTCCTCCCTCCTTAGCCTCCCAAAGTGCTGGGATTACAGGCATGAGACACCACACCTGGCGTCATCATAACTATTTTTAAGTGTACTGTTCAGTGGCATTTAGTACATTCACACTGTTGTGTGACCATCTCCACCATATATCTCTAGAACTCTTATTATCAACCCAAATCTAAACACTAAACACTAAACACTAACTCCCTATTCCTCGCCTCCTCCTGGCCCCTGGCAACTATTTGACATTCTGTCTCTATGAATTTCACTGTTCTAGGTACCTAGATACAAGTGGAATCCTACAATATTTATCCTTTAGTGACTGGGTTATTTCCCTTAGCATAATGTCCTCAAGGTTCACCCATGCTGTAGCAGTGTCAGAATTTCATTCCTCTTCAAAGCTGATATTCCATTGTATGTATGTACAACATCTAGTTTATCCATTCATCCTTTCAGCTGTCAGTGGACGCTGGGACTGCCTTCTCCTTTTGGCTATTCTCAATAATGCTACTACGAACGTGGGCGTATAAAATCTGTTCGTGTTCCTGCTTTCAGTACTTTGGGGTCTATACCCAGAAGTGAAATTGCTGGATCGCATGATGATTCTGTTTGATATTTTAAGGAACCACCATTCTCATGCACAATTTTAAGTTGTTGGGTCTATTGGATTTTCCACATTTCCAAACTTTCAAAGTCTGCTAAACACACTAACACCTATGTTAATTGTAACACCTCTCTCTCTCTCCCTCTCTCTCTCTCTCTCTCTCTCTCTCAAGCTCTGCATCCAGTCCTTCATTGTTGATTTTACTTTAGAAATAGCTCCCTCTGGCCCAGCACAGTGGCTCACACCTGTAATCCCAGCACTTGGGGAGGCCGAGGTGGGTGGATCACCTGAGGTCAGGAGTTTGAGACCAGCCTGACCAACACGGTGAACCTCCATCTCTACCAAAAAAATATAAAAAAAATAGCTGGGCATGGTGGTGGGCACCTGTAATCCCACCTACTCAGGAGGCTGAGGCAAGAGAATCGCTTGAACCCGGGAGGCGGAGGTTGCAGTGAGCTGAGATTGCTGCACTCCAGCCTGGGTAACAAGAGCAAACCTCCATCTCAAAAAAACAAAACAAAAAAACCTCCCTCCTCAATCCATGCACTTCCTTTCCATCTCCATTGTCACCATGGTTGTCTGGTGATATGTCTTATCTCTCTCTGTGCCGCCTCACATCTATTGTTTCTCTGCAATCTGCCGTTCACACCGCAGGTATGGTGTATGAAACAATATATGCCACATGATTCCACTGTAGTCTAAGGACAGGCAAAACTATGGTGGGAAAAATAAAAACAGTGGTAGTTGTGGGTTGGGGGTGTTGGAGACTGACTGAAAAGGATTGACAGAGAACTTTTTGAGGAGATAACTATTCTGTATCTTATTTGGGTATTTGGTTATACTGGTAATTACATTTGCAATGCTCATTGATTTGCCCATGCCTCTTTTTTTCTTGTAAATTACAGCTACGCCTTTCATCACTCCTTACCCCACCCTAGACTCTCCCTTCCACCTACACCTGAAATTCCTCAGTGACTGTGCGCTGCTCTCAGGTGAAAGACCCCATGTTAGCCTTGACCTGCATGACGTAGCCCACCTGAACCTCCTCCCTGTCTCTCATGGCACTTGCCCTCTTTCTGCATACTGCTCACATGGCACTCATTGGTTTCCTTGGCTTACCCCTGCCACGGGACCTTAGGATATGCAATTCCCTGTGTCTGGTATTCTCTTCTGCTTTTTCTTTGCCGAGTCAATTCCTATCTATCCCTTAGAATTTAAGGATATGTAATTGATCCAGGGACATCTTCTCTGACCCACCAGGCTGTGAGGTGCGCTCCAGCCTTATGAACAGTCCTTTTGTTTTTATGACTCTATGATTCTGTATCAAGTTGTATCCTTATATAACTCATGTCCATCTTTTCTACTGTAAGCTGTATGACAGCACGTCTGAGCTCACTCACCAGTCAGTCTATCCTCAGTGCCTAGCATAGTTGCCGAATACATGGTAAATGCCCAGCAAATGTTTGTTTGGGGAAGACGTAAAGACAAGTGGAAAGAAGGAAGAGAAGAAAGGAAGGCAAAAGAAAGAATGATAAATAAAATTTGAGGAAATCAAAGACTATGCTTCATGTTTGAAGGAAAAACAAATGGAGTGGGATGTGTGAAACTCAGAGGGCACAGGGCATTTGAGTAAAGCTGTTCCCATGAGAATCTAAGGCTGCAGGAATTCACAGAAATCTTAGGAGGGGGATTGGCTTCACCATCGATCCCAAAAGAGGAAGTTTGAATCAATTCTTTCTGAATTCAAAGGACAAGGTGACCTTTACAGGACAATTCTCTGGGTGGCCTTAGGCTGGCTGACTTTCTCCCCTACACCCATCTCATTCATAGTTGGTAGAATGTGCTGTCAATGTAACATCCCGAGATAAGGGGAAATTGGCTGGAACAGCCAATCAAGCTCCTCGTGGAGAACAGGATGGTCTTCAACACCTTAGCACAGTGTGTCATGTTACCCCAAGGTATATAATCCGGGACAGGCTGCCATTTGGGGTTCCTCGGCTGTGGTGCAAGTGTGCTATGTGAAGATAAGACTCCTGCCCCAAGCAGCTTTTCTAAGCCTGGGAGGGACCAGGTCGCAGTAAATGCTAGGCTTCGGTCATCCCTGGCTGTCTCTGTGAGTAACGATCCTGCTTCTTGTTGCTTGGGTATGAATGTGTTCTGTCTCGCTGACTCGGACAAGTTGGGAACTAGTGCATAGTGAACCTGCTCCAATGAGGATACACATGCCAGCGAAGTTCTTAGGAGGGAGCAACCTCAAAATGAATGCTAATACCCCTTCCCCCTTCTTTCTCCATTGGGCAAAGGCCCTAAGTTACATTGTGGTACCCTCGCTCTTTGTTCATCTTTTTCTTCCCCATCGAAAACAGAGAGGAAAAGAACATGTTACCTGGCTGTTCTTTTTTTTTTAAGATCAGGGTATATGTACAGGATATGCAGCTTTGTCACATAGATAAACATATGTCATGGGGGTTTGCTGTACAGATTATTTCACCACCAGGTATTAAGCCTAATACTCATTAATTATTTTTCCTGATCCTCTCCCCATCCCAACCTCTCCCATCTGGTAAGTTACAGTGTATATGGTTCCCCTCTATGTGTCCATGTGTTCTTATCATTTAGCTCCCACTTATAAGTGAGAACATGTTGTATTTGGTTTTCTGTTACTGTATTAGTTTGCTAAGGATGTTGGCCTCCAGCTCCATCCATGTCCCTGCAAAGGACGTGATCTTGTTCCTTTTTACGGCTGCATAGTTTTTCATGATGCATATATACCACTTTTTCTCCAACCAGTCTATCACTGATGGGCATTTAGGTTAATTCCATGTCTTTACTATTGTGAATAGTGCTACAGTGAACATATTTGTGCATACGTCTTTATAACAGAATGATTTACATTCCTTTGGGTAGATACCCAGTAATGGGATTGCTGGGTCAAATAGTATTTCTGCCTCTAGGTCTTTGAGGAAGCACCACCGTCTTCCACAATGGTTGAACTGATTTACACTCCTACCAACAGTATAAAAGCATTCCTTTTTCTCCACAACCTTGCCAGCATCTATTTTTTTTTTGACTTTTTCATAGTAGCCATTTTGACTGATGTGAGATGGTATCTCATCATGGTTTTGATTTGCATTTCTCTAATGATCAGTGATGTTGAACTTTTTTTCATATGATTGTTAGCTACATGTGTGTCTTTTGAGAAGTGCTTGTTCATGTCCTTTTCTCACTTTATGTTTTTTTTCCTTATAAATTTGTTTCTTATAGATGCTGGATTTTACACCTTTGTCAGATGCACAGTTTGCAGAAGTTTTTTACCATTCCATAGGTCGTCTGTTTACTCTGTTGATAGTCTCATTTGCTATGCAGAAGCTCTTTAGTTTAATTAGACCCCATTTGTCAAATGTTGCTTTTGTTGCAATTGCTTTTGGTGATTTTATCATAAAATCTTTGCCCATGCCTATGTCCTTAATGGTATTACCTAGGTTTTCTTCTAGGGTTTTTATAGTTTTGGGTTTTTAATTTAAGTTTTTAATCCATCTTGAGTTTATTTTTGTATGTGGTGTAAGGAAGGGGTCCATTTTCAATTTTCTGCATATGACTAGCTGGTTCTCCAAGCACCATTTATTAAATAAGAAATATTTCCCTATGGCTTGTTTTTGTCAGGTTTGTGAAAGATTAGATGGTTGTAGGTGTGCAGTCTTATTTCTGAGTTTTCTATTCTGTTCCATTGATCTATGTGTCTGTTCTACCAGTACCATGCTGTTTTGGTTACTGTACCCCTGTAGTATAGTTTGAAGTCAGGTATGTGATTTCTCCAGCTTTGTTCTTTTTGTTTAGAATTGATTTGGCTATTTGGGCTCTTTTTTGGTTTCATAAGAATTTTTAAATAGTTTTTTTCTCTAGTTCTGTGAAGAATGTCAGTGGTAGATTAATGGGAATATCATTGAATCTAGAAATCACTTTGGTCAATAAGGCCATTTTCATGATACTGATTCTTTCTATACATGAGCATGGAAAATTTTTCCATTTGTTTGTGTCATCTTTGATTTCTTTCAATGGTTTGTGGCTCTTTTTATAGAGTTCCTTCACTTGTCTTGTTAGCTGTGTTCCTAGGTATTTATTCTTTTTGTGACAGTTGTGAATGGGAGTTCATTCATGATTTGGTTCTCAGCTTGCCTGTTGTTGTATAGGATTGCTAGTGATTTTTGCACATGGATTTTGTATCCTGAGATTTTGCTGAAGTTGCTTATCAGCTTAAGAAGCTTTTGGATTAATACAATGGGATCTTCTAGATACAGGATCATGTTGCCTGCAAACAAAAATAGTTTGACTTCCTCTCTTCCTGTTTGAATGCACTTTATTTCTTTATCTTGCCTGATCACACTAGCTACAACTTCCAATCTATGTTGAATAGGAGTGGTGAGAGAGGGCATTCTTCTTTTGTGCCGGTTTTCAAAAGGAATACTTCCAGCTTTTGTGCATTCAGTATGACATTGGCTGTGGGTTTGTCATAAATAGCTCTTATTATCTGAGCTGTGTTCCTTCAATATCTAGTTTACTCACAATTTTTAACATGAAGAGATGGTGAATTTTATCAAAAGCCTTTTCTACATCTATTGAGATAATAATTTTTTTTTAAAGACAGAATTTTGCTCTTATTGCCCAGACTGGAATGCAGTGGCATGATCTTGGCTCACTGCAACCTCTACCTCCTGAGTTCAAGTGATTATCCTGCCTCAGCCTCCTAAGGAGCTGGGACGATGGGTGCCTGCCACCATGCCTGGCTAATTTTTATGTTTTTAGTAGAGACGGGGTTTCACTATGTTGGCCAGGCCAGTCTCAAACTCCTGACCTCAGGTTATCTGCCCAACTTGGCCTCCCAAAGTGATGGGATTACAGGCATGAGTCACCACGCCTGGCCATATGGTTTTTTTGTCTTTACTTCTGATTATTTGAGGAATCACACTTATTGATTTGCATATGTTGAACCAGCCTTGCATCCTGGGGATGAAGCCCACTTGATTCTGGTGGATAAGCTTTTGATGTGCTGGTGAATTCAGTATTTTGTTGAGGATTTTTGTATCAGTGCTCATCAAGGATATTGGCTTGAAGTTTTCTTTTTTTTTTTGTATCTCTGCTAGTTTTTGGTATCAGAATAATTGTGGCCTCATAGAATGAGTTAGGGAGGAGTCCCTTTATTTTCAATTTTTTGGAATAGTTTCAGTAGAAATGGTACCAACTCCTCTTGTACATGGGGTAGATTTCAGCTGTGAAGCCCTTTGATCCTCAGCTTTTTTTGTTTGGTAGGCTATTTATTACTGCCTCAATTTCAGAACTCCTTATTAATCTGTTCAGGGATTCAATTTCTTCTTGGTTCAGTCATGGGAAGGTGTATGTGTCCAGGAATTTATCCATTTCTTCTAGATATTCTAGTTTATGCATTTGGAGGTGTTCATAATATTCTCTGATGGCGAAGGAACGATCCAAGATGGCCGATCGCTAACATTCCGGGATTGCAGCTCTCAGGGAAGGCGCGGAGAACTAGAGGACGCCATACTTTCAGACAAATTCTGGTTGCTCACGGAGCAGAAGATCCCCCAGTGGAGGAAACACACGGGTGGCCAGCGCGACTCTCGTGGCCGGCACAGCGGTTCCACCGGCACCTTGGCATGGCAGCTCTCTGAGCAGAGTAGACAGGTTCGGAGGACCCGCATGGGTCCCCAGCAGGACACTAGAGCCTGGCGCAGCGGCTACGATGGCAACTCGGCGCGGCAGCGCTCAGTGCAGAGTAAACGGGACCGGTTCCCCTTCTGACCGAGGTTTGGAGCCCCGGGAAGGCAGAGTTGCCTACTACGGACACAAGAAGGAAGCCAGACAGGAGAATCCTGGGCAGAAAAGCACCATCAGTTTTAACGCCGCTGCTCTGGCCCTGGGAACTAACAACCTGGATGTCCACTCAAGAGACCTAATCTGAAAGTTGGTAATTTCAAAGACGACAGGAGGATAAATTTACAATGACGGGAAGAAACCAGCGTAAAAAAGCTGAGAATACTCAAAGTCAGAACGCCTCTCCCTCTAAAGATGATCACAGTTCCACATCAACAATGGAACAAGGCTTGATGGAGAACCAGCGCATACTGATGACAGAATCACTCTTCAAGGGATGGATAATAACAAACTTTGGTGAGTTAAAAGAACATGTTGTAGCCCAAGTAAAGAAACTAGGAACTTTGAAAAAAAGTTTGATGAAATCCTATTGAGAATAGACAACTTAGAGAGGAGTATGAGTGAAATAATGGAACTGAAGAATACAATACAGGAACTCCGAGAAGTATGCACAGGTTTAAACACTCAAATTGTTGAAGCAGAAGAAGGGATATCAGAGGTCAAAGTCCAACTTAATGAAATAAAACGTGAAGAAAAGATTAGAGAAAAAAGGATAAAAAGGAATGAGCCAAGTCTCCAAGAAATGTGGGACTATGTGAAAAGACCAAATTTACGTTTGATAGGTGTACCTGAATGCCACGGAGAGAATGAATCCAAGCTGGAAATTACCCTTCAGGATATTATTCAGGAAAATTTTCCTAAACTAGCAAAGCAGGTCAACATTCAACCCCAGGTAATACAGAGAACACCACAAAGATATTCCTCAAGAAGAGCAACCCCAAGGCACATAATCGTTAGATTCACCAGGGTTGAAACGAAGGAGAAAATACTAAGGGCAGCCAGAGAGAGAGGTCAGGTTACCCACAAAGGCAAGCCTATCAGACTTACAGCAGATCTCTCAGCAAAAACTCTACAAGCCAGAAGAGAGTGGGGGCCAATATTCAACATCCTCAAAGAACAGAACCTTCAGCCCAGAATTTCATATCCAGCCAAACTAAGCTTCACAACTGAAGGAAAAATAAAATCTTGTATGAACAAGCAAGAACTCAGAGATTTTATTACCACCAGGCCTGCTTTACAAGAGCTTCTGAAAGAAGCATTACACACAGAAAGAAACAACCAGTATTAGCCTTACTAAAAATATACCAAAAAGTAAAGAGCACCAACATAAAGAAGAATTTACACCAACGAATGGATAAAACAGCCGGTCAACATCAATTGGCAGTAACCCTAAATTTAAATTGACTAAATCCCCCAATCAAAAGACACAGCCAAAACCCAATGGCATGTTACATCCAGACCTGTTTCACATGCAAGGATACACAAAGAGTCAAAACAAAGGGATGGAGAAAGATTTACCAACCAAATGGAGAGCAAAAATAAATAATAAATAAATAAAAAGCAGGAGTTGCAATTCTCGTATCGGATAAAATAGATTTTAAAGCAACAAAGATACAGTGGTAAAAGGATCAATGCAACAACAAGAGCTAACGATCCTAACACCCAGATAGGAGACTTAGATTCAATGAGACAGAAAATTAATAAGGATATCAAGGACTCGAACTCAGATCCGGAACAAGTAAACTTAATAAATATTTATAGAGCTCTCCACTTCAAATACACAAAATATACATTCTTGTCAATACCACATCACACCTACCCATAAGTTTAAATGAAACATTGATTGGCCATTATTAATACCCAATTTTTTTCAAAATAAAGCATATTTCCATTTACTCTCCCTCTTTCTTCCTCTCCTTTACTTATTTTTTTTTTCTTTCCTTCTCTCAAAAAAAAAGAAATCAACTTGTAAACCTCTAGATCCAGGTCGGCAATGTCTCTCTCATTGCTTGATTTCCTTCCTTCCCTTCCCTCCCTCCCTCCCTCCCTCCCCACTTCCTCCCTTCCTTCCTTCCTTCATCCCTTCCTTCCTCCCTACTGTCCTTCTTCCCTCCCTTCCTGCCTTTCTCCCCACCCCCTAAAAAAAAATATTCTCTGATGGCTATTTGTATTTCTGTGGGGTCAGTGGTAATATCCCCCTTATCATTTCTGATTATGCTTATTTGAATCCTCTCTTTTTTTCTTATTAGTCAAGCTAGTAGTCTATTAATTTTCTTCCAGAAAGCAACTCCTGGATTTGTTGATATTTTGAAGGGTTTTTCATGTCTCTATTTCCTTCAGTTCAACTCTGATTTGGGTTATTTTCTTCTGCTAGCTTTAGGGTTTGTTTGCTCCTGGTTCTCTAGTTCTTTTAGTTGTGATGTTAGGTTATTAATTTGAGATCTTTTTAGCTTTTTGATGTGAGTATTTTGTGCTGTAAATTTCCCCTCTCAACACTGCCTTAGTTGTGTCCCAGAGATTCTGGTATGTTTTATCTTTGTTCTCATTAGTTTCAAAGAACTTCTGGATTTCTGCTTTACTTTTATTATTTACCCAAAAGTCATTCAGGAGCAGCTTCTTCAATTTCTATGTAGTTGTGTGGTTTTGAGCAGATTTCTTAGTTTTGAGTTCTAATTTGATTGTGTTATGGTCCAAGAGACTTACGATTTCAGTTCTTTTGTGTTTGCTGAAGAGTCTTTTAGTTCTGAGGATGTGATCAATGATAGAGTAAGTGCCACGTGGTGACAAGAAGAATGCATATTCTGTTTTTGGGTGGAGAGTTCTATAGATATGGTCCATTTGATACAGTGCTGAGCTTAGGTCCTGAATATCTTTGTTAATTTTCTGTCTTGATGCTCCTTCTAGTACTGTCAGTGGGGTGATAAAGTCTCCTACTATTATTGTGTGGGAATCTAAGTCTCTTTGAAGGTCTCCAAGAACTTGCTTTATGAATCTGGGTGCTCCTGTATTGAGTGCATATATATTTAGGATAGTTAGCTCTTCTTGTTAAATTGAACCCTTTATCATTATATAATGCCCTTCTTTATATTTTTTGATCTTTGTTGCTTGAAAGTCTGTTTTGTATTAATTAGGATTGGAAAAAAACAAAACACCCTGTTCTTTTTTTCTGTTTTCCATTTGCTTGGTATATTCTTTTCCATACCTTTATTTTCAGCCTATGTGTGTCTTTGATGTGAGATGGGTCTCTTGAAGATAGCATACTAGTGGGTCTTGATTTTTTATCCAGCTTGCCAGTCTGTGTCTTTTAATTGGAGTATTTATCCCATTTAGAGTTAAGGTTAGTATTGCTATGTGTGGATTTGATCCTGCCATCATGATGCTAGCTGGTTATTTTGCAGACTTATTTTTGTGGTTGCTTCATAGTATCACTGGTCTGTGTGCCTCAGTTTTTTTTTTGTAGTGGCTGGTGATGATTTTTCCTTTCTACATTTAGTGCTTCCTTCAGGAGCTCTTTTAAGGCAGGTCTAGTGGTAACTGATTCCCTCAGCATTTGCTTGTCTGAAAAGGATCTTATTTCTCCTTTGCTTATGAAGCTCAGGTTGGCCAGATATGAAATTCTGGGTTGGAATTTGTTTTCTTTAAGAATATTGAATATTGGAGGGTCTGGCTGGGAGGTCCCACCCAGTGCCGTGGATGGATTGAGGTCCTGTTTAAAGCAGCAGCCTGGCCATGCCTCCACAAAGCAGCTGTGGGGTGCTAGGGTATCATTTCCACCTTCAGCTGGTTTAGGCTCTCCAAAGCCCACAATCTGGAATGGCTGAGTTGCCCAAACAGCAAAAGTGGTGGCCTGCCCTCTCTGCAGGCACTCTGTCACACAAAGAAATCGGAACTCTTGCCTGGTCCTTGGATATGGGCGGGGTGGCTGGAAGCCCTGGCTGGGAGGTCCTGCCCAGTGATGGGAAATGGATCTTGGTCCTGCTTAAAGGAGTCTGGCTATGTTTTGGTAAAGCAGCTGTGCTCTGATGGAGGATCCCTTTCTCCTCTGGTCCATTTGGACTCTCCAAAGCCCACAGGCTAGAAAGGCTGAGTTGTTCAAAGAGCAAAGAGGATGGCATCCCCCTCCCCCTAGAACTCCTTCCCATCTCAGGTAGGCACTACCCTGTTGCCAGTGGCTGGTTGGAATTCCAAGCCAGTCGGTCTTTTTTTGTGAGGTGGCATGGAGGTGGGGTCTGCAGACTGATGTTGCTTGGCCCCCCGTATTTGGCCCCCTTCCTAGGGGTATCTGTAGACCTTTTGCCTTGCCTGAGTTGCAGTCACCTTTGCCGGGGATCCTGGGGCTGAGGTTTATAAAGCTTCTGGGTTTCTGCACACCTGAGCAGTTGCTCTGCCAAGACTCCACACCACTGTGTGTGTCAGACCCAAGGCCCTGGTGGAGTGGGTTCATGAGAGGGGACCTCCTGGTCCCATGGTTGCAGAGAATTGTGGTTTCCTGGGGTTGCACATTCACTCACCACTTCCCTTGCCTGGGGGTGGGGGTTCCTCTGGCTCCCTGTAACTCCCAGGGGGGTCATTGCCCTGTCCTGCTTTTCTCCATTCTCCATGGGTCCATTCTCCATGGGTCGAGCTGTTTCCTTGATTGATTTCAATACCAAAAAGAACCACATTAGTGGTCTTAAAAACTTGTGGGACGCAGACAGGGATGTACATCAGTATCAATCAATCAAGCAGCTTTCGTTAAACTATTAATTATTTTAAATCCTCTTCTTTAAAAAAAATCAATAACCAGTCAGGCGCAATGGCTTATGTCTGTAATCACAGCACTTTGGGAGGCTGAGGTGGGTGGATCACTTGAGTTGAGGAGTTAGACCAGCGCAGACAACATGACAAGACCCTGTGCCTACAAAATGTGATTTAAAAAACTAGCGGGGTGTCGTGGCTCATGGGTGTGGTCCCAGCTACTTGCGAGGCTGAGGTGGGAGGATTGCTTGAGCCCAGGGGGTCAAGGCTATAGTGAGACATGTTCATGCCACTGCCCTCCAGCCTGGGCAACAGAGCAAGACCCTGTCACTTAAAAACAGAAATTAATGACCACTTTACATTGAAGACTTATTTGCTTTCTTTAGTTGTTTTACATCTGACTTTCTCTCAGATATTTCTTAACAGGGAAGGACACTTTTCTGAACAGTTTAATCACAATGGACAAAAACAGGGTAGCTTTGAAACTGCTTTGGTGGTTTTCTTGTGCTGGTTCCTTAGGTTATTAGCTGACATTACTGGCACCCAGACTTGGGGGTCGGTTTTAGAGTTCAAGGCAAATGTCTATAAGCCCATTTCTTGAGTTAGACCCTTGACTCCCCATTTACCTTCAAAAAGTGAAGGGCTTCCATTGCAGACCTAGATTGTCTAGGCCAGTCGTGCTCGCTCGGGGGTGATGCTGCCCTCTATGGGACCTTTGGCAATATTTGGAGACACCTTTGGTTGCCACAACTGGAGCGAGGGGTACTACAGGCTCCTGCTGCTAAAACTCCTACAGTGCACAGGACTGCCTCTCACTGTCTAGCCCGAGATATCAAGTATGCCACGGTTGGAAATCCTCTTCTAGACCTGTGTACATGTGTGCTGTGAGGTGTCAAGGCCAGGAGTCTTGGCTCCGTGTTCTCGGGGCTTCCACATGAGAAGGCAGGTAGTACCCAGAAACACTGACTTTGCGATAAGACACACGAAGATATTAAAGAGGGAATAGGAACCTCTCAGGTCAACATGAAAGAACTTTCTAGATGAAAGCAAAACATTAAAACTGTGGAAACCACCACTGTGGGGCTTCGAGGCAGGTCCACACAGAAAAACAAAACCAATATAAAAGTCGGCCCAATTCCGTCACCCATCCCCCTGTTCAACTAGGCTATCCTTTGTTTAAGGGAGTGTCTAGACAGTTACGTATGCAGTTATTTTTCCACTGTGTGGGACATTCTTGTTCTAAAGTAATGATGTTTAATTACTCTCAAGGCACTATGCTAATCTCTAAGTGAGGTGTATTGAAACTTGGGCGGTTTCCTCTTAGCAAACATGATTTGCAAGCATTCTCAGTGATGTTATTGCAGACAGAGCTCATTAAATTCTGTCTGAGAAGCAGAGCTGTCAGTGCTGTGGGGCCACCTTCTCAAGGCTTTGGTGTCCTCAGATGCTGTGCTTAATGAATAACAAGCCCATTTCAGCCTTAAATGTCTGCATTTGACTTTCCCTTTACAAGTGTGGCCAGGTCCCTAGATTTAGAGATTACCTCTGGCAAGGGTAGTTATTTTTATGTTAGCATTTGACCCTTAGTGCCCACCCAGCTAAGGGACAGGTCTCCAGATACACTGATGCACTTTGCGCAAGTGTCTAGGTATGTGTGTTGATGTAGTTTGGGTATTTGTTGATCATGGAGGGAGATCCCTCATGGTTAGGTGCTGCCTTTGTGATTGTGAGATCTGGTCATTTAAAAGTATATGGCATATGGCATGCTCCCTTCCCCCCATGGCCACCTGCATTCCTTCTCTCACTCCTGCTTTTGCCATGCGATATGCCTGCTCCCCCTTCACTTTTTGCCATAATTGGAAGCTTCCTGAGGCCCTCACCAGAAGCAGATGCTGCTGTGCTTCCTGTACAGCCTACAGAACTGTGAGTCAATTAAAACTCTTTTCTTATAAATTATGCAGCCTCAGGTATTTCTTTTTAGCAGTGCAAGAACTGCCTAATACATGAGTGCAGAGTATGGGGTGGAGAACAGCCAGTGCCAGGCCTTTGTTTTCCTGTAGGACCCTCCTGATATTCCCACTGCTCTTGGCTTTGCCACCTCTTCTTGGCATTTGATGACCCAGTTGATTGACTGTTTTGTATCCCATTTCCTCTGCCTTCAAAGAAAAACCAGGACAAGGACCACTGCAGTTGATGTGACTTGGCCTCTGTTCTTCCCACTGTAGCTGCCTTTATCCCTCTTTTCTCTCACACTCCAAGTCAGAAATCCTGAAAGCCAGGAAAGGATTCCTCTCTAAACGTGAACACAGCCTTCCAAGTCAAACTCTGATGGCTTGACTTCAGCCAGCACATTTGGTTACTGGGCTTCAGCTTCCAGCTTGCTCAGGCTGCCATGGGTACTTAACTGAGTCTGGTGGAATCTCAGGCCAGCTGGAGGCTCTGCCATTTTCAGGGTTGATCCTAGGTCAGCAGACATTTCAACTGCACACTGTCTCAGGCATGTCTAGCCCTCTATTCAACACTCACTCTGCTTACGAGCTTTCTGGCACCTCAATCCTCATAGATTGTTGGCTTGGTCAGTCAATCTTCCTGTAGTTTTCTCCAGTTACGATTTGTTTCTTCCCTCACCTCAGTTCTCACTATTCTCATGATTTCCCCAGCAGGCATTCCACGGACAGCAAGAATATACTCAGCCTATATTTTCAGCAAGGCTCAAAACTACATTTTCAGCAAGTCCCATCCCCTGTATCTTCTGCCTTCATCCTTCTGCCTTTACCAAGGTTCCTACAGAATGCATGATTTTATGAATCTCTGTAAATAGGTAATCTAGATAAAGCTCACCCTCCAAGCAGCACAGCATAAGTCAATGTTGCATGTAGCAAAATATATCTAGCAGTCAAGAGCAATTTTAGAGTTGCTATCACACTCTACTGTATATTGACAGAGATCCAGTTAGTAGCCCACAGAAATAGTTCCCAAAAGTTAGCCTTCCTGGAGATAATGAGCAGTTACTGGGATCTGGAAAGGGGAGAGGGATGCAGAGGGCCACCCAGCACACCTGGGAGTGGTGATGGCTTCTGGCTCTTCCAAGTGTTGTGTTTAATTTTTGCTTCACCTTTGTAGATAGTCTCTTTCTTAGTCTCTCTTCAAATGAACACTTTTGAGTATATCATATAGGTCCTACCAGGACCCTGCTTGATACAGAGTTAATCACATTCTCATCCATGCCCCCTGATATGGTTGGCTCTGTGTCCCCACCCAAATCCCATGTTGAATTGTAATCCCCAAGTGTTGAATGAAGGGCCTGGTGGGAGGTGATTGAATCTGGGGAAGACCTCCCCCTTGCTGTTCTCATGATAGAATTCTTCCAGGATCTGTTTGTGTGGAAACGTGTAGTGTAGCACTTTCCCTGTGTGCTCTCTCTCTCCTGCTCTGCCATGGTAAGATATGGTTGCTTCCTCTTCACCTTCTGCCATGATTGTAAGTTTCCTGAGGCTCCCTAGGAAGGATACTTATGATCAGGCCTCCATGCTTCCTGTATAGCCTGCAGAACTGTGAGTCCATTAAACCTCTTTTCTTCATAAATTATCCAGTCTCGGGTAGTTCTTTAGAGCAGTGTGAGAATGGACTAATATACCTCACAGCAGCTTGTACACATCCCTGCTTCAGCAATACCACATTGTTTTGTAATCCATTTACAGGTCAGTCTTTCTGAGAAGATTGTGGATTTCAGAGGGCAGGGACAGTGTCTTGCTTACCATTCTACTTAAAATCCAAGGAAATATCTCGTGGTATCATTGTGAATATAGGAGATGAGGAGGTGAGTCTCTTCCTGGACAGGTGAGAGAGAGTTCCCAAACCTACCAGGCCTGTAACATCCCTGAGTAGGGACCTCCCACAAGCCAAGATTAGGGAGAACTGTAATTGACACAAGGGTCCTCTCTTCCAGGTGCAGGCACCCGCTGGACGGCAGGTGTACAGTGTGTACACACTGTCCTGAGAGAGATGAGTTATTAACCTTTCTATGCCTGTAATATGGATATGATAACAGTCCTCTTCTTATGGGATTCTTGTAGAAATTAAATTTAATATCACATACCTGGCATATGCTGAGTGTTTAGTAGTTGGTAGCTTAAAAATACATGAATAAGCCTCTGTGGTCTCAGGGCAGAGTGCACACTAGGGGGCCAGGCGGTCTGAGATGTCAGGAGAGCTTTCTTGTATGACTGTGAGCAAGTCAGTTGGCTTCTCTGGGGTCTTAAGATTCCTCAGACCAACTTTCCACTAACTTCTGAAGAGTTTTGGCAAAGCTAATTCTTCATGTATTTCTGCAAAGGAGCCATCCTTTTCCTCTCCTTGCATTGGAAACTTGCACTCTGAGAGCCCTGGGAGATGATTTTGGTCTTTTCCTCCACCCCTTCTTTCTTTCTCCCTTGGAGGCAGGGGCAGAACACTGTTTGATGGGTGACATTTGGAAAAAGTGCCATTGCATAGGTGTGTCCACACAGGTTTGTCTTTACCTGACTTTTGTTTTTTTTTTGAGACAGTCTCACTCCATCACTCAGGCTGGAGTGCAGTAGCATGATGTCAGCTTACTGTGGCCTTAACCTCCCATCTCAGCCTCACCAGTAGCTGAGATTATAGGTATGTGCCACTGCATATAGCTAATTTTTTTGTATTTTTTTTTTGAGATTGAGTTTCACTCTGTTGCTCAGGCTGGAGTGCAGTGATGCGATCTCGGCTCACTCCGCCTCCTGGGTTCCTCCACCTCCTGGGTTCAAGCTATTCTCCGACCTCAGACTCTGGAGTAGTTGGGATTACAACTACTAATTGTAATGCGTGGGTAATTTTTATAATTTTTAGTAGAGATGGGGTTTTGCTATGTTGGTCAGGCTGGTCTCAAACTCCTGACCTCAGGTGATTCGCCCACCTCGGCCTCCCAAAGTGCTGGGACTACAGGCTTGAGCCACCATGCCCAGCCATTTTTTTGTATTTTTTTGCAGAAATGGGTTTTTGCCACACTGCCCGGGCTGATCTTGAACTCCTGGCCTCAAGCAATCCACCCACCTTGGCCTCCTGAAGTATTGGGGTTACAGATGTGAGTCACTGTGCCCAGCCTATTTTGGAATCTTACTAGCACCTGCCTCCTCTCCTTTTCTCTGCCTCCTGCACACAATGAGCAATGTGGGGCACAGTGAGGAGGCCCGAGGGGCTGCCTGAAGTTGTCTAGATCTTCTGCTTGCAATCGGATGGGGAAAAAGCACTTTGCCCTTGGGTATAATTTCCATTTTCTTATCTCATCCAACTTTGCCAGCAATAGATATTTTGATTTTTATGAGATGTATGTGTTCCACAATATGATATGGAGAGAAGTGCAATTAACCACGGCCCTGAATCTTGAACATATGATGTACTGACTGGAAAACCCTAGAGAGAAATGGTAATGGCACAGTAAGCAAAATCCTGCATGGCGAGATTTGATTGGCACAGCTTGGAAGGTTTAATTAGACCCCTTCATGTTTGTAGTCTGCAATCATTTTTAGTGTGACTGATGTTTTTAGGTGAGTAGCAGGTTGAAAGAGGTGCTGGATGAACAGGCGTCTTTTATATGAGTGAACCTCATTGGTCAGTTGGTTACCCAAGCAAGGCTTTGCCTTGTTTATCTTAGGTCAAGATGGACTTGTCTAAGAGCTTAGCATGCAGAAGTCTAGTCTCAGGCTGATGTAGGTGTTTCCTCTCTGGGTCTCAAGACAATCTTTCTTACGGAGCTGATACTGAGGAAGCAGCTTTACTCCTTGGGGACATCAGAGTCCCACAAGAAGACAGCAAGGCCTTTGCCATGCCTTAGACTGTAGGGGAGGAGGCAGACCCTTCATGGTGTTTTGCCCAAGTCCCTGTGGCACAAGGTTCAAGTGCCCATGCATTGATTTCTAGGATTTACAGTTCGTGCACTGCTGAGGATTGGGGGTAAAAGGCAAACACATTCTTTTTTGCTTGTTTCTGCCTTCATCCTTTTTTTCAGCTCTGGTTTAAGGGATTGGCATCCAGGATAAATCAAATCTTCCTGAAACAGGAAAATAGTGGGTGCAAAGGGTTTTTATACTCCCATCAGAGCTGAGAAGGTTAATTAAGGCACGAGAAATTAAAAGCTGAAAAGGCAAAATTCGGGGGAAGAGTACATGGTGGAGGACATTGCCTCTCTTTGGGTTTCCAGAGGAAGCACAGGGCTGAGAGAGCTTCTATCTTGTGCCTGGTTAGGGAGGAGGAGGACTTGGGAGGACAACTGCGTCCTTGATGAGAGGTTCCTTCCATTTGAGTGAACGCTCGCTGGTCATGAACTCTAGATGACCAACACGGATGGGCCAGCATCCTGGCACAACTGAAACAAAGAGGCTTTTACTTCCAGGATTTTTCTGTTTGCCCAGGAGGCCACTAAATCTTACTGGATTGTTTGCCCATAATAGCAATGTGGGACTGGGTGACATTGGGCACTAGAGGTCACTGAACTGGCCTCTGAAATCAACCTCATCTCATAAACCCTCTGCTAATGAAACATGAATGTCCCTTGGGCCAACTGCTCTGGTATCTAAGGAATGTGGTGGCTGAGGCTGTTGCTCTGATACCTTCTGTAGCCTATGGACATTCAGGGTCTTAAATACTGAGGCTGAAAGAGTGTAAGCCACTCCAGAAAAAGAGCCCAGATGGTGAGCTGCTGACAGAAGCGTCTCTCTACTCAGGCTGTAACCTTAATGGCTGAGATTGACACATTGAATTGAAGGGTCAGCAAGCAAAAGAAACCGTGAGAATTTGCATGAACTTTAAGTTACAAGGGAAGAGAACTTACGTTTTTGGACTTCAGCTTTCCTTGGGAAACTAGGCATAAGGCCCAACTTAGAGCACCATGTATGTGATCGGCGTTGTAGTTCCTGGAGAAATTCTGTGTTGTCATTTGCATTTGTCACTTACTCCTGAGTGGGCTGTCTAGACAATGTGGCCATGCATAATTTAAAGTTAGAAATAGAGTAGTGGCCGCCTTTGTGGCCTAAAGTTCAGTGTGACCTTGAGTTAATAGGCATTTGACCATTCCAGAGTTCTGGAATGGTGGCAGAAATGGAACTGCCCATCACTCCCGAAGGAGAAGTTGCTGCTTGCAGAGGAGCCATACAGAAAGGAGGAGCAGGCCTGTTTTGATGAAATTCTGGTCCCCCTCTTCTGTCTCAGTTCTCAGAGGACAAATGCTCCTGGTTGATCATGTGTTTCATTGTGAAGGCTGTAGATCAGTCACCTTGAGTAAGAGAAATCATGTTTCCCTGACCAGCCTGGCTCCTGGAACTTCCAGAGTTACAGAGGGGTTGAGGAGAAGAAACCACTCTTCTCACCCCCAGTGTGATTACAACGGCTCCCTTGATGATGGGGTTAGAATATGGCATTGCCCCTGCAGAGCCTAATTTCCCCTCTCATTTGGCCTTGTTTTTTGGGAATTTTTTCATGCATTCTTGCATGGGGCAGGCCTAGATTCTTGGTGAGGAGAGACGCAGGAGGTCAGCTGTTCTTTCTGTAACTTAAGAGTACCCCCATAGGAAGGCGAAGGAAGACTACTTTATCCTTGGAGCTAATTAGCAGCCATCAGACGGACACACTGATCCCCATCTGAATTCTGTGGCATCTCTCAATTGGTTTAAGCCATGGAAAGAAGAGGAATGCTTTATGAGCACTCTAAGTTCCTGCACTTTCTTTTCTTTCTGGTGGCCACAGGTGTCCCACAGAGCAAGGCTAGAATCCCATGATCACAGACATGGTGTGCATTCATTCCCAGCCCCTTCTTCGCACAGATCGCTCCTCTGCTGAGGGCCAAGGGCTCTGATGGCAGGGAAAGCCTGTCTTGTAGATGTGGCATCCTCAGCAGCTGGTACAGTACCTGGTGCACTGTCAGCCCTCAATAACTGTAGAGTCCAGTTGTTCCTTAAGATTGCCAGAGAGGGAAATGCACTTCGTTTTCCCTGGTACTGCAAGGTACTCAACTTCTTCCAAATGCCTAACCTGGAGTTTCTAATTATTAGACTATTTTTTTTTTTCACATTTTGCTAAGTCTTAAAATCTTTTTTGAGAACTCACTGGTTAATTAGAGAAACCTTCCCAGATGCAAAAATAGAGCAGGCTCCCTGGCTGTCCAATATGGTAGCCTTGGGAACTGCATGCAGTTACTCCTGGTGGTGCCGAAATAGAGAATGCACAATGGGGTTTGAACGCTTTGTGAAGAATGTAAAAGGCTTAGTTCATAGTTTTTTCTATTGATTACATGTTGAAATCATAATATTTTGGATATGCTGAGATAAATGAAATATATATTATTTATGCTTATTTCGCCTGGTTCTTTTTTATCTCTTAAAAATGTGCCTACTGAGAAATGTAGAATGCCATGTGCAGCTTGCATTTGTGGCTTGCGTTGTGTTTTCACTGAACAGAGCTGCTCTAGGTTCTGCTGATCTTAATTCTCATCTTGAACCAGAAAGGAAACGGGGAAGGCAGGGGCTTATTGTGTATCTTTAAGGAAGTCCTCGCTTTCCTTTGGCCTCTGTTTTCACTGCTGTGAAGTGGATCCCATGCCCCGTAAGGTCACTTCCAAATTCCCCTTTCATGGCTTGCATAGAAGGGCCAGCTTCCCCAGAGGCTTTACCATAGAGGTGTTCAAATATTTATTGACTGGTAGAGCGTGGCCACCTACTGATCTTGGTAGATCTGGGCCATCAGCAACAGAATGGCTGTGACTGTGTGTCCTGACTGAACGTGTGTTGTGATGCCACCAACCAACAGGAAATCTCATAAACAAAAGAAGTAAAATTGGCTTAAATAGATGAACAGAACGGGAAGGAGCATGGATGTTCATTTCTCTGCTGATTTAGATGTTTTGTTTTTTTGACCTCTGTGACTAAACTACATCTTGACAACAATTGGAGGATGAATCAGTTCTTTGTGTTCAGGCAAATGGCCAGTAGAGGTGCTTAATACAACACAGGAGAGAGATGCTGCATTCGGAATGATGACCATCCCCTCCCCATGCCCTAATCACTGTCCCTACAAATTTAAATACGATACTCAGCGCTGGTTATGGAAACAGCAATCTAAATGGCTCGATTTTTCTTCATCAGACTTTGCTTAATACAGACTCATTGAAGTGGAAATCTAGTTTGTACAGAATTATTTCCAGTTTGTTGGATTTTTTAAAAGGACCTGTTTATAGGAAGACACATAATGAGCTCCACTGAGCTGGCCTCTGAAATCAGAATCTCATCTCATAAACCCTCCGTTAATGTGCTCTGATCTCTTTGCCTTGTTCCTCTCATCAGCCCTGCCTGTTGGCCTGATTTCTGAGGTTATGTCCTCACAATGGGCATTCTTTTATTTCCTCAGCCTGGCATCTGATGTGGGAGAGGATGTGTACGTCCTACTACAGAAACCAAAATGGCCAGATATTTGCCATCCCATGTCCAGGGAGTGGGAGTGCAGTCATGTGATCCAGGCTTGTCCAAGCAGACGCTTCTACCCAAGACCGTAAAGCTGGAGTTAGCGATGCTGAGAAACAGGGGAGAGAGAATTCATTCCTCTGTCAATGGCATCCACAGTCTCGGGGTAGAAGTGATACTCATGGTCTCAGGTGGGCAGCAGGCAGGTGCTAGAAGTAGGGAGTGACCTGTGTGTGGCAGTGATGTCTCAGCTAGACGAAATCGGACCTGTCTTTCCCTATCTCTTCTCAGCATCCTTGAGGCTGTACCAGAGAGGTGTTCAAATATTGTCCAGTATAGCATGGCTGCCTCCTAAGGGGAAGATAAGTCTCTCCCTTATCTTCCTCTACTGTTTACAAAGGCTGCATTTTCCATTTTCTAATATACCATGTTACTTACTTTCTAAAATGTCTATTGTTCATGGTTTTCTCCACTGGAATGCAAGCTTCATGGGGATGAGTGCTTTGTCTGTTTTGTTTGCCAATGTATCCCAAGGGCCTCGCGCATGGTAGGCACCCGATCCATCATTGTTAAATTAAGTATTTGTTGGAAGAATGAACAAAGTCTTCCTGTGGTGGGATTTTGGTGATCTGGTTCCCCTCTATTCCCTCCTCTTTTTTCCTGAATCTTATTCTACAGCATACCCATGGATCTTAGGAATCACCCAGTACCATTTCCAATGCATCCCGTTTTTCTTCCTTTAAGTGAACCAGAATCAGTTTGTTATTTGCAAGCCAGATCTGAGACTGGAATAAGGTCAAATCCTTTAATTTGTGAACACCTAGGGGGGATTTTGCCACCAGCGGTTATTTGGCAATTTTTATTTTTTGTTGTCCTAACTGGGAGATATTTTTTTGTTGTCACAACTGGGAGGTGTTACTGGCATTTAATGGGCAGAGGCCAGGGAATCTGCTGAACATCTTACCGTGCCCAGCACAGCCCCTGTACAGCAGTTATCTAGTCCAAAGTGTCAACTGTGCCAAGATTGAGAAACTCTGTTTCACCTCCTAGGAATGTCTGCAGTGGAATCAGGTGGCCCTGAGGGATGGAGGTACAGGTTCCATAGCCTGGGGACCTGGATTGGATCCCGGCTCTATGTCTGATTAGCTGTGCGATGAGCCATGCGTCCCTTGTTGCTGCTGACCTGTGTTTTCGTGATCTGTTCAATGAGGACGATAATGCCTACTTTTGAGAGGAGTTTAGAGACTTACAAGAGGAGATATATGTGACAGTAGCTGATAGACTGTGATGGGACATGCTAGGTGCCAGCCTTGCCTTCCACTCCTGAGGGCCACTATTCTAAAGTGGAGTGTTTCTGGGAATTTTGAACTTTAAGTTAAATCCACAATGTGATGTCCCTCAGAGTGAAGAGAAAGGGATGGGAACTGTCCTGTCCTGCAGATGGAGCCCGGGGAACAGGACAGCAGGCAAGCAAGGAAGGGCCAGGCTGAGAGCTGGGCCTGGCTGGGGCAGCAGAATGCCAGCTGCTGCCTAAGTTGTCACCTTAAGGGGCTATATTTGCAAGGCCAGCTCTCTCCTGCAGCTGCTGTATTGCTCTTTGTATGTCAAGACTCCACCCATGTGGTTTCAAGGTCAAGCTCACCATTGTCAGCGACAGAAGAATCTGAGAACAAGTAGAGTCTTCCTTGCCCAATTATGACTTTTGTTCTTATGAAAGTGAAGTTTATTAATTTGTTATTTCTGAGGGCCTGATATGGGTCACGGATGATGTTGAGATGGAGAAACAGAGGAGAATACTTATCAAAGTTCTCAGATTCTCAAAGGGAAGAATTATTGTTCAGTAATCATTAAAATAACTTGGGATAAATGGCAACAGATTTATACATAATGTGCCCTAAGGATAAAGAAGCAAGAAGCTGTGCCAAGGGGATCTGGGGAATGAGTCACAGAGGAGATGACACTGGGGCGGAATCTTGTAGGATGAGAAATGATGGGAGAGATTTTTCTGCTCCCAGAGAATAGCATTTGGAAAGGCCCAGAGGTAGAATAAGCATTCCTGATGTGGGAGAGCCCCCAAGAATCTCTGTAAGGTTAGAGCAGAGCACTTGGAAGACAGGTTAGAGATGAGCTCTAAAGCAGTTGTTTTCAGCCTTGGCTGCACACCGAAATCCCTGGGGCTTTCAAAAACGCTACCTCCTGTAGACCACCCCCACCCCAATTCTCAACAGCTCATAAATAGTTTCCCAGGTGATTCCAATATGCAGCCAAGGTTGGGAACCCCTGCTCAAAGACAGAGGTTCCACATCAGGAAGGAAGGCAGCAGCGTGTAGTAGTGGGATCAGTTGGGCCTTGGAAACTGGGGTTCAGGTTTAAAACTTAGATTTAGAATTGGGTTCAAGTCCCACATCTATGCTTCTAGCTAGGTAACTACTTCTGTAGGTAACTACTTAACTGTGACTTTTAGTTAAAAAATTGGAATAATGACTTAACCTCTCAAGGGGGTTATAAGATCCAAATAATCCTTATAAAGTGGTTGGTACACCGTAGACTTTGAGCAAATGTTAGCTCCTCGTGCCTCTTCCCTTACAGTAGTTCCTGTTAAGGAATTTAGCACTGTCCTCTTAGTGATGGGGAGCTGCCCAAAGATAATCAGATGACATTATTGCATTATTGAATGTGGTTTCTCCCTGAAATGCAGAAGATATACCAGAGAGGGGAAGCTTGTGTGAAAGAATATGAATAAACATGGCTTTCCCAAAGCAATGGCAACAAAAGCCAAAATAGACAAATGGGATCTAATTAAACTAAAGAGCTTCTGCATAGCAAAAGAAACTAGCATTAGAATGAACTGGCAATCAACAGAATGGGAAAAATTTTTTTGCAATCTACCATCTAAGAAAAAGCTAATATCCAGAATCTACAAGGAACTTAAACAAATATACAAGAAACAACCCATTCAAAAAGTGGGCAAAGGATATGAACAGACACTTCTCAAAAGAAGACATTTATGCAGCCAACAAACATGAAAAAAAGCTCATCATCACTGGTAATTGGAGAAATGCAAATGAAAACCACATTGAGAGACCATCTCATGCCGGTTAGAATGGTGATCATTAAAAAATCAGGAGACAACGGTTGCTGGAGAGGATGTGGAGAAATAGGAACAATTTTATACTGCTGGTGGGAGTGTAAATTAGTTCAACCATTGTGGAGGACAGTGTGGCAATTCCTCAAGGACCTAGAAGTAGAAATTCCATTTGACCCAGCAGTCCCATTACTGGGTATATACCCAAAGGATTATAAATCATTCTATTATAAAGACACATGCACACATATGTTTATTGAAGCACTGTTTACAATGGCAAAGACCTGAAACCAACCCAAATGCCCATCATTGATAGACTGGATAAGGAAAATTTGGCATATATACACCTTGGAATACTATGCAGCCACAAAAAGGATGAGTTCATGTCCTTTGTAGGGACATGGATGAAGCTGAAAACCATCATTCTCAGCAAACTGACACCAGAACAGAAAATTAAACACTGCATGTTCTTGTAAGTGGGTGTTGAACAATAAGAACACATGGACACAGGGAGGGGAACATCACACACTGGGGCCTGTTGGGGGACTATGGGAGGGATAGTAGGGAAGCGGGGGGCTAGGAGAAGGATAGCATTAGGAGAAATATCTAATGTAGATGATGGGGTGATGGATGCAGCAAACTACCATGGCACATGTGTACTAACTTGCATGTTCTGCACATGTACCCCAGAACTTGTCGTAATAAACCCATGGCTTTCTGTGTTGTCTAGAATTGCCGCCAATGCCTTAAAGTTGAGGAAAACAAATACTAAATATTCCACATTGAGAATATGGACACAGAGCCATCTCCCTGTGTCATAGAGAGTACCTTTCTGAAAATCTCATGCCCTGCTGTCTCTAACCTCCCCCAAGAACCAGCACTTGAGTGCCTGCTAGCTATATGGAGGGCATGGATGGTCAGTCGGTGTACCTAAGAGAACACTTGGGAGAGCAGATAGGATAAGAAGTTTAAGTTTTAAATGCAACTGGACTTTAAAAAGAATTACCTAAAAGTGACCAGAAAGCTATGTAGTTTTGCCCTAAGTGTCATCAAGGTGGTGATAAGACATATACACCATGGTATATTATGCAGCCATCAAAAACGATGTTTGTGTCCTTTGTAGGGACATGGATGAACCTGGAGACCATCATTCTCAGCAAACTGACACAAGAACAGAAAATGAAATACCGCATGTTCTCACTCATAGGCGGGTGTTGAACAATGAGAACACATGGACACAGGGAGGGGAGCAGTACACAGTGGGGTCTGTTGGGAATACAGGAAGGACAGCTGGGGGTGGGGAGCTGGGGAGAGATAGCATGGGGAGAAATGCCAGATATAGGTGAAGGGGAGGAAGGCAGCAAATCACACTGCCATGTGTGTACCTAGGCAACTATCTTGCATGTTCTTCACATGTACCCCAAAACCTAAAATGCAATAAAAAAAAAACACTCTAAAAAAAAGTGGTGATAAGAGAAACAGACAAGGCAGAGTTAAACACTCTGAAAAAAATTTGTGTCCCACTGAGTTCAGACCATCAACAAGCCAGTTCCATATTTTCAATCTTTAATAACAGCAAAGTATTTTATATAACTTTGAGAATAAGATTTAAAAATGTATATTTCAGAAAGATTTTGAAATTTATTATAGAGTTGAAAACAGCATCCTCTTATAATTTTTATAGAAAGAGTCCATATTTGGGGCTTCTGGCTTCTGCTTGGGATGTAGAGAGTGCGGAGGAAAATAGTTTTCATTTTTACAGCGAAGACAGTATTGGAAACCTACAAATATACAGCTTTTCTTGAATTCATCAGGGAGCTGAGGCTGCAGGACAACTGACTGAAATAAAACCTAGGGAGAGGCAGCATCAGCAAGGAGAGATGGGTCATGAGCATTTACTTACCCAGGGTAGTTGGCAGTGGATGCTGGTAAGAAGAATTCAGTGAAAACCTTAACAAAATGTTAAAGGCACAGTGTGGGCTAGTGAGACATTATGCAGTATCTGGGACCACAGACACAAAGGGAATTCCCACCCACCTGAGACTCTTCTCCAAGGATTTCAACAGGTACTCAGAAAAAACATTAGGGGCAGGGTAAGAGTCCTAAGAAAGTGTCCCTTCTGGTACACGACTCGGGGAGTGGAACAGCATATCTTCTCTCTGGGTCTAAGTCCCACATCCCGTGGGATAGGGAAAACTACTTTGCCTATAGGGCACTGGTGAAAACTCATTGCAGTGGGGGAAAGGAAACAGAAAAAACCTCTGCCCCTAAGAGTGGGGTAAGGATATGTGCCTCGTCCAGACCTACAACTGGGGGCAGGGAGGACCACTGAAAATATCCCACCCTTAAGATTCGTGGATACAGTGCCTGTCCATGTCTGAGGCTTAACTAAGAATATTGAAAATGATTCCCCCATTTTTCACCCACCTTATCCGGCTAATAAATGTCAAGTAACATTGGTATATTCTAGGAGAGGGGCAACAGCATGGGAAGAAACCTCCTCTGAAATGTAGTGCAAAGGGAAGCCCCAAAGTTGTGGGTAGAGCATGGTAAGAAACTCTCTCTGGCATACCAGCCCCTGCTCTGAACAAAAAGCAACACCAGAGAATTTTGAAGACCGTAGAGCACTGAGATTAACAACAAATTCCAAAACTTGTTTAACTCCCAACTATATTGATTCAAACCTTACGTAAAAGTCCTGATGGAAGGAAAGGAATTTCCAGGCATAATACTTAATACATTCTCCAATGTCCTATCAGCTTTCAACATGTATTTATGAAGCATGCAAGGAAACAAGAAAAAACCAACACACCGAGAGAGAAAGAAACCATAACAGACTCAGATCCAACACAGAAGTTGGAACTGTCACACGGGAAATTTAAAACAACGATTAATATGTTAAGTATAATGGAAAAGGTGGGCAACATGCATGAACAGGCGGGTAGTTTTATTAGAGAGATGGAAACTATGAAATAATTGGATGAAAGTGCTAGGACTGAGAACCATAGTAACACAGAAGAATTCTTTCTATGGGCTCATTAGTAGACGCAACAGAGCCAAGGAAATGATCAGTGAACCTGAAGATAAGTGAATAAAAATTAGCTAAATGAAATTTAAAAAGGAAAAAGTTTGTTTTAAAAAACCCACAAGAAACCCAGAACAGAGGATTCAAAATCTGTGCCACAATGTCAGTGGTGTAGTAGAGCTGGCTTTCACTAGCTTATGAGAGCCAGTTATGCCCATATATTTCCAACTCTTTGTTCAGTGACAAAGCACTGAACTGAAACCGACCTTAGTGGAATTATTTATCATGGAAATCAGCAAATGCCACAAATCAGGAACCATTCTCCACTCCCTGGAAAGCTTATTGTTGCAAGTTAACCATTGGACAATGTCAGGCAGAGGCCAAGTGTATGAGCAAATTGAATCTGAGTGACAAGAGAAAAAGAATGGCCGAAGAATGGTTCTACTAGGGATACAACCCACTTGCTGCCTACAAGAGCTTTTACTTTAGATGCTATCAACTAGGAGATGAGCAGAAATTTCTCCAGCCAGTTTCAATCTACATGAATGCTATAAAATTTCTTGCCTTTGATGGCACTCTCCATTGCACTGATACAGATTTTTCTGTTTTTAGACATTTTATTAGAAAATTGGGAGATGAGGAAGATGATTGCATGGGTTTCACTCTCCATCTGGTAACAGGCTAGAGAAGCTCTTGAACAGAAGAATAACATCATTTAAGTGGGGGTTGTGGAGTGACCTTTTTGTACTCTCCTTCCACATATAGATTTTCCACTTACCGTGTCAGCAAACCTTGGACTAACAATCCTTGCAACTTGTTCCTTCCCAGACAGCTCCCAGGCCTCAAGGCAAAGCACCATTTCCTTGTCGCGACCTTCTTGAGGTCCATGCTCAGATGATGGTTTAAGCTCCCACCTTTGAAGTTTTCCAGATCCCTCGCTTGTATCCCCTTTGGTTACAAAACTTCTCCTTTGTTAGACCTTGTATGGTGTCAGAGATCATTCATTCATGCAGGATAATTTTTGACTGTTCCTTGCCTACTTTGATTGAATTCTGGATTTTCCAGTTGAGGACACTGGCTCTTGTTTCAATGGGATTTTTTACTCTACACATTAAAAAGTGATATGGCAAAACTTTTATTTTTCTGCCCAGTAGCTATTCTTCTCCTTTTTCTTACTAAAACAAAACAAACTCAAACAAAACCCCCTTTATTGAGAATTGTATTGTGCTCAGATGAAAACTATTCTTCTACATGAAAACCAGTAGTTGTAAACAGAAACCATCTGGGGATTATTGAGAAGGTTTTGCTTTCTGAAGCACTATCCCTTCCTCCTCCTGGTCCTTCCCCATTATTGGAACTTGGATACAATGACTGGAGCTGAAGCATCTTTCTTCCAACTATGAGGAAAAAGCAAGATAATTTTAGAGATATAGAGATCTTGGCCCTGACATCCTTGAGCCAACAAAGCAATGCCAGCAATTATCTATCTCTAGGCTTTCTATTATATGACAGAAATAATCTCCCTTCTTACTTAGGCTTCTCTCTTTTTGAGATGGGGTCTTGCTATGTTGCCCAGGCTGGTCTCAATCTCCTGGGCTCAAGCGATCCTCCTCCCTCAGCCTCCTGAGTAGCTTTGCTTACAGAGGTGAGCCACCATGCCTGGTTCAGCTTCTCTTGAGTTTTCTGTAACGGTTAACCAAATTCAATGACTGGCTGATATTGGTAATGTATTGTTTACAGGGTGTTCAAATGCAAGTAAACTCAAAATGGCTTAATGGACCCAGAAACTTATCATCTCATATAGGAAGGAAGCCCCTGGGTCAGACACACTGGAAGTGTGACACTTCAGAGCCCCAGCTATTCTTTCCTGCATGTGTTTTGGCTCTGGCCTTCCCTGCACATTGCTTTCATCTCCAGATCGTCTGCAGTAGTTCCACACATCACATCCAAACCTGGCCACACTCACTTGAAAAAGGAAGATCACCTCTTCCTGTGTCTCTGTTTTATCTTTCACAGGTGGTCCCCAGCAGGCTTCTCCTTACATCTCTCAACCAGCATCATAGGACACGCTCATTCTTAAAGCAGTAGCCCGTGCCTGGGTGGGGAGGTTGTAGTCCCTGGGTAAAGTCAGGTTTTCTTAGGAAGGAGAGGAGGTTGGCCCTTGAGTAGGCAGCCAACAGTGTCTGTTATAGATAGGGATGTCAGTGCCAGGTTGCTGACCTCTGGCATTTACTATTGATCTTCAATTTTCTGGCTTTAAACCCATCAGTGATTCCAGAGTACAGCACACTGTATTGAATTCAGAGGCGTGCCTCTGAGCACCAGCTCACCTGCTGTTGCCTCTGTGATTTACAAAGTAATCGTACATGTTTTATGGCAATCTAGGTTTCTGAGACAATATTTGCACAGGCTGGGCTGAGGCACGGCTGAGGATGAGAGAACTGACATTCCTCATATACCTCACCAGGCAGTGAAATCTCTTAACAATTCTTCAAAGAACAAAGAGAGAAAATTGTTGCTATATCAGAAGGGCAGTTATTAACTAGGTCACTCTGACCATATACATCTAAGTGAGAATCAGTTAAGAGACATCCTGTGTGGCACCAGGTACTCGTGCTTAGCCAGACCACCCTGACAATTTAAAATCTCTGAGTGTCAAAGTTTTCTTTGGTAAAACCAGAATAATAAGAACTATATTACGAGAGGAGTCTACCCACTCAGAGAACAGTTTTATACAAAGATATGCTGAGTGAGCGCAGATGAAAACTGAAATCAAATATGGGGAAATGCGATGTAAATTGCTAAACATCCTAGAATTTCATTTATTTTTTCAAAAATTGATTTGGCAAACATTCATGACTAGCCATTCTGTTCCAATAGCTAGACAGGCAGAGTGTTAACAATGACCCGTACTTCCCCTCAGGAGATGTAAACCAGTAGGAAAGATGGACAGTGAGTGTATGTGTTATATAATAACAAAGCAAGAGCAGCCATGGACTTTCGTTCCAGGACAGCTTAAAAGGAAATGTTAAACTATGTGGGAGAAATTGGAAGGGTATACTAGTTATCATAATGCTATCTGTGGCACTGCAGCAGCAGCAGCAACAAAATTGCAAGTTTCAGTCGCTTGACTTTATGGAAGTTATTATCCATTTAATAGTTTATTGCAGGGGGTTTCGGTGGGTGGGGACTGGGGTTAGGGAGATGGAGAAGTTCTACTCTACGTCTCTGGAGATTCCGTCTAATAGAGGCCATGCCTCTTCAATGTGCTATGGCTTCTGGGATCTCTATTAAGAGTTGAACTCCAGCCAGCTGATAGGAGAAGAGAGAGATTGAAGAAGATACATGCAGTTTTTAATTATCTTAGCCTGGAAGTGACACTCATCCCTTTTACTCGCATTTTATTGGCTAGAACCAATCAAATGGCCCCATCCAGGCTTTAGAGGGTTGGAAATGTATTCCCTGGCTGCGTAGCGTTTTTTCAAAGTCAGCTCTGACCTACGGAAAGGAAGTTTAAGTCTTCGGTGGGCAGCAAGCCAAGCCCCAGAGGACTTCCTGGAAGAAGTAGACCTAAGGTAGAGTTTTGAAGGACAAATTGTCATTAGCCAGAAATTCTGCATATGGACAAACATTCCAGCCAGAGTGAAAATGTTTGCAAGGGCATTCATCATGCTAAAATTTGGAAAGATTTAGAATCATCTTTGTCCATTAAAAAGCTTTCAGAAGTTTCATATTTGATAGTGTTCAATAGAGCAATTTATTATCCATCTGCGTGGGACAAAGATCTGTAATGCAATTTCTGGGTTGAGAGATGACTTCAATTTTCTTGCTAAGAAAGCTGTCTGGGTGTGGGATTTGATCATGAGTTCATCTGAGGATTAGATGAGTCAGATGGATAGCTGGCATGTCCTCCATTCAGGGCCAGAAGCTGAGTGGGTCAAGCATGAGGCCGGGGCAAGGAGAGATGTAGCCAAGTTGAGGAGCAGGACAGGCTTTGAGTTGCAGGGACAGCGCCTGGGGGAGGCTTAACATGGAGGACGGTCAACCTAATGGCCTTTCTGAATTTTTGTTTCTTCATCTGCAAAGCCATGCTACTTGTGAGTGCCCTGTCCTGCCCGCTTAAGCCACATGGTGGTTGGAAAATAATAAATAGCAAATTAGGGAAGGTCTAAACGAATAAGTAGAGATGCTTGTGAATGATTAAGTGTTATGCCAATTGATGAATTAATTTGCATTTCTGTTCCATGTTTGACGAATAGTTATTCTGGGACAGATGTAGAGCTAGAAGATGATGAAGGACCATGAATGTAGGTAGCAAACTTTAGGTATATTCTACAAGGTGTGGGAAACCGCTGACAGTTTTCGTTCAGCCAAATGGCCTAATAAACAGTGTTCTTTCGGGAAGATAAGCTGGTGGCCATGTGAGGACTGTGACCCTATCAGTTCTGTTTTGTGAATTGCTCCTGAATTTGTTCCCTCCTCTCCAGTCCTACAGACACTGCTAGTTCATACCTTAACACTTCTGTGCAATGACCTCCTAAATGGTCTTCTTACTTCTAGCCTCGATTGCTTTAATTCATTCATCTTATGCACCTAGAGAATTTTATCCAATTATTTCTTGGCTTATACATTCATTTATTTGTTCAATTCACACAGCATTTATTTTATTTATTTATTTATTTATTTTTTGAGATGGAGTCTTACTCTATCGCCAGGCTGGAGTGCAGTGGCGCAATCTCAGCTTACTGCAACCTCAGCCTCCCAGGTTCAAGTGATTCTTCTGCTTCAGCCTCCCGTGTAGATGGGACCACAGGTGCGTGCCACCATGCCTGGCTAATTTTTGTATTTTTAGTAGAGATGGGGTTTCACCATGGCCAGGATGGTCTCAATCTCTTGACCTCGTGATCTGCCAGCCTCGGCCTCTAAAAGTGCTGGGATTACAGGCGTGAGCCACCGCACCCGGCCTATTTCTTTATTTTTTATTGTGCTTTAGGTCCTGGGGTACATGTGCAGATCATGCAGGATTGTTGCATAGGTACTTACATGGCAAGGTGGTTTGCTGCCTCCATCCCCCATCACCTCTATCTGGCATTTCTTCCCATGTTATCCCTCCCCAACCTCCCCACCTCCCTGCTGTCCCCCCATCCCCCTGCTACAGACCCCAGTGTGTGATACTCCCCTCCATGTGTCCGTGTGTTCTCATTGTTAAACACCCACCTGTGAGTGAGAACATCACCCAGCATTTATTGAGCTCTATCATGCATAAGGCCTTGGGAACATGGCAGTAATATTTGCTCACGGGTAGGTCTTAGCATACTGCTACTCCTTACCCCCAATACAGAAAAGTGTGGGCCATGCTAAGAGGTTTTCAGCACCACTGACCAGCCTGTTACCATTCTCATTGCTTAGCATTTCTTTCTCTGCCTTACAGTTTTTTTGCATTCTGTATACTGTTTGCTATTAAAGTGGCAAGCAGGACTCTAGGATAAAGAGCAGGTAGAATTATGCTTTGGAGATTTAATAGTGAGGTGACCTTGGGTAAATCACTTAGGCTCTCAGTTTTTCTATTTGTAAAGTGAGAATTATAAAGCATACCTTAAACATCCACCATAAAAATCAATGAAATAAGGCATGTAAATTGATTAGCATGGTATCCTATATCGTTTATGTGTGGGTTTGGTTATAAGTAACAGAAAATCTGACCATTGATGTTTAAACAAATATGTACCAAGAGACTGAAAGTAGTTTTTGATATTGATTTGATGGTTCAAAAATGACAGAGCTGAATTTCTTGACCTTTTCCTCATGCTGGTCACCTCATGGTTATAAGATGGCCGCTGCAGTTCCAGACTTCACGTCTACATCCAAAGTGGAAAGACAAGAGGAAGGGACACTGCCTGCCATATTACTTCCCCTTTTATCAGGAAAGCAAAGCTCTACTGGACCTTGAATGGGAAGTAGCAGACTTCCCATTAGATTATTTTGTACAGAAGCAGATCATATGGCCTTCTCCAACTGCAAGGGAGGTTGAAAATTTAGAGAAAAAAAATTTCCAGATCGGTGGAGACAAATCATGATTTGTCACTTGAGGATGAGCACATTGCCACTCTGAACAAATCTGAAGTCCCATTAATAAGAAAGAAAAGTGAATAGTATTCAGGAGCAACTTTTAGTGTTTTCCCCCAAATGCCATCCATGTTCATGTGCCTTAGGCATTTGCAGATGGTAATTCATGTTGTCTCCAACACTCTCTTCTCACACTGTACCTATACAATTTGGTATCCTTTTTCAATATCAAAAGCAATTTTACATTTTGTCACTTATTCAGTATCATTCATGTATATATATATTGAGACAGAGTCTTGCTCTGTCTCCCAGGCTGCAGTGCAGTAGCACAATCTCGGCTCACTTCAACCTCCGGCTCCAGCTCCTGGGTTCAAGTAATTCTCTGCCTCAGTCTCTGGAGTAGCTGGGATTAAAGGCGCCTGTCACCACAGCTGACTAATTTTTATATTTTTAGTAGAGATGGGGTTTCACCATCTTGGCCAGGCTGGTATTGAACTCCTGACCTCATGATCCATCTGCCTTGGCCTCCCAAAGTGCTGGGATTGCAGATGTGAGCCACTGTGCCTGGCCCAGCATCATGATTTTTAAAGGATACACAGGGGTCCATTAACTGGTTGCAGCATGGTTTATTTAACCTTTTGTTTTTTTGAGATGGAATCTAGCTCTGTCTCCCAGGCTGGCGTACAGTGTTGTGATCCTGGCTCACTGCAACCTCTGCCTTCTGGGTTCAAGCAATTCTCTGCCTCAGCCTCCTGAGTAGCTGGGATTACAGGTGCCCACCACCATGCCTGACTAATTTTTTTTGTATTTTTAGTAGAGATGAGGTTTCACCATCTTGGCCAGGCTGGTTGCACTCTTGACCTCTTGATCCTCCCGTCTCTGCCTCCCAAAGTACTGGGATTACAGGTGCGAGACACTGGGCCCTGCCTATGTAACCATTTTTCAATAGTTGGATGTTTATGTTGTTTCAATTTATTATTATATAAGAGGATATTTAATTTTGTTAAGTTTGTGTTCTTGGCCACATACATTACACAGATTATCTCATTCAAACCTTGAAACATTTCTGTGTGGTTGGCATTATTTCATTCAGCAGTCATGGATCTCTAGGTGCAGAGAAGTTAGTTTACCCTAAGTCCTACAGCTAGTGAGTGGTAGAGTAAGGATTCACACAGAATATGCTTTAACTAACAAGCCTGGACCTTCTTCACTGGGACCTACGCTGAGATGGACATAGTGAAAAACCACAGCTACACCAAGGCGTGTATCGGACCTCTCAGGACCTCGCAGGTTCCCCATCTCTATGGCTTTCGGGCATCTCTTCCTGAACTGCCGCCCTGGATAGACCCCGTCCAGCTTCACGGAGGCACAGCTTATTGCACTTCAACTCCTGCTCCCGGGTTCCTTGTTGAATCTGGGGTGTGAGACATGGTGGGACCCTCTCAGCATCCACACGTGTGTAAACATGGAAGTATGAAGCAATTAATGCCTCTTGGGGCAAAACTTTGACCAATGGGAGATGAAGCCATGGAATAGTCTTCACCTCACACCCCCACCTACCCGTGGACACCCTGAGTCACAGTCATGCTAGGCCTTGGAGAGGCTGTCGAGTGAGATCAAGCAATCCGTCTCGCTTAATACCTAGCAATGGGCAGCTCAGTAAGGCACCCTATGTTCTTCCTTCTTTCTGCTTCCTTCCCCTTTTCCTCTTACCCGTTTCCCTGACATTACATCCTTTAATAAAGTAATTGCACATAAATGTTCATAACTTCAGCCCAGTTTTCTGGGAAACCCAGGCTAAGATAGTGCATAAAGTTTTTTCATGATTTAGGATGATTTCCTTTTGTCTAAAACAGTTTCTGCTGTTGGGTTACTGAGTTTAAAAGTATGAATAACTCCATGCCTTTGAGAACATTACAACGGCCTTCAAATCTACGCAGCCCCGGCCTTTGGGTCACCCCGACAGATGACTATGGGGTCAGACCAGCCCCACTCATTACTGAGCCAAGGGCCAAGCTAAGGTCCTACGCAATGGCTCACAGAAAACACTGTAAATAGGAACATTGATGGCCACATTTATTTAACCAAAGCTGGTTCGATGATAATGTATGGAAAGATATAATCTTTGCTGGAAAGAAATTTTAACTCCATTTGGGTTTATGTTCCCTAGAGAAAGAAAACCTGGGCACACAGCCTTAAAGAGTGTGTCATTGCTGTCACTGTTGGACAGCTTCTTCCGGGAACTGCTTTTGAGTTTGCTCAGTCACAATCGTACACTTTCCAGGAGAATCCAAATATCAGATACCTCCGTGGGTAAGAAATGGTTATAGCCGACACCTTAATAAGAGCCAGGGGAAGGATTTCAATTCTTCAGGTGGGGCCTGCTAAGGTGTGTGCAATATAAATTATAACAGTCTTCAAATTTATTCAGCCCTGGCCCTTGGGTCAACCCATGGATGACTGTGAATCAGAGACAGGCCCCACCCAAACAACTGAAAGCCGTCTCCTGCCCTCTAACTAGGACCCAGGCGATGGGAATTTCTTACTCACGTCTTCTGCACTCTAACTAGGACCCAGGCGATGAGAATTTCTTACTCACGTCTTCTGCACTCTATCTAGGACCCAGGCGATGAGAATTTCTCACTCACGTTTCCTGCACTCTAACTAGGACCCAGGCGATGAGAATTTCTTATTCACGGAGGTGTCTGGTATTTGGTTTCTCCTAGAAAGTCTGTGGTTCTGAATAAGCAAACTCAAAAGCAGTCCCTGCAAAAGCTGTCCAAATTATCAGTCTCTCTCCAAATACGTGTTTCTGGGGCTAGACAGATTCCAGACCTGTCTCTCTGCCCCAGAAGCCTGCTACCTCTTCCTGCCTTATTTGGGCCCTGCCTAATGGACTTCTGATTATAGCAGTCCCAGAGTGAGCCCAGCTTACACAGAGGAAAAGAAATCAGCAGGGAACACTCACCTTATGATGCATAGCAAATGAGCTGCCGGCTGGAAATGCAAATTTTGAAGGATGAAAATCTTACTTCTGAATATATAATGGGTCTCTAATTAACTCACAGGTAATTAGAGCAATTACCAGGGGCCAGTGCGCTCCTTAAGGCTATGGGCCCAGGTTTTTTTTTTTTCTGCTTGGGAACATATACCCAAAGGGGGTTAAAATTCCTCTTCAGCAAAGATTATATTTTTCCATACATTATCATTGAACCAACTTTGACTGTGTAAATATGGTCATAAATGTTCCTATTTATAGCATTTTCTGTGAGTCATTGCCAGTGAGTAGGACCTTGGCTTTGCCCTCAGCTCAGTAATGAGTGGGGCCAGCCTGTCGTTGGTATGTGTGTACCAATAAGCATGGTGGGATGTGGAGTTCCACGTGGTCTGTGAGCTGCTTGCTTCCTCTGCTTCTCCACTGACTTCCACCTTGTGTGTCCTGATGAGCTGAAGTCCAGTTCCCTGTCTTCTCACTTCATCCAAGAGTCATGGCTTATTCCCAACTTCCTGGGAGGAGGGAAAGAAGAAGGAAGAGATGGCCTCCTCCCACTGGCTGGTTCTGAGCAGAGAGTAGGTTGCCAGAGATATAAGCTCCTCAGTGTAGATCTGTCGCCAGAGAGACCTCCGTGCACATGATAGGAGCCATGGGCTTCTGCCGGGGCCTAGGGGAGCCTTGAGGTGCGAATTAGAACAGGATTAATATTTTAGTTTTGCTGAGGTTAGTAAACTCTGCACTGTGCAAAGAAAATTAGATTTGTGTGCTAGGAGGCTTTGATTCCTAGTTCTAGTCTTGATTGACTATGTAATCTTGCCCTTTCCCCCAGAACTATTGTTCCTAAATGAGTAGGTCAGACTAGAGTAGGAATGGCAGGTGTTTGTCAAGCGTGCCGTTATCGCCATGGCCTCTGCTTATGGCAGGTATTGCTCATCGATTACAGATTTAATTTACCCTGAACCCAGGCTTGACCTCACAATTCTTATTAACAGCCCATACCTGGTAATCACACCAATTTATTAGAGTTGGCTTAAAATGCAGCCTGTTTACCTAGCGTCAAATGATCTCCAAAGTCCCTTCTACCAATATCCTGGAAACTGGTTAGTTCTAAGCAGGTGAACATCAGAATTGAAAGCTGGCTTACTCTAATCATTTGCTTAGCAAAGCTTCCCCACCCCCTCTGCAAATAACTCTCTGTATTAGTTTTCTTAGCAGCATAGCAAATTACCACAAACTTAGCAACTTAATATTTTTTCTCACCCCAAAACTTCCAGTTATTATTTTATAGTGTTGTAGGTCAGAAGTGGAGGCAGGCATGACTAGGTACTCTGGTTAGAATCTCCACAAGGCTGAAATCAAGGTGTCATTTGGCTGGAGCTCTGGGAGTAAATGTGTTTCCAAGTCATCCAGGTTGTTGGCAGAATTCAGTTCTGTGTGGCTGTAGGACTGAGGTCCCCATGTCCTTGCTGGCTGCTGGCCAGGGCTTGCTCTCACTTTTGAGAGGCTCCTTGCATTTCCTAGCTCGTGTCCTCTGTTTCACAAGAGGGCATCAAATCTCTCTAACTTTCCCTTCTGCCTTCCTCTTATGGACCCAGCCATAGAAAGTTCTCTACTTTTAAAGGCTCATACAACATTACATTAGGTTTCTGGTTAACTCACCCTTTTGAGGTCAATTGTGCCAGATGACATAACCACAGAGTGATAGCTCGTTATAATCACAGATTCCAGGGGATTAGGGTGAAACATCTTTGGGAGGTCATTTTAGAAATTCTGTCTACTATCCTCAATTAGACATATCACAGATTCTATGTAAACAAACTTGGAATTAACGGGTTTGACAAAGATGTTGCTTCATTCATTTAACAGTCAAGCCCCTGTTAACATGGGGCATTCTTTCTTCAAGAAGTGCAAAGTCTAGTGGGAGCCACTGATTATGCAGTAATATAGGGGCTGTTTCTAACACAGCTGGGCACGAAATCTATCAGTGGTGATGAAGAAATAACCAGTTCTGCTTGGGGTAGTGCGGAAGGGCGTTACTGACGTTGTGCTGGTAAAGGATCTAGTTCTGCCTCTGAATTGTATTTGGTAAGTACCCTTTTTCCTCCCCAGAATCTCATGGAAAATCATGGAAAGTTTAAAGAAGATGAGCTCTACTGGCCATTTCATTTCTATTGTCATTGGAACTTAAATTCCAGGCACATAAGTGTACAGGAGATGGTAGCAAAAATGAGTGAACATAAAGAGGGCAAGAAGATTCTAGAGATGGGTCTTTTGTCTGCCTGCCTCCTTAACTTTTAGTGTCAGCTGCATTCCTCTGTCCTGCTCAGAAGAGAGATGAGAGATGTGGTCGAACATCCACTGGGCTGTAAAAGAAAGATTGAAATTCAAACTGGCATCAACATGAAGGGCCTCAAGACTTGAAACCCAGAGGTAGGGAGATGTGGAGCTGACTGCATCTAGCGGCACACCTTCTATTGTCCTGCAATCCTCTTGGTTCTGCTCTTCGCAGGCTAGCAGCAGAATGGGTGCTAATATTCTACACCACACATGCAGGTGCAGCAGTATCCGAAGAACCCCGCCCCCGCCCCCGGCAACCTGTTCTAGAGTCTCACTGGCTCCAATTGAATCAATCCTGAGGACACAGGAAAACTTTATGCTGAAAAATGTCATCCTGGGTTTTTTGTTTTTTGTTTGTTTTTTTTTTTTTGAGACAGGATCTCTTTTTGTCATCAGGTGCCAGGCTGGAGTGCAATGGCACAATCTTGGCTCACTGCAACCTCCGCCTCCCGGGTTCAAGCAATTCTCCTGCCTCAGCCTCCCAAGTATCTGGGACTACAGATGTGCACCACCATGCCCAGCTAATTTTTGTATTTTTAGTAGAGACGGAGTTTCACCATGTTGGCAGGGATGGTCTTGATCTCTTGACCTTGCGATCCACCTGCCTCGGCCTCCCAAAGTGCTGGGATTATAGGCGTGAGCCACCACGCACAGCCCCATCCTGGGGTCTTGACCTATTCATCGGTAAGGAGGATGGGAGTACTGAGACTCACTTAGACCAATTGGGATGCACCTCTAAGCTGTAACACATTGAGGGAATTGGGGAGCCAACCAAAATGCCCACTCGCTGGTTCTGGGTCCTGGCCTCTCATCTCAGAGTACTTAGGCCCTGCCTGAGGCCCAGGGATGGACTCAGCTTTGCCAGAGCATGGATGATGGAACTGTTAGTAGGATGTGACTCCTTCGGGATTCAGAGAAGTATATGCAAAAGGGCCTTGTAGGGAGGCCTGGGTTGTTTCTGTGGGCATTGTGTCATTAGGTCAGTGTCTCCAACAAGACGTATGGCAGTGATTACATGGGATGAATCTCAGGGACTACTTGTGAGAGCTTTTGTAAATAGGCCATATTCTTAGAATAAAATATAGATAAATTACAGCTGGATAAAATGCCCTTCCTCTTTAAATAAAGCCTTCCTTTTATTCAGGCAAAAAATGTAAAAATTCAAAGGCAGAGGCTCGTTGCTTTTTTCCATGCTGTGGCTCTGCACCATTGGCTCTGTCTCATTTTAGAGGTGCAGGAATTTATAATTGGTTTTTCAGTTGTCATCGAGGCACCTTAATGGCTTTTTACAAATTATTTGTTGTATGACAACACTAATGGAAACCAAACTGCAAAAAAAGAAAAAAAGAAAAACTAACCCGTGCTCTGACCATTGCCGCACAAATCAAGCTGTTTATATTCAGTCATGCTTTGCTCAAGTGATTGCTCATGTGCATACAAAATTTAATCACAGAGCAGCCATCATTTATATTGGCATATTCTGAGCATATTCTGTGTTTACTGTGTAATTGTCATAATTATACTTTTTAATGGTGGTGTGGTCTATCATGGGCTTCTGGAAGTGAAAATCAACTGTCTTTGATACGACCACTCCTTAGGCTCCCCTATGTCCCAACCAGATTTGGAATTGGTTTAGGGTTAATTTTTCCTCCATGACCATTTAATTTTTGCAGAAAGAGAGTTATTGCTCTCAAGTGAAAGAAGATGAGTGTGAATTGTATGTTTCTAAAGGAATATCTCCTACTTCTGCAGGAAACATTTTAAAAATAATTTTGCTGTTTAATTGCATATATATTTTTCTTGACTCTATTATTTAAGAATTACACCTTGAATAATTCCTAAAGGCATTTTGTGGGTTAGCAATACAGTGTGAAGCCTAATTAGGAGTTTGTCTTAAAATAAGGCTGAGTCCTGGCCCAGGGAAAGGAAGTGTGAATAAGACAGTACGGGGATTGCAAAGTCCTGGTATAGGTCCATAACCCTTTATTTGGAGGACGTCATTATGACGCTCTTCTGCAGTAACTTAGATGCAACCTCAAAGGCATTTAAAGACTGATTTGTGAAGAGCTCGGAGGGGGTATCTGTTGGGCTCATCTAGCTTTTCCATGGATTGGACTCCCACTGAATTCTGGAGGGTGTTTAGGTGACTTTTTTTTCTTTCTTTTTTTTTTTTTTTTCCTTGAGATGGCGTTTCTCTCTTGTTGCCCAGGCTGGAGTGCAATGGCACAATCTTGGCTCACTGCAACCTCCACCTCCTGGGTTCAAGCGATTCTCCTGCCTCAGCCTCCCAAGCAGCTGGGATTACAGGCACCTGCCACCACGCCTGGTGAATATTTTAATATATTTTTTAGTATAGATGGGGCTTCACCTTGTTGGCCAGGCTGGTCTTGAACTCCTAACCTCAGGTGATCCACCTGTCTTGGCCTCCGGAAGTGCTGGGATTATAGTCACCACACCCAGCCTAGGTGACTTGTTTTACAGAGTATCCCAATGAGCATCCTGTGGCAGTAACACATTAGAGTATTTTAGATTTGGGGATACATGTGCAGGTTTGTTATATAGGTAAACTAGTGTCACAGGGTTTATTGTACAGATTATTTCATCACCCAGGTACTAATTCTAGTACCCAATAATTATTTTTTTCTGCTCCTGTCCCTCCTTCCACCCTCAAGTAGGTCCCCGTGTCTGTTGTTCCCTTCTTTGTGTTCATATGATCTCATCATTTAGCTTCCACTCATGAGTAAGAATATGTGGTATTTGATTTTCTGTTTTTGCACTAGTTTGCCAAGAATAACGGCTTCCAGGTTCATTCATGTTCCTGCAATAGACATCATCTCATTCTTTTTGATGGCTACATAGTAATCCATGGTGTATATGTACCACATTTTCATTATCCAGTCTGTCGTTGGTGGGCGTTTAGGTTGAGTCAGGTATTTGCTATTGTGAATAGTGCTGCAGTGAACATTCACATGCATATGTCTTTATGGTAGAATGATTTATATTTCTCTGGGTATATACCAGTAATGGGATCGCTACATCAAATAGTAGCTCTGTTTTTTGCTCTTTGAAGAATTGCCATACTGCTTTCCACAATGGTTGAACTAATTTACACTCCTACCAACAGTGTATAAGCATTCGCTTTTCTCTGCAACCTCACCAGCATCTGTTGTTAATGTTTTTTGGCTTTTAAAATTTTTAAATTTATTATTATTTTTGAGATGGAGTCTCACTCTCACCTAGGCTGGAGTGCAGTGGCGCGATCTCGGCTCACTGCAACCTCTGCCTCCCAGGTTCAAGCGATTATCTTGCCTCATCATCCTGAGTAGCTGGGATTACATGTGCGTGCCATGGCACCCAGCTAATTTTTGTATTTTTAGTAGAGATGGGGTTTCAACATCTTGGTCAGGCTGGTCTCGAACTCCTGACCTCGGGATCCACCCGCCTCAGCCTCCCAAAGTGCTGGGATTAACAGGCGTGAGCCACCGTGCCCAGTGTTTTTTGACTTTTTAATAAGTCATTTGGTGTGAGATAGTATCTCATTGTAGTTTTGATTTGCATTTCCACATTAGAGAGTTTTTATGGACACCTCTTTGCCTTGTACTATTCATGGGATAAAGAGGGAAACTAGACATTATGATTTAGAACTTCAGAGGGTGTCCTATGTGGACACTTGCACATTTTATTAACTGAAGCTCCCTGGTCCTCTTCCTGTTTCTCCCATGGTCCTCTTCATAAGAGCTCCAGCATCTGATGACGTATCCTTCCTCAGAACACATTACTCCACTCCACCTCGGAGCAGTGATTCTTCCATATTTTGGAGTTCTTTTTGCCCTAAGTTTCTGCTGGCTCCAAAGCAGGGACTGATGAGCTACTGCCCCGTGGGTTGGGGTGGTTGATGGGGCGGGTCCATGTGTGACAGAGCTTCTCACAATCTAGAATACCCAGAGCATTTTCATTATTTGAGGGCCAATATTTTTGTTTGTAAAAATAAAGGAAAGCTGAAGTAGGGTTGCAAACGATGATATGTTGAAGTTTATGTTTTATAAATGAACAATTCCAAAACAAAAGTGTCCCGTAACAAATCTGCTCTGAAGAATTAATTCACACTGTATTTGGGTTTGATGATGGGCTACACGTTTTATGCTCCACGCTGAAAACGTCTTCTCTCAGTTCTGTCACTGTAGCTCAGTGACTCTGTGTTCGCCCTCATCTGGAGATGACATCAAAGCATGGGCCTTTGAGACCTCTGGGAATATAAGGCTGTGCCTAATGGTCCCTTGGGCTTCTCCTGTTTGGACCTATACTCTGGTCTCACTTCTTGCATGACGATGGCCTCTGATTCCTTCTTGAAATGGCCAAGGTGAAATGCTTCATCATCTCGTGTTAATTTTTTTTTTCTTTCTTTCTTTCTTTTTTTTTTAAATAAAGATGGGGTTTCACTATGATGGCCAGGCTTGTCTTGAACTCCTGACCTCAGGTGATCCACCCACCTCGGCCTCCCAAAGTGCTAGGATTACAGGCGTGAACCACTGCACCTGGCACAGTGTTAATTTTTTTTCTAAAGACGAGCCTAGTTTCCTGTAAGGAACTTGCATTTCTTATTAACAGTACTATGGCCTTGCTTCTTATGCAACATTCATCCAGATCTCCTTTCTTGGTCTGCCCTCAATCCAAGGAGCCTTCATATTAATTGATAAAGCCTTGTCTAAACCATCTGGGATGGATGATGCTATCCTCAGATAGTTTCTATGTAACTTCAAATTTCTTCTGTAAAGCAGAGGGATGTTTAAGTTTATCTCACTACCAGTGACCATCTTAACAGTACTGATGTTTTCTTTCATCACAGCATATTCAGTGTTCTTCAGTTAGCTCTGAACAATATCATGGTGTCAGACAGGGTGGCTTGGGCATGTCCAATATCCCCATCTTCTCTTATAATGTCCTGACCCTCATCATCACCACATACGCTGTGGTTTGCATGATGGATCACTTCAGGAGTTTGGATCTTAAAATCACTCTATCACTTGAACAAATAGAAGTCTGATTTATGTTTCTTAAACTCTATGAGGGCAGATTCTATGTACTGTAGTGTTTCATGGACTACATAGTGTTTCTATATACATGTAGTATGCGTTGGACTGTTAATTTGTTCTTTTTCTTTTTCTAAAATTAATTTTATTTCTCCCCTTCCCCCTCCCCTTCCCCTTCCCCTTTTTTGAGATGGGGGTCTCACTTTGTTGCCTAGGCTGGTCTCAAGCTCTGGCCTCAAGCAGTCCTCCTCCCTTGGCCTCCCAAAGTGCTGGGGTTACAGATGTGAACCACTGTACCTGGCTTAACTTGTTTTATCAATGAGACTTCGGGACAACATACTGAGTTTGGAGGTTGGGTAAGTCAGATGGGTTGGCACTCTGCTACAGTCATAAATAACACCTAAGTCTCACCTGTTTAAATTTTTGCTTTTGCTACAAATTCATTCCCAGTTTGGCAGGGGGACCTTTTTCACATCTCATGCAGATATGGAGGTTGACAGGGACCTCACCCTTTGTCTGCTACTGGTCTCCATGTCAGGAAGAAGGAAGGGAATGTGATAAATTGTATATGGAATTTTTGTTTGTTTCATTTTGTTTTGCTTGTATTCAACTTTCTTGAGGTGTAATTGAAGTATCATAAACTGCATGTATTTAAAGTGTACCTTTTGATGCATTTTGAGACATACAGGTACCTCTGATATCCTCACCATGATGAAGAGAATGAACATTTTCATCACCCCCAAAAGGTTCCTTGTTTCACATGCCTCTCTCCACTCCTGTCCTCATGTAATTAGGGACCTGCTGTCTGTCATTGCAGGTTGATCTGTGTATTCCAGAATTATTTTTATAAATGAAAGCACACAATACTTACTCTTCTTCTACTGGCTTCTTTCATGCAGCTGAGTGATTTGTGGAATCACTCGTGTTGTATATGCATCAACAGTTCATTCAGTTTCAGTGCTGAGTAGTATTCCATTGTATGGCTCTACCACAATTTGTTTATCGATTCACCTGCACATGGAAAATTGGTTTGTGATGATCACAAATCAAGCCGATAAGAACATGTGGACATAAGTCTTTGTGTAGACTTGTGCTTTGATTGATCTTGGATGCATACCTAAGAGTGAAGGTTTTCCAAAGTGGTTGTATCATTCCACATTCCCTTCTCAGTTTGTGAGCCTTCCAGTTGCTCCACATCCTCACCAGCACATGGTATGGTCAGTTAAAAAATTTTTCATCCTTCTAATAGGTGAGTGGTGGTATGCTAATGTAGTTTTAATTTGCATTTTCCTAATGACTAATGATATTGAGTGTTTTTCATGTGTTTATTGGCCATGTTGTGGAGTATCCTTGGGTGCTATATTCCGGGCTTTGCTCTGGTGTGTCAATTTGGTAGAATGACTTGTATCCAGTTTTTTCTAGTGAAGCTTCCAGTTAGTACAGTATCTGTGTACTGTAGCACTAGTTAGCATCCCTGTTCCCACTTTGTTTTTTATGTGAACCACTTTAGCCCTTTTCATTTCTCCCCTGACCTGTGGCTAGTTTATGGGCTCCCTATGAAAAGTCCCCTCCCATTTTCTCAATCCCTGTGTCGTCAGGGCATTCTGTTTCTCCAGGCTCCACCTCCTATTCCTGTCTGTCTGGTTGACTTGAGTGGCAGATCCCTTTGCTTTAAACCTGTCTTTTCCTTCTTAACCTGTTTCCCTTTGCCCTCATTTGGGCTACCTTGACCCTGATACTCTTTTGACTCAGATTTACACCGTGTCCCGGAGTTGATTGTGAGCCCCTGCCTGTTCTGGCATCATCCAGTTCCTGGGGATTCTGTCCCTAGCCAGAAACCTGAAGAGACTTCTCTCCTACGGTCACCCAGACAGCCTTGCAAAGAAAGTGCTATTAAGCAGGACAGTCTGTAGACTGTAAAGAATTCATGAGAAAAGTAAGATGACATAAAATCCATTCTGTTCGTCTAAAAAAATTAGCTAGCCAGTCCCAGTTGTAGTTCCTCTCAAATCTCCTGCCAAGGGTGTCTTCTCCTCTAGCATCAGTCAGTCTCAGACTGAAAATCAGTGCAGGGTTTCCAAGGTTATGGCAGATTCTGGTTGTTACTTGCAAACAACTGACAAGATGAATCAGTATGTGTCCTAGCAGGAGGCTAAAGGTGGACGGTTAAGTGTCTGGCAGACCCAGCCACGATAATGAAAGCTGCCTGTCAAGAAGGTCAGGTTCCAGAAGGGGGGTTGGGTACTGCAAGAACAGAACTAAAACTCAGGGATGGGGCCTCAAGCCAGAAGTACAAGCTGAAACAAGTAAACTGGGTCTGAGGATCCTAGAAGCTACCTGTGAGGTCTGGCCTTGCATCCATGTCAGGCACACAGGACTGCTGAGGACACTGAGGCCTCAGGCAAGGGTTCGAGCTTCCACAATTTGCATGGGTCCTGCGAGCTGGGGCGGGTGGGGGTTCAGGCTTCGCCAGCTGTGGGTGCTAATGAGAGTGAAGGGGCAGGCACCAGGCAGGGTGTGACGAAGGATGGCATGTATTTGGCTTATTTATAGAAGACTAAAAATGAAAATCCCTTCTAGATGCAAACACTCACACTTGTTCTAAAGAACCCAAGAAAAGAAGTCCACAAATCCAGTTTATGGAGAGAGATTCTTCCTAATGGTCTTAGCATGTTGCCTCATTTGTAGGAGTCACAGGTGGAAACTGTGACAATTCTGGCTCTTTCCTGTTATGGCCACCCTGCAGTGGACAGGGCCACTTGGAAGCACTTGAGCAGGGAAAGAAGACCTGCCTCAAGTAAGTGGTGGGGCAGGGAGGGTGGAGAACTGGTCATGGAGGAAGTCCAGTAAGCAAGTGAAACCCAGCAGCCCTTCTCAAACTCAGTGTGTATACGCCTGGGGAGCTTGTTAAAATATGGATTTTGATCCAGTAGGTTGGGGATGGAGCACAAAATTATGCATTTCTAAGTTCTAAGGTGATGTCTGGTGCTGGTCTGTGGAGCACATTTTGAGTAGCCAGGAAATACGATATTCAGAGGGTGGCAGTGGACATGAGGACATCAAGGTGAAAAATTGTTGTCAGAGTAAAAGGGTGTTAGGAATATTTGTGTAAGTGGTGAAAATTAGTAACAGGGACAAGGAACAGGTGACATTTAGATGAGAGCCACAGCGTGCTGTGCCTGCATGTGACACTCTTAGTGGGAGCTGATGTGGTGTGGAAAGAACATAGGTGTTGAAGCCAGATGGACTTGGGTTTGATACCTGGGTCCGCTCTTCACTGACTATTTGACCTTGATCAACTTAGCAAGGGTTTCTGGGGGTGAGTTTCCATATTGGTACAAACTTTACTGGATCATTGTGAATATTAAATATTGAAAGCTATGTGACAAATTGACATCATGCACCTCCTGATATGAAACCCTGAGACAAAAACAGAATCATATCTGTTATTTTTGCAAAAAAGGAGCCCGTAACAAAAATCTAACCATGTGGAAACCTGAAGCAAACCAAAATGTGATGTCCTACAACAGGACTGGATTAAACTCTTCTAAAATATTACGGTTGTGCAATGGAGCAGAGCAGAGAGCCTGGGAGTAAAACTACACCTACAACCATCTGGTCTCTGACGAAGTCAATACAAATGAGCAATGAGGAGATTCCCTGTTTAACAAATGGTGCTGGGATAACTGACCAGTCATATGCAGAAGAATGGGACAATCGCTGTCTTTCACCATAAACAAAAATTAACTCAAGATGGCTCAAAGATTTAAATGTAAGACTTAAAACTGTTAAAATCCATGGCCGGGCGCGGTGGCTCAAGCCTGTAATCCCAGCACTTTGGGAGGCCGAGGCGGGTGGATCACGAGGTCAAGATATCGAGACCATCGTGGTCAACATGGTGAAACCCCGTCTCTACTAAAGATACAAAAAATTAGCTGGGCAGGGTGGCGTGTGCCTGTAGTCCCAGCTACTCGGGAGGCTGAGGCAGGAGAATTGCCTGAACCCAGGAGGCGGAGGTTGCAGTGAGCCGAGATCGCGCCATTGCACTCCAGCCTGGGTAACAAGAGCGAAACTCCGTCTCAAAAAAAAAAAACAAACTGTTAGAATCCTAGAAGAAAATCTAGGAAATACCATTCTGGACATTGGCCTTGGCAAAGAATTTTCTGGCTAAGATCGCAAAAGCAATTGCAACAAACTCAACAATTGACAAATGGGACTTAATTAAACTAAAGAACTTCTGCACAACAAAAGAAATTATCAACAGAATAAACAGACATTCTATGGAGTGAGAGAAAATGGTCGCAAACTATACATCCAAAAAAAGTCTAATATCCAGGATCTATAAGGAACTTAAACAATTTAACAAACGAAAAACAAATTGTGCTATTAAAAGGTGGGCAAAGGACCTGAACAGACACTTCTCAATAGAAGACATACACACAGCCAACAAATACATGAAAAAATGCTCAGCATCACTAATCATCAGAGAAATGCCAATTAAAACCACGAGACACCATCTCACACCAGTTAGAAAGGCTGTTACTAAAAAGTAAAAAAGTAACAAATGCTGGTGAGGCTGCAGAGAAAAGGGAATGCATATATTCTGTTGGTGGGAATGTAAATTAGTTCAGCCACTGTGGAAAGCAGTTTGGAGATTTCTCCAATTTAAAACAGGACTACCATTTGACCCAGTAATCTTATCTCTATGAAAATACACTCACATTCACTTTGTACGTTCATCACAGCACTATTGGCAATAAATCAACCTAGGTACCCATCCATGGTGGACTGGATAAAGACAACGTGGTACATATACGCCATGGAATGCTGTGCAGCCATAAAGAAGAATGAAATCATGTCCTTTGCAACCACATGAAGGAGTTGGAGGCCATTATCTTAAGTGAATTAACACAAGGACAGAAAGCCAAATACCACATGTTCTCACTTATAAGTGGAAGCTAAACGTTGGGTACACATAGACACAAAGGAATGACAGACACTGGGGGCAGGGGGAGGGAGGTGCACAAGGGCTGACAAACTATCTCTTGGGTACTACACTCACTCCCTGAGTGATGGGACCATCCTTACTCCAAACCTCAGCATCACACAACATTCCCATGTCACAAACCTGCACAAGAACCCCCAGAATATAAAATAAAACTTCAAATTAAAAAATGATTATGGCCGTGAAATACAAATAGTTCAGAGGAAACTATCTACATATATAGACATAGGTGTGCACACACACACATACTCGTGTGCACACACACACACTCGCATACACACATATAGAGGACAGAGACTGAGAAAGAGAGTGATGAGATGTGGTAAAATATTAAACGTGGCTACCCCTCATTTTGCAAAGAATCTGAGAGAGAAGAGAGATGGAGGCAGGGAATAGGCTAGCCCATCTCCGAAGCAGCCTGTCGGTAGGAAGTCCACGCGACAGGGCCTCTGGACTGTGCCAAGGACCAGGCTTTCTGCTCTTTCCTAGCGATGTGGGTAATGGGAGCTACTTCTTTGGCCTCACTGTTGATCACTTGGAAACTATACTCATGCAATTAATTTCAAGTGATAGACTTCTAAGTTCATTGAAAAGCTGTGCATGCTCTCTCTCTCTCTGCTTCCCTTTTCATCCGCTCTTGAACACACCGCATTAAAAGCTTCTCTGTTGGTTCTATTGAATCCTCCCTGGAAAAACTTTCTAACTGTCCAATCCAATAGACACTTTTCAGTATTTATATTATTTGGCCTCTTGAAAGCCACTCAACTTTATTGATAATCCCTCCAACCCAAAACTATTCTGCCCTGGCTTCCTTGTGACCTTTCCCTCGTCTCAGAAATGAAGGGGCATTACCTTCATCCACCTTTGCTGTGGGAAACTTCATCCCAGCCATCTACACGGTTACTTTTTTGTCCAGCTTTTCCTTAAATGTTGGGGTTTTCCGGTTCATTATCTTTTTTTCTTCTTTCTCCACAAATGCTTCATTCTTTTCCTCCTTCTCCAAGTCAGGACACTTTTAGTTGCATGTCACAAAAACTCCACTCAATTCTTGTCTCAAAATTTTTAATTGTGACAAAATACATGTAACATAAAACTTACCATCCTAGTCAGGTTTGAGTGCAGTTCAGTGGTGGTGAGTACATTCACATTGTTGTGTATGTTTTCATCTTGTAAAATGGAATCTCTGTTCTGTTAAACAGCTCCCCATTCTTCCTCACCCCAGCTGGAAACCACCATTCTCCTTTCTGTCTCTGTGAACTTGACCACTCTGGGTACCTCATGGCGGTAGAATTCTACAGCATTTGTCCTTTTTAAATGGCTTCTTTCACTTAGAATACTGTCTTCAAATTCATCCATATTGTAGCATGTATCAGAATGCTCTTTCTTTTTAAGGCTGAAAAAATATTCCATCATATGTATGTACTTCATTTTGTTCATTCATCTGTCAGTGGACTCTTGGGTTGCCTCTATCTTTTGACTATCTTGAATAGTGCTGCTATGAACATGGGTGTACAAATATCTCTTCAAGACCCTGCTTTCAATTCTTGTGGATATCTATCCAGAAGTGGCACTGCTGGACCACTCCATTTCTAAACTCCTCCACACACCCAAAACAAGAGAAATAGGAGAAGAAAGGAAAAAAAGGGAGAGCTGTGGGCACAGTAACTGGGGCATGCGGAGGTGGCTTCAGGCCGCTTGGACGTAGGAGCTCGGGTGGTGCTGCCGTGGTGCAGTTCCTCTTTTTGAGTCTTGACTCTTTCCTGTCTGCTGACTTGGTCTTGCAGAAACTCTCTTTCCATGTGGTAAGAAAATTTTCTCCGAAGGCCTCAGATTCACATCTTGTCAGCAGAGAGAGACTATCTCTCCTAAGACTACATATCAGTCCTATACAACTAAGGACAAGAGGCTACTCTACTGAGAATGCCAGAGCAGACAGGTAGAGAGGGCTTTGCTCTTGATCATACCCGTGAACTACTTGCGAAAACTAGCACCAATTTCCTCCAGAAGTCTCTCAGTGTGAGGTAATTAAATGTCTTCATTGGTTAAGCCTCTGATATGCATTGCTGCTTGAAGGAAACCCGTAACTTCTATACTGTATGACCACCGTAAAGTCTCCCCTGTAGAAAAAGAGAGGAGAAATAACATGCTGTGGTCACATGTTCTGCTGTAGTGGAAAAGCAAGTTTCCTTCTCTAGCAGTGAAGTGACTCATCCTCAGTCAATCTGGCTACCCTTCATTTCGCGCTTTAAGAAAATTTCTTTTGTCCATTTTGAGGAACAGATTCAGCGGATACCCTTTTCTTTTTTCCTTGGAATACAGATGTGGTAGCTGGAGTTGAGCAGTTTGGGGGAGGAATATGAGGGAAAGGCCAAGAAAATCTCAGAGACTGTAGCCCTAAATCTACTGGATTGATGTCAGTAACCACCTACTTCGAGTTGTCTTGTTGCACAGAAAAATTTTAAGTGCTTTTTGAATCTAGGCTTCAGCTTTTTTATTTCTGTGTGTTAGCTACAGGCCTAGATGTTTTGCTTTGTAGTTTTCTTCAGACATGGCTTTGCGGCAACATGAAACAACAGAACTGGGAGGTAAGGCCCTTGCCCAGATAGCATCACCATGGATGGGTTTGACTCCAGAGGCAGGGCTCAGACACTGGACCAAATTGAAGACTAGCTAAAAGGATAGAGTGGAAGTTCCTTTTCCTAAGGCATGTCCACCAGTGTGCCCTGTCAGGTCACCATTGCCATGGCAACACCTAGAAGTTACCATCCCTTTCCATGTCAATGACTGATGACCCAGAAGTTACCACCCTTTTTCTAGACATTTCTGCAGTCTACCCCTTAATTTGCATATAATTAAGAGTGGGTATAAACATGACTGCAGAACTGGCTCTGAGCTGCTACCCTGAGCACACTGCCTGTGGGGCAGCCCTGCTCTGCAAGGGGCGGCACCTCTCCTGCTGCTGCACACTGCTCCTTCAATCAAAGTTGCTGTCTAACACCACTGTCTTGCTCATAGGACCATGGTGTGTAGTTCAGCTGAGGATCATGCTGGCCAGGTTATTTTGTCTGGATATGATGTCAACATGTATTACACTAACATCCCAGAAGCTCAGAAAAGATACTGTAGGACCTGGGATGCTGGGCAGGGGTGCACTTGACAGGTTCTTCAGTGCATTCATTCATTTGTGTGTCTCCTGCCATGTGTGAAATAAATTTTCTGGAGTTATCCTTCATCATCCGCTAAGCATACATAATTGTGATTTGTGCAGAATGGGCTATGGATGTCAAGTTCTTTCTTTAGAATGAACTGGAGATTTTCCATTTAAAGTCAAGTCTTTCATTTCTAAATGCTGAATAGGATGGCACTTTAGAAAGAATTTCAGATGGTTAAATTAGGAGGCTGAGAATAAAAAAAAGACTGGCCCAAGATTACTCAGAGCCTGAAGCCTTTTAATTTGGTTATGAATGAAATGCATTTTTATTTATTGTGAGAGTGCGACTCTTTATATTTTGTTCTGAAGCCGTCACTAAGCCCATACCTGTAAGGCTTTGGGCATTTTAGGTGTGCCCAACTGTGCCTGACTTCCCTTACAAATCTATTTTGTTTGTCAATTCAAGACAGAGATGCTCTGCTTAGAATAAGATGAGATATGCTAAGATGTTTTCCTATATGGTTTGTCTTTTTGAGGGAGATGGGTCTGTGTGGTTCAGAGAAAGGCTATGGAGGCTGTTAAGATGGTCCTTTTTGGGCTTTGTGGGGAGAGATCCCCCGCAGAGGACTTTCCCTGGGTTTCCTCTCCAGGAGCAGGCAGCATCTTCCAGCGTTGGTGGATAGGGGCCGACAGGCTGAGACTGGAGGTGATGCCTGATAATTTTTCCTGGGGGAGATGAAGCACTCCCAGTATGTCATCAGAAATCATCCTCCTATCTGAGATTCTCAGAGAACAGGTTTCTTTTCTCTGAGTGCTCTGAGTGCGTATGTGGGGAAGGTGAAAAACTGAAAAGGAGAAGGAGTAGAAAGGCAACTCCCTCCCTGTGCTCCCTGTGGTTTAGGTTGCCACTGACTAATATCAGTGAACCCAGAAGCCACAAAAGATGACGGATCCCATGGAAACCTCTGCAGCTTGAGCAGCAGCTGGTTAGAATTCAAATCCTGATACTTAGGGGAGCTGTAACTTCCCTGGGCCAGGTATCCCCCTGGAAAAGCTGAAAAGCCCCCAGGCTTCCTAGAAAGCCTTTCCATAACATGGAATGTCCCCCAAGTGAGATGCAAACAGCTGTCTTCTTCAAAGTAGCAGCCAAAGGCTGGTTCTTTGCTCTACTTTGTAGAACAAAATGAACTTTTTCTGTAACTCTGACCACACTGTCTAAAACAGTACAGTCATCTGTACTCATCCTACCTGGCATGTGTCCGTCTGTTAATCTGTTTATTATCTGTCTCCTATACTCACTTGTTCACTCTCTCAGGGCAGGAAGTTTGCCTCTTGTTTTCACTGCTGTGACCTCCACTCCCTGAATCTGTGCCTGCCTCTAAGGGAAGCCTTCGGTAAATATGTAGTAAGTGAGTGAATGAATAAATGAATGAAAATAATTTTTGGAAGGATGAGAATCTTTATTTATAAGATCAAGCTAAATAAAATGATGGATAACAAAATCTTTGCAAGGCAAATATGATATTTATATCTGTTGGGTCATCCTTGGATCAAAGGCTGAGAGGAATAACTAGAGAGATTGGACTCAGGAGGAAGGTAATAATAAAATATAGCATTTATGTATTTTTTATTTTTATGTGTCAGGCATGTTTCAAGTGCTTTTATGTATTGTGTATTTCTTGCAGAAACTTTGTTATTGCTGTCCATTTTGCTTCTAAAAAAATTGAGGCACAGAAGGGAGAAGTAATTTGTCTAAGCACTCATGTTGGTAAAAGGTTGAACTCATTTCTGTCCCAAGTGTTCTGGCTCCCAGGTTAGACCAGCACAGTTACGACAAGCACAGGCTTGCTCTTTAGGCCTCTAGATTGAAGTTCCTAACCTCTTTCACCCATCAGGTGCTTTCTTTGAAGTAAGTGAGTCACTGAATTTATCACAGTTCATATTTTGATTTGAAATAATCAAAACTGACACTGATGTTGGTTAAACTTGAACTGTTCTCAAAACGCATGTCCCTGGCCCATACTACTCATTTATTGGAACAATTGATTTCAAAGCATCCCTGACTCAAAGGCTCTCAGAACCGGGACCCTTGGAGACCTCTGGGTCCAACTTCATCATTCTATAGATGGGAAACTGTAGGAGGAGAACTCTGCACCTCCCAGACCTCTTTTATGGCATGGTAGGATCAATACAGCATGGAGATTAAGAGTCTTGTAACCATGTAAGTGATATTATCCATTTCTTCCAGGTTTACTGGTTTATGTGCATAGAGTTGTCCGTAGTAATCTCTGGCGGTAGTCTGTATTTTACCAAGCCAGTGGTCTCAGCTCTCTGCCTATGGTGACCTGGTTGAATGAGGGTGGTAAAGAGTCTTTGTCTTTTTCCTTTCCTGAAACTGTATTAACAAAAAGTATACGAACTAGTTTACTATGGAATGAAGAAATGGGCTGTATTTAAAAGAAAATGCTTTAATGAACTATGTCATCTTAAACAGCTGTCTCATTGGTACCTAAACAAAGATACACAAAGAATATAGCCTGAGAAACCCTATTGGCAAAATTCTTCTTTAAAAGTAGAAACCAGATTTAAAAACAAAGATCCTTTGTATGCTCAAACTGCCTGTTTTGGGATTTATAACGAAGCCCTGCACCTTGTCGTCTAATAGTTAAGATTCCCTGCTTTCATCATCACAGCGTAGGTTCAACTCTTGGTCAGGGAACCAGCTCCTTGGAAATGTAACTCCCTTAACTAAGGAGAAGGAAAAAAGAAGGTCATATATAATGATAACAGGGTAGATTTCAGCAAGAAGATATAACAATTCTAAATACATATGTACCCAGCAATAGAGTACCCAAATTAGATCTAAAGGGAGATAGAAACTCCAATGCAATAATAGTAGGACTTCAACACTCCACTCTCAGCATTGGGCAGATTAGACAGAAAATCAACAAAAAATGGATTTAAATAGAACTTTAGGCAAATGGACCTAACAGACATTTACAGAACATTTTATCCAACAGCTGCAGAACACACGTTCTTCTCATCAGCATGTGGAGCATTCTCCAGGATAGACTATATGTTAGGCCACAAAACAAATCTTAGCAAAGTTTTAAAAACCAAAATTATATCAAATATCTTCCTAGACCATATGGAATAAAACTAGAAATCACTCGTAAGAGAAACTTTGGAAACTGTATAAATACATGGAAATTAAACCACAAGCTCCTGAATGACCACTGGGTCAGTAAATAAGAAAAAAATAAAAATATTTATTGAAGAAGAAAAAAAAACTGCATACCAAAACCTATGGGATACAGGCAAATACTGTTCAAAGAGGGAAGTTTATAGCAATAATACCTGCATCCAAATTGTGGAAAGATTTCAAGTAAACAACCTAAAAATGTGTCTCAAGGAACTAGAAAAGCAAGAACAAACCACACTCAAAACTGGTGGAAGAAAAGAAATAATGAAGATCAGAGAAGAACTAAATTAAATAGAGATAAAAAGCAATAAAAAGAATCAATGAAATAAAAAGTTGGCTTTTTAGGAAAAAGAATTTTAAACCACTAGCTAGACCAACCAAGAAAAAAAGAGAGAGGGCGCAAATAAAGTCAGAAATGAACAAGGTGACATTACAACTGATAGCACAGAAACTCAAAGGGTCTTTAGAGATTATTATGAACAACTATATGCTAACAAATTGAAAAACTTAGAGGAAATAGGTAAACTCCTGAGCATTCACAACCTCCTAGGAGTGAGCCAGGAAGAAATAGAAAAGCTGAACAGACCAAGAAGCAGTAACAAGATTGAATTAGTAATAAAAGTCTCCCAATAAAGAAAAGCCATCTAGTCTCATGAGACTAGATGGATTTACTGCTGAATTCTATCAAACTTACAAAAAACTCCTATCAATTCTTCTCAAACGATTCCAAAAAATTGATGAGATAATTTTTCCTCACTCATTCTGTAATGCCAGTACTACTCTGATACTAAAACCAGATAAAAGAAAAAAAAAGAAAACAACAACAACAAAGAAGACTATGGGCCAATATCCCTGATGAACATAGATACAAAAATCCCCAACAAAATACTGTCATACTTAATCCAACACACATCAAAAAGATAATAACACTATGACCAAGTGGAATTCGTCCCAGGGATGCAATGATGGTTCAACACATGCAAATCAATAAATGTGATATCACATCAACAGAATGAAGGACAAAAACCATATGATCATCTCAATAGATGCAGAAAAATAATTCAACATCTTTTCATGACAAAAAAATCTCAACAAATTAGGCATAGAAGGAACATACCTCAACATTTTGAAAACCATGTATGAAAAGTCCACAGCTAGAATCGTACTGAGTGAGGCAGAGCTGAAAGCCTTATTATCATTTTTTTTTTTTTGAGACAGAGTCTCACTCTGTCACCAGGCTGAAGTGTAGTGTCACAATCTTGACTCACTGCAACCTCTGCCCCCTGGGTTCAAGCAATTCTCCTGCCTTGGCCTCCTAAGTAGCTGGGACCACAGGTGCACGCCACCACACCCAGCTAATTTTTGCATTTTTAGTAGAGATGGGGCTTCACCGTGCTGGCCAGGATGGTCTCGATTTCCTGACCTCCTGATTCACTGGCCTTGGCCTCCCAAAGTGCTGGGATTACAGGCATGAACCACCGTGCCCAGCCTGAAAGCCTTTTTTCTAAGAGCTTTGTCTAAGCGCTTGTCTTTTTTCTAAGACAAGAATGCTCACTTTTGCTACTTCTACTCAACATAGTACTGGAAGGCCTAACCAGAGCAATCAGACAAGAGAAAGAAATAAAAGGCATCCATTGGAAAAGAGGAAGTCAAATTATCTCTCTTTGCAGATGACGTGATCTTATGTATAGCAAACGTAAAGACTCCACCAAAAAAACTATGATAAACAAATTCAGAAAAGTTGATACAAAAATCAACATTCAAAAATCAATATAATTTCTGTATACCAATAATGAACCAGCTGAAAAATCAAGAAAGAAGTTCAATTTATAATAGCTACAAAAGTTAAAATACCTAGAAATAAATATAAGCAAGGAGGTGAAAGACCTCTGCAAGGAAAACTGCAGAACACTGATGAAAGAAATGGAAGAAAGTGCAAACAAATGGAAAAACTAAATGCTTATGGATCAGAAGAATTAACATTGTTCAGATGACCATACAACCAAAGCAATCTACAAATTCAATGCAATCTCTATAAAAATAACAATGACATTCTTCACAGAAACAGAAAAAAAAAACCAAAACCAGCCCTGAAATTTGTGTGGAATCACGAAAAACCCTGAATAGCCAAAGCAATAGTGAGCAAAAAGAATCAAAACTAGGAGCATCATATTATCTGACTTCAAAATATACTACAAAGCTATAGTAACCAAAACAGTATGATATTGGTATAAAAAGACACATAGACCAATAGAATAGAATAAATAACTCAGTAATAAATCCATGTATTTACAGAAAACTGTTATTTGACAAAGGCACCAAGAACATACATTGGGGAAAGGACATATTCTTCCATAAATGATGCTGGAAAAAACCCACATGCAGAAGAATAAAACTAGACCACACCAAAAATTAAATCAAAATGGATTGAAAGCTTGAATCTAAGATCTGAAACAATAAAAATACTACAAAGATTGGGTTAATACCCCAAGACATTGGTCTGGGTAGAGATTTTTTTCTGTAGGACCGCAAAAGCATAGGCAACCAAAACAAAAATAGACAAATGAGATTACATCATGCTAAAAAGTTTCTGCAAAGCAAAGAAAACACTCAAAAAAATGAAGAGACAACCAGATGGAAAAAAATATTTGCAAACTATTCATTCAACACAGGACTAATATTCAGACTATATAAGAAATTGAAACAAATGCAAAAAGTGAATAAATATCCCAACAAATAATTTCATTAAAAAGTGGGCAAAGGATCTGAATACACATTTCTCAAAAGAAGGTGTACATACAAATGGCCAATAAGTAAGTATATGAAAAAACGCTTGACATCACTAATCACCAGGAAAATGCAATTGAAACCACAGTGAGATATCATCTCACCTCAGTTACAATGGTTACTATCCAAAGATAAAAAATAACAAATGGTGGTGAGGAGGCAGAGAAAAGGAGATTCTTATACACTGCTGGTGGGAATGTAAATTAGTACAGCCATTGTGGATACCAGTATGGAGGTTTCTCAGAAAAATAAAAATAGAACTACCATATTATCCAGCAATCCCACTACTGGGTATTTATGAAAAGGAAAGGAAATTAGTATACTGAAGGGATATTTGGCATCCCCATATTTATTGCAGGGCTATTCACAATAGATGAAATATAAAATCATCTGTCTATCAATGTATGAATAAATAAAAAGTGTGGTGTATATTCACAATGGAATATTATTCATTCACTAAAAGGAATGAAAGTCTGTCACTTGCAGCAACATGGATGAAACTGGGGGTCCTTATGTTAAATGAAACAAGCCAGGCACAGAAGGACAAATACCACTTGTTCTCACTCATATGTGAGAGCTAAAAAAGTTCGTCTCATGGAGGCAGAGAGTAGAATGATAGTTACCAGAGACTGGGAAGCAGGGAGGTGAAGAGATGTTGGTTAATAGGTACAAATAGATAGTTGAAAAGAAGGAATAAGTTCTAGTATTTGATAGTACAGTAGGGTGACTACAGTTAATAATTTATTGTTTATTTTAAAACAGCTAGAAGAGAAGATTTGAAATATTCCCAAGATAAATAATCAATGTTTGAGTGATGGAAATCCTAATTGCCTTAATTTGATCATTACACATTGTCTGCATGTATCAAAATAATCACATGCACCCCATAAATATGTACAACTATTATGTATCAATAAAAAAGATATGAATAAAGCAAAGAATAGTAAATTTAAAAAGATACTGGGGATTGGGAGAGGTAGGGGAAGATACTGTTTAAATGAACAATTCCTGTGAGGTTAATAGAAAAAATCATTCTCTGTAGATATTAGTCATGGCTTTCACAGAGATGGAGCCAAAGGACCATGTAAAATGGGATTTTGAATCAGACCAGGACACCAGTGTTGATTTTACCACTTGGAAGTTCTATGGCCCTGAACAAAATACTTAACTTTTCAGAACTTTAGTTTTTCATTTATAAAGTAGGGATAATCTACCTTGTGTTGTAAGAATTATATGAGCTGTTGATTTAAATATGAAAAATATTGCTTCTTTATAAACCACCCAAAACAATTTCAATTTTGGGGTTTGGCAATCTGGTCAATTTTTCTTCAGGTCTTGCCTGGCATCCTTCATGTGACTGCATCTTCTGATGGCTCAACAGGGGCTGGAGAGTCCACAATGACCCCACCTGCATGTCTGGTCGCAGGTGCTGGCTGATGGTTGGGATTCCTCGGTTCTCCTCCACATGATCTCTCATCCTTCAACCGACTAGATTATATGTCTTCACAGCACAATGGTCCCAAGTTCCCAAGAACAAAAACAGAAGCTGCAAGGTTCCTCTGGGGCAAGGTTCCAGAATTTGCACATTATTTCTGCCACAATATGTGACTCAAAGAAATCACAAGTCCAGCCCAGATGCAAAGACAGGCATGTCCTATTGCAGTGGGGCTGGAAACAAGGAAGGGGATTATTGGGGCCATTACTGTAGTCATCTCTCATGCCCATTAACATGTTGACGTTCTCAGCCTTTTTCCTTCCTGCTTTCTCTCATCCCAAGCCAGTAATGATAATTGTCTTTCCATTGTCACCCATTCTGATCTTACAAGATGACTACTGATTTGCTCATCTGACTATAGGGATGTTTGTGACTTAGAATTAGAAAAATGATTAGAGAGGACCAGAAAAAAAAGGAAAATAGGGGTAAGAAAAAGGAGTTCAGAGTCTATCCCAGTGGTGGTGGTAGAGTTTCAGTGCATTCTGGGTAAAAGAGAGGGCAAAGCATGGGCGAGAGGCTCTAGAGCTACAGAAGGTACATGAAAACAAGAAGTTTAAAGAGGCTTATTTCAAAATGAAAGTAAAGAACTATTTTGTAATTTCTTTTGACTACCAGATTATATTTCTTTGAATGTGACTTTGCCTGGAGATCAGGTCATACTAAATCTTAGAATTTATTTGGGTAAAATATGCAAAATGCCTCTTCAGTATGCAAGACATAGTGGGTATTCAATAAATGATACATGTTATAATAATTACAATTACTGCTGGCTGCTGATTTCCAGTTTTTTAGGCTAAATATGGTGGGTCTATTTTCAGGCACTCAGGTAGTTTTTGCCTCATTCTTATCCAGCCCTTATGGTGAGACATTACTTTTGCAAAACCCAAAGTAAAAATCTGGGGCATGGCTGCTAGACATTAAATGCAGGCATGGCCGAAAGAAGTAATTCCATTTTCCTCCTCCTCCATGCGTCATTTAAGGCCATAGATCCTGAGGAAACTGTCAAAAACATGAGCAGCACTGGCAGGGAGAAAATTCACTGGCCTAGGTTTCTGGGACCGCAGAACCACACAGTTCCTTTTCTTACCTGCAGGAGTACATGAGTTTCCAAATGCTCTGATCTCATATTGCTCTGAATTCTTTTGAGAGGGACCTTCCCTTTCATTTTCCTATTTGGACAGTGATACTTTGAGTCATTTTGGGGGCCACGTAATATATACTTTAAAGTCTCCTAGAGGTGACTTTACTTACTTCTTCTCTTACTTGCAAATGAACATTCTAATAGGAGTTTTCCTGATTTTACGTATTGCCTTTTCTCTTTATTACTATATGAAATTATTTTATATAACTGTTTATTCCCTCATTTGTTTTCTGGTCTTTCAGCTAGAGTGTAAATTACATGAAGTTTGGGACTTTATCTGTTTTATTTACCACTGAATTGAGAGCACTAAGAAAAGTACCTGGCACAATTAGTATTTGTTGAATAAATGAGTGAATAAATTTTCCTTCTGAATTCTTTTTTATGTGGAAGACTAAAGTGTTGTCAGAACACAATGGGGTAGGTACAGCTCCAGACCTTCAGAAACTTGAACAACAGGGAAGTAAAACTTAAATATTAAGGTCGATTTATAATGGACCAGAGCAAAACAGTGCAAAATCATTTGAAAAGGGAAGACTGGTTTTTTTTCTTTTCTTTTTTTTTTTTTTTTTTAATACTTTAAGTTCTGGGGTACATGTGCAGATCATGCAGGATTGTTACATAGGTATACACATGACATGGTGGTTTGCTGGATCCATCCCCCTGTCAACTACATTAGGTGTTTCTCCTAATGTTATCCTTCCCCAATCCCCCTCCCCTGCTATCCCTCCCCTAGTCCCCCCAACCGCCAACAGGCCCCAGTGTGTGATTTCCCCCTCCCTGTGTCCATGTGTTCCCGTTGTTCAACACCTACTTATGAGTGAGAACATGCAGTGTTTGGTTTTCTGTTCTTTTGTCAGTTTGCTGGAAATGATGGTTTCCAGCTTCATCCATGTCCCTGCAAAGGACACAAACTCATCCTTTTTATGGCTGCATAGTATTCCATGGTGTATATTTGCCACATTTTCTTTATTCAGTCTATCATTGATGGGCATTTGGGTTGGTTCTAAGTCTTCTTTTTTTAAAAAAAAAAAGAGAGAAAGAAAAAAAGAAATGAAGGAGAGGAAGAAAGAGGAAGAGGAAGAGGGAGAGAGTTCCAAGTCTTTGGAAAAGACTTGTAAAGGTTCCAGGTCTTTGCTATGGTAAACAGTGCTGCAGTGAACATACATGTGCATGTGAGAAAGACTGGTTTTAAGGCTTGAAAGACTCTATATAACATGATTGAATGTATTAACATAGATAAATAAAGAGTATGTCAGTTCGAAAAGGGGTTGACCAGTCATGGAAATACAAATGAAAAGACAGGCAGAGAGGCTATTTCTGCCTCAAAACAGGACAGAAGGGAGAATCCTAGCTTTTGGACTTTATTGCATTCCACTGAAGGGCTCTCCCTATGGTAAGAAGTCTTTAGGCTGTCCCATCTGGATGCCACTGAGGCCTTAACTCGTCCACCTGATCTTGAGTTCCTGCTTAGCCAGCTATCTTCTGATGGTGATTCAGAAGTTTCTCACCTAGGTTTGCTTTCTGGGAGAAAGTGTGCTGGTCATAACTGCCAGAGGCCTCTGGGCCCTACTCTGGTTATACTTCTTGTTGTAATATAACTACTTGGTATTCTAGTGTTGTACATCATTCTCATAATCTTGGCTAATGGGAGTCCAGCCTTGAGAGTCAGACCCATTCTCAGCACGCTGGCAGTTGCGGTTTGCACAGCCACAAGTCAGACCTACATTTTGGCAGTTCACTGTAATGGATGCCTTCCTGTAACGGCACCAAAGACATCACCATCATCTTCTTTTAGAGCCATTGTGACTTTGCCGTAGGTCACTCCCTTTTGACTCAAACATCTTTAGAAAAAAACGGAAATGACCTTTGTAACAAACATATTGCACGAACACTGCCCATCTGGGAAGGTGTGCCCTTACTCCAGTGGGGCTGTCATTGCTCCAACCATTTCTCATCTCTTCTTTGGTAACGACTTTCAAGACCATGTGCGGTAATCTGCTATATTATTGATACTTGATTTAAATTCTAGTTTAATGCCTCATGCCAGGCAGAATGCCACTTCCTTAGGGGCTTTGCTATTTAGCAGGACCTGCTCAGAGACACTGGGCCTAACCCCACAACGGGAGCACCCACTTGGTTAACTGCCAAATTACCTGACATGCTTTAAAGTGGTATGTTATTGATTCTGGAGGTTAAATCCTCAACCAAAGTTACAACTTTTGACCACTTGAGGCATTTTAATGAATCTATCTCAGACACAAGTGGCAATTTATCTCTAATAATTTTTTCACAATGACAGCATCATTAAAATAGGGTTACAGCTTATCTTCATGAAATAACTTTTAAAGGACATAATAATTCAAATATATAACTCCTAGGATTTTTGTTTATGACAGCTTTTCTCAAAAGCTCATTTTTGTATATTCATTCTTAATTCACTTGTTGGACAGTTTCATTATGAATGTTAGCATTTTCCATTCCTAAGCATATTCTATTTTTGCTAACACATGTGAAAAGAGAGTGTTTTATATTCTTAAATCTTCCTTTTAATATTCAAAAGCCATTGAAAAGTTTCTGAAGGGTGAATGTGGAGACAATACTGTTGAAAAGAATGTGCACAGTGGTTCTCAACCCTGGCTACACATTCAAATCACCTAGAGATGTTTTTAAAATACCTACTCAGGTCCCACTGGAGAACAATGAAGTCAGTCTCTGGAGGTAGTTCCCTAGGGGATTCCAATGTACAGCCGTAGATGTAAACCATTGAATTATAAAACTCAGAGGGGTGTTAGCTCGTCTAGGTATTAGAGGGGATGATCAAAAAGCTCTGAAAACCCAGTAGCCATTGCTTTCTTCTTTTTAAAAAATTTTGATTAATTCAAAAAGTTGACAGATAAAAATTATACATATTTATTGTACACAATGTGATGTTTTGAAATAAGTTTACATTGTGGAATGCCTAAATCAAACTATTAACATATACGTTACTTCACATGCTTGTCATTTATTTGTGGTGAGAACGCTCAAATTTACTCCCTTAGCGATTTTCAAGAATACAATACCTTGTGATTAACAGAGTCAGCATGTTGTAAATGGAGCTCTTGAATTTATTTCCCCTGTCTAACTGAAACTTTGTACTCTTTTACCAGCATCTCTGCTTTCTCTGTATCTCCCCAACCCCCAGCCTGTGGTAACCACCATTCTACTTTTTGCCTCTATGAGATCACCTTTTTTAGATTCCACATATGAATGAAATTATGTATCTGTTTTTCTGTGTCTGGTTTATTTCACTTAACATAAGGTCCTTCAGGTTGGTCCATGTTGTCACAAATGACAGGATTTTCTTCTTCCTAAAGGCTGAACTATTTCATCGTGTTTATATACCACGTTTTCTCGATCCATTGATCTGTTGCTGAACACTTAGGTTGATTCCATCTTGACTATTGTGATAGTGCTTCAATAAACAGGGGAGTGCAGACATATCTTTGACATACTATATCCTTTGGACATATACCCGGAAATGGGACTGCTGGATTAGATGGTAGTATTATTTTTAATTTTTTGGACAACCTTCATACAGTTTTCCCTAGTGGTTGCACTAATTTACATCCCCACCAGCAGTGTTCAAAGGTTCTGTTTTTCTCCATATCCTCACCATTGGTTGCTCATCAAACAGAAACTGCCCATGGACATTCACCAACCACGTGCTTCACTGTCTTCTGTGGGGTCACCAATCATCCTAGTTTTCCCAGGACTGAGGAGTTTTCTGAGACATGGGATTTTTAGTAGTAAAACCAGGAGAGTTCCAGTGGGTGAACTGATTACTCTATTTGTGGATGAACACAAGCTGGTTTGGGTCCTGTACATTGAAATGGGACTGTTATGAGTCTGTCTTCTGAACTTCAGCTGTTGACTTACGTTTACCTGAAATTCTGAGCTCACCTAGGGCCCCTCCACTTGATGTTATGGATACATAGACTGTCAGCTCACTCTGATTCTTCTGCTGAAACCATCTAATTTTCAGGAGAAACAATTTTCTCATGCTCTTTTATAAAGATTTTTAGCATGGCTTTGAGCTGTTAAAATCAGGAGGTGTCTCCTGTTTGTCTGCACTTAGGCTTGGGGGCCTTTCTTTGGGTCTGACCTTACTAAATCCCCAGTATATGGGGCTGGGGGTGGGTGCAGGGAAGGAAGTCAGGCACCAATATTTATTGAGTGCTGGGTGCTTTACATATGTAATAATCCTCTAAATCAACTTCATGAAGTTGATATATTGTATTTCTTTTCAGATAAGTAAACTGAATCTCAGAGAGGTTAATTGTAAAGCTCAAACTCTGGTCTATACTATTGTAATTCCATGTTCTCTGCACAGTGTTTCGTCTTTCAGTGCTTAAGTTGGAGAGGGAAACTGTACATTTCCAGAGATTTTGATGATGTAGTAGAACGATAAATCAGTCATCACCGACTGATTTTAAAATAACTTTTCTGACTGCTCCTGGCTAGGAGGAAAGCATTGAGAGGTATTTCGTGAATGGTCGATTGTCCATTTATACTGTTGGGTATAAAAAGAGGTGGTCATGTGTATGCTTTTTAAGCGTTAGCCTCAGTTCAGGTGACTCACATAAGGAAAATAGGATTTTGCTGGTTAGTATGTCAAAGAAAACAGCTGGGATATAAAGAAATGTGATGGTGTGTGTTGCAGCTAAACAAACAAACAAACAAAAAAACCCAAACAAAACAGAGGAATTGAGTCCCTCTGTTCTGAAGCCACTTTTGTACTCATCCCTGATGCCTCTGGCCCAGTGATTGCAGCGAGATAGCCTAGATCCCCTAAAAACACGGAGAGGCTCCTGGGCTCTGTGAGTGAGGACAGTGGGGAGTAGGAGGAGTTGTGGTTAGAGTTATGCTGGAAATGTTCATCTATGATGTAGTAGGAGGTGAAATGCACCTCCAAGTGCCCAGTGATATATTTTTAAAAGACAAATTTTGCTATAAATGGCCTCTCATCTATTACAATTTTTTACATATAATTTATTTTAGTAAATGCTCATAGTGTTTTTTCCCCATAAACCATATTAATTATATGTTCCTCTTAACCTTGACAGACTGTCTAGTTGGGACACTGTGATGGTTAATACTCAGTGTCAACTTGATTGGATTGAAGGATGCAGAGTAGTTCTTGGGTGTGTCTGTGAGGGTGTTGCCAAAGGAAATTAAAATGTGAGTCAGTGGGCTGGAAGGCAGACCCACCCTCAATCTGGTGGGCACAATCTAATCAGCTGCCAGCAAATATAAAGCAGGAAGAAAAATGTGAGTGGGTGAGACTGGCCCAGCCTCCCTGGCTACATGTTTCTTCCGTGCTGGATGCTTCCTGCCCTCGAATATGGACTCCAAGTTCTTCAGTTTTGGGACTTGGATTGGCTCTCCTTGCCTTTCAGGCTTGCAGACAGCCTATCGTGAGACCTTGTGATCGTGTAAGTGAAAACTTAATAAACTCCCATACACACACACACACACACACACATCCTATTCTGTTCCTCTAGGGGATGCTAATACAGATACAATGGTTATAGCATTATTTTCTGATACAGTAGTGAATATCATAAAAACAGGTCTCATTCACTCATTCAAAAATAATTTTTGAGTATCAACTCTGATCCAACATTGTGTAGAGTCATGGAAAATAGTAGCAAAAAGCCCCAGTTCCTGAGCTCACAAACTGTTTAAGAGGATGTACAGATCACCAGTACTTGTAACTTACTGTGGTAGAGTAAGTCCTGATAAAGGTTGGTCTAGGTTGCTATGGGCGCTCATAAGAGAGGATCTAGGAATGGCTTTCCAGAGGAAGTGAGTTAGACACTGAAATCTGAAGTATGAGCTGGGTAGAAGGTGGTTGGGGACCTGATGGGGGCTGGATAGAGAATATTCCAGACAGAGAGAACACCAAGTGTACAGGTCAAAGGAGCATTTGGAGAAATAAAACATGTTCAGTATAGGACATGGTGTGTGTGTGTGTTTGAAGAGAAGGAAGTGGGGATGGTGGGAGATAATGCTACAGAGAAATGCTGGGGCAACATCATGCAAGGTCACGTCCATATTAAATACTCTGAATTTAATTAGAAACAAGGAAACATTGATGGGTGTCCACAAAGACATAAAAAGATCAGATTTGAGATTTTAAAGATTTTCCTGATTGCAGCATCAGACTGGACAGGAAAGAGGAAAGCATGGTGGTGAGGAGACCAGTTAGAAGGTGGCTGCAGAAATCCAGTTGAGATGTGATGGTTGTTTAGCCAGGATGGTGCCTGTGGAGTTGAAGAGAAGTGGATCGATTCAAGGGCATCCATCACATGGACATCACTTGTCATGAGGGAAACAGTGGAGAGAAAGATGACTTGGGTATTGGGTCATTTTCAAAGATGATGAAGGCAGAGGTTAAGATGATAATGAAGTTTAATTGGGTTACATTGTGTTTAAGGAGCTTAAGGTGGGTGGTCAGATGGAACTGTTTGGAAGTTGGGCATATAGGTCTGTTGGCTAACAACAGATTTGTGTTTTGAAAGTCAACAGCACATGAATGTTAACTGGAGCACTCAAGGAATGCATGTAAAGAAAAAGGGAAGAGGACCTAGTCCAGGACACTGAAGATATATAAGGTATGGGCAGAAAACAGGCTCAGGAAGAAGACTAGGAAGAAGCGAATAGAGTGGTTGGAGGAAAAATAAAAAATTACATTTCTTGAAATCCAAGAAAAGAGGGTATTTCAAAAAGGAAGAAGCAGTCAGAAGTGTCTGGACTGCCAAGAGATCGAGCCAGATAAGGACTGAGGAGTTCCCATTGGTTTTAGCACAGGGAGGTTCTTGCTAATTTTGTGAAGCAGATTTGGAGAGGGGGCAGTAGCCAGATCACAGTAGGCTGAGATTTCCAGGGAGGAGAGGAAGTGGACGTTGCAAGGGTGCCTCTCCTTTATTAAGAAGGTTGGCTGTCGAGGGAAGGAAAGAAGGCAAAACCTGGAGGGACATGTGGAGTGCAGGGAGGATTTAGTGGTGGTGAATGTGAGGCATGCTTTGGATCTTTTTTCAAATAAATGAAGCCAACATAGAGAGGAAGAGGCTGAAGAGATAGGAGATTATGGATACAGGGGTGCAGTCAGGTTAGGGGTACAGTGTGGGAGGGACAGGTGGGAAGGAGAATGAACTGCAGGTAGGTACAGGCGCTAGCTGGTAGCAGGCAGCTGAGGAAAGTCAAGTTTTACTTTCTCCAATGTTGGAGGTGAGGTGAGGTTACTTGTCAATGGTGGCAGTGGAATAGAAAGACTGAGAAAGGACAAGACCTGAAGCCAGCAACTGTGGAGAATGAATATAGGACAACACTAGAGAGATAATTTGCCTTTCAACAATTTCTATTTTTTCGGAGTGTTTTGGAGACCATAAAAATAAATAAAAGAAATTGAATTCTCTTGATGCTTTCAGGAAATAAAAAATTACCTTTACAGCTACCTCTGGAAGTCTTTCCCTGGAAGCCAGGGACCAGCTGAGAACATTGTGCAATGTCCCGTGAAAGTAAATGTTCTCAAATAATAGTAGTCATTGTACATCTATGGAGGTTTGGGTATAAGAATAGGGCAGTCTTTTGGGGACACTTCAGTTCTTTAGCAGCAAATGGAAAATTAGACCTTCTATATTGATGCACCTCCTGAGCACCAGGCAGTGCAATAATCACAGCAGCTTTCTAAGACTGATCTTACTACCATGACCTTTACAGGTGAGGAAAGTGACAGAAGTCAGAGAATTTATCTAAGACCAACTATTGTTCAGGGGCAGAGCCAGGATCTGAACTGAGTCTAAAATGTTTCCATTATGAATTATTTGTTAAATGCATCTGTCATGGGGAAAAATCCCTGGTTTCCCGCCTTGTTTTCCCGATCCTGTAATCTAGACTTTTCCTGTATGCTTAATGAGCCCTTTTGTATTTATATTTCTCTACGGTTGATTAAGTATGGGTAGATTTTAATGTGTTAATGTGAGCTGTTTTAAAATCTTAAAAGATTTTCTTGAGAAGTATTTTCTCAACCAAAAAAAGAAAAGACTATTCAGAAATGATGTTGGGACAATTGGTTATCCATATGGAAGACAATCAAATTATATGTGTGACTAACACCATACATTAAAGTAAATTCCAGAGGGACTCAAGTGCAAAATGAATAAAGTCAAACCATAAAAGTTATAGAAACAAATGAAGAGGGATTATTTATAACCTAGGGCTCGAGAGGCCTTCCCACACAAGACACAAACTCAGAAGCTGTAAACGAAAAGATTGATAGACTTGATTTCATGTATGAGGATGCTAATTACAGCATTTTTCATAATGGTGAAAAACGAGAAGCAATCTAAAGTTTCTTTAATAGGGAACTATTTAGATACATTATTGAACATTTACATCACAAAGCAGTAATGAAGCTTAGTAGTTATAAAAGCAGGCATTCTGATGTCAGACTATCTGGGATTGGATCTCACCTCCACCAGTAATTTGCTGTGTTTTGGGGAAAATTACCAATATTACCAAATTTCCTTAATTTCTTCCTCAATAAAATAGACACAATAATTTTATTAACGTCATAGGGCTACTGGAGAATTAAGTGATTAATAATGTAAATCACCTAGCATAGATCTTAGCATACTTACCTCCACAAAAATATTAGCTGTTGCAACAGTGTAGCCCTTGAAAAAGAGGTAGGCTCACGTGAAGTGATTCAGTACAATTTCAGACATACTATTAAGAAAACCGGTTTCAGGACTAGAGTCTGATTCCCTTTTTCTGAAAATGTATTTGTATTTACATAGGCATGCATGAAAAGGAAGACTATAGAGCAGGAAACACCCCAACTGTAAATGGTTGCTAATTCTGGAGGACGGTGGGAGTGTTTGGAAGGGAATGTTACAGTTTACACTAGATACGGGAATTTTGTGTTGCTTCAGGCTTTTATAAAGAGAATGAAGTTACACACTCTTTGTGTTAAGAACAAAAGGAAGGAAGAAGAGAGGAAGAAAAGGAAGGAAGGACAAAAGCAAGGGAAGAAGGGAGAAGGGAGGGAAAGAAGGAAAATGTTTCTAATATCCTCTGCTGTCCATATAGGATAAGATTCATAGCACAAAAACACAAACACCCAGTGTGGCAGGGGTGCTGCCCCCTCCCTTTCTGACATACCATACCTAATCTTAGAAATACATCATGGGGCACAGCATCCGGAGGGAAGAAGGAAAGAAATAGAAATGGATAGTCCGAAACATGTGACCCAAATACTCTTTGTGATGAATGAGAAAATCAAGTCTAGGCAGCTGACACGCAATCCAGGCATCAACTTAAATGGAATATTGAGTTTTGTTTTGAATCAAGAATCAATTCTCTTTCTCAATGAGACCATTAGTGCTTTTCTTAAATCTTCTTTCCATATTTGTGCATATTTTAAACCAGAAGAGAAGTTTTCTCATAAATTTCCAGGCTAAAGAAAAACAGTGTGTGTCTGTCTGTGTGTGTTTGTGCACACATGGATGTGTGTTTTCAGGATTTCTCTTCATATCTCCATGGAAGAGACACAATTTAGAGAGGAAAACTCATCAAATGGAAGGAACCCGGGATTATGAGGTAGGAAACCTGACTAGACTAGTCTTTCCAATTGCAATAGTTGTGTGTCTTTCAGCAAGTTGCTTAATTCTTTAGCTGTAAATAGCAGAGATTATCTATCTGATAACTTTTGGTCCCTTCTGCTTTCCAAAATTACACAATTTGCTGCATAGTTTTTATTTAAAACAAGGTTACTCTTGAATAATTGCAATGAGAAACCACGTGCTTTTTATTAGGTTGTATAGTAGACTTAGCTAATGGGAGGTGATTAGTCTTTTTCTTCATTGGCTAAGTGTTGAAAACTTCATTGGTTAAGTTTTCTTCATTGGCTAAGTCTGTTCAGTTTCAGGCACTGTCCTATGACAGGGACAAATGAAAACTGAAATATTCTGCTCATGCCTGGGTGTGGGGTGGGGTGGGGAGGACAATTTACTCATAAGAAGTTGAAATCCAAGCCAATAGCTTGTATGGGTATTGAATCTAAATTCATGTATAATACATATGGTGCAGAAAACATAAGGGGAGAAGTTATCATACAAACTGATGCGGAGATATTCAAACTCCTGAGGCCCTGGCAGAAGCAAATATGAAACTGCTTTCTAAGAAAACTTTTTACAGTAGTCCGAGAGGAGTTAAGCTCACAATTAAAATATCACAGGCCTACATAAGAAAATGAATCATCACAAGAGAGTATCAGCAGATAAAACTGATAGTAGAATAAACATCTAATAAGTGGAGATGTAATAAGCTATCTGAAAGAGATTATAAAATGGATATGGTTAAAGCACTTAATAAAAGTTACTGAAGAACATGACAGTATGTGATAATTAATACTGAGTGTCAACTTGATTGGATCGAAGGATTGAAAGTATCGATCCTGGTGTGTCTGTGAGGGTGTTGCCAAAAGAGATAAACATTTGAGTCAGTGGGCTGGGGAAGGCAGACCCACACTTAAACTGAGGGGCACAATCTAATGAGCTGCCAGCAAATATAAAGGAGGCAGAACAATGTGAAAAGGCGAGACAGACCTAGCCTCACAGTCTACATCTTTTTCCCATGCTGGATGCTTCCTGCCCTTGAACTTTGGACTCCAAGTTCTTTAGTGTGGGGACTCAGACTGGCTCTCCTTGCTCCTCAGCTAGCAGACAGCGTATTTTGGGACTTTGTGAACATGTAAGTTAATACTTAATAAGCTCCCCTTTATATCTATATCTAATCTATATCTATTTATATATGTATCTCCTATTAGTTCTGTCCCTCTAAGAGAACCCTGACTAATACAGATTTTGATACCAAGAGTGGTTCTAGAGGAACAGAATATTAAGGATGGAGTTCTTTTGTTGGTTTTGGAGTATCTGGAGTTGGCTGCTTAATATGACTGGACCCCAAAATGCCGAGGACTGTACTTCTGATAGCATGGAGGACACTGATAGTCCTTGATGTGAACTGTTTAGAGAGTTATGCAAAATAAATGCATTTGTTACCCCTGATTCACTGCTTGTGAGAGGCAAGGAGTTTAGTGACTCTGTACATAATACCTTTGACCATATATGGAGAACTAAGGAACATAATGAAACTGGTTGGTTGCTCCTAAGTTCAGTGGGCAAAGTGATGAAAGAAAATGATGAAATCGGGGATGACCATTCCTGGCTTCAGAAGCAGATACTGAGCCTCAAATCTGCTAAGATTGCCCTGAGTGAGAGTCTTATCCCTTGTAGAGAAAGTGCTGAAGTTGTGGAAGAACAGATACAAGCTCTTATCACGAGAGTGGCTGACCTGCAATGAAAGATGCACGCACAGCTTACCTGGTGCCTACGGTTAAAGTGAGGGCATTGACTGGAAGAAAATGGGACCCTGCAATTTGGAATGAGGACATGTGGGAGGACTCTGGTGAAGCTGGGGACACTGAGTTTGTAAATTCTGATGAACCTTTTTTGCCAGAAGGAACAGCTTCCCCATCCCCAGTAGTGGCAACATCCCCTCCCCAACTCAGGCTGCCATCAGCCTTTCCACCTTTGTCTCGGGAGCTAAACCCTACACTACCTGAGGCGACAGTGATGGCCTCTCCTGAGGCAGTCACCAGGCAAAACAATGTTGATTCTCCTCAGAAGCCAACCCAACACCTCTGTTTGCTTCTAGAACTATAAGAAGACTAAAGTCCTGGCCCGCCCCTAGAGGTGAGGTTGACAACATGACCCATGAGGAGGTGTGCTACACTCAAAATAAGGGCTTGAGTTCTCTAATTTCTATAAACAGAAATCTGGAGAAGAGGCATGGGAATGGATATTAGGGGCATGAAATAATGGTGGAAGGAACGTAGAGTTGGATTGGGCTGAATTTGTTGATTTGGACCCACTAAGCAGGGACTCTGCATTTAATATTGCAGTTCAGGGAGTTAAAAATGGTTCTCATACTTAATTTGCTTGGTGAGCTGAAATATGGATTCAAAGACGGCCCACTGTGAGTGAGCTGGAAATGCCTGATCTCCCTTGCTTTAATGTAGAGGAAGGGATCCAGAGGCTTAGGGAGATTGGGATAGTGGAGTGGATTAGTCACTTTCCCTCTATTCTGAGTTTGCTGGGAGTTTTCAATCCTAAATGGCTGTTGCAGTTTGTCAGTTTTTTTTCTGCATACATTGATTTGATCATGTGATTTTTCTTCCTTGGATTTTTCTTTTCCCCATCCATTGATGCGACAGCTTATAGTAATAGATTTTTGAATGTTGAATTAGCCTTGCATATTTCAAGTAAACCTTCTTGGTCACAGCATATAATTACTTTTATACATTGTTGTTTCAATTTGCTAATATTTTGTTGAGGGTTTTGTATCTGTGTTCATGAGAGATTGCCGATTGCATTATTTCTTCTTGTAATGTTTTTGATATTAAGGTAACACTGGCCTCATAAAAAGAGTTATAAAGTGTTCCCTCTGCTTCTGGAAGTGATTGTAGAGAAATAGTACTATTACTTCCTGAAATGCTTGGTAACACTCAGCAGTGAAACCGTATTGGCCTGGTGCTTTCTATTTTGGAAGGTTAATTATTGATTGTATTTTAACAATAGATATAAGCCCATTACAATCATATATTTCTTTTTGTATGTTTGTCCGTTTGTATGTTTCAAAATATGTTGTGTTTTTTCTTTGCTATTAAATGTGTGGGTATAGGATTGCTTATAATATTCCTTTATTATCCTTTTAATATCCCTGGGATAAGAAGCGATGATGTCTCTTTCATTTTTGATATTAATAATTTATGTGTTCTCTCACTTTATGTTGGTTTTCCTAGCTAGAGGTTCGTTAATTTTTTTTGATCTTTTGAAGAAACAGACTTGGTTTTATTAATTTTTCTATTGGCATTTTCTACAGGATCATTGATCATGGTTTCTAATTTAATTGATTCCTGCTCTAATTTTTATTATTTACTTTCTTCTGCTTGTTTTGGGCTCACATTGCTCTTCTTTCTCCAGTTTTAAAGTAGAAGCTCAGATTACTGATTTTAGATTTTTTTCTTCCTTTCCAGTGTGTGCATTCAATGCTATAAATGCTCTTGCAAGCACCACTTTCACCACATGACACAAATTTTGGTAAGTTATATTTTGATCTTCATTTAGCAAAACATATTTTAAAATTTATTTTGAGACATCTTTGATTCGTGTTTTATTTAAAAGTGTGTTGTTTTAAAAAGCTGTGGTTTCAGGCTGTTGGTTTTCAAGGGTACTATGGAACTGGGATTGTGGGGTGATGGCTCGATAGAAGGCAAGTTAAATACCACAAAATTCACCGTTTTTACTGAGATCCATCTCTTTTTTTATATAATAAAATAAATACTCTTCAGATTGCTGCAAGTCTCTAGTTAATAACCAGAGTCCTAACATTTTGATGTAGACAGATTCTTCCAGTGGTCTTGTGGCTTTTAGGGAGAAGAGAATTTTCGGAGGTCCTTACTCCGCCATTTTCATTGATGTCCTGGACATTGCTTGATGTACTTGTCATCCATGGCTTTTCTTTGCTGAAGTGTCCATTCAGGTTTTATGTCTATTTTTAAAATTTGATAGTTTATTTTTGTTGAGCTTTTAAATAAACTTTATTTTGGAACAATTTTACATTTATAGAAAAGTTGCCGGAAGAGTCCAGAGAGTTGCCATGTAACTCTCACCGTTTCTGTTGGTAACATACTTCATCACTTTGGCATATCTGTTAAAACTTAAGAAACCAACATTAGTTCATTATGAATAACTAAACTCCAGACTTACTCTAGATTTCTTAGTGCTGTGTTTTGAGGGATATTTATGTATTCTGGGTAGAAGTGTCTTGTCAGATGTGTGATTTGCAAGTCTCTTCTCTCAGTCTGTACTTTGTCTTTTCCATCTCTTATCTATATTATTTTTAAAATGTCAGCAGAAGTTATTCAGGTGCTGTTGTTATTTTTTGTTTCAGTCTTTGTATTTAACTTTAATGAATATGAATGTTTTAAATAAAATAGCAGCAACATATTCTAAAATATCATGCTTGGTTTGACTTATTAAATAGCTTATGAAAAAGTTTTATTTGTATGTTGTTTTTGACTTAGAAATACCAAGTGTATTAATCTCTTTTACGAATTAAGACTTAAGCCTTAAAATTCAGGATACAATTGTCGGACGCTATTAATACCTGAGGGCTGCATAATTTTTATGGTGACAAATAGACTTAGTTTTTCACCTGAGATTCTAAAGTTGAGTTTAATAATGACTGAAACATCATGACTTGGCTATCAATGCATGTAATTTCTACCCCTTTGCAAGTTTAAAGCCATTGATCTCTAATTATTCAGGCTTGGACATTTTCTCCCGCCCTGCCATCTTTGTGGTCCCAAGTGTCATTCTCCAGTAATGCTTCCATGCCTGTTCCTGAACCCAAAGAACTGGTATTGAATGTGACAGAGACTGAATGACTAAGGAAACTCTAGCTGCCTCCAGCCACACACTTGCCTAGGCTGTAATCAGCTCTCGGTGAGGCTGGGCATGAAGCAGATATAGTCAACGTCCTCCTCTCTGTCTCATCTCCATTGTGTCTTCATTTGGTTCCTCCCTCATGGATGCCTATTTTCTTCCTTCTGCCTGTTCCTGTTGTCTTTCCAGGCTCCTGGCTGTCCTTGTGTCACAGTAGCCCCAGGGATTTTGATCATGTCAGCAAGAGCCAAAAGCTCTCGCCCTCCTGTCAGGGTTGGATAGGGAGCTGCATGAAATGCTGAGGGAAAGGAAAAGAGAGTGGGGCAGTCAAGTGTGCAAGGGTGGGATTTGCCATAGGTGCTGACTACTTGTGAGAATATCTGTCGCTCTTCAGCATAGTGTAGGAATGAGTGTTGGAGGGGGATCAAAGCCTGGACTTTTCAGCCGACACTGGATTTGACCAGTTGCGTGCCTTGGAGTTGGAGGAGTGAGAGGCTCACTCTGTTTCTCCCTGGGCTCAGTTTTCTCATCTGTAAAATGGTGCTGGGGGTAATGTGCTGGGGCTGGATTGCTTGATCTTAAGGTCTTTCAAATTCTAATGTTCTAGGTAGGACAATGTTCTTAAACATTTTTTGTTCATGTACCTCTAAACAACTTTTTGAAAAACTATGATTCCATGTGCATGTGAAAGTTGATATCTAAGTTTTGCATCTTCTATTTAAATAGTTACAATAGATATGATTTCCAATATGTCATAAAATCTGCCACTTTTAAAGAGAGAATTTAAAATGTAAGAAGTATCCAATGAAATTTAAATGTCATGCTCATATGAGACCCTCTTCATCTACTTAAGAAATCTACAAACTCTGATTTTTCAACATTTTAAGATTTTATATTTTCCTTTATCCATGATTTCATATTCCACTTTCCCACAGAATTTTATCTTAATGCACATATATTTTATTTATTGATTGATTGATTAAGATGGAGTCTTGCACACCATCATGCCTAGCTAATTTTTTTAAAATGTAATTTATTTTAAAAAATTTTTTGTAGAGACAGGGTTTCACCATGTTGGCCAGGCTGGTCTTAAACTCCTGACCTCAAATGATCCACCTGCCTCGGCCTCCCAAAGTGCTGAGATTACAGGTGGGAGCCACCATGCCCAGCTCAATTTTTTTTTTTTTTTTTTTTTTTTAGTAGAGACAGGATTTTATCATGTTGGCCAGGCTGGTCTTGAACTCCTGACCTCGTGATTCTCCCACCTCGGCCTCCCAAAGCGCTGGCATTACAGGTGTAAGCCACCACATCTGACCATGCACATATATTTTATGCTTGAAAACTTTTTATTGATTACTCTTTGTGATCGTACTTATCACAAAGAGATTATGCCTTATAAATTCACATTTTGAGATTTGTTTTCTTTTCGGTGACTGTAAGGCTTTAAGGGCTAAAAAAGTCTTCTGTTATGATTATTGGTACATCATTGATCAAAAAAGAAATCACATATTAATTTTTAGAATCATGCATTACATAATGACATTTTAGTCACTGATGGACTGCATATACAGCTGTGGTCTCATAGGATTATAATGGAGCTGAAAAGTTCCTATCGCCTAGTGAATAGCCACCCCGATGTTGTAGTGCAATGCATACTCACACGTTTGTGATGATGCTGGTTTCAACAATCCACTCCACTGCCAGATGTATAAAAATAAAGCACATACAATTATGTACAGTACATAATACTTGATAATGGTAATAAACAACTATGTTACTGGTTTATGTATGTCTTATACTATACATTTTATTGCTATTTTGGAGTGTACTCTTTCTACTTATTAAAAAAAAAAGTTAACTGTAAAGCAACCTCAGGCAGGTCCTTCAGAAGGGATTCCAGAAGGAATCATTGTTACCACAGGAGATGACGGCCCCATGCATGTTATTGCCCCGAAGACCTTCCAATGGGACAAATAGTAGAGGTGAGAGAGAGCGTTATTGACGATCCTGACCTGGTGCAGGGCTAAGCTAATGTGTGTCTGTGTCTTAGTTTCTAACAAAAAAAGTTTAAAAAGTAAAAAAATTACAAATAAATAATTTAAGAAAAAGCTTATAGAATAAGAATTTAAAGAAAGAAAATGGGTTTGGCCAGGTGTTGTGGCTCACGCCTATAATCCCAGCACTTTTGAAGGCTGAGGCAAGTGAATCATGAGGTCAGGAGTTCAAGACCAGCCTGGACAACTTGGCAAAACCCCATCTCTACTACAAATACAAAAATTAGCTGGGTGTGGTAGCAGGCACCTGTAATGCCAGCTACTCAGGAGGCTGAGGCAGGAGAATTTCTTGAACCTGGCAGGCGGAGGTTGCAGTGAGGTGATCATTCCACTGCATTCTCCAGCCCGGGTGACAGGGTGAGTCTCTGCCTTAAAAAAAATGCAATAAAAAATATATATTAAAATAAATAGATAAAAAAGAGCATTAAGAAACAAAATAAAGGAAATGTTTTGTACAGCTGCACAATGCATGTTTTAAGCTAAGTGTTATTACAAAAGAGTCAAAAAGTTGAAAAAATTTAAAAGTTCACAAAGTAAAAAAGTTACAGTATGCTAAGGTTAACTTATTATTGAAGATAAAACATATTTTAAAATAAATTTAGTGAAGCCTAAGTGTACAATGCTTATAAATTCTGCAGTGATGTACAGAAATGTCCTAGGCAGGGTGGGCGCGGTGGCTTATGCCTGTAGTTCCTACACTTTGGGAGGCTGAAGCAGGTGGATCACAAGATCAAGAGTTCAAGGCCAGCCTGCCCAATATAGTGCAACCCCATCTCTACTAAAAAAAAAAAATACAAAAAATTAGCCAGGCATGGTGACACATGCCTGTAATTCCAGCTACTTGGGAAACTGAGGCAGGAGAATTGCTTGAATCCAGGAGGCAGAGGTTGCAGTGAGCCAGGATAGCACCACTGCATTGCCAGCTTGGGCAACAAAATGAGACCCTGTCTCAAAAATAAATAAATAAATAAGTAAGTAAGAAATGTCCTAGGCCTTCACGTTCACTAACTACTCATTGAATCACCCAGAGCAACTTCTAGTCCTGCAAATGCCATTCATGGGAAGTGCCCCAGAGAGGTATACTATTTAAAAACTTTTTATACCATATTTTTACCATACCATTTCAATGTTTAAATATACAAAAATTTACCATTATGTTACAATAGCCTGCAGTATTCAGTACACTGCCATGCAGTGCAGGTTTGTAGCCTAGGAGTAATAGGCTATACCAGGTAGCCGAGGTGTGTAGTAGCCTATACATCGATGTTTGTGTAACTGCAATCTGTGATGTCCGCACAATAACAAAATCCCCCAACGATGCCTTTCTCAGAACACGTCCTTAGCATTAAGTGATACATGATCGTATTAAATATAAGTAATTTTTATTGGAAATAGATTTGTTAATGAGATGATGAGGTATTTTCCTAATGATTTCATGTGTCTCTGTAGGAATATGACATTTATGCAATGAAGCAGAGCCCAACATCTGTATTATCACTGCTCTCCTTTTTATGGATATAAGCACTGAGAAAATGTGTTCACATAAAAAAGTACACAGAAAGGGAAATATTTGCTATGTCACTGTCACTTGATTGTTTGACTACCTTTTGAGTTATTTGTTCAAAATTATACACTGATTTATAATCAAGATTATTTTTAATTTTGTTAAGAGCAAAGAGTTGGGAACCACCTGACTTGGAAAAGATCTGTTGTTCATTCATTAGAGCCTGATTCACTATTTCAGTTCCTGGGAGGTATACAAAAAAGGGTTTGACAAAAAAGGTTTTACAAGACTGTTAATTAACTGTTAATAATTCCAGCTATTCTTTCACTTAGAGGTACCTTGTTTAACTGGACCTATTTTTTAAATTGTTGGAAAAGATCAATGTGTTATTAATTTCTTTCTGCTTTTGCTGAGACAATATTTTTCATGTAGTGCTTTTCTGTCATCATGTGCTTTGAAGGTATTCTCATCAACATCTTGGAACTATAGGCTTGGCTTACTGAATATGTGAAAAATAACTTCCATATAATCTATTTGGCAAAGTCAATCCTCACTGTAAAACCAGTCAGTCAAATAATTCTTACTTTCTCTTAAGATAAAAATCTGACGTTGTTTTTCAGTTCAACCAAACATGTTAATATGCATTTCAAGGGCTATTATAAATAGTATTGGCAAAAAACTATGGAACCCATCTTGTAGGATAGATAATGAAGTCAATCAAGTCAAGATTAAAATAATGCAGCACTAATGTAATTTATTCATTTCACAGTGTTAGTAAGAACAGGATCATAAATCTATATGCTGCTCCTCTGTTCTGAATATGTAATAGGGCACTGTTATGCTTATGTCAAAGAACTTTTGCAAACTTGGTCTGGTAAATATGGATGCATGCATGTATCAAACATTGTTTTGCTGCTCTGGAGAATAATTAAACAAGAGTCAAATACAAAGATGAGAAATAACTCCATCAATTTTATGAAGCAGCATGATCAGACTTTCCTTACATGGTAAACGAAAGAGAATGATATCCAATTGCTAAAAAATGAATCAGTCTGGAAGTTATGCTATGAGTTTCTCTGTGGCTAATGGGGTGAAAAATACTAAACATTTGAATATCTGGGGTTCCCCTGATTTTTAGTGTAATGCCTTCCTTGGGTGAAGGTGACGGGAACTGGAACTAAGCCCCAGTGCCCCATGTCTGAATGGGACTCAGAGCAGGGGAGAGGGACCCTCAGTACCTGATGGGGGTGGCGCCAGATGCTGTCCACAATATCTGTGAGCAGCTCTGAGCAAGGTGGGTATAGAAGATGGACCGTGACCTCTAGGGAAATGTGGGTCCTCCCCTCCAGAAGCTCCTCACCCAATTTGTTGCATGATTTCCTCCTGCTCCTTTAATATCTTCTGAATATTTTCTTTCCTCAACAATTGCTTTAATTTTCTGGTCCCATCTAACTGTGTTCACTTCATTTTGAACTTTCTGAGTCCGGTTTGGGACTCAGTGGCTGGCCAACTCCTCACAAACTTGGCCCAAAGCCTAGAACCCATTCTTCCTGCCTTCCACCCCTCCATTCCAGAAAGGGATTCATCTAGCTCTGCAGGCTCTCTCCCAGAGGACTCAGCATCTTGGAGGCCTCTTTGCTCCTGGACACCTAGTTCCAGAGGGCATGAGTGTCCCCAACAGCTCCGGGGATCAGTCCAACCATGTACTCTGCAGCAGGGCCCTGGGTCACCCCTCTCTATTGCCTGCCTGCCTGCAGATTTACCTGACTCTTTGGATGCAAACTCATATCAGCATCCAGCCATTCCTCCTGTGCTGATAGTTTGACTGAGGGACAGGGAACTCTGATTTTTTAGGTGTTGTTACGTCCCTATCTATACCAGACCTCCCCAAACTCCTGGGTGATTTCTAAGGTGTTAGACTGCTGCAACCCTGCTAGCAATCACAGAGGGGATTCCTAGAGACTCATCATCCACGGTGGGGTGGGAGGACATTGGTGCCTTCGGACAGACCACGCAGCCCCCAGCCACCATTCCCTTAGTGCTGGATGACTTCCCCTCCAGGGCTGTGTTGACCTTTAGACACGAAAGCCACCTAATCACTTATTCTTCCAATGTCATGCTCAATTCAAAGTGGTCCAGCCAAGCCTGACTGCTGGCCACCCAGTGACATCTTTTATTCCATGGGGCACAGGTCCCATCCCTGGAGTAGCCTACTTTGCCTTTTCTGCTCTTTCCAAAAGGCCATAACCTCAGCATGCAGGATTTCTCTCTGCAGTATTCATCTGTAAGGGATTGTTGGGTCCCTTAGGGGTCACCACTTCCAGTGTAACAGGGCTCTAAACAAATTCCACAGTGTTTCATAGTATGGGTTTAGGGACGTTATTGGGAAGGAGAAATCTGAAATGAGCAAAGAAAGAGAAAGGGAGTTCCCTGTTCCTGCTGTTTAGTCCCTGGGGAGGTTTGGGGATCGGTGGCTTCCTTCCCTGGTAGGCAGAGCTGGGCTTTCCCGAGGCCCCAGGTGCTGGCCAGCTTGCAGGCCAGACGACCCTAGTAAACAGCTGGCATAACAGAGCCAAATGCTGAGCCCTAAACAACCTGTCCCCCATGGGCAAGGCTGCTTTCCTATGGATGTGCTATACAATGACCTAGTCTCAGGCACAGCTCCTCCTCTGGAGGGTAGACATGGGCCTTGTGAGCAGTGAATACCCAGGCCTCGGCCCACAGGAGCCTGAGAGCCTGGCCCCTCTCCCCTTCCTGACTCAGGTCTTGTCAATGTTCTCTCCACAAAAGCTGATTCCATAATCAGTACCAAGTAACGCTGAGGAGTTCATGAAAGCGTGGTGGCTGGCAGGTGGAGTTGTGGCTGCAAAGCATCCACCTTGCCAGGGGATTGCCTACGTTTAAATATGTGGAAGAGGTGGATAGTAAAATTCCCTCTGTCTGCCTGCATTGTCTATTTTGCTCTAACAAGATTCTCCCTGAAGAGCAATGTGTTATTTGACAATAGCCTGGGGACAGGAGAGGCAAAGTCTTTAAACAAAAATTGTTATTACTCCCGCTACTGCTCTCTACTCTTACCCAATTCAGAACATCCCGTGGAGGCTGCTTGCTTAATGCTCCTGCACCCCGACAGGAAAGTAAATAAGCAGGGGAGCCGGGAGCCCCAAGGATCTGATGTTGCTGGGACTCGCTGAGGGGTTTTCCTCTGCTGGACTCTCTGAGGGCTTTTACATCCTCAGCATTGCCTCGTGGTGAGAATGAGCAGGGGTGTGCTTTTACCTTTCTTTTGTCAAATGGGCAAAGGGTTGGTGAGAAAGGGAGTCATTCTTTGGCAGATCAGCTTTAATACAGATTACATAGAGGCTGAGTGCTTGGGTGATGATTCCCTTAAGGTCATCCGTGTTCAGGTATCCCTTAGAAAGTCTCTACCAACCCCTAGAGATGTGCCTTCCCTAGTTTGAAGTCCAATGATTGGTCTGGTAATCTAGGATTCTGAGGTGTCAGACTCAGGCTACAGTGCCCTGGAGCCTGCCTGAAAGCTGATAACCTCCTTGGAACAGTTGCTGGAGACAGCATCTTTATAGAGAGGCTTTTGTGGGTGATGGAGGTTTTCCTCTTCCCACTGATACATACACAGCTGCAGGAGTTAACCAATGCTATCTTTTCTGCCTTCCACTGTCACTGCTATTATTGCCCTCCTCCTGTTTATCCTCTAGTAGGTCTTTCAACACACCAGGCACACTCGGTCCTCAGGGCCTTTGCACTGGCTGTTCCCTCTGCTGTAATGCTGATCCATATATCTGCATGCCCAGCTCCCTCATCTGCAAGTCTGTTCTCCAGGTGGCCTGCCCTGACTGTCTATTTAAAGTTGCAGCTACATATTACTCTCCACCTCCTCTCTATCCCTCATACACTCCTTTATTCCCCCTATGGAACCTATCATCTCCTAAAACACTGATTTATGTATCTATGTTTAATGTTTTTGTCTTCCTCCACCACCTCTCATTCTCTGGAACAGAAATTCTTTGAGGGCAAGGATCCTTGCCTGTTTTGTTCACCGACACACACTGAATACATAGAAGGGAGCTGGCACACGGTTGGTGCACAGTAAATATTTGCTAATGAAGGAATGAATGAACAGACTCATTTGGTTAAAGAAAGAAGTTCAACTTTCACAGCTTGAGCTGATCCACATTACTTCTCCCTTAAAAAATACGCAGTGCACCTTGGGAGGCCAAGGTGGGTAGATCACCAGGTCAAGAGATTGAGACCATCCTGGTCAACATGGTGAAACCCCGTCTCTACTATAAATACGCGGTGGCGTGTGCCTGTAATCCCAGCTATTCAGGAGGCTGAGGCAGGAGAATTGCCTGAACCCAGGAGGTGGAGGTTGCCATGAGCCGAGATCGCGCCATTGCACTCCAGCCTGGGTAACAAGAGCGAAACTCCGTCTCAAAAAAAATAAAAAAAATACGCAGTGCTCCATAGCATCAAATTACACCTGAGCTCCGAGACGTGGCCAGCTTTCCCTTTTTCTTTTCTCCTTCTCTGGTCTTCTTCCTCTTCCTCCTCCTCTTCCTTCTTCCTCTTCCAATTCTTTTTATCAGTAAGTACACATGACCCTGACTGACTCCTTTAGTCTCATCTCTGGCCCTTTGTGAATAAGCCCAGAGGCTGTAAACCAGAGACCACGGGCCAAAGTTGGCATGCAGACATGTTCTTTAAGACTTGCAAAATATGTACCTTCACAGTGGTTAAAATGAATAAAAATGCGCGACCATTCTTTCAAAAATTATGTGTGTATATATATGTGTGTGTGTATATTTTATATATATCTATATTTATATTTATATATAATTTTTTGAGGCAGAGTCTCATTCTGTCACCCAGACTGGAGTGCAATGGCAGGATCACAGCTCACTGCAGCCTCAAAACTCCTGGGCTCAAGTGATCCTCCCACTTCATTCTCTTAACTATTTGAGACTACAGGCAAGTGCTAATAGGGAATATTTCAAAGATATTTAAACTTCAGAACTATCAAAGATGTCAACATCTTCTTCTGTCTTTTGAAAAATCAGATTTACTAACATTGGGCCACATCCCCAGTAGGCAGAAGCTAAGCACCAGCTGCCCCTTAGGAATTGTCTCCATCACCTCCTACTGTGTCCCTGCCACTGGCACCAAGAGTAGCAGTGTTCTTGCTGAGCTGGGGCTCCCTCCACAGCCTGCTTTATGTACTCTGTGATTTGTACCCACCCAGCCTCTATAGAAATGAGTTTATAGCCCTTGATTCTAAAGATAACGAAGAGCTCTGCAGTTCCCAGAATTTGTCCTGTGATCTTTTTTGTTTCCAGGCCTTTGCCAATGCTGTCTTTCAACCTGGAATACTTGCCTTCCCCTCTTCACCCGGCCCGCTTCTACTCGTTACCTTAGATGGCACTTCCTGCAGGAAGCATGCTTTCGCTTTTCAATATAGGGTTAAGTGCCCTTCCTTATTACAACACAGGAACTTCCCTTCCTCTCATTCTGCTGCAAAGTCATCTCTATGACTCTGTATTATAATTTTTCATCTTCTTCCCTATTAGATTTAGAGCATTTTTAAGGTAGGGACATGTCTTGTTCACCTTAAGTCCAGGAGTTGGCAAATTATAGCCCACAGGTGAAACCTAATCTGCAGGCTGTTTGTATACAGCCCTTACACTAAGAGCTGTTTCTACATTTTCAGAGTATGGTAAGAACAAAACAGTATGTGAGAGAGAGCCTATGTGGCTGGCAGTGCCTAAAATATTCACTCTCGGGAGCTTTACAGATAAAGTTAGTTGATCCCTATCCTCGCCTTAGAGTCCATCTACCATAAATAACTATGAATAAATGTGAAATGAATGTACCTCTTGTCTTATACATGGCATTCCAAGTAATACACATGTACTGAAGATTCTAAATTCAGTGGAGAGATAAAGACATTGTATAGCTTATCCATGTATGGTTACTTAACCTCATCGTTTTATCCACTACAGGGAACACCCTCTGCACTTCCCCCTGCCTGATGCTGCTCACACATTGCATATATGTAATAATATGTTTATATCACAATAACAAATTGATTATGACAATATATTAATTTTATATATTATTTAATAGGATATAATATACTTACATAATAACACATAATAATACATTTACATAATAATTTGTTCTTATTATTTTCGATTTCACAAGCACTCAGATCTTCCAAGTTTGTTCTAGCCACAGGACCTTTGCACTTTCCATTCTGTCTGCATGGAGTGTTTTTCCTCCCGATTTCTGCACGGCTGGCTTCTCTTCAACATTCAGGTCACAATTCAAATACCACATCTTCAGAGACATTTCCTTTTCTTCATCATATTGCTCTATTTTTTTTCTCTATGGCACAATTTACCATCTGAAGTTATCGTATTTCTTCGCCTGCTTATTTATGGTCTGTCTTTCTCCACAAAGGATGTCAGCTTTATGAAGGCAGGCACATGGTTCGTTTTGCTTACTCACCATTTAGAACTCACCATTTAGAACTGTGCCTGGCATTTGACAGGTTCTCAAACACATACTTTAAATAAATGCAATTAGATAGAAGCCAAGTGCATGATATTCACATCAGGTTCTTTCTTGTGTAGCTATTCAATTCAAGGGCTAAATATGAGAGCTGAACCTCCAATTCAAGAAAAGTGAAAACTTTACGAGATTAAAGTTGTTTGCGCTACAGTTGGGCTGACTGAGGTGTGATGTCACTGGGAAAAACAGGCTTCTCCGAGGAGCCTGCAGGTGCAGGGACAAGGCCGTGTCCCACTTGACAGGAAATCCTGGGAGCCCTTTCTACAGAAAAGCAAGAATGCAGCTCTGCAGGGAAGCTCTGAATTAATGAACGTCACCGGCTGGGAGGCTTTTGGTTCACTCTCGGCACAAACATCAAACCCATCAGTAGATAAACGGCTTTAAATCAAAGGAAGAGTGGTGGTCATGTTTGCTCGCTAGCTAGTGCATGAAACATTTTCAGGGCCTTAAAGGCATCAGGGACTACTTTGTTTATTGACATAGCTCCCTCTAGGGCTGACTCCAATTTAAACTCTGGATCTCTTTGTTAAAATATGAAAATGCTTCTGCATAATTGAAAGCTCTGTCATTCTCATTGTTCTCCAGAAACACATCTCTGAGAAAAACATTTTTTTCCAACAGAAAATCTGTAAAGATGAGTAAGAATATAGAAAATCTGATTTCAAGAAATAGTTACAGTCAACTGATAACCAATTTAACTACCTTTTGACTATTTAGTATCAAAGAAACCCCCCATCACTTGATTTCCCTTTCAGCTGATTTTGTGTCGTTAATGCTTCTATTTGTCTTATTCCATCCTTAATAAATCAGTAACTGTTCTTTTGAACTGTTCTCTTGCCTACTCAGGGTGAACCCAGCAGTAGAAATAAACAGCAGACAATAAACCTTTCTGGATAGAGTCATGGGATTTGATATAATGACATAGCACCTTCAGACACAGAGATATCCAGAAGCATTTTGTGAGTGAAAATTGAACAAGAATTCATAGGTACTGTAGGCAGATTTTTTACGCAGGGCAGGCACTTAACTGGCATCCAGCCCTTTCAGAACTGGATGAAATGTGGGAGGGAATGCCTCTGAACAGCTGAGATCAGTGTTACCAAGACCAAGCCTGAGGGACATGGCCTGAAACCAGCCACAGGAAAGGCCTCCATCAGAACTAATCTGTTTCCTCTTGGCTTACAAGAAACATTCATTCATTCCATTAATTTTTATGGCAGTTGTTACATTCCAAGCACTAGACCAGGCTCTGGGATGGATGAATCAGATGCAGTATCTACTCTGGGAGCTCACTACAGGGACAAGTGTGCGAAGTACTGTGCTGAGCTGCGGGTGATGGGCACAAGAACTGAGGGCTGGTTTCTGGCTTCTTTGGTTTCTTTCTTCCTTCAGGAAGGACAGTGATCTCCTGGCCCTTCTGACTTGCATTACAGACCTCCTGAAAGCCACTCCTTCATTCCTGTACTCAACAGGGGAGGAGGCTAAACCCAGGGACACAGAGATGACTGAGCAGTGACTGCCCTCTGGGAATGGTAGCCTAGCGGTGAAGGCAGGCAAATAATTACAATACAAAGTCAGCCCTAATACAATTTTCTGCTGGACTGTGTCTGTAACTCTTGAGGTGCCTCAAAAATCCATATTTGTAGGCCTCATCTACAGGCCCTGATTCAGTAGGTTGAGAAAAAGTTGAGAAATGTGTATTGTTAACAGTGTATCCTAGTGACTCCAGCATGTGGCCAGGTCTAGGAAAGGGACAGTAGACCAGGGGTGCTAGCAGAGGGGCTGTGTGGGTGAGAGCTGTTGGTCCTCTAAGACTTCAGAGGCATTGGGTTTTATATCAGGCACAGTTTGGATGAAGGAAGACTATTCCCGGGATATAGGATCACATGGTACAGCCCATGGGGCGATGAATGTCTGGGGCATTGAGGGAACCGGGAAGGGCAGGAGTGAAAAAAGGAGTGACAAAAGCTGAAGTTGGGCAGGAGAGAAGGGGGTTGGTGAAGAAGGATAATTAGCAAAGGGTTAAGGAGCTTGGCATGGATTCTGTAGCAAAAATGGTGGCATGGTCCCAGCATATTTCAGGAACACAGTGCTGGTGGCAAGATGGCAAGGGCCTAGACTGGTAGAACTAGAGACAGAGGCACTGTTTTAGCCATCAGTTGCTGTGTAACAAATTACCCCAGAATGTAGTAGCTTCATACAATAACATTTTACTTGCCATGGGGGAGGGATCCAGGCAGGATAGGGCTGGGAAGTTCTACATGGTTTGGCTGTGGCTCGGCTGGTGGTTGGGAGGGACTGGAAGGTCTGAGAAAGCTCCATCCTTCTGCCTGACACCCCAGTGCTCTTCCCCATGGCTTCTCTCTCTCCAGCGGCAAGGGAGTTGCTTAGGATTCTTCATGGAATGGTGGTTTGGGGCAGCTGAACTTCCTATATGGGGGCTGGCTTCCAAGAGGGAGCATTCCCAGTGGCAAAGGCAAAAATCTCTTAAGGCCAGCCTTGGAAACTACTTTTACAACCATGCTGTTTTCATGGGTTGAGATAGGTCATGGGGCCAGCTCAGACTCAAGAAGAAAGGAAATAGACTCCACTTCTTGATGGGGAGGAGGCAAGGTTGTATCACATAAGACATGGGGGATGGAGACACCTGCACAACTACCTTGGTAAACACCATCTACCATAGAACTAATGGGAATACAGTGATCTTTTAGACAAGAGATAAAGAGGCCTGAAGCATGGCAGTAGCAACAGTGATAGAAAGGGATGCTCCTGAGAGATGTTTTAGAAGTCGAATTATGTAACCTGTTTCCTGACTGGACTTGCGGAAGAGGAAGGAAGGGACAAGACTGATTCCTGTGTTTCTGGTGGGCATAGGTGACGCCACCCACTGAGAGAAAGAGAGATCTGGGGTAGTTTGATGAGTGTGAGTGTGGCCAAAGCTGAAGTTGGTTTGTGACATGCTGAGTTTGAGACTCCTCTATGTGGAGAGGTTGAATATAGGCATCAGAACGCGGGAGAGAAATGTGGCTTAAAGACGCAAGTCCCTGGCATGGAAACCTTGGGATGGATAAGCTGACATACCTAGTTGCTGTGGTTGGACTCCGTCCCCGCTCATATTCAGGTGTTTCTAACATGGCAGTGTTGAAAGATGAGGCCTTTAGGAGGTGACCGGCCCATGAATGTTTCTTCCTCATAAATGAGATTATCAGATGCCCTTGACAAAGGGAGTTAGCCCTCTCTCCCACTTCTGCTTTCTGCCACGTGAGGATGCAATAAGAAAGCCCACACCAGATGCCAGCCCTTGATCTTGAACTTCCCAACCTCCAGAACTCTGAGGAAATAAATTTCTGTTTTTTATAAGTTATTCAGTCTCAGGTGTTCTGCTATGGAGGCGCAAATAATCTAAGATAGGTGCATCCTCTTATTTTCATTTACAGGTGAGCAATGCAATGTTTAGAGGCTCAGGACATTGCCCAAGGTGAGGATTGGCAAGTAGTGAGTCAGGATTTGAACCAGCCCTGTCTTATGCCCCAGCTCATTCTCTTAAGGATTACCTTACTTTGTTCTCAGCAGGCAGTCCCTGAGACCTTGTGATCTTGCTCTAAGGGAAAGTCAAGGCCCTGAAAACATTAACTTACGATAGCAGCTCCAGATGGAACTCTGGTCATAATCACAGACTGGGCTCCAACCATGGTCACACACTGAGCCCTGAGCCTGGTCCATACTGAGCCCCAGTCCTGATCACATGCTGAGCCCTGACCTTGGTCCATATTGAGCCCCAGTCCTGATCACACACGGAGCCCTGACCCTGGTCCATATTGAGCCCTAGTCCTGGTCACACACTGAGCCCTGACCATGGTCCATTCTGAGCCCCAGTCCTGATCACATGCTGAGCCCTGACCTGGGTCCATACTGAGTCCCAGTCCTGATCACACGCTGAGCCCTGAGCCGGGTCCATACTGAGCCCCAGTCCTGATCACACACTGAGCCCTGATCCTGGTCTATACTGAGCCCCAGTCCTAACCCCATGCTGAGCCCTAACCCTGGTCCATACTGAACTCCAGTCCTGATCACACACTCAGACGTGACCCTGGTCCATACTGAGCCCCAGTCCTGATCACATGCTGAGCCCTGATCCTGTAATACAATGTGCCCTGTGCTGTTATTATAGCACAAAACTAAGACATTAGATTTTCTTACTAATGTCAAGAGCAGCTCAAACCTTTTGATTGGATATATCTTTTCTAAACAAAAAATGAATGTAAAAACATATCTGGGTTGGGGGCCAAATGACAGACACAAGGCAAAAACAAAAGCCAAAGAAGGAAGATGAGCAAATCTCCTCCTCAAAGTGAATCAGAAGGCATCTGCTTTTTCCTTCCCCCTGCTGTGGCTTCACGGAAGTATTTCTTTTGCAATTACTCATGATTTCTACTCCCCCTTCTCCCATCCCAAAGAGCAAAATCAGAAGCATGAATCAAGTCTCAACTTAGCAATTGAGAATAACACTGTAGAAGCTATGTTTTAAAATATTAAAAAAAAATATTTCCTCAGAGGTCACTTCCAAGGGGGGAAACTCACTTAAAATGTACGTAATGGGAACATTTTCTTTTGAGATTTTTTTTTGTGTATTCATTCTACACAAAAATGTTAAAATTCCTGTGTGATTTTAAAAAATGTATTTATTTTTATAAGTCTGAATTTAAAGGATCAATTTCTATTCTTAGATTGTAGGGAGACCACGTCCAGAAACTATTTTATGACTAAAGTATCTTTACCAATGTAACTGTACAAAAAGGAGGAAAATTCTGGAAGTCCCCTGGTCTGAAACTGCTAACAGCTTCTGAAGGCTGCTTTTTCAGGTGATACTTAGTCCCTAGAATAGACATATAAAAAATGAAACACGCGGTGGCTCATGCCTGTAATCCCAGCAGTTTGGGAGGCTGAGGCGGGTGGATCATGAGGTCAAGAGATCAAGACCATCCTGGCCATCATGGTGAAACCCTGTCTCTACTAAATACAAAAAATTAGCTGGACATAGTGGCACATGCCTGTAATCCCAGCTACTTGGGAGGCTGAGACAGGAGAATCGTTTGAAGGAGGCGGAGGTTGCAGTGAGCTGAGAATGCACCATTGCACTCCAGCCTGGGCAACAAGAGCAAAACTCCGTCTCACAAAAAAATAAAAAATAAAAATGAAACAAACCATAAGACTTGTCTTATAGTTGAATCTCAGTACTTTGATACCGTACATATGCAAGGCTTTTATGATGAAATGAAAATATTCTATTCTGGTGGAAAAGCAAACATTGGTTACAAGATATATTTATTTAAGATCATAAAGTACTAGTCAAGCTTTTGGTAAAGATAGCAGGATGAATCCAGGTCATATAAATTTCCTAATACCTAATCACATAAATAAAAACCAGTAAAATAACAAAAAGGGAAAGCAGGAAGGGATACCATTTCATGTCCTAACTTCAAAAATGGGACCCTAAGAATGAAATCAACCTTACTGGAGAGATTCCATGTGGGACTTGACATGGCCTCTACCCCACCTCAAAGCTTTACTGGGGAAAGAAGATGGGCTTGCTAACCCATCTTGAGAATTTCCCCTTGGATCCCAGAGTTCAGAAGAAATACACTGAGGAGGGGAGTGAGCTACTCGGAGGAAACATAAAGGAAAATCCTCAAGAGAAAAAGCTTCAGTTTCAGTCATTGTGGTGCCCTGGGATGGCATCTAATGCACAGAAAAAAAAAAAATAGGAATATTCATTTTTTCAGGGCTCTTTGCTAAACTTGGAGATCTAATGGAGCATTCTAAATTAAGGGTGACAAACCCAGGACATTTTGTATATTCTTTGAAGGAAGAGCTCTGTCTTTCTCCCTCTCTTTCCAAATTCTATGGTTATAGGAATAATAGGACACGTTACTCTGAGTCCTCAAACTATAGCTGGAAAGGGAAGATAAACAGGTGTAATATTAAGGTGAACATGGTGCCAAAGAGAATTCATCTGTACTAAACTACAGCAAGGAAAAGGTGTGGATGAAAGTACCCACGTAAGCCTGAGCAAAATGTAAAGAAACATCATAGTAATTATTCAGATGTACAGTTTTATCATCTTTAAAATGGAGCAAATAATTGCATCTGCTTAATAGGGTTGTATTATAAGAATTAGAGGATTAATATATGGAAATTGCAGAGAATAGGGTCTGGCACACAGAGAATCATTCAGTAACTGTTAATGATAAAAATATTGGTTTTATTAAAACTGTGCAGGAAAAGGTAAGATCAATCTAGCACACTAAAGACTGATAAACAGTCTGCAAAAGAGGACCACCTATGGGAAAGATGACCTGAGAGTAGTTTACTCTAAAGAGTTTAATAAAACTATGAGTTTTATCAAATAAGTGTTTGACAACAGCTTTAAAAAGAAAAACAGAATAAGATGTAAAACAGGAATGCAGAGAAACAAAAAACCAACTGTGTTACATAATTTATAACTAAATTAGAATTTTCAAGGACTAGAATGGCTATAACCGAAAATTGAATTGCTAACATAGAAAAAACGCTTGATTGGATACAGAAAATAATCAAGGGAGAAAAGCAGTTCAAGAAGGACTATAATAGAGATAAATGATTAATAAAGAGGATCCAACATCAACAAAATAAATTATGTGCAAGAAACTATAGAATAAATGACATAGAAGCAAGTGACACCAAAAAGTATAGCCAAAGTTGTGATAGAAGAAAATTTTCCTTGAAATAAGTAAAAATCTAATATGTATATTGAAAGAACCCACCATGTTTCAGGAAATGTGAACAAAATGATATGGAATGCTGACACAGAACATTAGAATTGACTGAACACAGGTTGTTAAATAATGTATTTAATTTTCACTTTTTATTTTAAGTTTGGGGTACATGTGCAGTTTGTTACAGAGGTAAACTTGTGTCATGGGGGTTTGTTGTACAGACTATTTCACCATCCAGGTATTAAGCCTAGTACCCATTAGTTATTTTTTCCGATCCTCTTCCTCCTCCTATCCTCCACCCTCCAACAGGCCCCCGTGTGTGTTGTTCCCCTGTGTGTGTCCATGTGTTCTCATAATTTAGCTCCCACTTATAAGTGAAAACATTCAGCATTTGGTTTTCTGTTTTTGTGCTAGTTTGCTGAGGATAATGGCCTCCAGCTCCATTGATGTCTTGGCAAAAGGCATGATTTCATTCTTTTTTTAAGGCTGCATAGTATTCTATGGTGTATATGTACCATATTTTCTTTATCCAGTTTATCATTGATAAACATTTAGGTTGATTCTATGTCTTTGCTATTGTGAATAGTGTTGCAGTGAACATTTTCATCCATGTGTCTTTATAATACAATTATTTGTATTCCTTTGGGTATATACCCAGCAATGACATTGCTGGGTATAATGGTATTGCTGTTTTTAGGTCTTTGAGGAATCACTACACTGTCCTTCACAATGGCTGAACTAATTTACACTCCCACCAACAGTGTGTGAACATTCCTTTTTCTCCCTAACCTCACCAGTGTCTGTTATTTTTTGACTTTTTAATAATAGCTGTTCTGACTGGTGTAAGGTGGAATCTCATTGTGGTTTTGATTTGCATTTCTTTAATGATCAGTGATGTCGAACTTTTTTTCATGTGATTTTTGGTGGCATGTATATCTTATAAACTTTTTCAAAAAGAAGAAATATCTCTTCAAGTACCTAGGCAGAAAAATCAAGATACCTACACTTGAACAAAATCTTGCTGACCTAGTACCATGTATACTAGTACCATTAATAACGCAGGTTGCAACATTCAATGCCAGAACACAATAGAACAATGTCTAAAGGTCAAGGGAAAAGAGGATTTGACCCGATAATTTTCTACCAATTTAATCATCTCTCACATATGAAGACCATATGTGGGAAATATTCCAATGAGAATTATAGCACACATGAGCTTTTCCTGGGAGGAAACAAGAATATGAATACCCACTGCTCAGATGTGAAATCAAGGCGGTCATTGATTATCCAGCTCACAAAAGGAGAGTCCACTGTACAAGGACTAGAGGACCATTTAGAGTTGGAAGCCAATGGAGCAGTAGCCATAAGATGTTGAGCAGAAGAAAATGTGACATGTGAGTAGCATATGCAGTTAAGATGTCTTTTGAGTGTCTAAGCAAAGGTCTTTCTCAGACATATGTGAGCAAAACAACCTGACAATGAAGTCCAGCCAACCAAGAAATTAAACACCCCTCCCTCCCAAGGAATTAAAAAGCTTAAAAAAAAATTGCCAACCCTGGTAGTCTTTTTATTGTGGGTTATACTTATAGAACCAAATACAAGATTTGTAAACCTTGGGAAGTAGAAATTATTTAACAAAATCTAAATTTTGTTAGAAGTGAAGAAGGATGAGAATATTAATTACTCATGTAGCAGCGTGTTAATATGGGACTCTCCCTGTCTGGGTATCTGGAGAGGTTTCTGAGGCTAAGGATAAAACACTAGGTGCCACCTTTCCCCATGTTTCAAAGTTTGGTGCTGGACTCAATTTGCAAAACTTTTGGAAGGAATGTCCAAAAATATTCTAACATTAAGAATATAAAATGCTGGCTGTGGTGGCTCAGGCCTGTAATCCCCGCACTTTGGGAGGCTAAGGCAGGTGGAACACCTGAGGTCAGGAGTTCAAGGCCAGCCTGACCAATATGGTGAGCTACTAAAAATCTCTACTAAAAATACAAAGATTAGCCGGGCTTGGTGGTGCATGCCAGTAGTCCCAGCTACTCTGGAGGCTGAGACAGGAGAATGGCTTGAACCTGGGAGGTGGAGGTTGCAGTGAGCTGAGATTGTGCCACTGCACTACAGCCGGGGTGACAGAGTGAGACTGTCTCAAAAAAAAAAAAAAAAAAAAAAAAAAAAAGCAGTAGCTGCAACACTAGAACGATGGTGGAGCAAGAGCAAAGAAAAATCCCTTTAGTTCCAGAAAATTTCCTGAAAAATAGGAAGTCTTATCAAGCCCTCAAAGCCACCCTGGCAAAGCAGGCACTTTTGGCAAAGAAGAAGCAGGGGAAAGGAAAAGGGCTGAGGTTTGAGCGACTGGAATAATTTCTGCTTGACTCCCGGTGGCAGAAACGTGACAGGGTGTGTCTCAGATGACTAGAAGTGAAACCTCACACCTTGGAATTACCCGATAACCGTTCCTTGGCCTTTGCTGTGGGCATCAAAAGGATTGACGCTTTACTGGTGAGTTTACTGGTGCAGAGAATCATTGCGAGACTTTGCTGAAAGAAAATTTTCACTGGTGTCATTGGAAAAGTCATCCCCAAAACCTAAAAATGCTGTGTATGGTGGAGCCTTACGTGACCTGGGGGTTTCTAAGTCTGAAATCTGTCTGGGAACTCATTCTGAAACATAGACAAGCCAAGGTCAAGAATGAGACCATTCTTCTGACAGACAACAGGGTGATCGAGGAGCGCCTGGGAAGTTTGGTGTCATATGCCTGGAAGACCTCATTCATGGAATTGCCTTCCCAGGGAAGCGTTTCCAGGAGATCTCATGGTTGTTATGCCCTTTCCACCTCTCAGTGGCCCATCATGCTTCCAAAAATAGAGCCGGCTTCCTCTAGAAGATGGGCACACCTGGCTATCAGAGTGAACGCATCAATCAGCTCATCTGCCAGCTGAAGTAGACCCAGGTGCCAAATGCAGTCGATTTTTATCAATGAAGTGGAAGGATGTGTTTTTGTTTTTTGGGGGGAATTTTTATTGAGTATCTTCAGAGAATATTATTTCCTGCTTTATCTTCAAAAACTGGAAAAGAAGTGACAAAGAAAAGATAGTAGCTTATGTTCATGGCAGGCACCTCCCATCACAGTCCAGCTCCAACGAAACTTTCTAGCGTTTTCTACATTGGCTGCCGCCTTGTCTGAAATCAGCACATTCCATGGAGGAAGGAGTCCTGCTGAGTTGCATCTTCTATCCTAGGGTTTAATGTTGGTAAATGAGTAACTAGCATTTGTACAAGGCTCCCTACGATTCCTGCAGTGATCGGCCAAACCCAGGGACATAATTGAATCCGGAGATTTCTGGGGACTTGTTTTGAAAAAGACTTGAAATACACATAGGAAGAAAGGCCCAAAAATGAATGTTCACTTGTCTCTGGGAAAAAAAAGAAAAAAAGAGTCCAAGAATATTAAGGGATTATATTTTGATCCCTTAGTCCATCACTCTTCTGGAGAACTGAGTGAACATTGAAGGAGAAAGAAAAAAGTACCTCTGGAGAAAGAGGCTGCAGTGCTGTGGCAGTTTTCCCTCCCCTGGGCTGTGGAGAGTTGCTGAGAGGGATGATGCTTTGAGATCACTTGAGGCTTGGTGTAAAGGTCTTCACTTTTAGAACTTGATGTGTATTCTGAGGGTCGAAGGGATGCAGTGGACTGGCAGTGGACTCAGAACTATGAAATCTAAAGTCAGGAGGTTGCAGCAGGCTTTCGATCCCAGGAAGCAGAACAAAGAGAAAGATGATTGCTTTGGGGGAAGGTGCCACTTTCCCCATGGCAGGGGCGAGCGCTCAGGAATGTTTCTGACACAGCAGATGCGGACATTGGGAAAACCAGCATAGAATGTAGACTTTGCCTAAGGGACTTTGTCCAAGAGGGCCGCTGGGAGGGCAGTGGGGTTCTAACAGGAGTGTATACAAGGCCTGTCTCTGGACACCAGGTTTCAGGAGTTGGAGTCATATATGGCCAGGCCAGGAGAAAGGCATCACTCACATCACAAAAATTTCCACTGGAGTTTTCCAGTTTCCCAAACTGCAGGAAAGCCCCAAAAGGGTCTACAGATGTCACAAAAGTACCTGCAAAGTAAGGTCTTTCCCTAAATTCCTTTTCCTCCTATGCTCAGCTATGAACAGGTCATCTGGGAAGATGAGTGAGCAGGGGAGAAGGGTAGAAGAGAAGAAGAAATCCCCTGTTAACCTGACACCCCAATGTTACAGGACCTAGCAAAGGGGTAGGTATCCTTGATTTTTCATTGCTGCTACCTGACCGTCACTTCTTCCTTCTCCCTAAAACCTTCCAGCTCCCTTAGCAAATATCATCAGTGACACTCCCTGTTTACCATTTTTGTGGCGCTTATGCCCAATCTTGGTGGCCATTCTCTTCTGATCACGTATTCATCAAATGCTAACAACTGGCTTACTGCCTATCTCTATAATCATCATGCCTGGTGAATTCAACATCCATGTAGGCTGCTCATCCAAAAGCCTGACCTCTCAGTTTCTTGATTCCCTTTTTTCTGTCTCCCTCTGTCATGGTTCAGCCACCAGTTATCAGTAATGGCACCACCTCCGAAATCTCGACTCAAGTTTTCCATTCTATGACCTCTCGTCTTTCTGCCACACTTGTTCTAGTTTAAATTCTACCAATTATTTGACCCTATAAGGACCTCCAGTCGTCAGTCAAGTCTGAATTTCTTCACTTTCACTTTCATCTATCATGAATTCCATGGTTTATCACTATAACCGCTCATTTGCTTAACCACTCAACTCTCTGCCCCCGTCTCCCTCTGGCATACTCACCTAATCTGGCTAAAGGCAGTACTCTGTTTACTTTTTACCTGTAACTACGCAGTTAAATGTAACTAGAAAAAACCATAACCACATGGTCTTGCTCTAATTTTAGGATCATCCAGCTTAGCAAGCCTTATCCATTTTTCTAGTCAGTTCCTTTGTCCATTCTCCTGAATAACCACTTCAACCTTCTTCCCAACCTCCCACCTCACCCTCCTCCCTTTTTAAGTCTAAGCTAATGACCTAACTTTTTTTTTAAATAAAAAAACAAGTAATCAGAATATAACCTCTTTATTTTCCATAACTAGGCCTGATACCTACCAATATCTGCAGCACTTACAACCTTTTTCTTCCCTTCTCGTATAAAGGATACATGTTCCTGCTTCTGCCTAAGGCCAAGTTTCACTGTTCTGCCCTGGATTCCAGTTCCTCTGTCCTACTCATACTTTGCTTCATTCATGATGATTTCTCTCCTTTAAGAACAATTTTCCCTTCAACTGAATCATTCCCATCACCAATGAAACGTACCCCAATATCTCCCATATAAAAAATAATTATCTCTGGAATCCACATGCCCCTCCAGTTATAGCCTTATTTATTTCCTCCCTAAAGGCAAAACCATCTTTAAAGCATTTTCTACACTTACCTTCTTCGCATCCCGTGTTCTTGAAACAGATCTAATCACCACCACTCAGCTGAAACTTTTGTCAAAGTCACCAATGACTTCCATGTTAAGTCTGGTGGTCAATTCCAAATGTTCATCTTGGTAGATCCTCAGCTCATTTAATGCGTTAGCTTACTCCCTCTTTCTTTAAATACTTTCCTGTTTGGTTTCTGAGACTCTCTACGCTTCTGGCTTTCCTCCTACCTCACCGCCAGCTCTGTCACAGTCTTCTTATTCTTAGTTCAATCCTTCTTTTATTCATGCCTCTAAATGTTGGATGTCCCAAGGTGCAACTCTTAGATCATTTTTTTCTGCCTGCATTTGCTTTCTAGGCAATCTCATCCAGCTTCATGGCATCAAAAGCCCTACTGCACTAATGATTTCCAGATGTACCCAGACCATTTCCCTCTTCTGACCTCCAAATTTGGAAATATAACGGGCTTCTCTATTCTCTATACAGTTATCTCATAGATATCTCAAACATAGCATTTTTAAAGCAATTCTTTATTTACTTCTTCCCACAAATCTGGTCACACCTCTCCCATTCATTCTCCCCCATTCCCGTATAGGGCACTACCATTCACTCCATTGCTTAGACTGAAAGCCAAGATGTCTTTCTCACCTTTTCTCTTTCTTTCACACCCTGTTATGGATTGAATTTTGCCCCCCCCCCCCGCAAACAAACACCAACAAACAAACAAAACAGTATATATCGAAGTCCTGGCAACCAGTACCTCACAATGTGACCTTATTTGGAAATGGTGTAATTAGTCAAGATGAGGCCATACTGGAACAGCATGGGCCCCTAGCCCAGCATGATGGGTGTCCTTGTAAGAAGATGGCCATGTGAAGACAGACGTACAGGAAATACCCTGTGTGGCAATGAAGGCAAAGACTGAATTTACAGCAGCTGCACACTAAGGAATGACAAAGACTGACAGCAAACCACCAGAAGCTAGGAAGAGGCAAGGAACGATTCCCCAGCAGGTTTTGGAGGAAGCAAGATCCTGCCGATGCCTTGATTTCAGACGTCTAGCCTCCAGAACTGTGAGCCAATACATTTCCATTGTTTTAAGCCACTCAGCTTGTTTACTTGGGTACAGCAGCCCTAGGAAGCCAATGTACGCCCCATATTCCACCCCCTAGCAGGTTTTCTTGGCTCTGCCTTTGGAAAGACAGCCATAACCTGTCAATTTGTCTCCCTGCTTCTACTCTTGCCCAAGCCCACCAGAGCTATTTTCTATTGCTCAGTTCAAGCGATCGTTTCAAAATGTAAACCAGGTTATGCCATTTCCTTGCTCAAGACCTTCCAATGGCTTCTCATTACAAACAAAACCTTAAATGTCCCACCCAGGCTTATCAGGCTCTGCGTAATCTGGCCTCCAGCCTCCTGTCATTTCCTATCCTTTTACCTGTTGCTCATTAAGGTCTCACTACGTTGACCTTCTTGCTGTTGCTGTAACATTCTGAGCTGGTCCAGCTGATATGGTTTAGATATTTGTCCTCTCAAAATCTCATGTTGAAATCTGATCCTCAATCTTGGAGGTGGGGGCTGGTGGGAGGTGTTTGGGTCATGGGGGTGGATCTCTCGTGAATGGCTTGTTGCGGTCCCTACGTTAATAAGTGAGTTCTCACTCTGTTAGTTCCTTCAGAACTGATCATTGAAAAGAGCCTGGCACCTCCTCCTCTCTTGCTTCCACTCCTATGTGATCTGCACACACCCATTCGCCTTCGCTTTCTGCCATGAGTGGAAACTTCCTGAGGCCCTCGCCAGAAGCAGATGCTAGCATCATACTTCTTGTACAGGTTATAGAACTCTGAGCTGAATAAACCTCTTTTCTTTGTAAATAACACTGCCTCAAGTATTCCTTTACAACATTACAAAAATGGACTATAACACTAGTCTTAGGGCATCTGCGTTTGCAATTCTCTCTGTCTAGAATGCTCTTTCCCCGCATGTATTCATGCCTCAGTTCTCCATCTCATTCAAGCTCCTCTTATCCCCAGAGAAGCTCTCTATGCTTGCCTGATCTTAACTGGCCCTTCTAACACTTTCCTCTGCGTTGTCTTCCTAGTATACATCCCCATCTGAAAATTTCGTGTTTATTGATTGCACTTAAATTGCCAGTGCCTTTGCAGAGTCATGCATGTGGTAGATAGTGAATGAATGAATGAATGAATTCCAGCCTTTGTCCAAAATTCAAATATAAAGCTAAAAAATATGACTCTGACCCCTTTCATTTTTAATTAAAATTTTCCTGGTTTTGACAGAACTTTTAGTAATGAATAACTCTGTGGTGAAGAAACATTTGTCTGAAGTTTAGCAATTTCTTCAGTTTCTTGGCAATTCTTGCTTCTGTTAAATACAGTTAATTTAAATTAAACATCTTTTATTTAAATAACATGAGAAATATAGTCCCAGTTGCTGTATAAATGCAAAGAGCAATGTCTGCAGTGATAGTTCCCCAACAGGAATGATGATTTATAAGGAGTTGGATTTGGGAGGAGATTTTTGTTTGTTTTCTTTTTTTGTACTTTTAGGGATCACTTCAGTGTATATAGCTAGTGAAGAAATATAGCTAGCTAAAAATATACTACCATTATTAAAAAAAAATCTCACAAATAAGGTTTAAATGGCAGAATATAGCAGAATTAAAATATAAAAAGGCAAGGCTTATGCTTGACACAAGCCCATGTAAATCTTAAGAGAAAACTCAAGTTATGTCTTATTTTCACAGAATGTAGGAGAGTCAGAAATTACTTTTTATTCATTCAGACCAATATTTCACAGCAAGGCAAACTGAAGTAGTTTGGCTATTTGGTGCATAGGACCATAACATTAAGAAGTAGGAAGACGTATTTCCTAGAACTCTGTGAATTCAAACCTCATGTATTTCCAAAGACGTTTTAAATCTGCCTTTTAGAATTTCACTCTCAGAGATGGACCGGATTTGGCTTTCTCTCAAACATAGTCTCCTTGGAGAGAGGTCATCGGAAGGACACAGGTGTGCTCGCGAATGGAGAGGAAAGGAGTGTGACTGCTTCTGCTTGGTGGTTGCTTGGGAAGCTTCAGCAGGAGCTGGGTATTGAAGAATGGGGAGAGGAGAGGGAAGGGAAGAGAATCCCAGAGATAGCTGTGGGGATGAAGGAATGAGTCATACAACTAATGGTCTATCCCAGGAATGCTACATAATCTCCATGCGGCTGGACAATTTGGGGAATGGGAGAAAGCAGGAGAGGAAGCAGGAAAGATGGAGGGACCAAACTAGGAGGGGTCCTGAATGCCAAATCAAAGAGTTTAGGTTTGATTCTGGAGGTCAGGAGCACAACCCAAAGAGAGAATTAAGAGCACACAGATGTAAGATCCCAAACACAGATGTAAAAGCTGTTTCTGATCTGTGCTTTTGAAAGATAACTCTGGCTGGGCACAGTGGCTCATGCCTGTAATCCCAGCACTTTGGGAGGCCAAGGTGGGTGGATCACCTGAGGTCAGGAGTTTGAGACCAGCCTGGACAACATAGCGAAACCCCATCTCCACTAAAAATACAAAAAAAAAAAATTAGCCTGGCATGGTGGCATGTGCCTGTAGTCCCAGTGACTTGGGAGGCTGAGGTAGGAGAAGCGCTTGAACCCGGGAGGCAGAGGTTGCAGTGAGCCAAGATTGCACCACTGCACTCTAGCCTGGGCAACAAGAGTGAAACTCCATCTTAAAAAAAAAAAAAAAAAAGATAACTCCAGTGATGGCATGGAGGAGGGATAAGGCCAGGGTGAGACCGGATGAGAGGCACAGGCTGTTGTGATGATGGAGGGAAGAGAGAATGGGGACCAGAGTGAAAGGTATAAAGGCACGCGGATGCAAGATTGATTGGGTTTGATGACTGATTTGATATGGCAGGAACTGGGAGGAGATCAGAGAGGAAGAAATCAAAAGATGGCCCTCAGATTTACAGCTTGAATAGCGGGTCATTGGGGCTGAACTAAGAATTTTATAAAATAACCACATTAACATATTGAGAATGAGTTTCTGGTTTATAAAATATGTACATGTTCTTGTTCTGCATGAAGTTTCACCTTTTGGTGATTTACTAACATGCAGATGCGATGCCAGGCTAGAGCATGCCCTAGCTGAACAATGCGGTCTTGTGCCAGGTACTGCCCCACAGCCACAACTAGGAGAGATGCTTTAGGGAACACCTGCAGAACATCAGGGCAGGTATAACAATCTTTCTGAACAGTTCAAAGAAACTTGCAATGTGCAGGTTTCCTTGGCAAACTCTTCTAGTGACACCATTGAGATTCAGCTATGCCAGTAGGTACCCGTAAGGATTTTTAAGCCAAATTGTGAAATGTGAGTTGTCAGTCTTTATTCCCCAGGAAGAAACAGTTATCAGTAAAAACAGCTGTGGTGGTTGTGACATTTAGATGAAATATTGATGACTTGTAAAAGGCCAGCTGGTAATCACTATTCCCTTTGATTCTGGAACCAATGATTGCGGTGATTCAGCTCTGCTGTCATTTTGTAGGGAATGTGGTATGGGGGAGTGTGTGTTCCATGTTGAAACTTTCAGAACTTCTCAGCTCCTGGCGTCCCTAAGTCTTCAGAGCATCCTTCCAAGGTGAGAAATCACCTAAGGCTCTGCACCAAAATTTATCATGCTTAAGTCTCATCTTGCCAATCCTTATCTGTTTTTTAGCAAAGTGTCAAAATGCTTATCAATGAAGCACATGCTTGAGGTTTATCTAGATGAATATTGGTTTTTTGACTGACTTGGTTTCCAAGGACCCCAGTGCTTCACAGTCAGTCCTGGTTGCCTCTGGTCTTTGCTCCTGTGATTTCCCTCATCTGATATGTTGCCTTTGCCCTTTCACTGTTTATTTAGATCTTTTTGATGCTCTAAAACAAACCTAGCTCATAAGCTCCATATTTTTGAGAAAACTTCTCCACTTGAAATTTATTGATTCATTCTTTGTATTTGTTAGAACTTTGTGTATATGCTCAAAATAGCATTTGCTAATTTGCCCTGTGATCAAAAATTACCCTTACTGGGCTTTAAGTGTTTGAAGGAGGGACTGTGGATTGACCTATGTTTATGAACTTCTGCCCTCCCCTAACCCCTCCCTTTCCTCCAGTACCCAACACAGTGTCTTCAAAGGCAGCAGCTATTTTATTGAGGGTTTTTGTATGATTTTATATGCAAATACTCATGTAATCTTAAAAACAACTCAAGAAAATAGATGCTATATTTATCTCCATATTCCATGCTCTTTGACCTGGCAATTCTATTTATAAGAATTTATCCTATAAATATATTTGCACATATGAAATTGGCCCATCTACAAGGGTATACAAGGTTGCTCACTTCAGCACTGATTATGACAATGAGTGGAAACTTAACTAGAGGACTGGCTAAACAAACTATAGTGAACCTATGAAATGAAATGTGATCGGTATGGAAAGGTCTCTAAGGCACATTTTTAACTGAAAAAAAAAAAAGCAACCAAGTTGTATAGATGGTGTGTATAATATATTCCTCAATTCCTATTTATATAAAATAATGTATTTGTACATGTATTTGCATATTGATGCATAGATTACCTTTGGAAGGATATATACTGTAACAAATTGACAATACTTGTTACCTCGGGGGAGAGTAACTCAGAGTCAGGTTACCCTGGTCATCACCCGGGGATCTGACAGGGACCCCACTCTCATCTTGGGGGTTGTCCATCCCCAGTATAGTTCAGCCACTTAAACTGGAACCACATTACCACTAATGGTGGTTTTAAGTGCTTAATTTTTAAATCTAGTAGAGGTTGAATGAGAGAAGTAAGTGTAAAAGAATCCTTCTGTAATTTAGCAAGATGCTAGAATTCTTTCTTTTTAATTAAAAACAGAAACACTGAGACCATGCAGCAGCACATTAATCACAAGAGCAGTGGTATTGTTCCGTGTTAATGGAAATTTCGGAAGACAGTCATATTAAAATATTCAATTAAGATCTACAAAGGCATGAACCTCTTGGATGTCCATGGAGACTGAAAGGAGACCCTTTGTGTGCCCACTGGGATGCTTCCATCTGCCACCATGTTTCCTCATTTCCCTTCAGGGTGGTGTCCATGAAGTTTTCCTCTAAGGGCACTCCAGCTGAGCTGTCAACTTCCTGGGCTTTAATGCATAGTGATTGCTGCTATTTTTGTTATTTTCCATCTCTCCAATGTTGCTCCATTGTCCCTCCTGCGGTTGCCCTTTTCTGTTCTTTAGTATTTTAATTAATGTTGTTTAATTATACTGGCCCCCCTGAGGATTTTTGAGGGGTGAATTCAATGGGAAAGACTCTGAATAAATTCTCCAGTCTTTCGCACACTTGTTATGAAGAGCTTCCCACCTAGGGGCACACCCAATTACTTCTGACACATCGATAATGCCAAAGGAAGGGATGATGGGGTGTTTAGGAAGAAGAGAGGCCTGGCAAATGACTACTTTTGTTTCATGGACCCAGTCTATCAGATGAGGTCATTATATGATTGGTATTACAGGGGAAGCAACATTTTACCTATACCCTCTTATTGTTTTCTTGGCTGGATCTGAGAATTAAGTTGACATAAGACAAACCAATAAGAGAAAAACATACAAATTTATTTAATACAAGTTTTATGTAGCAAGGGAGGCTTCATAGGGAAATGAAGATGCAAAGATGTGGTTAGACTTGAACACTTGTGTGTTGAACTGGATAAAGATCAATAAGTTGTGAAAATGTGGGAAGGCAAAGGGGCTAGCTAGGGTAGTTAACTGAGTGGACAAGTGACCAGAAAGATAAGGGGTGGTTTCACAAGTGCTATAGTTTGGTTTGTTTGACCGTGGCACATTTCACGTTGAAATGTGATTTCTGATGTTGGGAATGGAGCCTAATGGGAGGTGTTTGGGGCATAGTGGCAGATCCCCTATCAATTTCTTGGTGCTGTCTTCATGATAATGAGTAAGTTCTTATTCTATTAGTTCCCATGAAAGTTGGTTGTTGAAAAGAGCCTGGCACCGCCTCCTCTTTTTCTTGCTTTCTCTCTCGCCATGTGATCTGCACATACCAGCTCCCCTTACCCTTCCTCCATGAGTGGAAGCAGCCTAAGGCCTCACCAGAAGCAGATACCACTGCCATGCTTCTTATACAGCTTGCAGAACTGTGAGCCAAATAAACCCCTTTTCTTTATAAATTGCTCAGCCTCAGGTGCTCCTTTGTAGCATCACAAAAGGGCAAAGACAACAAGATCTGTTTGCACAGACGTCCCTCAGCCTCTTCTCTCCTTACGATTTCCTTCTGGTATAGAGAGGACATCTTTTACATTGGAATTTCATCTCTTCCTTTAAAGAAGAAGGAAGGTGAGAGTGTTCTTTTTGTACTTGCTGTTTTCTAAGTGCCTTTAAATCAAAATAGTTAATACTCCAGCATGGCGTATTTGGAGTGTTATGCCAATGAGAGTAATACTTCTGAACTCCCCTGAATTAAACTTAATTCAGTTTACCTCATTAGTGATGCCCGTGGGACATAGTTAACAAAATGTAGCCGAGAAGTGGATGAATCCTTCCAGGGAGGGTTGCATTCAGCTCTATCAGTGGCCCTCTGTCTCTCTCCTTTGTCCGTTTAAAGGTGACACATTGACATAGAGTGTCACTGACTGTGCCCTTCTGTTCACCTTCAGCCCTCCCCTCATGGTGAGGAGGATGTTCTTTTACCTCAGGCTTTCTCTCCAGAACCTGCTTCTTGTTCTGACTTCTCATGGTTATACTTTGGTCTCTTCAGAGTCCCTGACCTAACAGGCTCTACACCTTAGGCTCCCTGGGAGTTCTCTCCTATCCTCAGCCTGATTGGCTTTTTCTTCTGTTTTGAGTCTCCCTCACATTTGTCATTTCTTCCTTGAGACTGTGCCCAAGTCCATCCTTCCTTTGTCTCTCCACAGCTATCTTCTCAGTGCATGTCCAAGGGGTCTTGCTGCTAGGCTGTTGCAGTCAGTGATTTCCTTATCAAGCCCCTCCCTCTGAATATCCCAAACCTGATATCCTACCTGATTTCTACTACCCGATGGTAACTGCTGAATGCTACCGTGTGAAAGACTACCTTGTGAAATCGCTGCTTCTACAAAAATAAACACAGATGACCCAAATGAGAACAAGTGAAGGCTATTTGTTCTGGGCAAGCAAAGGAGTCGACCAGCATCACTTGCATTTGGCAGAGACTCAAAGTGGAAAACTTTATAGAGGACAAAAGGAAGACTGCAGGTGTGCCCTGATTGGAGGCAATTGGAAGTAGGGAAGTTAGAAGCAGGCTAACCAGAAGTGGGGCGTCTTATGTTATGGATTAGGGGAGCATATTTGGCTTTCCTTGATTGCCCCTAAGTTGCAAATGGGGGGCAAAAATAGGGAAGCTGTCAGTTATTAATGAGTCCTGATGATTTGGAGCTGCTTGTTACAGAGGTTGAGGTCTGGCTTCCCAGACTGGTAGCTGTAAGTCATTGATTGATCAGAGCTGTTTTAGTAAATGGTCCAGCCATTGTCTGTTTGTATATTCCATCAATTCTAAAAGGCATGTTTCCCACCTCCCATATTTTAACAATTTAATCTGAAATTGATAATCTTATATTCTTCAACATGTCATCATTTAGTTGACAAAGTTTTTTTCCTTTGTAGTTCAAAAAATAATGGTACACTTAACAAATGTTAGCATCTTAGATTTGATGAAATATATTGTAGGGAAATAACTCTATTTTCCCTTTTCAAGATTTCATAGTATAGTGAGGGAGAGAAGACATCCAGAAAAAAAGTGGTATTTCAATATGCATTTTAGGCACCTTTATGTGGTTCATTACTAAGTCACTGGTCTGGATAATATGGCTGGAATTGTGGAGGAGGAAGAGAGCTTTGGTCTGAGTCTTAAGGATATTAAACTGCAGAAGCAGCAATAGAAATGGCTTATAGAGAGCCTACTGTGGGTCAGATGTTACTCTGGGCGTAATATATAAATTCTCTTTTATATAACAAGAAAGATTTGGAAGGCCAGAGAAAAGGTGAGAAGAAGGTAGAAATCTCTTAGGGCCAAACCCAGAAAAACGAATAATACCTTAAACAATAAAGATTTTTAATTCTTCCACATTATAAGGAGTCCAAAGAGAGGCTGTTGAAGGACAGTGCCAGGACTCAGTGATCTACTAGGAGTTGATTTCCCTTTCTGTTCTTGCTGTCTGGTTACCTTGCTGTCTTTAGGATGGTGGCTTGTCTGCTTATGGCCATCAGATGTGTTCTGTAGCTCCAGGCATGATGGCTATGTTCAAGGTGGGAAGACACACAAAGGAATAGTGCCAGCGGCATCTGCCCAGTTAATCAGAAAAACCAAAGCTTCCCCAGGCACTTCTAGCAGATGCCCTTTAAACACCATTGTCTGGAGCTGAGAGACATGGCAACTTCAACCTATAAGCATGCTGGGAAGTCATGTGCTGGGCAAAATGGGTAAGAGTGAAATGATGGGATTGGACCAAATCTCCATTCACAGGGTGGGAACACTGCCACTGCAAACAAAATTGGGATTCTTGGTTTGAGGGCCAGGAAAGGAAGAAATACCTATTGTGCAGGTAACTAAGAGTGATTTCTGTTGCATACAGAACAGGGATCCAGCATGAGGGAGAACACCAGGTTTCTGCAGAAAACATAGGAGACTAATTTAACTGCAGAGAAAAATGGATGAGTGAGTGGCACCAAGGGGAAGGGGAAGCAGGTTTAGAAAGCAGCCTGTGACTGGGCCCTGAGGGTCCAGAACTTGGAATTTGAACTTAGTGTAGTAATTGTTGGGAAATCTCTCAATGCTGTTGATGGGAGAATTGCGAAAAGGGCACATTTTCTAACTGGAAGGGACCTGATAGTTCATCAAATCCAACTACTGCTTTTAGACAAAAGGGAGATTTAGTTTTAGACCTGTATTGGCACAAAGTAAATTAGAAGAGGAAAGTTCTCCTGGTTTTTAGGCCTGTGCTTTTCCCTCCACATTCCTGCTGCTCTGCTTCCATAGCAGAATAGGGCATGTGGTCATTTTCAATTCAATTCACTTATTGAGTGTATGTTATAGATCAGGTGCCTGGATAGGAGGGGGAAGGAGGAGACAAGAAATGCAAGCATTAATGCAGAAGTCAGAAATAAATACACTTCTGGGGGACAGCCAGTCAAATAAATGAGTAGCATATGATCCTAAACTTTATGTGACCCTTAGCTTCAGGGTTGCAAAGACTGTAGGAAAGAGTGGGGACTGGGGCAAACTGGGGAGTACACACCCTTTTGAAAGAGTCCATCAGCCATTCAGATCTATCTGATTGGAGACATGTAAAAAATGTGGCTTACACTTGTAGAAAGTTTCATTTATTTAGAAAGAAATCAAGAGTTCAGCTTTTTATGTGAGGTTTCCAGACTTCACACTGTTAACAGGAAAAAAAAAAAAGGTCTTTTGGTCAGATGCTGCCGGTCTGTGACTCTGGAATAAAGAAGGAAGTCATTCAGGAGACCTGCTCTCCACCGGCTCACAGCCTGGCCACCATCCCCAGGGAAAGTCCCTGACCCTACCTGGGTCTGCCTTGATCACACTGCATTGTAATGATCTGTTCTATGGCTGTCACAGATTCTGAGATCTGTACTTGGTCCCACTCATCAGGATAGACAGAATTGACTGAGTGCCTGGGCACTGTTTCCCACACCAGCCTGAATGTTCTCCAGCCTCCCAATGGCAAGCCAGGAAGAAGGCTGCTCTCTCTATCATGGCAGTGAGAGGAGAGCTGGATTGCAGGCCCCTGAGGGCTGTGTCCTCCTCATCCCACACCCCAAGTTTAGGGCTTAAAGCCTCTGGCTGAACTTTCCATGGAGACCAAAAGCAACCCTTTTGTCACCCACAGACTCTCATACGCAAGACCCCCCAACCTCCCAATCTGTATGTGATCAAGGGTTTACACCTTCTTAGGACTCTTCTTTGTCTCTTCGGTGTGGTGGCTCCTCTGTATTATCTGTATTATAACCCCCCTTCCTTCTGGCTTGACCCTCAGGTTTCTCTCTTATGGGTGATGATGAGGGGCACTGTTTCTTTTTGGGCCTGCCCTGACCATTAAGGAATCTAACTCTGCCAAAGGGAGATTTACTTATCCAAGGTTAATGATGTTTGTAAATGGTTCTTGGGTCCTTGAGTAGAATACAGTAGTCCGTATTACATGAAAGATGGAGCTTATTCTGTGTGGCTTGTCTTCCTATGGAAGGAGGAAGGCATGACCACAAAGAGGAAGGAGTGCATATGTGTTTGACATGTCCAGGTGTGGACGGGTTTACTGCATTCAGACATGTGAGCCTGGAAGAGGGTGCAGCCTGAGCTTCGTTCAATACAGCCACCAAGGTGGGGAGACTGGCAACAGCATGACAGATGAAAATCATACAGTAATGGAGTAGGAGGCAGCTGTAGAACCAAGAAAGGGAGCCAACTTCCATACGGTGCACCAGATGAGGTTGCTGACCAAGGAACAAGGCAGAAGCTCAGCTCCCTGAACATGGTCCCCTAAGCAGATCTGGAGCAAGGGGACACAGTGCTCAGTCATTGGAGGGCACACCTGGGGCTCCTTTAATCTTAGGGCAAGCTGGGTCCTATAGCCTAGGACATGGCTGGGTCTACAGGCCTTCTGTGGATGTGAAAGGGGAATGATAGGAACCAAGTAGCCCAGGATGTTGTTTCTAGTTTTGTTTGATCAAGAAATTCCTGTTACTCAACTGATTATCAGATTCATACTCTTGACATTCCTTCTTATTCGTTTTTTAGGAAACACAAGAATTTTTGTGGCTAGTGGTGCCCTTTAATTCATGAGGATGGTAGGGAGGAGTCTATCTTACCTCTTCCCTATCATCCAAAGACCCAGGGCTCTTTGACCAAACTCCCTTTTTCAATAACATCCTTTCCTGGGACCCTCTTCTCTTATCCTGGCACTTCCCTTAACCTCTTTACTTTCTGTTCTTTCAGCATCCTTCCTTCTTCCAAGCCAGTTCAGCCGTGAGGTAGTTCATGAGACAATGGTGGCAGAGTGGCAGTAGAAGGTGATGGAGCAGGGGCCAGCAAACTATGGTGTGTGGGCCAAATCTGTCCCTCTGTCTGTTTTTGTCAATAAAGTTTTATTGAAACACAGCTATGCCTTTTTCTTTATATCTTGTCTGTGGCTGCTTTTGTCCTACGATGACAGAGTTTAAGAGTTCTAACCAAGACCCTATGCCTGGTAAAACTTAGAATAGTTGCTATCTATATGACCTTTTACAGACAAAGTTTGCTTAGTTATGTAGTAGAGAAATCTGGAGTTGAAGCCAGCACATTTGGCTTCAGATCCCGTCTCTGGCACTCTGTACTTCAGTTTCTTCATCTACGGAGCAGGGATAATAACACCCCTGCACATGGCTTATGGAGATTGTAGTAGATAATAAACATGAAAGCCCTTTACAAACTGCAGACTGCTGCATAAATGTTAGAAATTGCCATTTCTTCCTTTCCTTTGAGCCTTTTGGATTGCTCCACTTCCTTAATTTGATTCTCTCTGGTTATTTCTGTGACTGTGACTAGAGCTATTAAAACCTGCAATTTGTAAGTAGTGCTGATGCTAATTTTCTAGTCAACCTACCTTTCTGTAGGCTGTCAAATGACAAGGATATTTAAAAATAATCATGTATTATGTAAAAGAATTGGTTTGTGAATGAAGCCCACAATCATATATTTTACTCCAAGAGTTAGAAAACTTTCAGTTTACGTATTTTCTGTTCAATGAAGAAATTGATCCTGACTAGGAACTATATTTATATTCTCCATGCCACTTTCTTTGGTCAAATATTCCATTTCATTATAGCAGCAATTTTGTGCATGCATTTAGGAAGAGGGGCTCTGAGGATTCACAGGAGGGTATGTTGACATGGGTCAGTACTCAGACACTAGGCATGCTGGCTGCTCAGTAGCTGAGCTGGTGAGTATAAGAAACAGAAAATCTCAGATGGCAGTGGGCAGCCTCCATGCTTCCCCAGGGGTTGGGTGGAACAAATAGTCCAGATTATGGGGTACAAAGAATGTCATATACACAGGCTTAATTTAGGGTACATCTTCTTGCCACAAGACTGAGTAATTTGTAGAGGAACCGTTGGAGGTTGCAAGCTTGTGGCCCTTGGGGCCAAATAAGGCTGTAGACTTGCTTTCCTTGGCTTACTTCATGGTGTGTATATATTTTAATATATTCTTTAAATGTCTTTAGGTGCTTCATTGCAAGGTGCCAGAAATGGCATTGTTTGGTGTCAGTGACCTCTTTCATGCAAAGAGAGGCATTTTTACTTAAGTCGATTATTCTGTGGGTAACTTAGATGTCCCTGCATTCTATTATGGCTAAAGCATTACCCCAGAAGCACATGCAAACTAAATTATTATTAAGTGAAAGTTAAGTGAAACATGATGGCATATAATAGGGATCACAGAGTTAGTGCTAAACAAATAGCCTCAGCTTCCACTGATACCCCTCCATGCTGCCCAGATTCTGAGGCAGAAAGTCCCCTCCTTATCTGCAGTACGGGGATGCCACTGGTGCCTAAAGAGGAGCATTGCTAATGCTTCCTGATAGGGCTCTCGGCATGCAGAACATCCCCAGACATGCATGCTCATTCGGTGGGCCTCCTGCCTGTGGAAACTGTCTCCTGCACCTTCTCAAAAGGTGATCTTCTATTTCATGGGGTCAGCTCAAGATCGCTTTTTACCAGGGGCCAGCATGCCCCTTCTCAGGGCTCCCAGGGTCCTCTGAGCTTTATTCCATTACATCATCTAACACAGGGTATTGTGATTACCCAACCTGTGATTTGCTCTTTTTCAAGTTTCCTAGCTTCTTGAGGACAAGGCCCATGCCTTACTTGTCACCTTATCCTCTAGAATGTTACTTCTTAAACTATAATGAGCAATGGAACCACCAGAGGATTGTGTTGAAATTCAGAGTCTGATTCAGCAGATCTGGGGTGGGGAAGATGCTGTTTCCCTAATGAGCTCCCAGGTGATGCCAAAGCTGTTGGACCAGGGACCACTCTGGGTAGCAAGCAAAGCCTTAATGTCTAACGGTATCCAGGCTAGAGTAGGTGTCAGAAAAACAAATGTTCTGAGCTCAACCAGAGTATCACACATCAAAGTACTTTGAGAACTGTAAAACATTAATGAGCATGTTAGCAGCAGATGTAGCTACTTTCTTTTAAATAGGCCTGCTACCATTTTTCAGCTACTAGACTAGCCAGTTGAAAAGTAAAAGTCACAGATCACTTATCTGCATGGATTTAAAAAAATAATAATAAACATACAGGAAACAAAATCTGTTTGGCTGATTTTTTCTTTTTTCTTTCCACTAGCTGATTGAATTGGCTTTGTATTTTTGCACTGGGGACTAGTATTTGGATATATTGGTATCTGTTTGGAGACAGATAGATGATTCACTTCTGTTCAATTTTTAAAATGCAGTCCCCTCTAAAATTGATTCAAAGCTAATTCACTTCAAGAATTAAGGGAGACAGAGGTGAGCCCTTTACAGTGATTGGAACATGTTTACTTATCGTTCAGATTCCCTGCTTCTCTTCTGCTCCTCCATGTAGGTGAATTTGAAATCTGTAGTTGGGTCCTGAATTGCAGCTGAGGTTACTGAGTTACTGATACACCATCTACATGGGATGAGGATCTGAAAAGAAAAGATCACCAGTTGCTCCTTCCCCAGCCCGTCCCTCCTCCAGTGTCCAAGGACTAGACAGGGCATACTCAGGCTCCATGGGACTGACTTGAACCTCCACCCAAGCCTTCCAGCCCCACTGATGTTTTTCTAATGGGAAGCTGCATTTTCTCCCTTTTGGAATGGAGTAGCACTGAGGTTGGTGAAGTGCCGCAAATTGTCCTGGTGGTAAAACCCTATTGATGAAATTTAGTCCCACGCTTCTAGGAAAGGTAATGGTTTGAACAGCAGTGGGCTTCAACAGGCAGCAACTCAGTTTGGCTCAGTGGTTAATAGGGTAAGCGCTGAAGTCCAATCCCTTGGATCCAAATCCTGGCTTTGCTACTTGCTCTACAGGGGGTTGTTATTTAAAAGCTCTCTTCCTCAGTTTCCATACCTGTAAATGAGGACACCCTGTAAGTACTTGCCTGACGGGATTGTTAGGTATCGAAGGGAAGGCGAGGGTTAAAGAAAGACACACACACAGAAAGAGGGGGACTTAACAGCAAATGTAGGCTTTGTGTCCAGCATAAACCTGTAGCCTAATGCCAGAGGCCACCTCTGCTTACAGGCTGGGGGGACTTAACCTGTAAGTTGTTGGAGGGGTCTGGGTAGTATAGCTTACTGTCCAGCAGGTTGTTGATGAGATGTTCCCATGATGAGGCTATCTGGCCCTTGTTCTGGTGGGACGTCATCATGATGCTCCTTGGACCTCTGTCCAGCAAGGTACAATAGAAATGTTTCTTTAGTTTGCCTTTGTCTGCCTTTTGGTCAGGTGGTTGGGCAGGATGGTTCTCATGGCCTGAACTCCCATGAAATGTTTCACTTTGACCAAGGTCTGCAAAATAGCGGGAGCTTACAAAGCGGGGCAGTTCATGCCAACCAACAAGGATGGCTATGAAGGATAATGAAACAGTCAGCACAAGCCATCAGCATAGTGCCCGGCATGGCAAACACTCAGTGAGTATTAACTCTTGATTGCTGTTTGGATTTTGCCTGCGTAGGTGGACACATAAATGTGCTGCAGCTGCTGCCTGCCAGGAGCTGGATTAACCAGAATGACTTTAGCGAGTAACAAGAGACTCGGCTCATAGTGTCTAATGCACGAAGCACATTGGTTATTTTGCATAATGAGAGTTAACTTAAGAGAAGTTCCAGGGTGGGTTGACTCTGTCCCATTGTTGTCCTCAAGGACACAGTTCTCTCTCTCCTCTCCAGTAACCTCAGCAGGTGGCTTGATCTGCAGGCTGCTGCCCCTCATGAGTACAAGGTGGTGGCAGTAGCATTATAGACAATATAGATTCTTCTTTGTTTATACTTAGCTGGGGAGTTTGAGAGAAAACCTCTCCTTGGACTATGGAACATTCCTTCCTATTTCCCTTCAGTCTAATGAGACCAGCCAGAGCTAGGTGCTTCCCTGAGCCAATGACAACGGCTGAGGGGCTGATACATTACTTAGCTTAGACCAGGAACCCTAAAGTTGACCAAATATAAAAGCTACTTGTAGAGCTTATAAAATACAGTTTCCCAGGGCCCAGTAAGTCTGACTGCTAAGGACGGGGCCTGTAGCAAGGGACACAGGCATTTCCGTGTGCATGCTAGATGGTTTTGATGCAAAAGGAAATATGGAGCTTGGACTAATCGGGAGCCACCTCTGGAGCTGGGTATGGGGTTGACCCCCAAGCACAGAACAATGTGGGAGAGGGAAATGCCAGAATAAAATCAGGTTCAGCCAAGAAGATGGGAATGGCGAAAACAGTACCCTCTGTAGGAGTGTGGAAAAGGTTAACCGTCAAGGACCCAGATACTGAAATCCACTGGCCAGTGGAACAAGTTGGCAATGCCAAAAACCATTCATTCATTCATTCATTCATTCATTCATTCATTCATTATCATCTATTGAATACTTCCTAAGGCCAGGCACTGTGCTAACTGCAGTAAATAAGCTCCCTTAAGCTCCACACAGTATGGTGGGGTAGGCAGACAAATGAAAACAAGAAAGGGGGAATGGCCCTGGCGTTTTTAAGATGCAAGGATGACCAGGTTTGTGGGATTGTGGGAGGAAGGAAGAAGGCACCAGCACGCATTTTATTCTCTGATGGCTAAATAACCCTCCAAAGCACCAGGATTTGATAAACTTGCCCACTCTCAACTGCTGTCTTTTGCTTTCCAAAGATGGGTCACCTCAGAGCAACCAAGAGAGCAGAGTCCTTGTGTCAGTGAGGTGGAAGCAGAGAGGCTGACAATTCTGTTGTTGCCTTTGGGGAGAGGACCCTGAAGCTCATGCTGTCTTGGCTGGGCTGCCCCTGGGTCTGGTCCTTCTCAACCCTGACTCCCTTGCTGTGGGGTGATGGTGGACGATGGCAGTGAAAATGCTTTGCAGACTATGAATCACTGTGTACCCCTGATGGATAGTGATCATTAATATAGAGCATCTGTCTTGCTCAGTCTCCCGGTCTGACTCATGTGCTGGGGATGAAAAATAGAAGAGACCAACTGTGTATTAAAGACATTTGTCATTCACCTCTGGTCTGAAAGTGTCCTCTCAAAGACAGACACCCAGCACCACCGATTAAGTAACAATAGTAGCAACAATTATGACACCTTAAATCTCCTGAATGCTTTATATCTTCAAAGGGCTTATACATAAGTGATCTCATTTGATGTCTGGAGTCTGGTGATGTCTGCTGGTCTGAAGCTCAGAATTCTTCAGTGTGGGCTGTCTGCCACCTCCTTGTGATGCGTTTGCACCCTGCTGCTAGGAAATGTCATGCATCCTCCTCTGTCTCCCCCTTCCTCACACACAGCTGCCCATCTTGTCTTTATTGCTGCTGTTTCGCTTTAAAATAACTTCTTCAAGTCATCAGCTCAGACAATCTGTTTCTAACATTGTCTCCTCAACTGATTTCCCTTGACAATTTCAATACCATGTCGAAATCATCCCAGGCTGTAAATATAAGAACCAGGGATGTATTTAATAAAAAAGAGACTTTGGGTATAAAACACTTCCTTTTGCTAAAAATCAGAGTTTAGCAAATGACCTTTGACAAGAGGAAAAGAGAAAAACGGGGGCCTCACACCCTTTAAACATTCTCCTTTCCTAGAAGGTTCTTGGATCTGTTTTCTTTATAGTTTCAAGTCTCCTGGGAGAAAACCTGACAATGGCTCATTATGAGTCTCCCTGTGTGTTGACTTTCAGGACATATTGCGTCCCATCCCCAACCCATCTGGCTTCGTTTCACCACAGGAACCAGGGCACAGAATCCAGAGTCTTCTGGAATAAGACTTCCCTCCACACCTGCTGGTACCCGCAAAATGCCAAATGGATCTGCCTTGTCAGGCGGTGGGGCAGAAGTGGTACATGGAGGTCAGGAACCTGGGGGATTTGGAGGAGCAGAGGTTAGGCAGTCAGGGGTTGAAATCCCAGCCCTCTACTAATGAGCTGTGTGACGTCAATGGCTTGCCCCTCTGAGCTTCTGTGTACCATTCTGATAATTATAGACTCACTTGGTGGATGGTAGGCCTCAAATTCCTGGATGTGTGTAAGGGTCAGAAGAGCAACCCAGGCGAGAAGGCTGCACAGACTGACTACGTCTGGGACACTCACACAGGCCGCAAAGGAAGTGAAGCTGAGCTGTTTTCTGTCTTGCAGTCAAGGTGCTGCTTGGTGAACAGGGAAGGCACTGGGGCTCTGTACTTTTCATTTATTTCCCCCAGTGATCCTGCAGTTTCCAGGAGTTCTAAGCGAGTCTGATTAGATGGGCGTTTCTACACCAGAAGACACATCCTCTTTCCTTTGTTCTATTACAATCTCCAGGGTCCTCCAATAGTGTCTTTCTGGGGGGTCTCACAGTGCTGCTGACCCAGGTTCTGAGACCCACTCCTCCATTTACTATCAACATCCTGTTGGGGGTCTATCGTGTTCTCAACAATTTGTGGCCTTACCTGTCTTTCCTTGATGGTGACTACACCATGCCCTTCTATTAGACAATGCCAGATATTTACATCCTGTAAGTCCTTGAAGAATGTGTATGTGCACCTGTGTGCCTTCTGAGCAGTGTGTGTATGTGTGTGCCTGTGTGCCTTCTGAGAGCTGTCTGTGTGTGCCGTGTGCCTTCTGAGCTGTGTGTGTGTGCACCTGTGTGCCTTCTGAGCTGTGTGTGTGTGTGTGCGTGCCTGTGTGCCTTCTGAGCTATGTGTGTTTGTGTGTGTGTGTGCCTGTGTGCCTTCTGAGCTGTGTGTGTGTGCGCACCTGTGTGCCTTCTGAGCTGTGTGTTTGTGTTGTGTGTGCATGTGCCTGTGTGCCTTCTGAGCTGTGTTTGTGTGTGTGTGCCTGTGTGCCTTCTGAGCTGTGTGTTTGTGCGTGCCTGTATGCTTTCTGAGCTATGTGTGTTTGTGTGTGTGTGTGCTTGTGTGCCTACTGATCTGTGTGTGTGTGTGCGCTTGTGTGCCTTCTGAGCTGTATGTTTGTATGTATGTGCACCTGTGTGCCTTCTGAGCTGCGTGTGATTGTGTGTGTGTGCGTGAGGCTGTGTGCCTTCTGAACTGTGGTTTAGTGTACCCTTATTTCTATAGTTCAATCCACACAGTTCTAAAATATAAATTGACCTTGAACATCCTAATAGCTTTTTTTTTTTTCTTGAGACAGAGTCTAGCTCTATCACCCCGACTGGACTGCAGTGGCATGATTTTGGCTTACTGTACCCTCTGCCTCCTAGGTTCTAGCAGTTCTCCTGTCTCAGCCTCCGAGTAGCTGAGACAATAGATGCATGCCACCATGCCTGGCTAACTTTTGAATTTTTGGTAGAGACAGGGTTTCACCATGTTGGCCATGCTGCCCTCAAACTCCTGACCTCCAGTGATCGTCCCACCTGGACCTCCCACAATGCTGGGATTATGAACATAAGCCACCAGCCCTGGCTGGACAGGCTAATGGTTTTTTTTTTTACTTGCATTTTAGGTTTTGGGGTACATGTGCAGAACATGCAAGACAGTTGCATAGGTACACACATGGCAGTGTGTTTTGCTTCCTTTCTCCCCTTCACCCACATTTGGCATTTCTCCCCAGGCTATCCCTCCCCAGCTCCCCCCCGACGCTGGCCCTCCCCTTTTCCCCCCAATAGACCCCAGTGTTTAGTACTCCCCTCGCTGTGTCCATGTGTTCTCATTTTTCATCACCTGCCTATGAGTGAGAATATGTGGTATATCATTTTCTGTTCTTGTGTCAGTTTGCTGAGAATGATGTTCTCCAGATTCATCCATGTCCCTACAAATGACACGAACTCATCATTTCTGATTGCTGCATAATATTCCATGGTGTATATGTGCCACATTTTCCCAATCCAGTCTATCATCAATGGGCATTTGGGTTGGATTCCAGGTCTTTGCTATTGTAAACAATGCTGCAATGAACATTCCTGTGCATGTGTCTTTATAGTAGAACGATTTATAGTCCTTTGGATATATACCCAGTAATGGGATTGCTGGGTCAAATGGAATTTCTATTTCTAAGGCCTTGAGGAGTCGCCACACTGTCTTCCACAATGGTTGAACTAATTTACACTCCCACCAACAGTGTAAAAGTGTTCCTTTTTCTCCACATCCTCTCCAGCATCTGTTGTCTCCAGATTTTTTAATGATCGCCATTCTAACTGGTGTGAGATGGTATCTCAATGTGGTTTTGATTTGCATCTCTCTGATGACCAGTGACGATGAGCATTTTTTCATATGATTGTTGGCCTCATATATGTCCTCTTTCGTAAAGCGTCTGTTCATATCCTTTGCCCATTTTTGAATGGGCTTGTTTGTTTTTTTCCTGTAAATCTGTTTGAGTTCTTTCTAAATTCTGGATATCAGCCCTTTGTCAGATGGGTAGACTGCAAAAATTTTTTCCCATTCTGTTGGTTGCCAATTCACTCTAGTGACTGTTTCTTTTGCCGTGCAGAAGCTGTGGAGTTTGATTAGGTCCCATTTGTCTATTGTGGTTTTTGTTGCCAATGCTTTTGGTGTTTTGTTCATGAAGTCCTTGCCTACTCCTCTGTCCTGGATGGTTTTGCCTAGATTTTCTTCTAGGGTTTTTATGGTGCCAGGTCTTATGTTTAAGTCTTAATCCATCTGGAGTTAATTTTAGTGTAAGGTGTCAGGAAGGGGTCCAGTTTCTGCTTTCTGCACATGGCTAGGCAGTTTTCCCAACACCATTTATTAAACAGGGAATCCTTTCCCCATTGCTTGTTTTTGTCAGGTTTATCAAAGATTGTATGGTTGTAGATATGTTGTGTTGCCTCCGATGCCTCTGTTTTGTTCCATTGGTCTATATCTCAGTTTTGGTACCAGTACCATGCTGTTTTGATTACTGTAGCCTTGTAGTATAGTTTGAAATCCGGTAGTGTGATGCCCCCCGCTGTGTTCTTTTTGCTTAGAATTGACTTGGCTATGCGGGCTCTCTTTTGGTTCCATATGAAGTTCATGGTGGTTTTTTCCAGTTGTGTGAAGAAAGTCAATGGTAGCTTGATGGGGATAGCGTTGATTCTGTAAATTACTTTGGGCAGTATAGCCATTTTCACGATATTAATTCTTCCTAACCATGAACATGGAATGTTTCTCCATCTGTTTGTGTCCTCTCTTATTTCATTGAGCAGTGGTTTGTAGTTTTCCTTGAAGAGGTCCCTTACGTTCCTTGTGAGTTTTATTCCTAGGTATTTTATTCTTTTTGTAGCAATTGTGAATGGCAGTTCGTTCTTGATTTGGCTTTCTTTAAGTCTGTTATTGGTGTAGACGAATGCTTGTGATTTTTTCACATTGATTTTATATCCTGAGACTTTTCTGAAGTTGCTTATCAGTTTCAGGAGTTTTTGGGCTGAGGCAATGGGGTCTTCTAGGTATACTATCATGTCATCTGCAAATAGAGACAATTTGGCTTCCACCTTTCCCATTTGAATACCCTTTATTTTTTTTTCTTGCCTGATTGCTCTGGCTAGAACTTCCAGTACTATATTAATAGGAGTGGTGACAGAGGGCATCCTTGTCTAGTGCCGGATTTCAAAGGGAATGCTTCCAGTTTTTGCCCATTCAGTATGATATTGGCTGTTGATTTGTCATAAATAGCTTTTATTACTTTCAGATACGTTCCACCAATACCGAGTTTATTGAGGGTTTTTAGCATAAAGGGCTGTTAAATTTTGTCGAATGCCTTCTCTGTGTCAATTGAGATAATCATGTGGTTTTTGGTTTTGGTTCTGTTTATGTGGTGAATTACGTTGGTAGACTTGAGTATGTTGAACCAGCCTTGCATCCCTGGGATGAATCCTACTTGATCATGATGGATAAGTTTTTTGATGTGCTGTGGCAATCGGCTTGCCAATATTTTATTGAAGATTTTTGCATCTATGTTTATCATGGATATTAGCCTGAAGTTTTCTTTTCTTGTTGGGTCTCTGCCGGGTTTTGGTATCAGGATGATATTGGTCTCATAAAATGATTTGGGAAGTATTCCCTCTTTCTGGATTATTTGGAATAGTTTCAGAAGGAATGGTACCAGCTCCTATTTGTGTGTCTGGTAGAATTCGGCTGTGAACCCATCTGGAGCTGGGCTTTTTTTGTGTGGTAGGCTCTTAATTGCTGCCTTGACTTCTGACCTTGTTATTGGTCTAGTCATAGTTTCAGCTTCCTCCTGGTTTAGGCTTGGGAGGACACAGGAGTCCAGGAACTTATCCATTTCTTCCAGGTTTCCTCGTTTATGTGCATAGGGTTGTTTGTAATATTCTCTGATGATGGTTTGAATTTCTGTGGAATCTGTGATGATTTCCCCTTTATCATTTTTTATTGCATCTATTTGGTTGTTCTCTCTTTTCTTTTTAATCAATCTGGCTAGTGGTCTGTCTATTTTGTTGATCTTTTCAAAAAACCAGCTCTTGGATTTATTGATTTTCTGAAGGGGTTTTCGTGTCTCTATCTCCTTCAGTTCTGCTCTGATCTTAGTTATTTCTTGTCTTCTGCTGGGTTTTGAGTTTTTTTGATCTTGCTCCTCTAGCTCTTTCAATTTTGATGATAGGGTGTCAATTTTGGATATCTCCATTCTCCTCATATGGGCACTTATTGCTATATATTTTCCTCTAGAGACTGCTTTAAATGTGTCCCAGAGATTCTGGCATGTCTTCGATCTCATTGGTTTCGAAGAACTTCTTTATTTCTGCCTTAATTTCATTGTTTATCCAGTCAACATTCAAGAGCCAGTTGTTCAGTTTCCATGAAGCTGTGCGGTTCTGGGTTGGTTTCTGAATTCTGAGTTCTAACTTTATTGCACTATGGTCTGAGAGACTGTTTGTTATTATTTCAGTTGTTTGGCATTTGCTGAGGAGTGCTTTACTTCCAATTATGTGGTCAATTTTAGAGTAGGTGTGATGTGGTGCTGAGAAGAATGTATATTCTGTGGATTTGGGGTGGAGAGTTCTGTAAATGTCTATCCGGTTTGTTTGCTCCAGGTCTGAGTTCAAGCCCTGGATATCCTTGTTGATTTTCTGTCTGGTTGATCTGTCTAATATTGACAGTGGAGTGTTAAAGTCTCCCACTAATATTGTGTGGGAGTCTAAGTCTCTTTGTAAGTCATTAAGAACTTGCCTTATGTATCTGGGTGCTCCTGTATTGGGTCCATATATGTTTAGGATCGTTAGCTCTTCTTGTTGTATCGATCCTTTTACCATTATGTAATGGCCTTCTTTGTCTCTTTTGATCTTTGTTGCTTTAATGTCTATTTTATCAGAGATGAGAATTACAACTCCTGTTTTTTTTTGCTCTCCATTTGCTTGGTAAATCTTCCTCCATCCCTTTATTTTGAGCCTTTGTGTATCCTTGCATGTGAGATGGGTTTCCTGGATACAGCACACTGGTAGGTTTTGGATTTTTATCCAATTTGCCAGTCTGTGTCTTTTGATTGGTGCATATAGCCCATTTACATTTAGGGTTAATATTGTTATGTGTGAATTTGATACTGCCATTTTGATGCTAGCTGGCTGTTTTGCCCATTAGTTGTTGTAGATTCTTCATTATGTTGATGCTCTTTAGCATTTAGTGTGATTTTGGAATGGCTGGTACTGGTTGTTCCTTTGTATGTGTAGTGCCTCTTTCAGGAGCTCTTGTAAAGCAGGCCTGGTGGTAACAAACTCTCTAAGTACTTGCTTGTTTGCAAAGGATTTTATTTTTCCTTCACTTCTGAAGCTCAGTTTGGCTGGATATGAAATTCTGGGTTGAAAGTTCTTTTCTTTAAGGATGTTGAATATTGGCCCCCACTCTCTTTTTGCTTGTAGTGTTTCTGCTGAGAGATCTGCTGTGAGTCTGATGGGTTTCCCTTTGTGGATGACCCGACCTTTCTCTCTGGCTGCCCTTAGTATTTTCTTTTTTGTTTCAACCTTGTTGAATCTGACGATTATGTGCCTTGGGGTTGCTCTTCTTGTGGAATATCTTTGTGGTGTTCTCTGTATTTCCTGCATTTGAGTGTTGGCCTGTCTTGCTAGGTAGGGGAAATTTTCCTGGATAATGTCCTGAAGAGTATTTTCCAGCTTGGATTCATTCTCTTTGTCACATTCTGGTACGCCTATCAAACGTAGGTTAGGTCTTTTTACATAGTCCCACATTTCTTGGAGACTTTGTTCATTCTTTTTTGCGCTTTTTTCTCTGATCTTGGTTTCTCGTTTTATTTCATTGAGTTGATCTTCGACTTCTGATATTCTTTCTTCTGCTTGGTCAATTCAGCTGTTGAAACTTGTGCATGCTTCGCAAGTTCTCGTATTGTGTTTTTCAGCTTATTTAATTCATTCATATTCCTCTCTAAGTTATCCATTCTTGTTATCATTTTCTCGAATCTTTTTTCAAATCTTTTTTCAAGGTTCTTAGTTTCTTTGCATTGATTTAAAACATGTTCTTTTAGCTCACAAAAGTGTCTCATCATCCACCTTCTGAAGTCTAATTCCGTCATTTTGTCACTGTCATTCTCCGTCCAGCTTTTCTCCCTTGCTGGTGAGGAGTTTTGGTCCTTTGTAGGAGGCGAGGTGTTCTGGTTTTGGGTGTTTTCCTTCTTTTTTCGCTGGTTTCTTCCCATCTTTGTGGATTTATTTACCTGTTGTCTGAGTAGTTGCTGACTTTTCGATTGGGTCTCTGAGTGGATGCCCAGATTGTTGATGATGAAGTATTTCTGTTACTTGGTTTTCCTTCTACCAGTCTAGCCCCTCCACTGTACTACTGCTGAGGTCCACTCCAGGCCCTGCTTGTCTGGGGTGCACCTATAGCAGCTGCGGAACAGTGAGGGGTGCTACCAGTTTCTTCTTCTGCTATCTTCATCCCAGAATGATGCCTGCCAAATGTCAGTCTTTTGGATATAGAGGGGTCAGGGAGCTGCTTGAGGAGACAGTCTGTATTGTATAGGAGCTCAAGTGCTGAGCTGTGAGCTCTGTTGTTCATTCAGGGCTGTTAGGCTGCTACGTTTAATTTTTCTGCAGCAGAACTCATAAAAAAAACCCTTTTTTTTTCAGATGCTCTGTCTCGGGGGTTGGGGCTTTCTTTGTGAGTGTCCGCTGCGCTGTCCTGCCCAGCTAGGAGGCAGTCTAGTCACTATTTGCCTGCCGAGGCTCCGCCCTGCTGGTGTAAGGTTCGCCCTGTTGCTGCAGGCACTGCCCTGCTGGTGTGAGGTTTGCCCTGTTGCTGCAGGCTCTGCCCTGCTGCTGCAGTCTCCACCCTGCTGCCACGGGCTATGCCCTGCTATGGAGTCTCTCTGTTGTGGCGGGTTGCCTCGGCAACGGCAGGCTGCACCAGCAATGGGTGTGTTCCTCAGTAGGGGCGGATTGCCTCGGTATTGGCGGACACCCCTCCCCCACCGAGCTGCACCATCCTGGGTTCAGCTGTGCCCGGAGTGAAACTCTCCACCTGGAACGTTTGGAATCGCCATTTTGTTTGTCCCACTGCGCTACCCCAAAGGCCGTTTCCCTGAAATCTCCTGGCCTGGCTCACTGTCCAAGTCCTGTTCAGTCAGATAGATATGCCAATCTGCCCTCTCAAGTCTCAGATTGCCGGTTCAACAGGGCACCTGGACCAGTGTGCTTTGTGCGGAGCGCTGTGGAGCACCACTGCGCTACAGCACCGGCCACCGGCTGCACCGGCTGCCAGCTGCACCAGCCAAAACCTCTGCCTGGCGTCCCACATCTCTTTTATACCTGGGAATTTCCCTGTTCTGTGGGCAAGAAAGATCCGTCTGGAAATGCGTCCCTGACTCATCCTCCGCGCATTCACCGAGAGCTTCAATCCTGGGTTGTTCTCACCATGCCATCTTGAGTCCCTCCGCTAATAGTTTTTATTGTTTATTTTACTCTTTGTAAATTGTCATGGTACTTAAATCCTATGTTTGGAGTGCATGAGTTTAAATGAGATAATATATGTAACTCATTTAGCACAGAGCCTGGGACACAGGCCATGCTTCCCTCAGGGGAGGGACATCAACAGTGTCAGAATCATCAGAGACATCAGGATGATTGTCCCTGGCTCTGGATGTCCCTGGCAAGGCAAGGGGGTAGTATTGGATTTTTAGAACAATGCAAAGGCATTTTCCAGGCACATATCTTCAATTGTTGACTGGGAGATTTTACCATTTTATTTCTCACTGAGCATGTCCAAAATTGAATTCATACTGTTTTCTCTAAAACCTAATGTCTCCGGCTTAGCGTTCTGTAGAGCTTTATTTTCCTAAGGGTTAGAATTTGCTAACAGGTGGCCTGTGGGCTGCATCTGGCTCCCAGAAATGGCCCAAATAGTGTTCTTTAAAAAGTGGAATATTATCTTGTGTTAAAGTCAATAGAGTTTACATTTAAAAATTCATATTTCTGGATTCTCTTGGAAAAGGAGCAGATCTGGCAGAATCAGGCCCCGGTGGCAGCTGGTGCCTGGTCTGATGGGTACTTCAGATGGGAATGTGCCCTCCGATTTTCCACAGTGTCTTCTACTCCATATCCAATCCTTGGTATTGAAGCCTAGGTACTAGATGCGTTTAAACACCATGTAAGTCTATGACACAAGCTGGGAAGCTGAGGCGATAAGAGGACAAGGAACAAAGATGTGAAAAGAGCTGGCAAAGCTGGGGAAAGAATGAAAGTAAAAGCATTGCTATAAAGATGAAATGAGATGGCATAATGAGCAGGTTAGAGAAAACCAAGTTTGTAATGTGAAGGCAAAGCTTGAGGAGTATTTTTCAAAGGTAGCAGAAAAGACACAAGTAACCAGAAATAAAATAATGGCCAGGGAACACAGACAACAGCTATCAATATAGAAAGATTTAACAGTTTTGGAAGACAGCAGGTGGAACAGAATATTCAAAGACATCATATTGAAAGGTCCTCTACGTTCCGGGCAACACTAATAAAAAGAGGCCAATACATGGACATATCCTGGTTAAATCCTGAATTGCAGTCATGGCAAAAAAATCTGATCTGCTGGTAGATAGAAAAAAAAATCAATATGCTGCCATGGGATTTTTTAAAAAAGAAAAACATAGGTTTTCAAAAAGCAAAAAAGAATGAGGCTTGCTGAGAAGAAAATTTCCCTCCATGTGTCTTTGTTCAACAGAAATTTATTTATTACAGTTTTGGAGGCTGGGAAGTCCAAGATCAGAGTGTTGGCCAGTTGGTTCCTGCTGAAGGCATTCTTTTGGTTTGCAGGTGGACACTTGCTGCGTGCTCACATGACAGAGAGATATACCATCTTTCTCATGCCTGTTCTTATAAGGGCACTAATTCCATTCATGAGGGCTCCACCCTCATGACCTCATTTAACTCCCAAAGCTCCTCCCCCAGATGCTATTACATAGGAGATTGGGGTTCAACATGTGAATTTGGAGGGTTACGACACACACAGTATACAGCACCACTTCAGGCAAGGCAACAAACATAATTTGCAGGAAGAGAATTCCATAACGTGCTGAGTTGACATTTATATATGGAGGTGCAGTAAGATATCTGAGAAAGGCAAGATCTGAGATAGCTTACTAATCCATGTTTAAGTAACTTTGGGAAATGGTGGTTAACAAGTTGAACATATTTCTTTGCTCAAGCATTACTCTGAAACTTTAATGTGATCATATACACTGTAAGTTTTAAATGTGGCCACAGACAGCATTTCCTAAACTTTTACAAGATAATCCTTTTTTTAAAAGCCTACATCTATTAATGTCTGCAAAAAGAGTATTCTATGGATTATAATTACAGACATGATGATTTAGACAGGTGCTGGGAAGACCTTTAATACAATTCAAGACTCATTCCTAAAAAAGCTTTTTGGATAATTTTAAAACACAAAAAGATGTTTTATTAACGTGAAAAAACCTATTCCAAACATAGAACCAATTTTATAAATAATAGTAAAGGACCATGAAAATCAAAAATAAGGATGCCTGTTATTATTAATTTAGTAATTTTCTAGTCATTCTAGATAAAACAGTAAGTATAGAATAAATGAGAGGCATAACTATCAAAACTAAGAGATAAAATTATCACTATTTTACACGTTTTGTCTACCTAAGAATGCCAATCTAAGCAACTAGAGAACTGTCAGACCTTAGTGAGGTTGCTATAAAATAAACATGCAAAATATTTTCCCCCTAAGCTAGCACCAACGAATTAAACAAACAGAATATACAACTATTCGGTTTTCCTTAGGAAAAAGAACAAAACAACACACAAGCTACAGATACATTTAATACAAAACATGTAGGATCTGTGTAAAGAAAATGGCAAAATATCACTAGGGAACATAAGATTTAAACAGAGATATAGACATACCATATTCCCAGAGGATAAAGCTTTATTAAAAGATACTAATTCTCACTAAATTAATTTAGAAATTGAATGTGTTTCCAGTATAAATCCCAAAGAGTATGGGAAGGGGAAAATTTGATTCTAAAATTCATTTGAAAGAGTAGACCAATGAGAACAGTGAAGAGTTTTTAAAATAAGAAAAAAATAAGTCTAGGGCTCTTGCATTAGCAAATGTTAAAGTTTCCAGTCAAAAACTGTAGATCATCTGAGAATTCATTGTCAAGATTGCAGATTAATCTGCCAAAGTTTCTCGATGCTGGCAGAAGTCACCGATCCTTCTTTTTTAAAATATATTTTATTGCATTTTAGGTTTTGGGGTACATGTGAAGAAGATGCAGGATTGTTGCATAGGTACATACATGGCAATGTGGTTTACTGCCTTACTCCCCATCACCTATATCTGGGATTTCTCCCCATGTTATCCCTCCCCAACTCCCCATGCCCTGCTGTCCCTCCCCTAGTTCCCTCCAACAGACTTGAGTGTGTGATGCTCCCCTCCCTGTGTCACATTGTTCAACACCCACCTATGAGTGAGAACATGCGGTGTTTGATTTTCTGTTCTTATGTCAGTTTGCTGAGAATGATGGTTTCCAGCTTCATCCATGTCCATACAAAGGACATGAACTCATCATTTTTTATGGCTGCATAGTATTCCATGGTGTATATGTGCCGCATTTTCCCTGTCCAGTCTATCATTGATGGGCATTTTGGTTGGTTCCAAGTCTTTGTTCTTGTCAACAGTGCTGCAATGAACATTTGTGAGAAGTCACAGATTCTGAGGCTGAGACATGAAGTTGGTTACTCGTGGCGTAGCCACAGCATGAACATCATGCTTATGTTGGTCCCTGGTCTTCCAAGTGCCATCAGGGCAATGCAGAGGGGTCCAGGAAGATGCTAGGCACTTAGGTGGGCTTTCATCACAACTGAGGAACCCTGAGGCTAGAGAGCCAGAATATTTTATAGTGGACAGTAAGCAGACCTGCCCAAGATTTGCCCTGAGGGAGATTTAATCTTTATTATATTAGAGTGCAGCAAACCTGCCCCTTGCCCTGGAGGGAGACATTGTCTCTTCAAAGGCCTTTTGCTACCTTCACATCCTTGAATAGGTAGCCAATGCCTCTGCTCACAGACATGCAGAAACACAAGAGACCCGTGCAGAATTGTCTCCCACAAAATCTGCCCCTTGTTTCTGTACTGTCTTGGTTTCTGGTGAATTTTTCAACGAATATGCCATTCCTTCCACCACTCTGATTAATATGAACACTGAGCCTGAGACCAAACCCAGTCAATTTGTCCCAGATAGCATTTAATTAAGGATACTATCGATAGGACTCCAAGCATCAGGATGAGGCCAACCTGCAAGATTGACCTTAACCATGTCCCCCAGGTCCCTAGACCCAACCAACTGAATAAATCCCACAGACCATCAGCATAGACCTTACAAAATTACTTTACTCTCCCCTTAAATTTCTGTATTGATCTTTCCATTTGGCCTAAGACATTAATCCAGCTATGGGAAGATATATTAGTGATTGCAGAGATTCTGTCTTGGCACACAAAAAGGAAGTCTAGGGAAATTCTGTCATCCATAACAACCCTGGCAAGTGAATTGAGGCTATCCTGATTGATCATGTCGGTGCAGGAGAAGAATCCAAGGGACTGAGACAGACTTAACTTAGAATTCTCCAGAACCCCTATTGGTTGTGTTGCCACTTTGAGGCTGGCCTGAGATTGCTGTGAGGAGAAGAAAGATGAATCATACCCAGGAATGGTTAAGGGTAGAATCCTGCATTTTCAAAATAGGTCTCTATTCTCCCCACCCTTTTTGTCCTAACCATTATCCAGGAAATGGCTGAGAGAGGCTTATCTCTTTCAGGAGGAAATTGCATTTGGTGACCAGACGTATGAAGGGATATATACCAGGAAAAGATGAGGGTGATGGAGTCAGAAATCTTTTTGAGTTGACTTTTGAGGAGGTTAGTCCACTGCGCAGCAATCTCAGATGCCTGTGGATGGTAGGAGCATGGAAAGCCTTGATTCTCAGTCCCATTTTTTTAGTAGCTTTTGCAATGAAAAGGGTACCACTGTCCGATTGTAAATGGTCTCAAAAGCTGAATGTATAATACAGACTAATTTCAAAGGGCAGAAAGGTGTGACTGGAGTCAGCTGATTGGACATGAACAGCAACACCAAAACCTGGAGAAGTGACAGCTCCAGGATGAAGTTAAAGGTCCGCCGCTGTCAGTCTTCCAGAACATACAGGGCCACACTCTATGCGATCTGGCTTCCCTCACTGACAGATGAAGAGGTCAAGTCTAGGAGCCACAGTCTTGCATGCAGCCCCGAGTCTGCATCAGGACCACCGAGTCCTTGGTTGTGTGGCCTGTCTGTGGTCTGTGTGGGGGCTGTGCGGCCATTTCCAGTGCAGTGACAGATCCATGCAGCTCTTGTGGCAATCTGAGCAGTGCAGGCTCCATGAGCAGCCCCCTTCCAGCTGGTCTCATCAGAGAATGAGCCTTTGCCATGGGATCTACATAAATGACTCAGATAGTTCAATCAACAGCTGTGATCTGTTTGTGTTCCCACTGTTTGTGCGAGGTGTCTTCACCTGCCAGTTTGTAGTTTTCCAAGTGGCAGACCAAACAGTGAGGCCATTGGCAACTGTCCAAGAGTTAGTGAAAATATGGCAAAGTTCATCAAGAAGAGCATTTTCCACGAGAACAGGCTTGAATTTTGCCCATGAGCCGTGACTACACCATCTTCAGTTCTGTGTAGCAGATGCTGACGCCAAACAGCCCCGTGGACACCGCTGGGTTTCAGCTTAGCTGAACCATATGTGAACAAGGCCCAGGCATTTAGGAAAATCTGTGAACTGAGGGCCTTGTTGAGCCAGCAGCTTTGCTTCAGGCAGTGGAGAGGAAGATACAGTCTCCCCAAAGAGACAGGTGCCTCTTTCTAAGTTATAAACTTAGCTGTTGCTGAAGCCAAGCTGGCTGCATTCTGGAATATTCTATTTCCTTTGTTAGCCATTGAATCTGAGTTGGCCCATTCAAAGTGGACTATCAAGTCAGAGATTCAGGAGGCCTCTATGGGCCAAGCATTCACTTTGACCAGGAACCTGTTAGCAAGCTAACAGCTGCTTCGAAAAAAGGGGTTTATGATGTGGTTATTGTGCTACGGGTTTGCTAGTTATTACCAAAAGGAAAACTACGTAAAGGGTACGTTCAATCTCTCTCTACTCTTTCTTATAACTGTGATGAATTTAAAATTATCTCAAAATTAAAAGTTTTAAAAAGTTGATCTCATGGAAGTGGAAAGTAGAATGAATGATAGCTACCAGAGGCTGGGAAGGGTGGGGTGGTGGGGCAGGCAGTGAGATAAAGACGTTAAATAATGGGCACAAACATACAGTTAGAAGGAATAAGTTCTAGTGTTTTAATAGCAGAGTAGGGTGACTACAGTTACCAATAATTTATTGTATATTTCAAAATAGCTCTAAGATTTCAAATGTTCCCAATACAAAGGCATGACAAATGCTTGAGTGATGGATATCCTAATTGCTCTAATTTGATCATTATACATTGTATGCATGTATCAAAATATCACATACCTCCTGTAAATACTTACAATTATTATCAATTAATAAAATTATTTTTAAAAATTGGCAACATTTTTTAAAAATGTTTAATTTCTTCCTAAACCCTAAAGGGCATTTCCAGACGGAGGTTGCCTTCCTTTGGCAGAGACTCTAATTGATGAAACTATTAGTTGCTGAGGTGTCTCACTCAAAGGCATCGTGTTAGGATTGTGGGGACCTGCAGGTACAAGCACTTTTCTGTATCTGGCTCTTCCCAATCCAGATAATCATCTGGCATTTATGAGCATGTGTGGTACAGGCACTGGAAACATCAATCCAATTTCGTTCTGTGGTGGAAACTACAACAGCAGTCCAGCGAATTGTCCCAAAGGATCCCATCCACAAGGTTACAAGCCCTGCCCAGTCCTCGTCAGATGAATCTGGTAGCTCCTGTCACTCACAGGACGAGGTAAGATGATGACCGAGGTGCTTGTGTCCAACAGAGCCATGCAAGTTTCAGTTCTCCAGAGTTCTCTAGTGTACTCAGATGGGTGCATGTGGCCTTCTGCCCTCCTTGGGGACAGGAGAACCTTGGCCCCACCCCCAACCATCTTTTTCATTGAAATGGCTGAGGCCAGGGTAGAGGGTAACAGAGGCATGAGGGGGTGCAGAGGGAGAGAGCAGCCTTGTGGCACATTTCTTTCAGTTTTTAAGTGTTGTGGTGGCTATAACTGTATGAACCAACAAACTTCCCATGCTTTTGGCACACCCAAAGCTCACTCTCCCTATTGCTGACACCGTCTATTTCATCTCTGGAGACTCCCTGATTCCCTGCTACAGCCATTTTGCCTTTTTGCTGAGGTCTGGGGCTTGCTGCCCCATCCTCATAAAACATTCCTTCTTCCTTTTGTCCAAAGGAGAGTAAGAAACAATCAAGGTATCATGCAGATAGCTTGTTTCAGTTTTACCTCTTGTCACTCAGCCTGTATCATCCATTGACAGGTAGGACAATCAGAGATCTTTATTCCTCATTCCTTTCTTGTTCACCACTTGGGTACTAGCAATTACAACTATTTCTCAGGATGTCTTTTTATGTCCTCTAACCTGGCCCAGGAGCCTTATCTCATCTCTTCTAGAAAGCCATGTCTCTATCTGCATCTCATCCACACTGCCAAAACCTGTCCACAATCTGAAATTTTAACTTACTTGCAAGCCAGCAAGTGAGCCTGCCACAGTTTCAGAAAAGTGGTAGAAGACATGAGACTCCTGGGTCAGAGACAAATGATTTTTTACTTCATCGCACGGTGAACAGTGTGAACTCTATGTTGCCAAGTCCCTCATGGGCAATGTGAGGGAGTGCACAGGCTCACCATGCATATAATGAGCTGCGTTCCCTAAGTACAAGCACAGATGAGGAGACCTGAACTTAGGGAACCCAGCTCTTGTATTATACACAGTACATAAACCTGAACTTTTCTCCCAGAGAAAGACAGACATGGTTTGTATTATACCGGCAGTAACCAAACTTGTTCTTTCCTCTGGAGAAAGACTTCCTTTCTATCTTCCAAAGACGTTTACTATACAGATATCCTTGAAAAAACAGTCTGGAACAAAAGCAGTCTATAGTAAGATGCTTATAGAAAATAAAGTTTAAAAATCCAGAATAAATCATGTTGTATTTGGGCATTTAGAAAATAAACTATTAGGAATCATTCTATTAAAAGGTTTAACAGTAAGAGGAACAAGTGAATTATTCACTGCAACACCCCAGGACAATTTAAACTCTTATAGTCTTTCTTTCTCCTTCCTTCCTTCCTTCCTTCCTTCCTTCCTTCCTTCCTTCCTTCCTTCCTTCCTTCCTTCCTTCCTTCCCTCCATTTTTTTCCTTCCCTCTTTTCCCTTTTCTTCCCTCCCTTCCCTCTTCTTCCTTCCTTCTTTTTAATATTTTAAATAAAATATTAAATTTATTGACATAGAAATATTCTTTTTATTCAAAAAATATTGTTTCTAAGTCCATGCCAGTTGGCTTAAAGCATCTATTGAAGATGCTAAATGTATTCATATTAAAATGCATTTCTCCCCCCCGCTTTTAAGCTTTATGGCAGGCAGTTAGAAGCTGATCACTGTACTTAAAAGAGAGATTCAGATATCTTATTTTATTTACCCAGAGTCAAGAGAGGTTTCTATTTCCTTCTTGGATATTATTTTTAAGGCTGCAACTGTTATCATAGTATAATGATATAGAACCAAGTAGAGATATAAACTAATTATACAAAGTTTTACAAATGACAAAAATAGAATTTCAAATTGGCAAGATAAAAAATAATTTTTTTAATATACATGGTTAATTTAGGAGAAAATCCAATTTGAATAATAATGAATTCTATGATGAGTCGTATGTGAAAATAAATGGATAACATTGGAAGATAAAGTAAGTATTAGCTTCTCTTTTGCTCTGCTCTTTGAACCACCTGTGGGATATGCTGGATATGCCATGAAATTGCTTTATAAAACACTTCACTGACAGCAGATTTTCTTGCCCTGTCACAAATTATCCTATGGACCCAAGTGCTCAGTTGAGGGTTCCTGTTCTTTGGCTCTGGTAGCCAAGGTTGCCAGTGCCTGAACAATTTCATCAGGGCTATGGATCAAACTGGAATGTGCAATTGCTGTTTACTTCCTCTACTTGTGTACTCCTGCTTCCTCCAGCACATGATAACATGTATGCTGTGCTATTGATTCAAAGGAGAAGTTTGGTTTTACACTATGGGAGACTGCAAGGTTTTCATCTGGGCTATTCTTACGTCAGAAGTGATTTGCCCATTGATTACCTCATGCTACCAGCATTTTTGCCAGGCCTCCTGCTTCTTCCTTCTGCATGCCATTCTTTGTTCTCATTCTTTATTTTCCGTCTTGATTGTCTACCATACCTATGTATTCCTCAACCCTGCTGGTCTCTTGACCCTATCCCCACAGTCTAACTCACCGTCTCTCCTCATCTAACTTCAGCCCCATTCCTCAACTACCACCACCAACCCCCTTTGTAATGAGTATCCCTAAGTGCAGCTTCTTCTCTCTAATTAATCCTCCATATCGTCAGTACAATTTTCATTTATTATAGATCTGATCATTTTATTTTTCGTGTTCAAACACTCTGATGGTTCCTCAGGGGACACAGTGTAAAGTTGAACCCTCTTCTCGTGGCTTTCAAAGCTTTGCCTTTCCTTTGCCTCTTTGGTTCTTCTTAGTGCCTACTGGGAAATTAACAATTAGCAAACCTTTTATGATAGGTCATAGGGTCAGGAGTTGGGGGAAGAGGATTTTTCTGTTTTTAAACTAATAGAAGTGCTAAGGATTCACATAAAATCATGATTATTTTAGAATGTGTTAGTTCCAGATAAAGATCTAGTTTTAACTGCTGTTTTATTTGAAACAAATTCCACTTGCAAGCAATAGTTTATTGAAGGCTTATTCAACACCAGACACTAACGCAGACACACTCAACATATAAACCATCCTTGGGAGTGTCCACAGTGGGTCAGGTAAACCAGAGCAGCCGTGTAAAAAGACATATGTGCTGGTACACATGTGGGCACTCATATACCCAAGCTTACGAGCTCTGTCTTTTCATTTTGTTTGTTGATTTGCTTTTTTTCCCTTTATTCCTTTTTGTCATTTTTCTTGCTGCTTTGGTGCAGGGGTCTGACTGCAGCCATATACAAGGCCTTGAAGGGAAAGGATATCATCTTGCTCTCAAATGCCTTGATTGAATACAGGTAGCAAGTGAGAAGCCAAGGATAAGTGAAAATAACTTAGGCTTGAGTAATTTGGATGCCTTGTCAGCTGGCAGTAAATGTATTTTTCATAGCCTACACCCAACCTCTTTCAGTCAGATTTTCTATAGGATCTTTAAAAAACCCTCCGAGCTGAAGTAACTTATGTTCTGATTAAAAATAAGTGATAGTAAGTAAATGAACAGGGAGAAGCCAAGATGGATGGATTGATGGGAATGGGATTTATGAATTCTCACTTGCTCATGGCCAGCAAGCTCTTCAGCTTGTGTCAACTGCTTTACAAATGCTTGTTTATTACTTATTCTTCACAATGTTTCTAAGAGGCTGGGAGATAGCCTTGTTTCCACTTGAAGATGAAAAATAAAAGTTGGAAAATGTCTCTTGCCAGGCTAATGCAGAATTTGGTCAATTTTCTGAGACTTTTGCGGGGGGTGCATGAGTCCCATCTATAAATTCCAGATTGGTTATTCGAATAGCTTAAGGGCAATGAGACACTATCAGAGGACTTGTTTAATACTTTGGATGGGCACATTTGGAGGATGAGCTTTATTGAACCAAGAGAATATGCCACTTTAGATTTTGGTGCCTTACCATTAGCCACCTGATAAGGTCAGTTAACTGAATCAAGTGTTTATTTGCTGGGTGATTAGTACTGGGTATTTGCTACAATTAATATAAAAGTAGCAAAATACATGAGGTTCATGATCAAATTCATGAAATCTAATTCAGAGCTGGCAACTCCAAAGCACATGTGCTAAAATTTCCCACTCTTGTGGCTCAAAAAGACTTCACGGATAAATCACAGTCCTTTTCCTACCTTTGTCTGGTTGCGGTCCCAGAAATAGTCTCAACCTAGCTCTGCAGGCAGATGTTATCAAAAAATAGAGTTGGAATTGTCCATAAAACACATTTGCTGTGTTAGATCTAATTATCAATACATGCACTGGACAGAAAAATGTTAGTGTCCACTCAGTGCCTAGAACAGTGGAGAATGAGGCAGATGTGGCTTCAGCCCTCAGGGAGCTAACTCTTTAGTATGGAGAATCGATGGAGAATGGATGCAATTATATATTTCATCATCATTGTGAAAAGGGCTGCAAAGGAGCAATACAAGATACCAGAGAGTCTCAGTCTTCTCATCTTTAAAATGGGTATAATACCTGCCCCTACCTCGAAGGTGGTTGTGAGGAGCAAATTTCAGTGAATTGTTCATGCACACCAAGCACACTGCAATGTGTTATATATTATGGTCAAGGACATATAACTATGAATATGATAAGCTCTTTTTGCTCCCTGAAACCAAGGCAATGATAGTGAGAATGTCAACACTTATTGCAATAAGCATGCTAAATATTATGTCAAATATTTTTGCATGTTGTGTCTGTTTCCTGTAACCCTTCTGACTAGCCTATAGATTCTCTGAGGGCAGTGCTCTATTTTCCATTTGTAATCTTGAGTGCATAACAGAGACTCATGCTGTAAGAGATTGGAAGACATTTTTGGGTGAAAGTGACCTGATATTCTCTTGGCATTAGGTGAAATATTTCACCTCCAGTGAAGTTGCAATACATATGGCTATAGTGTACCTTTAAAAATGCATTATAATTTTGCTTTGAAAGAACTATCTGATGATATGGATATTATTTGAAGCAAATCTACCTGACAGATTTGAGAGATATTAACACAGTAGTGGTTGGAATCTGGTAGAACAAATGTCTTATGATCTGGATTATTTTTCCTCAACATAGTGAGCTCTGCACACAGGAAAAGAGGGGCAGGTGATAGAATAAAAGTACCAGTAAGCTTTCAGGATATCATCTATGAAAACTTCCCCAACCTTCCTAAAGAAGTCAACATTCAAACTCAGGAAATGCAGAGAACCCCAGCAAGATACTACACAAGAAGACCATCCCCAAGACACATAATCATCAGATTCACCAAGGTCAAAAATGAAAGAAAAATATTATAGGAAGCTAGAGAAAAGGCAGAGGTCACCTACACAGGGAACCCCACCAGGCTCACAGCAGACCTTTCAGCAGAAAGCCTACAAACCAGAAGAGAATGGGGGCCTGCATTCAACATTCTTAAAGAAAATAATTTCCAACCAAGAATTTTATATTTAGTCAAACAAGCTTCATAAGTGAGGGAGAAGTAAAATCCTTTTCAGACAAGCAAATGCTGAGAACATTTATTACCACCAGACCTGCCTTACGAGGGGTCCTAAAAGGAGCACTAAATATGATAGGGAAAGACCATTACCAGCCACTACAAAAACATACTGAAGTACCCAGACCAGTGATACTATAAAGCAACTACAAACAAGTCTGCATAATAACCAGCTAACAACAGGATGGCAGGATCAAATTCACACATATCAATATTAACCTTGAACATTAATGGGCTAAATGCCCCAATTAAAAGGCAAGCTAAACATTGGCAAGCTAAACAAAGAAGCAAGACTCAGTGGTATGCTGTCCTTGACAGACCCCCCTCACATAGGCTCAATGACACAAATAGGCTCAAAATAAAAGGATGGAGAAAAATATACCAAGCAAATGGAAAATAGAAAAAAAAGAAAAGGTTGCTATTCTAATTAAAAAAAAAAAAGACTTTAAACAAACAAAGATCAAAAAAGACAAAGAAGGGTGTTACATAACGGTAAAAGATTCAATTCAACAAGAAGACCTAACTATCCTAAATATATGTGCATCCAATACAGGAGCACTTAGATTCATAAAGCAAGTTCTTAGAGACCTTCAAAGAGACTTAGCGTGCCACACAATAATAGTGGAAGACTTTAATACTCCACTGACAGTATTAGATCATTGAGGCAGAAAATTAACCAAGATATTCAGGACCTGAATTCAGCACTGGATCAAATGAACCTGATAGACATCTACATAACTTCCACCCCCAACAACAGGCTGTACATTCTTCTCATTGCCACATGGCACATATTCTAAAATTGACCACATAATCAGACATAAAACAATCCTCAGCAAATAAAAAAGAATAGAAATCATAGCAGCCACTCTCTTGGACCACAGTACAATACAATTAGAAAGCAAGACCAAGAATATCACTCAAATCCAAACAATTGCATAGAAATTAAATAACCTCCCAAATGACCTTTGGGTAAATAATATAATTAAAGTAGAATCAAGAAGTTCTTTGAAACTAATGAGAACAAAGATACAACATATCAGAATCTCAAGAACACAGCCAAGGCAGTGTTAAGAGGGAAATTTATAGCACTGCACACCCACATCAGAAAGTTAGAAAGACCTCAGTTTAACAACCTTACATCACCTGTAGAGGAATTAGAGAAACAAGAGCAAACCAACCCCAAAGCTAGCAGAAGACAAGAAATATGGAAAATCAGAAGTGAAGAGAAGGAATTGGAGTCACATAAAATCATACAAAAGACCACTGAATTCAGGAATTGGCTTTTTGAAAAAATTAATAAAATAAACCACTAGCTAGACTAATAAAATCCAACTAAACACAATCAGAAATGACAAAGGGGTTATTACCACCTGCCATACACAAATACAAAAAACTCTCAGATACTACTATGAACACCTCTATATACACAAACTAGAAAACCTAGAAGAAATGAATGAATTCCTGGACACAAACACCCTCCCAAGACTAAACCAGTAAGAAATTGGATCACTAAACAGATCGATAATGAGTTCCAAAATTAAATCCTTAATAAAAATCTTATCAACCAAAAAAAGCCGAGGACCAGATAGATTCATAGTTGAATTCTACCAGATATATAAGAAAGAACTGATACTGATTCTACTGAAAGTATTCCAAAAAACTGAGGAGGAGAAATTCCTCTCTCACTCATTCTGTGAGGCCAGCATTATCCTGATACCAAAACCTGGCAGAAGTGTACAAAACCAGAAAACTTCAGGCCAATATCCTTGATGAACATAGATGCAAAATATCTCTTCCATGCTGAGGGACAGGTTTTTGCACTTCACTCCCCCTACCACCAAGAAGAGACACAGAATTGGTGGGTCTCTGATTTTGGAGGCAGCATATACCACACTTGGGAATGTACTGGTGATCTATTTGTCAGGTGACTCTGAAGCCTGCCAGCTTCTAGTAGGACTAAGAAGAAGAAAGTGGTCTGCACTAGAAACAGGCTGCTGGGAAGTTGCCTTTCTGCCTGAACCATATGGCCCAGCAGATCCAGTGGCATGTGAGGGATGTAGGGCAGACATGGTGGCTAATGTGTAGTCTTTGATAAGCTTCAGCTGAGACTGGTGAGAATCCATAACCACTGAAGCCAAGAGCTGTTTTGATCCTATCCATGATCTCTCCTCTATGCCTTGCATTTTTCTTGCCCCCTACAATGTAATTCATGCAAGTATGCCTTCTTACTTTAAGCATCTTGTCTTATGCACTATTCACCATGATAGGCCAATTGCTGTAGTAGATAACCTTAGAATTTCAATGATTTAACAAATACACATTGATTGATTCTTCATCCGACAGTCTGATGTAGGTGTTTTCTTGTTAGAGCCTCTCCTCCAAGAAGTGACTCAGGAACCCAGGGTCCTTCTTCCATTTTGTGGTTCTACCCTCCATCAATGCCTCAGCTCCTCTCCATTCCACTCATGGAAAGGGAAAGAGGGTAGAGCATTATTCATGGGAAGGACCTCATTTCTGCCCATCTGGCTAGAACCCAGCCACATGGCCCGACCAAAGTGTAAAGGAGGCTAGGAAATGTGGTCTGGCTGAATAATCAGGAGGAAAAGGAATCTTGGTTTGGTGAGGTACTAGTATCTGCTGCGTGTCCTTACTCAAAGACCCACTACTATGTAATCTGAAGGATCTGTACATGTACCCCAGAACTTAAAGTATAATACATAAATAAATTTAAAAAAGAAAAAGCAAAGACATACCTTGAGGGAAAAGTTTACTCAGCTGAGATGAATGAAGGTTTTGCTTCCTTCCCACAGATGGCAGATGTTGGTCACGGCTCAGCTGTCAGAAACCAGGATCCCTTGTGGGTCCCTGGGTTCTCCATTGTGGCTGCATTCTCTGCACCACATTGCCATAGGGCACTGAGTGAGGGTTCCAGAACTCCTTTATGTAAAAGGAACTATTGTATGCTTTGAGTGGGAGCTTTGTTTTAGAGAAACAAAGCCAAGACATGATTATTCTGTCTGTGTACCACTCTTCAGCACCTACACGGGGATAGCAGCTCAGAAGCCATTTAATCGTGTCATGCCTCAGAGTTATTAAACTGAGAAAAGCAAGTGTGAATCTGTGCTCTGGCCAAGCGAGTGATATGAAATAGGGAAAGCAAGCCAGGCATGAGAGGTAGGAGGTGGTGCCTGGGTGAGCAATTTGTAAATGATGGCAATTAATTTAAAAAGATGCTGTGAGAGCCAAACAGAATGTATCTGCAAACCACACACTTCCCAGTGGGTGACCACTGCTATTCAAAACTACAGCCTCTCTTGGTTCCCAGGTTCCCTAATAAAACTCAGGCCTTCTAACTTTAGGCTCGTGAGAGACAAGCATTTTCTAAGACTGAGGAGTCGTTTTTCGCAAGAAGTCTCCTGTGAACACCACTCCAGACAAGATCATCTTCAGCCAATGAAGATCATCAGCCAAACATCTGGTTCCGGCAGCCCCAGCAGCTGCAGACACCTTCAGTTCAAGCATCATCCATATGGGTGCCATTAGCCTCCCAGTTGACCTCAGGATCTGGATGTGGAAGAGGGAAGCCAAGCAGTGTGGAGGCATCCATGGCGTAAGCTGAGAGAAGCTCCCATCTGTATGTGGACACAGCTCAGTGCAGCTGGCTCTGGGCATGACACGGGCAGACCGGCTTGACTAGGAAGACTCCATGTGGCATCCACAGATCCAGTCAATGGGGCTGCAATCCCCAGCACAGGAGCAGGAGGCTGAGGGCGGGTGAATGACAGCTGGGGAGTGGAAGGAATCACAGCAGCTATTGTGGGTGATCTCTAAACAGAAACAATACATGTAGAGTGTCTTACTTACTTGAAATGTTCTGAGAATCTGCTACCTTTCTTACTGTTATTTTCAAAATTGTGGCAAAATACACATAACAGAAAACTTGCCATTACAACCATTTTGAAGTATACAGTTGAGTAGCATTAATGATAGTCACACTGTGAGCAACCATCCCCACCATCCCCAGAACTTTTTCATGACTCCAAGCAGAAACTCTGTACCCATTGAGCCATTCCCTCTTCTCCCTAGCCCCTTGAAATCTACTTTCTGCCTCTATGGACTTACCTATTCTGACTATCTTGCATGAATGAAGTCATTCAATGTGTGGCCTCTTCTGACTTGTGAGGCTGCTGCCTTTAGAAAAGTATGTCGTTTTGCCTGAGAGTGGACCCAACCTAGTGGAAATTGGGGTGAGTCTGATGGAAGCCAGTGTAGGTGCCTTAGCCTGGGTCTTCTGGAGACACACTTTGAGATAGGGATGAGAGCGCAAGTGGTTTATTTGGGAGATGATCCCAGAAATAGTGGTAGGAAATTGGGGAAGTGAGACGGGAAGGGAAGGAAGCATGGCCGTGAGCAGTCACCAGCTGTGGGCGGCTCAGGCTCATCCTGCCAAAGAGATGGCAAAGACCGCACCTCAGAGTTGTCTCTACTGAGGGGTGGGAAAGTTGGGGCACTCATCCACCAACTCCCACCAATAACCGATAATGGCTATTTCTGGGGTTCTGTCTCCCCTGGATTTAAAGCCAACCCTGGAAGAAGGAAGCTGCAAAGTTGAGTTGGGGTTGGGTTGTCAGGTGCTGAGAAAGGTGGATGAAGCACTGACAGCCTCTGCTGCGGGTGGAGAGTCCCCAGGGCCAGGTCCAAGAAGGAAGGTACTTTACAGTTGAACTGGGTCAGAGGCTCGGCCTCATCAAGAAGAAGATAGAGGAGAAAGCAGCAGATAGCACTAAGGCTAGAGCAGGGGTGATATGGGAAAGAGTCAACAAGTGGGGAAGTTGGGGGTGGAGGGGGATGCTCAAGAGCAGGACAGGGGAAGTGTGAAGAAGAATTGTGGGGAGTGGTTTTAAGCTCATGAGTGAACAGTTTAAATCCTGTAGGGCCCCTTTTGTGGGGGTTCTGCATGGGCTGCTCAGAGGAGGCAGCTCTGGCTGGAAGCGCACACCCTCCATGGACAGAAGGCAGCCTGAAGTTGGCATGCCACTCACTGTCACGTCTCTACTCAGCCCACTCTGAACAACTCAGCAACAGGGACCAGCAGGCTTTGCTCTAAAAGTCCAGACGGTGAATATTTCAGGCTTTAGAGCTATTCCGTCTCTGCCACAACTACTCACTGCTGTTGCGGTAACACAAAAACAGCCATAAAAAATACAGAAACAAATAAGCATAGCTGTGTTCCAATAAAACTTTATTTGCAAAAACAGGCAGCAGGCCCAATTTGGCCCATGGGCCATCATGCGACGCTCCTCTCTAAAACAGTGCCTTTCCCAGTATTTTAAACCATGACACTGTTATCGTGAACTGTGCACCTCCCCTTCACTCCCTTACCTAAGCAGCATTCTACAGGCTGCTGAGGGACCCCCGAGACTTTCAAAACCCAGTTTAAAATCACTGCTTTGGGTATAACTGGGAACTTTCCCACACTGCCTGCTCTCAGAAATAATGGGGAAGAAAAGGGGAAAAGAGCAACAATAGTAATATTCTCGATAATAATGAGTTCCCATTATTTTAGGTGTCTTGTATGTTTTTCTTAATGGTAGCTAAATTCCTCAAGGTAACTAGAAATAGCCCATTTTATGTGTCAGAAACCTGAGGCTAAAAGAGGTTGGTTTTCCCAAGTCACACATCTGGTAAGTGGTAGAGCAGGAACTGAAACCTGGGTGAATTTGGTCCCAGAATCTACACACTTTGCACTACATCTCTTTGTTAGCTGAGCTCTGAGAAAACAATGAAGCAATTAAGCAAAACAGAACAATAACAACAAAATAAAATCCGCAAACCGAAATACTGCTCTGAGTTTCCTGACACCCGCGCTGTCTCAGTTAGTTGTATTTGGTTGCTGGCAACAGATATTAGCTCAGCCTAATGTAAACAAGACGAGAGATCGTTGCTGGAATAATGATGGGGACCACAAAGCTGATGGAAATCTGCAGATGCTGATGTGGGAATGGGCGGGGGCTGGGCAGCTCCTGAATTGAAGAGGCAGAGTGACAACAGCAGACACAGGGCCCGGAGGGTCTGGGAAGGACCCGCTTTGGGGATGGAAGGGAATTCTAGCCATTCTCAGTCTGTTTGTCTCTCCTTTCAAAACTCAAATTACAGAGAGGGAGCATCTAACGCGCCCCTGCCCGCACACACGTGTGTGTGTGCTGATTACACTCCCAACAGTTGGGGAAAGTAATCATTCAAAAGGTATTTATTTGAATGTTTGGAAGGGGAAGTGGATGCCAGGTGCTCACAACCTGACAAATGATCTAATGCACAAGGCAACAAGGAATCAGATGGCTTCAAGGGCGACCACTCCCTGACTAAAGGAGGAATTCACCATTCATTTTTCAGAAGCATTTTCTAGTTCCGGACTTGAAGACATTACATGGTTCTTTATATAAGGAACATCAAACAACAGAGGAGATGATGTCTCCAAAGCAGTTTTACAAAAGAGGTCTTCTGTTGCTGGGTCATGATAAAAACCGAAGTTAGATAATTAAACCACAGTTAAGCCCAAACATTTTTACAAGGAGTCATAATAACAGAACTTAGCATACAGATTCCTGCTGATTTGATTTCAGGCAAGATCAAACTTAGAAAAAGGATATTGACTCATTCCTTGACTTTCCTTCCCCATCAGGAATCGGCAGTCAGACTTGGCTTGAGATTACTGGAGCCTGGTACAAGGTGGTATCAAATGGAAATGCCATCTCTGAGAGATGCACTTGCTCAAAGGGTCAGTGACAGCTGCTGTTTGGTACTTTTAGCCACCTGACATCTACTTTGCCTTCTAATAACACCCCAATTCCTTGGAGTAAATCAGGGTGTCCTGCTTTTCCAGAAGCTAAAGGGATCGCAGGATGTTCCTGATGTCAGATCCTCCCCTCACTGCCCTGGTCCAGCCAAGGGAGGGCGCTCATCTAAGCCTTCCCCCCAGATTGCTTGTCCTGGGTTGTTGGGGCTAGAGCAAAATGATACAGGGTTGATGCCACTAGCCCATTCCTGAGGGTTCACTTGTTTTTGATCTGGTTTTCATCTGTCTCAAAATCTGGTTGTCCTGACTTCCAATTAATTAATTGTGTGAGTTCCTTAATACCTTTTGAATAAGTACGTTAAGTAAGCCAGATGTATTTCTACTGAGCGTGACCAGGAACAGGGCCTGATACAGTAAGCAGGGATAGGTGTCGCTAACAGGAACAAATAACTTCAACCACAGAAACAAAAACTCAGATTCCTAGATGCTAAATTCAAGGAATTGAAAGAAACCCGGGGATGCTTTGTGGCAGTGCCAAAATAATCTCAGAATTCTTCTCAGTTCGGAACAGAAATAGCCAAAGACCAAAGTCGTAGTTCGAGCCCATGGATTGCTGAATGATGGTATCTGTGGAATATTCAGCTCCTGTGAAAGTTAAAGACAGAGTGGGGCCCTGACATTTGAAACAGGGGCATTCTGGGAGGGTTTATAAAAGGCAAAGCACTTACAACCTCCAAATTTCTCTGAAGGAACAGCTGGCTGTCCAGCCCTGTCAGTATGGGAGAGAGGGATATGGAGGATAATTATACCCAACACAGGGTCGCAGCTGAGGACTGAGCATATGACCTGAGTTAGGCTAATTACACGGTGTCTCAGAACTTTGATTTTTCAATGGAGGGACACAAAAAGGAGAGGATAATTAGGAGTTCATTAATTCTAGGCCCCAACAGTCAAGTGGTTTTTGTCCTGTAAAGCCAGTCTTCCTGTCAGTTTTGTGAGCATGCAGGTATCTTTCCAATCAATTCCCTTGTATGCTTCCACCAGCTAGTGTTGCTTACAATCTAAGAACCTGACGGCTAACCTCCTCCACACTGCACCCTTTCAGGACTGCCTTTACATTGCTTCAGGTAAGCTACATGATCTTCTCCAGTATGGGGGGCTTACTTATAGTGAAAGTATCCCTAGGCCAGGGATCTTTTATTCTGCTTTTCCTTCTTCCCATGAATCAAGAACAGTGTCTTAAATTTTTTTTTTTTTTGACATTCACTGAGCTCTTGCCATGTGCCAGATGCTTCGAAGTGCTTTGGGGAACAGGCATTAAACCCTGAACTAGCCCTCAAGATGCCCCACAGCTGGTGGAAAGGTGACTCCTACACAGAACTAGCTATAGGCAAGTTTGAACATGATAATGATGATAATGTCATGGGGAACACAGACAAATGTGTGTGGGTCAGAAGAGAGATATTAATTCAGGTTGCTGGGGGTCAGGAATACATACTAAATAATGTTGGAAAAATAGACTACACAGGTTGTGGGAGCTTTGAGAGCCAGATTAGGAACTTGGACTTTATTTTGTAACTCAAAGGGGGCACCAGTGTAATTTTCTGAGCATTGGAGTGGCAGAATTAGTTATGTGAGTCTCATTAGGTGTGAATGGAGGAAAGTCACTGAGCCATACAACAATCTGGTGCTGTTTCTGAAACCTAAGCTCTCTTCCTGGATGACTGAAGTTAGTGACAGATGGAATTTCTGAGCACTGGAAAGAAGGTAGTATATGCAAATGCACAATGCCTGGCACATAGTAGGTCTTTAGTGGCAATTCATGTCACCACGTTTCTTTCTAGTTATCACAAGGAAACTTTCAAGGAAAAACAAATGTGTGTTATACAGAGAGGCAGTGGGGTATAGTGATTAGGAGCACCTCTTGAGTGTCCAACAAATTCCTGGGTGTAAATGCTGCTGTACAGCTGTTCACTGCCATGTGACCTTCAGCAAGTTGTTTTTCTAGTCTGATTCTGCATCCTCCTTTCTAAAACGGGAACAATACCTTCATTACTGGAGTATTTGAGTGTTAAATACGCTAATGTATATAAAATGCTTAGCACAGCACCTGTCACACACTAGGCATTCGACACATATTATCTGTTATTAAAAATAAACATTGGTTTTCTCAGTAGAATTCTTTCCTGGCTTTGGTCAGTAGGCCAGTCAAAAGAGAGGGAAGACTTAGTTAAAGATTTTGGCTTCCTTAGAACTTTTTTCAAATCTGGATACAAAAGAAACAAGTTAAATTTTTGCCATTGGAATATACTCTAAGCCCATATTCTCCATTCTTGCTGCCACTGTAAAGAGGCAGTCACCATTCTCAGAAATCAAAAAACCTGCTTACCTTGGCTCTTCTCTCAACAAATATCCACCCCAGTATGGACCTTAGAAACCCCCTCTGTCCTTGGTCAGTGGTTTTCAGTCTTCATTGTTATTGTTTGTAGCAGTAGAGGTTGATTCCATCCTAATCATACATGGCAGCCCAACCTATATATCAGATGACAGTGGAGATGCTCTCGGGGAGATGGCAGCTCCAGAGCCTGAGACTGAGCTGACCCTGGGAGCAGGTGCACAGCTCCTCCTCCTCACTGTCTCTCTTCATTCATCTGCAACCACCTTCTCTCCAGCCTGTGGTGGAATCTTAATGAAGTCTATGGCTTGAACATGGGTTCTTTGATTAATAATTCATTTATCCTTCCTATTCTTGTTTATGGCATAAACTCTAGTGATTCTGTTGAACTCACAATCCCATTCTTACCAATATTGCCTCCATTGGGAATTTCAAAAGTCTAATTTGAAAGTCAAAAGCTGAGAATTGACTTTTTTCTCTCTGTTGCTCGGCTTCTGTACACAGCAAGGGCAGACTGATTAGCTCTGCCTGAAATTAGAGGGAGGGTCATGGGGCAAAAGGGAATTATAAGAAATGACAAACATGTAGGTTACTATCAGAATGCCACTCTAGCACACGCCTACAGGCCAGGGGCTAGGAAGACAGTGACAAAGAAACAGCTGTTGCCCTTGGAATGAAATCAGTTCTCTATCACCATCTGTCTCAATTGCAGCCACTGATTTCCCTGAAAAGTAAAGATACCATCTGTTGTGGATTGAATTGTGTCCCTATCCCCCTACAAAAAAATAGATGTTGAAATCCTAACCCCTGATACCTTTGAATGTGACATCATTTGGAAACAGGATTATTGCAGATGTAATTAACTAAATGAAAATGAGGTCACGCAGGAGTACAGTGGGCCCTTCATCCAATATGACCAGTGTCCTTACACAAAGGAGAGATGGAACACAGACACAGGAGAGAAAGCCATGCAGTAATGGCGGTGGACATTCGAGAGAGGCAATGACAAGCCACCAAGGATTGGCAGTGACACCAGAGGCCAAGAGAAAAGCATGGTACAGGTTCTCCTCTGCAGCCTTGGGAGGGCATGGCCCTGCTGACACCATGATTTGTGGCCTCCAGAACAGTGAGACAATAAGTCTCTACTGATTGAAGCTACCCAATTTGTGACACTTTATTACAGCAGCCATAGGAAATGGATACACTGTCCCCCTCTCCTTCCCTTCCAGCCTCAGTGCCCTTTGTCTCACTCAGGGTCTCACCTGAGCTCTGGATTCCATCTGTCCTGCCTTCTCTGAGGCGTCACTCCCTAATACCCACCATGTTTTCAACTGAACCTTTCTCTTCACTCTTCCTCCTTAGCACAATATGCTCCCACCTCCCTCCTCTGGAAGGTTTTCCTTTGTTCTCTTCCCCTTATCTGGGGCCTTGTTTTACCCTTTATTTCAGCATGGTACTTCTAGAAAGAGATGTTTACACGTGGCTCCTTTAGTTCACGCATTTGCTTCTTGAGCCACTTGAATGCAGCTTTTGTGCTTATCACATCTTCCAGAAGATGATGATGTCCTGTATGGCTAGATCCTGTGGCTGGCTTCCTGGATCTCATGAGACACTGGATCTTGTTGATAAATCTCCGTGAAGTGCTTTTCTTTTCTTCTTCTTCTTTTTTTATTTCTCACAAACATATGTAAGCATTTATTTATGGGTTTTCTCTTAATGCATTCCATATTAGAAAAGGCCAAGAGTACAACATTTCTTTAAAAATTCAAATTTCTTGAGAAACAAGGAGGTGGTGAGGGGGAGGGAGTGTTAACTTGGCAGACTGTGTTTAAAATATTTTGTAAGAGGAACCCCCTGAGGAGCTGTCCATTAAATTCCCACCATTTTGCTGTGAATAGTGAATGTTTTTCCTGGCTCCGAATGTATGTGATTCTTTTTAATTTTTTTTATTGCATTTTAGGTTTTGGGGCACATATGCAGAACATGCAAGACATTTGCATAGGTACACACATGGCAGTGTGTTTTGCTGCCTTCCTCCCCTTCACCCACATTTGGCGTTTCTCCCCAGGCTACCCTCCCCAGCTCCCCCCCCACCGCTGGCCCTCCCTTCTTCCCCCCAATAGACCCCAGTGTTTGGTACTCCCTTCCCTGTGTCCATGTGTTCTCATTTTTCATCACCCACCTATGAGTGAGAATATGCGGTATTTCATTTTCTGTTCTTGTGTCAGTTTGCTGAGAATGATGTTCTCCAGATTCATCCATGTCCCTACAAATGACAGGAACTCATCATTTCTGATTGCTGCATAATATTCCATGGTGTATATGTGCCACATTTTCCCAATCCAGTCTATCATCGATGGGCATTTGGGTTCGATTCCAGGTCTTTGCTATTGTAAACAGTGCTGCAATGAACATTCGTGTGCATGTGTCCTTAGAGTAGAACGATTTATAGTCCTTTGGATATATACCCAGTAATGGGATTGCTGGGTCAATTGGAATTTCTATTTCTAAGGCCTTGAGGAATCGCCACACTGTCTTCCACAATGGCTGAACTAGTTTACACTCCCACCAACAGTGTAAAGTGTTCCTATTTCTCCACATTCTCTCCAGCATCTGTTGTCTCCAGATTTTTTAATGATCTCCATTCTAACTGGCGTGAGATGGTATCTCAATGTGGTTTTGATCTGCATCTCTCTAATGACCAGTGATGATGAACATTTTTTCATATGTTGGTTGGCCTCATATATGTCTTCTTTCGTAAAGTGTCTGTTCATATCCTTTGCCCATTTTTGAATGAGCTTGTTTGTTTTTTTCCTGTAAATCTGTTTGAGTTCTTTGTAAATTCTGGATATCAGCCCTTTGTCAGATGGGTAGACTGCAAAAATTTTTTCCCATTCTGTTGGTTGCCGATTCACTCTAGTGACTGTTTCTTTTGCCGTGCAGAAGCTTTGGAGTTTGATTAGGTCCCATTTGTCTATTTTGGCTTTTGTTGCCAATGCTTTTGGTGTTTTGTTCATGAAGTCCTTGCCTACTCCTATGTCCTGAATGGTTTTGCCTAGATTTTCTTCTAGGGTTTTTATGGTGCCAGGGCTTATGTTTAAGTCTTTAATCCATCTGGAGTTAATTTTAGTGTAAGGAAGGGGTCCAGTTTCTGCTTTCTGCACATGGCTAGCCAGTTTTCCCAACACCATTTATTAAACAGGGAATCCTTTCCCCATTGCTTGTTTTTGTCAGGTTTATCAAAGATTGTATGGTTGTAGATGTGTTGTGTTGCCTCCGACGCCTCTGTTTTGTTCCATTGGTCTATATCTCTGTTTTGGTACCAGTACCATGCTGTTTTGATTACTGTAGCCTTGTAGTATAGTTTGAAATCCAGTAGCGTGATGCCTCCCACTGTGTTCTTTTTGCTTAGAATTGATTTGGCTATGCGGGCTCTCTTTTGGTTCCATATGAAGTTCATGGTGGTTTTTTCCAGTTCTGTGAAGAAAGTCAATGGTAGCTTGATGGGGATAGCGTTGATTCTGTAAATTACTTTGGGCAGTATAGCCATTTTCACGATATTAATTCTTCCTAACCATGAACATGGAATGTTTCTCCATCTGTTTGTGTCCTCTCTGATTTCGTTGAGCAGTGGTTTGTAGTTTTCCTTGAAGAGGTCCCTTAAGTTCCTTGTGAGTTGTATTCCAAGGTATTTTATTCTTTTTGTAGCAATTGTGAATGGCAGTTCATTCTTGATTTGGCTCTCTTTAAGCCTGTTATTGGTGTATAGGAATGCTTGTGATTTTTGCACATTGATTTTATATCCTGAGACTTTGCTGAAGTTGCTTATTAGTTTCAGGAGTTTTTGGGCTGAGGCGATGGGGTCTTCTATGTATACTATCATGTCATCTGCAAATAGAGACAATTTGGCTTCCACCTTTCCTATTTGAATACCCTTTATTTCTTTTTCTTGCCTGATTGCTCTGGCTAGAACCTCCAGTACTATATTGAATAGGAGTGGTGAAAGAGGGCATCCTTGTCTAGTGCCAGATTTCAAAGGGAATGCTTCCAGTTTTTGCCCATTCAGTATGATATTGGCTGTTGGTTTGTCATAAATAGCTTTTATTACTTTGAGATACGTTCCACCGATACCGAATTTATTGAGGGTTTTTAGCATAAAGGGCTGTTGTATTTTGTCAAATGCCTTTTCTGCATCAATTGAGATAATCATGTGGTTTTTGTTTTTGGTTCTGTTTATGTGGTGAATTACGTTTATAGACTTGCGTATGTTGAACCAGCCTTGCATCCCCAGGATGAATCCTACTTGATCATGATGGATAAGTTTTTTGATGTGCTGTTGCAATCGGCCTGCCAGTATTGTATTGAAGATTTTTGCATCTATGTTCATCATGGATATTGCCTGAAGTTTTCTTTTCTTGTTGGGTCTCTGCCGGGTTTTGGTATCAGGATGATGTTGGTCTCATAAAATGATTTGGGAAGGATTCCCTCTTTTTGGATTATTTGGAATAGTTTCAGAAGGAATGGTGCAAGCTCCTCTGTGTGTGTCTGGTAGAATTTGGCTGTGAACCCATCTGGACCTGGGCTTTTTTTGTGAGGTAGGCTCTTAATTGCTGCCTCGACTTCAGACCTTGTTATTGGTTTATTCAAAGTTTCGGCTTCCTCCTGGTTGAGGCTTGGGAGGACACAGGTGTCCAGGAATTTATTCATTTCTTCCAGGTTTACTAGTTTATGTGCATAGAGTTGTTTGTAATATTCTCTGATGATGGTTTGAATTTCTGTGGAATCTGTGGTGATTTCCCCTTTATTGTTTTTTATTGCATCTATTTAGTTGTTCTCTCTTTTATTTTTAATCAATCTGGCTAGTGGTCTATTTTGTTAATCTTTTCAAAAAACCAGCTCTTGGATTTATTGATTTTTTGAAGGGTTTTTTGTGTCTCTATCTCCTTCAGTTCTGCTCTGATCTTAGTTATTTCTTGTCTTCTGCTAGGTTTTGAGTTTTTGTGATCTTGCTCCTCTAGCTCTTTCAATTTTGATGATAGGGTGTCAATTTTAGATTTCTCCGCTCTTCTCCTATGGGCACTTATTGCTATATATTTTCCTCTAGAGACTGCTTTAAATGTGTCCCAGAGGTTCTGGCACGTTGTGTCTTCATTCTCATTGTTTTCGAAGAACTTCTTTATTTCTGCCTTCATTTCATTGTTTATCCAGTCAACTTCAAGAGCCAGTTGTTCAGTTTCCATGAAGCTGTGTGATTCTGGGTTAGTTTCTGGATTCTGAGTTCTAATTTGATTACACTATGGTCTGAGAGGCTGTTTGTTATGATTTCCATTGTATTGCATTTGCTGAGGAGTGCTTTACTTCCAATTATGTGGTCAATTTTAGAGTAGGTGTGATGTGGTGCTGAGAAGAATGTATATTCTGTGGATTTGGGGTGGAGAGTTCTGTAAATGTCTATCAGGTTTGCTTGCTCCAGGTCTGAGTTCAAGCCCTGGATATCCTTGTTGATTTTCTGTCTGGTTGATCTGTCTAATATTGACAGTGGAGTGTTAAAGTCTCCCACTATTATTGTGTGGGAGTCTAAGTCTCTTTGTAAGTCATTAAGAACTTGCCTTATATATCTGGGTGCTCCTGTATTGGGTCCATATATATTTAGGATCATTAGCTTTTGTTGTATCAATCCTTTTACCATTATGTAATGACCTTCTTTGTCTCTTTTGATCTTTGTTGCTTTAATGTCTATTTTATCAGAGATGAGAATTGCAACTCCTGTTTTTTTTTTTTTTTTTTTTTTTTTGCTCTCCATTTGCTTGGTAAATCTTCCTCCATCCCTTTATTTTGAGCCTTTGTGTATCCTTGCATGTGAGATGGGTTTCCTGGATACAGCACACTCATGGGTTTTGGATTTTTATCTAATTTGCCAGTCTGTGTCTTTTGATTGGTGCATTTAGCCCATTTACATTTAGGGTTAATATTGTTATGTGTGAATTTGATACTGCCATTTTGATGCTAGCTGGCTGTTTTGCCCATTAGTTGATGAAGATTCTTCATTATGTTGATGTTCTTTAGCATTTAGTGTGATTTTGGAATGGCTGGTACTGGTTGTTCCTTTGTATGTGTAGTGCCTCTTTCAGGAGCTCTTGTAAAGCAGGCCTGGTGGTGACAAAATCTCTGAGTACTTGCTTGTTTGCAAAGGATTTTATTTTTCCTTCACTTACAAAGCTCAGTTTGGCTGGATATGTAATTCTGGGTTAAAAGTTCTTTTCTTTAAGGATGTTGAATATTGGCCCCCACTCTCTTCTGGCTTGTAGTGTTTCTGCCGAGAGATCTACTGTGAGTCTGATGGGTTTCCCTTTGTGGGTGACCCGACCTTTCTCTCTGGCTGCCCTTAGTATTTTCTTCTTCATTTCAACCTTGGTGAATCTGATGATTATGTGCCTTGGGGTTGCTCTTCTTGCAGAGTATCTTTGTGGTGTTTTCTGTATTTCCTGGATTTTAGTGTTGGCCTGCCTTGCTAGGTTGGGGAAATTTTCCTGGATAATGTCCTGAAGAGAATTTTCCAGGTTGAATTCGTTCTCTTCGTCCCCTTCTGGTACACCTATCAAATGTAGGTTAGGTCTCTTCACATAGTCCCACATTTCTTGGAGACTTTGTTCATTGCTTTTTGTGCTTTTTTCTCTAATCTTGGTTTCTCGTTTTATTTCATTGAGTTGATCTTCGACTTCTGATATTCTTTCTTCTGCTTGGTCAATTCGGCTGTTGAAACTTGTGCATGCTTCGTGAAGGTCTCGTGTTGTGTTTTTCAGCTCTTTCAATTCACTCATATTCCTGTCTAAGTTGTCCATTCTTGTTATCATTTCCTCTAATCTTTTTTCAAATCTTTTTTCAAGGTTCTTAGTTTCTTTGCATTGATTTAGAACATGTTCTTTTAGCTCACAGAAGTTTCTCATTATCCACCTTCTGAAGTCTGATTCCGTCATTTTGTCACAGTCATTCTCCGTCAAGGTTTTTTCCCTTGCTGGTGAGGAGTCTTGGTACTTAGTAGGAGGCGAGGTGTTCTGGTTTTGGGTGTTTTCCTCCTTTTTGAGCTGGTTTCTTCCCATCTTTGTGGATTTATCCACCTGTCATCTGAGTAGTTGCTGACTTTTTGATTGGGTCTCTGGGTGGACGCCCAGATTGTTGATCATGAGATATTTCTGTTACTTAGTTTTCCTTCTACCAGTCTAGCCCCTCTGCTGTATGACTGCTGATGTCCACTCCAGGCCCTGGTTGTCTGGGGTACACCTGTAGCAGCTGCAGAACGGTGAGGGATGCTACCAGTTTTTTCTTCTGCTATCTTTGTCTCAGAATGATGCCCGCCTAATGTCAGTCTGATCAGTCGTTTTTGAGGTGACTCTGGATATACAGGGGTCAGGGAGCTGCTTGAGGAGATGGTCTGTACTTTATAGGAGCTCAAGTGCTGAGCTGTGAGCTCTGTTGTTCATTCAGGGCTGTTAGGCAGGTGCATTTAAGTCTGCTGCAGCAGAACTCTTAAAACCCCTTTTTTTCTCAGATGCTCTGTCTCGGGCGGTTCGGGCTTTCTTTATGAGTGTCCGTTGCACTATCCTGCCCAGCTAGGAGGCAGTCTTGTCACTATTTGCCTGCCGAGGCTCTGCTCTGCTGATGTGGTGTCCGCCCTGTTGTTGAGGGCTCTGCCCTGCAGCCCCGGGCTTTGCTGCAGGCTCCGCCCTGCAGAGGAGTCTCTCTGTTATGGTGGGTTGCCTTGGCAATGGCAGGCTGTGTCAGCAATGGGAGTGTACCTCAGTAGGGGCGGATTGCCTCGGTAATGGCGAATGCCCCTCCCCCACTGAGCTGCACTGTCCTGGGTTCAGCTGTGCCCGTAGTGAAACTCTCCACCCAGAGTGTTTCGAATTGCCGTTTTGTTTGTCCCTGTGATGGGGTGAAACCCATCAGTCCTGCTCACCTGGCTCCCTGCCTTAGAGCACCTTTCTTTTTCTTTTTTTTTTTTTTAAGTTGAACGGATGGCTCTCTCTCAGGTGTTTGGTCGCCCACTGTTAGAGCACCAGGGTCTGTGTGATTTCCCGTGCAGCTAGCCACTGCGCTAGCTGAAACGCCACTTCCCAGGAATCTCCTGGTCTGGCTCACTGTCCAAGTCCTGTTTAATCAGATGGATATGCTAATCTGCCCTCCTAAATCTCAGATTGCCAGTTTAGCAGGGTGCCCGGGCCAGTGTGTTGTGTGCGAATTGTTGTGGAGTGCCGCTGTGCTGCAGCGCCGGTGGAAGTGGCCGCAACAGCCAAAATGCCTGTGCTTGCATCCTGCATCTTTCCTACACCTGGGAATTTCCCCGTTCCGTGGGCAACAAAGATCCATCTGGAAATACGACTTTGACTCACCCTCTGAGCGTTCACTGAGAGCTGTGATTTTGAGTTGTTCTTACTGCACCGTCTTCTGAAATGCTTTTCTTTTTGACTTATATGGACCCTTGGTTTTCTTCTTATCTCTCAGAGTTCTTTTTTTTTTTTTGGCAGGGGGCAGGTATTTGCATTTCTTTTCTTCCACTCACAACATAAATACATTTTACAGTCTGTCTAAGAGTCCTCCAACAGCTAGGCAGAGCAACTCATACTTAAATTCTGAGGCTCTGAATCAGGACTGGGGTCCTAGGCAAGATGGCCAGGAGAGGGAAAAGAGAAGTGAAATAAGCCCACATCATATGAGTCCTTCGAAGCCAGTCCAAAGGGCAGGCGTGAGGCAGGAGAGAGACTAGGATGGGAGCTGGGTGGAGCTGTCCAACTCCAAGGTCCTGAAGCCAATGATTTTTTTTTTTTTTTTTTTTTTTTTTTTAAAGACAGAGTCTCACTCTACTGTCAGGCTGGAGTGCAGCGGCGGGATCCCAGCTCACTGCAACTTCCATTTTCTGGTTTCAAGCAATTGTCCTGCCTCAGCCTCCTGAGTAGCTGGGACTACAGGTGCATGCACCACCACACCTGGTTCATTTATTGTACTTTTATTAGAGATGGGGTTTCACCACGTTGGCCAGGATGGTCTCCATCTCTTGACTTCATTATCCACCCACCTCGGCCTCCCAAAGGCCAATGATTTCTTTGTCTCTCTGTAGCTGCAGTGCCATTGACTAAGTAATTGTTCAGTTAATGCATCTTGCTTGTTAAACAAGGTCAAGAAGAAAGTGAGGCAGGTCCTTAGTAATGACCAAAAATGAGGCATAAAGGTTATACTCTGCTTTGGTGGCTGTCAGCATTATAGTATAAGTATAGGTTTAGGTGGCTTAAAGAGATATCAAGAGTGGGTATCACCAGAGTTTTCTCCTTGACTGCCCTCTTGTCAGTGCACATACCTGGACCAATCCAGTATCTTACCCTTGTGGTTTCACCCACCATCTATGACTTGCATTTCCCAAACTGTGGCTCCCAATGTCAATGTCTGTTGGGCCATTAGCAAAAGGGTTCCCTGGTTGAACACATTTGGGCAGCATGAGCTTTAAACAGATGTCTTGCTTGCAGGATTTCTTGGAGTCTTTTATATACTACGGTGCATTGGACTCTCCAAGATGAAGCAGCAGTTTAAAGGACAGAATATGGTATTTCTTAAACTCATTTGATCAGAGCCTTCCTTTTTTCAGGCACGAGAGAGTATAGTTTCTGAAAAACTGTAATTCCTAAATATATTTTGTCAGAAACAATTTTTTTCCTGAAGTTCCTAGGTCAGCCCAGACATCTCTCCTGCGATTCTTTTTTTTTTTTTTTTTTTCTTTGAGACGGAGTTTCACTCTTGTTACCCAGGCTGGAGTGCAATGGCGCAATCTCGGCTCACCGCAACCTCCACCTCCTGGGTTCAGGCAATTCTCCTGCCTCAGCCTCCCTAGTAGCTGGGATTACAGGCACACACCACCGTGCCCAGCTAATTTTTTGTATTTTTAGTAGAGACGGGGTTTCACCATGTTGACCAGGATGGTCTTGATCTCTCGACCTCGTGATCCACCCGTCTCGGCCTCCCAAAGTGCTGGGATTACAGGCTTGAGCCACCGCGCCCGGCCCTCCTGTGATTCTTTTTAATCTCTTCCCTAGAGTGTTTTGCAGGAATTTCAAAGTCCACATATTGAAAACCAAGCTTGTCTTTTAGTGCTTCCAAGCTTAGCACACAGGCTTGCCATCCTCCTGGGTTTCAGGAATCTGGAACCGTTTTCCTTGACCCCTTCTTCCACTTCCCCTCTGTGTCTAACCTAATCACCAGCTTCACTAATTTAATCTCAAGAATAGTTTTCAATTTTCTGTCCTCTCTCCTGTGTTAATGCATTAGCCCAGCTCTTTTTTGGGGTGGGGAGGGGGGAGAGTGTTGGCAGGAATCTCACCTGAATAATTATGGTGGCTTTCTAAGCGGTTGTCCTGACTCTAAACTCACCCTTCTCAAATCTATTTGCCATACCTGTGTCATGCAGAGGAAGTCCCCATTGCCTGAGACCCTTCCCCAACTCCTCGCTTCCTCTGGGTTATGCTGATGCTCACACTCCTTAGCATGGTGTCTGAGGGTACCATGTCACAGCCTACGGACCCCTCCAGCCTCTCCTTTCTTCACATAGACCCTGAAGCTATTCTGAACTCCATGCGGTTTCCTCTCACACGAGGTCTTACTGGATCTTTATTCATCCTTTAGCCTTTTATTCATCCATATAATTCCTTCCTGTCTCTCAAAATGCAGCTCAGGGCTCTAGTAAGTCCTTACTGGTGGCTGTCCAACCCCAGTCAGGTCTAGCTGCTGTCCTTCCTCTGTAGCTGTTCTTGCAGCTAACTCTACCTGCATAGTAACATGTACACAGTGATCATGTAACTCTACATAGTAACGTGTGCACAGTAATGACCTAACGCTACACAGTAACGTGTGCACCGTCATGATCTAACTCTACACAGTAACGTGTGCACAGTCATGATCTAACTCTACACAGTAACGTGTGCACAGTAATGACATAACTCTACACAGTAACGTGTTCACAGTAATGACCTAACTTTGCATAGTAACGTGTGCACAGTCATGACGTAACTCTACACAGTAACGTGTGCACAGTAATGACGTAATTCTACACAGTAACGTGTGCACAGTAATGATGTAATTATACATAGTAACATGTACACAGGAATGACCTAACTACACAATAATGTGTGCAGAGTAATGGCCTAACTCTACACAGTAACGTGTACACAGTAATGATGTAACTCTACACAGTAACATGTACACAGTAATGACCTAACTCTACATAGTAACATGTACACAGTAATGACCTAACTACACAGTAATGTGTGCACAGTAATGGCCTAACTCTACACAGTAACGTGTACACAGTAGTGATGTAACTCTACACAGTAACATGTACACAGTAATGACCTAACTCTACACAGTAATGTGTACTCAGTAATGACCTAACTGTACACAGTAATGGCCTAACTCTACACAGTAATGACCTAACTCTACATAGTAACGTGTGCACAATAATGACCTAACTCTACACAGTAACATGTGCACAGTAATGACCTAACTCTACACAGTAACGTGTACACAGTAATGACCTAACTCTACATAGTAACATGTACACAGTAATGACCTAACTCTACACAGTAACGTGTACACAGTAATGACCTAACTCTACACAGTAACGTGTGCACAGTAATGACCTAAATCTACACAGTAATGTGTGCACAGTAATGACCTAACTCTACACAGTAACGTGTACGCAGTCATGATGTAACTCTACACAATAACGTGTACACAGGAATGACCTAACTCTACACAGTAACGTGTACACAGTAATGACCTGACACTACACAGTAATGACCACATAGCTTTTTCTTTATTTTAGAGATAGTTTTGCACCATGTTTCCCAAGCTGGTGTGCGGTGAGTATTTATAGGTGTGATCATCCTTGAACTCCTGGCCTCAAGTGATCCTCCCACATTTTTGTCCACAGCTAGACTTTGAGCCCCTGGGAGATCAGGAACCATGTCTTAATTAACTTTGTAGACTTCATGCTGACACTTATGAGGAATGCAGCCAATGATACATGTTGACTGTTATAGCGTGGTGTTATTACATCTAACTCCCTTGTAGGCCTCTATTTGTCTTTTAAATGCCAGATTTTCATTTTATAATATCTGGTATTTTGCATTCAACATGGGGAAAGGGATGGTGTTTTCACTGAGCCTAGAGAATTTGGTTATTGGGCACAGATTGACCCAATTTGAGAGCCCTTGAAACCTCTTTAAACAGGAAGGCTCTCTGTTTGCCACTTACTCAGATATGTGCCCCCCATTCATGAGCATTGCCAACAAATATGACACATCTATTTTCCTTAAAAAGCTCCCAAACTCATGCACCATGTTTAGCCTGCTCCATTTCTTCTGTGAGGGTTCACTATGGCAGATTTAGGCTGGTGAAATTGCTAAATTGTGATAATTCTGAGGAAATCTTTCTAATATATATAAGTCCAGGAACTGAATCTTCATGAATCTGTTTTGTAATTTATGCCACTCAATTCAATTCAACAAATGCTTGTTAAGTGCCCTCTCTGCAGCATGTGCTGAGCCCAACCCTTGGTAGATGGGTAACAGAAAAGGTGTAAGATGTTCCTATTCTCTGCAAGCTTGCCATCCAAAATGCACAAAAGCCAATGACAAATCACTATAGGCAGTGGAGAGAAGAAGAGTGTAGAGATGAACAGAAACAACCCAACTGAAGTTTCTATATGGTACGGAGTAAAATGTAGGGCATTCAGGGCTGGAGGGGTCCTTTTAAACCCCATACCTTGGGCACAGCTAATGGCAAGACAGCAGGCCAGAGAAAGGAGCCATTATTGACATCCCATCCTAGGGCCATGGTCCCTCTTAGAATCTCAGGTGTAATGCAGATTGGAAGATCCCTTCAGGGGCAGTAATTATATAAAACTATTTTTTGGTTGTCTATTTGCTATCTCAAGCTTCTCTTCCTAATATTCCAATTCAGGTTGCAAATACAGTACCCACGTCTTCATCTTCCACTGATGTCTCATGTCATTAAGTGTTAAGAATGAGGCTGAGGGCCATTGATTTCTCCTATAGGTAAAGAGCCAACCACCCACACTAACAAATGGCCCCTCCCCAGAGTGGTGTGAGATGTGGTTCTTTATTTGGTAAGACAATATATTACTCATTATCCTTAACTGCATCTAGAGACATCCAAACCCACCCAACCAGCTTATTTTCCTGTTAAGCAAGACAGAAATAAAACATGGTATAAAGTAGAAGGGGAACTTGACTCCAGAAAGTAGTGGTCAGGGAAGCTTTTCCTGAACCCTTCAGGAAGAGATATATTCAACTGTCAGAGGCCTAGCAAGAAGAGCTATGCTAATGTTCCTGTCTTATGTGTAATTCAAATTAAAGTGCTGCCAAACCATAAAAGCTATGTAAGAATGTCCCCCAAATTCTGATTTTCCCACAATGATAATTCAAGTCTTCTTTTTTGATAGATCCATATTTCTTAATTTTTTTCTCCATTCTTTTATGTTCTTTCCTTGCCTGTCTTCCCAGTCTGCCGCTTGGAAAACCCAGTCCTTCCTGGCAGGCTCCAGTGATTCTCCCATAGGACCTCTTGCTGTCCTCTAAAAAAGCTGGCACTTAACTCCCTCTCTTTACTCACCAGGGCCTCACCTTACCAGACTGTGAGCTTGTGGGGACTGGGAATCATCTTCCTTTGGGACTGGATGCTGGGCACAGGTCTTGGCTTGTGGTAGGGCTGACTATCTGTTCGATGAGTGTCTTTGGTCATCTTGACACCTAGGCAGATGCACACCTCAGCAGCCAAAGCTAACAATGGAAAGGGATGATGAGTGAGGGTCAGGCTGGACTGTGGCCTGGGAGTATGGTGCCTGCTGCAAGAGACCTTGGGAGGGAGATCAAGACTTATTACATAACCATTAGGGCCTGATTTAGACTTAGACCTGGCTGGCACCAGAGGGCTGCTCTGATGAGTGGAGCATGAAGACAGAAGGTGCAGTTTGATCATGAAAACGTTGTTTCTGGGTGAGAGAGCCACTCAGAGCAGGACCTAGCAGTTGCAACTACTGGGCTCTGGGTCCAGGATCCTCCCCCAGTCCCCAGCCTAACAGACACAAGCAAAGAATGACAGGAAAGAAATTTGAGGCATCAACTTTGTTGAATGCAGAAAAGAAGGGGAAGGTCAGGGAAAGACTCTGACCTGATGGATATAGGAGTGTCTGATGCTCTTCTCGGGTACAGAAGTCTACTAGATCCTACCCACAGGTGAATCTGTGGTTCCCGATCATAACACTCCAGCCTCTAGGGGGAGCTCAAGAACCTCACAGGGTGGACCAGGGCCTCCTCCCCACAGGTGAAGTTGTTGTTCCTTCATAACATACTGTGGCCTCTAGGGGGAGGTCAAGAACCTCACAGGGTGGACCAGGCGGAGTAAAGCTGATGGGGCAGAGAGAAGGTCATGTGATTGGATCACGCTCTTGGGAGGTGGATTGTGCACAGGAAAGAGGTTTAAACTGTGATTTCTTGGCTTATTTGTTTTTAGATGGTTTGACTCTCATTTGCCGGTGTCTCATATTCTTTCTTTCTTTCTCCTTGATCATCAGAGACAAAAAGGAGGCAAATATCTTTGTCCTAGAAAAGATGCCTGTGGTAGGGAGTTAGTGTCTCCAGCTGAGCAGGGAAGACAGATGCTGATGAAAGTGACAACTCTTGTGACAGAGTCTTGCCCTACGTAGCAAGTCTGAAGCCCAAGACATTTTAAAAGCAGATATTTTCAACAGCAACCTGTAAATGCACATTTTAAGTAACAGATTGTGTGCATGACCTAACACTGAATCCATTAAAATGGGAACGGTGGCTTATTTTTAAAGCCTCCACTAATGCTGCTTTGGCTCAAAAAAAAAAAAAAAAAAAAGAAAAAGAAAAAAGCTTCATGTGCTATCCACAGTACAGATTTCCAGTCCCACGGGGTCCCATATCAATAACATCTGCTGATTCTGCCTTTTGAACAAACCAATCAATCCTTCCCTGGAGGGTGCAGTGGAGAAAAGGAAGCACGCTGTCTGGGAGGCCATTTGTGCAATTCTCAACCTGGCCGGTGTCACCTCAAATGTTGCAGAATGCACTTGACTCCTCCCGGGAAGCCACAGAGGGGCCTTCAAGGAGACCCCTCCTCCTGCCATTTGGCAACCTGACTGCACTGCTTCTAATTGTTGCATTTCTCACTGTGTTTATATGCGTCATAGCTTCTGAGGTGAGGCACCCACCCACTCTGACACTGCTCCTGGCTGTGGGAACAGCTGTCACGGATGCTGCCTGTCCAGGTGTCTGGAAGATGATTTATAGTGTGTATCTGACCAGACTGGTGATATTTTATTAATCCAGATGTCAGAAAACGTAATGACAATGTGTTTGCCACAGGGCTCAACATCTTCATTTTTTTAAATAAACATTTTAGATGCTGACTCTGGGTTTCTGTATAAAAGATAATATTAGGGAATACTATTAGGGTAACCTTAATGTCAGCATTAAAATTAGGGGATAATATTCAATAATTTATTTTGCTTTTTTTTTAAACAAAGATTACAGTTTGACTCTATGCACATTTAAGAAATCCCAAGCGGATCTCAGTCTACAGAGACAGGAACTATTATTCTTGTTTTGTATCTGGGAAAAATGAGTATTTCAAAGGGCGTATTCATAAGTAATCAATGAGTAAGATTTTTGATAATTTGTTTTTCACATTTTTAAAATGTCTTCTGCATGCCTTGACTTGCAAAGTTCTTTCACAACTGCTGTCTTTTTAAACTTCATTTTCAAAACATTTTTGTCTGATAGATATTATCTCCATTTTATGGATAAGGAAATCAGCCTTATGTAACTTGCCTACATCAGGCAACCAATGAGTTTCAGAAATGGGCTTCAAACTCAACTCTCTGGCAGACCTTTCCCTCTCTTAGACCAGTACACTGTCTCATTCACTTATTTGTCTATTACTTTGATCAGCAAGCATCTGAGTGTGTCTCTCTCCTATGTTCCCAGACTTGAGCAAAACATCAGGAATACAGAGGCAAAAGCACAAAGTTTATCCTTTAGGAGTTCCCAGTCAGATGGGCAGTTGAGAATATTGACTAAATATGCTAAGACACTTGAGAATATTTTAAAATTTAAAATGGTTATTTAATATACATCCATTGAGCACTTATATGTGCCTAATATTATGAGAAACACCAGAGATATAAAGGAGAATGAGACATAGACCCCTGGGTTAGGTGTCCCAGCCTAACTAGTGAGCAGCAAAGAATCAGTACATCTCACACTGCAAACTCAGGTGTGCAAGAAATGCAAGCTTGCGTTCATGATCCAACTTGGTTCTATATTAGCTCGTGTGGTGCGAGAGCAGAGAAAATTTAACTTCAGTCAATTGTGGTGACAAGGATCTTGCACTTACATAGCTATTGGGAGGTAGACAAGGTTCTTGATGATGAATCCACACAGGTCAGAGCAAAGGTTCTTTTACTGTCCTCATGGCCCCTTTCTGTGCTGCCTGTGTGTCATACTTGGGGGATTGGGAACATTTCTACTGCTTCTGCTCGGCAGGTGGGAAAGGGTACCAAGGCCATCTGAATACTGCCGGCAAAATGGTTCATTGCTGCTTCCTTTATCTGTCCCTTGATTCAGAGACCAAGGATGTGCCACCCAGCAAATTGTTTATCTGTTAGCCTGATATACGAAATTATCTGGCTGTTGTTTTCTCATGCGCCACCCACTATTTTTCATTACTCATCACAAACTCCCCCAAACAGCTCCAAGGTAAGTAGAAAAGGAAGTGACCCTTGAATTCCAGAAGTTTCTGGGTCCCTTGAAAGACCCAGAAACTTCTGAAAGTAATGTATGCTGGGAACAGTAATTTCAACGTGCTCACCATTCATGCAAGCAGAGAAACAGACTTGGGATATAAGGTGTCATTAGAATTCCAGTAGGTGGAATTTGTCTGGAATCAGGAAGTACACCGGGATGTGTGCACATCAATTTACCTTCTGCCGTAATCACAGAAAGGCATTTTGTTTTGTTTTGTTTTGTTTTGTTTTGAGACAGAGTTTCACTCTTGTTACCCAGGCTGGAGTGCAATGGCATGATCTCGGCCCACAGTAACCTCTGCCTCCTGGGTTCAGGCAATTCTCCTGCCTCAGCCTCCTGAGTAGCTGGGATTACAGGCAAGCACCACCGTGCCCAGCTAATTTTTTGTAATTTTAGTAGAGACGGGGTTTTACCATGTTGACCAGGATGGTCTTGATCTCTTGACCTCGTGATCCACCTGCCTCGGCCTCCCAAAGTGCTGGGATTACAGGCGTGAGCCACTGTGCCTGCCCCCCCTCTTTTTTTTTCAGAAGGAGACAGAAAGTCAGGTCAAGAGCGATCTGCTCACCTTTACTGTTGACTATCCCCTTCTTTAAATGTATCTTGTGTGGTTAAGGAAGAATGAAGAAGAGCAGGGGTGGGAAATGGGTTCTAGAAAAATCTTGCAAAATAAAAGATGGAGAACAGCACCAGACAGACAAAAGAGGAAGGAAGACTCCTCTGAAAATTATCTACTGTAGGGTCTAGAGAAGAAGTTGCAGGATGGCCTCTGGCAAATTCAATGCAAGGCAGAACTGCAGTACAGTCAGGGCACTGAGGCAGGAGCCCCGTCCTGCAGCCGGAGCAAATCCCGGCAGGTTAGAGAAGGTGAAAACTAAACATTCTGGCCGCTGGCTTCACGTTTCAGGCAGCACCCACTGCTCTGGCCCTCTCTTGACTCTATTGAACTATTGTAATTTTCCATAAAGGCCTTGCTTCTGTCTCTAGATGGTCAATGTGCAGCCCCAACCCCACTGCTGACATGCCTGATGCAGCTTACACGTTACGGTAGATTCACCAACTCTATGTGGGTTACCTTGGCTCCTGGAGCTCCTTTGTATTTCTGTTCTACCACTTATCATACTGCATGATAATTGTTTTGGTTTTTTGTTTTTCTGTATTCCTGGTTAGACTCTGTTCTTACCACTAGCGAAGAATGACTTTTATTATTTTTTTTTTGCAACCACCATTTATAGACCACTCTCTTTCGGTATGCTAAGCTCTTTATGTGCAGTGTCTCACTTAGGCTCAACCCAATCCCATACCTATCCTGCCCTACAGATAGAGAAGCTGAGGCATAGAGAGAGAGAGCACCTTGCTTGAGTTCACAGTGCTGGCAAGGGATGGAGCCAAGTTTCAAATCCATGTTGTTTGGACCACAAAGCCTGTTTTCTTTGCCAAGAAACTATACCCCTTCTAGAGGCCCTCAGAAACCAAAGAGGGGACATGTTTAGGAGCTAATAGGCACCAAAGTAATGGGCCAGAACTGGAAACCTTGTGGGGTGATGGTGGGGTGGTGTGTACAGAAGAGCTGGAGGTACAGAGTCTGTGAAGCTGAGATCTGGAAGGAGGTCCTCTCATTCTCCTGGGTTGGGCCAGGGGAGGAAGACCTTCCTTCTACTTCCTAAGTTCCAGCAGTTCTGTGACCAGGAGATTACTAGTCCAGGGAACATACCTGGGTATCTGTGGCTGGTTCCAGGGCTCGGGGGTCTTGCTTTGGTTGATAATACCACCTCTGATGTTGTTGGGGTCCTGAGGAGGTGTTTAGAAGTTTCCAGGCCTGGACTCAGATCACACAAGAGTTCTGGGTCTCAGGAAGCCCCTCTAGGACTGTTAGTGTGCTTAAAGTTGTAATTTCTTGATTTCTTCCTCCACATGAGTCATTGCCTATCATACTCATTCAACAAGCAATTACCAAGTATCTACTTCATCTCAGGGCCTCTGTCAATTCCTTGAATACCGACACAAGCAAGACACAATGCTTGCCCTAGAGGAGCCCACAGCCCAGTGAGAGAAATAGTGAGGAAAGAGCAATACAGTAGGCATGATGTGTGAGCTCAGGGTTCTGTGGGGTCCTCAAGGAAGGTATGTGTCCCAGTTTGGAAGCAGGCCAGAATGTGGAACATTCCCCAGGTAGGTGACTGAACTGAGTCTTGGAAAAACATGAGTATGAGTTGAGCCAGAAAAGAAGTCAGAGAAGCAAGGACACAAAAGTGAGAGGGACCTAGCAGTTTGTCACAGCCGAAATCTGGAGTGTGTTCTGGAGACTGATGGAATTGAGTCCAGGTCCTGATTGAAAGGTAGTTAGTGAGCCTGGTTGAGGTCCCGGATGTGACCCTGAAAGGAATGTGGCCTGTTTCTCCCTGCTGAGATCTGGCTGGGCTTGGACAAGTGCCTTCCTCTCTAGCTTGGACCAGATTTCAACCAACACAGCCCTGTCTCTCCAAAAGCCCATCTTAACTTGTATAGGTTTTTAAATTTTTCTATGTCATGGGCACCTCTGGGTGTCTCATGAATTCTATAGACCCCTTCTTGGAAAGGGGTGTGTGTTTTTAAAACTTCTTACTTTGAAATAAGTTTTGATTTACAAGAGTTGCAAAAATAGTCAAAAAGTTCATGTGTACTCTTCACCAGCTTCCCCTACTGTGTTAACACCTTACATAACCATAGCATATTTATCAAAACTAAGAAATTAACATTGTTACATTACTAAGAACTGGACTCCAGACTTTACCCAGATCTTATCAGTTTTCCACCAATCCTTTTCCATTTCTGAATGTTCTGATGTGGATCCAATCCAGGGTTCCACATTGCATTTAATGGAATAAAGTTTTTAAATGCAGAAAACAAAATACAAGAAACTATAAAGTGAACCAAATTAAAAGATAATTACAAAAATATTAAAAATAATATGAAGAATATGTGATTAGTAATTTATAGGTCTTTTAATCCATTACAAACAAGAAAATACATGTAAAATAGAGGGGAATAAAAGTTAAGTTTTATTTTTTAAAGACAATGTAAAATTGGTTGTGGCCTAACTTGAGCCGAACAATAAACTTGGAGTGGTTTTTACTCGTTTTTTTTTTTTTTCTGTATTAATCAATGAGCAATGAGAGACAGGGAATAGTGGAAGGCAGCAGAGGCATCTGGATCAGCCTGTGAGAGTGACCAAGTTACCTGACCTCACTGTTTGGTGGCTGAACTTCTGCCCAGTGTAGGGTGGCTTAATAATCGGTCAGCCATATTGCACAGCCTTCCCTAGGCAGGCAGATTGAGATCCAGTGGAGGATTTAATAACCACCCTAATTTCAGCAAGTGTAAATTATATTTGTAAATATCTACGACAACTAAACTGCTTTAAAAATATCTGTGATTTCTCCTAGGGGACAAAAGTTAACAGATACTGATAATGTGATTTGTAACCTATATTCATAATGAAATAAAATGCTAAATTTAAGTTGGATGTTAGTAAAAGTACAGACATATTTGTTTTTAAACTACGTTTACAGATCCTTTGAATTCTGTCCGCAGAGTTCCAGATTAGAGTCCTGAAACTCCTGGAAGTTTATAAATTAGATAGCCCCTGTCTTGGAGTGAATTCAAAATACTTTTTAAGGTACAGTAAAAATAATTAGAGTCAACTGCTTTAAAATGTGAGAGTTTCATATAATTATTCCAATGTCAACTTCTTTGGAAAAATGAGCTCCTGTGTCACTGGGCTTCCGTCACAGCATGGCAGCAACAGCTGGAGCTGAGTAAAGCCAATCACATATGCAGATCGGGGAGGGAAGACCCATGCGTCACAATCTCTGCAACTTCCTTGCACGTCCCTAGCAATGAACCAGAGATCAGTTGTCATGAACCATCCTTCTTTCACTGTGATTATTTTTTAATACTTGCCCCCGTTTACTCATTTATTTTATTTGTCTGGTCCCTATGGGCAGGTGAGTTTGTGATCTCTTATTTCTGAGTTGGGAAGAGGAGAAGGAGCCTCCATCTCCTGAAATATCTTCCATATCAGATTCAGCACTGGGTGCTTTACTTATGGTATCTCTTTGAATTATAAAATCTGTGTCCAACTCTTGGATAAATCACTCATTGTCCTCTTGACCATGGGCAAGTCACTTCTGGGCCTTAGTTTTTTCCCATTGAAAAAGAGAGAGCCTGACCGGGTGCGGTGACTCATGCATGTAATCTCAGCACTTTGGGAGGCTGAGGCAGATCACTTGAGGTCAGGCGTTCGAGACCAGCCTGGTCAACTTGTTGAGACCTCATCTCTACTAAAAATACAAAAATTAGTTGTGTGTGGTGGCGTATGCCTGTAGTCCCAGCTACTTGGGAGGCTGAGGCAGGAGGATCACTTGAATCTGGGAGTGGGAGGTTGCAGCCAGTTGAGATCATGCCACTGTACACTAGCCTGGGCAACAGAGCAAGACTCTGTCTCCAAAAAATAAAAAATAAAAAGAGAAAGTCTGATTTGATGGTTTCTCAGGTCTTTTCCTCCTCTGACACTCTTCCATTTCATATTCTCTGCTTCTCAGGGGCAGGACCATGACTTACTGAGTGCAAGTGGTCACGGCACCACACACAACACCTGAAGCTCACTCAATGAATAACTGATGAATGAATGAGCATGTGATAGTATAGCCTGAAAACCTGTGGACAGAACTCAAGGGATCTGTAAAGTTAGTTGGAAAATAATTATATCTCTATTGTCACTAAACTTAAAATTAAATTTAGCATTCTATTTTATTATGAATATAGGCTACAAGTCATTATATTAGAAAAGATGAGAGAAGTTGGGAAGGTGTTTGATTAAGAAAGAGAAGAAGAGAACTAAAAATTTTTGTATACCTACTATTTTCCAGGACTTGTGCTAAGTTGCTTAAATTCATTTTCTTGTCTCAATGGAAGTACTGAAGCTCCAGCCCCAGCAGCTGTACCTGGTGCCCACGACGCCTTGGACACTGTTGCACTCACATGTCAATTCCTCTTTCTTTGTGAAATGATTGATTCTGTCCCTTATGATAACCCATCTCTTTATACCACCAGCCCCCCACCATCACCAAGAGCCAGTCATGTGACCCAAGTGATACGAATTAGACTCTCACTTGTGAATTGAAGATTCATACAGGAAAGTTAGACTCCCAGCATCCCTGTAAAAAATGCCTTCACTCTTTTAAGTTTGAAAGTGTTTCTGTTACTTGAAGCTAAAGAGCCCTGACAGATAAGTCTGAATAAGTACACAAACCTGTGATGTAGGTTTTATCAAGCTCCATTTCCTAAAGGAGCCAATGGATTTTTGTATGTTCCTTTATCTTAATGCACTGTGGATAACACAAAAAAAGAGGCAACTAAAATCTTAGGGCAAAGGTATGTCCCACAACCAGACCGGGAAGCAGCTGCTGCTTATACAAGAGGTGTAATCAATTTCTGCCCTTGCCAATAGGCCAGCCCATCCATTCACCTCACTGTAGTCTTGAAAGAACAAACAGAAGCATCCCTGAGAGTCCTCATGAATCAATTTCTTCTTGAAACTTACTCTCACATCACTCTCTCTTTCTCCAGGCTATTATTTCCTTCAGGAGTTTGGCCCTAGGAATAAGAGAAGCAGAGGCTTACAGTTATATATAGGAGGGCTTCTGAGTTTCAGAAAGAAATCACTTTCCTTTGTTTCTTCTGCTGTCTAAGAATGCAGGCAAGTTTCCGCAGGTCTTTCGGAGCAGGCAGAACGGTTAAGGAGTGCCTTAATGGTTTTGTTCATGAGAACAACTGACAGTCAACAGGTTTCATGCACATCTGGGCTTAGCGTAGAGAGAACAGGAGATCTGAAAGGCCATTTTTGCTTTGGGAAGAAATAACTTGACTAGTATTTTTCCATTTTAGATAGAACGTCCTTTTTCCTTGGCTTGAAAATGCTGTTTTTCTTTATGCTCCTTTCATGGGTAATTCAAATGTTACTGGGGAAAAGTCCAAGGGAAAGGCTGGCTACCTGGAATGTGTACTATCCTTCTACAACAAACACACTGGTTTGGTTTATAAGGTAGCATTTTCCTGAAATACATAGCTGAACTTAAAAAAAAAAAAAGCACTGAAATCCCTAGGTTATAGAAATAGTGCAAAGGTTTTTCTGAACAGGTGAAATGGAAGCCCAAAGGGATATGGAAACAAGCTATAGATGCGAGTGGGTAGGAGTTCCTACTTAGATAGGGGTAAAACCTGTGGTTTGAACGTATGTTAGACAGTGAATTATATGAAGACATGCCCTTTGAAGCATATACCTATGAAAAGAGGCTACAGACGTGCCCCACTAACCCAGAGAAGTGGAGGGCAGCTTGCTCCATATCTGAGGCTCTAGGTAGAAACTGAAGCACCAACCCTATGCCTTATGTGATAAAAGGCATGAGTTTTTACTAGCCACCAAATGTGTGTAAATTGCAGACATAAGGGATCAGTAGAATTCTTGGGACTTTGGGAAAGTATTTCTGTGAGATACTTTCAAAAACTATGGCATGTGGGACTTCTCAGAAAAAAAAATCTAATTAATATTCATTCACAATAATAAATTACAAACCACACAAGGAATTGAACCACCATGATGTAAAGCAGATATAATAAATAAGACAATTTATACACAGAAATATCAAAACCATTTGGGACCACAGAAAGAATTTATTTAAAATGGTTAAAGTAATTTAAAAAAAAACTGGGCAATACACAAAAGAACAAGTAGGTATGAAAAAATAGAAACTATATAGATTTTCAAAATATAATATTTAAAATGAAAAAGTAGAGCAGTAGATGGGTTAAATAGCAGTTTAAAGACATTTAAAGAGAAATAGTAAAGAAGGTAGAGCTGAGTAACTCACCCACAGTATAGCATGGGATTTAGAGATGGAAAATAGACAGGAAAGAAGGAGACGATTTACATTTATTGAACAGGAGTTTCAGGAAGGGAGGGCAGAGTAGAGGGCATATTTGAAAAACGGTAGGTGAGGAGTTTTCAACATTGTTAAGGTCATAATTCTGTTAATTGAGGAAGTACACTGAGTATACAGCAAGATTAATTTCATAAGTAGACATAGCATAATGAGATGATAGAGTAATAACAAAGATAACATCTTTTTAAAAATCATAAAATGAAACAAAGCAAAACAAATTAGAATGTAATTCTAATTACACTGATGTAATTAGAATGACTGTTTTTTCCACAATTTTAGAGACCAAAAGATTAAAGATTAGCTTCAAAGTACTGAGGAAAAATAACTAACAACTTACAATTTCATACTTAGGTAAATTATTATTTGAGAGAGAGAGAGGATAAGAAAAAACTTTCAGGCACAGACTAAGAGTTCATTACTTATAGGTAATTACTGCAACAACTGCTAAGTAATATAATTCAATAAGAAACATACCGATGGAAAAGAATGTTTAGGATACAGGAAGCTATAGTGGGCAAATAAGTGGGTCTATAAATCAGTAAATCTAAGCATTTATTGTCAAAACAATCATAACAATAAAGAATTTTTGGAAGGCCAAAAATGAGCTGGAGCTAAAATAATATAAAATTGTGGTATAATGGAATATTATGTAGCCAGCAAAAACAATGAGTTCATGTCCTTTGTAGGGACCTGGATGAACCTGGAAACCATCATTCTCAGCAAACTGACACAAGAGCAGAAAATCAAACACCACATGTTCTCACTCATAGGTGGGTGTTGAACAATGAAAACACATGGACACAGGGAGGGGAGCACTACACACTGGGGTCTGTTGGGGGGAAATAGGGGAGGGACAGTGAGGGGTGGGGAGTTGGGGAGAGATAGCATGGGGAGAAATGCCAGATATAGGTGATGGGGAGGAAGGCAGCAAATCACACTGCCATGTGTGTACCTATGCAACTATCTTTTTTTTTTTCAATTCCCATTTATTTTTGGCTCTTGGGGCAATGTTATCCTTCCAATATGAAAAAAAGCAGCAAGTTCAACACAAAATAGAAATCTCAAATGTAGGATAGAACAAAATCAAGTGTGTGTGGGGGGAAGCCACAGCAAAAGGAAATATGAGATGTTGCAAAAAAGATGGAGGAGGGTCCCCCTCTCCTCTGGGCATTGACTCAAACACTGATGTGGCAGTATACACTGTTCCACATAGTCAGGGATGTTAATTCCTTTTCAGGGACAAGAAAAGGTGGGGGTTAGGACATTTCTGGAGGCTTAGGGACCAAGGCTGGTCTCTTTCCCCCCTTGATCCCTTTCTCTGATCAGCAGAAAGGAGTTTAATGAGTGAGGGAGGTAGAGTTGGAGAGGGAAGGATTCCACTTGATAGAGTGAGGCAGACCCCTCCACAAGGTAGAGCTTGGAGGGAGATCAAAAATGGAAATAATACTGTTAACACCTCCCTTGAAACTGAGATGGGAAATGGAAATACCTAGAAATTAATGACTTAATAGCTTCGATGTCCCTCTCCCAAACTTTTAGAATGGAAAATTCCATCTCTTTCCTTACAGTGACTTCTACCCCACTACCTTCTAGCATTTTCTACTTTGCACTTAGGATGGTTGCCATTATCTACATGTTTTCAGCACCTGGTTGGTTCTAAACAGGATCTGGATGAGACCCAGCTTCTTGGAGATTTTTAAAAGGGGAATATTAACTGGACAGATGGAAGGAATGGTCACCAGAAGGAAATACAGGGTCATCCAGAATGGCAGAAACCTAGGTTTCCCGTGGAAAGAGAGAGGAGACATTCAACAAACAAGTATTTATTGAGCGCCTACTATGTGCCAGGCACTATTCTAGACCCCCCAGAAGAAAACAAACAAACGAAAAAAGATAAGAGGCAGCAAACACAAATTCTGAGGGAGAGGAAAGGGGCAGTTGAATAAGACAGCTAAGGGAACTGAGAAGCCTGAGGTGTTGGGGGCTCTGCCTTAGGCCTCCTCTTCAACCTCCTCACCGAAATCCTCCTCCTCTTCTGCGGTGGCATCCTGGTACTGCTGATACTCAGAGACGAGGTCATTCATGTTGCTCTCAGCCTCGGTGAACTCCATTTCGTCCATGCCCTCGCCTGTGTACCAATGGAGGAAGGCATTCTGGCGGAACATGGCAGTGAACTGCTCTGAGATGCGCTTGAAGAGCTCCTGGATGGCTGTGCTGTTGCCGATGAAGGTGACTGTCATCTTGAGGCCACGAGGTGGTATGTCACAGACGGCTGTCTTGACGTTGTTGGGGATCCATTCCACAAAGTAGCTGCTGTTCTTGTTCTGCACGTTAAGCATCTGCTCATCGACCTCCTTCATGGACATCCGACCATGGAAGACAACAGCCACAGTGAGGTATCGGCCATGGCGGGGGTCACAGGCAGCCATCATGTTCTTGGCATCGAAGACCTGCTGGGTGAGTTTGGGCACTGTGAGAGCTCGATACCACTGGCTTCCATGGCTGGTGAGAGGGGCAAAGCCAGGCATAAAGAAATGGAGACGTGGGAAGGAGACCATATTAACTGCTAACTTTCGGAGGTCAGTATTGAGCTGGCCAGGAAAGCGGAGGCAGGTGGTGATACCGCTCATGGTGGCTGAGACGAGGTGGTTCAGATCCCCATAGGTTGGTGTGGTCAGCTTCAGAGTGCGGAAGCAGATGTTATAGAGGGCCTCGTTGTCAATGCAATAGGTCTCATCAGTGTTCTCTACCAACTGATGGACGGAGAGGGTGGCATTGTAGGGCTCGACCATGGTGTCAGACACTTTGGGTGAAGGCACCACACTGAAGGTGTTCATGATGCGATCAGGGTACTCTTCTCGGATCTTGCTGATAAGGAGAGTGCCCATTCCAGAGCCTGTGCCCCGCCCAGTGAGGGGGTCAGCTGGAAGCCCTGAAGGCAGTCATGGCTCTCGGCCTCCTTGTGAACCACATCCAGGACAGAATCAACCAGCCTGGCCCCTTCTGTGTAGTGGCCTTTGGCTTAGTTGTTGCCTGCCCCAGACTGACCAAAAACAAAGTTGTCTGGTCTAAAGATCTGGCCAAAAGGACCCAAGCGAACAGAGTCCATGGTCCCAGGTTCTAGATCCACCAGGATGGCACGAGGAACATATTTGCCACCTGTGGCTTCATTGTAGTACACGGAGATGCGGTCCAGCTGCAGGTCACTGTCCCCGTGGTAGGTGCCAGTGGGGTCAATGCCATGTTCATCACTGATCACCTCCCAGAACTTGGCACCGATCTGGTTGCCACACTGACCGGCCTGGATGTGCACGATTTCCCTCATGGTTAAAATTTAATTTTTTTGCTCACCTCAAGGTATGTACGATGCAAAAAAAATATGTAATTTTTTTTCTTTGCTGGTCGCAGGCTGGAAGGTTGGAATGCACCCCAGAGGCTGGAGCAGCGAGGTACAAACGCAGCGGCAGGAAGGTTCTCACAACAATCTTGCATGTTCTTCACATGTACCCCAAAACCTAAAATGTAATTAAAAAATAAATAAAAGAAAAACATTGGGGTATATAAGTGTGGTACCCACTTGCTGCATGTGATTACTGAGCACTAGAAACATGACTAGTACATCTGAGGAACCACGTTTTGTATTTTATTTAATTTTGATTAATTTAAACTTAATTTTAAACCAGTATAAAATATTTTTTATTGAAAAAAATTTCATTGTTTTAATTAGGCTACACTTCATATTAATGATTGCGTTATATAAGACATTATTTTTTGTTATAGCGGGCATATCGGGTACATGCCTTGTTTCCATTAGAAACACAAAACACAAAAATTGACCTAGTCAGTATCAATCACTTAAACCCATCATTTATCTAGTCAGTATCAATAAACTGATTCAGTTTGAATAAGCCTTTTTCTCTGCATGGATACAATCTTGTAACATGCTTGATTGTATTGTGCAAGTCACATGAGTTATAGCATTTGAGTTGATAACTTTGGCCACCTACAAGATGGCTTGAATTCTTGTACAAAAACTAAAGCCACCTTTAGATGGAGAAATGGTGAAATAAATTATTGGTTATTATTATGATAATTTTGGTAGAATATTATTAAAAAAGACTGAAAATGATTTTTTACAAAAAGCAAGAGATCTTCAATTAAGCCACCAAATAATCTTCTATAGGACATAAGACTTTTATAATAATAGTAAAGATCGATTGAATCAAAGATTGAAAAATTGCAAGTAATTTTTTTTTTTTAGCTTTAGGGGCATTGTGCAATATTAGATATTATTCAACTAATACTTTGTGTGAGTTTGATCTCAACTTCCAAATTTATAAAGAAAGGTCAACACGTGGCCTAAAATATCAAACTTGTGGCATAGATATAGTTGGGTATTTGAATTTGTCAAAGAATTTTACATAGACATAAATTGCTGTAGCTACATAAAATCAAAATTTATTGAAATTTCAAAATGAGACCACATTTTCTGTACTGCTTCATTATAATGTATGATATTGCAAATATTTGTGCTTGGTTTCCTGAAGTGAACTCTATAAAAAGTGTTATATATAGCATAAGCTCAATTTGAGATTAAAAAAGAAGAAAAGAAAAAGCTCAAACAGCCTAATAGAAGAGAGAAAAGGAAAATATAAAAAACTAAGGAAAAACCTGACAGAAAATACAAAATAGGAAAGCATAAATAATTCCAAAAATTTATTAACTATTAAATATAGAGCAGTTACATTTATCTGTTAGAAGATACAAATTCTCAGACTATACGAAAAATAAATGTTTAAATGCAGCAATGTGCTGTTTACAAGAGACACACCTATAAAGTGTAAGGATATCAATATAATTTTCTAGACAGATATTAGTCAAAAAAAGCAAGTATAGCAATATCCCTATATTAGGGTTCTTGACTGTGAGCAATAGAAGGCTTTCCAGTTATTTAGGCAAAAGCATATTCATTAGAGGATATCAGCAGCTCATGGAATCTACAGGAGGCCAGAGAGTTAAGCTTTTACACGAAGCAGTCAGGAACAGCAGTCAATTATATCAGGAAGCCATGACAACCCTGTACAGTTCCAGCAATTGAAATTCTGGACCAGATAGATAAGTCTTCCACTGTTCTACTGCATAATTTCTAGAAAAATGGATATCTATCTCCACTATTGGGTTACATCCCTCACTTTCTAAGTGAAGTCAAGGGGGGCACATTTAATTATCAGAGCATTGGCCTTAAAGGAGGCCAGGCAGGACTGGTGGGAAGAAACCAGGATGCTACTTAGTAAAGGTACTACTTGGTTAGAAAGAGATCAGAAGGTTGACAATTTCTCCAGATAATAGAAGGCTGTTCAGAAGTTTCAGGAGATCCAGAAAACCTGATAATATTAAATAATCTATTAAAACATAATCTAAAAACTCATGCTGAATAACTATAAGACTTATGTAGTTATAATTTATTCTTAGGAATATAAAATATTTGCAAGAGATTAATGAAGGAAATTATCAAGTTTTATTGAAGAATGTCAAGGAAAACTCAAATAGAAAGATAAATGAGAAAGCTCAATATTTTAAATTGTCTTTCAACTAACTTATAAATGTATTGAAGTTTCAATGAAATTCTTATGAGCTTTTTTATTGAACTTCAGAAACTGGTTCAAAAAGTAGATTTAGAGGTCAAGAATAGCTACAAAAATTTTGTAACGATATAGGAGGAGTATCTTCTCCTACCAGGTATCAAACCTGTTCTAAAGATATAACAAAACAATTTGGTATTGTTTCCAGGAATGCACAAAATAAAGACCCCACTTGGTATATGATAGAATTGCCATTCAAATCTGAAGGGAAGGAACAGGTTTATTTAATTAATAGCGCTCAAACAATTGGTCATCCCCACAGGGAAAAACAATTCCTAACTCATGCAATAAACTCCAGAAGGACTAAGAAGAGGTGAATTTTAAAAGTTTTATGAGAAAATGTAAGAGACATCTTCGTTGTGTCAGGGTAGAGAAAGATTTCTTAAATAATACACAGAAGTGTAAACCATAAAGGAAAAGACTGATGAATTTGAATATATAAAAAATAGAAGGTTTTATATGATAAAAGAAACTATACACAAGGTGAAGTCACAAATCATAGACTGGGAAAATATTTACAGTGCATTCACCTAACAAAAGATCAATATCCGGAATATGTAAGGAATGAGCCTATACAAATCAATATATAAGAAGATAGACAAGCCAGTGTAGAAATGAGCAAAGCAGTAGACAGGAAATTGATAGAAGATACCCAAATAGCCAATACATGAAAAGACGCACAATCCTGCTAGTAATCAGGGAAGTGCAAAATTAAACTGTGAGATACCCATCTGTACCATTTTTCGCCATTAGATTGTTTAAAATTTTAGAAGACCGATGATGGGGAAAGTGGTGTAGAATCTAGAACTTTTCCATACCATTGCTATGATTGTAAAATGTTTTCATCACTTCAAAGAACAAATTAACAATATCATTCTGGCCTGGGTGAAGTCACAGGGACTGGATTTACCTCTGGCCAGAAATGACTAAAAACAAGAAACAAAATACAGGAAACCATAAGGCACACAGACATTAGGCAGCACAAGACCAAGACCATGGCCTCTGAGGGACAGACAACAAACACATAAGTCCTGCAATCACTCCAGCTTGCTACCTTGAGAACTGACAGCTCTCACTCCTGAGTTGTGTCAAAGAGATGGAGTTGGGAGGCTACGGACAGCAAGAAGGCTACAGTTGACAGGAAATAGCATGGAAGGGGAAAGCTGCCCAGAGCAAGAGAGCTTGAGGGACCTGGCAAGGGTTCCTCTAGAGTCTTAGCTGAAGGCTGCTCAGTGCATTTACTTAGGGAAACTACCCAAGTATTTCCATTGGAGAAAACAATGGAAATAATTAGTGGGTGCAATCTCTGGAATTCACACAAGACTGAGAATGGTTTGTGTCACCAGCCAGAGTGGGAAAATCTCATAATTCACAGGGTATTGGGGAGCATAATCAGAAGTAACCAGTAATGGGAAAAAATTAGCTATGAACTAAAGACTGCTCTGGTTTCCTCTAACAAAGCTTAAAAGTGAGTCTCAAAAGGATAAAATGTTTCTGAGTACCTTAATTGCATCCCAGGACAGAGCTCAAGGATATTTATAGTACATAAAAGTATCTACTGAAATCACAATTGTGAGCAACCAGCAGTTCCACTGGCAGGCATCTAATTCTTGCATGTGTACATGGAACTGTGCGCTGATGTATTGCAGTAATTGTGAAAAATCAGAAGGAACTCAAGGGTCTATCAATAGAGGGATGCATAATTAAATTGAAGTATATTCATAAACTGAGGTATTACACCTCATTAACAATGAACTGAATCTGTGTAAGTCAACATACTCAAATCACAGAACATACTGTTGAGTTTTTTTAAAAAAATAAAAGGATATGTGCAGATGATACTATATATGTATATTTGTAAAATACTTTAAAACAGTCATATAAATTGTTTATGGATAAACACATATGTTAGAAAATACATAAACATATGCATTACTAATAATAGTCAAAATGTATAAGTTCCTGTTGAAAGTTAATTTGAAACATGGTGGTGTTGACACAGGGGCATTTAAGAGGCAATTGGGTCATGAGGGCTCTGCCCTATGACGAGTGGATCACCATGGTTTCATGGGCTAATATAATAATGGATTATTATGGGAGTAGGACTGGTAGCTTTATAAGAAGGGGGAGAGTAACCTGAGCTAGCAGGCCCAGCCCCCTCACTGTTTGATGCACCACAATACCTTGGGACTCTGCAGAGAGTCTCCATCAGCAGGAAGGTCCTCACCAGATGCAACTCCTCAACCTTGGATTTTGCATCTTCCAGACTGCAAGAAATAAATTTTGTTTCTTATACATTATCTAGTTTTGTGTATTATTTTGTAAGCAACAGAAAATGAACTAAGATAGAGTCTCTATGTGCCAAGTGTTGTTTAAGGGACTTAAATACATTATTCATTTAATCCCAACCTTATCTTACAGATGCTGAAACTGAGGCACAGGACTGGTAAGTAGAGGAGCTGGGATTCAAACATTTATTTTTGGGCCCAGAGTCCTGCTATCAAACTCTATTAAACTCATATATTAGAATGCTACATACCCACTTTAGGATTAAATTAGGGGGATAACTTCTGGATATAGGGTGAGGGCAGACTAGGGATAAAGGTAGCTGTAATTTGTATTCCTTTCAGAAACAGAATCAGAGCAAATAGGACAGTGGATTAATATTAGTTAAATCTGGGTGGTGAATTCTTAGGTATAACTTGTTTTTCTATTCTTTTTATTATGTTTCAATTATTTTACATTGAAATTTCTTAATTAAAAAAATCTTTATAGAGGAGGTGTGAAATTGTGTATCTTGGCCACGGAAGACGCCTGTGGGAAACACAGAACAGCAGACCTAACTCCTTTCTCCTTACAAGTTAACGATTTCTCTGGTGGATTCTGGGTGTTCATATTAGGGACAACTTGAAGGACACTAGTAAGACCCTTCTCTTTATGTCTCTAACCTCATTCCTGGAGAATATATCAGAAATGGGCAAGAATAGGGCAGAAGAATTAGAACCAATGCCCCAAACTCGGTGTACATATCAAGAAAGGTACCAGAGGCCCACTTCATGGCCATAGTTGTGGCCATCACATTGGAGAGAAAGGTCCTTTCTTCTTTCTCGCAGTATCCTTGGAGGAACCGCTTCTGGCCCAGGCATGGTAGTTCACCATCACCCCCCAACATACCCATGGACACTGCCATTTTCAGCAGGGGCACTGTGAGGCCAGGGCAGCAGCTGGGAAGGCTTGCTGGTGACCAGGCTGCATTCTCCGGGTCTCTGTCTGCATGGATGGCCTTTAGGCTAAGTCCATACGGTTTAAGGCTTATTACAGGAAGAAGGGACTCCAGTGAAGTGAGAAGGACATTTTCACGTTTGCTGAACTAAGACCTTGAAATCTCTTTTTTTTTTTAATTGATCTGATTTTGTAGCTCCAGCTGATGAAGTGGGGCGTCTTGCTTGTATGTAAGGTCAGGGGAGTCTGTGAGGTAGTGATGTGTGCTAGGGGTCAAACATTGCCCCTATTCGGACTGAGGTCTGAATAGAGTAGTTCTGCCCCATCAAGGCCTGCAGATGAAGACCTGACAGTTCACTTGATAACTATTTACTGAGCCTTTACTACGTGTACTTTTGTATTGATTCTCTAGGTTTCTCAGTTCCTAGGAGGCAGGAATGGTTGGGGAAGGGTGCAGGCCTGAAGAGGGAGGCAGTTGATGCCTTACACACAGCTATGCTTGATATGCTAAGGGGCTTCAGCCTGATGGTTATGGAGAATTGGCCGCACTATTTTCACCTAATATATGGTGACTGACGCTGGAGAGGTTACAGGTGGAGGCAAAGGCCTAACAGAGGAAGGGGAAGAGAACTGGGAGCAGCAGCTTCTTTGCCACTTTTTAGACAATGCCATGATGGCAGCCACAGTGTTCGCTGTCATTTTGTAAAATTTAATCAGGAAATGTCCACGGAAAAATCTCCCATAGTGGGGAGGCTGCTGGACAGATGACTTTCAAGGTGGCGTCAACATTATATAGCACCTGCCAGCTGCGGGCCCCATGCTCATACATGAGCAATACTTGGATCCTTTGAGAAAAAATCTCACTATTTAGTGGAGCTGTCAATCTAGCTAGCCAGCTCAGCCCCTCCTGGTTCTAAGATTCTGTGATAGGGTGGCTCTAGCTGAGTCTCAAGAAGTTACAAACTGTTACCTGTTGAGAGAGAGAAAGGAGGAAACTAATTCTGATGTGTCTATCCTGCAGGAAAGCACACTCTTGGGTGAGGGTGGAAACCTATGTATGGACTGTAAATAGGGACTCAGGGTGGGGAGGAGGGTGTGAGGCAGTCTTGCAGGAGTTGGTTCCTTGGGATTCCTGCCTGTGTCTGCCAAGGTTTGGTGCCTGGGTGAATTTCTTTATAAGGCATTTTTCTCTGGCTGAAGAAGGGGAGCAGGCTGTAAGTAAGGCTTGGAGCTTCAACAGATAAACATGGGAGAAGGAGGGATATAGCTTGGCTTCGCATCCAACCACGTTGGGATGGGGGTTCCTCGTGATGACTGTGGGAGGCAGTGTCCTCAGAAATGTTCTGGAAGTTGGGGCACAGGGTGTGCCATTTTGGCATCTTGGAGGTTTTGTGTTCCAGGTGGCTCAGCGTTTTTCTGGAATAGTAAAGATGGTAACTAGGGCAGAAAACTGGTGGGAGAAGATGGGGGCACTGAGAAGAAAGGGGCTGATCTTGAACACAAGGATGCTCCCCTACCCTACCCTGCCAGGGACCCACAAACACACTGTGTGGGGCAGGGGGTCTTCAGAGGGGGCTGCGGTCCTGGGGTTAAGCTGAAGGCTGCCATGGAATCTGCACAATTCTGCTCTTTCCCCTTGTGTCTCCACAGGCTGGATGGCCCAGGTCTACATGAAGGGAAATTCCGTGGCATAAATAGTAACAGGTCTGGACAGGATCTAGGCGTTTCCTTTTTACCAAACTGAAATAAAGGGCATCTCCAGAATCACCTTTCACTGAAGAGTTTCACTCTACGACAGGGTCTGCTCTGGGGCTGAAGAATCTAGAGATCAGAGGGACCTTCTTCTAAGACTGTTCATCATTCTTCTGGCCCAAAGTTACCCAGGAGCACAGCAAACATGCTTTGGAGCCAAAGGAACCTGACTTAAAGTCCCAGCAATACCTTTTCCTGGCTGTGTGGCTTTGGGCAAAGCTTTTACCTTTTCTGAGCCTCAGTTTCCTCATCCATTAAGTGGGGATGTCCTGATCACAGTGCTGAGATGATGTGTATAGAATATGCAGTCCCGTGGCTGGCACACAGTAAGTGCCTAATAAGTGCTGCTTCACTTTTTGTTCCCTTCACTTAGTTGGAGAAAAACAACCACATCAGCTAAAGGCAGGACTGGAATAGAACCTACACCCTGTGTTCTTGGTCTCGCATGGGCCCCAGATTTTAGGCTCCCCTGATATAGGTCAACAGCTGGGCCTGACCTCGGACCTTAACCACAGCTGCACAATGCCCAGGCATCTTCTTGGAGTCCTTTGATTGTCCTTAGATTCCAAAATGGCTGTTTTCTGACAGGCTTCTTCCCAGCCAGCGTGGCAGCTTTTATGAAAAATGAGGCGCAGACTCACATGCATGAGGAAGTAACTGAGCTTTCTCGACCACATCATGCTACAAAAACCTGTTCTGTGCAGCAAAGATTGATTTCCTTGAGCCCTTTATCTCACTCCGATATTTTATCTCAGAAAGTCAGTACCATGGGTATTGTCATCTAAACAGGACTCTCTCCTGCCCACATATTGTTGGATGGGAATCCGGGAAATTTCTTCCAAACAGTCCTTCATTTGTTCATCAGAAGTCAGCTTCTTTTTTGCTTTGAGGCAAGGAAGACTAAGCTTTGGTGGGCCAGCCAGCCTTGCATGCAGCTGACAACATGGCAGATACAGATCCTGGCAGGAGATCAACTTTGGGCCTCAGGAGCTGTCTATTGACGGAGACAATGGAGAAGTCAAATCCTGGTGCATCACTCTCCTGTAGTAGTGAAGGTGGTTTGAGAGGCAGAGGAAGTGTTTAGATATAGCTTACGGGATGCTGGAGTGGGGTAACTTAGATTTACACCTTCCGGGGGCTGCACAGGTGTGGACTGAAGTCAGCTTGGATTCTCTTAACTTTGCCTTTGTTTGATCACCTGGAGGAGTCAGATCCTGACAAAACAAGTCATGTTAGCCCATGGAAGGCTAAGTATAGACCAACTATGCTTTATTGATTTGTTATTGGAGGTCCATGTCAGTAATGGAGCCCTGTTCAGAAGGCAAATTACAAATCAGAGGGATGCTTAGTGGGTGCAAAGTTAGAGCAAAGAGAGCAGGATCTTCTTGTGGAATTGTTTGTCCTTCCTTCTTCCATCCCTCCATCCCTTCTTTCTTCCTTCCCTCCTGTTTCCATTCAGAGCTTAGTGAACCTTTTTATCATGTGCCTGGTCCTTGCCAGGCTCTGGGAATATACAGATAACCATTTCTATCCCTGGAAGCTCACATACAATCTAATGGGGAGATGGATAAGTCAACAGAGAATACAGAGTGCAGCTGTTGTGTCTTCACTTGTAAAGCAGGTGGGCTCAGAGGGCTGCAGTGAGGACTCACTGAGACAGCATCCATCCTGATAGCGATAGCACAGTGTGTGGCTCACAGCACTCAATAATGTTGGCTACTGTTCTTTTTATGCCTCATCTCCTTAGTGCTGGTGAACACACAGCAGAGGAGAGCTGAATTCTCTGGGAAGTCAGTGCAGGCTTCCTCCCCAGGAGCATGGGAGGATGAGTGGACCTCCCCTGGGTGGAGAAGGGGTGTGAGGGTCCCAGCCAGGAGGCCAGACACTTGACACTGTGTTCAGTGAATGACAAGGGACATTGAGGTAGAAGAGGGAAAGGGGCATAGGACAGGAATAAGGTAATACAGGGTCAGATAGCCTGGGTGCTGAAGGAACAATGGAGGCTTTTAAACGGTAAAAGCATGACCGGAGTTTTGGAAATCTAGCAGTGATGATAGCACAGAGCATGGATCAGGTAAATTGTAAAAAGGGCTCTTTTGATAGGGCAAGGTGTGAGATGAGGAGGACTTACTCTGAGGTTGCATTAAGAAGATGGAAAAGAGAGATTAGATTGGTGATACACTAAGGTAGAATTGTAGGAAAGTGATTACTGATTGAATTTGGAGGGAAAGGAAAAAGCAATGGCTGAGTATATTCTTAGGGTATTTGGATGCATGATGGTCTCACTAGCCCAAGCTAGCCAGTGAGAGGGCAGGAAGAAGTGTAGGAGGGACAAGAGTGCTTGTGTCCAGGCAGAGATGGGGTGAGGATTGGAGAAGCTGCTTGGGGGCTTGTGAGTAGGCGTTAGCAGAAGTCCTGGTCACTTAAGGAAATGTACAGACAAGGGGGAGGGCAGACAAACAATTGGGTTGTTCAGGAAGAAGAAAACCCTGGCTAGGAGTCTAAGGAAGGAGTGATGTGGATGTGGGGGGAAGGGAGACGAGGGCAGCTGTGCCCAGGAGCACAAAGAGGCAAGTGCAATGAGGACTAAAAAGAGGGGACATTTGGTGTCTGGGACGCTGCTTTTCAGACAAGCCCTGTTCCTGGATAGATACAAACAAATGCTAGTGACTCATTTAACTTTACTTTTCTAAAATTCTTTATTGGACAACAGAAGTTTTGTTGACTACAATATAGCTCCTTTGCTGCACCCAAAAGGTGTCTCAACAAAGATTGAACAATGAGATCTTACCATTTCCAGCCTGACAGCTTATCTTCCTTCAGGCCTGTTATTAAGATTTCAGAAGCTCCTCCATCCAACCAGGAACACAGATATCACTTTAGGTGGATGGTTTCCATGGAAACAAATCTCTTTAATTTGTTAATCATTTTTCTTCGTGCTAATGTCAGCAAGTGACTAGTTCTAACCGTGTCTCCTTACTCTGGTCCTGACCCTCGTGGATTAGGACAGGGGTATGAGGGACCTGGCCATCCCTGACTGTGAAGTGGCCATCTCTTCTGTACTATGTATGGTTTCACAGGGTGGAGAGAAAACGATCTCTATCTGGACATCATCTAAGAGGGCAGTGCAGTTTGGTTTTAAATTCTTGCCATCCCACCTTTGACACATGGGATGCTTGGCAAGTTATGTAAGTGCTCTAAACCAGCATGTCTTCATCTATAAAGTGGAGATAAATCCTAAATCATGAGGCTATTGTGGGGGATTAAAGGAGGTGAGATATTAAAAGTAGGGCAACAACAGCTTGCATGTGTTGGGATTGTCATTATTACTGTTCTAGAAATGGTTAACTTTTGAAGGAGGCAGTTGGTCTCATTCCCGGTATCTTCCTGAGACGCCCTCTTCTGTGACTTATTAAGGCTTTTACTTTGCAGCAGGGAGGAGGGAAGCAAACCCACATTCATTTTTGTGGGGCTGTGATTATAAATACTATAAGGGATAATAAGCCTTTGACAGGTTTTTAAAATGAACATGTAGCCTGGGCTCCTGTTTCCTGCTCAGGAAGGAAAAGTGTCACAGTCTCCTGTTGGCTGCACCCAGAGACCTAGAGATTAAGCATCCTCCCTTCCTCCCTCCTTCTCCCTCTCCCTCCTTCCTTCCCTCCTTTCACTTTTCCCTTCCTCCTATACTCTCTCCCTTTTAGGTATCTGTTATAGAGAATTTAGGCAAATCACTAGCCCATCATGCATGTTCAGTTAAGAAACACTGTATTTTTTTTTTTTTACTGTTTCTTTTTGAGACTGACCAATTGATGATTGGCTGACCATGCTTCTTTGGTGAATTCTTTGGTCTTGTCTTTTGCCTAATTTAGTTGCTATTTAGGGTGTTAGTTTTTTCTTGGTAATCGTTTTTTAGTTGTTTTAGTAAGAATACTTTCTGGCATATTTTTCAAAAAATTTCTCTGCCTTTAAATGGGTAATGTACACATGTACAAAATGCAAAACATTCAAAAGGCTTCATAATGAAACAGAAGGCTCTCTCCATCCCCTGGGTCCGTCAGCCATTGTCGGTCTCCAGAGGCTGCTACAGGCACACCTCGGAGATATTACAGATTTGCTTCCCAGCATCACAATAAAGTGAATGTGATAATAAAGCAAGTCACATGAGTTTTGTAGTTTTCTAGTGCATATAAAAGTTATGTTTACATTATACTGTACTCTATCAAGTGTGCAATAACATGTCTAAAAATGTACATACCTTAATTAAGAAATAATTTATTACTAAAATATGCTAATGATCACCTGAGCCTTTGGCAAGTCATGATCTCTTTTGCTGGCAGAGGGTTTTGCCTAGACATTAATGGCTACTGACTGATCAGGTTGGTGATTGCTGAAGTTTGGGGTGTCTGTGGCAATTTCTAAAAATAAGGTAACACTGATGTTTGCTACATCAGTGGACTCTTCTTTTATGAAAGAGTTCTCTGTAGCATGCAATGCTGTTTGACAGCATTTTACCCATAGTAGAACTTTCAAAATTAGAGTCATTTCTCTCAACCCCTGCTGCAGCTTTATCAACTAAATCTTTTGCTGTCATTTCAGTAATGTTCACAGCATCTTCATCAGGAGGTTTCATCTCAAGAAACGACTTTCTTTACTCATTCCTAAGAAGCAACTCCTCATTCATTTTAGTTGTATCATGAGATTGTAGCAATTTAGTCACATCTTTGGGTTCCACTTTTAATTCTGGTTTTCTTGCTGTTTCTACCACATGTGCAGTTATTACCTCCATGAAGTCTTAAACCCTTCAAAGTCATTCATGAGGACCTGAATCGACTTTTTCCAAACTCCTGTTAATGTTGATATTTTGGTCTTCTCCCTTGAATTACGAATGTTCTTAATGGCATCTAGAATGAAGAATTATTTCCAAAATATTTTCAATTTATTTTGCTCAGATCCATGGGATGAATCACTATCTGTGGCGCCTTACAAAATATTTTTTTTAATAAGACATGAAAGTAGAAATTACTTCTTGACCCATGGATTGTAGAATGAATATCATGTTAGCAGGCATGAAAACAACATTCCTCTCCTCTGTACAGCTTCATCAGAGCTGTTGGGTGACCAGGTATGTTGTCATGAGCAGTAATATTTTGAAACAAATCTTTTTTGTCAGCAGTAGGTCTCAACAGTGGGCTTAAAATATTCAGTCAACCATGCTGTAAACAGCTGTGCTGTCAGGCAGGCTTTGTTCTTCCATTTATAGAGCACAGGCATTAGCCTGATTCTAAAGGGCCCTGGGATTTTCATGATGGTAAATGCACATTAGCCTCAAAGTCACCAGCTGAATGCCCCTGACAAGAAAGGCAGCTTGTCCTTTGAAGCTTTAAAACTAGGCATTGAGTTCTTTGAAGTTTTAAACTAGGCATTGAGTTCTCCTTCCTAGCTATGAAAGTCGTCCTCAATGGCATCTTCTTCCAATACAAGGCTATGTTATCTACATTGAAAATCTACTGTTTAGTAGTGTAGCCACCTCATCAATGATATTGGCTAGATTTTCTGGATAACTTTCTGTAGCTTCTACATCAGCACTTGCTGCCTTACCATGTACTTTTACGAAGGCAGCTCCTTTTTCTAAAGCTTATGGGCTAACCTCTGGTAACTTCCAACTTTTCTTCTGTAGCTTCCTTACCTATCTCAGCCTCTACAGAGTTGAAGAGAGTTAGTGCTTTACTCTGTATTAGGCTTTGACTTGAGGGATTATTTTGGTTAGTTTTATTTACCTAAACTATTAGAAGGTTCTCCATAGCAGCAATAAGGCTGTTTCACTTTCTTATTGTGTATGTGTTTACTGGAGCAGCACTTTTAATTTCCTTTAAAACCTTTTCATCTGCATTTGCAGTTTGATTAACTGTTAGACACAAGAGGTCTAGTTTATGGCCTATCTTGGCTTTTGACATGCCTTCCTCACTAAGCTTAATCATTTCTAGCTTTTGATTTAGTGTGGTAGATGTGCAACTCTTCCTTTTTACTTGAACACTTAGAGGGCACTGTAGGGTTATTAAGTGGACTGATTCCAATATTGTCATGTCTCAGAGAATGGTGAGGTCCCAGGAAAGGAAAAGAGACAGAGAACAAACAGGTCTTTGGTGGAGCTGTCAGAACACACACAACATTTGTTAAGTTTGTTCTCTTAGATGCACGGCTTGTGGTGCCACAAAACAATTACAATAGTAACATTAAAAAGATCACAGATCACCATAACAGATATAATAATAATTTTAAAAGTTTGAAATATTATAGGAATGACCAAAATATGACACATAGACATGAGTGAGCACGTGCTGTTGGAAAAATAGTGCTGATAGACTTGCTTGACACAGGATTGCCACAAACCTTCAATTTGTAAAGACACAGTATTTGAGAAGCATAATAAAATGCAACAACATGAGGTATGCTTGTACTTACTGCCAGAATCTTGAGTATCCTTCCTGTGATATTGCATGCATACAGATTGTAAGAATATCCATATATATGTAAGAGTCTAAATATTTATACATATGGTAATTTATATAAATTTTTTTACCACTAGCTTTTTCACTTAATAAATATCTGGCAGATTATGTTATATAAATTTTTATAGAGCTGCTTTATTATTTATAATGACTATATACTTTTCCATCATATGTTTGGACTGTAATTTCTTTAAACATCAAATATTGATGAACATTTAAATTGTTTCTAATATTTTTATCTCAACACTGCTGCAATGAATTTATTTATAATACATTGGTTTATCTGTAGAATATATAATCTAGAGGTGAAATAATGAAGTTAAAGTTTGATAGATATGATTAGATTATCTTTTATAGAGGTGACATCAATTTATACTCTCTACAGAAGAAGAGTATCACTTCTTGGCCTTTGGCTTAAATCAAGTGTAGTAGCTATTCTTATCAGACGTGTTAAGAGTATCTCTTTCTCTACAGTTTTTCCCAAGTTAAATTTCATCAAACTTTTTGATATTTATAGACCTGATATATAAATTTTTAAAACACAGCATAAGTTCTAATTATACTGTTCTTGCTATAAAAACGGTTGAGACATGTTTTTTTCATATGAAGAAAATGCATTTATTTTTCTGTTTTGGGGAAATATGTCTTCATATACTTTGTCCATTTTTCTATTAAAGCATTCCACTTTTGATTTGTATAGTTCTTTACCTATATTAGTGAATTTACCCAGTTGTGATATAAATTGAAAATATTTCTTCATAGTTTATTGCCTTTTTTTAATGTTCTTCTCATACAGAACATTTTTTATATCTAAGTTATTACATTGATCCCATATTTTCCTTTGATAAATTTTAGGTTTTGCATTATAGTTGAAAAGATATCTGCCCTAAGAAATTGTTAAACTCTTTTTATGAGTATAATTTTGATGCCATGGAAGAAATAGCACTCAAAGATAAGTCCTCTCAGAAGGATGTGGTGTAGAGATGGAACAATGGCAGCTGCACCCTTGAACAAGGAGGGATGTGGTACTTATGCCTGATGGAGGTTGTCCTTCCTGTTGTGCCATCCCCTATTGGCTAGGGTTAGACTGCACAAGCTAGACTAATCCCGACTGGCTATTTTAAAAAAAGCAGGGGTCCAAGCTGGAGTGGCAGGGTGGGTGTTTTGGCAGGAAGGATGCTTATGTGGGCAGGTCAGAGCAGGTATCCAGGGGGGATCAGGTGACCAGGGTAAGTCAAGATGTGAGGGAGGGGGAGCGGATGTGAACTACTGATTTGAACTGGTGGAGAATGTTTTTCTGGAATTACAAAGAAGTTAAACTGCCTCCACTGGCACATGGTCTAGAGAAGAAATGATGCTTTTTGTTTACTTCCTCAATGTTTATTATGTTGCTATTTTTTCTATTTCTTTTTGGGTCAATTTTGATCATTTATGTTTTTATTGACAGTTACCTCAAAATTATGGTCTAGAGAGCCCCAAGAGGTTATGAACAGGCCGTGAAGGCTACTGTGGGGCAGAGAGAGTCCAGAAGAAAGCAGAAGCAGGAGCTGGGTGTCCGTGGAGGACAATCTTAAAGGGTTTTAAATACAGATTCCAAATCTATTGGGATAGAGTTTAAAGTATTATTCTTTATTTTCTTCCTCATCTATAGCCAGGTACCTATTCTTAGTCCTAATTTTGAATAGTCACTTGCTTTTCCTGAAGTTTTGCATAGTTTATGGGTTTAATGAAAAAAAGCAGCCTCTGGATGAACTTATCAATTTTACATATGTTTTTACTAATCATTAATTTTTGTTTATATCATTATTTTCCTCCTCTTTTCCTTCAATTTTTCTCTGCAATATATGTAGTGTACTTAATTTATATTTATTCTTTCTTATTTAGTAATAAATATACATTTTTTCCAGAGAAACAATGATTTATTTATTTATTTTTTTATAAAGATGGAGGTAAATCCCTCCACCACATACCTTTTTTTTTTAATTGGATTTTAGGTTTTGGGGTACATGAGCAGAGCATGCAAGACAGTTGCGTAGGTACACACATGGCAGTGTGCTTTGCTTTCCTTTTCCCCTTCACCCACATTTGGCATTTCTCCCCAGGCTATCCCTCCCCACCTCCCCCTCCCACTGGCCCTCCCCTTTTCCCCCCAATAGACCCCTGTGTTTAGTACTCCCCTTTCTGTGTCCATGTGTTCTCATTTTTCATCACCCGCCTATGAGTGAGAATATGCGGTGTTTCATTTTCTGTTCTTGTGTCAGTTTGCTGAGGATGATGTTCTCCAGATTCATCCATGTCCCTATAAACGACGCAAACTCATCATTTCTGATTGCTGCATAATATTCCATGGTGTATATGTGCCACATGTTTCCAATCCAGTCTATTATCAATGGGCATTTGGGTTGATTCCAGGTCTTTGCTATTGTAAACAGTGCTGCAATGAACATTCGTGTGCATGTGTCCTTATAGTAGAACGATTTATAGTCTTTTGGATATATACCCAGTAATGGGATTGCTGGGTCAAATGGAATTTCTATTTCTAAGGCCTTGAGGAATCGCCACACTGTCTTCCACAATGGTTGAACTAATTTACACTCCCACCAACAGTGTAAAAGTGTTCCTTTTTCTCCACATCCTCTCCAGCATCTGTTGTCTCCAGATTTTTTAATGATCTCCATTCTAACTGGCGTGAGATGGTATCTCAATGTGGTTTTGATTTGCATCTCTCTGATGACCAGTGACGATGAGCATTTTTTCATATGATTGTTGGCCTCATAGATGTCTTCTTTTGTAAAGTGTCTGTTCATATCCTTTGCCCATTTTTGAATGGGCTTGTTTGTTTTTTTCCTGTAAATCTGTTTGAGTTCTTTGTAAATTCTGGATATCAGCCCTTTGTCAGATGGGTAAACTGCAAAAATTTTTTCCCATTCTGTCGGTTGCCAATCCACTCTAGTGACTGTTTCTTTTGCCGTGCAGAAGCTGTGGAGTTTGATTAGGTCCCATTTGTCTATTTTGGCTTTTGTTGCCAATGCTTTTGGTGTTTTGTTCATGAAGTCCTTGCCTACTCCTATGTCCTGGATAGTTTTGCCTAGATTTCCTTCTAGGGTTTTTATTGTGCCGGGTCTTATGTTTAAGTCTTTAATCCATCTGGAGTTAATTTTAGTGTAAGTTGTCAGGAAGGGGTCCAGTTTCTGCTTTCTGCACATGGGTAGCCAGTTTTCCCAACACCATTTGTTAAACAGGGAATCCTTTCCCCATTGCTTGTTTTTGTCAGGTTTATCAAAGATTGTATAGTTGTAGATATGTTGTGTTGCCTCCGATGCCTCTGTTTTGTTCCATTGGTCTGTATCTCTGTTTTGGTACCAGTACCATGCTGTTTTGGTACCAGTACCATGCTGTTTTGATTACTGTAGCCTTGTAGTATAGTTTGAAATCCGGTAGTGTGATGCCCCGCGCTGTGTTCTTTTTGCTTAGAATTGACTTGGCTATGCGGGCTCTCTTTTGCTTCCATATGAAGTTCATGGTGGTTTTTTCCAGTTGTGTGAAGAAAGTCAATGGTAGCTTGATGGGTATAGCATTGATTCTGTAAATTACTTTGGGCAGTATAGCCATTTTCATGATATTAATTCTTCCTAACCATGAACATGGAATGTTTCTGCATCTGTTTGTGTCCTCTCTCATTTCGTTGAGCAGTGGTTTGTAGTTCTCCTTGAAGAGGTCCCTTACGTTCCTTGTGAGTTGTATTCTTAGATATTTTATTCTTTTTGTAGCAATTGTGAATGGCAGTTCGTTCTTGATTTGGCTCTCTTTAAGTCTGTTATTGCTGTAGACGAATGCTTGTGATTTTTCCACATTGATTTTATATCCTGAGACTTTGCTGAAGTTGCTTATCAGTTTCAGGAGTTTTTGGGCTGAGGCAATGGGGTCTTCTGGGTATACTATCATGTCGTCTGCAAATAGAGACAATTTGGCTTCCACCTTTCCTATTTGAATACCCTTTATTTCTTTTTCTTGCCTGATTGCTCTGGCTAGAACTTCTAGTACTATATTGAATAGGAGTGGTGAAAGAGGGCATCCTTGTCTAGTGCCAGATTTCAAAGGGAATGCTTCCAGTTTTTGCCCATTCAGTATGATATTGGCTGTTGGTTTGTCATAAATAGCTTTTATTACTTTGAGATACGTTGCATCGATACCGAGTTTATTGAGGGTTTTTAGCATAAAGTGCTGTTGAATTTTGTCAAATGCCTTCTCTGCATCAATTGAGATAATCACGTGGTTTTTGTTTTTGGTTCTGTTTATGTGGTGAATCACGTTTATAGACTTGCATATGTTGAATCAGCCTTGCATCCCCGGGATGAATCCTACTTGATCATGAGGAATAAGTTTTTTGATTTGCTGTTGCAATCGGCTTGCCAATATTTTATTAAAGATTTTTGCATCTATGTTCATCATGGATATTGGCCTGAAGTTTTCTTTTCTCGTTGGGTCTCTGCCGGTTTTGGTATCAGGATGATGTTGGTCTCGTAAAATGACTTGGGAAGGATTCCCTCTTTTTGGATTGTTTGAAATAATTTTAGAAGGAGTGGTACCAGCTCCTCTTTGTGTGTCTCGTAGAATTAGGCTGTGAACCCGTCTGGACCTGGGCTTTTTTTGAGTTGTAGGCTCTTATTTGCTGCCTCGACTTCTGACCTTGTTATTGGTCTGTTCATAGTTTCAGCTTCCTCCTGGTTTAGGCTTGGGAGGACACAGGAGTCCAGGAATTTATCCATTTCTTCCAGGTTTACTAGTTTATGTGCATAGAGTTGTTTGTAATATTCTCTGATGATGGTTTGAATTTCTGTGGAATCTGTGGTGATTTCCCCTTTATCATTTTTTATTGCATCTATTTGGTTGTTCTATCTCTTGTTTTTAATCAATCTGGCTAGTGGTCTGTCTATTTTGTTGATCTTTTCAAAAAACCAGCTCTTAGATTTATTGATTTTTTGAAGGGTTTTTCGTGTCTCAATCTCCTTCAGTTCAGCTCTGATCTTAGTTATTTCTTGTCTTCTGCTGGGTTTTGAGTTTTTTTTATCTTGCTCGTCTAGCTCTTTCAATTTTGACGATCAGGTGTCAATTTTGGATCTCTCCATTCTCCTCATATGGGCACTTATTGCTATATACTTCCCTCTAGAGACTGCTTTAAATGTGTCCCAGAGGTTCTGGCATGTTGTGTCTTCATTCTCATTGGTTTTGAAGAACTTCTTTATTTCTGTCTTCATTTCATTGTTTACCCAGTCAACATTCAAGAGCCAGTTGTTCAGTTTCCAAGAAGCTGTGTGGTTCTGGGTTGGTTTCTGTATTCTGAATGCTAACTTGATTGCACTATGGTCTGAGAGGCTGTTTGTTATGATTTCAGTTGTTTTGCATTTGTTGAGCAGTGCTTTTTGCGCTTTTTTCTCTAATCTTGGTTTCTCGTTTTATTTCATTGAGTTTGTCTTTGACTTCAGATATTCTTTCTTCTGCTTGGTCAATTCGGCTATTGAAACTAGTACATGCTTCGCGAAGTTCTTGTATTGTGTTTGTCAGCTCCTTTAGTTCATTCATATTCCTCTCTAAGTTATCCATTCTTGTTATCATTTCCTCATATCTTTTTTCAAGTTCCTTAGTTTCTTTGCATTGATTTAATACATGTTCTTTTAGCTCACAAAAGTTTCTCATTATCCACCTTCTGAAGTCTAATTCCATCATTTCTTCATAGTCATTCTCCGTCCAGCTTTGTTCCCTTGCTGGTGAGGAGTTTTGTTCCTTTCTAGGAGGCAAGGTGTTCTGGTTTCGGGTGTTTTCCTCCTTTTTTCGCTGGTTTCTTCCCATCTTTGTGTATTTATCTGCTTGTCGTCTGTGTAGTTGCTGACTTTTCGATTGGGTCTCTGAGTGGACACCCAGATTGTTGATAATGAAGTATTTCTGTTACTTGGTTTTCCTTCTACCAGTCTAGCCCCTTCGCTGTACGACTGCTGAGGTCCACTCCAGGCCCTGCTTGTCTGGGGTGCACCTCTAGCTGCTGTGGCACAGTGAGGGATGCTACCAGTTTCTTTTTCTGCTATCTTTGTCCCAGGATGATGCCTGCCAAATGTCAGTCTTTGGATATAGAGGGGTCAGGGATCTGCTTGAGGAGACAGTCTGTACTTTATAGGAGCTCAATTGCTGAGCTGTGAGCTCTGTTGTTCATTCAGGGCTGTTAGGCTGCTATGTTTGATTCTGCTGCAAGAGAGCTCATTAAGAAAACCCTTTTTTTCTCAAATGCTCTGTGTTGGGGGGTTCGGGTTTTATTTTTGGATGTCCGTTGAGGTGTCCTGCCCAGCTAGGAGGCAGACTAGCCACTGTTTGCCTGCCGAGGCTCCGCCCTGCTGTTGTGTTGTTCGCCCTGTTGCTGCAGGCTCTGCTGTTCTGCTGTGGTCTCCGCCACACCGTGCGGCGGAGTCTCTCTGTTGTAGCGGGTTGCCTCGGCAATGGAAGGCTGCGTCAGCAGTGGGCGTGTATCTCAGTTGGGGCGGGTTGCCTCGGTAATGGTGGACGCCCCTCCCCCACAGAGCGTCTCGGACCATCTGCACGGGGATCCTTGAAATCGCAGTTTTGTTCGTCCCACTGGGCTACCCCAAACGCTCTGTCCCTGCAATCCCCTGGGCTGGCCCACTGTCCAAGTCTCGTTCAGTCTCAAGTCCAGCCCTCTCAAGTCTCAGGTTGCTGGTTCAACAGGGCACCTGGACAAGCACACCCTGTGGAAAGCGCTGGGTAGGGCCGGCCGCCGCCACCCCAGCTGCCGGCTTCGCCAGGCAGAGGTACTGCCTGGCGTCCTGCGTCTCCTTTATACTTGGGAATTTCCCCGTTCTGTGGGCAACAAAGATCAGTCTGGAAATGCAGCTCCGACTCACCTCTCCGTGGATTCAACGAGAGCTCCAGTCCTGGATTGTTCTCACAGCGCCATCTTGAGTCCTCCCCATAATAAATATACTTAATGCAATAAGTAAGTTTTTGATTACTGCAGAGGTATTGATAAGTATCATTCTCATTTTTATTTTTGCAAGCATTTAATAATTACTCTTTTGTTTTCTTCTTTTACCCTAGAATTATTTAGGATACCTGTTTGGTTTTTTTTTCAAATTTTCAAGTGCTTGGATTTTTAAGAAATATTTTACTTAGCAAATGAGTCCATGTAGTTACTATTATGGAAAGATTTTTAACTGAACTTTTGTTTGTCACCCAATATAGGCCATATATTGGTGCCCAAAAAAGTGTAAGCTTTATATGGCCCAGATTATAATGTAAATGTGTTGTCTGTCTTACTAACTTTATTATTGAAACCTTTTATGTTCTTATTACATACCTTCCTCATATTTGAAGCTTTAAAAGTGTATTGATCTCTCATTAAAAATATTTTTGATGCAATCTTATTTGTTAACAATGCAATTTGTTAAATATTCATCACTTTATGAATTAGACTTCACAACAAAAAATTACAGTTTCCTCTTTCTCTCCATTTTTTTTTCTTTTCTTTTTTGAGATGGAGTTTTACTCTTGTTACCCAGGCTGGAGTACAATGGTGTGATCTCAGCTCACTGCAACCTCTCCCTCCTGGGTTCAAGCAATTCTCCTGCCCCAGCCTCCCGAGTAGCTGGGATTACAGGCACACGCCACCACACCCAGCTAATTTTTGTATTTTTAGTAGAGACGGGGTTTCACCATGTTGACCAGGATTGTCTTGATCTCTTGACCTTGTGATCCACCCGCCTCAGCTTCCCAAAGTGGTGGGATTACAGGGTGAGTCGCTCTGCCCGGCTTCTTTCTTTCTGTGTTTTACCCATGAAATCTACCTTTGCCAATATTTCTATTGCAACACCTGCTTTTCTTCATGTTTTTCGGATCTATCTTTGTACAACCTTAACTTTAGCATCTCAGCATCTCTTTTAAAAATTATTGTGATTCCCTAGCTCTTGAATGTTTATGCTGTTGTTGTTGCTAGTGTAACAAACCCTCAGTCATATTTTTTAATGGAGATGATAATAGTAGTATCTATCTCAAAGAATTGTTGGAAAGACTAAATAAGATCATGCATGGCAAGTGTTGAGCACAGTCTTGTCATTATTAATTCCAAAGTGATAAAAAACCATACCCTTCCTCCCTCCCTCCCTTCCTCACTCCTCCTTTCCCTCCTCCTCCTTTCCCTCCTCCTCTCTTCCCTCCTCCCTCCCCCTCCCTCCTCTCCTGCCTCCTCCCTCCATCTCTCCCTCCTTTATCCTTCCTTCTTTCTTTTCTTTTTTCCTTTCTTTCTCTTTCCCTTCCTTCCTTCCTTTTCTTTCTTTCCCTTTCTTCCTTCCTTCTTTCCATTCCTTCCTTCTTTTCTTTCCCTTTCTTCCTTCCTTTTTTTTTTCTCATTCTTTTCTTTCTTTCCTCCCTCCCTTCCCCTCTCTTTCTTTCTTTCCTTTCTTTTCTTTCTCTCTTTCTCTTTTTTTTTTTGATGGAGTTTCACTCTTGTTGCCCAGGGTGGGGTGCAATGGTACTATCTTGGCTCACAGCAACATCCCCCTCCCGGGTTCAAGTGATTCTCTGGCCTCAGCCTCCTGAGTAGCTTGAATTACAGGCTCCCACTACCATGCCCAGCTAATTTTTGTATTTTTAGTAGAGATGGGGTTTCACCTTATTGGCCAGGCTGGTCTCCAACTCCTGACCTCAGGTGATCCACCCATCTTGCCTTCCCAAAGTGCTGGGATTACAGTTGTGAGCCACCACATTCAGCCCATTGTTTTCTTTTAAATTAAGTTTCCTCTTGTTATAATTTAAACCATAGTTTGCCTTGTCAACTAATAAAGCTTGAATTTAAACAAACGGAAAATATGCAGCTATTTGTTAAGTTTAGTTATGGCTATCCTTGTACTAAATAGGGAAAGGGGAGAGATTTCCCTCTCAGACTTTAGGATTCTAGGCACACAGTGACCTGCAGTGACAAGGGGCAGCCAGGCATCAGGCATCATGGTTAAAGGGGGCTCTGCAGTCAGTCCACTGCCTCCAGGGCCCAGCTCCACCCCTGCCTGCTCCCTAGCTGGCCCAGAAAGCTCAGATGAGTTCCTTGACCTCCCTATCTCCACCCCGTCATGTGTGAAATGGGGATATCAATAGCACCTTTCTCATAGGTTTGTTGTGAAGATGAATCGATACATGCAAAGCACTTAAATAGTGGCCAGTCGTGAATGCTAGGTAAACAGGTGAGCTGTTAGCAGCTATGACTCATACTGTGCTCTCCTCCCTCTCTCCATTGGCATTTGTCCAAGCTCCTCCTCCCTTGTGTACCAATTAGTTTTCATTAATTTGATTAAGTGCAAGAAATATTTTCGGAGTACCTACTGTGTTTCAGACACTGTGCTGCTACTTGTAGGAAGCACAGTCTCACAAGAGACAGCTGTATAAATACAATAACATTAAGGCAGTAATTTAATAAAAACTTCAAACAATAAAATAATAGTAATAAGTCAGTGTAGAGTATAAAGCTGGGAGCATAAGTCAGTAGTAGAGGAGGCACAGAGAAGGGGCAGTTGCTTCTCTCTGGGGCAGCGGGCAGGGAAGTCTCTGAAGAAGGGGAGCCCAGGAATGGATCTTGAGCTGGGTCTGAGCTGAAGTCCTAGGTGAGGAAATAGGCAGGAAGCCATGGCGACCTAAAATAACGTGGCATTCCCACAGCCATCTCCTCCTGCCACCTCTAGTCCTCCACCTGGTAACATCTCCCCATGTTGTTCTTCTCCCTGAAGAAACGTCCCCTCTCCTTCTGAAGTCCTGCTCAAGTCCTGCTTTCTCCAAGAGCCCTGTCCCCAGCGTCTGACTCACTGTGACCCGCCTGGCTTCCCTGGTGCTGTGACCGTGACTTGTGTGTCCCCTCTGGCTGCTCCAGGTGGTTGTACAGTGCTGAACGCATGGTGTTGATGGATAAAATGGTTACCAAAACCATGCAATGACTATTTTTTTCTCCCAACACCCGGGCTGAGAGGGCCCGTTTCCCTCCAAAGTCCCCACTGGTCTTTGAAGAGAGATCAGGGTGATTTGTCTTTTCCTAGCTCACAAGACATGTCCCTTTTACCCGATTCTCTTGAGGAACCCCAGGGAACATGAGGGACCTGGCTTGAGATTACAAAACGGCTGAGAAACAAAGAGAAGAGCGGCGCAGAAACCTGGCTAGTACAGCCCTTGTAGCTGAAATGTCAGACCCTCTGAAGTCGAGCCCATTCATCTTGTTTTATTGCAAGATTCAGAATCGCCTTGCTCTGGCGGCCACAAAAGTGATAGATGGTTTTCCCCGCGTTCACCCAGTACCATGGCTGCCTGGAAACCAGACCCCAGATGATCAGGAAGAGGAAATCAAACCCGCACTTGGAGGTTTTTCAGTAACTGCCGCTAGAGAGAGACGGGGCATTCGCGGTCTCTGGCCAAGCTGCTCACGCTTGGGTTTTACTGCGTTTTTCATAAGAAAATCAAAGTCACAGCCACACTGGAACCACCGCAGTTAAGCAGCCTCCGCTCCGGTGCGGGGAGGGAGTGGCTGCAGCCTGGCTGTCCTGCTGCTGAAGGCCGCGAGCCTGTGCTGTTCGGCTTTTTGTTAATGACACAGGTGAAACGTAGAAATGCCTGGTTGTTTTAAGTTGGGGTTCTTTAATCACGGGGGAGCTGAAACCTGTTTCCATATATCAGTTTCCTAGTCGGATTCCGTCTTTTGTAAATGGCCATTTTCCCTCTGCCACGAATATAATTAATGGTTCAGTTTGGCAGTTCCGCATTTATTGTGCGTCTAGCACATTCAGTGATACGTGGAGGTGAATTATGTATGTCCCATTTCCCAACAGTGCAGACGGAAGAGAGAGAGTGGGGGGGAGACAGGAAAACAGAATGTGACTTTGCCGCAATGGGGCTGATAAGGATGCCTCCAGAGTATTTTTCCTGCGTTTGTTATTTGCTTTCTAATTTATTTTTATTTTTGGAGAACATAGAGATATTTTTCTTCTTTTAATATTATAAATTACTTATCTTTTTGTGATTACTTCTATCACTTGTTAAATACCCATTTCTGTTTCATTTAACTCTCTGTGGTCAATTGTATTTTAATCTCAAATCTGGCTGAAATTTATTTCCGTGTTAGATTTTTATGAGTTACAGGTCTTCCGGCTTTTTCTCAATTTCTTTGATTCTGCAAACATTATATTGACTAATTCTTCCCTTTTCTCTGTGTTTTTTTTTCTGATAGCTTTTTTGTTTGTTATACATAAAATTCCCGCATATACACACACGGAGATTATAATGTTTGTTTTCCTTTGTGCCAATACTCTTTTTTGGTCTTGATTTTCAATACATTTCAATACCTGGCAGAGATGGCACATCCTAGAATTTTTTCGTAGTCCATCTTATTTATTCTTTCTTTTGACTACTAGGGATTTTTTTCCAGTTCCAAGAAAACATCCAGAGAAATTATTTTTGACCTTGTATTCAATCTATAGATTTATTTAGGTAAACCAATATGTTTATAATGTAACCTGAATAGCACCATCCAAAAATAAATTATATTTTACTTTTATTCAGATTTCTTTTAATTTGTCCTGAAGTTTGATGCTTTGTTTACAAAGTCACTCACATGAAATATACATTTATTATAATAATTTGTACATTTTGCTATAATTTAGATGAGATTTCTTTATATTTTAGTAATGTGCAAGGAAATTATTATTTATATGTAAATCTTATATCTGGTTAATTTGCTACACTTAATTCTGGAGGTTTTCATTGAAAACCTGCTTTTGTAGATATGCAGTCATACCATCAGGATATAATGGCACTTTGTCTCTTTCTAATTAATCTAAGTCACTGTTAACTGTCTTCTCTTTTTTATGTTGTTTCCTGACTCTGAATAAAAATGGTGGTAGGCCGGGCACGGTGGCTCATGCCTGTAATCCCAGCACTTTGGGAGGCCAAGGCGGCTGGATCATGAGGTCAGGAGCTCAAGACTATCCTGGCCAGCATGGTGAAACCCAATCTCTACTAAAATTACACACATTAGCTGGGCATGGTAGCACATGCCTGTAATCCCAGCTACTCAGGAGGCTGAGGCAGGAGAATCATTTGAACCAGGGAGTCAGAGGTTGCAGTGAGCTGAGATTGTACCACTGCACTCCAGCCTGGTGACGAAATAAGACTCCGTCTAAAAAAAAAAAAAAAGGTGGTAGACAGGTCTTTGTTCCTGAGGTAAGTGAAAAATTTTTGGTACAGTGTCACGTTTGAGCATAATCTTGAGGATATTTACCTAAAGATATTATTTTTATTGTAACAATACCAGCCACACAAACACTGATATTGGTGTCTATTATGTGGTATTATGGGCCAGGCACTGTTCTAGGCTCTTTCTATATATGTGACTTCATACAATTGTCACAAGAAACCATTATTTCCGTGCTACAGAGGGATAATGGGGCACAAGGAAGTTGGTAACTGCTCACGTCAATAACAGAAAGAGGACGTCAATCCAGGCATCTGGCTCCAAAGACTGTGCATTTAGCTGCTTCTAAAGAACATGCTTTATCCATGAATCATATCTTATTAGAATTGATCAAACTAACTGGAGCAAATAACATTTTCACAACTATTAAAATGAGCATGAGACCTTTCTTCCTTAATCTAATAATGACTTCTAATAGATTTCTCCTTACTGGGGCTTCTTTCTCACATTCACAGGATAAGCCTCTTTGGGTCTGTGGAACATTCTTTTTATTTATTATTGATTTTCTTTAGTTTGTGGTTTAAGACTTTTTAATACACATAAGAGTGACTGGTTTAGTTTGTAGTCTTTCTGCTTATGTGATTTTTTAAAAAAGAGTTTCTTCTTTTTTATAATTTGTTTACTTTGAGAAATCGACAAAGTGGAGAAGACTGCAAAAAAGTACAACCCCTAGAATTGGAAAGTTGTCAACATCCTGGTATATTTGATTCAAGGCTTGTTTCATTTTACTTAAAAGATATGAAAATTTCAACACAAACAAATAAGCTCCCCTTAATTCTACCCAGAAGAATTGGAAGCAGGGGCTCAAACGATATTTACCCAGCATGCTTATGGCAGCATTGCTCACAGGAACCAAAAGGTGGAAGCATCCCAGGTGTCCACTGACAGATGAATGGAGAAATGAAATGTGGTGTATCAATGCTATGAAATATTATTTAGCCTTAAAAAGGTTGGAAATTCTGACACATGCCACGAAGTGGATGAACCTTGAAGACATTATGCTAAATGAAGTAAGCCAGTCACAAAAATATGAATATTTACAATCTCACTCATATAAGCTACCCAGACTGGTCAAATTCACAGAGACAGAAAGAATGGAGGTTGCCAGGAAGTGAGGGAGAATGAAATGGGAAGTTAGCACTTAATACATACAGAGTTTCAGTTTTGCCAGATGAAAACGTTCTGGAGCCGGGTGGTGCTGGTGTTTGCACAACACTGTGTAGGTACTAAATGCCACTGCACTGTGTGCTTAGAAGTGGTTAAAATGGTAACTTTTTTTTTTTTTTGAGACGGAGTTTCGCTCTTGTTACCCAGGCTGGAGTGCAATGGCGCGATCTCGGCTCACCACAACCTCCGCCTCCTGGGTTCAGGCAATTCTCCTGCCTCAGCCTCCTGAGTAGCTGGGATTACAGGCACGCGCCACCATGCGTGCTGTATTTTTTGTATTTTTAGTAGAGACGGGGTTTCACCATGTTGACCAGGATTGTCTCGATCTCTTGACCTCATGATCCACCCGCCTCGGCCTCCCAAAGTTCTGGGATTACAGGCGTGAGCCACGGCGCCCGGCACAAAATGGTAACATTTTTGGGTATTTTATCACAGTTAAATAAAAAAGAAGTTTCCCTTATTTTAAGTGCCCAGTGTCATTCTCGTCTCAGGTGTTCCAAAGGAATCATTGTCATGGATTGATTATAGTATCTTCTAGCCCATCTTTTATGGTTTTACAAACATACATAGGAATCTATGAAAGGTTTATAGCATTCTTTTGTTTTCTGAAATTTCCATTGAAAGTAATATGGCGCATGGAGCATTCAATAGTTGGACTTTTATCACTACATTTTGTTTATTTCTTTATTGTTATTTAAATACATTTCAATTCTTTTTGCTGTTTTAAACAATTTTATAGTGAGCGTCTTTTTACTGAATATGTGCCCAAGATTATCCAAAGTGTAGACCTTGAACTGAATGGCTGAACGTTTTCAATGATCTTGGATAATGTCAATTTGCTCTGGAAGTGATTATTCAAATTTAAATACCGACCAGCAGAGTATGAGAGTACCCACTTTCCCCTAGCTTCAGCAAGACCAATATTGACAATTAAAATTTAATTTCTGCCAACGGGCTAGGTGTGAAATGTTATCGCTTTGTTTAATTTGTCTTGTCTTGAATACAGGTGAGCTTGAATATCTTTTCACATGTTAATGAAGCACCGGTTTTCTCATTTCCGAATCACCTTGATTATTGTCTTTCCTTTTTTTTGAGACAGAGTCTCACTCTGTTACCCAGGCTAGAGTGCAGTGGTGCAATCTTGGCTCACTGCAACCTCCGCCTCCCTGGTTCAAGTGATTCTCCTGCTTCAGCCTCCAGAGTAGCTGATTACAGGCGCACAGCACCACGCCAGGCAAATTTTTTTTTTTTGGTGGAGACAGGGCTTCACCATGTTGGCCAGGCTGGTCTTGAACTCCTGACCTCAGATGATCTGCCTGCTTCAGCCTCCCAAAATGGTTTTGTTCTTTGTTGACTTGAAATTTATTAGATATTTTGGAAATTAATTATTTGTCCCTACAGATATCACAAATATATTTTTTAGTCTTTTTGTTTAACTTTATTATGTTTTTTAAATCACAGATTTTAATTTTGATGTAGTCAGATTTAAAAATATTTTTCATTATGATCTGTGCTTATTATCTTTAAGAAATTATCCTACCCTCAGCCCATAAAAATATGATCTGATAGATTCTTTTAATTGATTTCAAACGTTTTTGTAATGTAGATTTTAATCAATATGAAACTTGCTTGGGGACCTTATGATCTCTTCAGCAAATGTGGCTTTAGAGCCATGTGTGTTGAAATGGAGATGCAAACCCAGCTTCACCTGACCTAAGATACGGGCTTGTCATCCCTACATTCCACTACCCTACTCTTTGTTCCCCCTTCTCATTCCATTATTGCTTCTATTTTTTGCCGGTATTACTTCATTTTTTCTATTTTCTCCTGATGGGATTTGTTTTCAGTTCACTCTCCCTTCTTGCTTTCATTGTCTCACTCTCGCTCTCGTGTTTTACACACAGCAATGTGTAGCATGTTATTTTTAGTTTCTATATATTTGAGTTTTTTTTTCACATATATTATGAATGTTTAACTCACTGCATTTTGATCTGAAAATAATAGCTGTAAAAACTCTGCCATGAGGTGTTTATCAGTGTCTTCTTTATGATTTAGTATATGATCAGTTTTTAATTACAGACCATGTACATATACTTTAAAAGAAAAAGTAATCCATATTTTTGCATTACAAGATTTGAAATAAGTCTATTAGATGTACTTTTTTAAATTGTGTCATCCATTTTGTAATGTCCTCATTTAATTTTTACATACTTGGGTCTGTAATAGACTGATAGTAGTAAATTCTATTCCTACACCCAAGCGTGTTTTTGATTTCTTATGTATTTTAACAGTTTTGCTTTACACCCTTTCCTTATGTAAAGTTTTCACTTTTAAGCACTATGCTGTCCAGAATTAATCTTGCTATTCTTTGGTTTGAATTCAACTGGCATATTTGGATCCAATAATTCATTTTTAAGCTTTTATTATCTTTCTGCCACTGAAGCAGAAGCATATCTTATGAACAACCTAACACTAGCTTTTAAAAATCATAATTTTTACATAGCTCACGACAGGCCACTGACATCCATTTTCATGGCCACCACGCTGTCACCTCACTTTGTGTCTTCTTGAACTCTGCAATCTCTTGATTTTTGATGTATGGTTCAATAGATGACTATGTTATACGTTGTTTTCTGTCTAAAGATGTATTTCTTTTCTTTTTCATTATTCCAGGCTGGAGTGCAGTGGCACAGTCTCAGCTCACTGCAACCTCCGCCTCCCAAGTTCAAGTGATTCTTCTGCCTCAGTCTCCAGAGTAGCTGGGATTACAGGCACGCACCACCACGCCCGGCTAATTTTTGTATTTTTAGTGGAGACAGGGTTTCACCATATTGACCAGGATAGTCTTGATCTCCTGACCTCATGATCTGCCTGCCTCAGCCTCCCAAAGTGCTGGGATTACAGGCATGAGCCTCCATGCCTGGCCTAAAGATTTATTTTTAAAAGGTTACTCTCCATTTTAAAATAAAAATATTTATGATCAATTTATGAACCACTCCACTAAAATTATTAAAGCTATAATCCTCATTTTTAAACTTTCAAAAACATGTTTTAACCCTTTATAACTGCTGAGAGATATTAGAGGTTTTGCTCCTTTTCCTTTTTCCTTCTCTCCCCTCCCATTCTTCATTGATACAATTTGGGTTTTGGTACCACTTTATCTTTACTCATCCATTTTTAGTTCTGGTTATTTGTAGCTTGTTTTTGAGCCACAACTTCAGTTAATAATATTAATTCTTAACAGTTAATCTATTTTCTCCTGTCGTATTATTACTTTATCCTTGACCTTCTTCTCGCCACTGATAACTTTTTAAAGTGAGCAGATGGGCATATAGGCAACCCCAGGTGTTTTTCCACTTCCGATTTCCCCTTTCCTCTTTGTTTTTTAGAGGGTTTATCACAGAATGGGTTCCTGTGAGGTTTATAACTTGAAGGTAGATGGTTCTAAAGTGAAATACTATAGACCTCACTAAGAAGTAACTGCACCCACAGCACTCTCGGAGAACACCCTAATTCTTAAAGTATTGTGAAGGCCATTTTCTTCTATCATTACTTTTACATTTGGTAGAAAAAAAAAATGAAGGAAGAAATGACAACTTCTATTCAGCACTGTTATGGACTGGATCATGTCTCCTTAAAATTCATAGGCTGAATCCCTAACCCCCAATGTAACTGCATTTGGGGATAGGGTCTTAAAGATGTAATAGAGGTATTAGTCCTTTGTCATATGGGGAGATTGCAAAAAAAAAAATTTTTTTCATTCTGTTGGTGTCAGTTCTTTCTAATGACTGTTTCTTTTGCTTTGCAGAAGCTTTTAAGTTTAATTAGATTCCATTTGTCTATTTTGGCTTTTGTTGCCATTGCTTTTGGTGTTTTTGTCATGAAGTCCTTGCCTGTGCCTATGTCCTGAATAGTATTGCCTAAGTTTTCTTCTAGGGTTTTATGGTGTTAGGTCCTATGTTTAAATCTTTAATCCATCTGGAGTTAATCTACAAAGGACTTAAACAAATTTACAAGAAAAAAGCAAACAATCCCATAAAAAAAAAGTGGGCAAAGGATATGAATAGATACTTTTCAAAAGAAGACATTTATGCAGCCAACAAACATGTGAAAAAATGCTTATCATCACTGGCCATTAGAGAAATGCAAATCAAAACCACAATGAGATGCCATCTCATGCCAGTTAGAACAGCAATCATTAAAGAAATCTGGAGACAGCAGATGCTGGAGAGGATGTGGAGAAATAGGATCACTTTTACACTGTTGGTAGAAGTGTAAATTAGTTCAACCATTGTGGAGGACAGTGTGGCGATTCCTCAAGGACTTAGAAATAGAAATACCATTTGATCCAGCAATCCTATCACTAGGTATATATCCAAAGGATTATAAACCATTCTGCTATAAAAGCACATGCATATGTATGATTATTACAGCACTGTTTACAATAGAAAAGACCTGGAACCAACCCAAGTGCCCATCACTGATAGACTGGATAAAGAAAATGTGGCACATATACACCATGGAATACTATGCAGCCATAAAAAGGATGAGTTCATGTCCGTTGCAGGGACATAGATGAAGCTGGAAACCATCATTCTCAGCAAACTGACACAAGAACCGAAAACCAGACACTGAATGTTCTCACTCATAAGTGGGTGTAGAACAATGAGAACACATGGACACAGGGAGGGGAACATCATATGCCAGGGCCTGTTGAGGGGTGGGAGGCTAGGGGAGGGATAGCAGGAGGTTGGGGGATTGGGAAGGGATAACATTAGGAGAAATAATGTCTGTGTCAGGGGGATGGATGCAGCAAACCACCATGGCATGTAACAAACCACCTATGTAACAATCCTGCACGATCTGCACATGTACCCCAGAACTTAAAGTATAATAAAATAAATAAAAAAGAAAAAACTATCAACCACAAATTTTATATCCTGATATAATAAGCTTCATAAGTGAAAGAAAACTAAATATTTCCTAGAGAAGCCAAATAAAAAAGATGTAATAGAGGTACAGTGAGGTCATAAGGGTGGGCCCTAATCCAGCATGACTGCTGTCCATGTAAGAAAAGGAAGAGACACCAGGAGTGCCTGTGGACTGAGAGAGACCATGTAAGGACACAGAAGAAGGCCGCCATCTATAAGCCAGGAAGAGGCTCACCAGAACCCACCCTGCCGTCACCTTCATCTTGGCCTTCCAACCTCCAGAACCAGGAGGAAATACATTTCTGTTGTTTAAGCCACCCAGTAAATGATATTTTGCTATGGCAGCCCTTGAAAACTAATTCAAGCATTTACTCTTTGCCAAGAACTGTGCAAAATGTTTAATCCCTGCCAACAACCCTATGTGGTATTTCTACTGTAGCTTTGAGAATGAGGAAATTGAGTCTTCAAGTGGCTTGCTCAGGTCCACAGCTTGTAATTGATGAAGCTAGAGTTGAAACAAAAATCTTTCTGATTCCAAATTACATGTTTTTCCTTCTTTGTCACCACTTCCTAGTAAGTTTCTTTAAGCAGAATCTGGTCTTGCTTCTTTGCAAAGTGTGAAACGTTACTTCAGTTGCTCATGCTGTTGCTCACATCAGTTGGCATCAACTGTGGAATCCACTCACTCTGAGCATGAGGGGAGCATGAACCCCACTCTGCGTGCCTCTGTGTAGATGTTTCCTCCCCTTCCCTTTAGGTCTAGGTGCTGCTAGCTTTTTCAGATCTAAATTTTTGCTCCATCTGTGCAGTGGAGTCATTCCTGACTCCCATTATTCTAACATTATATTAATAACACTTTGCGTTCTCTTTCTTCCTTCCCCTTCCTTCCTCCCTTTTTTTAACAAGTGGACAATTGTATATTCATTTATGTAATTTTTAAAAATATCGTCTCCCTCACTGATCTGTAAGCTCCATGGGAGTATGGACTCTGTTTTCCTCATCACTGGGAACACACAGCCTGACCTGGAGCAGGCATGCATAGACATCTGTAGGATAAAGGAGCAAGGGAATGAATAACTATAAGGAGCCTCCTTCTCCCATCCAGCCTCACTTTGAAGACATGCCCCAATCTAACTGCAGGCAGGGCCATCCTGAATTACCCAGAGACAGATTTCTAAGTGTTGCATCTAGAAGATACAGGACAATAGTAAACCTAGAGTCCTAGGCCTCAACTGGAGACTTAGCACTCTCTCTTCCAAGCTGGGTGAGAAACTCAAATGCTCTGGCCCTCAGTCTTTCCAAGTACAGAAAGGAGTTGGACCAGGTGTTCTCCATGGTTCTAGAGGTCCACACATTCTGTGATTCTGTGCCATCATTGGGCACAGCCCCTCCTGTTACAATGGGGAATTAGGAATTCTAAAAGGACTCATCCCATTTTCAGATAGTTACGGAACACAGATGGTGGACTGGGGCCTCTGGGTTCCTCAGAGCACATGGGGCTGCTGGAGCAGAAGCTGGGCTTCAGTGAGTCAGAAGTCCAGGGAGGGAGGAGCCTGAAGCCTGGGTGGAATCTGTAGGTAAGAACAGGATGGTGCAGCTCACCCTTCTATGTTTATTGGGCTACAGGCTTTCTTCTCTTCATCGTCACCTCCCCTCTCCAGGCCGAGTGTGTCCCCGGGCTTCAAAGACCATCCTGCTGTGACTCAGCACGCCTACCACTTTGAAGCAGTAGCAAGCATGGAGACAGAGGTGTGCAAACACGGGATGATGAGATCGTACAATGGCTAATGAATTTAGTGCAGATAATTGCAATTTAATACACATTGACAAAACAATTTAAAGTCCTGATACACATCAATGGCTTCTCATTCCTTGGGAGCACTCCCTAGATGAAGAGATCTGCTCCGTGCTTTAATATGAGAGTTATTTCATGTCTCAGAGCAAGGGGGTGTGGGGTGGGGTCCTTTAAGGCATCTACTTGCCAAAAATGAGTTCATATCCTCCTCTTCCCCTTACTTTTGCCAAATGCACAAACAAGGCCATTGAGCAAGGCCACTGACAATGAGTAGAGAAAATTCGCTGGAATGAAGGCTCCAGAGATCAATAAGACATATGTTCTAATGCAGTATACACTTAACTTCGGGGATGAGCTTTAAAATAGTTTGCTGGTTTGTAAAGCCAAAGATAGTTTTAAAAGGAATAGGAGCCCAGGTCTTAGAACCTACAGAGCAGTAATTTAAAATCATTTTTAGACCATAAGAGACAAAAAGAGAGAATGTGAGGCCCCTAGGGCCCCTGTTTCTGAAATCAGGGCTAACTCTTTGGAAACGCTGCCATGTGTTATGGGGGTCCCAGGGCCAAGTCCCACTTTGCACCAGAATGGAATTCACCTGTGTCGGTTCTGACTTACTTAGCTGCTTACCAGTCACTGCATATCTAGTAGAAGCAATGCACAGAACAGACCAGTTAGTAGAATTTGAGCTCAGGTCTGTGTTGTTTGACCTGTGCAGGGAAACTTTAAGTGAGAATCACATTTTCTTTTCTCTTTCTTTTTTTTTTAGAAAGAGTTTCACTTTTGTCACCCAGGCTGGGGTGCAATGGCACGATCTCAGCTCACTGTAACCTCCGCGTTTCGGGTTCAAGCATTTTTCCTGCCTCAACATCCTGATTAGCTGGGATTATAGGCACATGCCACCATGCCCAGCTAATTTTGTATTTTAGTAGAGATGGGGTTTCTCTATGTTGGTCAGTCTTGTCTCAAACTCCTGACCTCAGGTGATATGCCCACCTTGGCCTCCCGAAGTGCTGGGATTACAGGCATAAACCACTGCACCCAACTGATAATTGCATTTTCTTTCTTTCTTTCTTTTTTTGAGATGAAGTTTTGCTCTTGTTACCCAGGCTGGAGTGCAATGGCGCGATCTCAGCTCACCGCAACCTCCGCCTCCTGGGTTCAGGCAATTCTCCTGCCTCACCCTCCCGAGTAGCTGGGATTACAGGCATGTGCCACCATGCCCAGCTAATTTTTTGTATTTATAGTAGAGATGGGGTTTCACCATGTTGACTAGGATGCTCTTGATCTCTTGACCTCATGATCCACCTTCCTCGGCCTCCCAAAGTGCTGGAATTACAGGCGTGAGCCACTGATCAGAGGGTCTATGTTCTTACCTGTAAGTAATCATGAGGTCCTAAGGAGCTGCTCCCTTTAGATGCACAGGCGGTCCCCTGATTTAAATGAAGGCGGTCTTTCATTCAGACCACCTTCTTGGTCCCAACAGACATTTGGGTTTGAGTTCTGTAGTCTACCTGTGCAGGAACTGACCTGGAAGTGAGATCGAAAGATGAAATCTGATGAAGTATGTTTGATACGAATAGTCTCCTCATTTACACAATAATCTATAAGCATCTGTTCTGTGCCAGGCTCTGTGCTGGTGCTGAGAATATGAAGACAGCCAAAAAAAAAAAAAAATGCAATAGAGGTGCAGTGAGGTCACTGCACTGAGTGATGTTCTTAAGAACATCCATCCTCACGGAGTGTTCTTTTCACTCCTCACGGAGTGAGCCTTCTCATTGGTCTAGCAGGCTATTCAAATAGCTGCAAAAGGTTGCCTGGTCATAGAGAATGCATGCTGCATTCTGGTCATAGAGATTGCATGCTGCAGCATTATGCAGCTCTTTTAGGACTTTATAAAGGAAGATGCAAGATTCTGTTTGCATTTGGAGCAAAGTGTGAATATAGACTAATATAGTCTCAGCTGCCAGGTTATGCAGGGTCACAGGCAAGCTTCATTTTAACTGCTAAAAGGTAGTGATGGGCTGATATGCCAATAATTTTTTTAATGCTGAGGAGTACACATGTGAGAATGATCCTTCTCACATTCTGACACCTTGATAACGTCTCATTTATTTATGGCTTTAGCTAATTAAGTTACCAAAAGTCAGCGTGCACACAACTAAATTATTCTATTATTTTCATGTCTCTTTTCAGATTACTATGCTGTATGGATAATTCATCATTTGGGGGCAAGATAAAAATGAAACAAACTTTACAAGAAGATCCTTAGGGAACCTGGCTGGTAGGTGGGATTATGACATTCTCCGTTTCTAGTCTCTGGCTATGGCGAAATTAGCTGTGTTCTGTTATTCTTGGCTCTGTAATCTTAAAAAAGTCACTTAAGCCCTGTGAGCTTCTAGAGCTTTAAAGAAGGATAATTTTCTCCCCTTCTGTAGGAGAGTTGTGAAGATAAAGAATGTTTATGCAAGTTTGGGTAAATGTAAACTAGTTTGCAGAAATAGGCAACTATTATTATTAATATTATTCTGGAATTTTCAGAATCATAGGAAAGCTTATGCAAGCTGATATAATCAATTTTTCATAAATTATTTTCAAAAAGTTATGGCAATTTTCACTAGAGACACAGGAAGGTCTTAGACTGCTTTTTGATCAGAGTCAAACAATAGTTATTAAGTGGGTTTTAAAAAACTAACAACTAAAAAGAGTGAAATTAGTTGATTTCTTGGTTTATTGAATTGACCGAGTCACCCTTCAAGGCCAGAATAGACAACATTTGTGTTTTTTTTTTTTTCCCACAAATGTCTGTTTCAAAGACTGGGCAGTGGCCAAGGCAGGCAGAGGTTGGTGCTACTGCTGCTGCTTCCTCCAGCCTGTGTGGAACCCACATGGGGTCAATGGAAGAGCCAGCTCCAGGCTGATGCAAGAGGCGGACGCAATCTTACCTTTGTGATCGCTCTGCTGCCCAGCTCCAGAAAGTTCACAAGCACCTCATCCTTAGCCTTTCCCCACTACCACACATTATTTCCAGAGCTTTGATGGGAAGCAAAAGAAGCGGCATCGTGCCCTGCTAAGGGTGTGGTCTCCTGCTTCATACACCAGTGTGAATACTCCCCCTACTCCCAAACTGTGCTTCCCCTTTGACACTTCTCGGTCTCAGCATGTCTTGGTTTTGGGGAGAGAGAATGGGGGAAAATCTCTTACTGGCCTTCCTCAGGCCTGCTCTCCTGATCAGTACACCCATACAGTGCCTGTTATGGGCTGTCTCTTGGTGTCCCGGAATTCAATTGTTGAAATCCTAATGCCAAAAGTGATGGTATTAGAAGGCGGGGCCTTCAGTAAGTGATTACATCATGAGGGGAAACCCTCACAAGTGGGATTAGTGCCCCTATAAAAGAGGACCCAGAGAGCTCACCCCCCCCCCCCACCATGTGAGGTCATGGCTAGAAGGCACCACCCATGGGCCAGGAAGACGTGCCCTCATCAGACACTCGATCTGTTGGTGCCTTAGTCTTAGACTTCCCGCCCCACAACTGTGAGACCAGCATGTGCTGTTTAAGCCATCCAGTCCATGGTAGATTCGTTATAGCAGCCCGAGCAGACTAAGGCAGGGCCTGTAGCTAAACCTCCCCACTCGATTTTCAGGATAAATCTGGTTACAGGTTGGGTTCTGCAGAGGCAAACTCTGAAACAGAGTTGGAGGTACAAACTCATCTTAGGGAGAGCACCCATGGAAGGAAGGAGACGAAGCCTGCATGGGCAGAGGGAGAAGCTGAACGCACTGCAGGCTCAGCAATGCCTGGCCAACCCAGTGGGTGGAGGCGGTTCCCTTGGAGTTGTGCCCAGCTGGGCAGAAATGGCCAGGCCTGTTGACTCTCACCACACCTGGCCACCAAATGTGGACTGTTCTGGGAAAGACAAGACACTTTGCAAAGCTGGGGAAAACCCTGAAGATGTTGGGGCAGGAGGCTATCTGTCCACCATCCTCCTGACAGTGGGCAGGCAGCCCTTTTTTGAAGGGGGTCTGGGCAGTGCGCCTCTACGTCCAGCAGCCTACTCCTTGTGCTTCTCAGGACCACTGCTCCAAACTCACTCAGGAAGTGGCTTGTCAGGATTCTGATGGCCTCTCTTGCTCAGAAACCTAGAAGAGGCAGGTTAGCAAGATAAGATACAGTCTCAGCCTCTGCAGCTGGGCTCCCGGCCACAAGTGATATGCAGCTCCCTTCTCCACTGTACAATCTAGAATCCCCTCTCCTTCACCTACCCTCATTACTGGCCTTGGTGGCTTTCCTGGAGGTGGAACTAGTCCCTCATCCCCCAAGAGTCTGCATCCCTAGTCACATGCTCTCCAGCTGCGGTTGCTGTACTTGTACCTGTACAGTCATAATGATCAAGAAGGACCCCAGTGGCTCACCTGAACTCCACACTCCTCCTTCCCTCATTTTTAATACCAGTCACCTCCTCCTGATGATCAGGGTCATCTGACCCTCCAACAAGGTGACTTTTCTTCTTGCCTACTGGTCTTAGCACAAAGAAGTGAAAGTGCCCAGGTAGCAACCACGTCATATAATTCAGTGGGACTCCTACTCTGTCTCCCCAAGAAAGCATACATCCACTGGGAACCAGGACCTCTAACCCTGTATAGCCCAGAGTGGTAGGGGCGGGACGTACAGAGTCCGCCATTATGCCATTAAGAGTCAATGGTAACTGGGGCCACTTCTAATGACACTCTAGCTTTCACACCTTGGTTCCCAGATCCCTGTATTCTTCCTCCTGGGGACACAGCTCCATAGAAGAACATTTGATTTGTGCATATATTATACCCTAGAGGATGGTACAGCATCCTTGCAGGCCGTTCCAGTTCTCTATCAGCTGGTAGCTTCGTGGTGGCAAGGTACATGCAATCAGACCATTTCATGGTCATGGGCTCACTCCCATGATTTATTTGCAGAACAGAATCTAAAGAAACCCATCAGGTGTCATGCTTCTATTTTCACAATGGGAGGTACAAGTTACAATAATTCATTCACTTTGGAGGAAATGTCCCAGCATGCCTATGTCTACTGGGCCCTACAAATAGTAAGAGCATGACAGCCCCCGAGTCCTCGTATTGTTCCTCTCTGGTCCTCTGGAGTGCATGTCTGGTTGGCCACCTCTTGCTTATGTGTCCCAATCTATGTAATGCCACTGATGCAATGAACCAGGGTGATATTATAGAGGATGTCCAGATGGTCCAGGCCTCTTCCGATTATGACACGACAGGTTGGGAGAGTCAAAATATCTCTGGGACAAAATTGTAAATTGGATATTGTTGTCTATTCCTTGTGAATGCAAACAATTTATGATCCTCTTTTCTGAGAGGGACAGAAAGGACATGTTTGCCAAATCAATGACCACATGCCATATACCTGAAGCTGTATTCATATGTTCTAACAAAGAGATGACAGCTACGGTGTTATGAGCGGGCTGAGCGTGCAGTGTCTCTAGTCGGCTCTAGGAGCCAAGTGCTTTCTTCAGGGGCTGTCCCCTTGAGTGACATGGAGACATGCAGGGGACCACCTCTGACTCCTTCACAACGCCAAGGGCAGTACTTACCTTTGCCATCTTTCCAGGGAGGCATTGCTATTTTGGATTTACTCTCTTAGCTGGAGTGAAGTAATTGCAGAGGCTTCCATTTGGCATTTCCACAAATGGCCTTTCCATTTGGCTGTCACTCCGCAAGCCAAGGACCCGACGGTGATGTTACATGTACTGCCAAGCATGTCAGTCCCAATCGTACACTTGGGCACTGGGGAAATGATCACAGCATGGGTCCACAGGTGCAGTGGACCTGCTGTAAGCTAGACCTGGGGCAGGGAACCTCTTTTTCATAACCCCCTCTCTCCTCACTCTAACAATCGAGACTTGATGATGTTTTGGGCCCTGGGTATCGGCGTTAACTGTGACTAACAGTCCTTGAACTCCCTAGTCCTTCCCTTTCCTTTGTACAGCTGCCACAGTAAAAGTGTGTAAATCCTTTTGTGAAAGGACTGGAGGATTCTTGGGTGTGTACACTTGCCAGAATGTTGTAGAATCCTTCCTTTTGGGGGCCCTAGCCACCTGTTCAATCAATGAGTTTTTAGCCTAAAATTTGAGTTAGGTCCAGAAACTAAGCAAAGGGCTATGATGTTTACTGGGGCGACTTCTATCAGCCTACTGGTCACCTAGTCTCAATTTCTTCTGCTGCTATTAGCTGGGCAGTGCCCTTATTGACTGCCCATCTATTAGATCCCTCAGAACTCCAAGTCTATTATGAGTCATAGTCCCTTAGTTGCCACTCTGTCCTTGCTGGTCATTACAATAATTGCAATTCCTTGGCTTTGGGCGGTTTTGCCCCATTGCCTCTATTGCTTTGGTATCTAATCATCCCCTTGCAGTCAGCAAGCCAAGCTCTGCAGCACCCTCTTCTGCCATCACCTCTGGCCTGCAGATGTGAAGTGGGGGCATAGTCCCTACGGATTTGGTAAATGCTGTGTTTGCTGGGTTTTCCTGTGGAATCTAATCCTCTGCTGGGCATTCCAGTTAAATGGGGGCAGAAGGAGAGATGAAACTATAATGCCGCCTCAAAAATTTTACCAATCTTTCTTTTTTTTTTTTTTTGAGACAGAGTCTCACTCTGTTAACAGGCACCAGGCTGGAGTGCAGTGGCACAATCTCGGCTCAGTGCAACCTCCGCCTCCCGGGTTCAAGTAATTCTCCTGCCTCAGCCTCCTGAGTAGCTGGGACTACAGGCACTCGCCACCATGCCCAGCTAATTTTTGTATTTTTAGTAGAGACAGGGTTTCACCAGGATGGTCTTGATCTCTTGACCTCATGATCCACCTGCCTTGGCCTCCCAAAGTGCTGGGATTACAGGCGTGAGCCACCGCGCCCGGCCAAATTTTGCCAATCTTATGGGGTGCTCTGGACCAAGTGGTGGCTATTAGAGTTGCATCCTTTTGGACAAGAAAAGCCAAGCCTTTGTAATGCCCTCTCAGTTACTCACCAGGTGAGAACATCACAGGAAAGCATGTCTTGGGTGTTGGGGAATCTGCAGCAGAGGCAGATGCTGGAGGAGCTGATCATGCAGGCTGTATGCTGACCACTGTCCCTGCAGGTGAGTGGATCCTTCCAGAAAAGAGGAGCAGAGCAGTGCATCTCTGTGTCTTTTAGTCTTTGTTTGTCCTTGATGATGTTTCATAAGCCCCTCTTGGATGTGCTAATAATGTCCATGTTAGCCATTCCCCTAGAATTACCATTGTGCTAGAAATGCACAGAATGTCAGGGCCTCAAAGGCTTTGGGTTTCAGAGTCACAGCTGGAGAAACTACAGAATTAACAGGACTTCGTGTTCTTGGAGATAAACCTGGAAAATTCTCCCTTTCCCTGGTTTGGCATGACAACTCAAGCCTTGGGATTGGAGCAGAAGCCATAGAGACAGTACACAGTAGGGGTCAGGTGTTTTGACAGTGATTTGTGAGCACAATCCCAAACATCACAATATTGACATCTGAAGCTGAATAATTCTTCCTTGTAAGAAACTCTCCTGTGCATTGTACAATGATCAGCGCCACCATTCCAAACCCACTGAAGGGTTTGGGACTCTGGAGTGACTTGTCTGGAGATATGTTATGAGAAGGGTTTTCCAGCAGCCTGTGTGGAGGATGGAATCGAGGAGAGAGGTCTCAGGGGACCAAGCAGGACACTGTTGCCGTGGTTCATGTGAGATGAGCAGCGGGACTAAGACAGCGATGGGGTGGGTGGGGAAGGAGGAATGATCTGGAAAACGTCGAGGGGGTAGAATGCCAGGACATGCCTGTATGGAACGTCACCGGACAGAGAGGGGTGAGTCATGCATTCTCCAGTTTCTGCATCTGGGCACGTTATTTTAACAGGGTCATTTCCCAAAGCATAACAGGGTAGTCACATTAGAGAGAGGATATGAAATGTCTCTATTTCAGAGTAACAGTAATGAAAGCAAGGAGGACTGGCAAACTGCTGGAACTTTCCTAGGCTGTTTTCATGTGGACTGTGACTAACAATTCTTCCCATCTGCTCTTCTCATCCTGGGGTTTCCTGTCTGCCAGTCCCCTGCTCTCTTATGTGCCCTTTCTCTGAAGCTTGGATTTCCCCTACGTTCTGGGGTCCGCATAGCTGACAGAGGGGGCAAGGGTCCAATACACACCCCCGGTCTTCTGATGGTCATGCTAAATCATGCTCCTAACTTCGGTTGCTTTGCTCTTGCCCCTCCCACACCACCTACTCTAGCAGTGTGACATGACACAGAGCCATGGTTCATACCTGCTTAGATGTTGCTCCTGGATTTAGGATTCTGACCAAAGGCCCCCTGGTTTGGGCCCCAAGCTTTAGAGAACCCCACTCTGGCTCTCCTCTGGCTGTACTTCTTTCCAAGGGGCAGTGAAATGGAGTCTGCCTCCTAGGTCATGTCCTAAATATTCAGGGCCTCAGAGTCTGCATCTAGGGACTGTGCAGTCCCTCCCTGGCTCTGTCCTCCTGATCTGTGTACCCCTAAGTTTAGGGGGGCATGAACAGGTTACATGTGAAGACAGGGATGTGCACACACATGTATGCAAGGCTTATCTCAGTGTGGAAAGAAGTCCAGGGCAGAGGTCGAGGAGGGTGAGCATGAGGCCAGCACCTTCCTCAGTGTGCTTGTTCTGGGCTCTGCAAATGTTAAGGATAGGCACAACCTCGAGCAGGCCTTCTCCTCTTTGGCAGTGGTGACATTTGGGGCTGAGTAATGCTTCACTGTAAGGGGCTGTCCTGTGCACTGTAGGATGACTAGCACCATCCCTGGCCTCCACCCAGCAGATACCAGTAACTCTGCCCACCACAATAACAATAATTTAAAATGTTTCCAGACATTTCCAAATGTCCTCTGGACTGCGGAGTCAGAGGAGGCAAAATAACTACCAGTTGAGAACCACTGTCCTAGAATTTTTAGTTGGGTATAGCTGGTTTGACCTAAAATTTCTAGTTCCAAAAGGCTTTTGGATTTGAGAAAACAAGTGGATTAGCAAAAAAAATTTAAATGTGTACACAACTTCTTAAATAATTTCCTGTGGCATATGCAAGGAAGATATAGTAGTGTCAATCATGTGTCAATCATGCTGTCAGTGCTGTGGGACCAGGAGCGGTGGCCAATTATTCCATCCTGGCCTTGGTCCAGGACGTCATCTGTCAGTTAGGACTCCTGTGAACCACTGTCACATGGTGCCTGGTTGCTCCCTCTCGGGTTCCATTCTGGTCCTGTGTCACCCTTCAGTCTCCTACTGCATCTCTATCCTGACTTGACTTGAACCCCAATGATTTTCTCTCCTCAATCATAGACCAAAGTAATCTCGTTTCTCTTTCTCTAAGAATCGCAGAAAACCATGTGGTGCCAAAGCCCAGCTCAGATTGCTGAACCCAGGATTGCCTGAACTGAGCTATTTACCAGCTTCTTTTAGCTTAGGAGCTTTTGGGCTTCTGGTCAAAGGTCCACCAGAAAAGCTCTTTCCCTGCACTGCATGCCTTTTTATTTAAGATGGTTTATAGTCTTTCCTGTGAGCATCTTGTAGCAATATTGGATCTGGATCAAAGGGGTTAAACTTTCTCAGACTGAGACTGCCCCTTTATTGCTTTTTTATCCTTAGGAGATACTTGTAAGTGGGTGCTTTTCTGGGAGGACCAGAAAGAAGAAGGACCACTTTCTGGTCCTCCCAGAAAGATGCCACTTACAAGAATCCCCTTGTCATGGCTTGTTGCCCCCACATCAGGATTACTATTGTCCTGACTGGAATCGTGCCTGTCTCCCTGGTGGAGCTTCCTCTTGTTCATGACTCCTTGCACCTGCTCTTTGGGGAAACAATATCTGTCTTCCTCAGTGGTAACAGTCTTAGCCCCCACCTGCCCCCATCCTCCCAGAAACTATCTATGCTACTTGAAAAGTGGACATCCATTCATTCTTTTAAGCTCCAGGAAAGCAGAGACTCTGTATGTATGTCCTGCTGTAGCCACAACATTGGTGCCTGGCTCAAAGCAGGCTCACAGTAGACTCTGATGAGTAAATTTACTAATGTGGGGTGTGGTGGCTCACGCCTGTAATCCCAGCACTTTGGGAGGCCAAGGTGGGCGGATCACCCGAGGTCGGGAGTTCGAGACCAGCCTGACCAACATGGAGAAACCCCATCTCAACTAAAAATCACAAAATTAGCTGGGCATGGTGGTGCATGCTTGTAATCCTACCTACTTGGGAGGCTGATGCAGGAGAATCTCTTGAATTTGGGAGGCGGAGGTTGCAGTGAGTTAAGATCAAGCCATTGTACTCCATACTAGGCAACAAGAGCAAAACTCTGTCTCAAAAAAAAAAAAAATTACTAATGTGTTGAATCCTTAGAGGTCTTATCTAGAATAATGCCTTAACCAATAATACTGGATAGAATCACTTTGGGTTTTAGGCCCTGCTTTTATGCTCTTATAATAGATTCTGCAAGACTTAAACCAATTTGGCTGAATTTTGAGGCGGTGATGATGTAGTAGTAGGGAAAATATCATTTATTGAACACCTGCCATATGTAGGCTGTATTCTAGGTGTTTTACATACTCTGCTGGGCTCAATCCTCATAGCAATCCTACAAGTAAGTGTTCTTGCCTATGTCTTAGAGAAGAGGTAAAGGAGACTCAACAAAAGGTAGAAACAGTCATTGTCACAGTACGAGAGGTGGAGTTGAGACTTGAACCCAGGACCGTCTGAGCAGCCTGTGTGCTTTTCCATCTATACTGCTGTTTCCATGACTAAGCAGAGGGAGCCACTGGGGGCAGACATGGGGCCCATGATCAGAATGTTCCCCTCTCAAATTCAGTGAGGAAGGGGTGTCTGCTCCCTATGATCCACCACATCCATGTAAACTGTAGCTGTTCCCTCTATGTAGATAAGGAAGAAGAGAATGATATAAAATAAAACTGAAATTGAAGCCACCCTGGTGGGCAATAGCCGTGCCAGGAAGACGTGGAGGAAGGTGAACCCTATGGGTGAGTTTGAGGAAAGCAGGTACGACCAAGCTGAATAGATCCACTTGCCTCGGCTACTTGTAAAAAAGATAGAAAGCTGGAATTAGTCATCATTTAAAGTGGCTTAGCTGCTCCTTGGTTTAAATATACATAAAAGCAATGCCAGGAAAAGAATGTAAGTAAACAAGCATAGGGCTCCAGCCTAGATCAGCTTGTCATCCTACGGTCGTCTTGTGCATTTAAAAACCTTACTTCCTACTCTTTCATCTCATATTATTAAAGGAGATATCGAGTGTAATTAGCATCCCCTCAGAAGCACATCAGCTTTCTCATCCTTGAAGAAAGGTTATTTAATTAATTTGAACACACTGAGAATCAAGTTGTTAGAAGTACAAGAAAGCGACGCCACACATGGGAGATCTGCATGGTGAGAACTCCATCAGCGTAAGAGCAAGCTTACTCTTTGATATTCTAAGTTAGGAGCCCCAACTTGTGAAGACTGTCACTGGATGGGCCGAGTGCTAGTTCTTTTCACATCCTGTCAGTTGGCTGTCTCATTTCATCCTCACAACAGCCCTCGCACGGAGGCATTGTTTTCCCCATTTCACACGAGAGAAATCTGACTCAGGAATTTGCTTGCAGTCATGGAATTGGTATGTAAAAAATTCTAAGATCCCACTGCAGTTTGTCTAGTTCCAAAGCCTAGACGATTCTAATCCTCTCTCTATTCAACAGCTTGCCTCAAATCCAAAGTCTAGAGACCTTAACTGGACATGTGATTTGCATAAATTGCTTAACTCTTCGGGGCCAGATTCCCCAAAATGTAAATTGGAATCCTGGTCTTTCCCTTACATGGAGATTCTGAACATGAAAAAACAGGGAGATAGACATAAATGCATTGTGAAAAACTATAAGCCTACATTATAAGCATAAAGATTTACTTTCACTTAACAATCAAAGGGAATTACAGAATTACATTTCTCTCCACTCTAAGCTTTTAAGTGTTGCCAAGGCTTTTCAGTGTATTTATGTTCTTACTATTTCATGGACCTGGAAACATTTCCCCCAGGTCTGCATTTCTATCTGGCAAATCTTCTCAGGTCTTTAAGCCTCCACTTTCAGTCACTGCCTCCTTCAGGAAGCCTTCTATGACGGCCTCTACCACGTGCTTCCCCACCCGTGGCCACCGTCACAGCACTTGCTACACCACATTGTTTTTGCCTTTTTCCACATTAACTAGACCTGGAGATCTCCCAGGGCAGGGGGCATGGCCTAGGCTCTTCTGTCCTGACAAGCGATAAGACTATACTGCACTGCTTCAAGGACATCTATGAAACTGAACTACATTGCATGAAACCCTCAAGTCTGTTCCTGACTCAAACTTTCAAATGGAAACTCAAGAAACAATGATCTGCATCAGGGAAAACCATGTTGACCTGAAATAAGGCCAGTAAAAGCAGCAGCTTGGCTCTGTTCCATTTAGCGAGATGCTCCCACTTTGATAATTTCCGGTAGGGGGAGCCCCATCCTGGGGCATTCTTGTGCTGCAGAAGTTTCCATTTAAAATTTGGAGAGTTCCAAGCTTACCATCAGTGCCAAAACTTTTAGTTTCAACTGGGACAAGTTGTGCACCCAAACCACAGGTCCAAAGACAACCCTGCTGGGAGTCCAGCTGCTTTTGCAGTAAGTTTGTCTGTCTGCCAAACCAGGGCACAGGAAGCCTCTGTGTCGCCACTACAGGATAGCATGGACATCAGAAAAAGGGGCTGCAGCTGTCAGAGCTGGGGACAGGGAGCCTGCAGCCTGGAATTCTATTGCTCACACTTGAAGTGCAGCACAGGGCAGCTTTCTGGAACATCAGCTCTATGGGGATGATCAGGTCCAGAGCTGTTGGTTCAGAGCTAGAAAGGTTTCTTCCATGCCACTTTGCTCTGGGATTTGACAACAGGGAAAGCCCTGTTCTGGGGCTGATGAGCTCAAAGCAGAGGCTTGTAAAGCTCAAAGCGTGGGGAAATTCTGGGTGCAAAAAAAAGAAAGGTGGGCAGAAGTTAGAAGAGGGATTTCAAAATGTAACTGGGACTTGGAAAAGGGACGTTGAGAGGTAAATTCCGAGAGCAGAGAAATCAAAGGGACTGGGGAGTGAAGAAAATTTCTGAGACTATAATAGAGTTGCAGAGTGGAAAGAGGTATCATCTAGAGCTTAATTAGCAAAACTGGCAGTCTGAAAAGAGCAGAGTCAGTGTTGAAAAAGCGAAGTCAGAATTCCAGGGGAGGGAGGCTTAGGGTCCAGCTCACTCTGTTGCCAGAAGAAATATCTCCTTAGACCAGAATTGCTCAACCTCAGCACTATTGGTTTTTGGGGGATTCTGTGTTTGAGGGAGCTGTCCTGTGCATTGGCAGCTTCCATGGCCTCTACCCACTAGATGCCAGTGGAACACCCTCACACCAGTTACGATGATCAAAAACTTCTCCAGGCATGGCATCCATCTCCCTGGGAGCAAAATCGCCCCCAGCTGAGGATCAGTGTCTTAGATTGATCGTGGCCACCTTTACCTTCTCAAACTTTTTGTGAGCCATGAGTGTATCACTTTCCAGCTCTGAGGAGCAGGGTGGGACATGGACAGCCTCTTGGGAAATGCCCTTTATAAAAGTTAATGATTGGGGCTTTCTGACTTCTGTGCTGCACTGAATGGCCTGGTGAGCAAAGCTGCAGCATTTCCCCGCTGGGAAGACACTGCCATGCAAATCTGCTTAGATGCTTGCTATTCTGAGAAGGACTTGGTTGAGCCAAGGCTCTATTTACGTCCTCAGGTCCCTGGTGAGGCTTCTCTAGAGAGTAGGTGGGGGCTGTTCTCCTGGAGGTAGAGAGTGTCTCGGAGTAAGAGTGGAGACCACACTCGTGGATTAGAGCAGCTAGCTGGCTCGAGGTTGCATTCTACCACGGGGCTAATGAATGCAGTCCTCTTACTCCTTATGGCGTAGGATGGAGAACACTTTGATCACTGTCAGCCTTCATCCTTGTTTTTTTGTTGCATCTTCAGACCATCTTGGTGGGCAAACACCAGCTAATGCAGAACAGAGAACAAGAGGCAGAAACAGGGAGAACAAGAGACTCCCATTGTGAGGATTTCTTACCCCTCATCAAAATCTGTGCTAAAGTCAGCAAGATACACTGGAGCACAAAGGATCAAGCATGTGTCCTGTTGGGAAGATAGGGAATGAGACAGAAGCAGAGGCAGTCAGAGCCCCCCCATGTCTCCTCAGCTTTTGCCACTGTGGTTCACCACAACTGCATTCCCACTGCCAGCATCTGCACTGCTCTGCCTGAGGGCTATCACTGGTGGCAGGGCCCATGGCAAGCCAAAATTCCTGGGGAATTAGCCTCCACCTCCAGTGGCCCTTACCTAATGACTGAAGTCAGCTGGAGTATAAACACCTCAGCTCTCTTGCCCCTTTGGTCGGAGAACTCTGACAGGGGTAGTCTACACTGGCTTCTATGGTTCCTCATTAGGATTACGCTCCAGTTATCCCCAGTAGTGTTTTGCTTGAGAACACATTCCTGATTGGCTGCCTTTTCTTCCTCTTGTCTCACTTCCTCACTCTCTCAGTGGCATTTCCTGGAATCACCTCCTAAATGAACTGTCTGTATTTACATCCTCAATGTAAGGTCTGCTTTTGAGACCCAAACAGACACACAGACAGAATGCTATTACATGATATCCTGTTGCTTACTTGCTCCATGTATGTGTCACACATAGAGGGGCACACAAAGACATGTAATGCCACGTGCATCACTGCCACACAACATGTGTCGAGCTATCACAGTCATTGGATGGCCAGCTTACTGGCCTCATGCAAAATTTAATTTTCTTGGGTTTGATTTTGAGATTGGCCTGATTTCTCACAGCTAATGTAAATATAGGCTCTAGATTGTAAGGAATTTCTGTAGATCTGTGCATCCTCATTTGAATTGGCCTTGTGTTTTACAATAAGTTTTCAAAGTGTTCATTTCAATTTATACAGGCATACAATTCTTGCGGCTGCAGGGAAGGTTAACTTAATGGAGCTGATACAGTCTCTTGTTTTGGGGGTGGCACAAACAGAAGGGTTGACTTTGGGCTAAATCTTTGTCTAGATCCCTGCTTTTTTGAGAAGTGATTGTATTTATCATCACCGGAACCCTAATATTTATATCTTTGAGAACTGAAATTATTAAAAGCTGTGAGTAACATTTATTAATTCTATTTCTCTTTGTTAGCCAAAAAAACCCTATAGTGGATCCTTTGCAATACACAAGAGTTAAGTTTTTTTAATGATTCGATTTTTAAAATTTTTATTTTATTATATATATTTAAGCTGTATTACTTGATGTTTTAATGTACCTAATGAAATGATTACTGTAGTCAATAAAGGTAACACATTCATGCCTTTACCTGGTTACTTTGTGTGTGTGTGTGTGTGTGTGTGTGTGTGTGGTTAAGAACACCTGAAATCTACTCTTTCGGCAATTTTCCAGTATACAGTACAATGTTATTAGCTCTAGTCACCACACTGTACCCTAGATCTCTAGAGTTATTTATAGTTCATAACTGCAACTCTGTACCTTTTGACCAACATCTCCCCAGTTCCTTATTTCTTCTCACCCCCGGTAATAATCACCTTTCTGTTCTTTGTTTTTATGTATTTGACTTTTTTAGATTCCACATATAAGTGAGATATGCAGTATTTTTTTTTTTTTTTTTGAGACAGAGTCTTGCTGTGTCGCCAGGTGCCAGGCTGGAGTGTGGTGGCGCGATCTTGGCTCACTGCAACCTCCGCCTCCTGGGTTCAGGCAATTCTCCTGCCTCAGGCTCCCGAGTAGCTGGGACTACAGGCATGTGCCACCATGCCCAGCTAATTTTTGTATTTTTAGTGGAGACGGGGTTTCACCATGTTGACCAGGATGGTATCGATATCTTGACCTTGTGATCCACCCGCCTCGGCCTCCCAAAGTGCTGGGATTACAGGCGTGAGCCACTGTGCCCGGCCGATATGCAGTATTTTTCTTTCTGTATCTGGCTTATTTCACTTAGCATAACATCCTTCACCTTCATCCATATTGTCACAAATAGCAGAATCACCTTTTTTAAGGCTTCACAATATTCCATTACATATTCCACAAGTTCTTTATTCATTTATCCCGTGATGGATGCAGATTATTTGCCTTTTTGGCTATTGTGAATAATCCTGCGATGGATATAGAAGTCCAGAGATCACCATGTGGTATTTCTAATTTCCTTTCCTTTGGGTACATACCAGGAAAGAGGGATTGCTGAATCATATGATTGTTCTATTTTTAATTTTTTGAGGAAGCTCCATACTGCTTTCCATAATGGCTGTACCAATTTACATTGACACCAACAGCGGACATGGGTTTCCTTTTCTTCCCACCTTCACCAACATGTGTTATCTCTTGTCTCTGATAATAGTCATCTTAATAGGCGTGAGATGCTGAGATCTCACTTGATTTCAATTTGCATTTCCCTGACATTTAATGATGTTGAGCACCTTTTCATATACCTGTTATCCATTTTTATGTCTCTTTAGAGAAATACGTATTCAGGTCCTTTGCCCACTTTTCATCAGGTTATTTGTTTTCTCGTTATTGAATGGCATGCTTTCCTGATATAACATATTTTGAATATTAATCCCTATCACATATATGACCCACAAATATTTTCTTACAATCTATTGGTTGCCTTTTCATTTTGTCGACTGTTTCTTTTTTTGTGCAGTTTTTAGTTTGATATACTCCCGCTTGTTGATTGTTGCTTTTGTTGCCTGATTTTGGCGTGCTATACAAAAAATGTTTAGTGATTCCCTTGTGTAACTTTATGCCAAACCCAGAAGAAACCAGCAGAATACTCTACCTCCACTTAGCAACCTCGCTTTAGCTAGCTCACTACTGGCAGAAATGGCTAGAATTTTTTAAACAACGTAATATTTGCTAGTTCGTTTCTAATGTTAAAAAATGCATGCTTGTTGTAGATGTAACCTAGATCTTAGCTGAGAATGCCGAGACTTAGAGAAAATTAACTCCACCCTCTTATCCTGTCTTTGTGGGAGCTCCAATGAGCTTCAGATTTCTGAACATTCCGAGGGACACAAATTCTCATCACCTCTGGCTGTCATTTTTTACTTTAGCTGAACTTTGGTTCTCATGAGTTTCTTACTTCCCATGGCTGGTCTCTTCCCTGCTCTGCACATATCCAGATAGGAACTCTATCTCCTGTCCCTTATTTCCAAAAAAAAAACTCATATAAGGCCATTTGTGTGTGGGGTGGACTTCGTCTGATGTTTGGGAAACAGAAGGGGTTCATGTTACGGCAAAGTAAACAAGTTAAAACTGAAGATAAGTCACCAGAGTGTTTGCAGGAAAACGCAGGAGGGTGCCTTTTCTTTTAGTGCCTCCGCACTGGGGAGTTTCCATTGGCCACTTTTCTCCCACCATCCGAGTTTCCTGTCTGTTGCCATGGTACTCTGCTCTTTCCTAGTCCACTAGACGTTTGTCTCATTACTCGTGGAATAGGTTAGATTATTGTTTGTCAAATAATCTGTTTTCCTCTCTGTAGGAAGGTGCCTCTTCCTGCAGAAGGTTGAAATATCCCCATTCTGTTGAGCGCAGGAGTGGCTGTGTGGCACACTTTGGCCCATGACACATGGCTGCAGGTGATGTGGATCACGTCTGTGCAGAAGCTTGCCGAGCCAGGACATGGGGCATCAAGTCTTTCTCCTCACCCTGGTGACTGTCAGGGTTCCAGAGAGAAGCAGCTCTTGGAATCTAGGTCCGGAGTGCAGACAGCAGGGAGCTTATGCGCTAAGTGCACTGATTAATTCTAGTAAGATGTCTGGGGTTCTTTTGGATTTTCTTACGTGATTATGTCATCTGTGACTAAAGACAAGTTTTTTTCCTTCCATTCTAATTCGTTGTGTTCTTGCTTTAGTGACTATTTAGAAATGATTTGGAAGCTCCAGGGCAGTGTCAAATAACAATGATGGCAGCAGGCAACTCTAATAACGCTCACAGTCTCAGGGGAGAATTCCATTAAGCCTCCTGCAGCTTTTTGTAGATTTTAAAAAGTCAGATTAAGGAAATTATCTTCTATTCTTAGTTTTCTAGATATTTTTAAACACAAATATAATAAATTTCATCAAATGCCTTTTCTGCAGCGATTGAAATGATCATATTACCTTTATTCTTTAATCTATTAAACTGGTCAATCATAATAATTGATTTTTGAGCGTCAACTTAACCATGCATTGCTGAAATAAAAAGTATTGTTTTATACCTCACTGGATTTGGATTACCATATTTTACTTACGATTTTTGCATTTATATTCATAAAGATATTGGCTGATCTTTGGTATCCCTTGCAATGTCCTCCTTGGTTTCTTATCACATTTTCCATGACCTTATAAAATAAGTTGGAATTCCTTACACCTGGGCTTGGAATTTCTTTCTGCAAGTCTTTGATTTCCTTTGGGTCAGGTTTGATGAATTGTATTTTTCTAGAAATTTGTTTATTTCTAAGTTTTAAATTGGCAAATTACCATAAATTCTTCAACTAACCTTTTATAATTTTGTTAATGTTTGTGGGATCTTTCGTAATGGCTCCCTTTTTTATTCCAGATTCCGATCTTGTGCCTTGTTCTTTCTTAATCAACTTTTCTTCGGAGGTGGAGAGTATATCAGTAATTTCTTGCAGCATAAAAATCACCCTAAAACTTAGTGACTTAAAACAATAATCTTACACAATTCTGTGTGTGGGAATAGGTTCTAGAAGTGGATTCTCTGAGTAGTGCTTACCCAAAGTCTCTCGTGTGGCTGCAGTCAAGATGTCTTCTGAGGCTGTGTTCAAGTGAAGTCTTAACTCAGCCACAGGATCTGCTTCCAAAGTAGCTCACTCACATACCCGGCAAGTGACTGCGATTTGTTGGCAATTGCTAGAGGCCTCTTTTCTTCACCATATGAACCTCTCCATAGGATTGCTTGAGTGTCTTCGCAACAGGGCAGCTGGCTTCCTCCTATAAGGGATCCTGGGAGGTTGGGCAAATTGCCATTTGTTATTCTGGTAGATTCTTATGAACTGGATTGTTTATGAGTGTTCACATCTCTGCATTAATATGCATTTCCCCTCCCTCCCTGCTTATCTGGTCCCAACTTTAGGGCTGTCAGGTCCACAATTACCTCCAAGAGGCAAATATCCCCAGGGATGTTCAAGGGGAGCTCCTCCAGAGGTTTTGAAGCCAGGTGTGAATGTCATTGGCCAGAACAAGTGGTCCCTGGCAATGCTGGTCTCAGAATGCCACCTGCTGTGTGGCCTCTCAGAGAGAGAGAGCTGCTTCCTCCAAGTCAGGCTCTGACTAAGCAAAGCCTCAGTAACAAAGGCCACTGCTTATTATATACTAATCCTGTACCAGACAAGGGCTCACCTCCTACATTCTCACCACATGTGAAAGGAAGTGAGCAACCTAGCCCCCATTACAGATGAGAAAGTGAGGCTAGAAGAGGTCAAAGAACATGTCCAAGGTCGCATGGCTGGTAAATGACAAAGTCTAGAGTTGAATGCAGGTGTGGGTGAGGCAACACCTGTTACAGGTACAGATAAAGACGATGGACAGAGATCAGCACATGCTCTGCCTCACCCTGGTGCCTGAGCCCTGAGAGAGCAAGACAGCCATGGCCTTAGAACTTCCCCCACAGGATCCAGGGCAAGGGTCTTAGGAGAGAAAAGAACACTGCCTTCCCATGCCCCCTGTGTACTGCCCCACAGCAGGTCCCTGGGGTCCAGGAGAAAGCCAGGTCTATAGCAGGGAACCATGAGGCCAATGAATGACTCTTACCTGTTGGCAGACCCTTGTTTAGAGACATAATTGTTCTTCGAGAGAACACCAGCCATCCCAGGTGTTACAGCCGGAATTGTGTCCCCCTCCCAAAAGACATTGAAACCCTAAATTCCACTACCTGTGAAGGTCACCTTATTTGGAAGTAGTGTCTTTGCAGATGATCAAGTTGAGATGAGGTCATTAGGGTGGGCCCTAACTTAATATATCTGTGTCCTTTAATAAAAAGAAAAGTTTAGATGCAGGGATAGATCTCAGATAGGGAGACACGCTCACACAGAGTATGCGCCATGGGAAGATGGAGGCTGAGATCATGCTGATGTAGCCATAAGCCAAGGAATGCTAAAGACTGACAGCAAGCTACTAGAATTTAGGAGCAAGGGCTGGAACAGACCCTTGCTCTCATTCTCAGAAGGAGTCAACTTGTCAATGCCTTGGTTTCAGATTTCTAGCCTCCCAAATGGTGCGGCAATAAATATCTGTGGTTTAGACCACCCAGATTGGGGCACTTTGGTATGGTAGCCCCAGGAAACTAGTAGAGTCCTGAGATGTGGGTCTTCCTCTCAGCCCTTCAGCTGGGTCTGGCTGAGAAACCCCAGTACCCCTGGTGCTACTGCCTAACTTGAAGAGACCCAGCATTGCTGTGCAGTGACAAGGGAGGCCAGAAAGACATGACCATGTCCCAGGGCTGGGTTCTTGCCATATTAAGAAGGGATAAGTGACTCATCTTCCAAACAGAGGGGTCCTGTCCTGAAGTGCCCCCACTGAAGACAAAGAGCCAGATCAAAATCCAATTGCGCTCTCAAGTCTGCTGCAGGAGAGAATGGTGTCCTGTGCTGCTTCAGTGACAATTAGTGTCAGAAGATTAGGTTTATAATGGCCCATTCATTTTCTCCAGTCATCGTTGGTGTCTGGTGGAGAATTGGAATTTTTAATCCCCCATGCTCTAAGTGAATGCACAGTGAACTGTTTTGACAGCTCAGAAACTTTGTTGCAGATTCTTGATGACTTCCCACGTCAGGATCAATTTGCAGCCTTGTTTGTTCTGCTGATTAAGTGCCATCCAATTTTCTGGAGCTAAGATTTCAGAGGATCTGACATCATACATCTGTACCACAGAGGAGTGGAAGATGGGAATGGTCCCTGCAAGACTAGGGTTGAGGTCTGACCTCTAGAACCATTGAAACTGCTGTGAGTCCTCTTATTTTTGCTCCAGGAACAAACAGTACACTCTCTACTAAAAAAATCCATGTCAGTATTTGCCACAATGACAAATCTCTAAAAATGCAGCCTTTGTCCAGAGATTGTTCGAAAAGTCAGTGAGAACATATATACAGCTTCTAGCCTGGGCTGCATCTAGGTAAAGGATAAAGGAAGTTTTAGGATGCTCCCATTGGTTCCGTATAGTTCCCAGCCCTGCAGTTCCCTATTTACAAGACCTCGGCCAGTTACTTATACTACTTAAGTTTCCACATCAGTAATATGGAAATAACAGTAATAGAAACCTGCTAGAGCTGCTGTGAAGACAAAATAAAATATTACATAGATAAGTTATTTGATCAGTCTCTGGAGCACAGTAACCACGAAATGAATGTGAGCTTCGTGCCAAAGCTCCTTATGCAAAAAATTCCTTTCTCCTCTTTCACCTTCTTCATTCATCTCCTTCCTTCATATTCTACGTTCTCGATCCTCTATCAGAGAAAGTCTACGGTACCATCTAATAGAAATACGTATGAGTCACGTGGAATTTTAATTTTTCTACCAGCTATGTTTTAAAAAGTGAAAAGAATCAGGTAAAGTTAATTTTGGCAATGTGCTTTATGTCAAGCAATATATAGTTTATGATTGTTTCAACACGTAATTGACATAAACATTATTAATGGGATAGTTACCTTCTATTTTTCCTACTCATTCTTCAGACTCTGGTGTGTGTGTCACACTCACAGCATATCTCATTTTAGCCTGGCCACATCTTAAGTGCCCAGTTAGCCACGGGAGTTCGGTGGCTAGGATGCTGCTTAGCACCATTCTAGACCTCTCATAGCTTATGATTTCCCTAGAAATTTCCCACCTACTGTACCTTGTTCCCCAGCCTCCTACCCAGTCCCTCCTATCTGTAGCTCAGGAGGTCCCCACCTGCAAGATCAGGAACATCCAAGCCAGCTTGGGGTCAGAAGGACATTAGCGATCTCATTCGGGGGAGAGAGGAGAGAGTGGGCACTTGAAGCCAGACTCTCTAAATTCAGAATTGAGTGACCCGGCTGTGACCTCTGGGCTCCGGCAATGCCTGCTGCCTTCCCCACCGCACCATCTTCCAACTTCCTAAGTGGCTCACCAAGCCCAGGGCTGGAGGCCTCCCTGTGAGTGCAGTTCTCAGAAGGCCCCTGAGTCTATGATTTACCTTCCCCCCCCGATAGACTTGATCAGGGCACCTGTGTGCCCCAGAAGTCTTGCTCAGAGGTCCTCTCACCCTCCCTCTAGGGAGAACCTTGCCTTGCCTTCCTGCCTTGACCCAGACCCAGAAGGAAATATTTGGGGAACACAAGGTCAATGGGCAGGCCCCTGAAGTTATTTTGCACAGCTTTTAAGGTTGCTCACAGACAGACTGCGTTGATTTCCGTGGATTATGTTCTGTGTCCCACAAAGGCTCTTGGCCTTCCAGACTGTGGTCACTGGAGATTGTGCTGGCTGCCCCCTCCCTGGCCTGGCTTCAGCTCAACTTCTAAACTTAGTTAGGGCTTCTAGAAGGCAGGCCATTTGCATTTCTCTTTGAGATGATCAGGCAGGTCAGTAGTTTAATTCACGGCTACCATTTAGTGGCTACAATCAGTGGCTGGCCTTCTGTACTACAAGGTTACAGCCACCTTTCTTCTTGACCAGGACCACCCTCAGATCTGAAAAAGAGGGTTCCCTCACCTGGGATCCCTGCTTAACAGGGCCCCAATCTGGCCCTACCTGGCTGCCCCTCTGAGGCAGCCTCAGTGAGGCAGAAACCTGCAGGGTGGAGGGAGTGTGCCCACCTGAGGCTCACGTACTCAAATCGTTCAACCTGAAAACGTTCTGAGACTCAGAATCCTGGCATTATCTGGACAAACACCTTCTGACCTCTGTCCCAGGCCTACCAGAGTCTCTTTCCACATCCGTTTTCTGAAGGTGCCTGTGAATTCCTAGGCCCAGTGGTGGCTAAGGGGCAGCTGTTTGTCAGGGGTACAGTCAGAATGTGGCCACGTGGGCTGTATAGCCACAAGCATGCATCAAGGCCCCTGCAGTGTGAAGCAGAGCCAGGAGTGGGAAGGAAAGAATGATGGGGGACCCACTCTCTCTGTCATATCCATGTTTCCTGGCAGAACTCCAAGAAATCCAGGAGCTCTGAATCTGAGCCTGGCCTCCAGGTATATTGGAAGGTGTACTTGTCAAGGTGGAGTCCAGAACATGCTCCGCTTCGCACTTTGTCAGCTGAGTTTATGACTTTTAAACATTTAGGCATGGAGTGTGGTCTCCATTTGTGTCCTTGCTCTGGGATCCATCCAAGGTAGGGCTGGGCTACTCCTGGCTCTTGAGGGCAAACTGCCTCGCGTCATGATCCCTGCTCCTCCTCCACCCACATCCATGCGATGGGAACCCATGGTTGTCTGCCATCATCAGGCTGAGCCACTGTGTTCCATGGCAGTGCTTGGCCTGCCTGAGTGGACGCTGGAGTTTCTGCTGGCCCTGCCACTCCATGGCCCAGCTTCTGCTCAAGGTTCCAAACTTAGTTCCAGCTCCTAGAAGGCGGGGCATTTGCATCCCTCTTTGAGATGATCAGGCAGGTCAGTCGGTTAATACGTGGCTACCACTTAGCCAAACAGCATTAACACGCCCCCTTTTACCACATCCTGATCTCCAGGCCTTCGTGTGCAGAGGTGACAAGGAAACATCATGACTCCCTGGTGTGAATAGAGTAGGGGAATCAGCAGCTCCCCTCTGAGGCAGATGCCAAGGCAGGAATAGTTCCCGCAATGGGTGCTGCCTCCCTCTTCGCTTTTATGTGCTTGGTTGGGCAGCTCGCTCTGCAGTCAGATCTGGGGATCAAGAGATGAATAAGACACCATCCCGGCTCTAAATGAATTCATAGTCTAGTGGGTGGCATACGTGCAAAATAGTTACTATCCACTGTAATCAGTGCTGTGATAAAGGTTTGTTCGAAATGCAGGGGAACCTTGTGGAAGGGATGACATACTCAGGATATAGTTTAAAAATAGGAATTTTTAAACTATGTAATAATAAATATTATTTAATATTCTCTTGGTTGCTAGAAATAGAAATCTTGAGCCAGCTTAAGCCAAAGGGTAACCTTGTAACACTAAGAATTGAGGGGAATCATACAAATAGAGGGAATTGTACATCCCAGGTGAAGATGCATCAGCCTTAATGGACAGACTGAAGCAGCAGGAAGATCCCGGCTGCTCTTTCTTTCACCTCCTTCTCAGCAGAGTTGTTTCATGCTTTTCTCTCACTGTAATCTAGTTTTCTCTGTCTTCCAGTTCACATGAAAGGAGCTGACCACTGGTGATAGCTCCAGAATGTATCACCCAGACACAGAGAGCGACCAGGCTGATATTTAAATGTCTTAATTCAAACTTGAAATTCATCAGAAAGGACTGTGGCTCAGTGTAAATCAGATACAGACTGAGATATGTAGCCATCTTGCTCCATTATGGGGCCTATTGTATATACATGACTCCTTTTTTGGAAACATTAAAGATGGAGGGCTAGGTGTGGTGGCTCACTCCTGTAGTAGCAGTGCTTTGGGAAGCTGAGGTGGGAAGATGGCTTGAAACCAGGAATTTGAGACCAGTCTGGACAACACAGTGAGAACTGTTTGTTCTAGTTTAAAAAAAACTTTTTTTTTAAACTAGCTGGGTGTGGTGATATGAACCTGTAGTCCTAGCTGCTCTGGAGACTGAGGCAGGAAGATTGCTCGAGCCCAGGAGTTCAAGGTTGGAATGAGCTGTGATCATGGCCCTGTACTCTAGCCTGGGTGACAGCAAGACCCTATCTCTAAAAAAAACTGAAAAGTTAAAAAATTAAAAGATGGAGGAGAATAAAATCATGCCACCCTCAATTGGAAGCCTTCTTCCAGAAAGATAATAGAAGGTGGTTGAATCAAGTAATAGATGTTCATGCCATTCCACCCCGTGACCTACCAGCATACATGCACACACATGTATGTTCACATGTGCACAAACACACACAGATCCTTTCCTCCCCCACACTCAAAGAGGCCTCTGCTCAATTCTATTCACCAAGATTCTTTTCCCCAGTGGGAGGGAAACTAAGGTCACATCTGGCAATGAATTCCAACGTGATGTCATGCAGTTCACAGTCTTTTCTAAGTTCACAGTCTTTGGAGATTAGCCATTCCTCTACTCTCTTTCTTTTAAAGGTGCTTTGGAAGGATAAAGATGTCAGAGGGAGATCCCCAGAGTTCTGAGACTTGACTCGTGATCGCCATAACCCTTCAGTTTTCTGAGCAGGACATGACAATTAGCTTTAAATTTCACTTCAGCTTCATGAAGAGGATTCCGTGGCAAATTTGACTCTTGCAGCTTGGCAAGGAATACAATTATTTAAGCCTCAGCAGACTCAGATTTCTGTTGACATCCATAAAACTCCTTGCTCAACAGAATTACATGCACCCTGTGCTATTCTCTCTCAATTTTTATGATAGCTATCTTGGAATGAAGCTTGTCTCTCTCCTCGTGTACCATAAGGGCTGCAAGAAGTAACTGAGACATGCCAAAGTCATGGAATATTACCATTGAGTCAAGTCCCAAGACAAGATAAGCAACAGTTTTACTAATTATGAGGATTGCCATCTCTTCAGACAGGGACGGAAGGATGAGCAAATCCTTACCTCTCTCCTCACCACAAGTCATTTCCTCTGACATTCTGGTAGATGAAAATCTCCACTGCTGGTGGAAACTTCTTTATTCGTTAAGTTTCATTTAGTCAACAATAACAAACATGGGCCATGGATAACTTAAAAATGACATTTACTAATATAAGCAACGAGGTTATGACAGGGAGTCCAAGGAAGAACTCAGCAGCCATGCCTTGAGATGGGCAGGGACCTGGAAGAGTCGGGGCTCTTGGTTGAAGGGGTAGTCATGAGTCTTCACCCTGATAGCTCTAAAATGGCTCAGGCAATGGCATTCTGGTATTGAGTCTCTCAATTCAGGATCTAAATGCCTGGCAGAGATTATCTAGTGGAACAAGCATTAGGCTTCCTTTCCAGAAACTTACATAAGTACTAAAAAGACACTATCAAAAACTAAAACTCCAAAAACAAAACAGCTTTCCAAAATACTGCATTCCAAGGGGTCTAGTCTGAAGAATTCTCCTTTTCCAGGGGCTGTGTGTATAAACATGTGCATGCACGTCAGGTGAAAGAGAATCGGCAGAAAATTAGCATGAAGGGGTAACCAGGAGGTGTCAGGAGAGTTTATTGAGAAAAAATGTAAATCAAAGCTGACTTTGGAAATTGGAAAGTATCTCTGGGCAATGCAGAAAGGCCTTGTTGAGCTTGGAGGCCACACATCTGTAATGGTTCTAATCTGCATGGTTATGCAATTTTCTCTCGCATTGCTCAGAAGACAACGTATCGGATTGGAGGAGGCAGGAAGCTGGGTGGATACAAGTCTGTGTTTTTCTCAGCAGGTATGACAGGGAGGAAAGAGGATGAATGCATTGTCAGGGCAACAGACCTCATGGCGCACCGTAGGGTCTAGAGGTCAGGGTGGGAAATGACAAAAGGAGGCTGAAAGTTGAGATGGTCAATAGTCAAATGCCAGTGGTCCTGGTTAGAAAAAAGACAAGTTTTAGTGGGAGTAAGGGAACCTTATGTAAGAGGTAAAAGAGTTCAACAGGCCAAGAAGTGGATAAAAATAAGTAGACTTGTATTTATTTCTAAAACAGTCCTGAATTTCTGTCTCCGACCCTCTAGCCACCCTCTGGCAGACATCGTCAGGCAGACATTCTCAGAATATTCAGCCCACTCTTGAGATTTATCAGTGGGTTCAGGATGATTTACTCACGAGAGTCCAGTTCAGAATTCCATCTCAGGCTCTCCTCTCCTTCCCTGTGGTACATCCCAGCACCCTGAGAGGCTGGTTTGGTCAGAGCTGGTTGCAGTGGTGGAGGCTGTGGTGCCTGCCTTCTGGATCAGTTTGGGCTGACATCTGTGACCTTCACCACTACGGCAACCTTGCCCTTTGTGGCTTTCAGCTAGCTCCAGCCTGGCTCCTGGTTGGACTGGTGGGAGATACAGCAGCATCTTCCCTTGGCCCTGCCAGCTGTATGCGTCTCCTTCAACACCTCCCAAATAGTGAGACTGTATCTTGATTCTTTTACTCTGAAGGGAGGGCAATTTTAAGACACAAAAGACAGAGTCTTCAAGTGCTGTTTCTGTTCATTTATGCCCCACTCAAGACAATGGCAAAGCAGCCACTGGCCCCATTTTCAGCCCTCTATTAAATGTGGGATCTTTCCATGCATCTGAGCAGTCCTGGACCCCAGGGCTTAGTGTCAGTGTCAGGTACAGAGGGACAGAAACAATTGTGTAGACCCCCAGTTTGCAGCCAGGCTCTGCATTGTCACACAACTGAAGGATTGCTTATAGCTGCAGCACAGGGCTGCGTTCTGGCCCCTATTACTGTTCTCCTGGGGCAGAAACAGTAGCTCTTGCTGGTATTCAATCTCAATTCATTTATGTCATTAGAGGCAGGTTTAAGGAATAGGTACAATTCCATCTTTATTATGTCACTCAAACTGTGAAAGAGATTAATCTCTATCATTAACAAAAACATTAAGAGCAAGAAAGAATAATTTGAAGACAAAGAGCGACTTCTCATATAATTTTGGCAAATATTCTATATACTCATCTCTTCTTGCAACATCTATAATTTACCTTTTGAGAAGGCACATGGAGACCTTGGGGTAGCTCCTATCATAGTCTCAGCTCATTTATTCCATCCATTTCACCTGGAGAGAAAATAAACGCATGCAAAAGACTTAAGTCATCTTCATTTTCATCAAGTTCCAAAGCAAGCAAGCATGTACAGTCGGGGCGACGAGGTACAGTTGTCTTTATGAATGTTAGTGAGAATTTGGCCCACAAAGGAGTTCACAACCTCTCAAAGTAGCCCTGTAGCCCATTCCTGGGGAGTTCCCGGTACCAAGCCAAGAGGCACCAGGCCGACACATGCATTCTTTTTCATTTTCTGCCTCCATGGCTGTTCGCTCAGGGCCCTGGGGAACTTTGGCATCATGTTCCGATGTCTTCAATGTCATGGGGAAATGAGAAGGGGCAGTGCTGGGTCACCCTTTCTACTTAGCACACTGTACTCTGTTTCTTAATGCCCTGACTGTGTAGGACACTCCAATCTGTCTTCAGAAGTAATGAGAACAGAGATACAAGTATGCTGCCTTCATAATGGCCCACGGACTTTGAGGGAACTTCTCCCCGGTTGCCCCCCACTCCTTCCTCTAGGAAGCACTTGGAGAAGAAGCATATTTGCCCTGGCCCTCCCTATACCAATCTTCAACTCTCGTTTCTCCCACCCCAAGTTGATTGGATGTGGAGTGAGAAAGGGAGCAAAACAGTTCTGTCCCCTCATTTTTCTATGTGAATCATTCGATTCCATGCCCTTGGAAGTCAGTATTGCAGCAGACGACCTCGGCGCACAATCTACCCATTTGTAAATTCCCTCCAACAATTGTTCTGAGGATTGTTCTCAGGCTATGGAACTGCACCCTGCTCCTCAGCATCCTCAACCCTAAGACTCTAGTTGATGGCTAATGGGGACAGAAATTTGGAAGCTCAGCTCTCTTACTTTAGTTAGGAACAAACTGTGAGCCACAGCTTACTCTCCAGAATTTACCTTTGGGATCAGGTTGAGGTTACCCTTCTGACACATGTAATTGCAATTTTGCTTGGCTAAGAAGCACCTTCCCTGTTCTGCTTTCTCTATCCCCTTGTCAGTTTCTTCTGGGAGTAGGGCAAGAGCTCATCACGGTTTGACTATGACTGTCCCAGTTTTAAAACTGAAAGTTCTAAACCACAGTAACTACCTTGCTGTATCCCCTGTCCCAGGTATACTGGAATTGTTAGTTACTCTACCTGGGAGTACTTTCTTTCTTTCTTTTTTTCTTGAGGCAGAGTCTTGCTCTGTAGCCAGGTGCCTGGCTGGAGTACAGTGGTACAATCTCGGCTCACTGCAACCTCCACCTCCTGGGTTCAACCAATTCTCCTGCCTCAGCCTCCCGAGTAGCTGGGACTACAGGTGCCTGCCACCACTCCCAGCTAACTTTTGTATTTTTTAGTAGAGACGGGATTTCACCATGTTGGCCAGGATGGTCTCGATCTCTTGACCTCGTGATCCACCTGCCTGGGCCTTCCGAAGTGCTGGGATTACAGGCGTGAGCCACCATGCCCAGCCGGGAGTACTTTCTTAATAAACTCCTTGTGCACAAATCTTTGTCTCAGTGTATGCTCTAAAGAAGCTAACCTTGGGCAGTAACTTAGAGTCTGAGAAGGGCTACTGTGAGGCCTGAAGAGAGAAAGAACACAGTGCTTTCTCTGAGGAGACTCACACATGAAAATACCTTGACATATGAATAGCTCAGAGCTGGAGTGCCTCCAGGATGGCAGAATCAAGGGCATATACATTGTAGTGGGTTGACAAAGTGAAGGTGAAAGTCATTGGAGTTGAAGACAGTGAGGATGATGAGTCCTGAGACCAAAAAACCCATCAGGATGTCAAATGTTGCCATTTTTTTCCATAAAGGTGAACATTTCAATAGGAGACAGGTAGTTCACAAGAAGAGGGTCTAAGGTAATATCCAACCCAGAGAAAGCATTCAATAAATATTTGTTGAATGAATGAATGACATTGCAGATAAGGGGAGATTGTGAGGTCAAGGTAAACCTCAAGGAAAGACAGCAGATTTGTCCAGCACTTGAATCTACCTATTGTCGTGACATAGTGTCTTATTCACCCGTCATCCTGGGAATAGGTATAGTTGAGGAGTAATCTATTGTTTAAATAAATGAATTTGTTAGCAATTTCTTAGACACAGTAAAAGCATTTGCAACTTTATCTTCTTGGGTAAGAAATTTCTGAAACAATAGAGTTATGTTAATGTAAATAATCTTATTTCTGGGTCCTATTAATTTTGTAGTTGCAGTCAAGTTGTTCTCAAACTTTGCTCCCACTCCCGTTCAGTATATGGGTGGTTACAAGACCGGATGCTTTGGCTGGACACACAGACTCACTGCATTGATGGCCTTGAAACAGCCTATCTGAGTTAGATAGTGCTGTCAGATGAACTTGTCCCCAAGAGAACAGCAGATGGGGGGAACTATATTTACTTATCTAAATTGAAAATTTGGAATTTGAAGGCTTTACGTGGGTAACCAGACCATTTGAAATAGGCCAGATTCTTCGGTGAATCAAGTGAATCTTGATCATAAAATGCCAAGAGCTCACTGAGGGAATATGAAGACCTCAAGGTACTAGAAACAGAGGTTGCAAACTCTCATAATAAAGATTTTCTGTCTCTGCAATCTGGACATGGATGGCCATTGCATTGCATGGACAAGAAACGGGATCGATTTAATGGAAGCAGGAGGTGAGTTCTGACATGGGATGTCACCTCCATGGCTTGAAGGATGCTGTGTGGCAATAAAATGTCTGAAGATTTTTCTGGTTGGTGGACTCTCTCTTACATTACCTCACTCCAGGAACTTATTCCAGGGAGGAGTGGATTCTGATTAGTACAGCCTGAGCTTCCCTTTCTGCCCTGTAGGGTGGGGAACAATGAAGTGGGAGAGCTACCATCCACTCGAGAAGATTCCCCTTGGAAAGAGTCAGGTTTCTCAGATAGGAGAAGGGGGTTCACCCTGGATTTAGTTAAAAAGGGCCTAGAATTCTAAAGGACAAAAGGAAAGCAATGGGAAACCAGATGAGGAAGAGGCAGCCCAGAGCCAAAAGAGGATGAGACTATACCAGGGACAGGTCAGTGGGGAAAATATATTAAGGAGGTGCTTAAAGATGAGAGACTTAGCAGGGAGACTGGAAAGATAAACTGGGCTACAGAATTTCCAAAGTCTCAGTAATTCCCTGGTGTGTGGGATAGAGGAGGAGTGGCCACAAAACGGAGTAGGAGACGGGGCACACACAGCTCTTCGGGAGATAGAAGTCATGGCTGAAATTAAGCCTGTTTCTGAAGAAATCAAATGCCTTAAATAGCTGCAAGCTGCAGGTGGACCCGGCCCCACATCTTGCTGGAAGGAGCCAGCTGCAGCCACGACTGCCTTGCTTACTACGGCCCTGTTGATGGTACAGTCATGATCACTCCCCTGGATTCTGGCATATGGTTGGTTATTATCCGTAATGTCCCTGCTGTGGTGAATTTTCTCCTCTTCGTCTTTTTTATGAGTATTTTAATGGGAAGTTGTTGGTGGGGGTGCATCCGGCTGAAGTTGAATATGTGTAATTTTAAGGAATATTCCCTTGAGGTGGGAGTTGTGTTGGAAAAAACAAGAGCTTTCAATAGCTCACAACAGCCCAGTGAAACAGGAGGCATTGCTCCTGGTTTATGGAATTGGAAACTGAGTCGGGGGTTAGGAAAACGCTGACAGTGGGAATCAAAGTCTGACCACATGGCACAGAAAGGGCAAATGATTTATTTTTTCAAGGTTGCTCCACTAGTAAGAGAATTGATATTAGAACTGAAGTTTACTATTATTAATTTGCTCACACCCGGTGTCAATATAACCAGGCCAGCTTCATGGGCATTGGTCTGTGAAGGAACACAGGTTCCTGTGCCCCCAAAGGCCCCACATTTGGTTCCATAATCATCTGCTGCCATCTTGAAATTCTGAATAATTTTTTGGCCAGGGGTCCCAAATTTTCATTTTGCCTGAGGCCCTGCAAATTCCGTAGCCAGTTCTATATATACTATATTAGCTGTGTACAAAACAATGTTTAACTTTGATTAATATTTTATTGATCACTTCCACATCTGTACGTATTTACACTCTTATGTAGACACATTCACAATGGCGTAGGTGGGATCACTTTGGAAGATTTCATCTCCAAGGTCTCCCAAGACCCAAAATGAGCAGAGAAATTCCTTCTAGTAGGCCTACGAAGGCTAATTTAAAACGTGCTTTTGCATGAATATTAAGGAACTGTACGATAAGGAATTCACCTCATTTAATCCTTGTTTTCTCTCTTCTGTTTGCTTTCCAATCTATTTCCAGATACATTAGCAAATTTTTCATACTTATAATCAAAACATAGGAACAATGTTATATACCCTTCTAGTTTTACTTATTTTTTCAGACAGGCCTTCTCCCACACTGCAATATTGCTTTCTTAGTTTTTAATTTTAATGACACCGTTGTCTCCCATTGAGATGATCTTACATAATTAATTTTAAAATTATCCTCCTGTGAACATATATCTTCATTTATTACTTTCACAAACTGCAGAGCACTGACTCTATGCCATGCCTGATGGAGGCTGTGTTAGGGACACAAAGATAAAATGTGACCTTGACTCTCACAATTCTTTAGGAGAAATTAGAGCTCAGTGAACACCTTGATTTCTACATTCAGTTAAATTCCTAAGGAGAATTTCCTTGAAGAGAGATTGCTGGATCCAAAAAAAAAAAAAAAAAGCCCAACACTTTTAAGGCATGTTGTCAAATTGCTTCCCAATTCATAGTCCCTCTAGCAATGCACAAAAGTACCTGCTTCACTGAAACCTTGCCAAAATTAATCATTTAAAAACCTCCCACTAATTTAATAGGCATAAAATGATACAAAATTGTTTTCATTAGCATGTGGTTCTTTTGAAACCTCATCCTCAAATCTCAGTAATTGCTTATTTTACCCCTGACTGTTACCTTTATCTACGGGGAGCTCTGACAACCATGACCCCCATTCTTTTCTTCCCATAATGAAATCAGAAGACATATATTTATTTTATTTCATAGAAAATACAGTGTGACCTAGTAAACTTCCTACAACATGTAAAACTCTTCCCTTAAAGGGGAATCCTTTTGCTTCTCTAAAAATTCCATCTAAGGCATTAGTTTCTTCTTATCCTATCCTGAAGTGTCCAGGATCATTCTGAACAGCATCAGCATTTACAAGCATCTTCAAACATTTAAGTTATTGCAATGTGCACTTTGCAACAAGTTCCCACTGCATATTTATAATAGAGGTCAAATGAACGCAACACCCTGTTCAACTTCTTCCTGTTGAATCACAAACTCCCCCAAGGGACACATGGTGCTACTCCACTTCCCATAGAATGGAGCCACGCCCACTAAGTCAGGCATGTGACACAGCTGAGCCAATCATATCCTCACTCCTTGAACAGCTGGGCCAATGGTGGCATGCGGTTCGAGGAGGGCCAATTGCAGTCTTTCCCTGAGATTATTCACACGTTAGCTGGCAGAAGGGAAGCTGCTTTCCTTATGTAGCTCTGTTAAGATGTGAGTGTGGAACTTCCAGCTGACAGGCTCTTGCCCCTTTCCCTGCTCCCCATCCCACCCGTGGGCAGGAGAGAGCGCAGGCTTGGAGTGGAGACCCAAGGGTAGCGTGGTTCCACTGCCAGCTGTGGTGATTTCCAAGGGCTGCCCCCCCACATCCCCTTCCTACACTCTCCCTACATTGTAACCACATACGTTTTTTAAAAATAAATAATTCTGTTTCCTTTTCTCATTCACTTGCAAGTAAGAGTTAATATTTATTCTGAGTCGCGTGGACTTCCCCTGTGAAGTCCAAAGGTGTGAGTTGCTCTCAGACAATGTGAATAAATTTCCATAATTATAAAAATTAAAAGTGAACAGTTTGGTATGTAAAGTCATTCATTCAACACATGTTATGTGGCTGCTATAAACAATTCCAAGCACAAGTCTTGGAGATGGAAACTCCCAACCAGGCCATCGACCACCCAAATGATTTTTTCAATTCATAAAACGTCAAAGTGGACATGAATAAGTTCATTTCATCCTTAGCCTTTCATTTTACCAGTAAAGTGAATCTGGCATAATCAGCGAGGAGCTGGGACTAGAATAGCGAGCTCCTTCTGTAGCATTATGCTGAAATCAGGCCCTGGGAAATGGAGATTCTAACTGTTAGATGTAAACACCTGGGCCAGCCGCCTGGGATCAAGATAGATGGGAAATAACTATTGTCTGTGTAGTTCTTGTATCAGGAACAAGCATTTGGGGCTGGGATTATTTTTAGCAGAGGCACTGGTTTTCACATAAATAGTACATGTCGTTGTCAAAGGCCTCATCTTCCTATTCTCTGGAGTCATCTGCTTCTACACTCCCGCCTTCACACGTTGTTCGGAAGTGTAAATAACAGCTGCCAGGCTGGAACAGCTTCTTTCTTTCTCTATGGCAGTGTGAGGTGGGGGCTTTGCCCACTCACTCTCCCAACGTCCCTTCACAGTTACATCCAGAGCACGGGACGGCATCCCCCTGGACAAGCTGGTCCTATTTGTACTGGAGAGGCAGTGTGTATGAGGTATATGAGCCACCACACCAGGGCTAAGGTTGGCGTATAGCACAGGAAGAAGGAAGGAAAAATATTCTTGGAAAGCAAAGCCCCTTAAGCCGAGTGATAATTCCCTTCTCTAGGGCTGAGCCCCTTCTCTGTTTTTTTGAGAAGTCAGGCTCTTCCAGAAGAGCCTTGGGACATTGGGGCAGGGGGTGGCTGACCAGGGGTGCTCAGACATTGTGCCGATTGGATCATTTGTCTCAGTCCTGACTTACTTCCAGGCCTACTCACTGGAGGAAGAGGTTGTCATCAGAATAGATGAGGGAATGTGTGGGCTTCAGGCTCAGAACCCACCTAACTCAGGCCAACTCAGAGGACTTTGTGAAAATGCAAGGACCTTTGTTTCTCTCCCAAAGTTCTCATTGACTGTGCCTTATTTTTCCTCAATGAAAAGTTGGAAATGAGAGGGGACTGGGGACTTGTTTTGGAGGATGGCAGAGAAGAAAGGTTCGGGGAGACCACACTTTCAACCCAAGGGAGGATCCAACAATAAGGGGTTGGTTAAGTAACAGACACCTTATCAATCTGTGGCAACAAGGAAAATGCTGGGCAGTATTAAGAAGAAAGGCATGCTGTAATTTGATTGGGATGATACAGAAAGGAATGATTATAAAGGGTTAACTTCGAGGAGGAAGATTCCAGTTTACTCATTTCTGTTCGTTTTATTCTGTTTTCCAAACCATCTGTCTTCCTGTTTGCCAACCTTGACAAGGGGCTTTGCCCTATTTCTTGCTTTCCAAAATGTTCTTTCCCCAATGATGGCTGGCTTCTCCCATCCTCAAAAGACACCTGCTCAGAGAGCCTTCCCCAAACACCAATTAACAATATGTCCCCCTGCACTAATCCAGACATTTCCAGTTTAAAACCCAGCAAATAAAAAACAAAAAACATCAGAAAAATTGGACTAAAATTAATTTTAAAGTAGATACTTGGGAGAAGATATCCCGACTTTCAGCTGGGATAGACAGCATATACCAGCACACGTCAGCATAAGAACGTGGCTTTTTTGTACGTTTTGAATGTAAGAATTTTGTTTTTTTTTTTGCAAGCAGTGGTGATTGTTAGACCAGGGTGATATAGGGAGCGTGGATGTTATTCTTAGGGATGATTGAAATACAGCATTGTGATTCTATAACTTAATGTGATATATTGTTACCAGATGATTGATTCATCCTCATAATTTCACAGCCTGCCACTTGTCTGGACTAATTTATGTTACCTATATGGTAACGTGAAATAGGAAGAGGCTTTTGCCTTCCAGATGGATGAAGCCAACGTGGTCACGAATGATGAGCTGTTGGTGGTCTGAGGTCCATTCACTCAGTAAATGATTATTGAATCTTTATTCTTGAGTGAACACTATTGATCAGAGCGGGAATGTGTTGTACTGGAGAAAGAGAAAGAGTTAAGGTTAGTTAATATCACTGACATTGTTTAAGGTACTAATGTAAAGAAATAATATAGAAATGTATGGGATCCTGGAGAGGACACCAGCAGAACTGGAGAAAGGTTTCACTCTCAGGGCCACAGAGGAGGGGTCAACACGGGATGTCTGCTCAAGTCAAGTCTAGGTTTTGGGAAAGGCTGAAATAGGCGTATGTTACTCATAGTTATTCCCTGGCAATGGAGCGCTCTTCATGCTCATAGGAAGAACGCATGGAGATTCAGTAAAGTGTAATAAATGGTGAGGTAATAGGTGGCCTATTTAATTTCACCTCGGGGTATGCAGAGATTGGGAATCTGGGGTACCCCAGTAAGTCACGAGCTTCACCTCCATGTTGCCTTGCCTGTTCTAGTTGTTGCCATCACTGTGTGGAGAGAAAGTTGAATGGAGGAACAAATGGTGGGTCATTCTCGTGGATAAACTGAGCAGCCTGCTGTCAGATTCCTTTCTCCTTTGCTTGCCATTTCCCAGAAGGTTTGATTCCTCCCAGAGAATGAGAAAGGGAGTTCAACAGGAAGTTAACAGTGACTGTATCCTGGGCACTGTGGTGGGTGCTGGGGATTGGTTGGTGAATTCAGGCCCTACTCCAGGGAGCTTACAGTCAAGTAGCAGAGACAGGGAGAAAATAGCCCATTTCAACAGTGTGAGAAGTGGTTCAAGGGAGTGGAAGGAGGGTAATGAGGGACCTCACATGAGTGACCCATACTGAGCTTTCAGGTGCTGAGGAAAGCTTCTTGATTTTAGCTAGGGTCATTTTAGCTAGGCCCTGAAGGACAGCTGTGATCTAGAGGGTGGAGGAGAAGAGGGTAGTCCAGGGAATAGGATTCACATGTGCCAGGGTCCCAGGTTAAGAGAAGAGATGTGCGTTTAGGGAACTGGATGGGGTCAAGCGGTTGGAGCATGCTGGCCAAGGAGAGGAGTGAGATGATCCAGGAGAAGTGGGTAAGGGCCAGACATTGAAGGGATCCCATCCACAGAATTGATGGCAAAGAGTCGGTAGAGAGGGAGAGGCTGGGACTATGAAGGACAGTGGTATTCAGGAGGGGCAGATACAGAGGCTAAGACCTGGAGCAGAGGTGCAGGTTGGAGCCCACTTGGGAGAGAAAGTTCCTCATTGTGACAAGGATGGTCATGGAGGCAGTTAACCTGGAAAGTGCTAGGGCCATTAAGGCTGATGGCACGCCTGGCTGGTGACTCCTTCCTCTCTGAAGTCAGGGGTGATGCATCCGGCTGAAAATGAAGTTGGAGGCAGACAGGAGGGTCTGGGAGAAACTCAGGGGTGGGCATGGAATTGGAATCAGAGCTCTTAAGGAAGATAAATAAGGATTCCTGGGCAAGTCTGAGTCTCAGTTGTGGCTTATGACTACATATTTACAGGGGCACAATTCCATGTGATTATGCAACATTCTCTAGGAGTAAAGGACAGCAGGGATTGTGGGCAAAGATTCAGGGCTGGTGTTTTGGTGGGCGCATGTGACAGAAAGCCCGGGAATGCCAGGTAAAGAGGACATCTTGAGCATACACATTTACTGTTGCTCAATTGGGGGCGGGGGGAGTGGGGGAGAGTTTAAACAGACTTTTTAAAAAGCCGACAAGCACAGAAGACATCAGTGACAAAACCCTGAAAGCTGAAAAGCTGATGTAAAGGGGCTGACGTAGCCTTTGATTGTTCCAGCAGAAGACTGGAGGTCCGTTATCTGAAGAGAGTAAAAGGAAGGTATTTGGACTGTAGTGAAACAAGCAGAGCTGAGAGTGAGAGGATCAAACTGGAAGTAGTGAGATTAAGTAAGGCAGAAACCCTCAGACTTCTGTTCCTGGGCTCACAGATGCTGACAGCCTGACCTTTGTCCTCTTGCTGAGAGTCAGAAGACCAGCCAGGAGGAATGGCATAAAGGTGCTGGCAACAGGGCTGTCCAGTGGAGCAAACCAGCCAGACTGTTATAAGGTGAAACTCGTTCCAGCAAAGTGCTTAGAGCATCAGTCAGCCTATTGCCCCCACTTTTAAATATGAGCAGGCAGTCATGAGATACCAGATACCCGAGGAAGCATGCCAACATAAAATATAGGGACTAAAATACTAAAATAAACATGGCAAAGAAAGAATGCAAGGAAACTGAAGGAGGCCAAGACCTACAAGAGAGAAAAAAAGAAAGCGAACATTATCTACCGTTAAGGTCTTTAGAGAAGAAGGGAAGATATTGCAGCCATGAAATGAGAATAAAAGAGAGGAGAAAGCCAAGAGATAGAAAGGCCTGGTATTCAGGGGCCTGGACCGTGGGAAAGAAATGGAGGGATTCCTAGGAGGCTGGTTAGCTGTGATCCCAGGGTAATAGCTATGACCCAGGTGAGGAGGACATGCAGCCCAGGGTCCAGATTATCACGACATTTTTTTTTCCTAAGGAGTTGCAATTGATAGACCTGAAGTATCTAAATATATTGAAATTTTGGAACATTTAGAATTGCTTTAGTGATGAATACAGAAAAAGTTAGGGAGGAAAGTTAAAGATGAATTTCAGGCATATTTTGCAGGAAAGACTCAGTCTGAGCAGCACTTGCATTCTCATAATTGTGTAAACACTAAATGTTGAACTAAGCTAAATTACTGTAAAAGTAAATTAGAGAGTGGAGAGCCAGAAGGAACACTTGCGTGGGGCGGGAGATTAGGAGGGAGAATGAAAATGAAAGAGAGTTAAATTCTCATTTTCCGTAGACAAGCCTAAGATGAAAAAATGAAGAATAAATAAGTGTATTCTGTAAAGACACGGGGATAAATACCCAAAGAATGAGCTAACAGAATTAAAACTGCTTGCCTATCTAAGGAGTGGAGGATTGTGTGGTAATGGGCAGTCATTTTCATTACTAGTCAAATAAGAATCTGGTTATTTCCGGTGGCTCAAGCCTGTAATCCCAGCACTTTGGGAGGCCGAGGTGGGTGGATCACGAGGTCAAGAGATTGAGACCATCCTGGTCAACATGGTGAAACCCCGTCTCTACTAAAAAAAGAAAAATACAAAAACTTAGCTGGGCATGGTGGCATGTGCCTGTAATCCCAGCTACTCGGGAGGCTGAGGCAGGAGAATTGCCTGAACCCAGGAGGCGGAGGTTGCGGTGAGCCGAGATCGCGCCATTGCACTCCAGCCTGGGTAACAAGAGTGAAACTCCGTCTCAAAAAAAAAAAAAAATCTGGTTATTTCAATTATGTGCATATATAGCTAAAGAACACTAAAGGGAAAAAGAAAATGACAGGAAAGCGTGGGTATTGGAAAGAGGGGTGTCAGAGTGACAGATCATGGAGCTCAGGCAGAATAAGAAAATGAAGAAAGAAGATTGATGGATAAGGACGGGGAAGGGAAGCAGTTCAGAACGAAGAAAATGGCATTAGGAGAAAGGGCTTGTGCGGAGTGGTCAGAGGCAGCCTGGGGGAAAGTCTTAAAGACTTCCTATTTTGCTATTTCCTATTTTGTCTCCGTTCTTTTTACGTTACCATTCTAGGTGACTCCATTATCTTAGGAAGTTTTCCAAACAGTGAAATTTAGGGTTACAATGTTAGTAATCAACCTCAGTCAACCAATCAGATGAAGGCTGTCAGAATTGCTATTTTTTTTGAGACAGAGTCTCACTTTGTCACCAGGCGCCAGGCTGGAGTGCAGTGGCACAATCTCCACTCACTGCAACTTCTGCCTCCCAGGTTCAAGTGATTCTCCTGCCTCAGCCTCCCAAGTAGCTGGGACTACAGGCGCACACCACCATGCCCAGCTAATTTTTGTATTTTTAGTAGAGATGGTGTTTCACCATGTTGGCCAGGATGGTCCTGATCTCTTGAACTTGTGATCTGCCTGCCTCAGCCTCTCTCAGTGCTGGGATTACAGGCTTGAGCCACCGCGCCCAGCCCAGAGTGGCTCTTCTTGATAAGAAAGTCCAGAAAGGCCTATTCTGATGATGTAAAGACTCTCAGAAGTTTGGTCCTCCATGGTGACTTTGTAATCTATGAATTTGTCTAGACCACACTACATTGCCTAGAACTGGCTTTCTTACACATTACTAGCTAGAGCAGTCACAAGGGAGACTCTCGAGAGGCTTGGAGGGCACAAGGGAAGCAGCAAGCACTTTGTAATCTGCACACGTGTTAATGAGCTGCAGATTCACACATAGGTGTGGTAAAGTAGCTAGGTGTGCGATTGCTCTGCCTTCCCCTGGACTCTCCTTCAGCTTCTTCAGCTCCTGGGCAGGGTACAAGTATCTCCATGAACCTCGGGCCCTGGCTTCTGCAGGAACCCAGGCACCCGTACCCTCAAGGTGAGAGACCATTCTAGTTTGTCCTGGTGAGTTCTTGCTAATGTTCATGGACTCCAGCCTCCCCATGACCTTCCCTTTCTGATTGCTTACCCTGTGAGCTTCTCACTTGAGCATCAGATGTGGAAAAAACAACCTTAGAGACAGTACTTAACCAACTCCCTGTTATGGACTGAAGGTTTGTGTTTTCCCATCTCTAAATTCACATATTGAAGCTGTAACCTGCAATGTGACTATATTTGGAGATAGGGCCTCTAAGAAGATAACTAAGGTTAAAAAAGTTTATAAATGTGGAGCCCTAGTCTGACAGATTTCCCGTACTTACAAGAAGAGACACAAGAGTGATTTTCTTTCTCGCTCTCTCTCTCTCTCCATGCACACACAGAGGAAAGGCCATGTGAGGACACAGCAATAAGGCAGCCATTTACAAGCCACATGAAGGCCTCTACCAAAACCCAAATTTGCCAGCACCTTGATCAAGGGTTTCCAGCCTCCAGAACTGTGAGAAATAAATGTCCGTTGTTTAAGCCATTCAGTCTCTGGAATTTTATGACAGCAGCCCTAGCTAATTAATACACGCCCCAGTCGTGCAAGCCAATACCCTTTAGCAAATCTACCATCTATCTATCTATCTATCTATCTATCTATCTATCTATCTATCTAATCTATCAATGATATACTTCTTTTTCTTTTTAAATTTTTTATTGGATTTTAGGTTTTGCGGTACATGAGCAGAGCATGCAAGACAGTTGCGTAGGAACACACATGGCAGTGTGCCTTTCTTTCCTTCTCCCCTTCACGCATATTTGGCATTTCTCCCCAGGCTATCCCTCCCCACCTCCCCCTCCCACTGGCCCTCCCCTTTTCCCCCCAATAGACCCCAGTGTTTAGTACTCCCCTTTCTGTGTCCATGTGTTCTCATTTTTCATCACCCGCCTATGAGTGAGAATATGCGGTGTTTCATTTTCTGTTCTTGTGTCAGTTTGCTGAGGATGACGTTCTCCAGATTCATCCATGTCCCTACAAACGACACAAACTCATCATTTCTGATTGCTGCATAATATTCCATGGTGTATATGTGCCACATTTTTCCAATCCAGTCTATTATCAATGGGCATTTGGGTTGATTCCAGGTCTTTGCTATTGTAAACAGTGCTGCAATGAACATTCGTGTACATGTGTCCTTATAGTAGAATGATTTATAGTCTTTTGGATATATACCCAGTAATGGGATTGCTGGGTCAAATGGAATTTCTATTTCTAAGGCCTTGAGGAATCGCCACACTGTCTTCCACAATGGTTGAACTAATTTACACTCCCAGCAACAGTGTAAAAGTGTTCCTTTTTCTCCACATCCTCTCCAGCATCTGTTGTCTCCAGATTTTTTAATGATCTCCATTCTAACTGGCGTGAGATGGTATCTCAATGTGGTTTTGATTTGCATCTCTCTGATGACCAGTGACGATGAGCATTTTTTCACATGATTGTTGGTCTCATATATGTCTTCTTTCGTAAAGTGTCTGTTCATATCCTTTGCCCACTTTTGAATGGGCTTGTTTGTTTTTTTCCTGTAAATCCGTTTGAGTTCTTTGTAAATTCTGGATATCAGCCCTTTGTCAGATGGGTAAACTGCAAACATTTTTTCCCATTCTGTTGGTTGCCGATCCACTCTAGTGACTGTTTCTTTTGCTGTGCAGAAGCTGTGGAGTTTCATTAGGTCCCATTTGTCTATTTTGGCTTTTGTTGCCAATGCTTTTGGTGTTTTGTTCATGAAGTCCTTGCCTACTCCTATGTCCTGGATAGTTTTGCCTAGATTTCCTTCTAGGGTTTTTATGGTGCCAGGTCTTATGTTTAAGTCTTTAATCCATCTGGAGTTAATTTTAGTGTAAGGTGTCAGGAAGGGGTCCAGTTTCTGCTTTCTGCACATGGCTAGCCAGTTTTCCCAACACCATTTGTTAAACAGGGAATCCTTTCCCCCTTGCTTGTTTTTGTCAGGTTTATCAAAGATTGTATAGTTGTAGATATGTTGTGTGGCCTCCAGTGCCTCTGTTTTGTTCCATTGGTGTATATCTCTGTTTTGGTACCAGTACCATGCTGTATTGATTACTGTAGCCTTGTAGTATAGTTTGAAATCTGGTAGTGTGATGCCCCCCGCTGTGTTCTTTTTGCTTAGAATTGACTTGGCTATGCGGGCTCTCTTTTGGTTCCATATGAAGTTCATGGTGGTTTTTTCCAGTTGTGTGAAGAAAGTCAATGGTAGCTTGATGGGGATAGCGTTGATTCTGTAAATTACTTTGGTCAGTATAGCCATTTTCACGATATTAATTCTTCCTTACCATGAACATGGAATGTTTCTCCATCTGTTTGTGTCCTCTCTGATTTCGTTGAGCAGTGGTTTGTAGTTCTCCTTGAAGAGGTCCCTTACGTTCCTTGTGAGTTGTATTCCAAGGTATTTTATTTTTTTTGTAGCAATTGCGAATGGCAGTTCGTTCTTGATTTGGCTTTCTTTAAGTCTGTTATTGGTGTAGACGAGTGCTTGTGATTTTTGCACATTGATTTTATATCCTGAGACTTTGCTGAAGTTGCTTATCAGTTTCAGGAGTTTTGGGGCTGAGGCGATGGGGTCTTTTAGGTATACTATCATGTCGTCTGCAAATAGAGACAATTTGGCTTCCACCTTTCCTATTTGAATACCCTTTATTTCTTTTTCTTGCCTGATTGCTCTGGCTAGAACTTCCAGAACTATATTGAATAGGAATGGTGAAAGAGGGCATCCTTGTCTAGTGCCAGATTTCAAAGGGAATGCTTCCAGTTTTTGCCCATTCAGTATGATATTGGCTGTTGGTTTGTCATAAATAGCTTTTATTACTTTGAGATACTTTCCATTGATACCGAGTTTATTGAGGGTTTTTAGCATAAAGGGCTGTTGAATTTTGTCAAATGCCTTCTCTGCGTCAATTGAGATAATCATGTGGTTTTTGTTTTTGGTTCTGTTTATGTGGTGAATTACGTTTATAGACTTGCGTTTGTTGAACCAGCCTTGCATCCCCGGGATGAATCCTACTTGATCATGGTGAATAAGTTTTTTGATTTGCTGTTGCATTTGGCTTGCCAATATTTTATTGAAGATTTTTGCATCTATGTTCATCATGGATATTGGCCTGAAGTTTTCTTTTCTTGTTGGGTCTCTGCCGGGTTTTGGTATCAGGATGATGTTGGTCTCGTAAAATGATTTGGGAAGTATTCCCTCTTTTTGGATTGTTTGAAATAGTTTTAGAAGGAATGGTACCAGCTCCTCCTTGTGTGTCTGGTAGAATTCGGCTGTGAACCCGTCTGGACCTGGGCTATTTCTGTGTGGTAGGCTCTTAATTGCTGCCTCGACTTCTGCCCTTGTTATTGGTCTATTCATAGTTTCAGCTTCCTCCTGGTTTAGGCTTGGGAGGACACAGGAGTCCAGGAATTTATCCATTTCTTCCAGGTTTACTAGTTTATGCACATAGAGTTGTTTGTAATATTCTCTGATGATGGTTTGAATTTCTGTGGAATCTGTGGTGATTTCCCCTTTATCATTTTTTATTGCATCTATTTGGTTGTTCTATCTCTTATTTTTAATCAATCTGGCTAGTGGTCTGTCTATTTTGTTGATCTTTTCAAAAACCAGCTCTTGGATTTATTGATTTTTTGAAGGGTTTTTCGTGTCTCAATCTCCTTCAGTTCAGCTCTGATCTTAGTTATTTCTTGTCTTCTGCTGGGTTTTGAGTTTTTTTGGTCTTGCTCCTCTAGCTCTTTCAATTTTGACGATAGGGTGTCAATTTTGGATCTCTCCATTCTCCTCATATGGGCACTTATTGCTATACACTTTCCTCTAGAGACTGCTTTAAATGTGTCCCAGAGGTTCTGGCATGTTGTGTCTTCGTTCTCATTGGTTTCGAAGAACTTCTTTATTTCTGACTTCATTTCATTGTTTACCTAGTCAACATTCAAGAGCCAGTTGTTCATTTTCCATGAAGCTGTGCGGTTCTGGGTCGGTTTCTGTATTCTGAGTTCTAACTTGATTGCACTATGGTCTGAGAGGCTGTTTGTTATGATTTCAGTTGTTTTGCATTTGTTGAGCAGTGCTTTACTTCCGATTATGTGGTCAATTTTTGAGTAGGTGTGATGTGGTGCTGAGAAGAATGTATATTCTGTGGATTTGGGGTGGAGAGTTCTGTAAATATCTATCAGGTTTGCTTGCTCCAGGTCTGAGTTCAAGCCCTGGATATCCTTGTTGATTTTCTGTCTGGTTGATCTGTCTAGTATTGACAGTGGAGTGTTAAAGTCTCCCACTATTATTGTGTGGGAGTCTAAGTCCTTTTGTAAGTCATTAAGAACTTGCCTTATGTATCTGGGTGCTCCTGCATTGGGTCCATATATGTTTAGGATCGTTAGCTCTTCTTGTTGTATCGATCCTTTTACCATTATGTAATGGCCTTCTTTGTCTCTTTTGATCTTTGTTGCTTTAAAGTCTATTTTATCAGAGACGAGTATTGCAACTCCTGCTTTTTTTTGCTCTCCATTTGCTTGGTAAATCTTCCTCCATCCCTTTATTTTGAGCCTTTGTGTATCCTTGCATGTGAGATGGGTTTCCTGGATACAGCACACTGCTGGGTTTTGGATTTTTATCCAATTTGCCAGTCTGTGTCTTTTGATTGGTGCATTTAGCCCATTTACATTTAGGGTTAATATTGTTATGTGTGAATTTGATACTGCCATTTTGATGCTAAGTGGCTGTTTTGCCCATTAGTTGTTGTAGATTCTTCATTATGTTGATGCTCTTTAGCATTTAGTGTGATTTTGGAATGGCCGGTACTGGTTGTTCCTTTCTATGTGTAGTGCCTCTTTTAGGAGCTCTTGTAAAGCAGGCCTGGTGGAGACAAAATCTCTGAGTACTTGCTTGTTCACAAAGGATTTTATTTTTCCTTCACTTCTGAAGCTCAGTTTGGCTGGATATGAAATTCTGGGTTGAAAGTTCTTTTCTTTAAGGATGTTGAATATTGGCCCCCACTCTCTTCTGGCTTGTAGTGTTTCTGCCGAGAGATCTGCTGTGAGTCTGATGGGCTTCCCTTTGTGGGTAACTCGACCTTTCTCTCTGGCTGCCCTTAGTATTTTCTCCTTTATTTCAACCTTATTGAGTCTGACGATTATGTGCCTTGGGGTTGTTCTTCTTGCAGAATATCTTTGTGGTGTTCTCTGTATTTCCTGCATTTGAGTGTTGGCCTGTCTTGCTAGGTAGGGGAAGTTTTCCTGGATGATGTCCTGAAGAGTATTTTCCAGCTTGGATTCATTCTCTTCATCCCCTTCTGGTACACCTATCAAACGTAGGTTAGGTCTTTTCACATAGTCCCACATTTCTTGGAGACTTTGTTCATTCCTTTTTGCGCTTTTTTCTCTAATCTTGGTTTCTCATTTCATTTCATTGAGTTGGTCTTCGTCTTCAGATATTCTTTCTTCTGCTTGGTCAATTCGGCTATTGAAACTTGTGCATGCTTCGCGAAGTTCTCGTATTGTGTTTTTCAGCTCCTTTAATTCATTCATATTCCTAAGTTATCCATTCTTGTTATCATTTCCTCATATCTTTTTTCAAGTTCCTTAGTTTCTTTGCATTGATTTCATACATGTTCTTTTAGCTCACAAAAGTTTCTCATTATCCACCTTCTGAAGTCTAATTCCATCATTTCGTCACAGTCATTCTCTGTCCAGCTTTGTTCCCTTGCTGGTGAGGAGTTTTGGTCCTTTCTAGGAAGGGAGGTGTTCTGGTTTCGGGTGTTTTCCTCCTTTTTTCGCTGGTTTCTTTCCATCTTTGTGGGTTTATCCGCTTGTCGTCTGCGTAGTTCCTGACTTTTCGATTGGGTCTCTGAGTGGACACCCAGATTGTTGATGATGAAGTATTTCTGTTACTTGGTTTTCCTTCTACCAGCCTAGCCCCTTCGCTGTACGACTGCTGAGGTCCACTCCAGGCCCTGCTTGTCTGGGGTGCACCTCTAGCAGCTGTGGCACAGTGAGGGATGCTACCAGTTTCTTTTTCTGCTATCTTTGTCTCAGGATGATGCCTGCCAAATGTCAGTCTTTGGATATAGAGGGGTCAGGGATCTGCTTGAGGAGACAGTCTGTACTTTATAGGAGCTCAATTGTTGAGCTGTGAGCTCTGTTGTTCATTCAGGGCGGTTAGGCTGCTATGTTTGATTCTGCTGCAACAGAGCTCATTAAAAAAAACCCTTTTTTTCTCAAATGCTCTGTGTTGGGGGGTTCGGGCTTTATTTTTGGATATCCGTTGAGGTGTCCTGCCCAGCTAGGAGGCAGACTAGCCACTGTTTGCCTGTCAAGGCTCCGCCCTGCTGTTGTGTGATTCGCCCTGTTCCTGCAGGCTCTGCTGTGGTCTCCGCCACGCCCTGCGGTGGAGTCTCTTCGTTGTAGCATGTTGCCTCGGCAACGGCAGGCTGCGCCAGCAGTAGGCGTGTATCTCAGTAGGGACAGGTTGCCTCGGCAACGGCAGGCTGCGTCAGCAGTGGGCATGTATCTCAGTAGGGATGGGTTGCCTCGGTAACGGCTGGCTGCATCAGCAGTGGGCGTGTATCTCAGTTGGGGCACGTTGCCTGGGTAGTGGTGGACGCCCCTCCCCCACAGAGCGTCTCGGACCGTCTGCTCAGGATAGTTTGAAATCACGGTTTTGTTCGTCCCACTAGGTACCCCTAACGCTCTGTCCCTGCAATCCCCTGGGCTGGCCTACTGTCCAAGTCTCATTCAGTCTCAAGTCCACCCCTCTCAAGTCTAAGGTTGCCGGTTCAACAGGGCACCTGGACAAGCGCGCCCTGTGGGGATTGCTGGGTAGGGCCGGCCGCCGCTTCCCTGGTTGCCGGCTTCGCCAGGCAGACCTACTGCCTGGCGTCCCGTGTCTTTTTTATACTTGGGAGTTTCCCCATTCTGTGGGCAAGAAAGATCAGTCTGGAAATGCCGCTCCGACTCACCTCTTTGCGGATTCAACGAGAACTCCAATCCTGGGTTGTTCTCACAGCGCCATCTTGAGTCCTCCCGATATACTTTTTTTTCTTATGAGACAGAGTCTCGTTCTGTCACTGGGCTGGAGTGCAGTGGTACAATCTCACCTCTACCTCCCAGGTTCAAGTGATTCTCCTGCCTCAGCCTCCTGAGTAGCTGGGACTACAGGCACGAGCCACCATGCCCAGCGGATTTTTGTATTTTTAGTAGAGATGGGGTTTCACCATGTTGGCCAGAATAATCTTGATCTCTTGACCTCATGATCTGCCCACCTCAGCCTCCTAAAGTGTTGGGATTACAGGTGTGAGCCACTGTACCCGGCCTCAATGAGATACTCGTGTCCTAGTGATTCTGTTACTCTGGTTGAACTCTTACTGATATCACCTCCCGGGTAGAAGAATGACCTCCAAAGATAACCAGTTCCTAATTCCTAAACCTGTGAATGTTAAGGGATTCATAAGATGTGATTAAATTAAGGATTGTGAGCTGTGGAGATGATCCTGGATTAGCTGGTGTGTCCTAAATGTAATCACAAGTGTTCTTACAAGAATGAGGCTGGGGGAGATTTGGCAATCTAGAAGAAGACAATGTGACCACTGAAGCCGGAGGCTGTGCTGCTGGCTTTGCAGATGCAGGAAGTGGACATTGGCCAAGGCATGCAAAAAATGCAGCCCTAGAACCTGGATGAGAGAAGAAAATCGGTTCTCCACTGGAGCCTCCAGAGGGAACATCTTGATTTCAGCTAAATGTAACTGGTTTTGCACTTCCCATCTCCAGAACTGTAAGACAATAAATGTGTTTTGTTTTAAGACATCAAGTTTGTGACAATTTGTTACCGCAAACTAATACAGACTGTAATATGTTATAACTCATAAGTTATAAATAAAATAGAAATCCATGAGTTCATTTTAATAGTAGATAAGTGGAGAGACAGATGATAGATAAATAATAATAGAATGAAAGAATAAATGAATGTCAGGTAGAGGAGAGGGAGGGCTCTTTTTACAGTAAAAAGTTGACTTGGCTGGGCACGGTGGCTCACACCTATAATTCAAGCACTTTGGGAGGCCAAGGTGGGTGAATCACAAGGTCAGGAGATCGAGACCATCCTGGTCAACATGGTGAAACCCCGTCTCTACTAAAAATACAAACATTAGCTGGGCATGGTGGTGTGTCCCTGTAGTCCCAGCTACTCGGGAGACTGAAGCAGGAGAATTGCTTGAACCCAGGAGGTGGCGGTTGCGTTAAGCCGAGATCACGCCATTGCACTCCAGCCTGGGTGACAAGAGTGAAACTCAAAAAAAAAAAAAAAGAAAAAAAGAAAAAAGTTGACTAATACATGTGGAAGGAGTGGTGAAAAATCATCATTCTGAAATCAATGTGTGAAGATTGGCTTAGGTGAATGCTAAATTTAGGTGAAAATAGTGAGAATCAAGAGAAATCGTAACTGTGCCACTTAGTAAACATGTTGGTCAACTGGTCAAAATTAGTATCACCAACGAGAGCAGATGGACATTGTGGACCTCCAGATGTGCTATCCTGAGTAAAACAAACAATCGCTTTCGTAGTACCATCTGGGGGTGCAAAACCTGTACTTAATGATGAGAAAACATCAGACAAAACCAGCTAGAGGAATATATTATGAAAGAACTGACTTTAGCTTTTAAAAAATGTCAGTGACATGCAGTACAACAGAAAGTTATGGAACTGAGATTACAGAAGACTAAAGAGAAATGGTAAGTAAATGCAACATGTAACTCTGTCCTGGATCCTGTTTTGAGGAAGAGGAGTGCTGTTATTAGAGACATAAAATATTATTAAGAATATTATTGGGACAAAGAAATAATTGGGAAATGGATGGTAGATTAGGCGAAATCATATCATCTGTGTTACATTGAATGTCAGTGTTGTGGTTAAATAAAAGACTAACCTTATTAGGAAATACTAAAATTGTAAGAGGAAAAGCTGTATGCCTTCAACCTGGGAGAAAATGTTTTCAACAGATACTGGGGGAAAGGTTAGTATTCTCAAAAATCATTGAGAAAAAACAGTCTTATAGAAAAATGATCATAGTGGCTCACGCCTGTAATCCCAGCACTTTGGGAGGCCGAGGCGGGTGGATCACAAGGTCAAGAGATCGAGACCATCCTGGTCAACATGGTGAAACCCTGTCTCCACTAAAGATACAAAAAATTAGCTGGGCACGGTGGCGCGTGCCTGTAATCCCAGCTACTCAGGAGGCTGAGGCAGGAGAATTGCCTGAACCCAGGAGGCGGAGGTTGCAGTGAGCCGAGATTGCGCCATTGCACTCCAGCCTGGGTAACAAGAGTGAAACTCCGTCTCAAAAAAAAAAAAAAAAAGAAAGAAAAATGATCATATAATACATACAACAAATAACAGAAAAATATACATGATATATACTCAACTCTCTCGTTATTAAAGAAATACAAATTAAAACAATGAGATGCCATTTGTTACCCAGAGTGGCCAAACTGAAAGGGTTTGGAAGTATCAACTGTTGGCACTGAAATGGAAAATGGTGGAACTACAAGATCATGTAGCTACTTTTGGGGAACAACTCACTATGACCCACACACACAAAGAGGCACATACAAAAATGTTCATTGCAGTCATGTTTACAGTTAGAAACTAGAAGCCACGTGAACATATGTAGGAATATGGATAGAAACTCAAGTCCTTCCATCAAGTTAAAAAAACAACTTATAGCCAGGCACAGTGGCTCACGCTTGTAATCCCAGCACTTTGGGAGGCCGAGGTGGGCGGATCACGAGGTCAGGAGTTCAAGACCAGCTGACCAATATAATGAAACCCCATCTCTCCTAAAAATACAAACAATTAGCTGGGCATGGTGGCTCACACCTGTAGTCCCAGCTACTCGGGAGGCTCACACCTGTAGTCCCAGCTACTCGGGAGGCTGAGGCAGGAGAATCGCTTGAACCTGGGAGGTGGAGGTTGCAGTGAGCCAAGATCGTGCCACTGCACTTCAGCCTGGGCAACAGAGTGAGACTCCATCTCAAAAAAATCCAAAACAACAAAAAAACTTGTAAAATAGTATTACATATGCAATTAAAAAGTCAATAACAATAAATATACTACAAAACAACACACTATTATTTTATGGCTCTATCTATGTATCTCTGTCTAAAATTATACAAGAGCAAGAAAGACAATCTTAAAGGACATACATCATACAAGAACTCAGGGTAGGGAGAGGATGAAGATTGCTCAGAGGTGACTTCAGCTTTATCTCTAATGTTTTATTTTTTGTAAAGGGAAATTTATTCCTATATTGCTTGCATAATTAAGGATTACATGTGTAATTAAGGATTTCATATTTAACTAAACATTAATTTAAAAATGTAGGCAGGAGTCTTTACCTTCCCAAGACCATTTATAAATCAATTTTCTTTTCTGTCTCCTAATAAATCCGCTACTGTAAGCATCGGGAATGAGGGCCACACACTGCATAATGGTTCCCTCTGCCACTCAGGCGTCTATTTTTACTCTTCCTTGGAACCTCCAGACATTTGATTTCAATCTGTAATATCAAGATTTGGAAATTAAATTTAGGTGAGTCAAAAGAAGAGTGTCTCTAAATGTAAGCAACTTGGGTATTTACCTTCCCCCTGTTCATATTTGTGCATTTGAAGAGCCTCTCTTCTGTCTTCCTGTCTGTGAGAAAATTGGTGAGAAGCATCAGGGAATCACTGATGGAGTTTGTATAATTACACATGTTGGCAGCTCTGTTCTTTGGGGATATTGTGAAATTAGGAATTTCTTTTCCCAAGCCTGATGACTAGAACATTTGAGTCTCACATATGATCATCGAGTCTCTTTAAGAATGTCTGTGACACCCTGTATAATCCTAATGGACTTAGAATATCTCTAGAAATTCTATTATAGCACTGAGGAATGTGAAAATTCAAAGAGAACATACTCGTTCTCAAGTTCAGTCACTCTGAGTTTGTTGATGATGTGATTTCAGTGGAGAAATTGAGGACCAGAGAATGGAAGCGAATTCTCAACATTACAGAACTGCTGGGCATGGTCGTGGGCAGATCTCAAGCCTTCATCACCCCTGACAACCATTGTATTCATGTGATACTACATTTGTGCAAATGTAAATTCGATGCTGGAGTGAATGGAGAAGAGAAAACTTCCCATCTTCGGTTACGCCTGCCTGCATAAGTTCCAACACAATGACACGGTCCAGTACAATGTGCGTTTCTCCCATGGACATTGCCACCTTAGGAGTCTGTGGTCTAGGAGAGGGTTGAGGTCGCCAGTTTTGGTCTTCAGCATGAGAATAAGGTGATGGCCAGACCCTAAAGAGAATGGGACACATAGAGCATTACCTTCGTTGTCGAGAAAAATATATATAAGTTGTGTTTTTCTGGTCCTCACTGATAGAAACAATTTTCCCCAATCACCAAGAAACTTTTTTTTCCCCTCACCACGGGGCTAGAGGAAACACAGAGGCATGAAATTAATCCTTCCCAGCTCTCACATGCTACTGTTTTGCTGGTGCCCTCCTCATTCTGAATGGCAAGTGTGTTACTGACAAAATTGTAAGATCTGGTCCAGATCTGATGTGTTCAATGTCATGAGAAAAAGAAAAATGAAGCCCTTCAGCCAGGTCTGAAAGGGTAGCTGTACAGGTGTAGGTGAGGGGAATACAGCTGAGAGATAGAGGTAGTTCACACACTTAATGAGTGGACATTGTGACTGGACTGGACCTTTGAAGACAGTCACATGGTGGAACATGCAGTGTAGTGTGTGTGTGTGTGTGTGTGTGTGTGTGTGTGTGTGTGTGGTCTATGAACAGATAGACTGGTGTTCTGATATTTACTGACACTGTCTGACATTTACCCACTGCTCACCCTTGATTCTCTGTTCTATGAATGGTGATAATATAAGGGTCATTGCCAGTCTTTGATGGGTTAAAGAAATGTGACTGGAATAGGAACAGAACCAAAACCTATCTTGCAAGATTCCTTTAGGAATCAAGGACCTAGTAATCTAATGTGCTCATTCTGCAATTAGCACAAATTACAGTATAAAACCCAGCCGAAGAGCACAGGCTTAAAATCATGACAATTACATTTCCACTTCTGTCATTTCCTAGTGGTCACCTGGAGCAAATTCCTGCCCCTCTCTGAGTTTCCACATTGGAAAATGAGGATTAAAGACCAATCTTGAAGTGTTGTTTGAGGTCTTACTGTGACTGAATTTAAGAAGACATAGTTCAAAACAAGAAATGAGGTCATCTACCCACCCTGCAAGGGTCAGAGAACTTGGAGAAACACCTTCCACTGTTGATACCACACTCTACGGGGGTCACTGCTGATTCTGGGAGGGTTGAGGGAAGGAGGCCAGGAGGGAGGGAAAAGAGCTGTATTGGCCAGGGTTCTCCAGAGAAACGGAATAAATAGGAGAGCTTTATATGTATGACAAGGAATTCACTGATGTAGTTACAAAGTCCCAAGATCTGCAGGAAGTAAGATGGAGGCTCAAGAGTTTTGATGGTGCAGTTCTAGTCTGAGTCCAGGGACTGAGAACCAGGAGACCCGGTGGTGCACGTTCTGGTTCCAAAGGTGGCAGGTGGCCAGGTGTGGTGGTTCTTGCTTATGATCCCAGCACTTTGGAGGCTGAGGCAGGAGGATCACTTGAGCCTAGGAATTTGAGACCAGCTGGGGCAACATGGCAAAACTCCATCGCTACAAAAACACAGAAATTGGCCAGGTGTAGTCCAAGCAACTCAGGATGCTGAGATAGGGACCCAGGAGGTCAAGGTTGCAGTGAGCTGTGATTGTGCCACTGCACCCCAGCTTGGATGACCAAGGGAGACCCTATCTCAAAAATAAAAAAAAAGAAAGAAAAATGGCAGGCTCCAAACCCCAAGAAGAGAACATGTTTCAGTTTGAGTCTGAGGGAAGGAGAAGGCCAGTGTCTCAGTTCAAGGCAGTTGGGCAGGAGGATTCCCTCCTCCCCATGGAAGAACCAGGCTTTTTGTTCCATTCAGGCCCTCAACTGATTGGATGAGGCCCACCCACATTAGAGGGAGGCAACTGTTTTACTCAGTCTGCAGATTCCAATGTTAATCTCATCCAGAAACACCCTCACAGACCCACCCAGAATAATGTGTGCCCAAATGTCAGGGGACTCCATGACCCTGTCAAGCTGACACATAAAATCAACCATCACAAGATCCAAAATCCATTTTCCCTGAGGCATAGCTGGCTGTCTTATTTGTCAGCTAGGGTATTTGTTCTGGGAGACAATTATGTTGGTGTTATGGAACACAAATTCTGATTCAGTATAAGAAAGAACTTTCTAGCATTTGGGGTGGTTGAGAATGAAGTGAGCTTGGGGGAATGCATTCTCTCTCACTGGTAATGCACAAACAGAAGCTAAACAAACCCTTGCACAGGAGTTTGTGAAGGAGAATAAAGCATCAGCTGCAGCCCTTAAGCAGCATACTGGACCACAGGTTTCTTCCAAGCACATGAATCTATGGTTCTTGCGGAAGTGCTCCACAAATGTAGATGGTGTTATAATTTGAAATTGCACAGGACGAGGCACTTAATACATTTTCACCAGGCAATAGCATCCCAATCATTCTCTCCCACCGGAGTGCTCATGTGATGATGCTCTCACTCAACAATCATCAGGTGCTCCCCATCACCTAGCGATGGCACTCCAGCTCATTGGCTGAACACATAAGGTCTTCTTCCAATAACCCCCAAACCTGTCTTCACAGCCTGATTCCCTGCTGCTTTCCCTCACAGACACCATGCTGCCACCCAGCACGTGCCTTGGATTTTCAAGGCCTCTATGTTCTGTTCCTCATGAAAGGACAGCACTCTGAACCCCTCAATACTGGGTGTATTGGTCTGTTTTTACCCCACAATAAAGAAATACCTGAAACTGGATAATTTATAAAGAGGTTTAATCAGCTCTCAGTCCTGCAGGCTGTACAGGCTTCTGTCTCTGGGGAGGCCTCAGGAAACTCACAATCATGACAGCAGGGGAAGCAGACACATATTCACATGGCCATACAAGGAGGGGGGGGGAGGTGCTGCACACTTTCAAACAACCAAATCTCATGAAACCACTATCGTAAGAACAGCAAGGGGAAGTCCATCCCATGATTCAATTACCTCCCACCAGCCCCCTCCTCCAACACTGGGAATTACAATTCGGCATAAGATTTGGGTGGGAACACAGTCAAACCATGTCAGCGGGCTAAGTAATCCTCCTGTTTCCTAAGCCCAATGCTCTGACCCCGCATGGCAGCATGTGCTATGCTGCATTGCAATTGCCTGGTCACTTGTGTCTATTACCAAGTGAACCAAGAGCTCCTCCTCAAGGGGAGAAGCTATTGCATGCTTGCTGTCATGTCCAAATACCTCAATGCCTGGCATGGAGTAACTGTCTCATACAGCATTTACTGACTTGAAGTGTGTCTTCCATCTGCAATTTTTTCCTCTAAATTCCTGCAGTATTCTAATGATGTCTCCATAACGTCATTCATCCAAAAACGTATTCATCCAATTAACCTTGTTTAAATGTCTTTTAAGTGCTAAACTGTATGCTGGGTTTGGGGATAGACTGGGGACCAGGATATGAGCTTGTCTCTCAGGAGGCTTCTATTCTAGCGGGCAATACAGACAGGCAAATAGACAATGAGAAGAAACTCTCCTGGAGGCATGGCGGTGATCTCTCACATGTCACAGTGCTCCAGGAGGCATGGACAAGCTAGTTATTTCACCTCTGTTTCTTCAGTGCCTAACCCAGTAAACAGTGTCTAATTGCTGCATGAATACATAAGTGTAGGTAATCCGGTACTTATGCCAGTGACGTGGTCACGTCTTCCTATCCAAGCAAACCAGTGAGTATTAGCCAATCCCAGAATTTTAGAGTTTCAAGGAATCTCAAAGACTGAGGAGTCCAGTTCCTTCTCTACAAGTTTAATTCATTCTACAATATCCCTACAATCAATTTTGTGGAAACAAATATGAGATCCTAGGCACGATGTGTCATGCAAAAATAAGATGATTTTTTTTTTTGCTAATTTTTAGATGTAGTAGAGATGGAAAATTTAAAGACACAGGTTCCAAGGAAGCCCGTGTTCTGTCTATAGCTAGTACCTATTGGTGTTTCTCTGGTTGTTCACTAGTACGGATAATGTGACACAGGTCCCATCCTGAAACAGCAAGCACTATGACAACCAGAACTTTTGCCTGGTAAACAGTTGCTAAGCTGCAGCCCACAGCCTACTAATTCCACACACCAGTCATGCTAGCATACCCAAATAAAAGAATTTGAACAGTGTGTTGAAATTCACCGTGATCCTATTTGTCTTGGAATTAAAGCAACATTAATTGGGTATATGCGGCAATTCATTTTGGTTCCTTTGGATTGGATTGCTGTGCAAATCAGTAGTGAATACAAGGGAAATGTTTAACCTAATTGAACATGAATATGTTCAAACAATTTCTGAGTCCTCTTCAAACCACTTTGGCAACTGTTACTGCGGATGAGTAATGAAAGTGCTGAACACAAATTTTCATCAACTTTGTTAATGCACTTGCTAGTTTCTAGATCACTGCTCAATATCTTGAGCCAATAGCTGCAGCATCATGATAAACTAATTTATGTGATGTGATCGAAGTTTTTAAAGCCTTTAGCATTTTCTTGCCACCTCCCGTTCAGGAGAATTCGTGAGGATTTGCAGCATGAGGATTCAGGAAACCTTGAGGACCTCTGTGAGCTTATGAAGTCTGTGTTTTAAATGACTTGCAAGATAAGATGAGTTGTTACGCTTCCATCCTAAGGACAAAACCAAAAGACAGGAAGTAAGGTTGGGGGATTTGGAGAACATCAAATCATTTTTATGCCCTTGAGAACAAGCTTGTTAAACATCTGGTGAGGACATGGATTGAAGTGATAGAAATTAGGGTTATCATGCTAGCTAGGATGCGGATGATTCCTGTTGAAGCTTTGGAAATACTAACTTAGTTTCACATCACAGCTCTGCTTCTGACCATCTGCGTCACCTCAGCCTACAAACCTCATCCTTCTGCAGCCCCATAAGATCACCTGTGGGAGAAGATGACATAATGCATCCAAAGGAATCAGCATAGTGCCCAGCACAGACACATAGGAGTAAAATCTTCCTCCCCCTTGGGAGCACTTGAGTCCACATGTGCAGATGTGCACGGTCTCTGGAAACAGCAAATTCAAGGATCCAGTTTGGGGGCCCATTAAAAAGGAAGCCTCCACAGAAGAGCCGTGGGAGTGATTGGTTTATCACTGCAATTCATTACGAAGGCCAGGAGGGAAGATATTGCTGTGACAAATATTGCTGGGTTTTCTTTTCTGTTTTTACATTAATGTATTTGTCAGCACAAGAGGAGGGGAGAAAAAATAAACAAGAGAAGTTCTAGGGTCAGAGAACCTCTTAGTGATTGGGTTCTGCATGACATTTTCATTAAGAATGAGGAGAGGCTGTGAGGTGGCTCACCCCTGTAATCCCAGCACTTTGGGAGGCTGAGGTGGGTGGATCATGAGGTCAGGAGTTCAAGACCAGCCTGGCCAACATGGCGAAACCTCATCTCTACTAAAAGTACAAAAAAATTAGCCAGGCATGGTGGCGTGTGCCTGTAATTCCAGCTACTCAGGAGGCTGAGGCAGGAGAGTTACTTGAACCGGGGAGGTGGAAGTTGCAGTGAGCTGAGATCACACCACTGCACTCCAGCCTGGGCAACAGAGTGAGACTGTCTCAAAAAAAATAAAAAGAAAAAAGAGTGAGAAGAGATGGTTTCTCTCTGAGTGTGAGGGCATCCTCATGCAGGGACAGGGTGGCCTCAGATTCTGTACTCTAAGTGTTCCCCTTCCACCTTTTTTAAGGAAGAAAAGAGAGAGGAGACACAGGTAAGAGAAAACAATATTTTATTCTTTCACAATGGCTTGACTATGTAATAGTGAAAAGCCTCAAGTCTCAGATTCTATTTCTCTAAAATGGGTTATAAAACCACCTACTTTTAAAAGATGGAGTACCTATTAAGTCGAATAAATGTCACTTACCACTGTCTGTTACTATGTTATATGCCCACTGTCTCCTTTTTGTATCATGGGTCTCCCCACAAGTAGGGTAAAAATACTGTGTGCTTTGTTCACTGCTGTATTCTCAGCATCTAGAACCCTGCCTAGCACATAGTTGGCACTTTATAAAAATCAGTTCCATGAATGAATGAATGATGTATATAAAGGGTTTAGCACAGTGCCATTACATGCTAAGATCTCAAGACTGGTGGCTTTCAGATGAGATTGGGTGGGTTCAGGGTGCTTTGGCCATAGACTCAAGATTGGTGGCTTTCAAAATTTGGTGATGATGGAAATGTCATCTTGGGATCTGTGAAACTAAGTTAGACTTAGCTTTGAATCTGGCCAGAGAGTGAGTAGATTGGTGCAAGGAAGGGGCATAACACAACTGAAATCCTCAAATCCCAGGGACATTAATGAATCAAAGGTCACTGCCTGCACACTGGAGTTACCAGAGGTGAGACTGGAGTCCTGCCTGGGTTGCTGCTGGCCTGTTGCCTTATCCTGGGATGGAGGCTTATTGCAACTCCACCGCTGGGAGGTAATCGGGCAGGGGCATCAGGCTTTTTTCCCTGGGGGTATGGTCCCCCAAAGGCAGGGTGTCTCACATGGGCAGGGGGCACCTTGAAGAGCACAAAGGTGGTTCCCACTCCCAAAAAGTGCTTCTTCTTTGAAAGCCCTTGTCACCTATATCACTGCTCCCCACCCACCCCCAGGGCTATGTTACGAGGTCCAAGGGCACCACGTCTCTCCTACACACGAACATGCATAATAACCTGCTCAGTGTGTGCCTTTCCTGAGCCTTGTATCATGAAGCAGAGAAGGCATCTGAGTGTCCCCTCCTTTATTTCCAGCGTCTAGCATAGTCCCTGGCCCATTATATGGGTTTGATTAAGTCTGTAGAAAGAGTGAATGAATAGATGAATGAATGAAGTGCATCCATCATGTAGGTAAACAAGATAACTCTTGTTTATACCCCCTGCCTCTCTCTCTCTAATTTAATCCCTGCCACTTGTACTTATTAACCAAAAAAAAAAAAAAAGAGGTTATAACTCTGAGCACCTGGATTTCCTTTGCAGACTCAGATATGCAGAAGACAGGCACACTTTGGTCCAGGAGGCCCCACTGAAGAGTCCCGAGTGTGACTGGCAAGCATCTACATACTCTATGAGAGTTAGCTCTCATCTAAAGGTGCCCCTTCAGTCCTGAACAGAGACATCTTTGTGCCCAGGGGTCTGGGGCCATGGTAAGGGGTGACCCTGAGCACCAGGACATGGGCAGCACAGCCCAGAGCCTCTGGAAGCCTGTCATGTAGCTAAAGGCCAGCCTGATGCTGCAGCCAGCTGTACAGACAGTTGATTTATTTCAGAGGGATGCATTTGCATTCCAGCTGCTGGCCCAGGGAAGCTTCTTTTTTCCCATTTGCCAAGCACATGCATGCACACACCCCCTTACATGTACTCACACTGTCACAACCACACACACACACAACCACACAGGCACACTCACACTCACAGACACATGTACACTCTCACACATATTCACACCCATCTTACATGTATAACACAGCCACACACACACACAGATACACAAAAACACACACACATACAATCACACACACACCACAACTACATATACTCACACATACACAACATATAATACATATGGTCTCTCACATATGCATATAAATAAACACACACTCATATATAACACACACACACATATTAACACTTTACATATACTCACACAGTCATACAGGTAAACTCACAAACACACACAGAAACACCCTGGCCAGGAGAAGAGAGAAGTGAGGCTCCATAATTCCTAAGGGCGTCAGTGTCCCAGCCTCTCCTCTGTACCTCTGAGTCTGAGACCCCCGGTTCCTGGCCGGGGTCTGAGCCCTTAGCTCCCTGCTAAGTTCCCCACTCCAGCTATTTAGGACCCTCCCTCTTCACCCCTTTCCCGTCTTTCTCAGCAAATGATGAACTCCCTAGCTTCCCTGTTCCTTCTGCCTCCCACATCCTTGGGTCGTTCCCCCTCCCCTCGCTTCCCACTTTCCCAGCAGTCAATGGCAGCACGTCATGGAAGAAATCACACAGGCTTTGGAGTCAACAGGCATAGGACTGCCTCCTGCCTGGTAACTAACTGGCTGTGCGGATTTGGGAGGTCAGGCATCTTTTCTGGTTCTGAATTTCCTCATCTGTCAAATGAGGTCATTTCTATTTCAGATAAATAAATGAGATCATTTATTTTTCAAATAATAAATAAATAAATGAAATAAGGAATGAAGCAGTGCCAAGACGGGCACTGAGGGCACAGTCCATGCTCAGTACGTGTTCACTTCTCTCTCTTTCTTCCTGCCAAGGTTAGTCCCTCCGTCCGGGCAGCCTCTCATCTGGGCTGAAGTTCCTCACCCTTTACTATATCAGTCAACCTCTCCTTCAAACACTAACATTCTCTCCATGTGGCCTCTGCCCCTTGGCCTGCACCCTGACACAATCTCCACTTCCTAACGAAAGCCTCACTTGACAAAACAGTGAATTATTACAGAATTTGCCATATCGATCTTCATTTCCTTGTCCCACTTCCTCCACCCCTGCTCACTGCCATCAGGCTTTTATTCACCCCACACCCTTTAAATTATACTCACTCTCTCCTTGCTTCCGTGTGGTCTTCAGTGCCCCAATTCAATCACATCCCTTCAACACCCCCACAGTGCTGATACCATTACCCACTCCCTTCAGCAAGCGGTGGGAGGGCGAGGTGGCCAGGGACACACAGTGTTACTTTGGATCCTGGCTCAGCCACTCCCCGGCTGTGCAACCTCAGGCCAGCCACAGGCTCTCTGTAAGCCTCAGTTTCATCACCTGTCGCACTGGACTCCAAGAAACACCAGGCTTATTGGCTGTTCTGAGGACTACATAAGATAATGCATGTTGACTGTTGCCCATGTGACAAGTGCTTAATATCATTTCTGCTGATTATGACCCTTCGAATCTTCTCAGAAACCTGAGCCTCCGACATCCCCTTGACTTCATTCCCAGCCTTCACACAAGGGAGCTCTCCAGGGCTCTGTCTTCAGGCGTCAGGGTCTATCCTATAAAATATTGTGCACTCTGCCACTGCCCCTGTCTTCTCCCATGGCCCCACCTCCATGCCTCTGGTCTCAGCGCCTCTCCTGTGTCCCACTTCTGGACTGCTGTGGGACTTCTGCACATCTCTTTCAGGAAGAGATGCTCTCTGCCTGGGTTTAGACTGCCATCCTTGGTCCTACAGCAAGGGAGCAGGACAATCAGGTTATTCTTTAGTAAGAGTACTCCAGAAGAAACAGGACCTGAAAACAGCAATGCTGATGAGGAGAGGAGATAGCTGCCAGGAGGGCGTAGGAAAAGGACACTCACTGGGAGCGCTCATCTTGTTCGATCTCATGACAGTCCTGCAAGGTGTGCACCAATGATCCCATTTCAAAGCTGAAGAAATGGAGATGACTGTAACTCCAAACCCCATGCTCCATACACTCTGTTACACCATATCTGAAATAGTATCTATTTTAAACACATATTCCTCCAGACACCGTGCCAGTTACTGCACCATTTTAATGCTTCCAGTGACCCTAGAAAGGAGTTATTCCCATTTTACAGATGAAGAAACTGAGGTTTAGTGGCTTTCTCAAGCTGAGGCCAATTTCGAGATTAGTTCAAAGGATGATAAAACTTACTCTATTTGATACCTAATCTCTCTCCTTGCCTCTCTACCTGCCTTTTTTAAAACGTATGTGCATACATAACTAAGTTCTGGAGAATCTTCCAGAGGTGCCCTTGCTAGAAGGGTCATTGGAGTCAAACCCCAGAGTGCAAGTCTATGTAGTATTGCCTTTTTTTTTTTTTTTTTTTTTTTGAGACAGAGTCTTGCTCTGTCACCAGGCGCCAGGCTGGAGTGCAGCGGTGCGATCTCAGCTCACTGCAACCTCCGCCTCCTGGGTTCAAGCAATTCTTCTGCCTCAGCCTCCTGAGTAGCTGGGACTACAGGTGCATGCCACCACGCCTAGTTAATTTTTGTATTTTTTTTTTTGTAGAGATGCGGTTTCACCATCTTGGCCAGGATGGTCTCAATCTCTTGACCTCGTGATCTGCCCACCTCGGCTTCCAAAAGTACTGCCTTTTAACACCAAAACTTGAGGGAAAAAACTAGACTATTTGACTGCATTATTTTTAGGCCTGTTATAAGAACTCTTCAAAATTTGAAGAGATTGAAGCAGCTCTATATTTCATACTCTAGTTAGATTTCATGGTTTAGTGCAATCTTCCACAGATAACAAAAGGCAAGTTCAAGGAAATTGTTCTTTGCTTATGAATCAGATATTACTTGGCTTTCTCTCTGGGGAAATAGGCTTTTACTTTCATCAACACAAGTATAAAGAATGTAATAGCTGATTGAGTGACCCTATGTTTGGTTCTGAGATATGGGAGTGGCTTTCCCTATGTGACACTACACTCAGAAATGTCAGATTTGGGTAAATTAGAAGCAATTTTTTTTTTACAAACAAGACAACAATAGCAACAAAACAGTGTCCCAGAATGGAGAAGCCCAAAGTTAAAGTCTCATCTCTTGAATAGTTAATATATCCACAGAGCACAAATATCAGAAAGACATGGACTGAAAACTTTGCCATCCACTCTGTTTCCCATCCTCCAATTACTAACCCTCTGCAGAGGTAATCACTGTTATTATTAGGTTGGTGCAAAAGTAATTCCCCTCACACAGTGGAGTCTCAACAGAGCAGCTGCTCAGGCACACAGAGATCCAAAAGCTTTCCACACTCCAGCCCTAGGATTCCCCCAGCAAGGCAGGAGGCCTCTACATACCCCTAAGAATGGGCTGAATCCAGAGGGCCAAGTAATGTTGGTCTGCAGGCCCCACTTCCACAGCACCTCACAAGATAAGACCTTGGAATTGCAGCTGGCCACTGGAAACAGGGCAGAACCTGCCTGAGTGGGATGGAGTCCCTCGGGGAAAAGATGAGCTGCCATCTTTGTCATTTGGTTTTCTAAGCCATTCCATCCCACAGGTTTTGGAGAGTGCAAATGATCCACAGAAGGAAAGGTCCCCTTTTCCAAGATCCACTCACTCCCAGTGGGCAGAACCTTCCAGCCAGGGCTTCCAGCTACCCCTATGTACCCAGAGTTCTGTGGATAGAACTCTGATCTCTCCCTGGGATGGCATGCCTGGGGGGGAGTGGCAGGATGCCATCTTTGTTGTTTGGATGACTTAGCCCTTCCAGCTTGTGGGCTTTGGAGAGTCCAAACCAACGAGGCCAGAGGTGGTTTCCTGGCAGAGCATGGCTGTTTCACCAAGGCATGGCCAGACTGATTGTTTAAATGGGACCCAGATCCACTCCTCCTAAAGAGGTAGGCCCTCCCAGTCGGGGCCTCCAGCCATCCCTGCCATCCATAGTCTACAGAGAGAGTTCTGATTTCTCCCTGAGAGGGAGTACCCAGGAGAAGGGCAGGCCTCCATCTTTGCTGTTTGGACAAGTTGGCTATTCCAGCCTATGGGCTTGGGAGAGTCCAAGCTGACCAGAGAAGCAGCAGCTTTTCAGCATGGCATGAGTGTTTAGTCAAAGTGTGGCCAGACTGCTTCTTTAAGCAAGACTTGGATCCACTTCTCACTGGGTAGGACCACTGAGTTGGGGCCTCTGGCCACCCCTGCCTGTGTTGTATGACAAACAGAACAAATTCCCCATAACATGGAGTGCCTGGGTGGGGAAGGGCAGGCCACTGCCTTTGCTGTTTGGGCATCAGAGCTGGCCAAACCTGCAGGACTTGGAAAGCCCAAGCCAGTCACGAGCTGAAGAGATCTCAACACAGCACAGCTGCTCTGCTGAAACACGGCCAGACTGCTCCTTTAAGGAGACCCCTGATCTTGGTCCTCCTGACTGGGTGAGACCTCTGAACTAGGGTCTCAAGCCATCTCCTACAGGTGCATTCAGGCCAGAAATAGGTGAGTATTCCCCTGGGACAGAGCTTCCAGATGAAGGGACAAGCTGCCATCTTTGCTGTTTCACAGTCTTTACTGGTGATACCTCCACATGCTGGATAAACGGAGGCAAGTGTATTAGTCTGTTTTCATGCTGTTGATAAAGACATACCTGAGACTGGTCAATTTACAAAAGAAAGAGGTTTATTGGTCTTACAGTTCCACGTGGCTGGGGAGGCCTCACAATCATGGTGGAAGGTAACAGGCATGTCTCACATGGTGGCAGACAAGAGAAGAGAGCTTGTGCTGGGAAACTTCTGTTTTTAAAACCATTAGATCTCGTGAGACTCACTATCAAGAACAGTGCAGGAATGACCTGCCCCCGTAATTCAATCACCTCCCACTGGGTTCCTCCCATGGCCTGTGGGAACTGTGAGAGTTAATTCAAGTTGAGATGTGGGTGGGGACACCACGAAACCATATCAGCAAATATGGTCTGGAGCAGACTCCCAGGAAACCACAGCAGCCATAGAGAAGAGTGGCCAGACTGTTAAAAACAAACAGAAAAACAATGACAAAAACAAAAAACCCATTCAAAGATCAGCAGCCTCAAAGATTGAAGGTAGACAAGGCCATGAAGATGAGAAAGGATCAGCACAAAAATGCTGAAAACTCAAAAAGCCAGAGTGCCCACTCCTCCAAATGGAGGAAAGGGGTTCCTTCCAGCAAGGGTTCAGGACTGGGCTGAGGCTGAGATGACTGAATTGACAGAATTAGGCTTCAGAATGTGGATAAAAATGAACTTCACTGAGCTAAAGGAGCACTTTATAACCCAATGCAAAGAAGTCAATAATCATGATAAAACAATTGAGAAACTGAAAGCCAAATGGCCAGTGTAGAGAAGAACATAACTGACCTCATAGAGCTGAAAAACACACAATAACTTCACCATACAGTCACAAGCATTAATTGCAGAATAGACCAAGGAGAGGAAAGAATCTCAGAGCCTGAAGACTATCTTTCTGAAACAAGACAGGCAAGCAAGAATAGAGAAAAAAGAATGAAAAGGAATAAACGAAACCTCTGAGAAATATGGGATTATTTAAAGGCACCAAATCTATAAGTGGTTGGAGTACCTGAAAGAGATGGGGAGAATGGAACTAATCTGGAAAATTTATTTCAGCATATCATTCAGGAGAACTTCCCCAACCTAGCTAGACAGGAAATTCAGGAGATGCAGAGACCCCAGTAAGATATGCCATGAGAAGATCATCCCCAAGACACATAATCATCAGATTCTCCAAAGTTGAAGTGAAAGAAAAAATGTTAAAGACAGCTAGAGAGAAAAGCCAGGTAACCTATATAGGGAAGCCCATCAGACTAACAGTGGACCTCTCAGCAGAAACCCTATGAGCTGGAAGAGATTGGAGGCCAATATTCAACATTATTAAAGAAAAATATTTCCCACCCAGAATTCTATATCTGGCAAAACTAAGCTTCATGTGAGAGGCAGAAATAAGATTCTGTTCAGACAAGAAATTGTTGAGGGAATTCATTACCACTAGACCTGCCTTACAAGAGCTCCTGAAGGAAGCACTAAAGGAAAAACCATTATCAGGCACTCCAAAAACAAACAAGTAGACAGATCAGTGATGCTATGAAGCAACTACACAAATGAGCCTGTAAAATAGCCAGCTAGCATCATGATGTTAGGGTCGAATCCACAAACCTTCAATGTAAATGGGCTAAATGCTCCTATTAAACGACACGGGAGAGCAAGCTGGATAGAGAGCCAAGACCTACTCATATGCTGTATTCAAGAGACCCATCTCACATACAAAGACACACATAGGTTCCAAATAAAGGGATGAAGGAAAATCTACCAAGAAAATGGGAAACAGAAAATAAACGGGGGTTGCAATCCTAGTTTCTAACATAACAGACAAAACCAACAAAAATAAAAAAAAGACAAAGAGGGGAGTTACATAATGGTAAAGAGTTCAATTAAACATGAAAAGCTGACTATCCCAAAATATATGCACCCAATACAGGAGCACCCAGATTTATGAAGCATGTTCTTAGAGACCTTAAAAGAGAATTGTACTCCCACCCAATAATAGTAGAAGACTTTAACACTTCACTGACGTATTAGACAGATCACCAAGACAGAAAATTAACAAAGATATTCAGTACCTCAATTCAGCTCAGGATCCAGTGGACCTAATATATATTTACAGAACTTTCCACCCCAAAACAGCAGAATATACATTCTTCTCACCACCACGTGGCACTTACTCTAAAACTGATCATATAATCAGAAGTAAAACACGCCTCAGCAAATGCAAAAGAACTGAAATCATGATAAACAGTCTCACAGACCACAGCACAATCAAATTAGAACTCAAGATTAAGAAATTCACTAAAAACCATACAACTACATGGAAATTGAACAACCTTCTGCTGAATGACTTTTGGGTAAATAATGAAATTAAGGAAGAAATCAAGAGAGCCTGCTTGATTCCTGCAAATTTTAGTCCAAGGGTAATGCGGAGCTCCTGAAGGATGACATAATCAGGTTTCATCCAAATTGATCTCTTTGGTTTCTGTGTGGAGAAGAAACTGTAGGGGTGAAGGCAAAACAGACACCAGAGAGAAGGTTATTGTTCAGGTGAGAGAGTGGTGGCTGGAAGGAGGGTGCTGGCAATGGAGATATAGGAGGGTCATAGCCAGAATATATATTTCAAATAGACTCAGTAGGATGGATGGCAGACTGAATGTGGGGAGTAAGGGAAAGAGAGGAAACAAATATGCTTCCTAGACTTTTAGCTAGAGAGTTGGGGATGCAGCTAACTGAGAGGGGAAGATTGGGAGAGAATTTAGGGGAGAATGGCCCAAGATTTCTATTTCAGACATATTAAATTTGAGATGTCTCTTAGCCCATGGAGATATTTAGTAGGCATTTAGATATATATGCCAGAGGTCAGAGAAGATATAAGCTGAAAAGATATAAATATGGGATCCAACAGAACACAGATGCTATCCTCAGCTGAGTACAGCAAGGGACTAACTAAAGATACCATGTAGACGGAAAGAAGAGGGCCCAGTATTGAGCTGGAGCATGGGAAAACTGAGGCAGAGCATGAAGAGTAGAAGGAGTTTGAAAGGAGAAAAAGAGGGAAAAAAGAAGCCAGTGAGAAGGGAGAAAAGCCAGAATGGTGTCATCAAAAAAGCCAAGAGAAGGAAGTGTTTTGAGGAGGATGTGGTCAGATGGGTGGAATGCCCCTGCATCATTGAGCTAAATAAAAACAGAGAAGGGACCACTGGATTGGCACAATGGAAATCACTGAGAACCTTGAAAATAGCAGATTCACTATAATTATAGGGACATTGGAGTGGTTTGGGGAGAGATGAGGAACTGGAGAAACAGAGTTAGCAAATACAGATAACTATTTCCAGTAGTTTTCTTTGAATGGTGCAGAGTAATGGGGCAGCAGCTGGAGGGAGATGAAGTCAAGGAAGATTATTTTTGCTTAGTTTTATTTTTTAGGATGGGAGAGACTAAAGCATGTTTGCCTATTGATGTGACTACTCTAGGAGAAAATGAGAAATTGATGATGAAGGAGAAAGGATGATGTCAGCATCCAGGCCCTTGAATAAAAGAAGTGTCTAAGATCCAGAGCTCTACCCTTGCAGTGGTGGAAAGGCAACAGATATGGGTATATAGGTTCATTGAAACAATGTCCATACATTATTATTAACTTGAGCTCATGGTTTATTCACTTTCCTTAGTTTTTAATTAATGTTCCTTTCCTGTCCCAGGATCTCATCCACAATACCACTTTGCATTCAGTCATCATTTCTCTTCAAGCTCCTCTTGTCTATGGCAGTTTCTCAGACTTTCCTAATTGTGATACCCTTGACAATTTTCAGGAGTATGTGTCAGGTATTGTCTAGGATGTACCCCTGTTGAAATTTTCCTGATATTTTTCTCATTATAAACTGAGGTTATACGTTATTGGGGGGAAGAACAAAGAAGTAAAATGTCATTCTCATCACAGCATTTAAGGTTCCTCTATGTCCTTTCCAGCTTGATGTTCATTTTTTTTCCTACTAAATAATATTTTGTCATAGGGATGTACCACAGTTTGTTTATACATTCACTGATTAAAGCACATCTTGGTTGCTTCTAGTTCTCTAGTAATTATAAATAAAGCTTCTATAAACATTTATATGCTGATTTTTATGTAGACATAATCTGGAAGCATGATCACTGGATCGTATGTTAAGATTATGTTTAGCTTTGTAAGAGACTATAAAAGTAGCTTCCAAAGTGGCTGTACCATTTTGCATTCTTGCCAGCAATGAATGAGAGTACCTGTTACTCTGCATTCTAGCAATTATTTGGTATTATCACCGTTGTGAAGTTTACCCATTCTATAGGTATCTATAGAAAGAGTGTTATCTCAGGGTGAGTTTAATTTGCAATTTCCGGATGGTAAATTATGGTGAGCGTATTTTCTTGTGCTAATTTTTCATCTGTATAGTTCTTTGGTGAGATATTGTATACTTTTCATATCACCACTATTTGTAATAGCCCCAATTGTAAATTACCCACATACTCATAAGCAGTAGAATAGATAAATAAATAGAAATATATTCACAGAGAAGACTATAACACCACAATGACAATAAGCAAACCACAACTATATGTAACCTAGATATTCTTACAAACATACTGTTAATGAAAAAGGCCAGACACATTACACAGAAATTACATACAATGTGACTCCATTTAAGTAAACCTCAAGAAATCAGTTTCAAAAAATAAAGTTCAAGTGATAAGATTTGAAGAAGCAATACTATTTAAAAATTTAAGAATTTAGGGTGAAGGAGTTCTGTTTCTAGTATAGGGCTGATTAGGTTGTTTCAAGCTCACTCATTCATGGAAAACAATTAGAAAAGTAGATCAAAAATATCTTTAAAAATGTCTTTGGACTGGGCGCGGTGGCTCAAGCCTGTAATCCCAGCACTTTGGGAGGCCGAGGTGGGTGGATCACGAGGTCAAGAGATTGAGACCATCCTGGTCAGCATGGTGAAACCCCATCTCTACTAAAAATACAAAAAATTAGCTGGGCATGGTGGCGCGTGCCTGTAATCCCAGCTACTCAGGAGGCTGAGGTGGGAGAATTGCCTGAGGCAGAGGTTGCGGTGAGCCGAGATCGCACCATTGCACTCCAGCCTGGGTAACAAGAGCGAAACTCCGTCTCAAAAAAAAAAAAAAGTCTTTGAAGGTATAGGAAAGCTACCAACAGAGAACTTGCTAGTTAATATAAGAAAAACAAAAAGAATCCAAAGGACTAAAGCCTAGCACTTGGGGCCAATTACGTTGCTAATGCAATTGCAGTATCCAAAAGTGAAACTAGCTGCTGAAAGGCTGAGAAGATGAGCAGCACTTTCAGAATTCTCACAGGACAGGAGGGACTAATATTATACATCGCGACTTACCAAGGAGGATGAGCTATGGTAATCACCACAGATTCTCTGTTAGATCCATGAAAGTCTACATTAAGAAGAAGTGTGGACTGGGCGCAGGGGCTTACGTCTGTAATTGCAGCACTTTGGGAGGCCAAGGCAGGTGGATCACAAGGTTAGGAGTTTGAGACCAGCCTGACCAACATGGTGAAACTCCACCCCTACTAAAAATTCAAAAATTAGTCAAGCGTGGTGGTGTGTGCCTGTAATACCAGCTACTCAGAGTCTGAGACAGGATAATCACTTGAACCCCAGAGGTGGAGGTTGCAGTGAGCTGAGGTGGTGCCATTGCATTCCAGCCTGGGTGACAGAGTGAGACTCCGTCTCAAAAAAAAAAAAAAAAAGAAGGGTGAACTGGAAATGAACCAGCCTTCATGAGGCGTAAAGATCAATAATTAATAAACTAAATCTCCAGTTAAAGTTATCTTCCCCTAACCTAGGCATCTGTTACAAGGATGAGTAAATTGGAGGAAAATAACATCATCCAGAGCTTATAATTACCACTTTAATTTTACATACATAATATCTAGCACTAGTTCATTAAATAAGGCTATACAGTTAAAATTTTATTAAAATCCATGAGAAAGGGTCAATAGAAGAAAGCTGTCTATGTACAGGTAGATTTCTCGATTGCAGACTTCATAATAGCCATAATTAGTATAGTCAAAATGTAAAATAACAAGGTACATAATTTCAGTAAAGTAATAGAAAATACAGAAAAAAATCATATGGAATGTATAAGCTCACAAATACAATAATTGAAATTAAGAACCCAATATGTATGTTTACAATCAGATTAGATGCATCAGAAAGGAGATTAGGTAAAGTAGACAACAGGTCAGAAGAAAATATCCAGACCAGAAAAAGGAAGAAATAAATGCAGAAGAAATATATGGGTCATGGTAAAAAGATGTATAATTGGAGTTTCAGAAAAAAAGAGAAAAATAATCAGGCAGAAGTAACTTATATGAGTCAATGTTTGAGAGTTTTCTGATAGTGAAGAGAGTCATCGAAGCACATAATCAGGAAGGACTATGAGCCCCAAGTAGGATAAATGCAAAGCAAGCCTTTGGATTGGCCAGGTGCAGTGGTTCACGCCTGTAATCCCAGCATTTTGGGAGGTTGAGGTGGATGGATCACCTGAAGTCAGGAGTTTGAGACCAGCCTGGCCAACATGGTGAAACCTCATCTCTACTAATAATACAAAAATTAACTGGGTGTGGTGATGCACACCTATAATCCCAGCTACTCAGGAGGCTGAGGCAGGAGAATTGCTTGAACCCTGGAGGCAGGGAGGTTTCGGTGGGCTTAGGTCTATCTTTTTCTTATTTTTTCTTTGTTCCATCTTTTACCTGTGTTTTTTTCTGCTTTTCTTACCTTCTTTGGATTAACTGAGCAGTATCATATGCCATATTATCTCCTTTAGTAGATTATTAGCTATACTTTTTTTTTACTTTATATAGATTTCTCTACTACAGTAAATCTCTTTAATATATGATCATATATCTCCCAATAGACTAATGCCACTTCATATATAATGTGCAAACCTTGCAGATATATACTTATATATCTCTCCACCAGAACTTTGTGCAACTTTTTTTCAAGCAATTTACTTGTACATTTTATAAATTCCAAATATATTGTTGTTAATTTTTGCTTAAAAAGTAAATAGTGTAAGGATTTCTGCTTCCCACCAAAATGGAGTAATAAGAAACAGATTAACCTCCCACATGAAGCAACTCAAAAACAAGCATACAGAATAAATTAAACTATAGTTTAATTTATAACTATAGTTTCAACGCAAAGGAATCAGGCAAAAGAGGACACAGTAATCCTTGAGAGCAGGAAACAAATGAGGTGAGTCATGTGACCGCACCAGTGCCTTAATGGGGAGAAGAGAGTTGCACAAAGAAGAACTCAAATGTATTCAAAGTCTCCCTTGAGCACTAGGGAAAGAACCATCCGAAATAATTCAAGGGAGCAGTATTCAGTTCTCAACTGGGCTGGGAATAGCACCAGTTCCCTAAAAGAATGTTGGAATTTATCTAGAAACAAAAGCCTTTTCTGAATAACTTGTGGGTCAAACATAAAATCAAAAGGTAAACCTAAAAGTACTAGGAACTGAACAGAAGTGCAAACAGTGTATCAAAATTTGCGGGATGTTACAAAAGCAGTACTTGAAGGGAAATTCATAGCACTAAACACCTGTATTAGAAAAGAAGACAAGTCTCTTAGCTTCCACTTTAAAAAACAAGAACAATGAAGAGTAAATAAATCCCAAGTAAGTAGAAGAAAGAAAATGATGAAAGTCAGAATGGAAAAAAGGAAATAAACAGCTGAAAACCAATAGAGAAAATAAAATTTTTAAAAAGCTGGTTTGTTAAAGAAGATAAATGAAATTGGAAAATTTCTTGCTGGACCGATCAGGAAAAAGAGAGAACACGTTACTGATATTAGCAATGAAAGCAGCAATGCCACTACAGAATCTAGATATTAAAAGCGCAATGAGAAAATACTATGAACAACTTTAAATTCTCTTTAAATCATTGAGCATATTTATAATACCTGATTAAAAGTATTTGTGCCTGCTGTTTCCATAATCTCAGTCATTTTGGGTTTATATATATTGAATTTTTAAATTATGGGTTTAATTTTCTTGCTCACATTTTCCTGCTTTTTTACACATCTATCAAGTTTTTATGTGTGCTTGACATTGTAAATATTATATTATTCAGTATTTAGACTGTGTTGATGTACTTTAAAGAGTGCTAGCCTGGCGCAGTGGCTCACGCCTATAATCCCAGCACTTTGGGAGGCCATGACAGGCGAATCACCTGATGTCAGCAGTTTGAGACCAACCTGGCCAAAGTGGTGAAACCTCATCTCTACCAAAAATACAAAAAATTAGCCAGAAATGATGGCAGGCACCTGTAATCCCAACTACTTGGGAGGCTGAGGCAGGAGAATCTCTTGAACCTGGGCGGAGGTTGCAGTGAGCCGATATTGTGCCACTGCCCTCCAGCCTGGGCAACAGAGCGAGACTCCGTCTCAGAACACACACACACACACACACACACACACACACACACACACACGTGAAATCTACCTTGTCAGGTAGCTAAGTTACTGTGGAGCAGCTTGGCTTTTTGGAGACTTGTTTAGGACAATTCTAGAGCAGTCTTTCTCTAGGTTTACCTGAGCCCTATTTCTAAATCATGACCTTTATGTTGTCTCTTCTGAATATACCAGGAGTTCAGTGATTTCATCCCATTATGGCTGGTCACAATTCAGATATCTCCCATGTAAGCTCTGAGAATTGCTCAGTTTACAGTCACCCAATAGTTCTTTGTCCAGCCTCATGGAGTATCACTGAAGCATATGCTATTTAGTATTCGACTGAAGACTCAAAAGGGGGCGCATGTGGATTTATGGAGCTTCTTTTATTGAGTAGTTCCCTCCCCTCCAGTGCCTGGGTCTGATGTCCAGCTGTATAGGTCTCCTCAAACTACAATCTCTGTTTCTCAACGCAGCAAGGCCATTGTGCTCTGCTGGTCCCCTCGCTGGATCATGGTCCAGAAAGTGCCCTAGACGGAAAGCCAGGGGACCTGAGTGCTGTCCTTGTTATTCTCAGTTCAGATATCACAGTCCTGTGCCTCTTACTTAATGCCCAAAAACAATTATTTCATTTCTTTTATGTATTTTGTTCAATTTTCTAAATTTTTACTGTGGGAGAACAATTCCAGTGTCAGTTTCTCTGTCATGGCTGGGAGCAGAAGTTGCCTCATTCATGTATGCAGATGTATTTATCAAAGCTTTCTGTACAATTTCCTCGGTGTCATGCATAGGAAAAGCCTTTACATTAATATATATTCTGCCAGTACTTTAATGGTTTTATATTTGTTAATACTAAATTCTTTAGGCCATGTAGGATTTATTTTGGTAAAAGATGTATGGCATTATTCACAAATGGTTAGCCAGTTGTGCTAACCCAATTTACTAAATAATCCATCCTTTCCTTAGAGGTAGAAAATGCCTCCTTTATATACTAAATTTACATGTAATTGAATCTGTATCTTGACTCTTTATTTTTTTTTTCAGATAAATTGTCCATTGCTGAAGCAGTATAGGAAAATTACCCTGAGTTCCAAAATACTGACTTACAAGCTAATTGTTAAAACACACTCCACAGAAAGAAAATGTGCTGGAATGGAAATAACATGGGCTGTAGAGGCAAAAAATACTGGCTTGATTCTCTGTTCTACTACATATTCTCTGCAGCATTGGCAAGTCACTCAACCCATGAGCGTCAGTTTCTTCAGTAGTAAGATGGGAACAATGACATTGCATTATTTCCACTCCATTTTTATAGTTCTGCATTCCAGCAGGGCTGAACTTCTCTGTACTCCTGAGATGTCTTCCCTTTATACATCTCCATGTCCTGGCCCACACTATTACCTCTATTTGAAATAGCTTTCTTACTTTCTTCTCTTGCTGAACTCTTATTCACCTTGCAATAAATAGATATGCCATCTCTTCTCTGGTGCTGGATTCTCCAGCTACTTCGTCCTCTTGCTCCCAACAGCCTGCAGCCACATCTCATTGTGCTGTAATTATTTATTTACAGATCTGTCTCTTGTGGATGACTTTGAATTCCCTGGCAATAGAAGCTGTATTTTTCTTATCATTCTCTGATCACCTGAATTAGTGGGAGGTGCTCAGTGGGCACTGGTTGGATAAACGGGTGAATGAATGGATGCACAGCTGCAGGGCCGAGTGGGGGCTCAGCAGATTGGCTGTCCCATTCTGTGCTTGGTAAGCACATTCCAGACAGGGTGTTTGCCTTTGTGACTCAGTTCTCTACAGTGTTTTCTGATTCCAGATGACAGAGGCTGATGTCAGAGCACTTCTCTCTCTTGTGGGGCTCCTAAACCCTTGTGCCAAATCCTGGGAACCCTATTTAGAATTCCTCCTGCAAATGTGTACCTCTTTCCCAGCAGACCCTTTGCTCCCTGCCTTCTGTGTGTGCTCTGGGCTCCTAATTCAGGGTTTTTGTAACCTCAGGACATTCACATTAAACCCTCAGGTGAGTCACTGAACAATCTCAACTGGCCTGCTAGTGGCTACCTGGTGGTTCTGACCACTGGCTTCCAACCTGGCCCTTACTTCCCGCCTCTCTGCCCTCCTCCGCTAATCAACTGGGCCCACAACCTCCCATCTGCCTGTCATAGCCCCTTGAATTAGAGGAAGGCAACTAACATTTGCTGAGTGACTTTGATGAGCCGGGTGCTTTGTATATGGATTTACATTTAATCCTCTCAAAACCTCGTGAGCTTGAGGTTATTGTTTCCATTTACAGAAACCCAGAGAGGCTGAAGCTTGCTCAAGCTTAACCAGAAAGTGGCCGCTTCAGTAATCAAGCTTATGTCTGTCTGATTCTAAAGACTGTGTCCCTTCCACATCTTCCTGTGAACTGTCTGGTCTCAGTTTCCTGGGCTTCGTTGTCACATGGTCATCTCTGAACTGGGATGTGCTGGAGTAGGTCAGTTTATTTAGACCCCTGGTGTAAACCCATGGGAATGGCTCTGTCTAGGCTCATGGAGCAGTAGGAGGTCCTTCTCCAATGCAAACTTCAAGCCAAACATCACTTGGGGTTTAGAGTCACCTGGCCTCACTCAATTCTGAGTCCAAGTCCCAGCTGTGTTGCTTACACATTAGAAGATCTGGTGCAAGACTCATGTCTTTAGTTTCTTTGGCCTGAAATAATAATCTCCACTTACCAGGCTGAAGTGGAGAGGTAATGAATCCACAGGGAAATGTCTGAGAGACACAAGCACGGATGAATGAGGTCCACACATCACACCCCTTCCCAGACACCTGCATACCCCGCCCAGGGCAACAATGGTTGCACGGGGTGATCAGCTCTGGAATCTGATTGCCTGGCTTTGTATTAGCCATGTCTTTTATTTACTGTATTCTGATGCTTTGATATCTGGGGCCTTCTGACCCTGGAGGGACTGCCCCTTCCAGAGTTAGCTAGTTCCTAGTGATAGCGAACAACTCACCTGTGAATGTGCTTTTTAAATGCAAACCAACCAATCCAGAGGCCACGCTCCAGCCACCCTTTGTGTCAGGCTCTCACACTCTGGGCCACAGGTGGCTTGCCCACAGCCCATGTGAAATTGTTTGAACTAGCCAATCCTGGGTCTGCTTACCCTACCTTGCCCCGTCAACACTCAGAAACCCCAACAGAGGCTCCTGTGCACAACTCCCTCTTTCTCTCTCTGCCCATGACCCACTCCAATATTTCCTAGGTGGCCCCCGTGGCCTGGTGTGCTCCTTTCTCTTGGAAACTATATTTTTAACAGCAATCACCTTCCTAGCTGTTGACCTTGTATCGCATATTTTCTATGAATATACTCTAAAACAGGCTTTGAATCCAAGATTCAAGGCAGCTGCTGTGTAATCTCAGGCATACCTCTCTGAGCCTCCATTTTCTCAACTATAAAGTGGGGACTGTCACCGTTTCTACTTTTTTTTTTTTTGAGATAGAGCCTCATTCCTTTGCCCAGGCTGGAGTGCAGTGGCATGATCTCGGCTCACTGCAACCTCCACCTCTTGGGTTGGAGTGATTATCCTTCCTCAGCCTCCCAAGAAGCTGGGATAGAGGCATGCACCACCATGCTGGGCTAATTTTTTTTTTTTTTAGTAGAGATGAGGTTTTACTATGTTGGACAGGCTGGTCTCGAACTCCTGACCTCGGCTGATCCACCCACCTTGGCCTCCCAAAGTGCTGGGATTACAGGTGTGAGCCACCATGCCAAGCCCACCATTTCTACTTATTAAGATGGTTGTGAGAATTAAGTAATGGATTGCCTAATACTGAGTGCTCAACCAGGGTTAACAGTGTTAGGGTTATGATGATCACTGTGCATTCTGTACTCACCAAGCACCCACCAAGGTGCAATGCAGGCTGGGGGGGACGCAGTGCAGCCCTGATTTATACAAGGACAATCAGTTAACACCCCTTCTTCGTGTATTTCCTGACCATCTAAATACAAATTGGAGCCCCTAGGATTCTGAAGAATTATACATTTGTTCCAGAGAGGCAGGGAGTAGAACCTGGACAGTCTTAGGACCTGAAGGAACAGTTATTCTGGCTGCAGACCTGCACTGGCCACAGAGTGTTGCTTGCAGAGTGTGGATGGCAGGAGGCTGGATGGGCAGGCAGACAACACTGCTAACGTGGTGTCAGAGTAGTGATCCAGTGAGAACACAGTGCTGAGCCAAGTTGATGGCTAGGAGTCAGGAGAAGGTGATTGGTCAAAGCTAAATTATAGGAGCATCGACCTACATACAAAGACCATGTTACCAAGACCGTTCTCTACCTGGGGGTGCTGCAGGAACTGGACCAGTCTAACAGATGGAACAATGGCTGGGGTGAGGGTATATAGACAGAGGATGGTGACTTCCAGGAACCCAGATACCACCTGATCCTTCCCACAACAGTGGTCCCAAGAGCATATGGACTGCATTCCTAGAGCAGAGCTGGTTGGCAAATGTAACCTGCAAGACTCCATATAATTGTTCCTGTGTATCAATAGCATAACGTGGTAACAACAGTAATAGGATGTGAACGTGTCAGGGAAATGCTGTTGACCTAGTTAGTGGAGGAAGAGAGTCAGGGAAGGTGTGTGAGATCAGTGGCTCTCAGATTTGAGCATGCCTTAGAATCACCTACAAGGCTGTATAAACCACAAATTATTGGGCCCCCAGCCCCAGTCTCCTGCAATGTTCTGATTTGGGTCTAGGGCGGGACCTGAGAACTTGCACACCTAATGTGTTTCTACGCTGGCCAGCACTATCTATGGAGTGCAGTGGCATGATCTCGGCTCACTGCAAGCTCTGCCTCCCGGGTTGGAGTGATTCTCCTGCCTCAGCCTCCCAAGAAGCTGATATTTTTGAAAATATTTAAAAAAAATAACTGCTTCCCTTCCCTATCAGGCACCACACTCTTAAGACCTTCCTTGAGCAAGGAGTCTGTTTTCCTACCCTGAAGACATCAGGCTTGGGCTTATGACATGGCTTGGCAATTAAATGTGAGTGCGGGGATCGTGTGCCAAGAACTATCGTGGATTTGGTTGAACTACTAACTCAAGTAATTTCTCTATTGCTCTCCAGGTTGACCTCTCCCAGGGTTTCCTTTCCTTTCCTCCATTGCCATCAATGCTGATTACAAATATTTTATTTATTTGCTTGCTTGATTGTTATCTGTACACTCATTAGAATGGAAATTCCGAGACAGAGATCAAACATTTTCATTCATTCGTGCGTTCACTCCTTCATTCAACAAATATTTATTAAGCATCTACTATGTACAAAACGTTGTCAGTTCTGGGGATGCAGCAGGCAATACTCCTTCAGCATTAAACCACTGCCTTACACATTATAGTTTCTCAATAAATATTAGTTGGCCAAATAAATAAATGAGTAAACCAAAGAGTAGGGAAAAGGTTGAGTCAAAAAGAAGTATACAGATCATATATACATTACTAACAGGAAAACTAAATAATAAAGCAGTAAGACTGCTAAATTAGACTGGCTGGGACATCCAGATCAAACAGCGAAAGGCTGCCTCATTGGGATTTCTGAAATTATGCAAGAACCATTAAAATATAGAACATGACTGTGACTAACCAGCATGAAAACACCAAGTACATTTCTTCTATTCACAGAGTGACTACCCACTAACTTATTAGGTATGATTTATTAAGGGCTTTTCTTGACAAATGTAAAGAAACTGTATTTGCAGTTAACCAAACTTGCACTGCCGATTTCTATTAATAATTTTGCATCTGGGATTTCATGAATCTTTTGGGAGTTTTTATAAACTGCTATAGGAGACAGTGTTTGCAAGAAGCAGTGTTTCAAAGGTTTAAATGCTACACCTGGTTTTGGCCAGGAACTCTGAAGTTCTCTTCTTGTTTTCAGGTACTGGAATATTCCTCATGTAACACAGTATCACTTCTGTGTGAAGTCATGTGTACCTTGTCCCCCTCCCTTCCATCACAAGAACTATTGAAGATATAAACCAAATCCAGTCTATGGAGAAAGCCAGTGGGAGTCATTGCAAAGCCTGAATTCTAGAGCACTAGGATATGGTGTATGTGTTGTGTTAAAGTAAGTTACCCAAGTATTGACTTTTGCTAGTACCTGGTGGAAAGGAAGCTAAATTAATGATATATTAAAATGCCTTACAATCATATATTGCATATTGATTTGTCCTCATAGGGAAGATAAACCTTTTTTCTTATAAGATTACTTATACATTACTTTCTTAATTCACTTTTTCAGAGCACTTTCAATTGAATTTCAGGCAAAATTCAATCTAGATCTAGTCCAGGTAAATGCAAACTTTGGATTAGTGGGTCTGAATTAATATTTCATTGTAAAACTGAAAAGCGTTCTTATATCCACCATTGTAGAGTTACTCTAACGTTCTCCAAGATGTTATCCGAGACTTCCTGCTGTGTTTAGGTGTCAAGATACTAATTGCTTTTTACATTGTGCTGTGACTCATAGTTAAAGTAATCACTTTTCTTTAATGACTCAAGCAGGGAAACCAGTGACATTTGTGAATAGTAAATGGGATGAAAGGAGCTGGACACGTTCTTTCTTCAACATCTGCCATGATATGATTTCACAAGCAAGAAATGTGCTAAGGCTTCTGCCCAAGTCAGTATAATTCATTTATTTCATTGTTGAGGAATGCCTTAATATGACTAGAATAGAAAAAATATGTTGACGTGCTTATACAAGAAAATATGAACAGACCAAAGGAGAAGAACAGAAAGCCCAGGAAACCGCAGAAACTTTGAGCAGCTTTATGCTAAAGGGAAAATGATCTTTGTAATAAATGGTGCTGATCAATGGATATCCAAAAGGGGAAAAAAATATATCTTCACCACCTACTTTACACAAGCTACAAATATCAACAGAAGTACAGGCTTAACTATAAAAAATAATGAAGTTTCTAGAAGAAACATAGAGCGTCTTCATGACCTTGTAGTATGTAAGAATTTCTTAAATAGATCCCAATTCTCAACCATTGGGAAAAATAATAAATTTCTATATTAAGTAACAACTTTCATTCATTAGCCAGATGCATTGGCTCAGAGTACCCTCTCAAAGTGCTGAGATTACAGCACTTTGTGAGGCACTTTGGGAGGCCAAGGTGGGTGGATCCCTTGAGCTCAGGAATTCAAGACCAACCTGAGACCTTGTCTCTACAAAAAAAAAAAAAGAAAAAAAATAGCCATGCATGGTGGCACACACCTGCAGTCCTAGCTACTTAGGAGACTTAGGTGGGAGTATGGCGTGAGCCTGGGAGGCAGAAGTCAGTGAGCCAAGATCATACCACTGCACTCCAGCCTGAGTGACCAAGTGAGACCCTGTCTCAAAAACCAAACAAATAAAAAACTTTCATTCATCAAAGAGACACCAACATCAATAAAGCAAAAACTACAGCTCACAGAATGGAAAGTAATGCTTGAAGCATTTTTCTAACAAAGAAAACATTTCCATAATATATGAAGAATTTCTACCAATCAATAAGAAAGAGACACAAACCCAGGAGGAAATGGGGTGAAAACATAAACAAGTACTTCACAAAATGGAACATCCAAACGGTCAATCAACATATTAAAAGATAGCAAATCTCATGAGTCATCAGGGAAATACAAATCAAAAACACAATGAGATAACACTACACACCCAGTGAGTGGAATGGCTAAAATGAAAGACAGACAATGCCAACTGCTGAGTAGAGTGTAAAGAAGCTGGAGCCCCCATAAATGTTTCTGTTGCAACTGTATATTGGTAGCACCTCATCTAAAAAGTTGCTGGCAGTATTTACTATAAGCAGCGTGTAGGTATATCTCATGACCCAGCAGTTTTACTCCTAGGGATATACACTACAGAAATGCATGCGTGTGTTCACTAAAAGATGTCTACAAGTATAGTCATAGCCCAAATCAAAAGCTACCTGAATGTCCATTCAATGGTAGAATGGAAAAATAAACTGTGGTATATTCACAACGAGTTAGTGAAATGAGAATCAGAAAACTGCAACCACACATAATAATGAGAACATCTCTCACAAACATCATGCTGAAAGAGTGCAGACACACAAAAGAGTAGAAGCTCAAAACAGGCAAAACAAATCTGGAACCTTAGAAGTCAGGTTGGTGGTTTGTGTTTGCAGGGTTTTAACTAGAAGGGACATGAGGGAGGCTTCCGGGATGTCTAAATGTTCTGACATTTTTGCTAAGTGCTGATTACATGTTCAATTTGTGAAATTGTTCAATTTGTGAGAAAACATCCAGCTGGACACATGATCCTTGCCTGAAACTGAACACTTATAATTTATGCATAAAATAAAATCTCATTGCAAGACATTTGATATTTTTTCAGTTTATTTTTGATTATATTTGGAGAGGCCAATTTTACATGATAGCTTCAAACCAACCATTGTACATTAACCAAATTTTACACAAGCCATTTGAAAAAAGATCTAAAAATGTGCTTAGTTATTGGTATTATATAACATTTATCAAGCACCAAGAGTGTGCTGAGATCTGTACAGAACAAACATAGAAAAGACACAGTCCCTGCCTTCAAGAATATCCATTCCTTCAGGATCTTGCACATAAAATTTCACCTGACATTTCACACTCTTTTATTCATAAGGCATAAATAAGGAAGTTTGTTGCATTTCTCATTGTTACTTAATAAATACTGAATACCCTTTTCCCCAATTCTACCAATGATTACTCGTATCTTTGCCTTTAAATACAAATTTCCATAGTACAATATACAGTATATACTGATTTGGTATTCACACAATTGACCACAATATTCTTGCAGGTTGGTTATAATATGAAGCATGTTGAATTTCAACATTCACAAATTTTTATACCGCTTAACAGAATCATTTACTGTTGGCAGAGCGTCTTCTGTTTTGTTTTTTCTATTTCAAAAACAACAACAACCACAAATGTGATGCCACTGCTCTTATCTTGATAACTTGTAAACAAAAACAGCACTGCCTTGATTCCAATAAGGGCATTGGAACTATGGCACAATTATTCAGAACAGTGATTTTTAGCACATCTATTAAACTAGCCTTGCAGATACCAATCACATAGTTGCATGCCTTAAAATACTAACAATTTATGATCAGCTAATGGATGATATAAGTATGACTTACTTTACTGTATTTCAGTTTAATGAAGGGGATACTGGTTATAAAATGCCTGAAAAAGATGAGAGGAGAAATATTTTTTGCTCTTCTGCAAGGCTGTGTTCAGAACAAATTTAGATTAGAAGATGAAATGATTATGAATTTGATCATTGGCTAAGGACATTTGATTTCAAAATAATCTCTTAAATAATAATATTTTATTATTTTTAAAATGCAGGAAAAATGAAGTGAATTTTGATAATGTTGTAATTTTAGACTCAGATGCAAGAAATGATCCTTTATGTAAAAATGCGAGAGTATGGTGGAAGATGGTACCCAATACAGCAGACAGGCCAGTCCATATGTCACCTGTGGGGAGCTCACTGTGACAGGAGGGGACGGGCAAAGATTAAAGGGATGGACAGACATTTCCCTCCTAGCCCGGTTCTGTCTTGCTCATTCTGCAAACTGAGGGAATAGAGGAGATAGGGTAAGTCTGGGGGTTGGGGAAAGAAGGCTGGGGTGAGCTTGGGGTCAATGGCAAGAAAGGCTCCAGCTGTGAACTTCACCTTCTATAGATCTCAAGACCCCAAGCATCCAAGAGCTCCAAGCCATGGTAATGATTCATAACCTCAACATCAGACCTGGTATTATCAGGCTGAGGATGACCCCGGTCCGGAGAAAACCACCTTACGTTTGGCCTCCATTGTCTAATTTTCCGGGTCAGTACCAAGTCTGGATGTGTTTGTTATGTGACAACAACGTTGAGTTGAATTTTAAAGCTACTCAGACTTAGAGCAAGACTGAATTCCTCTGACTACCTCTCCAGCTATGGAAAGCATAGAAGAAAATTCTACAGAATCCTTTCATTTCCAAGTCTGAGGTGTGCCTTACAGTCATGCCCTCCCAAGGTAGCTAGGCACATACCCACATGGGGTCCATTAGGAATAGATTCACCCAAGGGCAGTGGCAAAACTGGTTTGGTCCAGCCCCTGAGATCCCACCTGTCAAATGGAAGAGTTGGGGTGGATTTGACTAGATTTTTCCTATGTTGGGTAAGTACGTCTCCACTCTTCTGCAAATTCAGAGTAAGAGGTTGAGAGCTACTGATCTCTGATACTCTGACACTTAACCTGTGATAAAGAGGAGAATAATGGGATTAGAATGCGGTGTAGAGTCCTACTGGTTGAGGGATGCGGTGGAAAGGCAATGCCCAGAGTGGTAACCTAGTAGTCTCTTTGGGGTGAAACAAGCAACCTTATGTAATATGCCCAATTGAAAACAGAGCACCAAAGACTATAATTCTGATGGCAATAACATATATATATATAATTTTTTTTCATTTTCAATTATAAATCCTCAGTTTTCCAGTCACTGAAATTGGAAATCCATCCATACATAAGCATGATAATACAAATGGAGAGCATGAAAACCTTTAAAAATAAAGGTTCGCTACAGATGAAAACATTCATCTCTCACTTGTTAACATCATGAAATTAACTGTCTGCTCCTTAAGGGTGAACAACAGAATTAGATACAGCAAGCTAAGTGTTATTTGGGATTTTTTTTAATGGATGCTGGACTCCTATTGCTTTAAAAATTGAAATGCTCTCACATCTCTTTTTTAGAAATTTATTATATCATCCAGAGTGATTACACTTGCTACCAAAATCTATTTATGTCCCATCTTGTTATCAAAAAAATACAAGGGAGCTAATTTCTGTCAATCATTTTTTCTTTAACCTGTGACAAGATAGAAGCAGATGCTGATAAGGATTCCTTCTGTTCCATTATTGTCAAAACACCATTCAGCAGGTGGAGACAGATCAAATTCAAGTGAAATTACAACAGCTTCTTTTACATTAAAGAAACCTTGCTCTCAAGTTATTTAACGGAGAAGACAATAAATGAAAATCAGGTATTTAGATATAGATAAGTGGTTAAATAGATAATATTTTTTGCACTGCTGATAAGTATTCAAAACTCTGGAGTAGGTGCTGTGGTAACTGAGAAAACCCCAGTGCCTTCATTATTGTTATATTATTGAACAAGCTTTCAAAATCATTTTAAAGCCATTGAAATGGCTGACATTAGTGGTGCATGAAAACCATGGTTTACAGATAGAATGCCAAAGTTTAGCCATTGTCTCTACTCTTCAAGGCACAAGGAGAAGTTCCAGACTCTTCAACTCATGTATGAGAGGCAGAGCCTCTGGTATACCAGGAGATAGAAAATTAAGGAATACAGCCATACACCAAAAGCAAGAACAGGAGATCTTTGGAGTGGCCATGATTTTCAAAGACTGACCTTACATCATTAGCAAGCAGCTCCCCTGCACTTTGGACTGAGGACAGGAAGGTCTCCTGGCCTGAATACCTTGGCCCATCATGCAGTCTGAACACTTCATTCCACGCCTGAGTTGGTAGTCCAGCTCCTTCTTACCCCAGGCACAAGGAAGAAGGTCCAGAACGTTTCCATGAAGATCTGCAGTGATGCAGACATTCTGTCGTGTTGATGGCAAAAGGGCAAGAATGAAAGTCAGTAGCCCTTGATACAAGTCGACAGAGAAGGAATTCCCTTTAGGGACATGCACCCTGTTACTTCACCAGCAATGGTCTAAGAGCATTACGGAAAAGAGAACGCACCCTCTTTTCTTCTTATGTTGCTATTTCCCTTAGTTTCTTCTAAAGAGACATGTATTAAATATCTTCTGCATAACTTATTCCCCACCATTAAACGTCATCAAAATGGAAGGAACCCAATTAATCTTTCTCTCTTTTTTTGGCTTGGGATAGTCAATTTGTATTTACTGGTAGTTCATTACATTCTTTTGGTAGGAAAAGATATTGCACTTCTAAAAATGCATCGAGTGTAATTGAGTCAAAGCTAATAGGTAGGTAGATTTCTCACTAGAATGTGTATTTTCTAAAAACCACCTTATTCAACATTTGCGAAAAAGCTTCCATGATTTAATCTCTATCTCAACAGACTGTTGCCTTACTGCTGCAAGTTTCTAAAATACAGACAAGACATCAGTAGTCATAAGCCGCATGTAGGTTGCATTCTCAGCTCATGATTTCATTGTGCAGATGGGCACGACAATCACGAGGATGACTGTGCATGCCGCGGCAGCGATCAGAGCAGCTATCTTGCAGACCTTGGCTCGTCTGAATTCGGCTTCTTTACGCTTTAGTAATGAATCGTAGCCTGGAGTATAAATGTCTTCCATCCAGTACTCTAAGTTGTTTGGGTTTAAAGATTCTTGTGTCTAAAAGCGAAGAGAAGACGTTAGAAATACGGTGAATATCTGAAATCAGGTCAAAGATGTCCTGACAGTCATCACTCCTGAAGCACTTACGTTGTCTGTAGCTGGGAGTTAGAGACTGTGTGGTAGAGCACTGCCCCACCAGCCCCAGGCCTGAGGCGGACTACCATGGGCTCATCCCATGTATCAGATTGCATGGACCCCTCCCTCATGCTGGTTTTGACACCGAGAAACATAAGGGTCTTTATCTGCAAGCAAGCAAAATGGGGCTGAGACGAGCAAGACTCTGAACTTCAAGGGCATGCAACCAAGAACAGGCTGGCCCCACTGCCAGGGAAATGAGGAAAGTCACTGAAAAACGCTTTCTTCCAACAGGCTCGAAGAACAGATCTGCTTGAAACAAGGCCATGATAGCACTCTGAGTCAGTTCTTCTTTCTCAGATAAAGCTTCTACTGAAAAATCAAAGGCACCTCTAAGATGAGCAGTTCAAACAAAACACAAAATATTTCAACCTAAACCATTTTTCTGAGCAGATTATGATGCTGGTCAAAGTCAAGGTCTACTGACCCCACAGCAGACCGTTCTCACCCCAGACCTGCCTTGGCAGTGGTTCCGGACTTGGGGCAGCTTCCCCAAGAAAGAGCCCCCACTGACATTTGTCTCCTGATCGCTCCAAGATTAATCAACTATCATTGGAGAAATACCGTATTTAACCTGTACTGCCTGTGAATCCACGTTGACAGTTATAATCTATTTCCATGAAGAAAGGCAGTGTTCTCATTTTAAGGCAAGCATTTAATAATATGAGGGTCTCATAAAAGCAACAACACACTGCAATTCCAAGTGAGGTCATTTAAATCTTTGAAATGCAAACAAAATATCCATTTTGAAGATTTTCTTAGATTGTCTAATGCTCATAAATACAGGCACGTTAAAAATTATTCATACACATACAAATACAGGCTCAGAAAACAAACCCTTCAAAGTTTTAAAAAACTTCGCTGTACCATTTATTGGTAGAACAGTGATGATTCTCATGCATGCTGGTAATTCTCTGCCTGACCTTCTAGATTCATTCTCTGTTTTTTTAAATCTTGCCCTGTGACCCTAAAAATATAATCTACATGGATACATCATGGGGGCTCCCCTGCCTTCAAGCTCCACTAGGGGTTCAGGCAGTGAAGACATAGAGAAAGGGAGGTTGAGGTAATCATTCCCCCAGCTCCCTCCCAGTGGGGCTGTCGTTTGGCGGGAGCCCAGCTCCCATCAGACACCTGCTCTCAGACCTATAGGTCTCAGTGGGTTTTAGCAACAGCCCTTTTCCCTTGGCCCTTCAGATTCAAGGGTGGCAATAGTCTCCTGCTGGTGCTGGTCTCTGGGTGCTTTACCAGCTATTGTAAAGAGTCCCCTCCTTAGTTATCCCTTGGAGTATGCCACGTGCCTGGTGCCAGGACACTAACGACTCACAGGCCCTGCCCCCCTCAGGCTCTACTGTCTGCCTATTACTCACAATCGTCTAGCATGGGGCTATGCATACTATGACCTGTGGGCCGTATCTGACCTGCCACCTGTCTTGGTACAGCCCTTGAACTAAATGTGATTTTTTTCATTTTTAAATGGTTGAAAGGAAATCAAAAGAATAAGATTTTATGACATGTGAACATTATATGACATGCAAATCTCAGTGTCCAAAGATCAAGATTTATGGGAACAGAGCCACACCCATTTGTTTCCAAACTGTCTATAGCTGCTTGCGCACTACAGAGGCAGAGTTGAGCATTTGTGAGAGATTTCAAGGCCCACAAGGCCTAAGGGATTTACTGTCTGGTCCTTTAGAGAGAAAGGTCAGAGAACAGCCCTGTTCTAGGACGTGCTTATGCGACACCGCACAATGGAAAGAGAAGGGGATCTGAGCATCACAGAAAAATCTTCCGGTCCCTTCCCTCGCTGAGGCTTCGTGTTTACATACTGCTGTTGAATTTTCCAAGTTCTATGGAAAGGTGGAAGGTGGTCTTGGACACTCAGGGCACCCAAAATAGAAACCAGGACACTCTAAATGTGGTAAAAGTCCTTACAGTGCAGGGTTCTCTGTCCAACCCTTCAGCCTTTGCAAGATTGCAAGAAACTCCTGCATTTCCACTGCTGCCTGGCCCTGACAGCTAGACTGCCTCCTTCTGCTTGAGCCACCAAAGCTCTGCCTGCCACAGGACATTGGGGCCAATCTGCTGTCCCTGGCATGAAAACCCTTCAGCAGCTTCATAGGCACTCAAGAGAGATGGACCCAAGATGGGCATATTTTGCTGGAGGGCTGGTCTGCAGAAGGGGGCAATGTGCCTCTAGAGCCCGGGTGCTGGTGGAGGCTCAGACATGCCCTGGCACTGGAAGTCTGGCACATGCATATTCTGGGTGAAACAACCTGCTCCTCTTCTCCGCCATCCCAGGGCCGGCCCAGAAGGCAAACACCGTGTAAGTGACACATCAGATTTCGTGCTTTATTCCCTCCAGCTCAGACAGAAGGAAATTGGCTTCCTTTTCGTAGCTATCTACACTTTATTATGGGTCTGGATTCAGTGTGTGAAATAAACTATTTTTAATTAGTTTTTTCGATAACTGTAAGCTGTGATGGCACCAAGTAGAAGAGAGATAATACTGAGGTTTCAAGGGGTGCAGGGAGTGCGTGCAGTTACTAATTAGTCCTGGTAAATGTTGGAAAGAACAAGCCTGCACCTTTGCCTACACCCTCAAGCAGACAAAACTGAAGGCAGATGTATATCTTGGCCCAACGGGACTCTGAAAAGATTGTCCAGAAGCCAACCCTGCCCTAAGACTGCGCCTGAGACTCTGCAAAGAGATGAAAACAAAAGAGATGGCGCCTGCTGCCTTCAGCAAGCCCTCAATGTTGGCTGTGTTTCACTATAAACACCCTCACACAGCGATCGAACTCTCTTCTTCCTCATATTTTATGCAACTGGATTCTCTCTCCTTTACATTTTCAAGTAATGTTACCTAAAGCTCTGTAACCCAAATGACTATTTCTAATTTTTATAATTTTATCTTTATGCTCATAAAAATATTGGTACACTAAAAGCTCACATATCTGTAGGGGCAAAATCTTCCCGCTCCATCCCTGCAAACTTTACAGAGATGTTTCCCAGTCTGTGACTCACTGAATGAATGACTCAAGGTCATCCAGTGATACTGGTGATATATCGATTATTCCGTCAGTTGAGCCATTCACACCTCCAGGTCCTTTCTGACCCACCAGCTGCTCTTGGTATTCTAATTCCCACAAATGGAGGGGTAACACCCACGGCAGAGCTGCACAGGACCCACCTGAGGGAGAAGCAAACCCCTGTCCAGCCTCTTTGCCAGCAGGAAGGCGACAGAAGAGGGATTGGCCTGAAGGGTCAAGGGGTATGCAGTGCAAGTGGGTATGTAACATGCATGAGGTGAGAGGGGTGAGGAGGGGATCAGGGCTGCTCCTGATGCACCCACAGACCTCACTGTCAGCATCTGGCCAGAGTGGCCCCTTTCCATAATTGCTGTCATTTAGGGCCCAAGATAAACAAATGTCATGGCAATTATTTTTTTTCTTTGTAACATAAAACTCCACTAAACTCTTAATAGAAAAACGAAATAGCAAGGAAGTTGCAGAAGAGAAAGAGCATGAGACCCATTGCCAGACGGTCCAGTATGAATTTCGACTTGTCTGACCTGGGGCAAATTATCGACCTTCCCGGGGCTTCAGTTTCCTCATTTGAAAACGGAAGATGGTTATAGCAATTCCTGCCTCACAGGCCACTGTGCCTGGAACTCAGAGACTGCTTTTAAAAAGCGCCATGTAAAGTTGATTGATTTCATCATCATCGACCAGCCCCCACGGGCCTTCTTTTTCAGTGCCTACCTGATGCCAGGTGCTTCAAATATATTGTTTTCAATTCTTACAATGACTCACAGCTCGATATTATTAGGTCCTTTTAACAGGTGGAGGGACTGAACCTCAATCAGATGCAGTGAATGCCTCAGGTCACACAGCGAAGGAGCCCTGGATGAAAACGCAGTGCTGCCAGAATGCAGGCTTCTCTCTCCACCGCACTGCACCTCCCACAGCCCTCTGTTTTAGAGCAAGGCCATTTCAGGGAAGCCTTGCCATACTGATCTCCGCAGGCAGCTCTCACCAACTGTGCTTCAAGAACATGGGCATTCTGGGGCCTGCACGGAACTGGCACCCCAGTGCTATGGCCTCGCTGCCCACAAAGCTAAGGGCCCAGGTGGGAACGGGGTGCTTTCTTTGCTCCTGTGGTGATCTGGAGACACAGATCGACACAGCGTGAATGGAACCAGGCAGAGCTGCCCACCAAAATAAAAGTGTGGCCCAAACCCAGCCCTGCCTGTGGGTGAACAAGAAACATGCCCTCCAGCCACAACTGCGTTCACAGAGCTTCCAGGGATGGCTCTTACCTGGGGCGGCTCCGTATGGAAACATAATCCATAGCTGGGCTCCCACAAATATGCTTATCCCACGTGCTACATATGGAAGGAGAAATCAGCTTGTATTTCATTAAACAGTTTGGCTCAGGTCTTGTGAGCAAATATTAGAATCTGCACTTGGTACACAGTCATAAATGCATCATTAGCAAATCAGATGGCCGATAAAAAAAAAGACATAAATCAAGCATTCCTACTGCTAAATGTTTATGGTAAGCAAAACAACAATCCCCTTGTTAAAAGTGTCTTCTGCTCTATGATTTATTAAAGTTCTGAATTCTATGCTGGGGGCCCAGGGAGTTGAAGGGTGTGGGGATGGGCTGGGTAATCTAAGCCTTCCATGTCCATTCCTGCATTTGCCAGGGCACAGGTGGGCTTCCCCCCACCCAGGGACAGCGAGAGGCTCACCTGAAGGTCCAGGGCTGTCAGCTTGCCCTTGTCACCCGCATTCCGTGCATACTCCTCAATGGTCCAAGAAGGTTGGCCTCGCTTCACCTCGGCCAGCTCGGTCAGTCGCATGTCAGTATACAGAGGGTTGCTCTTCATGTGGGCTTTGAGGGACGCAGGGTAGGGGTGAGGGCTGAACACCTGCTCCACCAGGAAGCCGTCTTTGGGCTGCTTGGGCAGTCGGTGCTGTGGGGGGATGTCGTACTGTCTGTCTGCCTGCAAAGGGGCACAAAGAAGTCCAGACAGGTGGCACAGATGCCCTTGGATTTCACAGTGCAACTGAGCAACCAGCAGCTTTCAGTCACAAGCCCTGTAGACATCCAGCTAGCAAACTGCAGTTACTTCCAAGCAAATAGAAAGTATGAAAGCATAGCCACATTGGGGGAAACTCTAGGAAAAGCTTATGATCGTAATGTGACTAATATAAATTAACATGTCTATGCCAGGAAGAGGTTATTTAATGTAATCTTTACGCCATCACTACCATTATGAATCTCCATTGTACAGGTAGGAAAAGGGTGCCCCAACTCAGTAACCTGCCCCAGGGCGGGCAGCTAGCAAAGGATGGAGCTAAGATTTCAACTGATCCTCTGGCTTCAGAGAGTCTTTGTTTACTGATATTAATGCCCCCTCTTTCTTTTGGCATTTTGCATGGGATAGGGATGAGTAAAGGAACTTGCTAAAAACCTTGATGCTACACTACCTCTTTGGAAGGAAGAAGCCGATGCAGAAAGCATGTATTGGGAGCCACTAGTGATTTTCCCAGGCAGCAGATGGACCCCTGTCAGAGGGGATGCGGCTTTCAGGATAAGAGGGCGGTCTGGGCAGCAGTGTGGACGTAGGAAGGTGGCTAAACAGGTGGCAATAATTTATATTCTCCGTCCTTGAAGTGCAAGCCGAGAGTTTCTGCTCTCAGTACACCTGTTGTAAGACTCGGTGAGTGCTCCTTTCTGTGACCTCTTAGGACTGTGTCCACCTTTCAGCCAGCACTTGTGCCTTTGAATTATAACTGCCTGTTTGCCCATCTGGCTCCTCTGTTAAAGTATGAGTTCCTTGAAGGCAAGGGATTGTTTTGTTTGCCTTTTGAGTCACCTCTCCAGCAAAATAATACCATCAAGTAGAAGACACTCCATGAATAGTCATCGAAAAGTCAGAGGCCAATGATAGGAAGCCATGTATTATGTAACAGAGAGTAAGTAAGTTGTGTATCTTAGTAACAGCAAGAGAAAAAGGAAAAAAGAATATTAGCAGTCAATGTGTGTGTACAGAAGGAAGAGAAGGAGAATGTTTAGGTGTGATGAGAGTTGTGCAAGAACGTGGTGGGCACAGGTGTGTGTGTGAGTGTGGCTCATATGCTTGTGTAGGGACTAGAGGCACACGTGCTGTGTGTGTGTGAGAGTGTGTGGCTCATATGCTTGTGTAGGGACTAGAGGCACATGTGCTGTGTGTGTCTGTGTGTGTGACTGTGTGGCTCATATGCTTGTGTAGGGGCTAGAAACACACGTGCTGTGTGTGTGTGAGAGTGTGTGGCTCATATGCTTGTGTAGGGACTAGAGGCACACATGCTGTGTGTGTCTGTGTGTGTGACTGTGTGGCTCATATGCTTGTGTAGGGACTAGAGGCACATGTGGTGTGTGTATGTTGTGACTGTGTGGCTCATATGCTTGTGTAGGGACTAGAGGCACACGTGGTGTGTGTATGTTGTGACTGTGTGGCTCATATGCTTGTGTAGGGACTAGAGGCACACGTGGTGTGTGTATGTTGTGACTGTGTGGCTCATATGCTTGTGTAGGGACTAGAGGCACACGTGGTGTGTGTATGTTGTGACTGTGTGGCTCATATGCTTGTGTAGGGACTAGAAGCACACGTGGTGTGTGTGTGTGTGTGTGTGTGTGTTTGGATCATATACTTGCATAGGATCTGGAAGCACACGTGGTGTGTGTGTGTGAGTGTGTAGATCATATGCTTACATAAGGACTGGAAGCACATGCCCACCTACCAGCAAATCCAACCCATTGGCTCTTACCCAAACAGAGTATAACATTTGGCTATTCCCGACCATCTAGAGCACAGACACTGACACAGAGAACACAGGATAAATCCACACAAGGAAATTAGTTTTCCTCTTATTTTCTAAGTCATCGAAGCCAAGTATCTTCTAAGAGACTTCACTGGTTTTGTCTATTCTGCTCATCACCACCACCCAACACTCAGAGCGCTCCTATCACATGCAGGGTCTGCACCAAGCTGGGAGGAAGGCAATGGCAGTAATAATGACTCCGACGGCAGCCACGGCAGGCACAATTGCAACTAACCAAGGGCTCACTATGTGTCCACCACTCTGCTCAGCGCTAGGCATGCATTGTCTTCATTTCATCTTCTTATTAAAATTATGAGCTTGTAACTATGATTATCACTAGTATGGATCTGGAACCTCAGGTCAGAGAGGTTGAGAGATTAACCCAATGTCACACAGCTGGTAAATGGTAGAGCCAGGATTTGAAACTGTTTCCACTTCTAAGATGGAAAGTTTCATGGCTGCCCATGCCTGTTCCTATCACTGAGTTTATGTTCTCACTGGACAGTCAATATATATATATATACGTAATATGTCTTTTCAATAAAAGCTTGCATCCACAAAGTCTGAAGGAACAGGACTAAAGTCTGCAGATCAAAGACCAGCAATAAGCTCTAGGAAAGCTTACAGAGACTTACGACATAAGGGGCCTCGAGGGGAAGGAGTGTAGGACTTAGATCAGTACCGGGGAGGTGGACCTGACAGTCTTGGTGGAGGATTCAGGAGAAGAAAATTTGACAGTGGAATAGGGCCTGGCCATCCTCGGTGCTCAATTAATGTTTACTTAATGGGTGACCAAATGCATGCACCTGGCTATTTTGAGGAAAAACAGGAAGACTCATCAAGGTAGAGCAGAGTCCAGTGAGTCAAGGTATACCAGAGCCTTCTAGTTGAGGAAAAGTACATGAAATTCACAGGGTCATGAAGGCCTGGCTAAGACGTTTGCAACTCTTTATTGAGGCAAAAAAGAGTCAGAGAAGAGTGGGGAACAGGGGCCCTGAGCAACCACAGAGAGTGGCATTTCTGAAAAGTGAAAGCCGCAGTGGTCTATGAGATGAGGCGGGAGGCGGAGACTGTGTGGAGAACGTGCTCAAGCATCCCAGATAGCGGAAGAGCCTTGACTCTAGTAGAGGTGTGAATGGAAAAGAAGGCAGAGTTGCAAGAGACAGGACGAAAGGCACATCCGCAGGGTCTGGCAGCTACGCTGGGCAAAGCAGGCCGAAGAGGGGACCAGAGGGGCTTCTTCACTTCAGAGGATTGCTAAGAGGCTGACCCCCATCCTTACCCCTCCCAGAATGGAAACAGTGAGAGGGAATGCCGATTTTAAAGGAACAGAAAAGCCTGCTTTGGGAACTGTTGATTTTGACATGTAGGCAAGACATTTAGGGGAAGCTGGCCTTCAGCAGTTTCACATGTGCAACCGCAGCTTCAAAGGCAGGCAGGGTCTGGTCACTGCCATGGGAATCACCACCCCAAAGCTGGTGAGAGCCACAAGCGAGGAAGCAGAAATGAGGTTGCAGAAGGAGACAAAATAGAGGGCACACGCCCAGCATCAACAACTTTGTGTCAGGCATGTTGAGTGGATCTGACTCAAGCTGTGACTGCTCATTCCTGCTGGCTTTGTGAAGCTTCCTCATTGGACAGATGTGGGGCATGGTGGGTGCAGTTTAACCTGGCATTTCTACAGAAGCACCTAACCATCTGAGTTCTCTGAATGACCACTTTTCAATGACATCTGAAACCCAAAGCACCAGAAACCTGGCAAGACGCTGGCAGCTGAGAGAGTGACAATAGAATCCGAGAAGAGGACTGGGTCTGGGCATCTTGTGCCCAGCTTCATGGCACATACCAGACTCTGGCCAACACCACACACCGTAGGCTGCTCCAGAAGGGCAGAGCGGTAACCAGCAGACACCAGAGGTTTCTTTAAAATCAGAAAATAAAGTGGCTTATTTTATTCCCTTTCCCACACTTTGGACCCTGAAAACTTCCTTAGAGCCCAGTTTTCCAAGCTTTTCCTTCTCAGCACCATTTGAGGATCTCAGCCTCCTCCCTGGCTTTGAGTGTCTGTAGCCCACACCTTTGTCTTTCTCTGACAGCACATTCCTTGGAGACCTCAGGAGCAGGGCCTTGTCTGTTTGTTGACCTTTTAGAAGCAGGGCCTGGAATGCACACAAGCCACACTCAAGTTGTATCACCTTGGCCAGAAAGGGGTCACTGTAACCCACTTAGAATGAACAGGATCAGTCACAAGTCCCACAGAAACAAATCATCTTGACTGCAAGGGGTGAGAGAAAGAACAGATTCGAGTGGTGCGCCCTGATTCCAGGACTGACAAGGTGAAGCATGCCATACTTATGCAAAAGTACTGCACTCACATGAAAGATCCTCCAACAGACAGTGTACAGAAAACTGAACAGGAAAGAAAGACACCAGATCAAAAGTTGCCATCTTGGTGTATTGGAACTATGAATGTTTTTCTTATTTATTTATTTATTTATTTATTCATTTGAGAAGAGACTTGCTCTGTCACCCAGGCTGGAGTGCAATGGTGTGATCTTGGCTCACTGCAACCTCTGCTCTCCCAGGTTCAAGCGATTCTCCTGTCTCAGCCTCCCGAGTAGCTGGAACTACACGTGCCTGCTACCACACCCAGCTAATTTTTTCTGTTTTTAGTAGAGGCAGGGTTTCATCATAATGACCAGGCTGGTGTCGAACCCCTGACCTTGTGATCCTATTTATCTTCTTTCCTTCCTAATCATCAATTTATTTTATAATTAAAAAAAACCCCTCCTAACTAAAAAGGAACATCCCATGTGCAATGAAGTCCACGAAAGGGATGTATCCACGAGCACCCTTTCCACTGTTTTCCCTCATTTACCTGGCCTGCATCCTGCTATTTCAGAAAGCACAGAAAGATATCCTTGGTGATGCTTGCCTGCTCTGACACATTCCCCTTTCTATGAAAATCTGTTCTCACACCACCTGTCCAATGTATCCCAACCCTACACTTTGCTGTCGGCAACATCGCAGCATGTGCTCCTCCTAGTTGATGACAACCTGGCAGCACACACAACCTGCCTGTGCTGTCCTCTCCATTCCAATGTGAAAAGCCTGCCAAACCTGGAAGGAAAACTGGCACACAGAGGCCTCTTGCCTGTTTAATGCAGTGTTCAAGGCTTTGAAATACACCAGGGCTGTGATGAAGCTGGTGCCCGATGATGTGAACTTAAATTTAAATTACCTCTTTAGATTTACGATGCCAGTCTTTATTATCTCCTGGGCCTGGGTCTTTTATCTCCTCCTCATTGAGGCCCACACGGTTGGTATAAGTGATGGTACGCCAGTCTCTGGGTGAGTTGGAGATGCTGGCAATTTTGGACTCTGTGGCACTGTTCTCCTCTGTTAGGGACCTAGAGGACGGCCTGGTGAAGAGGCTTTTCTTTAAGGCCTTGACCCGCAGGCTTTCGCTATTGCTCCCGCTAGCATCAGAGCAGCACCAATCAGGGTTGTTCTCCAGTTTGGGTCCATGGGAGCTACTGTGTGCACGGAACATCCGGGGAGAGGCACTGTCATCAGACGGAACCTCGCTCGTCAAGGAGTTCAGGTCTATCTGCACATTCACCTTCTCAGGCTGTTGCATTTTCTGGTCTAATTTATTTAGTTTGCCCAAGACCTGGGAGATTTCCTCACGGACACCTGACAGGGATTCCAGCTTCCGTTCGATTTCACCGATCCTGAGCACCAGTTTGCACACACTGGTCTTCAGCTCTTCTTCCGAGTGGTGGGTGTTTTCAGGCCGGCTGCTTTTGTCTCCCTTGCTGTTGGGGACCCCATTGGCAATTTTGGTTAAGTTGTGCTCGGGAGAGCTGTCGCAGTCTGACTTATGGAGCTGAGACAAGGACCCTGTGCTGTTGTAGCAGGATGACTGTATCACTCCTGTGGAGCCACTGATGCTCATGTCATCAAGAAATCGGAAAATGTCACTGATGTCGTCACTGACAACTTCCGAGTCGTCGTCTGAGTGCTTCATGGCGTGCCTGTCACTGTACTTGCCCTGACTGGAGGTGCACAGGTCTTTGCACTTCTTGGGCTCTAGCACATGCTCGGTCTGGGTGCCCACACTGCTGGTGTCTGAGCTGAGCTGCCCGCTGGTGCAGTTAATGCTCTTGTCTTTAAACTTTTTGACTGGTTCATGCTTCTCCAGGTCAACAGGGGATGAGATCTCTTTAGATTTGAGCCCGTTTGGTTTTGCTGCATAAGCAATGGGGAGAATTGGCTGCTGATCATTTGGAACGAGGTAAGTCGGGCGCCTGCCTGAGGCTGGGAAATTGGGAGTCTGGCTACTGGCACTTGGATAGCGCAACTTCTCCTCGGAGGGATTTCTATTGAAAAAGGACCGTTCAAAGTCAGGAACTTCCTCCGTGTTCAGGCTCCAGCTTTTGGCTGGCCATGGAGTCTGCTTGCTGGGCCTCCCTGGACAGCACCTGGCTTCCTGGGTCCCCATCACAGGAGTGGGCCCGAAGTATGTAGAGGCTTGAAGGTCATCTAAGCTTTCATGTTTTGCTCGCCTTTTGTCAGGAACAGGGGAATACACCGGGTTCAGGTACTGGCTGTTATAGGGCATTTCAAAGCTGTGGTTAAAGAAGGGTGGCTTGTGGGGTTCCTTTCGACTCTGGGGTTCCCCGTGCTCATTCTCTGCTTTGCTGATGGGGCCAACCATACTGGGGGACACTGCCATCAAGTTGTGAAAATCCTCTTTAAAGATATTCCTTTTCTGGACACAGGACTGGACCACAAATGGCTCCTCATTGGAAATGAAGGTCTCCTTGATGCTCTGGTTGATGGGCAGGGAGTCCTGGTCTGAAATTGACTCATTTTCAATGTTCATGGGAAAGTAGGTCCTCTGCATCTCACAGGGCTGAGGGCTGGTCACAGAGTAAGGGGCCAGCGCCTGCAGCCTGTCCAGGGAAGCAGCCCTGTGTTTCACCTCTTTGCTAACTCCCAACAGGAAGTTAGGCTCAGAGGCAGGGACAAACTGCGGGCAGTCCTTGCAGTCTATCTTCCGGCACTTGGACGACTGCCTGGTGGGGTAGCCCCGGCCGAAAGATCTCTCACTCAGCTCGCAGTTCAGGGGCTCACACTCTGCTGCATTGCAGACCTCTGTGTCTGACCTGCATGAGTCAAAGGATGCCTCCTTCTTGCGCACCTGCTGGCGGCCCATAGGCAGCTTCTCCTTGGCGGCCCCGCCATTCATTTGGATCAGGTTGAATATCGTCACTATATCTGCTGCCACCATAATTTTCTTGGATTGCTGGTTATTCACAGTGCATTTCATCTTGTCTTTGAACAGTGTGGCTGGAAAATTGGGATCGAGACAGGCCGTGTAGAAGAGCATGCTTCTCAGTTTGGCAAGCTGCGACAGATCGAACCGGGCACAGAGAGATTTGCACAGGTCCTGATAAGAAACGGTATTTTGCTTGCTGTCCAGTTCCTCCAAGATCTTCACCAAGAAGAGGGAAGTTTCCTGACTGGTCCCCATGATTTATAACTTGAAAAGCTTGCTGATTACACTGAAACTTCAGGTCGGGTCTATGGTGGCAATACTGAGAAAAAGAGGAGGAAAAGAGGATTATAAACACCAGTGGAGTTTGAAGCCAAGCTTCTTACACACCATATAAAGAAATACAAAGGAAAACATTTTAATGATTAAAAATGCATTAAAGGCAGTAAAAATATTCATAACATTCAACTTAGTAAATCCCTTCCCAGGAATCTACCTTAATGATCAATGACAATCATTATGCTTAAAGATATTCACTGTGATGGCACTTATAATAATGAAAAAGCAAAACATCTTAAATATCCAAATAGCAGAATACATAAACATGCTATGATATTCCATGAATTTTTACAAACATTAAAATTACATTAATGTACATTCTTACAACAGAATACTACTCATCAAGAACAAACTACCAGTACATACAAGGACATGGATGAATCTCAAATGCATTGTGCACGGGTGGAAGAAGCCAGTGGGAAGGCTACATACTTGACTGCGTGATTCCAACTTAATTACATTCTGGAAGACATATCAGTGGTTGCCAAGAGCCGGATATGAGGAGGGAGGTTGACTCAAATGGGCACAGAGAAGGTTTCCAAAATGATGTAATTGTTCTACATCCTGGTTGTGGTGGTGGTGACTTGACTGCATGCATCTCTCAAAACTCACAGGACTCTAAAGTATAAGTTTTCCTTCACATAAGTAATACCTCCATTTAGAAATTAAATAATGAAGACTTTTCATAACAAAACTATGATATAATATTGAGTGAAAAATATGAAAATAAATCTATATAAGATTATAGTGAGATAAAATTATGCATTCTTGGAAACAAAAATGAAAGAAAATGATGTGCATGAAGATGTCAGTAGTGTTTAAGTTTGGGTTGCAAGTGTGGATGTTTTAATGAGTCGGTAATCTCTCTTCCCTAATACCCTATTATGCAAGTTTTCAAATATACAGCAAAGGGAAAAGAATTTTACAGTGAACACTAATATACCTACCATCTGGATTCTCCATTAATATTATACTTTATTTGCTTTATTGCATATCTATCCATGTATTCATCAAGCTTTCTTATTTTTTTATTCACTTCAGAGTAAATTGCAGACATCTGTACACTTCCTCCAATACTTTATCATACATATCATTAACCAAGTTCAAGAATGGTTCAGATTTTCTTTTCCTATAAAATGTACGTACAATGAAGTGCACAAATCTTAAGTGTGCATTGGCTGAAGTTTCAACAGTTACGTATGCCTGTATAGTAACCAAAACCCCTGTAAAGAACTAGAATGTTCCCTTTGCCCCTGAAAGTTCCCTCATGCCCTTTCCTGTTCAACCACTGTTGTTTTTATAGGTTTTTTTCTTTATCATTTCCCATCTTTTCTAAAATTCTCACAATGAGCATTTATTTTGTAAGCACCAAACAATCATAAACTTTACTTTGAAATCTGATGAAAACACGACATTAACAGATCTTGGATGGTAAAATTAAAAACACTAAACCAAACATTAAATGGAAGTTCATGAGAGAAGGTGAAGCCCTTCATTGATAAACACAGATGCAGGTTCTAGAACTTACAAAGACACATCAAACTGCACAATGTATTCATTTCCCTGGTGCACACTGCTTAGAAAAGGTATTTTGATAATTGATTTATTGATTTTAAAGTTAGCACAGTCCACATGTATCCAACCCATTTTCTAGGGGAATAGTATATTGTCTTTGGATTACATTAGCAGCTCGAGGTAATGAGCTTTCTCTCCATCCTGAAGGCAGCCACTCCCAATGGGCTTCTATAAACATTAGCCTGGTCTCTCCATGAATATCTGGAGGGACATGCAGAGACCAGTGGTTTGCATTTTCTTGCATGGAAAAGAAAACCACCTTTGACAGTTCTGCTCCTGCCCAGAACAAGTCACCGTGAAACCCATCCCGCCCCAGCCTTCCAGTCCATCTGATGAAAGCATTCTGTGTCCAAATGTTATGGCTTGTTAAAGGTGGGGACAACCTGTCACACTGGGTCTCAAGTAAATGAATGGGTGTAGATATCAGAGCTCAGGACAAGTGAATGTAATTTAGGGAACAGCAACTACAACCCATGCATATATTTTACAGTTTGGGTGACACAAAGCACTTTCAGGACTTCCAAGCTAATCCTGTGTGTGTCCTACCTTGCACCTCCAAGGAAAACCCAACACTTAGCTTCTCTGGAAAGATTTCTCAACTTTTCTATCCTACTTTGCATGGCAAAGGAAGTCTTAATCGTAGATCAAAAAACCTATTTGGAAAAGCAAGGCCCAGGGTCTCCTGATGTGAATAAAAGAAGTACAAACAAATATGGTAAGCCTGAGTTATATTTTATCAAAACGGAGATTAGGAGATCTGTGGCTGGAAAGAGGTGGGTGGACACACGTGCAGCACAGGTGCACGTGATGATCAGTTATCACAGAGAAACTGCACACAGATTTCCTACCATGTGCAAATGAGAAGCAGAGAAGAAGAAGAGCAAAGGCAGAGATGGATTGAAAAACCGGATTCCAGGCTCTATAGCAGTGGAACAGGATCCAGCCGCCAGCATGAAGCCCTCGGCAGTCTATTTGACCACACAAAAAACTGTGTAGGGCAGGAAGAGCACCCCCATGTTACAGATAAATAAACTAAGCAACTCAGAGAGGAAGTAACCGTGCAATCCATGAGTTGCCAGGGCTCGGTATTGGGTTAGGGGCCCAAGTGTACTCCAACCCAGGTCTTCTGATGCTGTTGAAGGAGCACTAGGCTCAACTGCATGCCAGGAGGAGGACAAGCACCCAGCGCCTACTGACAGAGGTGGATAAGGGTTGGGGAGCCGCTATGGATTCACCACCTGCTATGTGCTGAGGCCTCACATGGTTTCAAGCAACAGCTCAGAGGAGGCGGCATAGACACTCCTCAGTTATTCGGGAGAAATGAGGAAAAGGAAGCCAGAGAAACCACACTGAGAGCGTGACGCATCATAGACTGAACCCAGATCTGGCCAAAGAGCAAGGCAGAAATATCCGCCTGGAATCTGGGAGTTGAGCAAAACCGCCTTGGGACACTATGCATGCATATCCCCACACACACAGCTCCATACTCACACAGCTGCACACTCAGACTCACCCAGACCTGCTCACATGCAGACTCACACACCCCCACACACACACTCCCACACACAGCTCCATACTTACACAGCTCCACACACAACTCCACACACAGACTCATCTAGACACGCTCACATACACTCACACAGACTCACACGCTCACACGCACACTCAGGTTCACACAGACACACTCACATGGACACACACCCAGACACATACACACTCCCATACAAAGCTCCACGCTTACACAGCTCCACACTCAGATTCACACACAGACTCACCCAGATGCTCTCACATAGACTCACACACACAGCTTCACCAGACACGCTCACACACACTCACCCAGACACACACACTCCCACATACAGCTCCACACTTAGCTCCACACTCACACAACTCCACTCACAGATTCACACACAGACTCACCCAGACATGCTCACACACACATGCTCACACAGCTTCACACTCACAGACATGCTCACACACACCCAGACTCACACACTCACATACCCCACAGCTCCACACTCATCCAGAAATACCCACCCAGCTTCACACTCAGACTCACCCAGACATACACAACTCCACACTCACACAGCTTCACACTCACCCAGACACACACATGCACACACACCCCAACTCTCACCCACAGCTTCACACACACCCCCAGACAGCCTCACAGCTTCACACACCCAGACACATTCACTCACACAGCTTCACTCACCCAGACTCACACACATTCACAGCTTCCCACTCAGACTCATCCATACACACACCCATACAGCTTCACACACCCAGACACATGCTCACACACACTCAGCTTCAAACTCACCCAGACTCATACTCTCACACTCACACAGCTTCATACTCAGACTCACCCAGATACACACCCACACAGCTTCACACACCGACACATACACAGCTCCACACTCAGCTTCACACTCACACAGCTTCACACTGTCAGACTCACCCAGACACACACACTCACACAGCTTCACACTCAGACACCCAGACACCCCCAACAGCTACACACATACAGCTTCACACTCACACAGCTTCATAGTCACCAGACTCACCCAGACACCCTCACACACACACACACCCAGACTCACACATGCTCATACCCACCCACACAGCTTCACACTCAGATTCACCCCCACACAATTCCACACTCACACAGCTTCACACTCACCCAGACACACAGCTTCACACTCACCCACACACCCACACAGCTTTGCACTTACACAGACTCACCCAGAGACACACAGTCACAGACTCACCCACACACTCATTCACACACAGCTTCACAGTCAGACTTACCCAGCCACACACACCCACACACACAGCTTCACACGCACACAGACTCACCCACACTCACATGCAGACACATTCACACAGCTTCACACTCAGACTCACCTAGACACACACCCCCATACATATACAGCTTCACAGACTCCCCAGACACACACCCACACACAGACTCACCCACTCACAGCCAAATATCTTCACACTCAGACACACACACACAGCTTCACACCCACACAGATTCACTACACACACAGATTCACTCAAACTCACACTCACAGCTTAATACACACTCACCCAGAAACACACTTATACAGCTTCACACTCGCACAGCTTCAGACTCATACATACACATACCCAGACACACACAGCTTCGTACTCACACAGACTCACACTATACCCAGACATACTTGCATAACTTCACACTCATAGACCTACACACACAATTACATTTATACACATACAACCACACATTCATACACACTCTCAAGCACACACACACATCCACCTACACACACAGACCTACACTCACACTCACTTGCACGTACACACTGTCACATTTCTGCACACCCATGCATACACATAATTCACACAAATACTCAAGCTCCCACACATCCATAAACACATTCACACCTCTGCACACACACCTTCACAAACACATATACACCCACATACACAGACTCACTCACACTCTCATGCACACGCTTCTCTCCTGGGTGTCTCTGTCGTCAGGGTTTGAACTTTCTTAAGACCCCAGCACATCTCCATGCATATTTTGGGGGCCAGGCAGCCACCAATCCACCCTCTCTGGCATTTGGGAAGCTCACCCCACGATGCTGCACTTTACCTGCAAACACAGCCGTTGCAGCACCTTCTTCACTCCATCCTGTGTGGGAAAGCTCTGGGAGGACTCCAGGAGGCGAATCACAGGACTTCCATCCCACCTGGCTTCAGAGCTGCTTGCTAAGGAGCAGCCATGGTCAGCCCGGCAGGGAAACTTACGGGAGGAGCCAGTGGGCAGCAGAGATCCGAAAATCATGGGGCCAGACTGGGGCACATCAGCCCCCTAGGGCCCCACTGACTGCCCAGGTCAGCACCGCACCCAGGCCTCCCCTCCCTTGTGAGTCCTGCAGACCCCTCTGCTGGGAGGCCTGCTTCCTTGGCTACCCACACCCTCCTGCAGTCCTGCTCACCCACACCACCTCCTAGAACAGCCCTTCTTCCCCAGGCCCTCAAGAGTCTCCTTTCATGGTTCCCTCCATGGTTCCCGACAGCCGTCCGCCTGTGCCTTGGCTAAGGCGCTTGCCACGCAGTTTTCAACCAGGTAAGATTCACCTGGGATGGTTTTAAAACATATTGAGACCTGACCTCCCCTACCTTAGACCAATTAAGTCAGAATTCCTGGGAGGGGTCCAGGTCTTGAGGACTTTTAAAAGCCACTGCGAATTTCTGAACCATGGGCCATTGGATTTGGGGACTGAAAAGCCCCATTTGGTAAGTAGGAGGGAAGAGATTTATGAAAGGTATTGAAGCCTGGTGGTAGAAAGGACAGAGCTCAGACTCCAGCCCTGCCCACTGTGTGACGCTGCATAGGTTACTTTCAGCTCCTACACCCTGCCTCAGTGTTGTCGTCTGTAACAATGGGTTTAATTAACAGCATATGTAAAGCACTTAATAATAAGCCTCTGGTGTGACAGCCATGCAACAAATGGCAGCTGTCACTGATGGGACAGCTGTGGTAATGGGAATGCTCGCAGGCTCAGTGGCTTTATGCCTCACAGCACCCTCTGCAGGTTATAAAGAAGTATTTTTTGAAAAATTACTCCATTCTGTACAAAGAGCAAGACATGCCTGCCTAAAGCGGGATTCTGGCCTCTCCAGTTTTCCATTTTCAATTTCTTTAGAGACTTTTAGTTTCTCATTATGGAAAGCTTCATCCTCAACCACATGCTCCAGTGAACCTTCAGTAGACCAATGATTTACTGCCTCTGTCTCGGCTGCACACGACCTCAGAGGGAAAAGACAAGTTGGCTGTGGGGCTCATTATTCAGCTTTTTTTTTTTTTTTTTAAGGAAGACAGCTCATAAACTGATTCCATGAAAAAGTTCTGAAAGCCAGAGGTTGAAATTACTCAGAATAAAGGGGGTGCCCTTGTCACCTGCCACTCCAAACCATGGCACACCCCTCACTATGTGGCTCTCACTTGTGCATCTGCCTCATGTCTCCTTGAAGATTCTGTTGGTGTCCAGCCCTCCTGAAACTTGTTTCTGAGCACCCAGATGTGCATGAGACCAGACTAGGCACAGCCGAGAAAGGTAAAGGTGCTTCCCCAATAGAGCCCACAGTCCCAGAGAAGAAAACACTCTTTAGAGAGGGCTGCATGGGACACAGTGAACTCCAGCCTAAGCCCTTCATTTTATGGCCAAGAAAACTGGGGTCCAGAAAGTAACGTGACTTTTCAAAGACACATGTAGAGCTAGTGGCAGAAGTGATCCTAGCACCCAGGGTTCCTGACACCTGTTTTCACACATGCCTGCAAAAATGCTAGTTCTCACTGTCAAGTGCCAGAGGAGCATAAACATGGAGCTAGGAACTGGAGTAAGGGGGAGATGAATTCCAGCCATGGGGAAAAGGTAAAGCTGGCTTCACAGAGGAGGTGCCACGTGTAATGGCCTCAAAGACTACAGAGGAGGAGAGTGTTTGATGGTCTGGAGGAAAGGGAACAAGTAGGTACTCCAGGCAGAGGGTGCAGGGCAGTGGGGAAGAGTCTGTCTGTCTGGTAGGGATGCAAACTAGGAGGCAGAGCTGGACACACAGGTAGAATTTAGATAGGGAGTGCTACAGTTTGAATGCGTCCCTTCAAGATTCAGGTGTTGCCAATATGATTGTTTTAAGAAGTGGGACCTTTAAGACACCCTCCCAGGAATTCTGATTTAATTGGTCTAGGGTAGGGAAGGCCAGGTCTCAATATGTTGTAAAACCATCCCAGGTGATTGTGATGAGGCCATAAGGGCTCCTCTCTCCTCAATGGAATCAATGCCCTTATAAAAGAGGCTTTGTGCAGCATTCTGCTAGCTTGCCCGTTTGCCCTTATGTGAAGATGGAGCAAAAATGCCCTCACCAGATATGTCAGAAACCGGCACCTTGATCTTGGACTTCCCAGCCACCAGAACCATGAGAAGTAAACTTAGGTTCCCTATAAGTTACCCAGTTTTATGTATTCTGTTATAGCAGCATAAACATACTAAGAGAGGGCAGTACACTAAACTCTGGGCTGGGAGTCTGAACTCAATTCTGTAGGAAATAGGAGCTGGGAATTGACAAAAAGGGTGTAGGAGCAGAGTAAGCCTGGGTTAAGATGAGCACTCCAACCTACAGATGCCCTGATGGGGATCCACATTCTCTCAGCTCCTTTCAAGGCCTCCTCCCTGTACACAGTGAGGGGAAAAACTCCAGGCTCTTCTAATTCCTAATCCGTAGGCATTTCCACTAGACAATAGTCTGTAGCTTTGGGAAAGGCCAGAACAAGATGCTTGATTTTTCTTCCCATTACCCTTGTTCATTTCTCATGCCACATTCCAGGCATGATAAATGTTGCTGTCCAGCCTACAAAGCTAAAGCAAACGTCCACCCTTTCACAATCTTACGCATATTCAACTGCTCACACTGTTGGCATCTGATGTTAATCAAAGCGGAGCAGAAAGGGAGAGATGATTTGGAGATATAGTTTGTAGTATTGCTGCTTGAATCTTTGGACAAAAGATAAGCTCTCAGAATTTCATTTCCGCCAACTCCCTTAGAAATTTAATCTTCCCTTCTGCTACCAACAACCTCAAAATGAATGACACAAACCTTGAACTGGATTAGCAAAACTCAGTTATAAAGTTTCTTATTAAAGCTTTCCAATATGCCAAAATACATTGATCTTTCAAAAACTGAAATAAAGTGCAGAGATATAACAGCCACAATATTCTCACTTCATGCTCACAAAAAGCACACTGCAAGGTAATTCATCTGCAGTATTCATGTAATTCCTGCCTTGGAGTTGGCCTGCTTGTTTTGAAATTTGTCTTTTTTTTTTTTCCTTATTTTTTTTATTGCATTTTAGGTTTTGGGGTACATGTGCAGAGCATGCAGTACAGTTGCATAGGTACACACATGGCAGTGTGTTCTGTTTGCTTTCACCCCTTCACCCACATTTGGCGTTTCTCCCCAGGCTATCCCTCCCCACCTCCCCCTCCCACTGGCCCTCCCCTTTTCCTCCCAATAGACCCCAGTGTTTAGTACTCCCCTTTCTGTGTCCATGTGTTCTCATTTGTCATCACCCGCCTATGAGTGAGAATATGCGGTGTTTCATTTTCTGTTCTTGTGTCAGTTTGCTGAGAATGATGTTCTCCAGATTCATCCATGTCCCTACAAACGACATGAACTCATCATTTCTGATTGCTGCATAATATTCCATGGTGTATATGTGCCACATTTTCCCAATCCAGTCTATCATCAATGGGCATTTGGGTTGATTCCAGGTCTTTGCTATTGTAAACAGTGCATAGGAGTAGGCAAGGACTTCATGAACAAAACACCAAAAGCATTGGCAACAAAAGCCAAAATAGAGAAATGGGACCTAATCAAACTCCACAGCTTCTGCACGGCAAAAGAAACAGTCACTAGAGTGAATTGGCAACCAACAGAATGGGAAAAAATTTTTGCAGTTTACCCATCTGACAAAGGGCTGATATCCAGAATTTACAAAGAACTCAAACAGATTTACAAGAAAAAAACAAATAAGCCCATTCAAAAGTGGGCAAAGGATATGAACCGACACTTTACGAAAGAAGACATATATGAGGCCAACAATCATATGAAAAAATGCTCATCGTCACTGGTCATCAGAGAGATGCAAATCAAAACCACATTGAGATACCATCTCACGCCAGTTAGAATGGCGATCATTAAAAAATCTGGAGACAACAGATGCTGGAGAGGATGTGGAGAAAAAGGAACACTTTTACACTGTTGGTGGGAGTGTAAATTAGTCCAACCATTGTGGAAGACGGTGTGGCGATTCCTCAAGGCCTTAGAAATAGAAATTCCATTTGACCCAGCAATCCCATTACTGGGTATATACCCAAAGGACTATAAATCATTTGTCTTGTTTTTAATTCAGGATGGTGGTTGCTACTGTAAACTGGTGAAACTATAAAAGGAAGGTATCAATCTAGGAATCTAAGTTTTGTGATTAAGAATATCTACATTATTTGTGTCACCTCTAATAAAATTTCAAATTTAAGGAGAAACACTTTCTTTCCCAGAGACAGCCATCTTCCACAAAAACTGCTAAAGAGGGCACCAAGGAGTTGAGAAGGGGTTACACTTCTGTTTCTCAAGATGTATACCTGCAGAGCTCAACCCTAATGCAAAGTCCTTGAGTAAGAAGTCAAGTGATTATGAAGCAATTTCTAGATCTGGCAAGAAAGTTAGCTTAAAGGATGTGAAAAACTCTCATTATGAGCACCTAGAAATGCTGGATAAAATGCAAATGTTTTTCTTAACATGCATAACTAAATTTGCAAGAGCAAGCTAAATGCCCAGATGCCAGAAATAGAAGATTACAAATCACACAGGTAGACAGGAGAGCTGGCACTGTGGCTGCCCTAAGAGTAAAGGAGATGTTCTTCTAAGGTAGAGTAGGATAGGCCTTACATGAGATGGAAAAACATAGATGGAAAAATGTAGAAATACAGATGTCTGCATAAAGATCCTTGAAGCACTATTCTCTAACTTTATGTGAAAGGATGAAAAAAATCTGGTGCACAGGAAACAAAGACACTTGTAGCCTCCGCCTGAGCTCTGTGACAAAGTAAAACATTACTCCTTAGAAATGGAAAACGAGACCAATATTTTAATATTTTAGGGCCCAACTTTATGTTGTCATGGTGTACAAGAACTCTAGAGCTAAGAAATTAATGTAAAAATCAGTTCCATGCTGATAATGTCCATGGGTGCAAGCAGAAACAAGAGCAAACGTGCTCTAGACAATCAAAGGTACATAGGAGCACCACAGAGAAAAGCAGCCACATTAACGCTGAGTTACATCTTTAAAAATTACCACACACGGTACGACTCAAGATGGCGCTGTGAGAACAACCCAGGATTGAAGCTCTTGCTGGACGCACGGAGAGGGTGAGTCAGGGAAGCATTTCCAGACGGATCTTAGTTGCCCACAGAACGGGGAAATTCCCAGGTATAAAAGAGACACGGGACGCCAGGCAGAGGTCTCCGCTGGCGTAGCCGGCGGCCGGTGCGGCTCTGGCCCATGCCGGAGCGCAGAGGCGCTCCACAGCGCTCCATACAAAAGCGCACTGTTACGGGTGCCCTGTTGAACCAGCAAACTAAGACCCGAGAGGGCTGAACTTGAGACTGAACGGGTCTTGAACTGTGACCCAGCCCAGGAAATCCCAGGGACTCAGCGTTTGGGGGAGCACAGTGCGACAAACAAAACGGCGATTCCAAACGCTCCCGGTGAATAGGTTTTTTTTTTAAAGTGCAGCTCCACGGGGGAGGGGCGTCAGCCATTACCGAGGCAATCAGCCCCTACTGAGGTACATGCCCATTGCTGATGCAGCCTGCCGCTGCCGAGGCAACCCGGTACAACAGAGAGACTCCGCCACAGGGCGTAGCCCGAGGCAACAGGGCGGAGACCACAGCAGAAGGGCGGAGCCTGCAGGAAAAGGGCGAACCTCACACCAGCAGGGCGGAGCCTCTGCAGGCAAAAAGTGACTAGACTGCCTCCTAGCTGGGCAGGACAGTGAGGTGGACACTCACAAGGAAAGCCCCAACCCCCCCCCAGACAGAGCATCTGAGGAAAAAAAAGGGGTTTTCTTACGAGTTAGGTTGCAGCAGAACTAAACATAGCAGCCTAGCAGCCCTGAATGAACAACAGAGCTCACAGCTCAGCACTTGAGCTCCTACAGACTGTCTCCTCAAGCAACTCCCTGACCCCTCTATATCCATAAGACTGACATTTGGCAGACATCATCCTGGGACAAAGATAGCAGAAAAAGAAACTGGTAGCATCCCTCGCTGTACCGCAGCCGCTACAGGTGCACCCCAGACAAGCAGGGCCTGGAGTGGACCTCAGCGGTTGTACAGCGAAGGGGCTAGACTGGTAGAAGGAAAACCAAGTAACAGAAATACTCCATCATCAACAATCTGGGTGTCCACTCAGAGATCCAATCAAAAAGTCAGTAACTACACAGACGACAGGTGGATAAATCCACAAAGATGGGAAGAAACCAGCGCAAAAAGGAGGAAAACACCCGAAACCAGAACACCTCGCCACCTAGAAAAGACCAAAACTCCTCACCAGCAAGGGAACAAAGCTGGACGGAGAATGACTGTGATGAAATGACGGATTTAGACTTCAGAAGGTGGATAATGATAAACTTTTGTGAGCTAAAAGAACATGTTTTAAATCAACGTAAAGAAACTAAGAACCTTGCAAAAAGATTTGAAAAAAGATTTGAGGAAATGATAACAAGAATGGATACCTTAAAGAGGAATATGAATGAATTAAAGGAGCTGAAAAACACAATATGAGAACTTCGCGAAACATGCACAAGTTTCAATAGCCGAATTGACCAAGCAGAAGAAAGAATATCAGAAGTTGAGGATCAACTCAATGAAATAAAACGAGAAACCAAGATCAGAGAAAAAAGCGCAAAAAGGAATGAACAAAGTCTCCAAGAAATGTGGGACTATGTGAAGAGACCTAACCGACATTTGATAGGCGTACCAGAATGTGATGAAGAGAATGAATCCAAGCTGGAAAATACTCTGCAGGACATTATCCAGGAAAATTTCCCCCACCTAGCAAGACAGGCCAACACTCAAATGCAGGAAATACAGAGAATACCACAGAGATATTCCGCAAGAAGAGCAACCCCAAGGCACATAACTGTCAGATTCAACAAGGTTGAAATAAAGGAGAAAATACTAAGGGCAGCCAGAGAGAAAGGTCGGGTCACCCACAAAGGGAAGCCCATCAGACTCACAGCAGATCTCTCGGCAGAAACTCTACAAGCCAGAAGAGAGTGGGGGCCAATATTCAACATCCTTAAAGAAAAGAACTTTCAACCCAGAATTTCATATCCAGCCAAACTGAGCTTCAGAAGTGAAGGAAAAATAAAATCCTTTGTGAACAAGCAAGCACTCAGAGATTTTGTCACCACCAGCCCTGCTTTACAAGAGCTCCTGAAAGAGGCACTACACATAGAAAGGATCAACCAGTACCAGCCATTCCAAAATCACACTAAATGCTAACGAGCATCAACATAATAAAAAATCTACAACAACTAACGGGCAAAACAGCCAGCTAGCATCAAAATGGCAGTGTCAAACTCACACATAACAATATTAACTCTAAATGTAAATGGACTAAATGCACCAATCAAAAGACACAGACTGGCAAATTGGATAAAAAGCCAAAACCCAGCAGTGTGCTGTATCCAGGAAACCCATCTCACATGCAAGGATACACAAAGGCTCAAAATAAAGGGATGGAGGAAGATTTACCAAGCAAATGGAGAGCAAAAGAAAGCAGGAGTTGCACGCCTCATCTCTGATAAAATAGACTTTAAAGCAACAAAGATCAAAAGAGACAAAGAAGGCCATTACATAATGGTAAAAGGATCGATACAACAAGAAGAGCTAATGATCCTAAACATATATGGACCCAATACAGGAGCACCCAGATACATAAGGCAAGTTCTTAACGACTTACAAAGAGACTTAGACTCCCACACAATAATAGTGGGAGACTTTAACAATCCACTGTCAATACTAGACAGATCAACCAGACAGAAAATCAACAAGGATATCCAGGGCTTGAACTCAGACCTGGAGCAAGCAAACCTGATAGACATTTACAGAACTCTCCACCCCAAATCCATAGAATATACATTCTTCTCAGCACCACATCATACCTACTCTAAAATTGACCACATAATTGGAAGTAAAGCACTGCTCAGCAAATGCAGAACAACTGAAATCATAACAAACATCCTCTCAGACCATAGTGCAATCAAGTTAGAACTCAGAATTCAGAAACCAACCCAGAACCGCACAGCTTCATGGAAACTGAACAACTGGCTACTGAATGTTGACTGGATAAACAACGAAATGAAGGCAGAAATAAAGAAGTTCTTCGAAACCAACGAGAACGAAGACACAACATGCCAGAATCTCTGGGACACATTTAAAGCAGTCTCTAGAGGAAAGTATATAGCAATAAATGCCCATATGAGAAGAATGGAGAGATCCAAAATTGACACCCTATCGTCAAAATTGAAAGAGCTAGAGGAGCAAGATAAAAAAAACTCAAAACCCAGCAGAAGACAAGAAATAACTAAGATCAGAGCTGAACTGAAGGAGGTAGAGACACGAAAACCCCTTCAGAAAATCAATAAATCTAAGAGCTGGTTTTTTGAAAAGATCAACAAAATGGGCAGACCACTAGCCAGATTGATTAAAAATAAAAGAGAGAACAACTAAATAGATGCAATAAAAAACGATAAAGGGGAAATCACCACAGATTCCACAGAAATTCAAACCATCATCAGAGAATATTACAAACAGTTCTATGCACATCAACTAGTAAACCTGGAAGAAATGGATAAATTCCTGGACTCCTGTGTCCTCCCAAGCCTAAACCAGGAGGAAGCTGAAACTATGAATAGAGCAATAACAAGGGCAGAAGTTGAGGCAGCAGTTAAGAGCCTACCACACAGAAAAAGCCCAGGTCCAGACGGGTTCACAGCCGAATTCTACCAGACACACAAAGAGGAGCTGGTACCATTTCTTCTGAAACTATTCCAAATAATCCAAAAAGAAGGAATCCTACCCAAATCATTCTACGAGAACAATATCATCCTGATACCAAAACCCGGCAGAGACCCAACAAGAAAAGAAAACTTCAGGCCAATATCCATGATGAACATAGATGCAAAAATCTTCAATAAAATATTGGCAAGCCGATTGCAACAGCAAATCAAAAAACTTATTCATCATGATCAAGTAGGATTCATCCCAGGGATGCAAGGCTGGTTCAACATGCACAAGTCTATCAACGTAATTCACCACATAAACAGAACCAAAAACAAAAACCACATGATTATCTCAATTGATGCAGAGAAGGCATTTGACAAAATTCAACAGCCCTTTATGCTAAAAACCCTCAATAAACTTGGCATCGATGGAACGTATCTCAAAGTAATAAAAGCTATTTATGACAAACCAACAGCCAATATCATACTGAATGGGCAAAAACTGGAAGCATTCCCTTTGAAATCTGGCACTAGACAAGGATGCCCTCTGTCACCACTCCTATTCAATATAGTACTGGAAGTTCTAGCCACAGCAATCAGGCAAGAAAAAGAAATAAAGGGTATTCAAATAGGAAAGGTGGAAGCCAAATTGTCTCTATTTGCAGACGACATGATAATATACCTAGAAGACCCCATCGCCTCAGCCCAAAAACTCCTGAAACTGATAAGCAACTTCAGCAAAGTCTCAGGATATAAAATCAATGTGCCAAAATCACAAGCCTTCCTCTACACCAATAACAGACTTAAAGAGAGCCAAATCAAGAATGAACTGCCATTCACAATTGCTACAAAAAGAATAAAATACCTTGGAATACAACTCACAAGGAACGTAAGGGACCTCTTCAGGGAAAACTACAAACCACTGCTCAACGAAATCAGAGAGGACACAAACAGATGGAGAAACATTCCATGTTCATGGTTAGGAAGAATTAATATCGTGAAAATGGCTATACTGCCCAAAGTAATTTACAGAATCAATGCTATCCCCATCAAGCTACCATTGACTTTCTTCACAGAACTGGAAAAAACCACCTTGAACTTCATATGGAACCAAAAGAGAGCCCGCATAGCCAAATCAATTCTAAGCAAAAAGAACACAGCAGGGGGCATCACATTACCGGATTTCAAACTATACTATAAGGCTACAGTAATCAAAACAGCATGGTACTGGTACCAAAACAGAGATATAGATCAATGGAACAGAACAGAGGCATCAGAGGCAACACAACATAGCTACAACCATACAATCTTTGATAAACCTGACAAAAACAAGCAATGGGGAAAGGACTCCCTGTTCAACAAATGGTGTTGGGAAAACTGGCTAGCCATGTGTAGAAAGCAGAAACTGGACCCCTTCCTGACACCTTACACTAAAATTAACTCCAGATGGATTAAAGACTTAAACATAAGACCTGGCACCATAAAAACCCTAGAAGGAAATCTAGGCAAAACCATCCAGGACATAGGAGTAGGCAAGGACTTCATGAACAAAACACCAAAAGCATTGGCAACAAAAGCCAAAATAGACAAATGAGACCTAATGAAACTCCACAGCTTCTGCACAGCAAAAGAAACAGTCTCTAGTGTGAATCGGCAACCAACAGAATGGGAAAAAATGTTTGCAGTTTACCCATCTGACAAAGGGCTGATATGCAGAATTTACAAAGAACTCAAACAGATTTACAGGAAAAAAACAAGCAAGCCCATTCAAAAGTGGGCAAAGGATATGAACAGACACTTTACAAAGGAAGACATATATGAGGCCAACAATCATATGAATAAATGCTCATCGTCACTAGTCATCAGAGAGATGCAAATGAAAACCACATTGAGATACCATCTCACACCAGTTAGAATGGCGATCATTAAAAAATCTGGAGACAACAGATGCTGGAGAGGATGTGGAGAAAAAGGAACACTTTTACACTGTTGGTGGGAGTGTAAATTAGTCCAACCATTGTGGAAGACGGTGTGGCGATTCCTCAAGGCCTTAGAAATAGAAATCCCATTTGACCCAGCAATCCCATTACTGGGTATATATCCAAAGGACTATAAATCATTCTACTACAAGGACACATGCACATGAATGTTCATTGCAGCACTGTTTACAATAGCAAAGACCTGGAATCAACCCAAATGCCCATCTATGATAGACTGGATTGGGAAAATGTGGCACATATACACCATGGAATATTATGCAGCAATCAGAAATGATGAGTTCCTGTCATTTATAGGGACATGGATGAATCTGGAGAACATCATTCTCAGCAAACTGACACAAGAACAGAAAATGAAACACCGCATATTCTCACTCATAGGCGGGTGATGAAAAATGAGAACACATGGACACAGAAAGGGGAGTACTAAACACTGGGGTCTATAGGGGGAAAAGGGGAGGGCCAGTGGGAGGGGGAGGTGGGGAGGGATTGCCAGGGGAGCAATACCAAATGTGGGTGAAGGGGAGAAAGCAAACAAAACACACTGCCCTGTGTGTACCTATGCAACTGTATTGCATGCTCTGCACATGTACCCCAAAACCTAAAATGCAATAAAAATAAAAATTACCACACACTAGAGAAAATACTACTCAATGAGTAAGCAGCAGCAGACACAAAATCACCAGCAGGATTAGAACTTAAAGAACTTCATAAAATGAATCCACAATCTTAAGGAAGATAAATATACGTAAAATAAGTAAACGCATAAAATTATTAGAAAATCCAAATAAAAGAAGACACTATGAAAAAAGAACATACAGATCTGGAAAAGGACTAAGTAGTACTTCTAGAAACGGCATTATTAAAATGCAAAACACAATGGCATTAAATAGCATATTAGATCTAAACGAAGATAAAATCTATAAACTGGAAGATAGATCCAAGGGAATTTAGCTGCATGCAGCATAAAGAGTTACAAAGATAAAAAACATGGAACCAGTCAGGCATGGTGGCTCATACCTGTAATCCCAGAGCTCTCGGAGGCTGAGGTGGGTGGATCATTTGAGGTCAGGAGTTCAAGACCAGCCTGGCCAACATGGCAAAATGCTGTCTCTACTAAAAATATAAAAAATTAACTGGGCAGAGACTCAGCAAGAAAAGAAAACTTCAGGCCAATATCCATGATGAACATATATGCAAAAATCTTCAATAAAATACTGGAAAACTGATTGCAACAGCACATCAAAAAGCTTACCCACCATGATCAAGTAGGCTTCATCCTGGGGATGCGAATCTATAAATGTAATTCACCACATAAACAGAACCAAAGACAAAAACCACACGATTATCTCAATTGATGCAGAAAAGGCCTTTGACAAAATTCAACAGAACTTTATGCTAAAAACCCTCAATAAACTAGGTATTGATGGAATGTATCTCAAAATTATAAAAGCTATTTATGACAAACCAACAGCCAATATCATACTGAATGGGCAAAAACTAGAAGCATTCCCTTTGAAATCTGGTACTAGTCAAGGATGCCTTCTCTCACCACTTCTACTCAATATAGTATTGGAAATTCTAGCCAGAGCAATCAGGCAAGAAAATGAAATAAAGGTATTCACTTAGGAAAGGAGGAAGCCAAATTGTCTCTATTTGCAGACAACAGGATTGTATATTTAGAAGGACCCATTGTCTCAGCCCAAAATCTCCTGAAACTGATAAGCAACTTCAGCAAAGTCTCAGCATACAAAATCAATGTACAGAAATCACAAGCATTCCTATATACCAATAACAGACTAAAAGAGAGCCAAATCAAGAGTGAGCTCCCATTCACAATTGCTACGAAGAGAATAAAATACCTAGGAATACAACTAACAAAGGATATAAAGGACCTTTTCAAGGAGAACTACAAACCACTGCTCAAGGAAATATGAGAGGACACAAACACATGGAGAAACATTCCATGCTCAAGGTTAGGAAGAATCAATATTGTGAAAATGGGCAGTATGGCCATTTTTACATCTATAAAGTAATTTATAGATTCAATGCTATCCCCATCAACCTACCTATGACCCTCTTCACAGAACTGGAAAAAACCACCTTAAACTTCATATGTAACCAAAATATAGCTCCCATAGCCAAGTCAGTTCTAAGCAAAAAGAACAGAGCTGGAGGCATCATGCTACCTGACTTCAAACTATTCTACAAGGTTACAGTAATCAAAACAGCATGGTACTGGTAACAAAATAGAGATATAAACCAATGGGACAGAACACAGGCCTTGGAGGCAATGCCACACATCTACAACCATCTGATCTTTGACAAACCTGACAAAAACAAGAAATGGGGTAAGGAGTCCCTGTTTAATTAATGGTGTTGGGAAAAGTGGCTAGCCATGTGCAGAAAGCAGAAACTGGACCCCTTCCTGACACCTTACACTAAAATTAACTCCAGATGGATTAAAGGCTTAAACATAAGACCTAACACCATAAAAACCTTAGAAGAAAACCGAGGCAAAACCATTCAGGACATAGGCATAGGCAAGGACTTCACGGCTAAAACACCAAAAGCATTGGCAACAAAAGCCAAAATAGACAAATGGGATCTAACTAAACTCCAGAGCTTCTGTACAGCAAAAGAAACAATCATTAGAGTGAAGTGGCAACCAACAGAATGGGAAAAAATTTTTGCAATCTACCCATTTGACAAAGGGCTAATATCCAGAATCTACAAAGAACTAAAACAGATTTACACAAGAACAAAACAAACAAACCCATTCAAAACTGGGTGAAGGACATGAACAGACACTTTTCAAAAGAAAACATTTATGAGGTCAAGAAACATGAAAAAATGCTCATTATCACTGGTCTTTAGAGAAATGCAAATCAAAACCACATTGAGATACCACCTCACACCGGTTAGAATGGCAATCATTAAAAAATCTGGAGAGGATGTGGAGAAATAGGAACACTTTTATACTGTTGGTGGAAGTGTAAATTAGTTCAACCATTGTGAAAGACAGTGTGGTGATTCCTCAAGGACCTAGAAATAGAAATTCCATTTGACCCAGCAATCCCATTACTGGGTATATATCCAAAGGATTATAAATCATTCTATTATAAAGACACATGCATACATATGTTCATTGCAGCACTGTTTACAATAGCAAAGACCTGGAACCAACCCAAATGCCCATCGATGATAGTCTGGACAAGGAAAATGTGGCACATATACACCGTGGAATACTATGCAGCCATAAAAAATGATGAGTTCTTGTCCTTTGTAGGGGCATGAATGAATCTGGAAACCATCATTCTCAGCAAACTGATACAGGAACAGAAAAATCAAACACCGCATGTTCTCACTCATAGGCAGGGGTTGAACAATGAGAACACATGGAGGGGAGCATCACAAACTGGGGTCTGTTGTGGGGGGACAAGGGGAGGAACAGTGGGAGGTAGGGAGGTTGGGGAGGGATAACATGGGAGAAATGCCAGATACAGGTTACAGGGTGATGGAGGCAGCAAACCACATTGCCATGTATGTACCTATGCAACAATCCTGCATGTTCTGCACATGTACCCCAGAACCTAAAGTGCAATTATATATAAATATATATATATTATATATATATATTTATATATATATTTTATATTATATATAATATTTTATATATATTTATATATAATAAATAAATAAAACACAAAAGAAGGAGGAAATTAAAAAAAACTCAAATAAACTGAAAGAAAAAAGGAGAATGTAAAAATGTATGGAAATGAAATATACCAGCTTTGGGATAGTGGTTTCTGGGAGGGGCAAGAAAGATGTGATGTAAGGCCTACATTTAAGGCTCAATATGATGTGCTGCCTGCCACCTGGTGAAGCCAGGATGACCTTGATTGGCCAAACTGCAAGTTCCTCCACCCCTGCAGATACGTACCCGAGCCAAACCACTCTTCTTATCAAGGGACCAGGCACAGCTCCTACTTACCCCAAGTGGCAGCTTCTGGTTCCCTGCCAGTCCTCAAAAATATTCAGACAAGCCAATTGTTGTGGGAATCAGGGGTCGCCTCACCATTTTGGTACTGCGAAGGCTGCCTCCCACAGCCCCTGTTTGTTCCCTCTCTTCCTGAGTACACCCCCGTGTGGCCCTGTGTGGCCTGTGGTGTCCTCTGCTTGTCCTCCTTTGAGTGCAGGTGATTAATAAATCACTGTCCGTCTCATCTGCTCAGTGTTGGTGTCAAGTGTTCAGTCATCTCCATAACCTTAGAGTGGAAATCCTCCCTCACCAACACAGGGAGCAGCAGGTGATTAAAACAAAAGAAGGAGCACGTGACACTTGAACTATATCACATTCTTTTCTTTAAAAACAAACAAAAAACAAACACTGAAGCAAAAATGACAAAACATTATCATTTGTTTAATTTAAGTGGTATATGGACTTCTATTGGGTTATTTTATGTACTTAATTTTTAAAAATAAGTACTCATTTTAAAATAAAGTAAAAACACTGGATAAACAAGTTCCAACTTACCTGCTTTTACTGAGACCTGCCAAAAAGAGAGCTAAAGAAACCTTATGTAAGTAAGGTTCTAAATGGGCAGTAACCACTAAGAAAATTGACAGGGCAGGTTTTTGCTATTGTTTATGTTTCGTTGGAAGGTTGTTTTTTTTTTTTTTCATTTTTATGGGTCAAGGCCATGCATGTTAAAGGGAACACTAAATAATTATTTGCTTTAAGTTAATTACCTAAGAATTCTGGTCAAAATAAAAATCTATTTGAATAGCTAAATATGAAAACTTACTACAAAGCTCTAATTATTATAATTTGACAGATAAATCAATGGAACAGAATCAAAAGACCAGAAGCAGACCCAAATGTAGATAAAGAGTCAATATATGGTAAAGGTGGCTTTTCAACTCAAAGAGAAAATAACCGTTTATTCAATAAACATAACTGTGCCACTTTATTAGTTAAATACTACTGAAATGAATGGTTAATTGTTTGGTAAAAAGTTAGCCCTATTTCTTGCCATTTACAAAAGTAAATTACAGATAAAATATAGAGCAGAAAATCTGAGTCAAGATTTAGATTATTGGAGGTTGTGAAAGGATTTTCTACACAGGTTGAAATAATTAAGACAAAGTGACACATTTGGATAAATAAAAATAGCTTACTGTGTCAATAAACATCAAAAACTTGAAAAGCAGAAAATTCTTGCATCTGACCAAAAACTCTTACAAATGAATAAGAAATAATGAACAACTCAAAGAAAAAAATGGTTAATTTACAAAGAAAAAAGGCAAAATAAACGTGCAACATAATAAATAAAGCAAAATAGAACAGCAATTTGTTTGATGACTTAATTATTTATAAATCTAAAGAAAATTAAAATGTTTTCTTTCTAAGTGGAAAAGTACTAAAGACTAAGGGTTTTGACTATTATTACGAAGGGTTTTGACCATTATTATTTATAACCAGTATATAGTGGTTATAGTATTTATAACATATAGGTTCTAGTGTCTATGCCCAATATGCTCATACCACTGTTGGGGAGAATGAGGGAAAATAGACATTCCCATGTATTGCTGAGAAGTATAAATTTATATGACTTATAGGAAGTAATCAACAATAAAACTTGAAAAATACACATACCCCTTAAATAAAGCAAATCCACAGTTCTAAGTATTTATCTAAAGAAAATAATCAGATATATATAAACAAAGTTTATGAATATATTCTCTTTAATGTGGCTTAAGCTAAGAAAAAATCAGCAATACTCTTCGTAGCCAACAATGGGTTCTGTAAATTGCAGTATGTCAGTATGACAGAACACCATGTAGCCATTAATAAGTCGTGGTGCAGAAATATATTTATTGGCATGTTGAAGTTTTAATGATGTATTCTTAAATGAAAAAGTATGCCACTAAATGGTAAGTTGTACTATGACATAAAATTTTGGACATACACTCACCCTCTCTCTATGTTAATAATAATTATCTCTGGGTGGTTTTCTCTTCCTTTCATTTCAGGTCTGTTTTATTTAAATGTTCTAAATATGCGATTTTCTAATAAAAAACGAAGAAAGGATTTGCGAGCAAATCCTGGTGAGGGGAATTTGAGGAAGTCAATTATCATATCTAATCTTTGATTTTCTTACTATAAAAAGAAGATATCGGTTTCTCCTCCTAGGATTACTAACAAGGTCAAATGAGACATCCATTTATTCATTGGAAAATGTTTCTTTTTTAATGGGCATGTGTCAGGCACTGTCTTAGCTGGTAACTATACGGCAGGGTATAAGGCAGACTACAGACAAAACAAAAACCCTGCCTTCATGAGCTTATAGTCTAGTCAGGGAGATGGACAATAAGCAAAATATGGAAGTAAAATGTATAGTGTATTAGATGGTAGAAAGTGCTATGGAGAAAAACAGAAAGTACAAGGGGAGGGGTTACAACTGTAAACAAGGGGGTCAGAGTAGACCTGGGGGAGAGATACCTTTGCATGAGGTACTGAAAGAGGCAATGGAGCATACCACATGCCTGCCTGGGTGGTACCATGTCCCTGCCTGGGTGGTGGGGAGGAGCAGAGGTTGGGGAGGGAATAGCAAGAGCAAAGGACCCGGGCTGGAAGGAGGACTGGCATGTTTGGTTGACCATAAAAATGTGCTTTATAAAATCTGGTGTGCAGGCCGGGCGCGGTGGCTCATGCTTGTAATCCCAGGACTTTGGGAGGCCGAGGCAGGCGGATCACGAGGTCAAGAGATCAAGACCATCCTGGCCAACATGACGAAACCTCGTCTCTACTAAAAATACAAAAATTAGCTGGGCGAGGTGACACGTGCCTGTAGTCCCAGCTACCCAGGAGGCTGGGACAGGAGAATTGTTTGAACCCAGGAGGCGGAGGTTTCAGTGAGCCGAGATTGCGCCACTGCACTCCAGCCTGGTGGCTAGCAATGGAGCAAGACTCTGTCTAAAAAAAAAAAAAAAATAGTGTGCAAAATAAATATTATTTATCAGTGTATTATCTTTGACATAATATTCACCTCCAAAATAATTATTTTCTGTCTTAAAATGTCTCGGAAAATAGCTTTCTAATGCTCAGGTCCTGCTTGTGTTCTATTTTAGAGTGAAATAATAAAAATGACAGCTATGAGCGCCCTCAACTTCTCTCTCCACCTCAAATCATTCCCAGGTGACCTCCCTTTGACCTCAGACTTCCCAGGAAGAGGTGAGGCCTTGGACCTGGTGGTGGGAGTCAAAATGGTGCGGTACAGAGTGGTACCATTTTGGGAACAGGAAAGTCACAATGTTCCCTCCCACCATCAGAAACCTCTGGCTTATGTTTCACTTAAGGAAGGAATTTCTGACCCCTTCTTGCACATAGTCTTAGAGGCATGACATTTTTGTTTTATTTAAATCATGTTAACTATTTTTTTCATTTGAGTGATGAATCTAAATGCATATTCTAGTTCCTGTGTACGGCAGCCTCATAACTGGATATGGCTACGTGGTTTCAGTGCCTGTTTGTGCTTTGGGAACAGCATTAGATTTGTATTGCTGTTTCCGAAACTGGGGTCCATGGAAGCTTTAGGCAGGGTAATTTTAGGGTTTAAGAAACACTGACTAAGGTGATGGTCTGACTAGATTCTCTGGATGTGCACTGCTCCCATGAGAAGTAAGGCAAAGTTACACTTCAGGTTCTGAAAAGGTCTCTTGCCTCCCCACACTTATGTGGCAAATCCTGATCATCTCAGTGCTTGTGCTGTATTAGCTTTCTACGGCTGCTGTAACAAATGACCACAAATGTAGGGATTAAAAAAAAAGATTTATTGTCTTATAGTTCTGGAGTCAGAAGTCCAAGATGGGTTTCAAATACCAAGGTGTTTATTCCTTCCAGAGCCTCTAGGGAGAATCAGTCTCCTGGCCATTCCCAGCTCCTTGATGCTACCCACGTTCCTTGGCTCAGGGCCCCTCCCTCCATCTTCAAAGGCAGCAATCACATTGTTCAGACCTCTACTCCAATGGTCACATCTCCTTCTCTAACTCTTCCGCCTTCTGGTCTCCCCATTTATAATCCCTTGCAAGTACATCAAGCCCACCCGTTTAATCCATCATAACTGCCTCACCTCAGGATCCTTAACTCCATCACATCTGCAATGCATCTTTTGCCATGTATGGTAACATAATTACAGGTTCTAGAGATTAAGACATGGACACCTTTGGGGAGCCATTATGCCACCACAGGGACCATGGCCTGTGTGCACAGAGAAAGAAAGGAAGTTCATCCTCCCCACATTCTTCATGTCTAAGATTGACATCCTCAACTGGAAGGCCTGCCATCCTCTGAAGGCAAACGTTTTGCCCTCATTGGTAAAATAAAGTCACATTTACCCAGCTTCTTTTCCGTTAGAACCTCTGTTAACTGGCAGCAGATGATAATGACAACTGGTGATGTTAACAAGGAATCTCAGGTACTATAATCCTGAGATGTGGGATTACAGTTCTGGAACCGAGAGGGGGAAGAAATTCAGAAGGTCACACTGTCACATCTTTCTCCCAAACTTGTCCTGTGCCTGCCTGGGCATCATGGCTCTTAAGATGGGGAACAGTCACAATTTCTCAAGGAAGCTGAATCCCCTTTGGAAGGGCAGTTCTTCAAGGATTTAAGGATGGGTCTTACATCCCATTTCTCCCATTTGCTTCAGGACCTGGCTGCAGCTCCCTGCATCTTTTAGGTTGATGGAGAGGAGGCTACCAGGAACAGTCTCTGACTCAGAAAATGAAGTCAAACCCCAGATCTTCTCCGTATAAAGTAGGCAACTCACAACAGCCTTGTAAAATATGGGGATAAAGCAAGTCTCTGGCCTCACCCCAGAGATTCTGACTCAGCAGATGCGGCCTGGAAATGTGCATTTATAAAATCCCCTAGAGGTTCTGGTATAGTGGATACACTGACGGCTGCTGGGAAATCCTGGACTAGTTGGACTAGTTGCAGCTTGGAGCCAATTCTTTTTTTTTTTTTTTTTTTGAGTCATAGTCTCCCTCTGGAGGGCAGTGGCACGTGATCTTGGCTGACTGCAATCTCCACCTTCCAGATTCAAGGATTCCGCTGCCTCAGCCTCTTGAATAGCTGGGACTACAAGCACACACCACCACGCATGGCTAATTTTTTTTTTATTATTTTAGTAGAGACAGGGTTTAACCATGTTGGCCAGGATGGTCTCCATCTCCTGACTTCATGGTCCACCCACCTCACCCTCCCAAAGTGCTGGGATTACAGGCGTGAGCCACCACTATTTAAATGATTTCCAATTGGTTCATGCACTTCTCAGGGTGTGTCTCCCTCACTTGAAGTGCACAAAAGAACAGAAGACCCATTCATCCTTCTAGACACTATTATTTCAGCTAAGGATCTTTCTGGTGGTCATACCATACTGTTGACTCAGGCCGAGGCTGTGGGAGACTAAATAATAGAATACTTTTCCCTTCGTGCTGTGACTACAGGGTCAGGCCTCTCCCATTTCTGCAGAGTGCATTCAGAATCACCTTGTTCTTTCTGTCTTTTACCCAACAGCTTTAGGGAACACCCAACTTGAGTGGGACACTGTGCTCCTCACCAGGACAAAACTATGAATGAGACCCTGGCCATGCCTGCAGGGCCAAAGGCTAGAAGAAGGGGAGCACCGATACATCATCTGTCATACAGCAGGGGAGTCAGTGCTCTGATGACACTGGCACAAACAGCAAGCGCCTACAGCCAACCACCCAACCCGTGGACTACCCACCCACCTTAACCCACACCCAACACCACCTACGCACCTCACTCCCACACAACACAGAGAACATTCCCTCACTGACTGCCACCACACCCTGCACACTCATGATCTCCCCCCGACATCTCATCACTACCCACCCACACCCACACACTCACTGCCCACCCCACCCACATCTCATCACTACCCACCCACACCCACACACTCACTGTCCACCCCACCCACATCTCATCACTACCCACCCACACCCACACACTCGCTGCCCACCCCACCCACATCTCATCACTGCCCACCCACACCCACATACTCACTGCCCACCCCACCCACATCTCATCACTACCCACCCACACCCACACACTCACTGTCCACCCCACCCACATCTCATCACTACCCATCCACACCCACACACTCACTGTCCACCCCACCCACATCTCATCACTGCCCACCCACACCCACACACTCACTGCCCACCCCACCCACATCTCATCACTACCCATCCACACCCACACACTCACTGTCCACCCCACCCACATCTCATCACTACCAACCCACACCTATACATTCACTGCCCACCCCACCCACATCTCACTACCCACCCACACCCACACACTCACTGCCCACCCCACCCACATCTCATCACTACCCACCCACACCCACACATTCACTGCCCACCCCACCCACATCTCATCACTGCCCACCCACACCCACACACTCACTGCCCACCTCACCCACATCTCATCACTACCCACCCACATCCATACCCACTCACTGCCCACCCACACCCACTCGCTACCTATTCCACCCACTCAGTCACTACTCACCCCCAATCACTACCCACTGTACCCACACCCACTCACTCCTTTCCATTCTGCACCCACGTAGCCAAAAGGCTTTCATCTTCTTCAGTGTCCACGCCTGAGACAGACCTCCTCTTGCTGTTTTCCAAGGTTTGCCTTCTCACCACTGTTCAATCTTTTAGGCTGCCAGGATATGCCAATGCTTTCAGTTCCTAGTGACTGGTGGATCTTTGTTTTCTTAGTTACTTGAAGCTTCCTCAAGTAACCCTAAAACTTGCATGTTTAGCTTTCTGAGTACAACTTCTTCTTCTCAAGATTCCAGTATTATTGAAGAGGGTTCAATGGGGTGACATGAGCCACTGATGGTCACAATTGCTCACTAGAACACAAAGTAAGTGGCAGGAAGAAAGGGTGCAGGGAATTGGACACACATGAGAAAGACACTGAAGCTGGGGACAGTGGAGGGCTGGGGACAGTGGAGGGCCCCCTGGATGAGAGCTTTTGCAGTGTGACGTTCTTACAGGCCACGTTAGTAGAAAAGCCTGTCCTTGGCTAAGGGGATGGAACAATGCTCAGAGCACCAGAAAAATCATACAGTTGTGTTCGATAAATCATGCTTTAAAGATAGTGCATGCATGTGTATGGAGTCTGTTGAGTGGGTAGTTCTCTAACTTGGACAATGAAGGATACATTGGCATGTAGGCGTGTTACTGCCCTATGACGCCGTCATCAAATTCATTCCACTAACTCTCCTGCCTTTCATTCTCAGCTCACAAATCACCTTCTGTTTGTATCTGGCTTTTAATGGACAATTCCCTATGATCACTGAACACATTTATCAGATTTTTTTCCTTCTCCCTAAACTACGAAACCAGCATCAGGCTTTTGGTTTTCAGGTTCCTTCTCCAAAAGACTAACGTGAGTATGTTACCAAATGAGCTCTCTGACCAGATGAAATGACAGCCACGTGCCAAAATGGGGTGCTTATACCAAGGTCCTGATCCCCATGAAGCCTGGTCTCTGCAAGCACTAGCCTTCCTGGATAACACTGCTATCCTGATCGGCTGCCTAAGTTCTTTATATGTTGTATCAGTCAGGATATGCTAGGTTACACTACAGCAATGAGCAATCCCCAGATTTCAGGGGTTTAAAGCACCAATCACTTTGTTTATTATCAGTGCTATATGTCCATTATGGGTGGGCAAGAAACTCTGCTCCACATCATCCTCAATCTCAGACCCAGGCTGAGGGAGGAGCAGCCACTTTCTGGAGACTTAACTACCCATTGGAACAGAAGAAAAGGGAGAACCTGGTGAGGCATCTGCTAACTCTTAAAGCTTCAGGTACTTTCTGGCCAAACAAATCACAAGGCCATACCTAACTTCAAATGAACAGGAAAATGCAATCTTACCACGTGCCCAGAAGCACAAAGACCCAGAACCTTTATGAACAAAATTAATAGCCAGCACACCTACACTTCTGTTCCCTCTTGGAGCAATCCATTCCCAGTGTTAACTTTAATCATTTTAAAGGACTTCCTATAATAAACCAAAATCTGCCTGTGCAGGCACCAGAAATATAGCAACAAATAAATCAAAGTCCCTGCTCTCCTGAGATTTCCGCCATAGTGGATCATCCGCCAGTCTTTGGTTGGCCAGAATAACTTTACTCCCTCTTCATTTCCTAATCCATCCAGTGAGCATTTACTAAACACCTGCTCTGACGCCAGGCAATGTGGTTGGCTCAGAAGATCCAGGGCTGAAAAAGCTACGCATGGCTCTCCCAGAGCTCACGTTGCAGGGCTTTAGCTAGCCATCCGGGAGGATCAGCTACAGGTGACAGGTACATGACAGTTTGTAACACTGAGCTAGGTGACCACAATGTTTCATTTGAAACACTCAGAGAGTGAATATGCCATATTGCAGAGAGAAGCTTCCAGTGATTCTCAAACTGAAGTCTGAAGAGCCCATAGAGGTTCCAAAGGGTGCTTCAGACACACTGCAAGTCAACTGGCTGCTATGTCCCTCCCTTCCTCTTCAATCTGTTTTGCATACTTAACTTGTTTTTTTTTTTTTTTTTGAGACAAAGTTTTGTTCTTGTTGCCCAGGCTGGAGCGCAATGGCGCGATCTTGGCTCACTGCAACCTCTGCCTCCTCGGTTCAAGCCTCCCGAGTAGTGAGGATTACAGGTGTGCACTACCACACTCAGCTAGTTTTTTGTATTTTTAGTAGAGACAGGGTTTCTCCATGTTGGCTAGCCTGGTCTTGAACTCCCGACCTCAGGTGATCCACCTCCCTCGGCCTCCCAAAGTACTGAGACTATAGGCATGAGCCACCGTGCCCCGCCACTTAATATTTATAAAAGATTTAATTTAAAGGGTTCTACTCTTAGAGAGACAAGGGGGAAAAGAGGAAAAAAATTCCATGATTTAGTCTGATACTCTCTCATTTTATCCATGTGAAAACAAGCATGCATTAAAGTTAAATAATTTACCAAGGTCATACAGTGAGTTAGAAGCATGCCTACGTAGGAAGCCAACTTATCTGCCTGTCTTAAGCTTCACAGCCTTTTTCTGTTTTTGAAATTTAAACCGAGTCTTCAGAGGAAGCTCTAAAAACAAAGATGTGAGTGTCTGTCGGTGGGAAAAGCTAATCAGTGCGATTAAGCAACATATTCACAGAGGAATCTAGAATCTTTTCCTAGCTAATTTGAGAATGCACATTACCACCTGGCTGGAGCAGAGGGCAGGGCCTTCCCCTGCCTTCTCCTGGCCGTTAAATCCCTGCCCAGCAGGCACAGAGCCATAACTGCAACAATGCTTTCTGCTGCACATTTGTCAAGATTTGAGAAGGGCTCATTTTGGGAATCCTGAGTGAGAAAATTCCCAGACCCGTTCTGTGCATGTGCTGGGAACAGAGGCAGGAGAGATATTTCAACCTCACAGGAGCATGTCTGTTTCAGACAGAGTACTAGAGAGTTCATAAATATGACTGGTTTTAGAAACTGGAAAGATACATCAATTTTGCCTGGAGCACTGGCCAAGGGGAAGAAATATTCGAAAGGAACATAACACCAACAGCAAAACCTTTTGTCTGCCTTCTGAATATTAAGTGCCGTACAACAGTTCCTCACCAAACTCATCCGAAATACAAATAAACTGTTTGATCTATTCTCTGTCAACTGACATTTATTTTCACATAGTCCCTGATCTATACTCGTCTCTCAGACACACACAATAAAAATTAGGCTTTATTTACTAGACATTTAAGGTTTTCCCTCCAGGCTCCAGCAGCCTAAGAAAATCTCTAAGTTTGCTCTCTCTGCCGACTCACCACCGTCTCCTGCTTTACCCTCCTCCAATACACAAGAGGAAAACCCATTAAAGGGTGTTGTACAACTCCAGGCATCCTGCTTTCTCTAATCCACTTCTCTTATTTCAACAATCCCCAACATATTGCTGCCGGGCTCTCAATGAGGCTCATTTCAAAATACATCCCGTGGGCTAGCTTCCACCTGCATGGCAGGCTCCGTTGATGCTGGTGTCTGAGAAATGAGAAGGGCCGTTGACCCACCCTCTCCATCCAGAGAGGCGCCAGTGGCAGCTTGTTTGCTGGAATAAAGGGTGCACAACTGGCCATATAAGCTGCTGCCGCAGTCCTCCTAGCAACACTTCATGCCATGGATAAAATCACAGAGCACAAAATTGCAGAGCCCAGCAATGATGCCTCCAACCACAGCCACAGAAGTGGCTGCATGGGTCTACCATCTCCCAGCCAAATGGCTCCATCCGCAACAGAAACGGGTGCGAAGCCTTTAAGATAGACGCATATTGTTTACAACAGAAACTGGATTTTTCCTCTCCTTAGGTCTTCACCAAACGTAACTTAATTCCCACTGAAAAGAGCACCAGAACGCAACCTTACCTTCCTTGCTGTATACACACACAGGCGCTTCACTCAGTGACAATCTTCCAGCAAAACAATGCTGGAGTGCGCGCTGCGAGAGTTAGGCTACTCAAGTGTTATGCTCGCTGGAGAGGGGACAGATGACTACTTTGATGGGTTCGGTAGCCCAGGGGAATTCTCGCTTTCGGAGGGGCGGTGGCGAGCAGGGCGGGCACGCTGAGTTGGACGGCGTGTGAGCGAGCGTACACTCCCCGCCTGCAGGCCTGGCCCTGGTGCTTTCTGGCGGGTGAAGTTGAGCATCCTTATTCCCTCGGGAAGAACAACGTTCCCATTCCAGGTCAACGTGACTGGAAACCTCAATTTAAGAATTGCATCCACTGGTTGGTCCATCTGGGGTTTGTCCAGCTTCCCATCTTACTTCGCGCCTCCGTTGTGTCAGGCTTTTTTTTTTTTTTTTTTTTTCCTATGTGCACAGATAGCTCACATAGTTAACCCTCAAAACCCCGTTTTCTGAAGCGATTCTCAACCAGGAAAACTTGCCCCAAACTGCAGAATCTTCTTCCGTGGCTTCTCTTCCCGAATCCCTGCTCTGTCCACCAGGTGCGGCCCAGGCCAGTATCCGCACACACCTTTTCCGCCGCTGTCCGGGGCGCAGCTACAAGGGGGTCCCGCGCCTCCGCGGCCCGCAATGCTCCCCGGCCAAGCCGAGGCAGGGAGGCGCCTGCAGCTACTGACTTCACAACCCGCGCTCGTGTGCACCGACTAACGGGCACACCGCGAACACACCACACACACACACACGCACACACGCACTCATGCGCTCCCGCCACCTGCCCCGCCCGGGCTCTCCAAAGTTACCTCCTAGGCGCCCGGGAGCAGGGCCCACGCCTCCCTGCGGGTCTCCGGCGGCCGCTGGGCAGTGGTCCTCACGGCCTCCGGTGCCGCGCCTCCGGGAGGCTCCGGAGCCAGCTGGTCGCTGTCACCCGGCAGCCGGGATTCCGCGCCCCGAGCTGCACCCTGGGGATTGGGCGGCTTTCGCCTCCGCCGCCCGGGTCCGGGTCTGCGCTCACCCGCGCGGCGCCCACCTGGCTGCAATCCTGGCCAGTGCCCGCGCGCCGCGGCTGAGGCTGGCGCTGGGACTCCTCCGGGGCGGCGCGCAGCCGACACAGCCTCGCATGACGCCAGCGCTCCAGCGGCCCCGGGACGCGGCCTCACCCTCAACCCCCGGCGGTCTCAGCCTCGCTCTTTGTGTCTCGGTCGGCGCAGCCACGTCACGGGCTTGGAGTCTCGGAGCAGCGCTGGCCGGGAACGCGGCTGCGGAGAGCGGGACTGGGCTCGTCCACCGCCGCCCGCCCGGGGCGCTCAGGCTGGAGGGGCGCACGGGCAGCCACGGAGCGCACGCCGGGGAACGGAGCTGGCGGGCCCGGGGAGGGGCGCGGCGTCGCGCCAAAGGGGTGCCCTGCCAGGGGCTGCGGCGGAGGAAAGTGGGAGTCCGAGCGCCGCCGGAGCCCCAGGAAGGCGGTGTCCGTTCGGTCCCAGGTCGCGGCTGCAGCGCCAAGGGGCAAGCGAGACGAAGCTGTGCGCCGGAGGGAGCCCAGCAGCCGGAGCCACCCTCGGGGTTAGCGTCTCCCCACTCCCCTACCCTGAAGGTGACTGCGGCACCCAGGGGCAAGCAGGGGCGAACGGTGTCCGGGGCTCTCCTCTTCCCAGGGAGCACTCGGCTCACCCTCTGGGGCTTGGGACTCTGCAGTGCTTTGCAAGGCCAGGGCCAAGGGGCCACTTCACTCATAGATCTTTTCTCTTGGCTGGTGTCTACCTAATTGGAATCCAGACTGTCACATGACCACCCCCTCCCCAAACATGCACTCAATCATTCATACACCCCAAGCCCCACAAAACTGGGATGGGTTTCCAAAAGTCTTACTGGATACATGGATCAGAAATGGAGGCCTTTCCTGTCACCCCGTGTGCTGCAGCGGGGCCGAAACGCAGCAGCTGCCTCTGGTGGCCCCATCTAGACAGATTCTGTCCCTGTGGCTTCAGAGGCTCAGTTAACTTTGCATCCCCATGACAAGAACAGCACAAACAAAAAGGGTGGAGGAGGTGTCATAGTTTCGGGTCCATGGAATCTCATTTCAAAAGGAAAGCAACACCCCCCTCCGCCCCCCCCACCTCCTCCCTGCCACAGAATTATGGAGCTTAGCTGCTAAGGAGCATACCTCGGCAGGGACAGGACCCTCTGGGGTGGGGGCTGCCTTAGATTTTCCCTGGTCAGCTCCCCCCCCCCTTGCTACTTGTGGTGGGATGACAGGCCCTGGGGGGATGCAAATCTCCTTCTCAGCCTCTCTCAGCTGTCTGTATGTGGGTGGCAACAACGCTTTGAAAGTGAACTTGCTAATAAATGGATACTTTAACTAATGCCCTATCAGGGTGATGCGTGTTGACAGCTAGATTTTCCCCAGAGCTCCTCCTCTCTGCCCAAGTTTTGAAAATCCACTTGTCTTTACTACCTTACTGTGAGATAGGTTTAAACCGATTCTAGTAAGGGCAAATGGATTTGAAAATGTAAACTAGAAGGGAAGTTTGTTTGATTCGCGGTACTTTGCCTAGGAATTTTAAATTTGTAAATCTGTCTTTGGGTCCCAATATTATTTGTGGCAACAGGGGGCATAAGCTTACAGAGTAAAGGGTGCCCAGGGTAAGAAGCCTGTTTGATGATAGCTAAAGACTCTTTGGGGGCCTCATTGCCCCGTAAGTTCAGGGTCATATTATTTGAGACCTGAACATATACATATTTCTCCTCAAACCGAGAACAGATGAACCCACATGGAACAATTAAGGCAGGAAGCTGTTCGGGACCTGTCTTTTGCTTTAAGTTCTTCGTCCTTGTTTTTTCTCCTATTTCTTCATGAGATACCACCACAGAGACCACATCCTAGAAGGAAAAACCATAGGTTCCTGAAACTCAGATGTGGTAAAAATCTGCCTTTCCCTCACTTACCTCAGCTGAAGTCGGCTAAAGGCTTACTTAATTTCTTTCTGAAATAACCCTTTTGGAAAACAACTTTAAAAATTTTAAAACGGCATAAAAGGAACATGCGGAGTAGAGCCCTCTGTTTCTACAGTTACTCAATTCCAGCCAGAAGTTGGCTAGTGGTGTTTACAGACACAGCGGATTCAAGGGCTTGCCCCTTTCCCCTCCTGGCTACTGATTTCTGATTTCTGTAAGCCTGCCCCAGAAGCTCTCATTCAAGCCTTGGGAGACATTCCTCTCACTATCACTCACCCTCCCCAAGTGGACACAGATACAGTCACACCTCAGCCACATGCTCCGTCCCATGCATCACTGTCTGGAAAGAGAGGCTGGAACTCCGACTGCCTCTCCTGTTCTGCACACACACAGTGGACATCTTTATGCACGTCCGATCTTGCCTACCTGGGGAAAAGTGAAGGTTATTTGTCTGTCTCACTCACTGGACTGGAATGATACTAAATTATATTCACCATTTATCTACAGACCCAAGGCATTCAGTCTGCAGGGCTTGGGGGATGATGTGAATTCATGGCACTGCACCCCCCGCCAAGATATGTAGTTTAAAAACATGTTTTGGTCTGGGCAATAGAAAGAGACTTAAGATGAGATGGGAGACTGCGCACCAGACTATGAAGACAAGAGTAGAATCAGCGTCCAGAAACTATCAGCCTCCACATTTTCCTCTGTTTCTAGTAATTTCCCACTCAGATCCCACATTTCACTTCATAATACAATTGGCAATGGTGTGAAAACCCAATGTGGTGTAAAAGAAACAGCTTTGAATTTGGCATCTGAAGACATGGATTTAGACATCTATCAAATGACCTATGTGAACTTGGACAAATCACTTGACCTGATTTTGGTCCTCCAGCACTTTCAATGCAGGGTTCTACTTAAATTTAATATTAGAGCTCAGAAACATCTATAGTTTCCTTCTTACAGGATCTGAGGTTTACTACAAAACCTAATAAATAGTTGAGGTCCGTGTGATCCAGTCTCAATTAGTATCCCATTCAATGAAATATACTCCAGCAGCAAGAGAAATGTATTATTAATCAAATCCCTTACTTGAACTTCTCAGAGACAAACATCCTCCTCTCTCTCTAGGCCCTTCTTACCTCAGCTGTTTCAAAGCTCCTCTTTCTCTCTAAATACGTAACACACATCTTCTGAATCTCTCCTCTCCTACCTCCACTCTACTTTTCTGTATTTTGTAGAGCTATGCGTTCTCTCTCCTCTCTTTAGGGGAGGGAAGACGAAAGGAAAACTGGGCAAAATCAGAGTTCTCTGTAGTGATAGAGGTAGGGGAGAAGACTGTGGCCACTCATCCATTAATACTTTGGTCCATCATAATTAGCTCTCCTTTGGGTACATTTTAGATGTATTGAAGAATTAGAAAAGGGCACTGGATATAGCATCATTATTTAAAGATTTTGTCTCCAACTCACCTACTGACCATCTTAACCTCTTTTGAGCTCCAGTTTTATCATCTACAGAAGTGGACCAAGAGGTTTCACAGAATTTTAGGGAAGATGAGATAAATGCAAAGTGGGGATCTCGTAACAGGTATTCAGCAAAAGTTTGTGACTCTGAAAATGGCAGGCTGACAGAAAAAACAAAAGGAAGGAAGAAGGGAAAAAGGAAAGAAGGAAGGACAGAAGGAAAGAAGGAGGGAAGGGAGGAAAGAGGGAAGGGAGGAAAGAGGGAAGGGAGGGAGTGAGGGGGTGGGGAGGGGAAGGAGGGAGAAGAAAGAAAGGAAAGAAGGAAGGGAGGAGGGAAGGTGGGGAGGGAGAGGCAGGAGATAGGGGGAAGAAAGGAAGGAAAGAAGGAAGGGGGGAGGGAGGAGAGGGAAGAAGGAAGGAGGGAGAGAAAAAAGGAAGGAAGGAAGGGAAGGAGGGAGGGAGGGTGGGGAGGGAGAGGTGGGAGGTAGGGGGAAGAAAGGAAGGAAAGAAAGAAGGAGGGGGGAGGAAGAAAGGAGGGAGAGAAGGAAAAAAGGAAGGAAGTAAAGAAGAAGGGAGAAAGGAAGGAAGAAAAAGGGAGAAAGGAAGGAAAGAAGGGAGGAAGGGAGGGAGGGAGAAAGGAAGAAAGGAAGGAAAAAGAGGAGGGAGGAGGGGAGGAAGAGAGGGAGGGAGGGAGAGAGGAAGGAAGGAAAGGAAGGGAGGAAGGAAGGAAGAAAGGGAGGGAGGGAGGGAGGGAGGGAATTTTTTTTTTTAAATTTTTTATTGGATTATAGGTTTTGGGGTACATGAGCAGAGCATGCAAGACAGTTGTGTAGGTACACACATGGCAGTGTGCTTTGCTTTTCTTCTCCCCTTCACCCACGTTTGGCATTTCTCCCCAGGCTATCCCTCCCCACCTCCCCCTCCCACTGGCCCTCCCCTTTTCCCCCCAATAGACCCCAGTGTTTAGTACTCCCCTTTCTGTGTCCATGTGTTCTCATTTTTCATCACCCACCTATGAGTGAGAATATGCGGTGTTTCATTTTCTGTTCTTGTGTCAGTTTGCTGAGGATGATGTTCTCCAGATTCATCCATGTCCCTACAAACGACACGAACTCATCATTTCTGATTGCTGCATAATATTCCATGGTGTATATGTGCCACATTTTTCCAATCCAGTCTATTATCAATGGGCATTTGGGTTGATTCCAGGTCTTTGCTATTTTAAACAGTGCTGCAATGAACATTCGTGTACATGTGTCCTTACAGTAGAACGATTTATAGTCTTTTGGATATATACCCAGTAATGGGATTGCTGGGTCAAATGGAATTTCTATTTCTAAGGCCTTGAGGAATCGCCACACTGTCTTCCACAATGGTTGAACTAATTTACACTCCCACCAACAGTGTAAAAGTGTTCCTTTTTCTCCACATCCTCTCCAGCATCTGTTGTCTCCAGATTTTTTAATGATCGCCATTCTAACTGGCATGAGATGGTATCTCAATGTGGTTTTGATTTGCATCTCTCTGATGACCAGTGATGATGAGCATTTTTTCATATGATTGTTGGCCTCATATATGTCTTCTTTCGTAAAGTATCTGTTCATATCCTTTGCCCACTTTTGAATGGGCTTGTTTGTTTTTTTCCTGTAAATCTGTTTGAGTTCTTTGTAAATTCTGGATATCAGCCCTTTGTCAGATGGGTAAACTGCAAAAATTTTTTCCCATTCTGTTGGTTGCCAATCCACTCTAGTGACTGTTGCTTTTGCCGTGCAGAAGCTGTGGAGTTTCATTAGGTCCCATTTGTCTATTTCGGCTTTTGTTGCCAATGCTTTTGGTGTTTTGTTCATGAAGTCCTTGCCTACTCCTATGTCCTGGATAGTTTTGCCTAGATTTCCTTCTAGGGTTTTTATGGTGCCAGGTCTTATGTTTAAGTCTTTAATCCATCTGGAGTTAATTTTAGTGTAAGGTGTCAGGAAGGGGTCCAGTTTCTGCTTTCTTCACATGGCTAGCCAGTTTTCCCAACACCATTTGTTAAACATGGAATCCTTGCCCCATTGCTTGTTTTTGTCAGGTTTATCAAAGATTGTATAGTTGTATGTATGTTGTGTTGCCTCCGGTGCCTCTGTTTTGTTCCATTGGTCTATATCTCTGTTTTGGTACAAGTACCATGCTGTTTTGATTACTGTAGCCTTGTAGTATAGTTTGAAATCCGATAGTGTGATGCCCCCCGCTGTGTTCTTTTTGCTTAGCGTTGACTTGGCTATGCGGGCTCTCTTTTGGTTCCATATGAAGTTCATGGTGGTTTTTTCCAGTTCTGTGAAGAAAGTCAATGGTAGCTTGATGGGGATAGCGTTGATTCTGTAAATTACTTTGGGCAGTATAGCCATTTTCACGATATTAATTCTTCCTAACCATGAACATGGAATGTTTCTCCATCTGTTTGTGTCCTCTCTGATTTCGTTGAGCAGTGGTTTGTAATTCTCCTTGAAGAGGTCCCTTACATTCCTTGTGAGTTGTATTCCAAGGTATTTTATTCTTTTTGTAGCAATTGCGAATGGCAGTTCGCTCTTGATTTGGCTTTCTTTAAGTCTGTTATTGGTGTAGACGAATGTGATTTTTTCACATTGATTTTATATCCTGATACTATGCTGAAGTTGTTTATCAGTTTCAGGAGTGTTTGGGCTGAGGCGATGGGGTCTTCTAGGTATACTATCATGTCGTCTGCAAATAGAGACAATTTGGCTTTCACCTTTCCTATTTGAATACCCTTTATTTCTTTTTCTTGCCTGATTGCTCTGGCTAGAACTTCCAGTACTATATTGAATAGGAGTGGTGAGAGAGGGCATCCTTGTCTAGTGCCAGATTTCAAAGGGAATGCGTCCAGTTTTTGCCCATTCAGTATGATATTGTCTGTTGGTTTGTCATAAATAGCTTTTATTACTTTGAGATACGTTCCATCGATACCGAGTTTATTGAGGGTTTTTAGCATAAAGGGCTGTTGAATTTTGTCAAATGCCTTCTCTGCGTCAATTGAGATAATCATGTGGTTTTTGTTTTTGGTCTGTTTATGTGGTGAATTACGTTGATAGACTTGCATATGTTGAACCAGCCTTGCATCCCCGGGATGAATCCTACTTGATCATGATGAATAAGTTTTTTGATTTGCTGTTGCAATCGGCTTGCCAATATTTTATTGAAGATTTTTGCATCTATGTTGATCATGGATATTGGACTGAAGTTTTCTTTTCTCATTGGGTCTCTGCCGGGTTTTGGGATCAGGATGATGTTGGTCTCATAAAATGATTTGGGAAGGATTCCCTCTTTTTGGATTGTTTGAAATAGTTTTAGAAGGAATGGTACCAGCTCCTCCTTGTGTGTCTGGTAGAATTCGGCTGTGTACCCATCTGGACCTGGGCTTTTTTTGTGAGGTAGGCTCTTAATTGCTGCCTCGACTTCAGACCTTGTTATTGGTCTATTCATAGTTTCAGCTTCCTCCTGGTTTAGGCTTGGGAGGACACAGGAGTCCAGGAATTTATCCATTTCTTCCAGGTTTACTAGTTTATGTGCATATAGTTGTTTGTAATATTCTCTGATGATGGTTTGAATTTCTGTGGAATCTGTGGTGATTTCCCCTTTATCATTTTTTACTGCATCTATTTGGTTGTTCTCTCTTTTATTTTTAATCAATCTGGCTAGTGGTCTGTCTATTTTGTTGATCTTTTCAAAAAACCAGCTCTTGGATTTATTGATTTTTTGAAGGGTTTTTCGTGTCTCAATCTCCTTCAGCTCAGCTCTGATCTTAGTAATTTCTTGACTTCTGCTGGGTTTTGAGTTTTTTTGATCTTGCCCCTCTAGCTCTTTCAATTTTGACGATAGGGTGTCAATTTTGGATCTCTCCATTCTCCTCATATGGGCACTTATTTTTTTTTTTTTTGAGACGGAGTTTTGCTCTTGTTACCCAGGCTGGAGTGCAATGGCTCGATCTCGGCTCACCACAACCTCCGCCTCCTGGGCTCAGGCAATTCTCCTGCCTCAGCCTCCCAAGTAGCTGGGATTACAGGCACGCGCCACCATGCCCAGCTAATTTTTTGTATCTTTAGTAGAGACGGGGTTTCACCATGTTGACCAGGATGGTCTCGATCTCTTTACCTCGTGATCCACCCGCCTCGGCCTCCCAAAGTGCTGGGATTACAGGCGTGAGCCACCGCGCCCGACCATATGGGCACTTATTGCTATATACTTTCCTCTAGATACTGCTTTAAATGTGTCCCAGAGGTTCTGGCACGTTGTGTCTTCGTTCTCATTGGTTTCGAAGAACTTCTTTATTTCTGCCTTCATTTCGTTGTTTACCCAGTCAACATTCAAGAGCCAGTTGTTCAGTTTCCATGATGCTGTGCGGTTCTGGGTGGGTTTCTGAATTCTGAGTTCTAACTTGATTGCACTATGGTCTGAGAGGTTGTTTGTTATAATTTCAGTTGCTTTGCATTTGTTGAGCAGTGCTTTACTTCCAATTATGTGGTCAATTTTAGAGTAGGTGTGATGTGGTGCTGAGAAGAATGTGTATTCTGTGGATTTGGGGTGGCGAGTTCTGTAAATGTCCACCAGGTTTGCTTGCTCCAGGTCTGAGTTCAAGCCCTGGATATCCTTGTTGATTTTCTGTCTGGTTGATCTGTCTAGTATTGACAGTGGAGTGTTAAAGTCTCCCACTATTATTGTGTGGGAGTCTAAGTCCTTTTGTAAGTCATTAAGAACTTGCCTTATGTATCTGGGTGCTCCTGTGTTGGGTCCATATATGTTTAGGATCGTTAGCTCTTCTTGTTGTATCGATCATTTTACCATTATGTAATGGCCTTCTTTGTCTCTTTTGATCTTTGTTGCTTTAAAGTCTATTTTATCAGAGATGAGAATTGCAACTCCTGCTTTTTTTTGCTTTCCATTAGCTTGGTAAATCTTCCTCCATCCCTTTATTTTGAGCCTTTGTGTATCCTTGCATGTGAGATGGGTTTCCTGGATACAGCACACTGATGGGTTTTGGATTTTTATCCAATTTGCCAGTCTGTGTCTTTTGATTGGTGCATTTAGTCCATTTACATTTAGGGTTAATATTGTTACGTGTGAATTTGATACTGCCATTTTGATGCTAAGTGGCTGTTTGGCCTGTTAGTTGTTGTAGATTCTTCATTATGTTGAAGCTCTTTAGCTTTCAGTGTGATTTTGGAATGGCTGGTACTGATTGATCCTTTCTATGTGTAGTGCCTCTTTTAGGAGCTCTTGTAAAGCAGGCCTGGTGGTGACAAAATCTCTGAGTACTTGCTTGTTCACAAAGAATTTTATTCTTCCTTCACTTCTGAAGCTCAGTTTGGCTGGATATGAAATTCTGGCTTGAAAGCTCTTTTCTTTAAGGATGTTGAATATTGGCCCCCACTCTCTTCTGGCTTGTAGTGTTTCTGCCGAGAGATCTGCTGTGAGTCTGATGGGCTTCCCTTTGTGGGTGACCCAACCTTTCTCTCTGGCTGCCCTTAGTATTCTCTCCTTTATTTCAACCCTGTTGAATCTGACGATTATGTGCCTTGGGGTTGCTCTTCTTGCGGAATATCTTTGTGGTGTTCTCTGTATTTCCTGAATTTGAGTGTTGGCTTGTCTTGCTAGGTGGGGGAAATTTTCCTGGATGATGTCCTGAAGAGTATTTTCCAGCTGGGATTCATTCTCTTCGTCCCCTTCTGGTACACCTATCAAACGTAGGTTAGGTCTTTTCACATAGTCCCACATTTCTTGGAGACTTTGTTCATTCCTTTTTGCGCTTTTTTCTCTGATCTTGGTTTCTCGTTTTATTTCATTGAGTTGGTCTTCGACTTCAGATATTCTTTCTTCTGCTTGGTCAATTCGGCTATTGAAACTTGTGTTTGCTTCGCAAAGTTCTCGTATTGTGTTTTTCAGCTCCTTTAATTCATTCATATTCCTCTCTAAGGTATCCATTCTTGTTATCATTTCCTCGAATCTTTTTTCAAATCTTTTTTCAAGGTTCTTAGTTTCTTTGCATTGATTTAATACATGATCTTTTAGCTCACAAAAGTTTCTCATTATCCATCTTCTGAAGTCTAATTCCATCATTTCGTCACAGTCATTCTCCGTCCAGCTTTGCTCCCTTGCTGGTGAGGAGTTTTGGTCCTTTCTAGGAGGTGAGGTGTTCTGGTTTCGGGTGTTATCCTCCTTTTTGCACTGGTTTCTTCCCATCTTTGTGGATTTGTCCGCTGGTCGTCTGCGTAGTTGCTGACTTTTCGTTTGGGTCTCTGAGTGGACACCCAGAATGTTGATGATGAAGTATTTCTGTTGCTTGGTTTTCCTTCTACCAGTCTAGCCCCTTTGCTGTATGACTGCTGAGGTCCGCTCCAGACCCTGCTTGTCTGGGGTGCACCTCTAGTAGCTGTGGCACAGCGAGGGATGCTACCAGTTTCTTTTTCTGCTCTCTTTGTCCCAGGATGATGCCTGCCTAATGTCAGTCTTTTGGATATAGAGGGGTCAGGAAGCTGCTTGAGGAGACAGTTTGTACTTTATAGGGGTTTAATTGCTGAGCTGTGCACTCTGGTGTTCATTCAGGGCTGTTAGGCTGCTATGTTTTATTCTGCTGCAACAGAGCTCATTAAAAAACCCTTTTTTTTTTTTTTCTCAAATGCTCTGTGTTGAGGGGTTTGGGCTTTACTTTTGGATGTCCAATCAGGTGTCCTGCCCAGCTAGAAGGCAGACTAGCCACTGTTTGGCTGCCGAGGGTCCGCCCTGCTGTTTTGTGATTCGCGCTGTTCCTGCCGGCTCTGCTGTGGTCTCCGCCACGCCCTGCGGCGGAGTCTCTTCGTTGTAGCGTGTTGCCTCAGCGATGGCAGGCTGCGTCAGCAGTGGGCGTGTATCTCAGTAGGGACGGGTTGCCTCGGCAACGGCTGGCTGCATCAGCAGTGGGTGTGTATCTCAGTTGGGGCGGGTTGCCTCGGCAATGGCTGGCTGCATCAGCAGTGGGCGTGTATCTCAGTAGGGACGGGGGTGCCTCAGCAACGGCTGGCTGCGTCAGCAATGGGCGTGTATCTCAGTTGGAGCGGGTTGCCTCAGCAACGGCTGGCTGCGTCAGCAGTGGGCGTGTGTCTCAGTTGGGGTGGGTTGCCTCGGTAGTGGTGGACGCCCCTCCCCCACAGAGCGTCTCGGACCGTCTGCTCGGGATAGTTTGAAATCGCGGTTTTGTTCGTCCCACTGGGTATCCCAATCCCTGCAATCCCCTGGGCTGGCCTACTGTCCAAGTCTCGTTCAGTCTCAAGTCCAGCCCTCTCAAGTCTCAGGTTGCCGGTTCAACAGGGCACCCGGACAAGCGCGCCCTGTGGGGATTGCTGGGTAGGGCCGGCCGCCGCCGCCCCGGCTGCCGGCTTCGCTAGGCAGACCTACTGCCTGGCGTCCCGTGTCTTTTTTATACTTGGGAGTTTCCCCATTCTGTGGGCAACAAAGATCAGTCTGGAAATGCCGCTCTGACTCACCGTTTGCGGATTCAACGAGAAGAGCTCCAATCCTGGGTTGTTCTCACAGCGCCATCTTGAGTCCTCCCCGGGAGGGAATTTTTATCTTGCCATCTAGGCATAAGCTTCACTGTACCAGTGAACAAGGAATTGGGCATGAGAAAACTGTTTCCCCCTCTGGGCTGAAAGTCTGAGCTGTAATCTCCTTTTCGATCCTAAGAGAAGACGGTGCTTTGCTGGCTGACAAAATGGCAAGCAGCACAAATTTTTAAATCATGTCATTGGCGTGAGTACCCCATGATTAGTGCTTAGCAGCTCACTCTCTGATTCTCCTCTGAGCTGCCCAAAAATCCTGTACCCGTTTCTCCTGGGTACTCCAATGCTATCACCTGCCAGGACAGCACTTCATAACTTCACCCTGAACCCAGAGTTTTTTGGATCCCATCCTCTTAAGCCTCACATGTCCTGTATCTTATACAAGCACTTAAAAGGATATATATCATGCAGAAATTAATCTCAGAGATCATTTAAGATATCAATTTTCAGGCAGTACAACAGTTGCTTCTAACCTCTACTTCACTTCCCAGAGAAAAACTTAATATAATATCTGTTCCCAGAGGAATTTTATCAGTGGCAGGACCTGAGCTACAGTAATAGGTTTATGAGACACAGATTTGAAGTGAAGTGGAATATAGAAACACTCCCCAACTCTAACCCTTTGATGTGAGTTAAATGGGTAGAGACTGATACTAGCAGATTGCCAATCATAAAAATAAGATCCAGAAGGAATGGTAAACTTGTTTTTTTTTTTTTTTAACTTTTATTTTAGGTTCAGGGGTACATATGCAGGTTTATTATATAAGTAAACTCATGTCATGAGGGTTTGTTGTACAGATTATTTTATCATCCAGGAATCAGAAAGGAAGGAAAGAAGGAAGGAGGGAGGGAGGAGAGGGAGGAAGGAAGGAGGGAGAGAAAAAAGGAAGGAAGGAACAGAAGGAGGGGGGAGGGTGGGGAGGGAGAGGTGGGAGGTAGGGGGAAGAAAGGATGTAAAGAAAGAAGGAGGGGGAGGAAGGAAGGAGGGAGAGAAGGAAAAAAGGAAGGAAAAAACTAGGAAAGAAGGAAGGAAGTAAATAGTACCCATTATTTTTCCTAATCCTCTCCCTCCTCCCATTCTCCACCCTCTAGTAAGTCCCAGCCTCCATGGTTCCCTTCCTAGTGTCTGTGTGTTCTCATCATTTAGCTCCCACTTATAAAGGAGAGCATGCAGTATTTGGTTTTCTGTTCCCGCATTAGTTTGCTCAGAATAATGGCCTCCAGTTCCATCCATGTTCCTGCAAAGGACATGATCTTGCTTTTTATGGCTGTATAGTATTCCATGGTGCATATGGAATTTTCTTTATCCAGTCTACTATTGATGGGTGTTTAGGTTGATTCTATGTCTTTGCTATTGTGAATAGTGCTGCAATTAATATACATGTGCGTGTGTCTTTATGGTGGAATGATTCATTTGCCTTTGGGTATATACCCAATAATGGGATTGCTGGGTCAAACTGTAGGAATTGTAAACTTCTTTTTTTTTTCATTTTTTAATTGCATTTTAGGTTTTAGGGTACATGTGAAGAACATGCAAGATTGTTGCATAGGTACACACGTGGCAGTGTGATTTGCTGCCTTCCTCCCCATCACCTATATCTGGCATTTCTCCCCATGCTATCTCTCCCCAACTCCCCACCCGCCGCTGTCCTTCCCCTATTTCCCCTGGGAATTGTAAACTTCTAAGTGATGCTGTGAATTATGAATGAATCTGAAACTAGAAATGAGTTATGAATACAGCCCAGTGTTCACAATACTTCCTAAATTTCCTAAAATATGGCCTGGAGTTCAGAGCACCTCTATGCTGTCTAGGAACTTCCCTGAGTCAGGTTGGAGACTAGGGGCCTCTCTAGACCAAGGAGAGTATAGAAGTTCCCATGCTCCCTTTCACAAGGCTGGGCCCAGGGAGCCAGGCTGGACATAGTACAGCTTCAGTTAAGCCATGCTCCACTGAATTCTACTCTCCTGCTGTGCAAATGGACTTTCCAAGCAGAGGCTGCTGTGGTGGTCTGTTTGCCAGGTGCAGAGGATATTCGATTTTTTGTTTTCTGGCTGCCTAGATTCCAAATTCTCTTCCTGTTTTGATGGAAGCTGCCATAGTGAAATTCTAAGGGCCCCTATCCTGAGCCTTGACAGCACCAGCATAAGCAGGTGGCCTGAGCTTGGCCAACCCCATGCTTCTGCCTGAGGCAGTGAATCTGAAGCCAGGGATGATGTGAAATAATCTGATGACAGTCTGAAAGTCATCCCACCCCTAGTGGTGGTGGCATCCAGGGTGCAATAGTCCAGGGTGCTCCCGTAGTGGGAGCAACAGAGCCCAAACAAATCCTTCCTGTGGCATGACCTTGGCAGTGATTCCAGCCCTCTGGAGAAGGAAACTACCCCAGTTTCCTTCAGTTCCTGTGTATTTTGCAATCCTGATTCTCTGGCCCCACCACTGATTCTGTCAGCTCCTGACATCCTTCCAATAGATTCCTTCACTCCCCAAGCACACCAGAATCAGGGCCTGATGTTGGCAACGCAGATTCCTGACTGGTGCATGAGAGGCTGGCTTTCGACTCTTGGAAATGATTATGCCCTGGAGGTCTCAGACAGGACAGCTGGGTTGAGATCCAGCTCCGAGTGTCCAGCTCCGAGTGTCCAGTTCTGAGTGTCCAGCTCTGAGTGCCCAGCCACGATGAGACAGAACTCACCAGGCAGCAAGAGCTTCCTGATGCTTCCCTCTCCTCTGCAGGATACAGGGCCATGTTGTACGACACAGGGGCTAATGTGTGGTGTACTGAACAAGGAGGCAGGAGGGTGGGGTTTCAGGCCCGACTCCCTTATGTCTGGCTCTGGCACCTTGGCCAACGCGCAGCAGTCGCTGGACTTCGTTTCCTTAGCTGTCACCTGAGGAGGCTGCACCACGTGTTTGCTAGAGACTTTGCCACTGCGACGTTCAAGGATTCTTGGATGTGGGGGTATGTGGAGGAGAGTCCCCAGTCGCCTTGGTTGCCAATTTTTACCTCCGAATGAGTGAAGGTTGTTGGATGAGCTTCCATGAAGGAGGAGAAAGGAGGAAACAGTGGAGAGTGGAAAGGAGCTTTGTCCACGGTTTGAGTTCCTAATTCCATCATGTGAGGTGAGGGAAGAATGAGAGATGCTGTCCTAGCACTGGGGTGGGTGGGAAATCAATATCATTTGGGCATCACTATGTGGCACCGTCCATCCTCATTGCCTATTCACTTACAGTGTTCAAATGGGGTGACAGTTATATACTTTGTTAAAGAAGAACCATGGGCCAGGTGCAGGGGCTAGGCCTGTAATCCCAACACCTTGACAGGCCGAGATGGGCGGATCACCTGAAGTCAGGAGCTCAAGATCAGCCTGGCCAACATGGTGAAACCTTGTCTCTACCAAAAAGACAAAAATCATCCGAGAGTGGTGACACATGTCTATAGTCCCAACTACTCGGTAGGAGAGACAGGGGACTCACTTGAACCCAGGAGGTGGAGGTTGCAGTGAGCTGAGATCTTGCCCCTGCACTCCCAGCCTGGGTGACAGAGTGAGGCTCTGTCTCAAATTAAAAAGAAAAAAAACCATGACTCCTCCTCTTTGAGACAATAATTGCACAGTAATGCTTGGATAACTTACAGATGTCATTGCTTTTGTTGAAACATGAATGTTGAAACTTGCATCCTGGAAGTATCTAGGCCTCCATTCTATTTCTTCTTCACAGTGTCCAACATCCAATAACATCCAAGTGACCTGGAAAGCAAAACAATGAATTTTTGTGGATTTTGGTCAACGATAAATCCCAAGCACTAAAACGGTGCTTGAAATATAGTAGGGGCTCAGGAAACATTTGCTAAGTGAGTTCCATGTTCTGGTAAAAATGACCAAACATGAATCTCCTCCATTTCCAAGTCTCTAAAACTGAATGCAAGACCCAGCACTTAATAGGTGCTCAGCACATGTTTAAAGAATCATCTCTGCGCTTTGATGCAATCTTATCTGGGTGCTTCCCAGCCCCAGCTTAGCATTAACCTTGTAATATCCTGATGCTGCAGCAGGGATTTGGTTTGTTGTTTTTTTTTTTTATCATGACTAGACAGATGGGAGAACGGGGCCACAGGACTGTGAATGAAATGACTTCACCAGGTCTTCCAGGGAGTGGGAGTTCTCTAATGCTGTTGTAACATTTTCCACACTAGACTGAACTTCAGAAAGAATTGGATCTCAATTCAGCATACCTAAATAATATCACCTGAAAAGGAAAGTTCAATAAAAGGAAACTCGATCGAAAAGGGTACTTAAGAAAAATCCATTAATGCTAGGCTTGGATTGCTGGAGCTTCAGGTGCTATTTTGTGATCAGATAAAGCCTGGCCTCTCTATCTGAAAGTCTGGTAACTCAGAGTCATTCTGAGATTCTCATTATTTCCATGGAGTTATCTGGATCCCTGAGATAAACAAAAATATTTTTAGGGTCGGCACCGATGGGCATGCCTCCAGGTTTCCACGGAAATAACCACCTCCTTCATGATGTCAGGAATGTCAGGGTGGTGGACAGCTTGAATCATCCAGAATTCTCTACCAGCTAAGCCGAAGAAAGAGAGCTTGGCTAGCACCAGACCACAGGGTGGCATGCATCTATCCATTCTGCGAAAACACCAGTGCCACCAATATGTCAGGCCCTCTGTTAGCTGCATCCAAATGCAGAGATGACAACAGAAGCTAACAATTGCATGCCAGGTATCTGTTCTGAGACGTATCTTACTTAATCCTTACAAAAATCCTACAAGGCAGGTCACGCCATTATTTCCCACTTTACTGATGAGAAATGGAGGCGATGAGAGGTTTAGTTATTTCCCCAAGGTTACGAAGATAAGAAGAGCTGGAGCAGGGATTTGAACCCAGGTTCTAGAACCTGTGTGTTGAATGTTTATACCGTTCTGAGATGAGAGACACATGGCCTCTGCCCTCAAAAGTCTCACTGTCCACTTGGGAAAGGCAGATCCTAAGAAAGTCCTGATAACTCAAGGTGACCAGGGAGTGCACGATGCTGTGGGGACGCTGAAGAGGATGGTCCATAAACGCATCACAGGAGTGTCGGTTATTGTTAAATAAATAGCTTTATTGTTTTGAATAGGTAATAATACAATGGTATAAAATGTTACAGCATTCAAACGAAACTAGCTAGTTTCTCTGTCCAGAGACAACTGTTTTACCAGTTTCTTATATGTCCCTCCAGAGATAGACTGAGAAAATAAAAGCAGCTCAGCATAGTCTGTTGCTGACTAATATTTTGGAGATTACTAACAGTATTTATAAGGCAGCCTTATTTTTAAGCTTTTTATTTTGAGATACATGTAGAGTCACACGCAGTTATTTTATGTTTTATGGTTGCCTAATACTTCATTGTAGATATAACTGTGATTTATTTAATGAGCATGAGGGAATATATATAGGTCATTTCAAACGTGTTGCTGTTATAAGTGTCAGTACAATTAACAGACTCAAACGCACTATTTCACACATTTGTGAGTAAATGCCTGTAGGAGAAGGTAGAACTGCTGAATCAAAGGACATATGAAATTTTAATTTGTCAATATTGAAATTTTACCTTCCCTTGAGGTTGCACCAATATACACACTCCTCCAGTTGAGACTTCAGTTCTGCAATCGTTTTATTTCCTCTTGTTCTACCTGCCCATTTTTCACCTTCCGCTGTGGCTCGGCCATACTTCCCTCTCTTATCTGCTCTTTAAGCTTCAGTTATATACAAGTGGTGGCTTCATGATGCTTTTTGAAACTGTGGCACATACTTGGCACAATTCTGTGGCAACGTTTTTCCAGCGAATGTTCTTCATTTGCTGTGTGTTTTTTCTTTTACATTCCTTGTTATTCGTTTCTGAGTGATGCTATCTCTGCATATCTGAAAACTTTTTTTTTTTTTTTGAGATGGAGTTTTGCTCTTGTTGCCCAGGATGGAATGAGGTGGCCTGATTGCAACTCACTGCAACCTCCATTTCCTGGGTTCAAGCGATTCTCCTGCCTCAGCCTCCCTTGTAGCTGGGATTACAGGTACCCACCACCATGCCCAGTTAATGTTTTGTATTTTCAGTAGAAAAGAGGTTTCACCATGTGGCCAGGCTGATCTCGAACTTCTGACCTCAAGTGATCCACCTGCCATGGCCTCCCAAAGTGTTGGGGTTACAGGCATGAGCTACTGCATCCGGCCTGAATAGCTGAACCCTTTAACTGGGAGGGGATGCTTTACAGTGGTGCCTCCTGACTGTGAACAAGTAAGAACTTACTCCAAGAAAAGTTATTCACTGAAGGTTTGGGAATGGGGTCTGGGGCCTCACTGGAGGTTGGCAGATCCCTCTCTGTTCACAAGGTCATATGAGGTGAGATGTTGGGAATGGGGGTTGTTTCAACATTCATTTAGTCCCTTCCCTTTGCAGAGGCCAGCTCTTGCCAGCTGCTCACAGTGCAGTCTCCTCACCTCACCTTGACAACAGGCTGCTGACTGCATATACGATGTGTCTCCACCCACTCAAATTCCCACTGTTTCTCTCCATGTCAAACTAGCTTCAGGCAAGTTCCCACCACCAGGCCAGCCACCCTTTCCCCATTCCTCCAAAGAAGGCATTTCCAGGTTTGGGGCTGAGGCTATCTTGCCTTCTCGGGAGAAGTGCTCGCTTTGCCTGGGATTTGTGGGCAGGTGTCCACTCTTGGAGTCTTCATTTACTCCTCACATTCATATGCCTTTCACTGCCTTTGGAAGCCCTCCCTCATTCACTTACTCCGTGTTTTATCAAAGATGGATTCTGTATTGCTTTTGTCCCTTTGGAGCCCACTTCTAAGAGTAGGAGGAGGCGGCATGACCTCTGCATCCCTGTACCCTAGAACTTGAAATCAAGAGGTGTTCAGTTGGAGCTTGACCTGCTGTGTCTGGAGAGACCTGCTGCCCACCTCAGGGACCACCTTCCTGCTGTGGCCGAAAGGAGAGAGACCAGTTTCAGGTAGATGCAGTGGCAAAAATGCAGAAGCAAAAACCTCCTGGACCTGGAGGGAGAAAACCTGAGATAATTCCTTCCTTTGCTGCTCACTCTGGGTAAATCTTCAGGCAGGTCACCGCCCGAAGGCCTCCATAAGGAGGTCACTGTCATCATCCCAGGCTGGTGCTGACGCACAGACTGCTACCTGCCCACAACAGCAGAAATTCACAAGTCAGAGTAAGCATTCAGAAACTTCCATAGCACTTTGACAGAGTAATTTTATGTATGTTGAATTTAATAATATACAATGCTGGCTTACATTGTTGTGTGTCTATTTTCTTACTATAATATTTTTACTTTATTCCTTTTTTCTAATAGTTTATTCAAGCTTTATTTTAACTGATGTCACTTACAGCATTTGAAGAGGAGGATCTAATTCCACATAAAATGGAAGACTCTAACGTGTATCTGTTAAACTGCTGAAAGAGGAATTGAGTGGTAAGAATACAACAGACGCCCAGTTTAGATTCTGAGTGTCATCACCATGTGATTACAATCATACAGACTCTTTCAAGCTTAGAGCTGGAGCTCCTGGAAGCGATTTCATACTCTGGTGCAAGAGCAAAAAAACACAACATGAAGGGAATTAAGTCCTGAATCACTGGCTTGTTTATATCCACCATCTCCCCGAAATGGTCCAAAAAACACAGTGACCACACCTTGTAGACCTTTTGGTTTAAAAGAGGTGACGATAAACTGAGGCAAGAACAGGTCAAAAAAATTTGTCTATAAAAGTCCTTTTCAGGTGGGTTCGTACATGCCATCAAGCAATTAGCCTCTTATCAATCAGGGTTAGGAAACCAGGCTTCAGTTCTCAGGAGGTTACAATTTCATTCGTTTACTCAATACGAATTTACGAAGTGCCCACATATTACCAGTTTCCACATGCAGTCATTTCTATTTAAAAAAGAAACCTGGTATCTCTAGAGGGGCAACCAAGTTCCCCCCAGGTCTATAGCTGCAATAATTTGCAATTGCTGTAATTATTTACCTAATAATTCATTTTATTTTATTGTATAAAAGCATTGATTTGAATAAATTGGAAATGTTTTTAATAGCCATATTTCACATCAGATAGTTTGAGAATCACTGCTTGATAAAATACCCAACACTACCTAATGATGTAGGCAAATTATCTGAGTCCTTATTAAAAACGTATATATCCATCTCTCCCTGTAGGATGGGAGTTGTTTCAGCGTAGAATAATAATTGAATGGATGTAACATTCTAGCATCCAAAGTTTTATTTTTCCCCTCCCTCAGCTTCTTACAAATTTTTCCTCATTGTCTTTTTCCACTTAGCATTAACTGAGAGAAATTTGATTCTCATTCATACATAAATAGTCTATCTTTATTCTCTGGAACTGTAAAGAATTCTCTTTCTCTTTGATGTTTCAAATTTTCACTACAATTTGTTCAGGTGTTGTTTGTTGATTTGCTTTTTGATTCATCCTGCTTGGTAAACAGTAGGTCTTTTCGATCTTTTTATGGCTGTAGACAATTAAGCCTTTCTCCTCAGATTTTGTATTCCTCTCACCGCCATTCTTTCTATTCTCTTCTTCTAAAACTGCTATTAAGTAGATTTGGGGACCTTTGGATTTATCCTGCATGTCTCTGAACATTCCCTTTATGCTATGTGTTTTTTTTTTTTCCTTTAACCATGATTTGAGAGAATACGTCCGTCCAGTCATACTAACCCACTCTTCAATCCTATTCATTCTATTCAGCTCATTTGTTGAACATTTTATTTTAGCATTCATGTTTTTATCTCCAAGATCTTCTTAGTTATAAAATATCTTTCTTCTGTCCTAACTATCTGCTGTTTGGAGGGGGGAGACAGGACGTGAGGCTATGGCATGGAGACAGCAAAGCTCTCTCTTCAAAAAGGGCTACATATTACTAGCTTCCAATTGCAGTCATTTGTAGATAAAGAAACCTGGTATCTCTAGAGGGCATGCTGGGGGACACTTACACAGCTGGCCGGTGGACAGTCACAGGCTGCAACTGCAAAGTCCAAGCCCACTCGGGTCTCACTTGAAGTTTTGCACCATCTGACACTGGTGGTTGTCTGTTTCAGTTTAAATATCAGTGGAGACTATCTTGAGTCATGAGGCTTCTGAGAGTTCCAGGACAGCAGAAACTATTCCAGGACTCCCGTGATTAGTTAGTTCCCACTTCATCAGCTCAGTCTGAGAATAATCCTGGGGCGGGAAATGCTCTGCCTCCCAGGTTTCCTGTGAGGTCTCGCCACTGCTCTCCATCCCCGCCATAGGTAAGAAGGGTAACCTACGGCTTGGCCGAGGCATAAACTAACACCCATCACACTGTGTCTGAAGTCTCTGTAGGGTCGATGTGTTCCTTTAGAATGAAACTCTTCCTTTGTTTGGATGAATTGACTCTTGTACATGAGGTTCGCTCTCTGCAAATGTTTGCTGGCTTTAATTTCAGCCTCGTCTTCTTAGCCAAGACTTTCAGTTAGCAGATCTCCTGCTGGGCTGGGAGGAGATGGAGGAACCATCCCTGCAGAATGCACTGTGCTAGTGGAGTGAAGCCAGCTGGCTGGGCTTCTAGGGCAGCTGTCCATCTGGGCATTATTGTCCCCTCTTCTCCCAGGGGAGATGCGTTCTCCCACTCTTCCAGCTGGAGGGAGACAGCATTTCTGCTGCTACTGCTACTCTTGGGTTCCCTCCTGTCCCCAGTTTTTACCACCTTCTGACAAAGACCATCCTCAGTATTCTCCCCATTTCTCTGCCCCAGGTTGTTCACCCATGGTGTCCCCAGTTGTCCTTCCCTCTGCTATCTTAGGGCTTTGCTTGGTGGCTTTCTGCTGTCATCTTTCAAGCACCCATCACAGATTCAACATTGAGAATACCCCATGTGGTTTAGAAGGGTGAATAGTTTATAAAACATTATTTTCTTTTCTATGAAGTTTGTGGATAGGCACTGTGGATGCAGGGGACTGCTAAACCACCATTAACCACCATTGACATGCCACTAAACCAATCTTCAAAGCAGTGGGTTATGTATTTATTCAAGACAGAGTTTCTGTCTTGTTGCCCAGCCTGGAGTGCAATGACATGATCTCAGCTCACTGCGGCCTTCGTCTCTCGGGTTCAAGTGATTCTCCTGCCTCAGCCTCCCGAGTAGCTGGGATTACAGGCATGTATCACCACCCCCGGCTGATTTTTGTATTTTTAGTAGAGACGGGTTTTGCCGTGCTGGCCAGGCTAGTCTTGAACTCTTGACCTCAGATGATCCCCCCACCTCACCCTCCCAAAGTGCTGTGATTACAGGCGTGAGCCACCACACCCGACCACAGTGTTGTTTTTAAAAGACAGTTTACACCTAAACATCTTACTTAACTTCTGTTTTTAGCTCTTACTAGCTTTGTTCCGTGACTTTGAACAAGCATTTCACCACTCTAGTTTCAATTTTTTACCTATAAATGGAAGATCTGGGCAAGATGGTCTAAATTTCTCTCTAGTCTGCAATTCTGCATTTTACCTAAATGCAGCTGTGTGTGACCAGAGCAGTGGGGCTCTGTACTCCGATTCTCATAAATAACTCACAGCCTTACCATCCTTTATCTCCTGGGAGAATCACCTGATTAATTCTACCATTTCACAGTCCTTGCATCTGCGCTCCGCAGTATAGTAAAACCTCATTAACTTGGATGACGCTCATTTAGAATGGATGATAATTCCATAACTGGACCAAAGTTTATCTTCGCTTAGTAAAAATGTGGCTTCATGGAAATTGTAGATAAACTGTGTCAACAGCGATGCCAAGCCAACATTCAAAATCCTTAAGAAGCAGCAATTTTTCAAGTCTCTGCAAGCATTTTCAACGTGTACTTTTGTATCTACCAGGAACCAGCTTTTTATTCAGAGCATCAAACCAAATAGGCTGATGGTCAGGCCTCATGACAGCTCTGAGCCTGGCTGCTTTCCCTTTGACCCTGCTGTGTGTGTTTGCTCTGTGCTTTTAAAGATGGAAGAGTAAAGTGCCCACACTGCAGAGGGGATCAAACAACAAAACAGAAACTCTGGTCCTGCCGCAGCACACGGAGGATTTCTAACCACAGCTGCGGCAGCCTCACAAAAAGAATGCAGGGAAGCTGACAGAAGACACAGGAGATGGCCAGGGAGGAGATCTCCAATTAGCCAAGGAGGAAGCCCTTTCAGGAGACATTTACCACACAGAGTCAGACACTCACAAGCCACTTCAGCAGGATGACCTGCAGCTTTGGAGGAGAAGACCGTCTTCAGGACCCACATATTTGACAAGTGCCACAGCTGATTTCTAAGCCCAGCCCTAGTGGAGAAATATGGTGCTGATTATAAAGGATTATTAACCTTGGTTAACAAGACTCATCCTACAGTGATGCCTGGAACTATCTTCAATTCAGTAGACAGATGCTTATGCTGACAGCTTCCTAAACTGCGTATTTTACATTCTTGTGATTGTTAAGAGGTGAGATGTCATTAAACTATATGGACCTGACAATATTTGCAACTCAAATCCCTACGTCTGAGTGGGCAGAAAAGATGAGAGCCGCCTCCTGCCAAGAAGGGAACTTGGACTGAGTACCCACCTGTGTTGGAGCCTGCTGGCCCTCTCTGTGGGGGAACAAGGCCAGGCGGGCTCACGGTGTCTGTGTTGCACATGTGATGCCTGGCAGCTGCCTGTGTAAAGGAAAACTTTACAAGTCCCTGGGAAGGTAGAGATTGTCCAGATCCCCTGGGGAAAGGGCTCATTGTTGGCTGGTGTCATAGGCCTCCCCTGTGTCCAAATGGATGGAGTGAGAATGCTGAGAAGAGGGATGGGGGTCATATTGGACACTAATGGCCTCTTTTACCATATCACGATTGGGAGTCCATGGTCCTAGAGACTGGGCATTCCTGCAAGCTGAGAAGACAGAACCACCACGTTCCTCAGCCAACCACCACAGTCTCAGCCAGCCTTGCTGACTGCTGTGAATTTGTGGCACTCAGACTCAGAGGTCTATTGTTAGATTTAGTCTCATTTTTCCCATTTGCTATTTGAATGCCCTTCAATGTCTCAGATTATTTGCATAATGAGTTTTCCCCTCAGCCCTATATTTGCCATGAACAGATCAAACTCCACAAGGTGTTTGAAGATCTCTATGGTACCACGGAGCTGAAGAAAATGGCCCCATCAGACTGGGTCACCATTATTAATGAAGTCATTCTGTCCTGGTAAGATGAGACTTATGACCCCTGGAAAGAGATCACAGAGCTGGCAAGCTGGGGATTTCTCCTAATGGGCAGTGGATCCTGGCTAGCCAATATTTTGATCAATATATCTGTTCAATCACAAACCAGCTCCTCCTTTCCAGATGTGCCAGGCAAGAAATGTCCATACCAGCTGCCAATTCAGGGCTGCTGAGAATTTTAAGACTGATTTATTAAAAGTCAGACTAGGAAGCCAAGAGAGACATATTCCAAAACCTCTCCTTAGTGGTGTCTGTGGCAACTTTAGCTATGATAGAAACAAGTTTCCAGTGTTAAGAAAAGAATTTTGAAAAATATGCTGTATTCACTTAAAGGGGTGTGTTTCTGGACCACTAAAATGAAACTAGTATCTGAAAGAGAAACAAATTTCTGATATGCTATGCTAACAAAAACCGCAAAGGAATCATATACGGTGTGTTACCACTGCAACAAAGAAAATACCCACCTTGGCATATGAACAAGAATTCAAAGGCATGGAGCAGAAGGGAAAGTGATAGTTGATGATTTTTTTCTACAATTGTTTTAAAGTGTTACTATGCACACACAAAAATAAGTTCTGCTGCCACACCACGGGAATTTTGTTTGCTGAATCCCCTCAGCTATCTGTGGATCTCTATATTCTCAGCATACAGGCCTGTAATTAAAATTTCTGTTTCATGCTTCTTGACCTTTTCTGGGAGCGCTGCTTTTGTTATGGCTTTGACAGACTTAGACATGAGCCCCTAGAGTGATGTGGAAGGAAAGATTCAGCCAGCCCCAAGGATTCAGCAACCCCGGTAAGTTGCCTCTGTTCACAAGGCAATCAAGTAGAACCCTCAACCAGATTCACCATGTACTTCCCCAAAACTATTTCCATAGTGCAAAGGTTGTTTTTTGTTTTTTGTTTTTTCTGAGACAGAGTTTTACTCTGTCGCCCAGGCTGGAGTGCAATGGCGCAATCTCAGCTCAATTTAACCTGCACCTCCGGGTTCAAGCAATTCTCTTGCCTCAGCCTCCTGGGTAGCTGAGATTATAAGTGCGTGCCACCATGTCTGGCCGATTTTGTATTTTTAGTAGAGATGGGGTTTCACCATATTGGTCAGGCTTGTCTTGACCTCCCAAAGTGCTGGGATTACAGGCGTGAGCCACTGTGCCCGGCCCAGTACAAAGGTTTTGCCACAACTATGACTGATTTTGGTCTGCAACTTCAAGAGAATTCAGTCACGCTTTGCAAGACAATAATAATATCCTCCTGATATCAGACTGTGCAGTGGGGGAAGGGAGTGGGTGGGCTGGTGTGTGATAGGGGCTGCTCTGCTGGAGCACTCAGGGTTACCTAGGGCTAACTCCCTAGGGCTACCCAAGCACTGCCAGCAGGCACAGCCAGGCTGGGGCCCCAGGAGAGGCCAGAAAACCACGGGGTGCTCAGGTTGTTGAACGGGCCTCATCTGACAGGCAAGACCACCCGGAAGAATTTAGTTCCCACAGTTACCCTAGGGCTAAAGTCTGCTATGGGAGCAAGTGGAGCCTAGAGGAATGGCTGTCCCTGGCCATGCTTCACTGCAAATCTCCCACAGCAAACCCTCTGGGCTCCACTCAGGCTGAATTTGCTGCTTCTACCACGTCTCCAAGCAGCTCTCCCTGCCAATTCAAGTGCCTGTGGTGGTCAAGGGGTCTCCTGCTGGGATTCCAGAAGCCTGTGGAGAGAGCAGGTTGTTCCTTGTGAGTTCAACTCACCTGTTTCCCTGGAGTCACTGGAGGCCAAGAGCCAGTCCCAGTGCATGGTAGCCCCATGCAGGGGCTTTTCCCCACTTCAGCATAGCTTCTGTGTCTTCCTCCCATCCGCTCTCAGTGCTTTCCTGCTGAAGATCTGTTAGGAGAGGGTCAGTCGTCCCAGTCCCTTGGTGACAGGTGTTCTGCCTGGCTGCGTATTGTCCAGCTCCTTCCAATAAGCTCCTCTGAATCTCCTCATCATTCAAAAAGATAAAATGATTTAAAGGATGAAATTTGGAACCATGGACTGCCCAGGATAAAGTCCTCCATTTGCATTCTCTATTTCTGTTGACTACTTTCCCCTTTGTGGGAGAATTTACCTTTATTGCTGACCCTAATTATCCTCCCCTAGCCAGAAAGGTTACACATACACCTGCCAGAAATGGGGAGCTGTTGGGAGCCATTAAGATATATTGAACTGACTCCAGTTTCTCCTTTTCCCCTAGATGGCTGTGTGACCCCAGGTGAGTTATCTAATATGGCAGCAGCTATTTTCTTTGTGCATACCTTAAGTGGTTAAATAAAATTATCAGTCCTGGAATTCAGAAATTTCCTTTGCTATTACTAATTGTGAGCAACCAACATGCTTCTTCTTCTTAGGCTGCAAATCAGTAAGACAAATATAAAGAGAATGCTTTGACATCAGGAGTCAAAAGACACAGGAAACACTGTGGCATAGATGTGACATTCCTGTCAATATATTTTCATTAAAAAGGCAGGGCATGCTTCTGGAAATGTATTGCGATGGACCTGGGAAATTATAATTTAGATTGAAGCACTTGCCAATCATTGCTTCTGAAAGGTCGCTGCCAACTTTCATAATTTTATTTTTCCTTTATCCTGGGCTGTTATTCATCCATATGCATCTGTGAGAATCTTATGTTTTCCACAATTTAAAGCTTAAACACCTATGGGAACTCTTCAAGCAGTATTTCCTAGGTCCCAAATAGCAGTCATTTCCTGTTCAATTAAGCTAGTGATGGAATTTATTCTATCAGCTAAGCCAGTTTTGGTCCAGCTGCAGTGAACTTCTGTGTGGCATGCGGGCTGTCTTTGTGACGGTTGTGCTCTTTTCCTGACCACATCATGGTTGTCCTTCAAGTGCTCTCACCAATTAGGAAGATACAATTAGATGACAGCATCACCGTCTCCTATACCATCAGGAATAAGGAACGGATGCTCCATTCCAATGGGAAGAACTGGCTCTTTTCACAATTATTCATATCCTGAATTAGAATGCATTGCTTTATTTATCATTTTACCTAGTTTTCTCTGAATCCATACTATTTAAAGTCTTGTTTGTTTAACCATGAGGCTGATAAAGAAAGGAAATGCTAGGCATATGAACTTATTTTTCAATTTAAACAATTATTTGCTTAATGAATAGGTGGTGTATGTGTGCAGTATAAAATTCGAGTATGAAAAGAGCACAGGGTATAGTGAAAAATACCAATCCAATCGAGTGTACCTCTTATCTAAACGCAGTACAAAACTTCCTAAAATGGATCTTCAGGTAATTAGTTTACGCCTCTCTAGGGGCAACTAAGGTTACGGATTTCTTATGTATCCTCTAGTTTATTTTAAAGTTCGGGAAAATTGGGCTCAGAACAGCAAAATGATTAATTTACAGTCGTATGGCAAGTTGTTTGCTGCAGCCAAACCAGAACCTTGGCCTTTTTAGTATTAACACAATTTCACCGATAATACATAGCTGTCAGCAGGCTCCAGGGAAACCAAAGCCATTCTTTCCTTACGATGCAAACCAAAAACTTTCTAATGAAAGCGGAAGGCTGAGGAAAACATTCAGACAAAGTGCTTTCATTTGGTTGGATGCTCAATAAACAACACGGAATACTCTTTTTAAAAGAGATGTATAACAAATCTAGTCCAGTGACCTTACTTTACACGTGAGCAAACTAAGGCTTACATTGGGAAACAATTGTCCAGCAAATTAACATTGAGTGGGCCTATTTGTATGAACTTTGAGCAGTGTTTGTGACTTTGCAAGGGGAATATGGATCCTCCTTACCCCACCTCCAATCATTACCTCTTGGTTCCCCTGGCTATATCTGGGGCACTGCGGCTGTGTTATAATGGAGAATGCAGAAGCACATTGATTTCCTATAATGGTTTTATCTATAGAAATTTGTGAAGACATCCTTTGGTTTGAAGATTTGGCGCTGGATATCTGACAGTGCCAAACTGAACTGAGAAGGAGTGTTCCAAAGTAGTGCCTCAAATGAACCTTTGCTCATCAAGAAAAGTCTTTCTCTGAACTTGCAGACTGTAACTCCCTGACCTGTCCGTATTATAGGATGCATCGCACAGTTGGAAATGCGTTGCTAGGCATTAAAGACTTTTTGTTGCCTTCGTAGGAATGCAGGTTATTCAGGAAAAAGCAATCAAAAGCAAGAGAGCTCTTGAGACAAGCTCTGTACTTGAATTAACAAAGAAATCTATATCGAGTCAAGTTTTCTTATATCTTTTGAATTGAAGTTGTATTAGGACAATGTAATTAGAGGCCAAAAGAGAGATTGACAGTGAGATAAAAATGTGAATACAGAGACGCTGTGGGCCCTTCTTCCCTGCCCTGGGAAATATGCTATGCCTTTAATACACTTCATGTGGTACTATGTGTCCTTCCTCTTTTGAATCTCACAACAAGCCTGGGAGGCAGGAATTCTCACCACTTGCATTTTAAAGGTGAGAAAAATAAAAGCCTAGAGAGGTCAAGTGATTTATGCAAAGCCACACAGCAAAGAACTGACCATCCCAGATCTGGGCCCAGGGTTTCTGACTTGCAGGGGCCTTTCTCTATGAGTTCTCCCTACACCTCTCTTCCCACTCCTTCCCTGTCTCTTTAGCTGTTCTTTTCTTCTTTCACTCACTCACATTTAGGCATCCCTGAAGTTTCTCTTTGGGGCTGACTTCTCTTTTCTCCTTCAAATGATGTCATTAAAATCCTTCTCACAGCTTTAAATATCATCTCTTTGCAGATGTCCTATGCCTCCGACCACCTTGGGAGTCAGTGTCTTCAGCTCAAAGCTGCTCCTCCGCACTCAGGCCATAGATTCTTCAGGTCCCTGAAAAGCCCATGGGTGACTTGTGCATCAGATGGGAGGAACTGTGACTGGCTGAAGCAGAAGGTGCAACCCAGCTTGGCAAAGGAAACTGATGTTCCAGCCCTCTGCGTAGGGCCTGCAGACCGAAGCTGCACAAGGAAGATCTCTATAGAGTGGTGTGAGCAGAAAGGAATTTCACACACACATTCTCACATCATTACAGATGAAGAACTTTTTCCTTTGCTGTCGGTTGGAAGGTCAGGATATTGAGGAGCAAACAGTTAGACTTCCCATTTTTTTTTAAATTTTTTATTGCATTTTAGGTTTTGGGGTACATGAGCAGAACATGCAAGACAGTTGCGTAGGTACACACATGGCAGTGTGTTTTGCTTCCTTTCTCCCCTTCACCCACATTTGGCATTTCTCCCCAGGCTATCCCTCCCCACCTCCCCCACCCACTGGCCCTCCCCTTTTCCCCCCAATAGACCCCAGTGTTTAGTACTCCCCTCCCTGTGTCCATGTGTTCTCATTTTTCATCACCCGCCTATGAGTGAGAATATGCAGTGTTTCATTTTCTGTTCTTCTGTCAGTTTGCTGAGGATGATGTTCTCCAGATTCATCCATGTCCCTACAAACGACACGAACTCATCATTTCTGATTGCTGCATAATATTCCATGGTGTATATGTGCCACATTTTCCCAATCCAGTCTATCATCAATGGGCATTTGGGTTGATTCCAGGTCTTTGCTATTGTAAACAGTGCTGCAATGAACATTCGTGTACATGTGTCCTTATAGTAGAACGATTTATAGTCCTTTGGATATATCCCCAGTAATGGGATTGCTGGGTCAAATGGAATTTCTATTTCTAAGGTCTTGAGGAATTGCCACACTGTCTTCCACAATGGTTGAACTAATTTACACTCCCACCAACAGTGTAAAAGTGTTCCTTTTTCTCCACATCCTCTCCAGCATCTGTCGTCTCCAGATTTTTTAATGATCGCCATTCTAACTGGCGTGAGATGGTATCTCAATGTGGTTTTGATTTGCATCTCTCTGATGACCAGTGACGATGAGCATTTTTTCATATGATTGTTGGCTTCATATATGTCTTCTTTCGTAAAGTGTCTGTTCATATCCTTTGCCCACTTTTGAATGGGCTTGTTTGTTTTTTCCTGTAAATCTGTTTGAGTTCTTTGTAAATTCTGGATATCAGCTCTTTGTCAGATGGGTAAACTGCAAAAATTTTTTCCCATTCTGTTGGTTGCCAATTCACTCTAGTGACTGTTTCTTTTGCCGTGCAGAAGCTGTGGAGTTTGATTAGGTCCCATTTGTCTATTTTGGCTTTTGTTGCCAATGCTTTTGGTGTTTTGTTCATGAAGTCCTTGCCTACTCCTATGTCCTGGATAGTTTTGCCTAGATTTCCTTCTAGGGTTTTTATCATGCCAGGTCTTATGTTTAAGTCTTTAATACATCTGGAGTTAATTGTAGTGTAAGGTGTCAGGAAGGGGTCCAGTTTCTGCTTTCTTCACATGGCTAGCCAGTTTTCCAAACACCATTTGTTAAACAGGGAATCCTTTCCCCATTGCTTGTTTTTGTCAGGTTTATTAAAGATTGTATGGTTGTACATATGTTGTGTTGCCTCCAGTGCCTCTGTTTTGTCCCATTGGTCTATATCTCTGTTTTGGTACCAGTACCATGCTGTTTTGATTACTGTAGCCTTGTAGTATAGTTTGAAATCCGGTAGTGTGATGCCCCCCACTGTGTTATTTTTGCTTGGAATTGACTTGGCTATGCGGGCTCTCTTTTGGTTCCATATGAAGTTCATGGTGGTATTTTCCAGTTGTGTGAAGAAAGTCAATGGTAGCTTGATGGGGATAGCGTTGATTCTGTAAATTACTTTGGGCAGTATAGCTGTTTTCACGATATTAATTCTTCCTAACCATGAACATGAAATGTTTCTCCATCTGTTTCTGTCCTCTCTTATTTCATTGAGCAGTGGTTTGTAGTTCTTGAAGGGGTCCCTTACATTCCTTGTGAGTTGTATTCCAAGGTATTTTATTCTTTTTGTAGCAATTGTGAATGGCAGTTCGTTCTTGATTTAACTTTCTTTAAGTCTGTTATTGGTGTAGAGGAAGGTTTGTGATTTTTGCAGATTGATTTTATATCCTGAGACTTTGCTGAAGTTGCTTATCAGTTTCAGGAGTTTTTGGGCTGAGGCGATGGGGTCTTCTAGGTATACTATCATGTCGTCTGCAAATAGAGACAATTTGGCTTCCACCTTTCCTATTTGAATACCCTTTATTTCTTTTTCTTGCCTGATAGCTCTGGCTAGAACTTCTAGTACTATATTGAATAGGAGTGGTGAAAGAGGGCATCCTTGTCTAGTGCCGGATTTCAAAGGGAATGCTTCCAGTTTTTGCCCATTCAGTATGACATTGGCTGTTGGTTTGTCATAAATAGCTTTTATTACTTTGAGATATGTTCCATCGATACCGAGTTTATTGAGGGTTTTTAGCATAAAGGGCTGTTGAATTTTGTCAAATGCCTTCTCTGCGTCAATTGAGATAATCATATGGTTTTTGTTTTTGGTTCTGTTTATGTGGTGAATTACGTTTATAGACTTGCGTATGTTGAACCAGCCTTGCATCCCCGGGATGAATCCTACTTGATCATGATGGATAAGTTTTTTGATTTGCTGTTGCAATCGGCTTGCCAATATTTTATTGAAGATTTTTGCATCTATGTTCATCATAGATATTGGCCTGAAGTTTTCTTTTCTTGTTGGGTCTCTGCCCGGTTTTGGTATCAGGATGATGTTGGTCTCATAAAATGATTTGGGAAGGATTCCCTCTTTTTCGATTATTTGGAATAGTTTTAGAAGGAATGGTACCAGCTCCTCTTTGTGTGTCTGGTAGAATTCGGCTGTGAACCCGTCTGGACCTGGGCTTTTTTTGAGTGGTAGGCTCTTAATTGCTGCCTCGACTTCTGACCTTGTTATTGGTCTATTCATAGTTTCAGCTTCCTTCTGGTTTAGGCTTGGGAGGACACAGGAGTCCAGGAATTTATCCATTTCTTTCAGGTTTACTAGTTTATGTGCATAGAGTTGTTTGTAATATTCTCTGATGATGGTTTGAATTTCTGTGGAATCTGTGGTGATTTCCCCTTTATCATTTTTTATTGCATCTATTTGGTTGTTCCCTCTTTTCTTTTTAATCAATCTGGCTAGTGGTCTATTTTGTTGATCTTTTCAAAAAACCAGCTTTTGGATTTATTGATTTATTGAAGGGTTTTTCGTGTCTCAATCTCCTTCAGTTCTGCTCTGATCTTAGTTATTTCTTGTCTTCTGCTGGGTTTTGAGTTTTTTTGATCTTGCTCCTCTAGCTCTTTCAATTTTGACGATAGGGTGTCAATTTAGATCTCTCCATTCTCCTCATTTGGGCACTTATTGCTATATATTTACTGCTTTAAATGTGTCCCAGAGATTCTGGCATGTTGTATTTTGGTTCTCATTGGTTTCGAAGAACTTCTTTATTTCTGCCTTCATTTCATTGTTTACCCAGTCAACATTCAAGAGTCAGTTTTTCAGTTTCCATGAAGCTGTGCCGTTCTGAATTGGTTTCTGAATTCTGAATTATAACTTGATTGCACTATGGTCTATGAGGCTGTTTGTTATGATTTCAGGTGTTTCGCATTTGCTGAGCAGTGTTTTACTTCCAATTATGTGATCAATTTTAGAGTAGGTGTGATGTCGTGCTGAGAAGAATGTATATTCTGTGGATTTGGGGTGGAGAGTTCTGTAAATGTCTATCAGGTTTGCTTGCTCCAGGTCTGAGTTCAAGCCCTGGATATCCTTGTTGATTTTCTGTCTGGTTGATCTGTCTAACATTGACAGCGGAGTTTTAATGTCTCCCACTATTACTGTGTGGGAGTCTAAGTCTCTTTGTAAGTCATTAAGAACTTGCCTTATGTATCTGGATGCTCCTGCATTGGGTCCATATATGTTTAGGATCGTTAGCTCTTCTTGTTGTATTGATCCTTTTACCATTATGTAACGGCCTTCTTTGTCTCTTTTGATCTTTGTTGCTTTAAAGTCTATTTTATCAGAGATGAGAATTGCAACTCTTGCTTTTTTTTGCTCTCCATTTGCTTGGTAAATCTTCCTCCATCCCTTTATTTTGAGCCTTTATGTATCCTTGCATGTGAGATGGGTTTCCTGGATACAGCACACTGATGGGTTTTGGATTTTTATCCAATGTGCCAGTCTGTGTCTTTAGATTGCTGCAGTTAATTCATTTACATTTAGGGTTAATATTGTTATGTGTGAATTTGATGCTGCCATTTTCATGCTAAGTGGCTCTTTTGCCCATTAGTTGTTATAGATTCTTCATTATGTTGATGCTCTTTAGCATTTAGTGTGATTTTGGAATGGCTGGTACTGGTTGTTCCTTTCTATGTGTAGTGCCTCTTTCAGGAGCTCTTGTAAAGCAGGCCTGGTGGTGACAAAATCTCTGAGTACTTGCTTGTCCGCAAAGGATTTTATTTTTCCTTCACTTCTGAAGCTCAGTTTGGCTGGATATGAAATTCTGGGTTGAAAGTTCTTTTCTTTAAGAATGTTGAATATTGGCCCCCACTCTCTTCTGGCTTGTAGCGTTTCTGCCGAGAGATCTGCTGTGAGTCTGATGGGCTTCCCTTTGTGGGTGACCTGACGTTTCTCTCTGGCTGCCCTTAGTATTTTCTCTTTTATTTCAACCTTGTTGTATCTGACGATTATGTGCCTTGGGGTTGCTCTTCTTGCAGAATATCTTTGTGGAGTTCTCTGTATTTCCTGCATTTGAGTGTTGGCCTGTCTTGCTAGGTGAAGGAAATTTTCCTGGATAATGTCCTGCAGAGTATTTTCCAGCTTGGATTCATTCTCTTCGTCCCCTTCTGGTACACCTATCAAACGTAGGTTACGTCTTTTCACATAGTCCCACATTTCTTGGAGACTTTGTTCATTCCTTTTTGCGCTTTTTTCTCTGATCTTGGTTTCTCATTTTATTTCATTGAGTTGATCTTCGACTTCAGATATTCTTTCTTCTGCTTGGTCAATTTGGCTATTGAAACTTGTGCCTGCTTCGCAAAGTTCTTGTATTGTGTTTTTCAGCTCCTTTAATTCATTCATATTCCTCTCTAAGTTATCCATTCTTGTTATCATGTCCTCGAATCTTTTTTCATATATTTTTTCAAGGTTCTTAGTTTCTTTGCATTGATTTAATACATGTTCTTTTAGCTCACAAAAGTTTCTCATTATCCACCTTCTGAAGTCTAATTCTGTCATTTTGTCACAGTCATTCTCCATCCAGCTTTGTTCCCTTGCTGGTGAGGAGTTTTGGTCCTTTGTAGGAGGCAAGGTGTTCTGGTTTCGGGTGTTTTCCTCCTTTTTGCACTGGTTTCTTCCCATCTTTGTGGATTTATCCACGTGTCATCTGTGTAGTTGCTCACTTTTCGATTGGGTCTCTGAGTGGACACCCAGATTGTTGATGATGAAGTATTTCTGTTACTTGGTTTTCCTTCTACCAGTCTAGCCCCTTCGCTATACGACTGCTGAGGTCCACTCAAGGCCCTGCTTGTCTGGGGTGCACCTATAGCAGCTGTGGAACAGTGAGGGATGCTACCAGTTTCTTTTTCTGCTATCTTTGTCCCAGGATGATTCCTGCCAAATGTCAGTCTTTTGGATATAGAGGGGTCAGGAAGCTGCTTGAGGAGAAAGTCTGTACTTTATAGGAGCTCAATTGTTGAGCTGTGAGCTCTGTTGTTCATTCAGGGCTGTTAGGCTGCTATGTTTGATTCTGCTGCAACAGAGCTCATTAAAAAACCCTTTTTTTTTCAGATGCTCTGTGTTCGGGGGTTGGGGCTTTATTTTTGGATATCCGTTGAGGTGTCCTGCCCAGCTAGGAGGCAGTCTAGTCACTGTTTGCCTACCGAGGCTCCGCCCTGCTGTTGTGAGGTTCACCCTGTTGCTGCACGCTCTGCTCTTCTGCTGCGGTCTCCGCCCTGCTGCCAGGGGCTACGCCCTGCGGCAGAGTCTCTCTGTTGTATCAGGTTGCCTCGGCAATGGCAGGCTGCATCAGCAGTGGGTGTGTATCTCAGTAGGGGCGGATTGCCTCGGTAATGGTGGACGCCCCTCCCCCAGGAGCATCTCAGGAAACGTCTCCACCGGGAGCATTTGGAATCGCCATTTTGTTCATCCCACTGTGCTGCCCCTAACACTGTGTCCCTGCAATCCCCTGGGCTGGCCCACTGTCCAAGTCCCGTTCAGTCTCAAGTTCAGCCCTCTCAAGTCTCAGGTTGCTGGTTCAACAGGGCACCCGGAGAAGCACGCCCTGTGTGGAGCACTGTGTAGGGCCGGCCGCCGCCACCCTGGCTGCTGGCTGCACCAGCCAAAACCTCTGCCTGGCGTCCCGTGTCTCCTTTATACCTGGGAATTTCCCCATTCTTTGGGCAACAAAGATCAGTCTGGAAATGCAGCTCTGACTGACCTCTCTGCACATTCACCGAGAGCTTCAATCCTGGGATGTTCTCACAGCGCCATCTTGAGTCCTCTCTAGACCTCCCATTTTTATAGCATGTTACGGTTTGCCACGTAGTTTTGTGCCCACTGTCTTATTTGACGTTTCTGATGATTTTGTGAAGCAGGGAGGGTAGGAGCTAGCACTCAGAATGACTTGCCCAAGATGTCACAGCTAGTAAGTGGCAGTGCTGGAAAGCTGAATGAAAACCAGTCTGGTCCTCTACCAGAGCACGCCCTACTTCCTTGCTCACCTAATTCCCCTCTTCTTTGTAAGTTTTCTTAGATAACATAAATCCTCAATGGACTACCACCCACTGACTCCTGGACAAAGCAGGAGTAAGCAAACATTTCCTGTCAGGGGCCAGATAACAAGTGTTTTCGACTTTGCAGAACATGGAGCCTGTATGACAACTTTTCAGCTTCGTTTAGTCTGAAAGCAGCTGTAGGCAATACATAAACACATGAGCATGGAAGTGTTCCAATAAAACTTTATTTAGAAACAGATGGTGGGCCAGATTTGTCCCTCGGGCTGTAGTTTGCCAATTCCTGACGTAAAACTTTGCAGGATGATTCTTGTCCTCGCCAAGATCTGCCCCCATCTTTCCTCATTGCCTCCAGATCAATAACCGGGGTCTGGCTTCAGTATGAGCAGAACAGGGACCGAGAGTCCTTACTTTGGGAAGAAACAGTTCACATAACTCAAAGAATTTCAAGAACTGGCTAATATGTACTAATAGAAACTAGGGAGCAAATGCCCCAGTATCTTGAGGACTTGGGGCAGGGAAGGGTGACAAGGAGAATATAAGGCTGCGTTGGGAGAGTTTATTGACATAGATGCACTCTCCCTGACTCAGGGTTTAATATCCTGCTAAACTCAGGTGGAGTTGTTGAACTTGCTGCTGGAATGGCTCCTCCAAGCTTTCACTCAACAATAGGCTTCAGGCGGGCGCGGTGGCTCACGCCTATAATCCCAGGACTTTGGGAAGCCGAGGTGGGCGGATCACGAGGTCAAGAGATTGAGACCATCCTGGTCAACATGGTGAAACCCCGTCTCTACTAAAAATACAAAAATTAGCTGGGCATGGTGGCGCGTGCCTGTAGTCCCAGCTACTCAGGAGGCTGAGGCAGGAGAAGAATTGCCTGAACCCAGAAGGCGGAGACTGCGGTGAGGTGAGATCGCGCCATTGCACTCCAGCCTGGGTAACAAGAGCGAAACTCCGTCTCAAAAAAAAAAAAAAGTGCACTCGCCGGTGGCAGTGAAAAGGCGGAGGCGCCAGCCTCTCGGGCTCCCACTGCCTCCCCCTCCGCATCCCCTCCCCACCTCCCGAACCCGCCAAACTTGATGTGACCCCGGCCCGACATGGCGGCTGCCCCTCTAACGGTCCCGCGGGCCATCCGCAGCCCGCCCTGCACCCGCAAGCGCACCGCTCACCGGGTCCTTTCTCACTCCCCGCGGGGCCTACGCGGCGCTCGCCCTAGCGTTCCTTCCCGCCGCTCGCCCTAGCGTTCCTTCCCGCCGCCCCTTCCCCCGCACCATGAGCAACCGGAAGCCGGACAGAGAACACGGAGGCGGAACCGGCACCGGCTCCGGCGCTGGCTCCCGCTGCGCCCTGGAGGAGGAGGTCCGGACACTGTTTGTCAGCGGCCTCCCTGTGGACATTAAACCCAGAGAACTGTACTTGCTTTTCCGGCCGTTCAAGGGGTATGAAGGGTCCCTGATCAAGCTCACCCGAGACAGCCTGTTGGTTTTGTGATCTTTGACAGCCGGGCAGGAGCAGAAGCAGCCAAGAACGCGTTGAACGGTATTCGCTTCCATCCTGAGAACCCGCAGACGCTGAGGCTAGAGTTTGCCAAAGCCAACACCAAGATGGCCAAGAGCAAGCTGATGGTGACTCCAAATCCCAGCAAGCAACATGCACCCTGCCCTAGGAGCACAATTGATTGCACGGGACCCTTATGACCTGATGGGGGCTGCTCTGATCCCTGCATCCCCAGAGGCCTGGGCCCCCTACCCTTCGTACACCACAGAGTTGACCCCAGCCATCTCCCGTGCTGCGTTCACCTACCCAGCTGCCACTGCCGCCGCCGCTGCCCTCCATGCTCAGGTGCACTGGTACCCTTCCTCTGACACCACCCAGCAAGAATGGAAGTACCGTCAGTTCTGTTAGTTCTTCAGGGGAGTTGGTTTTGGGAATCTATGGTGGTGCCGGGGCAGGCGCCCTGAGCTCCCACCGCCCCCAGGCGGCCTGTACAGAGCTGCTGCTGCCCTCCAGAGACTGTGAATCCTAAGCCTGACTCAGTGGACTGCTTCCTGTTCCCCTCCCTCCTCTTCCTCAGCCCTGTTCTGCACCCTCAAGCCTTTCTCCAATGCCTCCCAGGAGGATTTAGGGACCTTCTCGCTGGGGCATCCAGATCCCGCTCAGAGGCCTCACGGGGACCGGCAAGGCCTGACCTTCTGCCCAAATCTGATTCTGCAGCTCCCCCTGGAGAAAGCAAGGTGTTTGATTTTGCATGTTTTCTGGCATGAATGAAGACACTTACACTTGTGTATATGTGAGTGTACAGTTTGTTCTCACACTGTCACCATAGCGGCAGGTCCTGGCTTCCAATGGTTCATCCTGCCTGGCCCTTCCTCACCCTGCCCCTGCACCCACCCCACTTCAGGGAGGCCCCAAGCCCTGTGGCCCCATGCGCTTCCAGGCTCAGCTCCCACCTCCACCCAACAGATAGATGGGGTTTGCTTTTCATTTCACACTGAGCTCCTCTGCTGCTGTCTTCTTGGACCAGCCCCCCACCCATCCTGTTCACCTCTCCACAGCGCACCCCGCCCGCCACTGCTCCGTGTTTCTTCAAAACCTGGAAACCAACCAGACTGTGAAAAGTATTTTGTACCGTGTAACAAAATATTTATGCATCATAAAGGATTTTTCATGTGTGTACAATTAATTATTAAAGAGACCTCATTTGCCCTGCCAGATAAGTTTAATGTTTAGTTTGAGGCATGAAGAAGAAAATGGTTTTCTTTCTTCAGCAGTAAGCCTTTGTGTCAGGCATTTGTTTAAGAAAATGAAATGAGGCCGGGCACGGTGGCTCAAGCCTGTAATCCCAGCACTTTGGGAGGCCGAGACGGGTGGATCACGAGGTCGAGAGATCGAGACCATCCTGGTCAACATGGTGAAACCCCATCTCTACTAAAAATACAAAAAATTAGCTGGGCACGGTGGTGTGTGCCTGTAATCCCAGCTACTTGGGAGGCTGAGGCAGGAGAATTGCCTGAACCCAGGAGGCGGAGGTTGCGGTGAGCCGAGATCGCGCCATTGCACTCCAGCCTGGGTAACAAGAGCAAAACTCCGTCTCAAAAAAAAAAAAAAGAAAATGAAATGAAGGAAACGTTGTGCAATGTTTTTTGTTTTGAGCGTATCAGTGCTTTACTGTCAGCCGCAGCTGTGACCGTCTGGCCATTTCAGAGTCGGGAGTGAGGTGGCTGTTGTCATAGCTGATCCTGTGAGAATGTGAAACTGGATAATATATGAAATGCAAAATAAAACAAAATCAGGATGAAAAATAAAAAAGTACAAAAATTAGCTGGGCATGGTGGGGCACACCTGTAGTCCCAGCTACTCGGGAGGCTGAGGCAGAAGAATTCCTTGAACCCAGGAGGCGGAGGTTGCGGTTAGCCGAGATCATGCCATTGCACTCCAGCCTGGGTAACAAGAGCGAAACTCTGTCTCAAAAACAAACAAAAAAGGACAAGAATTTGCTGTTCATGGTGTCGCGCACCTGCAGTCCCACTACTCGAGAGGCTGAGGCAAGAGAATTGCTTGAACCCAGGAGGCAGAGGTTGCGGTGAGCCGAGATCGCAGCATTGCACTCCAGCCTGGGCAACAGGGGTGAAACTCCTTCTCAAAAAAAAAAAAAATAGTAAAAAATTAGCTGGGCATTGTGGCACGCACCTGTAGTCCCAGCTACTCGGGAGGCTGAGGCAGAAGAATTGCTTGAACCCAGGAGGCGGAGGTTGCAGTGAGCCAAGATTGCGCCATTACACTCCAGCCTGGGTAACAAGAGCGAAACTCCATCGCTCCCCTCCCCCCAAAAAGTACAAATATCCGCTGGGCATGCTGGCATGTGCCTGTAGTCCCAACTACTCGGGAGGCTGAGGCAAGAGAATTGCTTGAACCCAGGAGGCAGAGGTTGCGATGAGTCGAGATCACGCCATTGCACGCCAGTCTGGGTAATGAGAGCGAAACTCTTGTCTCAAAAAAAAAAAAAAAAAATAGTACAAAAATTAGCTGGGCATGGTGGCAGGCGCCTGTAGTCCCAGCTACTCAGGATGCTGAGGCAGAAGAATTGCTTGAACCCAAAAGGCGGAGGTTGCAGTGAGCCGAGATCGCGCCATTGCACTCCAGCCTGGGTAAAAAAAGCGAAACTCCGTCTCAAAAAAAAAAAATTCAAAAATTATCTGGACATGCTGGCGCGTGCCTGTATTCCCAGTTACTCGAGAGGCTGAGGCAAGAGAATTGCTTGAACCCTGATGGCAGAGGTTGCGATGAGCCGAGATCGCGCCATTGCACTGCAGCCTGGGTAACAAGAGCGAAACTCCGTCTCAAAAAAAAAAATAGTACAAAATTAGCTGGGCATGGTGGCAGGCACCTGTAGTCCCAGCTACTCGGGATGCTGAGGCAGAAGAATTGCTTGAACCCAGGAGGTGGAGGTTGCGGTGAGCTGAGATCACGCCATTGCACTCCAGCCTGGGTAAGAACCAAGAACTCCATCTCAAAAAAAAAAGTACAAAAATTAGCTGGGTATGGTGGCGCGTGCCTGTAGTCCCAGCTACTCGGGAGGCTGAGGCAATAGAATTGCTTGAACCCAGGAGCCGAGATTGCGCCATTGCACTCCAGCCTGGGTAACAAGAGCGAAACTCCATCTCAAAAAGAAGAAAAGAAAGAAAGAAAAGAGCCATGGAGACAGATGGCGGCGATGGTTGTGTGCTTGGATTTCCAGAGTGAGCCACCACGCCCGGCCAGAGATAGGGTTTTACCATGTTGACCAAGCTGGTGTTTAACTCCCGACCTTAAGTCATTTGCCCACCTCCACCTCCCAAGGTGCTGTGAATACAGACATGAGTCACTGTGCCTGGCCTGCTGCTACTTTTTGGCCATTTATTTTCTTGTTCTTCATACTTTCACCTATAGTAGACAGCAAAAAACATGGGTGAATCATAATGAGTCAGGGAGGTTTTTTTTTTTGAGATAGGGTCTCACTCTGTTGCCCGGGCTAAATGGCAGTGGTGCAAGCTCTGCCTCCCAGGTTTAAGGGATTCTCCTGCCTTAGCCTTTTGAGTAGCTGAGATTACAGGCACGCACCACCACACCTGGCTAATATGTGTATTTTTAGTAAAGACGGGGTTTCACCTTGTTATTCAGGCTGGTCTTGAACTCCCGACCTCGTGATTCGCCTGCGGCAGTCTCCCAAAGTGCTGGAATTACAGGTGTGAGCCACCACGCCCAGCCAGGAAGTTTTTAATAAAAGAAATATTTCTGAAATTTTGGTCTACAAATCTGGCAAATTTAAGGAATAATCTATTACAGACGAGGAAGGAAAAACAATGAATGAGAATATTCAGTCTCTTCCCTCAACATTGTTATAATCACCCCTTATTTAAAGAGGAGATAGTGGGAGAAGTACCGCCTTGGAATACTTTGGGGCCACTGGAAGGTGGCAAGGTAGATTTAGGCTTTTTTTTTTTTTTTTTTACTTTTGAGATGCAGAATCTCAGAAAAACAAAAAATAAACCAGATGAAATCTAAAGAGAAAAACAATTATTTGCTTAAGAAATGGAAACACACTATGAATTCTTTAAGTATCTGTAGAGATGATTTAAAAGTTGAAGTGGAACCACATGATTTACACTTGAGTTGATGACTGACGGAGGAAAACATGAGTTGAAATGGTGATAGGGAAAAATATGAAAGAGAGGCCTTTAGGTGGCTGATGAGTGTGTTAATAGTGTGAGTAAACTCTGTGATTCTGGGTCCCAGGAAACACCGACAGATAGAAAGTGCCACCCATGCTCTGCTGGCACAGCTGGCAGGAACAAGTGACCTCCCTTCAACCCAAGTCCCCTTTATTTAGGATTCCCGGCTGCCCTGGCCCCTCTCTGACATTGTGAGCTTTAGAAGGAGGATCAGGACAGCCAAGGCTCTCCACCTGAGATGCCCTGGTGTGTCAGAGGCAGAAAGGCTTTGGGGTCTGAGGGCACTGTGGGACAGTGAAGGACACTCCAGAGATGGCCTCTCCCAGCTGGAAAATGACTCAGAGCCTCCATGGGAGTTTGGTCATCAGGGAGCCCACTGGGTAGATTTGGGTGGCAACACTGACCTGCTAGGACACACCTTCACCCCACCAGGTCAGCTGTGAGAACTCAGGGCAGAGGGGCCCAGAACAGGCGGGTAGCAGCTCTTATTTAAATGCAGTGGCTCTGCTCCTGTGAAGGTTTTGGAAGATGTAAGGCGGCTTCGGAAAGCTCAGGCTCCACAGCAGTGTCACAAAGCAGAATCGCATCTCAACCATACCCAGGGCTCCTGTCTTTACCCTCACTCACTGCACAGAAGAGGGGGCACCTTACCTGGGGACAGGGATCCACACTCAGCTCTGCTCCACACACCCACCATCCTCACTATGCTGATTCTGAACCAGTCCCTCCCTTCAGTCCAATTTAGGGTCTGTGGCCCAGACAGGGCCGACTCAGCCACCCTCAGCATCCGAAGGTTCTGAACAAATGCCACAGCTGTCTGCACTGAGGACAGCAGCAACACTGGCAATGTTGACAGCCAAGGCCAATACGACACACTCTTCACATGTACACGCTGTATTTTCTGTCGCTCTGTGCTAAGTCATGTTCTTAAAGGGGTCTTTTGCTATGCCAGATAGTTTCAATATTTATGTAGACCAATGCTTTTTTCTCAGGATCAGTATTTTTGTGTCCTAAAACAACTATACATATATGCATGTCTGTATATATACAACTATATACATATATACATGTATATGTGCATATATATACAACTGTGTATATATACATACACACATGTATATAGTTGTATATATACACATACACACATATGTTCATATAAAAAACATTTGAATTATATCTCAAATTCTGTTAAAAACATGAATGGCTTGATATTCTAGTGCCAAGTAAGGGATGGCTTTATTTAAAACATAAATAGTTTCCAGTAGATTCCTTTAAAAATATTATAGCAGGGATTTCCAGATCACCCCCACTCCCACCTTTTTATAATTTTTGACTATTTTCCAGAGTCGTGAATCCAATGAGGTGAAGGTGGAAGAAAGCATTTAGCAGTAGGTACAGGAGAGCTGGTGTTGAGTGAGGCAGAGTGGGGAGAGATGCTCCTTTAAGTGGGAGCCTCTGGAACCTGGAGAAAGCAAGGGTGAAATGGGCAACCTTCCTGCAGAGCTACCAGAGGTGTGGATGATGCCCCAGGCATGGATGATGCCCCAGCAGTGGATGCCCCAGGTGTGGATGATGTCCCAGCAGTGGATAATGCCCCAGACGTGAATGATGCTCCAAGCGTGGATGATGCCCATCTGTGGATGCCACAGCAGTGGATGATGCCCCAGGTGTGATGTCCCAGCAGTGGATGCCCCAGGTGTGGATGATGTCCCACCAGTGGATGATGCCACAGCAGTGGATGCTCCAGACGTGGATGATGCTCCAAGCATGGATGATGCCCATCTGTGAATGCCACAGCAGTGGATGATGCCCCAGGCATGGATGATGCCCATCTGTGGATGCCGCAGCAGTGGATGATGCCCCAGGCGTGGATGATGCCCCAGCAGTAAATGATGCCCCAGCTCTGGATGATGTCCCAGCAGTGGATGCCCCAGGTGTGGATGATGTCCAGCAGTGGATGATGCTCCAGGCATGGATGATGCCCATCTGTGGATGCCGCAGCAGTGGATGATGCCCCAGGCGTGGATGATGCCCCAGCAGTAAATGATGCCCCAGCTCTGGATGATGTCCCAGCAGTGGATGCCCCAGGTGTGGAGGATGCCACAAAAGTGGATGATGCTCCAGGTGTGGATGATGCCCATCTGTGGATGATGCCATAGCAGTGGATGCCCCAGGAGTGAATGATGCCCATCTGTGGATGATGCCACAGCAGTGAAAGATGCCCCAGGCATGGATAATGTCCCAGCAGTGGATGATGCTCCAGGCATGGATGATGCCCATCTGTGGATGCCACAGCAGTGAATGATGCCACAGCAGTGAATGATGCCCCAGTAGTGGATTATGCACATGTGTGAATGATGCCGCAGCAGTGGATGATGCCCCAGCAGTGGATGATACTCCAGGCATGGATGATGCCCATCTGTGGATGATGCCGCAGCAGTGGATGATGCCCCAGCAGTGGATGCCCCAGGCATGGATGATGCCCCAGGCATAGATGATGCCCCAGAAGTCGGTGATGCCCCAGCATTGGATGATGTCCCAGGGGTGGATGATGCCACCGCAATGGATGCCCTAGACATGGATGATGCCCCAGCAGTCAATACCCAAGGTGTGGATGATGCCCCAGTTGTGGATGATGCCACAGCAGTGGATGATGCCCCAGTAGTGGATGATGCCCCAGGTATGGATGATGCCCCATCTGTGGATGCCACAGCAGTGGATGATGCCCCAGGAGTAGATGATGCCCATCTGTGGATGATGCCACAGCAGTGGATGATGCCCCAGGCGTGGGTGATGTACCAGCAGTGGATGATGCTCCAGGCATGGATGATGCCCATCTGTGGATGATGCCCCAGGAGTGGATGATGCCCATCTGTGGATGCCACAGCAGTGGATGATGCCCCAGCAGTGGATGATGCCCCAGGCGTGGATGATGCCCCAGCAGTGGATGCTCCAGGCATGGATGATGCCCATCTGTAAATGATGCCACAGCAGTGGATGATGCCCCAGGTGTGGATGATGCCCCAGCAGTGGATGCTCCAGGCATGGATGATGCCCATCTGTAAATGATGCCACAGCAGTGGATGATGCCCCAGCAGTGGATGATGTCCCAGCAGTGGATGATGCCCCAGGCTTGGATGATGCCCCAGCAGTGGGTGATGCCCCAGCAGTGGATGATGTCCCAGGGGTGGATGATGCCACAGCAATGGATGATGCCCCAGGCATGGATGATGCCACAGCAGTGGATGACGCCCCAGGAGTGGATGATGCCCCAGCAGTGGATGATGCCCCAGCTGTGGATAATGCTGCAGCAGTGGATGATGCTACAGGTGTGGAAGATGCCCATCTGTGGATGCCACAGCAGTGGATGATGTCCCAGGCGTGATGTCCCAGCAGTGGATGATGCTGCAGCAGGGGATGATGCCCCAGCAGTGGATGATGTCCCAGCAGTGGATGATGCCCCAGGCTTGGATGATGCCCCAGCAGTGGGTGATGCCCCAGCAGTGGATGATGTCCCAGGGGTGGATGATGCCACAGCAATGGATGATGCCCCAGGCGTGGATGATGCCCCAGCAATGGACGATGCACCAGCTGTGGATGATGCCACAGCAGTGAATGATGCACCAGCTGTGGATGCCACAGCAGTGGATGATGCTCCAGGTGTGGATGATGCTCCAGGCGTGGATGATACTCCAGGCGTGGATGATGCCCATCTGTGGATGATGCCCCAGGCGTGGATGATACCCCAGGCATGGATGATGCCCCAGCTGTGGATGATGCTCATTTGTGGATATGCCCCTGTTGTCCCAGCCATGGATGATGATTCAGCTGTGGATCAAAGCCAACAGTTGTTTTCAAGAAAAAACTAGTGCACAAGACATTAGTGACATTTATCAAGAAAAAAGGAAAATCACAAAATTAGTATCAGAAATTAATAGGAAGACATAACCACAGAGAGAGCAGAGACTATAAAACAATGAGTGGACATTATGAATACATAACTTGTTTTGAAGCAACGTTTTGTTTCACTTTGGCTGGTGTCCATATGCTGCAGTAGCCAGCCAATAGTGAGAGGGCTTCTCATGGAGGAAGCTTGGGTTGAGGCTGAGGATCTTTAACATGCATGCACAAGAGTTGCCACAAGGGGATGGAAACCAGGCTACCAACCAAGTGCTGCACAGAGTTTGTACCTGTCCCTCTCATCATTTTCAGCTGGCAGGGTTTGAGCATTTTAGGGCTTGGGAAGGTATTACTAAATCTACTAAAAGACATCACCGATCCTTATATGCTTTGGCCAATTGCTGAGCAAATTAACTTCACAACTGAAGTGGGCTGCATTAGCCAGTGTGGTCCCCCACCCCTCTTAGAATTTGTGAGCTTGGGGCCTGCTGGAGGGTGGACGGTGGGAGGAGGGAAAAGGTCAGGAAAATAACTGATATTAGGCTTAATATGTGGATGATAAAATAACCTGTACAACAAACCCTCCTGACACACGTTTATGTTATGTACCAAACCTGCTCATCCTGCACAGGTTCCCCTGAACGTAAAAACGAAACAAAAAAGGATCTGTGAGCCGACCCAAACACCTGGGGATCTTTGTGCTTTTCACACTGATGATTACAGGGGAGATGTACCTGTAACTGCCCTGGGTTGTGTGACCATGGAGGCCACTTTATAACGACGGGCAGTGTCTGGGACTTCCTTAGGGCTTATACACGAATGCTGTACTCCCTGCATGGTGGCGAACACCCCATGACTGAGAGCATGCCAGTAGTTGCCAGTGTCAGCACTGGCCCACACTCCTGGATTTGTTTTCATTTTCATTCAGGAACTCAGGAGCTGGGGCCACCCCCTGGCCCTTCAGGTTCTCCACCTGAGCTGTGAGGATAATAAACCAGACCCAGGGATGGCTCTGGTGAGGGTGGAGGAGTCACTGTACAGACAGAGTAGAGTGGGGCTGGATTTTATTCTTTAAAAGTGGACACTGGAGAATGGGCTGTGTAAATGGGAAATCTCTCCTGAGAAAACACACGGCCTCACCTGCATAGAAGCACACACATTCACATCACATGATGCAGCCTCACACAACACACCACCAATCCTCAAGCACCCAACTCAGTACCAGCCAAAAGGGAGCACAGCTGCTGCCTCAAAATTTGGCCATGATTTTTCCCCGGGGAACTCAGGTTTCTAAGAAACACTTTCACTATGCTTATTCCTATCACAATCCCAGAATCAGGGTGGCACTGCACATTGAAGCCAGCTTTTTTTCTTGACAATAATTCCAGAATACTTACCAGAGTCACACTTCAGATGGAACACCGGCACTACCTGCAACACAGAAACAAAGCTTTATGAGGGGCAGATTGTGCTGTGGATTGTTTGCAAAAGGTTGTTTCTCTCAATGAATACTGAAAACCTGATCACAAACTTAGTCAGCTGCTACAGTAATCAAAACAGCATGGTACTGGTACTGAAACAGAGATGGAGACCAACGGAACAGAAAAGAGGTTCATTGGACAGGACAGAATGGGTGGCCACAGAAGCCTGGGATAGATTTTATGTCCCCACAACACAGCAGTGAGCACACTTCATGGCGTGCTGATGCTTACCGAATGGTACAACTGAGGACTGGGTGATTCTGTTTGATTGTATGTGTTTTTATTCCAAGAGGCTCAACAACATGCTCTATGGAAGCATGATCCTTCAAACGCACTCATCTATCCTTTCAGTCATTTTTCACTCCCTCAGCCAAAAGCTTCTCCATCTGGGTTTCTGCAACACCAATCTCAAACCCATAAAGCAATGGGTCACAGCAACCCTGCTAAGCTCACATGCCCAGCTGTGGAAGGAAACTTCACTTTATGGCAAGTCTACTTCGCCACTACAGGCAGTGCAGCATGTTCGTTTAGAGATTAGCCTTTGGTGTTAGAGAGATCCAGCTGTGTGCATGTCTTGTGATAATTTACTTAACTGAGACTCACATTCCTCATCTGTATAATGAATAGAACCAAACTAATTATGCCTCAAAGTGATTGTGATGCTTCAAAGAGGCAACATAGAGAAGTGACCACATAGTATCCATGACTCAAATGTCTATCAGTTATCCTTTCCATTTTAATAACTTAAGCAGCTGTTATCAAGTACAGTCATGTGGCACAGTGACATTTTGATCAATGATTACTTACATGGCTGGGGTCAGACGGGCATACACAAACCTACCGGCCTGCATCATTAGATTAAAACAAAATTTTTGGTGAAAAATTTTAAGTAAGATGCTATACAATTGAAAGATTAACCACAGTGATGGAATTTTTAGGGAGAGATAAAACTAAAAGTGCACAAGGATTTGGAGAAATGTCTCCTCACATATGCTGCTACAGGAACATGAATTAGCATCACCATTTTGAAAAATATTTGGCACTATTCATGACAATAAAACATTTGTTCCCTTCTAACAATCTACTTCACAGAACTGAGTGCCAGTATTATTCCAAAGCCAGTTACACTTACGAACATGAGTGAATTTCAAATCATAATGTGAGCAAAAAAGCCAGACACCGAGAGTCACATATTGACTTATTCTATGTATGACAGTCCAAACCTGGAGAGGTCTAAATAAGTCATTAGCAGTCAGAGCAGTCATCAGCATCTTCCCTTAAGGAAGATGATTAGAGGAGGGAAACTTCAGGGAGGAACCAGGGATGTCTGCACTTGTGCCATTTCACCCTCTCAGATGTCAGGGTCCCAAAAGGGGGTGCTGGCAATATTTAGGTGGTTCAAAGGTCTCATGAAGAAAAGCAAATTACAGACAGCAGCAAACTCAGTTCTTTAATGAAGTGCCCCAGACTGGATAGAGGGTGCCCACTTAGTTTTGCATCTTATTATGTAGAATGAGGATCCTCCAAAGATAAAAACGTCATCCATAGCATAGCATGGACAGAATTATGTGCTATCAGCACATTTTATCCTATGGAGTTTCCTGCACAACTTTTAGCAATCTGTGAATAAAAGGTCCAGAACTTAACTTATAAATATCAACTTAGAGAACAACGGAAGCCTAGTTTTTGAAGACAGGAAATAGTGTAACGCCATCTTCTGCACCGCACCCGGCCTAGGGTATCATTTTCTACCTGCAGAAATTATCCTATTGCAGCTTCCCTCATGGATGGTGTCCACTGGCCAATCTTTAGAGACACAAATCTCAGCAAGAAGTTATTTCAGAGAGTGACTCACCCACCCTCCTACTCCAGGTGAGGTCACACTGGATTACACGAGATCACCCTGAGCTTTCCTCCATGTTCTCAGACTCCCTCCAGGCTCTGTGGAGCCAGAGGTCTTCAACAAGGCATTGCTTACGCTTTCCAGCCTTCAAGTAAGAAAGAGAAGTGGAAGGAATCACCTTTCAATTTTTTTCTTCCACTGGCCCATGATAGGTCTCACCTCCAATCCCACAACCCTGAGATCCCAACTTTGATGTGCACGCTTTGAGTGACATGAGTCCAACAATCAGACCCTGGGCCAGGCTCACAGTAGACATGCAAGACAGCATTCTGTGGGGGATGGAAATGCTCTCTGATGTATGGCTGCTGGGCCATTGCATGGTGGCTGTTGTGATGAGGTTTTGAATATTTCATTGTATATATTTGTTTATTTAACTAAAAAGAGGCATGTATATGACTGAGAAGCACACTAGACGGGACAGCTCCAGAGATCCAGACATAAGGAAGACCTGACTCCCCTCTCCTGGTGTTTTTTGCAGAATCGTTTGCTGCTCTGATCCCACCACCACTTATGGTTACTTCCTGGGCATCTGCACAAGGGCCCGTCACTGTGTGTGGCTGGGGATAGGACAGTGAGGACAACATCCAGGTCCAGAGAGATTCCAGTAGAAATACACTTGCACCCAGGGGAAGAGCGTGGCCCTACGCACCCAGTCTAGACTAGATCAGAGCAGCAAGAGCAGAGGGGTGGGGACGTCTCACTGTCCTCAGGAGCTCACCTTAATCTCCAGAGACCCTGACTCAGAAGCTGGGCAGGCTCCAGGATCAGTGTGTGGTTCAACAGGCTGGACAGGCTGAGAAAAAAAACCTTTCCACACTTGCACTAGATCCCAGCCCAGGGGTGACAGAGCTCATCCCAGGGGTGTTTTCATTAAAACATCCATGGAGCCTAATGTCTCTGTTCCTGGACTGAGCTCTGTAGTAAGGACAAATGAAAAAGACACAGTCACTGCCCTGCTAGTAAATACCCGTAGACAGGGTTCCTCTATTCACCTGTGGGAAGACTCAGACTTTGAGATGAAAGACTTTAAACCATCTCCAAAATAAGTGGAAACTGAGATGTTATGGATTGTACAGAAAAGTTGCAAGGATGACCTGGAGTCTGGGATCAGTCCCCAGCCCTTTGCTGAGATCACCCTGCAATGGAACTCATGTCCCTCCCCCACCTGCCCTGCTACTTTGGAGTGCTGCAGCTGCCCAGGCCAAGAGCTGGAAGACTCTGTCCAGTTGAAAAGCATTTCTGGGCCAGAAGACCCTTGGCCAACAGGGTCTACTGAAGAATCATTCCTCAGGAGGTTTCCGGAAGAGGTGACAAATAAAAACTTGTCTGTCTCAGCCCCAGGAAGATCAGTCCTGGGACCTCTCTGTGTCTGGTCTAACCCTGAGGTCCATTCCTACTGACTCGTGTCCTGTCCTATGTCAGAAAAATGGGGACCTGATTCCTGTTCTGCCCCTCTCCGCAATGACACTCTGCTGGTATCATTGCCAGCATCACACAAATAGATGGAGAAGACATGAGTCAGGAAGGAAGCTCCTTTCTCAAGGCATTTACGGTGATGTTCACACCAAGCTTTCGACGGAGAGGAAGGCCAAGTCCTACTCACTCTTCCCCAGAAGGGGTCTCATATCCTGCCTGGGCCCTGGTGATGATGCTGAACTGATGCCTCTAACATTGCAATCTTGACATTCTCTTTTAACAATGTCCCGAATATTCTCATTTTCTTTCCCTCTGATCCTCTAAATCATGTTCCCCTTCAGGTCTAGCAAGAGGCTCTCCCTTGCTCTCTCCCATGGAGCCCACGAAGCAGGCGTCCATGAATTCTGAGAACCTCAATGTTGGTAAAACTGATATTTTCCTTGACTCACACACAGCAGCACCCCTGCAGAACCAATGGAAAGCTTCGTCCAGAAATTACAGATGTCTAGGACAATCTGGTCATGAGAAAATCACTTCTGGGGTGAACAAGTGACACTGCACAATCAAGCAGTTTCATTCTTTTGTTCCACTGGGAAAATACTGACACATATAGGACAATCAAATTTTACTGAAAAGCAATTCATTTCCACAGAATGAATGCTCCAAAAAAACCTCTCAAACCATCATGTGGTCCACGTGACCTTCATTATGACTTAAAGCAGCTACCTTGGCTCTGTGTGTGTGAAGGTTTTCAGAAGGAAACAAAAACCTATTTCAACAGTAGCATCAATAGGGCATGATGGAGATTCTCCTGTCTCAGAGCCGAGTTCTTCATGGACACAACTGTTTCTCACAGCACGCCCCAGATCCTCACACCTATCAGGAACCTGAAGCTAGGAAGGTTCTCCAGACAAAAGCAAGCAAGAAAATCCCCCCAGACTTATCAATTACATTTGCCATTAGAAAGAAAGTGATACTAAAATATGTAAAATGTTAGAGAGGGGAACAACACACACTGTGAGGGAAGTGGACAGGAGAGCATCAGAATAAAGAGCTAATATATGTGAAGATTAATACCTAGGTGATGGGTTGACAGGTGGAGCAAACCATGCCACAATTTTAGCTATGTAACAAAGCTGCACATCCTGCACATGCATCCCAAAAATTAAAATCAAATTTAAATTAAAAAAGAAATTGCCAGAGAAGGAAAATCTAGAGTAAAAGAAAGTGGCTTAGTGGCTGTAAGGGCCTAGAAAAAAAAAGAGAAGTGACTACTAATGGCGATAGGGTTTCTCTGAGGGGGAAAGAATAGATTCTAAACTTAGATTGTGACAATGGCTGCACAACCCTGTAAATATAGTAAAAACACTACATCACCCACTTTAAATAAGTGAATTGATTTGCATATCAACTCTGTGACGATAAGGCAGTTTAAAAAAAAAATACTTACGGAGGTCATTTGGGGCTGTCACGGGGTCCTGCAACAAGAGAAGAACACAAAAAACATGGTAAGCATCATATCATGCAGGGTGCTGTGGGTGCAGGTCTTTTCACATGGTGACATTAGAAAACCACATCATTGGTCCCTAAATGAAGCATAGGAGATGCTTCTGGAAAAGACAGTGGGGTGTGTTGGAAATTTGGAAAGTGGTGATGTAAGTTGGCAAACACAAAATTGTTTTTCAAAAAACAAAAGTGACTACTAAGAAACATGCCCACGACGAGAGTGTAAGTTAGGCCATCTACTGACTGACATCGTCAATCAGGCCTCAGTTGGTCAGAAACTTCACTGAGTGCTCGCTAGAGTCCATGACAACTGAGGTCTCATTCACAATGGCAGTCAAAAATGATATTCACTTGATATTCCAGAGTCCCCAGGAAGAAAAATTTCTCTTCGAGACAAAGAAATGCATCTTACCACATCAGGGGGCATCTAATAGTCCTCTATGTCTTCTAGAATGAGGTCCTGTAAGACCTCAACAGGACCTAGGAGAACACAGAGTGAAAGTCAGTGCACTGGTGCTGCTGAGGAACATCAGAAGGAGCACTGGGAATTGTGCACGGGGCTGGAGTGTATGGAGCTGGGCATTTGACACGCATGGACCGAGCTGCTGCTGGACCATTCTCCTTGATGCTGAAGGAACAAAAAGAAGAGGGGCAGAAACAAACGAAAGAGCCTTGGCTTCCTAGCAAGGGCAACCTCATCAATGTGAAATCGTCATTCGAAGAACCAGTTAATACAGAAAGGAACCTACTTTAAATGTGTGAATTGGTTTCCATGTCAACTAGGTCTCAGTAACTGTTTAAAAGAAACAGATTACGTACGGTGGTGATACTGGGCCGCAGGCTTCTCCTGCAATAAGACAAAAAGAAACACCATGAGGATTACATCATGCTGGGTCCTGTTGGCACAGGTCTTGTATTCACTTACTGACATAAGAAAACCAGATGGCAGGCTGAAAACTGTGCCTCACGCAGGTAATCCCAGCACGTTGGGAGGCTGAGGCGGGCAGATCATGAGGGCAAGAGATTGAGATCATCCTGGCCAACATGGTGAACCCGGCTCTACTTAAACCTATAAAAAAGGTGGGTGTGGTGGTGGTCAGAGACTTTAGTCCAGCTACTCAAGAGTTTCAGGCAGGAGAATTGCTTAAATGCAGTAGGAGGACGCTGCAGTGATCTGAGATCACACCACTGCACTGAACGCTGGTGACAGAGAGACTCTGTCTCAAAAACAAAACTAAGATAAAAAAAAACAGATGTCAAACAGTGATGAAGCCACATGCCCCTAATGGAGCACAGGGGATGTGTGCAAAAAATGCAGTGGTTTTGGAATATTTAGCAACTGTCTATGCTGGCTGAAAAATACGAAATTACTTTTCAAGAAGAAAATGTTGCTACTGAGAAATATGCCCATGACCAGATTGTGAGTTATGCCATCTTTTGACTAACATCGTCAATCAGGCCTCAGTTGGTCAGAAACTCCACTGACTGCTCGCTAGAGTCCATGACAACTGAGGTCTCATTCACAATGGCAGTCAAAAATGATATTCACCTGATGTTCCAGAGACACCAGGAAGAAATATTTCTCATCAAGACTAAGAAATGCATCTTACCACATCAGGGGGCATCTCATCGTCCTCTATGTCTTCTAGGACGAGGTCCTGTAAAACCTCAACAGGACCTAAGAGAACACAGAGTGACAGTCAGTGCACTGGTGCTGCTGAGGAATCTCACAAGGAGCATTGGGAAAATTGGACGGGGCTGGAGTGTATGGAGCTGGGCATTTGACACGCATGGACCGAGCTGCTGCTGGACCATTCTCCTTGGTGCTGAAGAAACAAAAAGAAGAGGGGCAGAAACAAACGAAAGAGCCTGGGCTTCCTAGCTAGGGAAACCTCATCAATGTGAAATCGTCATTTGAAGAACCACTTAATACAGAAAGAAACCTACTTTAAATGGGTGAATTGGTTTGCATGTCAACTACGTCTCAGTAACGGTTTAAAAGAAACAGAATACGTACGGTGGTGATACTTGGCCGCAGGCTTCTCCTGCAATAAGACAAAAAGAAACACCATGAGGATTACATCATGCTGGGTCCTGTTGGCACAGGTCTTGTTTTCACTCGGTGACATAAGAAAACCAGATAGCAGGCTGAAAACGGTGCCTCAAACATGTAATCCCAGCACATTCGAAGGCTGAGGAGGCATGTCATGAGGGCAAGAGATTGAGACCATCCTGGCCAACATGGTGAGCCCGGCTCTACTTAAACCTACAAAAAAGGTGGGTGTGGTGGTGGTCAGAGACTTTCGTCCAGCTACTCAAGGGTTTCAGGCAGGAGAATTGCTTGAATGCAGTAGGAGGACGCTGCAGTGATCTGAGATCACACCACTGCACTGTACCCTGGTGACAGAGAGACTGTCTCAAAAACAAAAGTAAGCTAAACAAAAAAAAACAGATGTCAAACAGTGATGTAGCCACACGCACCTAATGCAGCACAGGGAATGCTTGCAAAAAAATGCAGTGGTTTTGGAATATTTAGCAAGTATCTATGCTGGCTAAAAAATACGAAATTGCTTTTCAAGAAGAAAATGTTGCTACTGAGAAATATGCCCACGACCAGATTGTGGGTTATGCCATCTTTTGACTGACATCGTCAATCAGGCCTCAGTTGGTCAGAAACTCCACTGACTGCTCGCTAGAGTCCATGACAACTAAGCTCTCATCACAATGGCAGTCAAAAATGATATTCACTTGATATTCCAGAGGCCCCAGGAAGAAATATTTCTCTTCGAGACTAAGAAATGCATCTTACCACAGCAGGGGGCATCTCTTCGTCCTCTATGTCTTCTAGGACGAGGTCCTGTAAAACCTCAACAGGACCTAAGAGAACACAGAGTGACAGTCAGTGCACTAGTGTTGCTGAGGAATCTCACAAGGGAATTTCCCACATTGGGAAATGTGGACGGGACTGGAGTGTATAGAGCTGGGCATTTGACACGCATGGACCGAGCTGCTGCTGGACCATTCTCCTTGGTGCTGAAGGAACAAAAAAAAGAGGGGCAGAAACAAACGAAAGAGCCTTGGCTACCTAGCTAGGGCAACCTCATCAATGTGAAATCGTCATTTGAAGAACCAGTTGATACAGAAAGGAACCTACTTTAAATGGGTGAATTGGTTTGCATGTCAACTACGTCTCAGTAACTGTTTAAAAGAAACAGAATACGTACGGTGGTGATACTTGGCCGCAGGCTTCTCCTGCAATCAGACAAAAAGAAACACCATGAGGATTACATCATGCTGGGTCCTGTTGGCACAGGTCTTGTATTCACTGGGTGACATAAGAAAACCAGATGGCAGGCTGAAAACGGTGCCTCACGCATGTAATCCCAACACATTCGGAGGCTGAGGCGGGCAGATCATGAGGGCAAGAGATTGAGACCATCCTGGCCAACATCGTGAACCCGGCTCTGCTAAAAACTACAAGATAGGTGAGTGGGGTGGTGGTGAGAGACTTCAGTCCAGCTACTCAAGAGTTTGAGGCAGGAGAATTGCTTGAATGCAGTAGGACGACGCTGCAGTGATCTGAGATCACACCACTGCACTGGACCCTGGTGACAGAGAGACTCTGTCTCAAAAACAAAACTAAGCTAAACAAAAAAAAACAAATGTCAAACAGTGATGAAGCCACATGCCCCTAATGGAGCACAGGGGATTACCTCCAGAAAATGCAGTGGGTTTGGAATATTTAGCAAGTATCTATGCTGGCTGAAAAAAAGGATATTACTTTTCAAGAAGAAAATGTTGCTACTGAGAAATATGCCCACGACCAGATTGTGAGTTATGTCATCTTTTGACTGACATCGTCAATCAGGCCTCAGTTGGTCAGAAACTCCACTGACTGCTCGCTAGAGTCCATGACAACTGACGTCTCATTCACAATGGCAGTCAAAAATGATATTCACTTGATATTCCAGAGGCCCCAGGAAGAAATATTTCTCTTCGAGACTAAGAAATGCATCTTACCACATCAGGGGGCATCTCATCGTCCTCTATGTCTTCTAGGACGAGGTCCTGTATAACCTCCACAGGACCTAAGAGAACACAGAGTGACAGTCAGTGCACTGGTGCTGCTGAGGAATCTCACAAGGAGCATTGGGAAAATTGGACGGGGCTGGAGTGTATGGAGCTGGGCATTTGACACGCATGGACCGAGCTGCTGCTGGACCATTCTCCTTGGTGCTGAAGGAACAAAAAGAAGAGGGGCAGAAACAAACGAAAGAGCCTGGGCTTCCTAGCTAGGGCAACCTCATCAATGTGAAATCGTCATTTGAAGAACCAGTTAATACAGAAAGGAACCTACTTTAAATGGGTGAATTGGTTTGCATGTCAACTACGTCTCAGTAACTGTTTAAAAGAAACAGAATACGTACGGTGGTGATACTTGGCCGCAGGCTTCTCCTGCAATCAGACAAAAAGAAACACCATGAGGATTACATCATGCTGGGTCCTGTTGGCACAGGTCTTGTATTCACTTGGTGACATAAGAAAACCAGATAGCAGGCTGAAAACGGTGCCTGAAACATGTAATCCCAGCACATTCGGAGGCTGAGGGGGCATGTCATGAGGGCAAGAGATTGAGACCATCCTGGCCAACATGGTGAACCCGGCTCTACTTAAACCTACAAAAAAGGTGGGTGTGGTGGTGGTCAGAGACTTTCGTCCAGCTACTCAAGGGTTTCAGGCAGGAGAATTGCTTGAATGCAATAGGAGGACGCTGCAGTGATCTGAGACCACACCACTGCACTGTACCCTGGTGACAGAGAGACTGTCTCAAAAACAAAACTAAGCTAAACAAAAAAAAAACAGATGTCAAACAGTGATGAAGCCACACGCCCCTAATGCAGCACAGGGGATGCTTGCAAAAAAATGCAGTGGTTTTGGAATATTTAGCAAGTATCTATGCTGGCTGAAAAATACGAAATTACTTTTCAAGAAGAAAATGTTGCTACTGAGAAATATGCCCACGACCAGATTGTGGGTTATGCCATCTTTTGACTGACATCGTCAATCAGGCCTCAGTTGGTCAGAAACTCCACTGACTGCTCGCTAGAGTCCATGACAACTAAGCTCTCATCACAATGGCAGTCAAAAATGATATTCACTTGATATTCCAGAGGCCCCAGGAAGAAATATTTCTCTTCGAGACTAAGAAATGCATCTTACCACAGCAGGGGGCATCTCTTCGTCCTCTATGTCTTCTAGGACGAGGTCCTGTAAAACCTCAACAGGACCTAAGAGAACACAGAGTGACAGTCAGTGCACTAGTGTTGCTGAGGAATCTCACAAGGGAATTTCCCACATTGGGAAATGTGGACGGGACTGGAGTGTATAGAGCTGGGCATTTGACACGCATGGACCGAGCTGCTGCTGGACCATTCTCCTTGGTGCTGAAGGAACAAAAAGAAGAGGGGCAGAAACAAACGAAAGAGCCTTGGCTACCTAGCTAGGGCAACCTCATCAATGTGAAATCGTCATTTGAAGAACCAGTTGATACAGAAAGGAACCTACTTTAAATGGGTGAATTGGTTTGCATGTCAACTACGTCTCAGTAACTGTTTAAAAGAAACAGAATACGTACAGTGGTGATACTTGGCCGCAGGCTTCTCCTGCAATCAGACAAAAAGAAACACCATGAGGATTACATCATGCTGGGTCCTGTTGGCACAGGTCTTGTATTCACTGGGTGACATAAGAAAACCAGATGGCAGGCTGAAAACGGTGCCTCACGCATGTAATCCCAACACATTCGGAGGCTGAGGCGGGCAGATCATGAGGGCAAGAGATTGAGACCATCCTGGCCAACATGGTGAACCCGGCTCTGCTAAAAACTACAAGATAGGTGAGTGGGGTGGTGGTGAGAGACTTCAGTCCAGCTACTCAAGAGTTTGAAGCAGGAGAATTGCTTGAATGCAGTAGGACGACGCTGCAGTGATCTGAGATCACACCACTGCACTGGACCCTGGTGACAGAGAGACTCTGTCTCAAAAACAAAACTAAGCTAAACAAAAAAAAACAAATGTCAAACAGTGATGAAGCCACATGCCCCTAATGGAGCACAGGGGATTACCTCCAGAAAATGCAGTGGGTTTGGAATATTTAGCAAGTATCTATGCTGGCTGAAAAAAAGGAAATTACTTTTCAAGAAGAAAATGTTGCTACTGAGAAATATGCCCACGACCAGATTGTGAGTTATGTCATCTTTTGACTGACATCGTCAATCAGGCCTCAGTTGGTCAGAAACTCCACTGACTGCTCGCTAGAGTCCATGACAACTGAGGTCTCATTCACAATGGCAGTCAAAAATGATATTCACTTGATATTCCAGAGGCCCCAGGAAGAAATATTTCTCTTCGAGACTAAGAAATGCATCTTACCACATCAGGGGGCATCTCATCGTCCTCTATGTCTTCTAGGACGAGGTCCTGTATAACCTCCACAGGACCTAAGAGAACACAGAGTGACAGTCAGTGCACTGGTGCTGCTGAGGAATCTCACAAGGAGCATTGGGAAAATTGGACGGGGCTGGAGTGTATGGAGCTGGGCATTTGACACGCATGGACCGAGCTGCTGCTGGACCATTCTCCTTGGTGCTGAAGGAACAAAAAGAAGAGGGGCAGAAACAAACGAAAGAGCCTGGGCTTCCTAGCTAGGGAAACCTCATCAATGTGAAATCGTAATTTGAAGAACCAGTTAATACAGAAAGGAACCTACTTTAAATGGGTGAATTGGTTTGCATGTCAACTACGTCTCAGTAACTGTTTAAAAGAAACAGAATACGTACGGTGGTGATACTTGGCCGCAGGCTTCTCCTGCAATCAGGCAAAAAGAAACACCATGAGGATTACATCATGCTGGGTCCTGTTGGCACAGGTCTTGTATTCACTTGGTGACATAAGAAAACCAGATAGCAGGCTGAAAACGGTGCCTGAAACATGTAATCCCAGCACATTCGGAGGCTGAGGGGGCATGTCATGAGGGCAAGAGATTGAGACCATCCTGGCCAACATGGTGAACCCGGCTCTACTTAAACCTACAAAAAAGGTGGGTGTGGTGGTGGTCAGAGACTTTCGTCCAGCTACTCAAGGGTTTCAGGCAGGAGAATTGCTTGAATGCAATAGGAGGACGCTGCAGTGATCTGAGATCACACCACTGCACTGTACCCTGGTGACAGAGAGACTGTCTCAAAAACAAAACTAAGCTAAACAAAAAAAAAACAGATGTCAAACAGTGATGAAGCCACACGCCCCTAATGCAGCACAGGGGATGCTTGCAAAAAAATGCAGTGGTTTTGGAATATTTAGCAAGTATCTATGCTGGCTGAAAAATACGAAATTACTTTTCAAGAAGAAAATGTTGCTACTGAGAAATATGCCCACGACCAGATTGTGGGTTATGCCATCTTTTGACTGACATCGTCAATCAGGCCTCAGTTGGTCAGAAACTCCACTGACTGCTCACTAGAGTCCATGACAACTAAGCTCTCATCACAATGGCAGTCAAAAATGATATTCACTTGATATTCCAGAGGCCCCAGGAAAAAATATTTCTCTTCGAGACTAAGAAATGCATCTTACCACAGCAGGGGGCATCTCTTCGTCCTCTATGTCTTCTAGGACGAGGTCCTGTAAAACCTCAACAGGACCTAAGAGAACACAGAGTGACAGTCAGTGCACTGGTGCTGCTGAGGAATCTCACAGGAGCATTGGGAAATGTGGACGGGACTGGAGTGTATAGAGCTGGGCATTTGACACGCATGGACCGAGCTGCTGCTGGACCATTCTCCTTGGTGCTGAAGGAACAAAAAGAAGAGGGGCAGAAACAAACGAAAGAGCCTTGGCTACCTAGCTAGGGCAACCTCATCAATGTGAAATCGTCATTTGAAGAACCAGTTAATACAGAAAGGAACCTACTTTAAATGGGTGAATCGGTTTGCATGTCAACTACGTCTCAGTAACTGTTTAAAAGAAACAGAATACGTACGGTGGTGATACTTGGCCGCAGGCTTCTCCTGCAATCAGACAAAAGAAACACCATGAGGATTACATCATGCTGGGTCCTGTTGGCACAGGTCTTGTATTCACTGGGTGACATAAGAAAACCAGATGGCAGGCTGAAAACGGTGCCTCACGCATGTAATCCCAGCACATTCGGAGGCTGAGGCGGGCAGATCATGAGGGCAAGAGATTGAGACCATCCTGGCCAACATGGTGAACCTGGCTCTACTAAAAACTACAAGATAGGTGAGTGGGGTGGTGGTGAGAGACTTCAGTCCAGCTACTCAAGAGTTTGAGGCAGGAGAATTGCTTGAATGCAGTAGGAGGACGTTGCAGTGACCTGAGATCACACGACTGCACTGGACCCTGGTGACAGAGAGACTCTGTCTCAAAAACAAAACTAAGCTAAACTAAAAAAAAAAAACAAATATCAAACAGTGATGAAGCCACATGCCCCTAATGGAGCACAGGAGATTGCCTGCAGAAAATGCAGTGGTTTTGGAATATTTAGCAAGTATCTATGCTGGCTGAAAAAAACGAAATTATTTTTCAAGAAGAAAATGTTCCTACTGAGAAATATGCCCACGACCAGATTGTGAGTTATGCCATCTTTTGACTGACATCGTCAATCAGGCCTCAGTTGGTCAGAAACTCCACTGACTGCTCGCTAGAGTCCATGACAACTGACGTCTCATTCACAATGGCAGTCAAAAATGATATTCACTTGATATTCCAGAGGCCCCAGGAAAAAATATTTCTCTTCGAGACTAAGAAATCCATCTTACCACATCAGGGGGCATCTCTTCGTCCTCTATGTCTTCTAGGACGAGGTCCTGTAAAACCTCAACAGGACCTAAGAGAACACAGAGTGACAGTCAGTGCACTGGTGCTGCTGAGGAATCTCACAGGAGCATTGGGAAATGTGGACGGGGCTGGAGTGCATAGAGCTGGGCATTTGACATGCATGGACCGAGCTGCTGCTGGACCATTCTCCTTGGTGCTGAAGGAACAAAAAGAAGAGGGGCAGAAACAAACGAAAGAGCCTTGGCTACCTAGCTAGGGCAACCTCCTCAATGTGAAATCGTCATTTGAAGAACCAGTTAATAATAGAAAGGAACCTACTTTAAATGGGTGAATTGGTTTGCATGTCAAACTACGTCTCTGTAACTGTTTAAAAGAAACAGAATACGTACGGTGGTGATACTTGGCCGCAGGCTTCTCCTGCAATAAGACAAAAAGAAACACCATGAGGATTACATCATGCTGGGTCCTGTTGGCACAGGTCTTGTTTTCACTTGGTGACATAAGAAAACCAGATGGCAGGCTGAAAACGGTGCCTCACGCATGTAATCACAGCACATTCCGAGGCTGAGGCGGGCAGATCATGAGGGCAAGAGATTGAGACCATCCTGGCCAACATGGTGAACCCGGCTCTACTAAAAACTACAAGAAAGGTGGGTGGGGTTGTGGTGAGAGACTTCAGTCCAGCTACTCAAGAGTTTGAGGCAGGAGAATTGCTTGAATGCAGTAGGACGACGCTGCAGTGATCTGAGATCACACCACTGCACTGGACCCTGGTGACAGAGAGACTCCGTCTCAAAAACAAAACTAAGCTAAAGAAAAAAAAAAACAAATGTCAAACAGTGATGAAGCCACATGCCCCTAATGCAGCACAGAGGATGCTTGCAAAAAAATGCAGTGGTTTTGGAATATTTAGCAAGTATCTATGCTGGCTGAAAAATACGAAATTATTTTTCAAGAAGAAAATGTTGCTACTGAGAAATATGCCCACGACCAGATTGTGAGTTATGCCATCTTTTGACTGACATCGTCAATCAGGCCTCAGTTGGTCAGAAACTCCACTGTCTGCTCGCTACAGTCCATGACAACTGAGGTCTCATTCACAATGACAGTCAAAAATGATATTCACTGGATATTCCAGAGGCCCCAGAAAGAAATATTTCTCTTCGAGACTAAGAAATGCATCTTACCACATCAGGGGGCATCTCATCGTCCTCTATGTCTTCTAGGACGAGGTCCTGTAAAACCTCAACAGGACCTAAGAGAACACAGAGTGACAGTCAGTGCACTGGTGCTGCTGAGGAATCTCACAAGGAGCATTGGGAAAATTGGACGGGGCTGGAGTGTATGGAGCTGGGCATTTGACACGCATGGACCGAGCTGCTGCTAGACCATTCTCCTTGGTGCTGAAGGAACTAAAAGAAGAGGGGCAGAAACAAACGAAAGAGCCTGGGCTTCCTAGCTAGGGAAACCTCATCAATGTGAAATCGTCATTTGAAGAACCAGTTAATACAGAAAGGAACCTACTTTAAATGGGTGAATTGGTTTGCATGTCAACTACGTCTCAGTAACTGTTTAAAAGAAACAGAATACGTACGGTGGTGATACTTGGCCGCAGGCTTCTCCTGCAATAAGACAAAAAGAAACACCGTGAGGATTACATCATGCTGGGTCCTGTTGGCACAGGTCTTGTATTCACTTGGTGACATAAGAAAACCAGATAGCAGGCTGAAAACGGTGCCTGAAACATGTAATCCCAGCACATTCGGAGGCTGAGGGGGCAGGTCATGAGGGCAAGAGATTGAGACCATCCTGGCCAACATGGTGAACCCGGCTCTACTTAAACCTACAAAAAAGGTGGGTGTGGTGGTGGTCAGAGACTTTCGTCCAGCTACTCAAGGGTTTCAGGCAGGAGAATTGCTTGAATGCAGTAGGAGGACGCTGCAGTGATCTGAGATCACACCACTGCACTGTACCCTGGTGACAGAGAGACTGTCTCAAAAACAAAACTAAGCTAAACAAAAAAAAAACAGATGTCAAACAGTGATGAAGCCACACGCCCCTAATGCAGCACAGGGGATGCTTGCAAAAAAATGCAGTGGTTTTGGAATATTTAGCAAGTATCTATGCTGGCTGAAAAATACGAAATTACTTTTCAAGAAGAAAATGTTGCTACTGAGAAATATGCCCACGACCAGATTGTGGGTTATGCCATCTTTTGACTGACATCGTCAATCAGGCCTCAGTTGGTCAGAAACTCCACTGACTGCTCGCTAGAGTCCATGACAACTAAGCTCTCATCACAATGGCAGTCAAAAATGATATTCACTTGATATTCCAGAGGCCCCAGGAAAAAATATTTCTCTTCGAGACTAAGAAATGCATCTTACCACGGCAGGGGGCATCTCTTCGTCCTCTATGTCTTCTAGGACGAGGTCCTGTAAAACCTCAACAGGACCTAAGAGAACACAGATTGACAGTCAGTGCACTAGTGTTGCTGAGGAATCTCACAAGGGAATTTCCCACATTGGGAAATGTGGACGGGACTGGAGTGTATAGAGCTGGGCATTTGACACGCATGGACTGAGCTGCTGCTGGACCATTCTCCTTGGTGCTGAAGGAACAAAAAGAAGAGGGGCAGAAACAAACGAAAGAGCCTTGGCTACCTAGCTAGGGCAACCTCATCAATGTGAAATCGTCATTTGAAGAACCAGTTAATACAGAAAGGAACCTACTTTAAATGGGTGAATTGGTTTGCATGTCAACTACGTCTCAGTAACTGTTTAAAAGAAACAGAATACGTACGGTGGTGATACTTGGCCGCAGGCTTCTCCTGCAATCAGACAAAAAGAAACACCATGAGGATTACATCATGCTGGGTCCTGTTGTCACAGGTCTTGTATTCACTGGGTGACATAAGAAAACCAGATGGCAGGCTGAAAACGGTGCCTCACGCATGTAATCCCAGCACATTCGGAGGCTGAGGCGGGCAGATCATGAGGACAAGAGATTGAGACCATCCTGGCCAACATGGTGAACCCGGCTCTACTAAAAACTCCAAGAAAGGTGGGTGGGGTGGTGGTGAGAGACTTCAGTCCAGCTACTCAAGAGTTTGAGGCAGGAGAATTGCTTGAATGCAGTAGGACGACGCTGCAGTGATCTGAGATCACACCACTGCACTGGACCCTGGTGACAGAGAGACTCTGTCTCAAAAACAAAACCAAGCTAAACAAAAAAAAACAAATGTCAAACAGTGATGAAGCCACATGCCGCTAATGGAGCCCAGGGGATTACCTCCAGAAAATGCAGTGGGTTTGGAATATTTAGCAAGTATCTATGCTGGCTGAAAAATACGAAATTACTTTTCAAGAAGAAAATGTTGCTACTGAGAAATATGCCCACGACCAGATTGTGAGTTACGCCATCTTTTGACTGACATCGTCAATCAGGCCTCAGTTGGTCAGAAACTCCACTGACTGCTCGCTAGAGTCCATGACAACTGTGGTCTCATTCACAATGTCTGTCAAAAATGATATTCACTTGATATTCCAGAGGCCCCAGGAAGAAGTATTTCTCTTCGAGACTAGGAAATGCATCTTACCACATCAGGGGGCATCTCATCGTCCTCTATGTCTTCTAGGACGAGGTCCTGTATAACCTCAACAGGACCTAAGAGAACACAGAGTGACAGTCAGTGCACTGGTGCTGCTGAGGGATCTCACAAGGAGCATTGGAAAAATTGGACGGGGTTGGAGTGTATGGAGCTGGGCATTTGACAGGCATGGACCGAGCTGCTGCTGGACCATTCTCCTTGGTGCTGAAGGAACAAAAAGAAGAGGGGCAGAAACAAACGAAAGAGCCTTGGCTACCTAGCTAGGGCAACCTCATCAATGTGAAATCATCATTTGAAGAACCAGTTAATACAAAAAGGAACCTACTTTAAATGGGTGAATTGGTTTGCATGTCAACTACGTCTCAGTAACTGTTTAAAAGAAACAGAATACGTACGGTGGTGATACTTGGCCGCAGGCTTCTCCTGCAATAAGAGAAAAAAAAACACCATGAGGATTACATCATGCTGGGTCTTGTTGGCACAGGTCTTGTATTCACTTGGTGACATAAGAAAACCAGATAGCAGGCTGAAAACGGTGGCTCACGCATGTAATCCCAGCACATTCGGAGGCTGAGGCGGGCAGATCATGAGGGCAAGAGATTGAGACCATCCTTGCCAACATGGTGAACCCGGCTCTACTAAAAACTACAAGAAAGGTGGGTGTGGTGGTGGTGAGAGACTTCAGTCCAGCTACTCAAGAGTTTGAGGCAGGAGAATTGCTTGAATGCAGTAGCAGGACGCTGCAGTGATCTGAGATCACACCACTGCACTGGACCCTGGTGACAGAGAGACTCTGTCTCAAAAACAAAAGTAAACTATAAAAAAAACCAAATGTCAACCAGTGATGAAGTCACAGGCCCCTAACGGAGCACAAGGGATGCCTGCAGAAAATGCCGTGGGTTTGGAATAATTAGGAAGTATCTATGCTGGATGAAAAATACAAAATTATTTTTCAAGGAGAAAATGTTGCTAATGAGAAATATGCCCACGACCAGATTGTGAGTTATGCCATCTTTTGACTGACATCATCAATCAGGCCTCAGGTGGTCAGAAACTCCACTGATTGGTCGCTAGAATACCTGACAACTGAGGTCTTATTCAGTATGTCAGTCAAAAATGATATTCACTCAAACTTCCACAGGCCCCAGGAATAAAAATTTCTCGTCGAGGCAAAGAAATGCATCTTACCACGTCAGGGGGCATCTCATCATTTTCAATGTCTTCTGTGATGTGGTCTTGTAGGACCTCAACACGACCTAAGAGAACACAGAGTGACAGTCAGTGCACTGGTGCTGGTGAGGAATCTCACAGGGAGCTTTGGGAAATGTAGATGGGGCTGGAGTGTATGGAGCTGGGCGTTTGACAAGTATGGACCTAGCTGCTGCTGGACCATTCTTTTGGTGCTGAAGGAAGGAAAAGGAGAGGGGCAGAAAGAAATGAAATAGCCTTGGCTTCCTAGCTAGGGCAACCTCATCAATGTGAAATCGTCATTTGAAGAACTGGTTAATACAGAAAGGAACCTACTTTAAATGGGTGAATTAGTTTGCATGTCAACTACGTTTCAGTAACTATTTAAAAGAAACAGAATACGTACGGCAGTGAGAGAGGGCCACAGGCTTTTTCTGCAATAAGACAAAAAGAAACACCCTGAGGATTACATCATGCTGGGTCCTGTTGGCACAGGTCTTGTATTCACTTGGTGACATAAGAAAACCAGATGGCAGGCTGGGAACAGTGACTCACGCATGTAATCCCAGCACGTTGGGAGGCTGATGCAGGCAGATCATGAGGTCAAGAGATTGAGACCATCCTGGCCAACATGGTGAAACCCTGTCTCTACTAAAAACTACAAGAAACCCGGCCTGGTGGTGGTGTGAGCCTGTAGTCCCAGCTTCTCCGGAGACTGAGGCACAGATTTGCTTGAACCCAGTACGTGGAGGTTAGAGTGATCTGAGATCACACCACTGCACTGTAGCTGGGTGACAGAGGTAGTCTCTGTCTCAAAACAACAACAACGAGAAAACCAGATGTAGAACAGTGATCAAGTCACTGGCCCCAGATTACGCACAGAGGATGCTTGCAGAAAATGCAGTGCGTTTGGAAAATTTAGCAGGTGTCTATGTTCTCTAGGAAATACAAAATTATTTTTTCAAGAAGAAAATGCTGCTACTGAGAAATGTGCTCACGACCAGTTTGTAGGTGATGTCCTCTCTTGACGAACATCATCCATCAGGCCTCAGTTGGTCATAGTCTCCAGTGACCAGTCGCTAGAGTCCAAGACGCCTGAGGCCTAATTTATGATGGCAGTCAAAAATCATATTCACTTTATAGTCTAGAATCCCCAGAAAAAAAAAATTTCCAGACAAAGAAATGGATGTTACCATGTCAGAGGCCTCCTCCTTCTCCTCACTGACAAGTGTACACTCCTGTGGGTCATCAACAGGAGCTAGGAGAACACAGAGTGACAGTCAGTGCATTGGTGCTGATGAGGAATCTCACGAGGAGCTTTGGGCAATGTGTGTATGGAGGGGCTGGAATGTGTGGAGCTGGGTGGTTCACAGGCATGGACTGAGCTACTGCTGGACCATTCTCCTGGTGTTGAAGGAAAAGGAGAGGGGCAGAAGGAAATGAAAGAGCCTTGGCCTTCTAGCTAGGGCAACTTCATCAACGTGAAACAGTCACCTTAAGAACCGGTTAATACAGAAAGGCACTGTATATAGAAACAAGAAATACATTAGGGACGCTTAGAACCAGGGGTGCAAGGTTGGGAAAAACAGAGGGGTGTCTACTAATGAGGTTTCTTTGAGGAGGAATGAAAAGGTTTTAAAATTAGATTGTAACATGAGTGCATAGCCTATAAATATAGTAAAAACACTGAATCACCCACTTTAAATGGGTGAATTGGGTTGCACGTTAACTACATCGTAATGACGCTATGTTAAAAAAGGAATACGTACTGTGGTGATATTCACCTGTAGCATTTTCCTGCAGTGAGAGGGAAACAAAACCATCATGAGGATCAGATCATACTGGGTCCTGACTGCACAGGTCTTTTATTCACTTGGTGGTGTTAGAAAACCAGCTATCAAACAGTGATCAAGTAAGTCACTGACCCCCAAATAAAGCATAGAGGATGCTTGTAGAAAGGGCAGTGGGTTTTTGTCTTTGGTTTTGCACAGATTCTTGCTCTGTCACCCAGGCTGGAGTGCAGTGGCATGACCTTGGCTCACTGCAACCTCACCTTCCTGGGTTCAAGCAATTCTCCTGCCTCAGCCTTCCAACTAGCTGTGACCACAGGTGCCTGCCACCATGCCCGGCTAATGTTTGTTTTTATAGTTAGAGATGGGGTTTCATTATATTATATTGGCCCTGTCTGCCTCAGCCTCCCAAAGTGCTGGGATTCCATGTGTGAGCCACCAAGGCAGTGGGTTTTCATGGAATGTTTAGCAAGTCCATGTTGGCTGCCAAATACAAAATTATTTTTCAGGAAGAAAATGTTGCTACTGAGAAATATGCTCACTACTAGTTTGTAAGTGATGCCATCTTTTGACTGACATCATTAATCAGGCCTCAGTTGGTCATACATTACAGTGACTGGTAGCTAGAGTCCATGACAGCTGAGGCCTGATTCACAATGGCAGTCAAAAATAAAATTCACTTGATATTCTGGAAGCCCCAGAAAAAGACATTTCTCTTCAAGACAAAAAAATGCATCTTACTAAGTCAGGTGACGTCTCCTCCTGAAGCTTTTGACTTGTGCACCCCTTTGGGTCTTGAACAGGAGCTAGGAGAACACAGAGAGACAGTCAGTGCACTGGTGACGCTGGGGAATCTCACAAGGAGGATTGGGGGATGTGGACCAAAGCTGCAGTGTATGGAGGTGGGCTGTTGACAAGCATGAACTGAGCTGCTGCTGGGCCACTCTCCTTCGTGCTGAAGGAAGGCAAAGGAGAGGGGAAGAAACAAATGAAAGAGCCCGGCTTTCTAGCTAGGGCACCCTCGTCAGTATGAAATAGTCTGAGAACCGATTAATACAGAAAGGCACTGTATGGCCCAGTGAGAGCATCTCATCACACCTGCTGCCCACGTGAAGGTCTAGGCAAATCCCAACATTTTATGAAAAGTTACAGGATTATTTAACTTCTGTGGATCTACATATCCTGCTACATTTATCATCTATCCTGTTGTATTTTTAAAATTTTAAAAGCTTACATATTTATTATTTTAATTATTAAGTGTGCATTTCAATGATATTATATTTAGTAACATTCATGATGCTGTGTCAATAATGAGAAAAATCAAATCTAAATTCATAATGTAGCTTCCACCTTGGGCAATGAAAGAAAAACAGCAGTATAATGTCAAATAGAGGAAAAATAAATAACGATTGCAGAAATTAATGGAATAAAAAACAGGTAATCAGAGAAAATCAACAAAACCAAAAACCAGTTCTTTGAAAAGATCAATAACACTGATAAACCTCTACCTTGTCTAACCTCAAAGGAAAGGAAGGAAGTCACGATGTGCTAATAATATCAGTTCAAGAGGAGTGAAATCAAAAAATAATAAAGGAATATTGTGAACACATCTGTGCCCACACTTGGAAACATTATATAAAATGAGCTAACTTTTTGGATCTGTTTCAGAAGGTTTAAAGTCTTCTCATGATAAATGAATCATCTGAAAAGGCCTATATTTATATTAGAAATTGAATCAATAATTAGTATCTTCTCAAAAGAGCAAAAACACTATCTTCAGATGATTTCACCGGTAAATTCTACCAAAATTCTTACAAAGCAACGTAGTCTTACCGTACGAGCAAGTAATCATAATTTTAGTATTTCCTTAGTTACATTTTAAAAATTGTTTCCAAACAAGACACAAAAAGGTTTATAATTGCTGTATTCATAATTGCCCAAACTGAAAGCAAATGTCTAAACATTTGACATGTCCTTTACTATCAAAAGTGAACCAAGCCTGGGCAACACTGTGAAACCCCATCTCTACAAAAAAAAATAAAATTTAAAAAAATAGCTTGGTATAAAGCATGTCCATTACAGCCATCTGCTTGGGAGGCTGAGGTAGAAGGATCACCTGAACATGGGGAGGTCAAGATTGCAATGAGCTGTGATTGCACCAATGCAGTCCTGGGTGACAAAGTGAGACCTTTTCACAAAACCAAACAAAAAAAGAGCCAAACTCTAAGTTGTCAATGTACCTTTACTTGTGTAGTTGCATCGCCCATTGATTTAATGCATTTAAATGGGCACAAATGAAATAAATGAAGAACATGACATAGCATTTACTGAGTTTCTCTGGGACACTGGATGAGTAAACTGGAATTATTTGCTTCAATAAACTTAATGATATAATTTCCACCCTACCTTCATTTTCAATGTGGCAACATTTCCTATGCCTCCATTTTTTTACTACCCAGCTCCTGATGCGGCCAGCCAAACCTGCAAGGTAGAAATGTATTATAATAAAGACAGTGCTTGACATCTTGCTGGCAGAAGACCACAGAGAAATTAGTAAAAACTTATTCAGTTTAAACTTTTGATCCTAGTTTTCACCGACTGCTTTTCAATGCTACCTGAATTAGATCTGGGTTCTAGGAAGATTTGTTTGTCCAGGCAGATACCTTTATTCAGATGAGACAATATAGAAAAGCAGAAGATCCAAGTTACCAAGAATAGGCTGGGTTCAAATCCTACTTAGAATCTGCACATACCTGGGAGAGGGATATGAACCCATCTGTGTGTCTCCTCCCTATTCTACCAAAATGTAGAAGATGTAGAAACATTAGTAGATCTATGCTATAGACCTGAGTAGATGAAATGCAGATAAAGACCTAAAAAGACTTTTTTTTTTGTAAATGCCCTAAAATGTTCAATCATTCAATGTCAAGAAGGATAATCAAGATGCTGGGTAGTGGTTGAATATAGAGAGGGAGCTTCCATGTCTCCTGTGCAGGGTGGGATGGAAAGTGACTTCACAGTTTCCATGGCCACATGATTTCCAGCTCATGACAGAGATCTGTGATTTCCCTGATCCCCACATCAGCCCCAAGGGACAGGCAGGGAAGGGGCTATAACCCATATTTTCCAATTCAGTGAATGAAAATTCAGACATTTTGAGTGACTTGCCCAGGGTCACCACAGTGAAGAGTGATAGATCTGAGGTAATAAAGTAGTTGGTTCCCCAGGGATAGAGATCCTAGAACACCTGAGTCCTCTAGATCGTGCCCTGGACCCTGGACTGAGAGCTCTTCTCACAAGCTTTGTCAAATCCTGCTGCCCCAATATTTCTGTGGGATGGTTGAAGCTCTGGAGAGGTGGCAGGTGGCTTACCGCATTTACTGACCTACTCTATTATCCCTATGTTGTCACTTTTAATAGTTTTATGACCCATAACGCAAACATTTTAAGTCTCTCCGTTATGATGCATGATCAGAGATTTTACCTGAGTCCACTCTTTCTACCCATCAGGTGATTCTCATCTGCTGGGCTGGAGCTGGCCTGACGTAAAAGAGGACACGTGGCATACCACGGAGCTGCTGCGTGCCCCACTCCTGTGAACACGGCATACCACGGAGCTGCTGCATGCCACATTTCTGTGAACACGGCATACCACGGAGCTGCTGCGTGCCACACTCCTGTGCACATGGCATACTACAAAGCTGCTGCGTGCCACACTCCTGTGCACGCGGCATACCACGGAGCTGCTGCGTACCCCACTCCTGGGCACACTCTTGCCTTGCTTCTGCTTTCCCAGCTCTGACAATCCTAATTCTGGCTTCCAAACCAATCCTGTATGTCCCTCTCCGTTCTCAGACTTGCCTCAACTGTTGGATATTTTAATCACTGTTGTAGTGACCGTCACTGAAGTGTGACATTTCATATACCATAGTATACGTTTATCTTATTATGTATTTCTTAATAAAATTTAACTTTTTTTTTCAGACTTTTAGGAACATTTCTGGGCTAGGTGTGCTGGCCCATGGCTATCATCCTGACATTTTTAGAGGCTAAGGCAGGAGGATTGCTTAAGGTCAGAAGTTTAAGACCAACCTGGACAACACAGTGAGACCTCGTCTCTACAAAAAATCCTCTAAATATCACCAGATGTGGTGGTGAGCCCTTGTATCCCTAGCTACATGGAAGACTGTTGTGGGAAGATCATTTGAGCCTAGGAGATTGAGGCTGCAGTGAGCTATGATCATGCCACTGCACTCCAGCCGGGGTAACACAGCAAGACCCTGTCTCTTCAAAATAAAAAGCATTACTGTGTTACAAGTATCCCCATTTTATTTCTCATTATCTAATATTGCTGTTTTCATCCTGAGGCTTGATTGCTTTAGTAAGCCAAAAAAAAAAAGTTTTTTAGACAAGGCAGGCCATATGCACACCTTTTTATAAATTCTAGTTTTATATGCCATATATCTAGAATTTACATTCTTGATCTACTCAGTCTTCTTCTTAGAACCAGCCTCCTCATATGTAACACAAGTATAATTCCCATATTACACCTAACTCAAAACACTGAGAGGATAGAATAAAATCAAAGAGCAGTCTGTATATTACACAAGGCACAACAGATTACAAAGCAAAGCTTTCTCTAACTCAAAGGTGAGAAGTGCACAGTTAACATCCTTTGCAGAACCCATAGCAGAAAGGTATTTTGAGAAAATATGCACTTTGGCTACCCAGGGAAGTTAGGAGAAAACTGTCACAGGTCATCATCAAGACTTCCCCAATGTTGTCTTTTATTTTTAAATAATGAAATACACATTATTTCCCCTGCTTTCTTTCATGTATATTACTGCATATTCTCCTTTTGGCTTTTCTGTGTACCCTATCTTGGGAGTCAGTCCATAGCAATAAAAAGACATCTTACTCTTTTTCACAGCTCCATACTTCTCCTTCATGTAGAAGTACCAGCTTATTTTACTAGTCCCTTACTAGGCATGTCACTTATTTCCGATATTTAACTATTGAAAATAATGCTACAAGAACTTTGCACATAGTTTGTTTTATATTTATGGAACACACCTTCAGGATAAAATTCCTCAAGGTAGGATGTCTGGTTTAAATGCATTTTCACGGTTGTAAGATTGTGCCAAATTCCCCTTCATGGAGTTGGGCCTTTTTGCATTTCCACCAGCAATATATGAATGCACCTTTCCTTACAGCCACACCAAATAACGTTTTGCCATGTTTTTGGGATCTCCCTCAATAGGAGAGACACTGCAGTAGAGCGGTCCTTTGCCTTTCTTTTATGAGTGAAGATGTGTTTAACAATCACCTGCATTTCTTTTTCTGTGACTTGTCTATTTATCACTTTATTATCTATTTTTAGTGTCACTTGATTTTTCTGAAGTCGGCCTTTTTCAGGTCCTTGTAGTTTTTCTCTTCACTGTTGGCTCTCACCTGAACTACTCCACCAGCCTCCTAGCTGCTCTTCCTGCTTCCACCCTTGCCTGTATTTCAGTATATTCACACAGAGCTGCTGCTCAGTCTTTTTCTTAGAGAACTAACAGTAATCCTGGGCTATAATCCTCCAGTGGTTTTTCATCTCAACTGAAGTCCATCTTCTCTGTGAGTGCTCACTACATGTACAAGGCCTTCACCCACCTTATTCATCCCAGCATCCTTTCACTCTGCTGCAGCCACTCTTGTGTCTTTCTGTCCTTTGCCTAAAACAACCTTGTTTTGATTTCAGGAATTCCAAAGTGGATATCCCTCTCTGGAAGCCCTCTCCCATCATCCTCACAAGTTTCCCTTCACTTTATTATTTTTAAAAATAAACAAGATGGGGTGTCTCTGTGTTGGCCAGGCTGGTCTTAAACTTCCAGCCTCAAGGAATCCCCTCATCCTGGCTTTCCAAAGTGCTGGGATTAAAGGTGGGAACCACTGTAGCCAGCCCATTTCACTTTTAAGACTGTTCACATGTCACTTAAAGAGAACCTCCAGCCCTTAGCACCAACCCTCCATAAAACTGCCCTCCTCTTTAATCCATCACCCTGCTTTACTATCTTCCCAGCACGTCACCACCCGCCATTCTTGAGTATTCATGTGCTAGCTGCCCTTACTTCCCTATTGAATGTAAGGGTCAGACTTAGAATGGGGCTCTCTGTTTGTTCCACTGTTTGCCCTGCATCTGCAACACTTCCAGGCCATTTAAAAGTGCTCAATACATATGTTTCATTTTACCCCAAACTAGTTAAGTTTCTCCCAATTCTCCCAGATCTGCTAAAGCTGTCTTTTGATTTATCATCTAGGACAGCATCAGATTTTTTAAACTGATGGCTATTTAGAATTAAAGACACAAGCTATCAAGATCCACAAAAATATAAATGAAGAATGTTAATGTCTATTTAAAAGTCAACGGTAACTGCAGTTTAAGGTAACTGGCTTTAAATACAAAGTGACTCATTTCATTGGTTTAATTATGTCACTAGACAAAATATATTATCTGAATTTTATAATGAGATATCACGCATCTGTCATCAAAATGTGCTTTACGTGTGTTCTTAGAATCAAACGTGACAGGATTGTGTCTGACTTTACGAAAAAAGACGGCCAATCACAAAGGGTAGGTAAATACAGTGTGCTTTAACCGGTCCGTAGTACACTAAGCAGTTATTCAAAGTCATCAGGTACAGCAGGGTGCCCTGGCATGCAAAGACATCCTGGCGTGCTCTCTAGGTGTCAAGTACTGTTTGAGAAACTTACGCCATTATTGCACTGCTTTAAGTAAAACTTACAAGGCAGCACATATGAAATGATCAAAAAATTTTATTTTATAAAAAAGTTTGTGAAATAAAATATTCAAATGCATACCAAAAATTTCCAGAACAACCAGTACTCAAACAGTAACACAAGTGAGCTCTGGGTATTCTGAGTATAACAAATAATTTTTCTTTATTTTCTACATCTTTTACATGAAACATACTGACAGTTATTTTAAAAGGACGATTCAAAATAGCAACTAGAAAGCTAAAAGACCTGCTGCTCAGAAATCTCTATATCATGTGCCCATTCTTTCCCTTCCTGACCCCTCACTTGAGAGAGCCAGCCAACGAGCAGCGTTCCTATGGTAAGAACACAAAAGGCTGCATGAAAAGTTGATGGGTAGTGATAAAATTGGATAATGAGCTCCTACTATCTTAATCTGTGTTACTTATATTACCCCCAGTCATATTACATATAATGCTAAATAAATGCATGATAGGACAAAATATGTTTGAGTCTGAGATCTAAACTGGGTTCTTAGAACTTTTCTTTGAAATGGCTTCAAGACACAATGTTCTTTTGAAATATTTCAGAAGAGAACAATGAAGCAGAGCATCATTTATGGCATAAGTTCCTGAAACAGGACTTGGCACCTAGAGAGCACTCCAGGATGTCTTTCCACAGCAGTGCACCCTGCTCTACCTGATGACTTTAAATGACTGTTTGGTGTGCCACAGAATGGTTGGAGCACTGGTTACTGTGATATTTGTCTAAGTCACCAAAAGAATTCAATTTGTCATTATAGAAAGGTTAAAATGTTTCACATCTAAGTAGGAATTTATCACTTTCCAAGAAAAGTGATACAAAATTTTCTGAAATAAAGATATTAACAACAAACTTTGACTGCGTCTATACTTTGTATTGAGTGTTCTGAACATGTTGCTTTCTTGTTTTATTTGCCCAGCCAGGCTGGAGTGTACTGGCACGATCTCGGCTCACTGCAACCTGCAATTCCTGGATTCAAGTGATTCTCCTGCCTCAGCCTCCCAGGTAGCTGGGATTACAGGTATGTGCCACCACGCCTGGCTAATTTTTTGTATACTTAGTAGAGAAGGGGTTTCATCATGTTGGCCAGGCTGGTCCCAAACTCCTGACCTCAGGTAATCTGCCCACCTCGGCCTCCCAAATTGCTGGGATCACAGGCATGAGCCACCGTGCCTGGCCAAAGAATAAACACTGAAATTGAGGTTTCTGTTATCCCTTTACTGAATACCACAAAAATACATTTGAAACTTACTATCATGCACATACACATAAAATGGTAAATTCTGCACTCCCAAACTATTTTTTCCTCAACTGTTCTGACTTAACACTTCTTACTCGCAGCCTGTGCTTAATGTGTGGGGCCTTACCTGCCCTCTTGCCAGCTTCTCCAGACCAGGACATTCTCAGCTTCCAATCAGTTAGCACAAGAAACTCTTTGTTACCCCTACTTTTATCCTTATCTATTTCAATAAATGTATAGACAGAAGGCAGAGCCAGGAGAGATGGCACATGCCTGTATTGTCAGCTCTCCTATAGGCTGAGGCAGCAGGAGTGCTTGATCCCAGGCCAGGAGTCAGAAGCCAGCCTGTGCCACACAGTGAGGACCCATCTCTTTAGGAGGAAAAATGGAGAGGTAAATGTTGTGTAAAATAAAATGCAGGGCCGGGCGCGGTGGCTCAAGCCTGTAATCCCAGCACTTTGGGAGGCCAAGGCGGGTGGATCACGAGGTCAAGAGATTGAGACCATCCTGGTCAACATGGTGAAACCCCATCTCTACTAAAAATACAAAAAATTAGCTGGGAATGGTGGTGCGTGCCTGTAATCCCAGACACTCAGGAGGCTGAGGAAGGAGAATTGCCTGAACCCAGGAGGCGGAGGTTGCAGTGAGCCGAGATCGCGCCATTGCACTCCAGCCTGGATAACAAGAGCAAAACTCTGTCTCAAAATAAATAAATAAATACAAATAATAAAAAAAAATAAAATGCAAAAGGAACTAATCAAGATGAAAGTAAGTTCTAAGAGAGGTTTATGTTATGGGTAGACCTTAAAATAGAAGACATTCTGGAGTTTGTCAAGCTCTTTAAGAACTGAGTTTAGCATCACTACGACCTCCAATGTCTACTTTGATGACATAGAACCTCAGTTCTGTTCAGCAGCTGTCTCACACAGTCCCTTCAGATCTCTAAGCCTTCCTTTCTGCATCAGCAACATAGGGAGAATATCCACAGGCCTTATTTGTATTTGGAAGGTTCTAATAAGATGTACATGAAAACATGTTTTACATCCTAAAGAATAAGGAAAAGGCTCACTTTGTTCTCTCACTACCTCATCTACCAAATCGGACAGAATATCACACAGAGGCTTGCCATACACCACCAAGCAAGGAGTTTCCACAGGTACTTGCATGCTTGTGTATAAGGTACAATCTATTAAGTCTCATAATTATTTGTTCATTCTTTCACAATTTTTCAATATTCTGAAAAGGGAGTACAGCACTTCCTTGTTACAAAGGCACACCCACCGTGAGGCTTAATTATTCTGTGAAAGAAGGTAACAGCTAAACTGAAGTTTAAACACAAGAGCTGTAAGACATTTTCTCCATACTAATAAAATCTCTGCCATTAAAATGAAAGAAATGAGCTGATCATATTTCTATGTTTTTATGATATAGTGTTTTCTATTTCAGTGGACTTAGTTTTTGTTCAAGAACTGGTTACCCAGAATTATCTGTTGCTAGATTCATCTATTTCTAAAATCCTAAAGAATTTTAGACTGAAGGCTGCTGGCCCTGGCTGATGCCTGTCACCCAAAAAGCCTATGTCACCTGGTTACCAGGAAACAACCAAGTCAGGCTACTGGCTCACAATGCCCTGCCCCACAACCCCACCCAATGGCCCACAATGCCCACCCCTGCTGCTGCTCACCTGGGGTCACTGTTCCCCCCCATGTGACTGCATTATTCATCCTGGGCTGCCTAAGCTTTCCAGTCCTGAGAAAAGTGTGTGGAGGGGAGGGAGGTTGTTATTGGGGGCTGAACTCAGTAGAAAACCCTGTCAGTTCCATTAGCATCTCTGGTTTTCTGAGTCTGGTAGCTTTTCTTTGCTCAACAAATGTAGTGATATACAAACGTTTGACTGATTTTGTAACTAAATGCTCCTCTCCTGTCTTACAAGTGTTAGTTTTTGTCTTCAATTTGACCATAGAAAAAAGAAATGTTTCCTCTCTCCTCCCCTTTCCCATCCTGTAGGAAGGGGAGCCATGAAAACAAACTCTTTTCCATAGGCAGAGTCTGGCCTTCTAACTCTCAAGTCTTTACCTTACAAATTCAAGTCTAAAGTCATTTCATCTCTTTTTGAACCTGTAACCAGGAGCTAGCTCTACCTGTCTTTCAGAACAAGGAGGTAAACAAAGCCCGTGAAGTTACTGGAGAAGGGCTGAAGAGACATTCATGTCAAAGTGGGAATTTTAAAGTAATCACAGCTCCTCGGCTAAACTTTTGGGTAAAACCAAAACAAAAACAACTTCTTTACAGCTCTGGCAGTAACATTTCATACCTTTTGCAGTCATTTTAAGCATGTCCCTCAATTTTTCCTTCTGTTTTCAAATTACAATTGGAAGAAATAAAGCTGCTTCTGTCAAGGTGACTTCAAACCATCTATTAAGAACACCATATAATCTCTTCCATGGCAAACTCTATTTTAAATTTAAGAAGTCTCCAAATATTTGAGTCTGAATTATCCCAATTATTAGCTTCCTTATCGAATAGGAGAAAAGAAATGATTGGGCCTTTAACCGGCTCCTTCACTGAGGTACCATAGTAGCTGGATAGGTAAGGCTAGAGAATGGGATGGAGATTCCAAAGCTGGAGTATCTGAATTTTCATCAGGGAAAGAAAGAGACTAGACCAAAAATGCCTCAAGCAAGAAGGCTCAACAACAAAGACAAGAGGCAGGACTAGCCTTTGACCCCACGCCCAGCCCTGGGAAAGCTGGCTATAGGCAGGAGGGAGCTGGAAACTGAGGATGTCTCTTGGGTGAGGGAATGGGAAGTAGGTGGGGGAGGTGGTGGCCAGAGAGCAAATGGCGCCCATGGCTTCTTTACCTTTGCGCCGCTTTGACTTGATGGGCTGCACGTGCTGGACCTCCGCCACTCCGGGATGTAAAACAGCAGTCTCTGCAGTGGTGGATGCTGGTGCTTCAGCTGCCGCAGACTGAGTCTCACATTCACAAGACAGCACCTCTGCCTCCTGGCATGAGGCACAGCTGAGGCAATCCCCGCAGCCTATGCAGTTCCCCATGAGTGACCTACAAGGGGACTTTCAAAAAAAAGCAACAAACAAAATCAGAAAAAAGAACAATGAGAACACATGGACACAGGGAGGGGAGCACTACACACTGGGGTCTGTTGTGGGGAAATAGGGGAGGGACAGTGGGTAGGGGGGTGGGGAGTTGGGGAGAGATAGCATGGGGAAAATGCCAGATACTGGTGATGGGGAGGAAGGCAGGAAATCACACTGCCACATGTGTACCTATGCAACAATCTTGAATGTTCTTCAGACATACCCCCATACCTAAAATGCAAGTAAAAAAAGAAAAAAAACAAAGCAACACACACACACACACACACACACACACACACACACACACAGAAAAAAAGAAACACACTGAAAAAAAAGAAAAAAGAAAAAGAAAAGCAACAGAGCAAGCGCCAAGGGCAAAAACACTTCTGTGAGAGTAGTCGGAGCTCCTCCTCCTCCCACTGCCAGCTTCCGACTGAAGGCTGCTGGCCCTGGCTGATGTCACAAAGCCTCCTATGTCACCTGGTTACCAGGAAACAACAAAGTCAGGCCAGTGGCTCACAATGCCACTTCCCACAAACCCATCTAATGGCTCACAATGCCCATCCCTGCTGCTGGCCACCTGTGGCAACCCTGACCCTCTTGGTGACTGCATTATTCATCCTGAGCTGCCTGAGATATTCTATTTTTCACTACAGGCCTCAAAAAACTCAGAAATGTCCCTTCATAGATTCTATATAGAAAGCGTGTCTAACTTGTGAATAAAAACAAAGCTATCATTCTGCGTGATAAATCCACAAACACAAAGCATTTCACAGAATCCTTTGGGGCCCACCTCTCACCTTTAGCTTCCTGTTCTTAGTTATTTGGGCTTCTGTCTCGTATGCTCTGTCAGGTTCTAGGCCTTGTAAGGGTGAGTTCCATGTCTCCATTCATTTATATGGGCCCAGGACGTTGGCTCTTGGGAGGGTCTTCATGGTGACTGAGGCCATGGATCCTTTACACTGTTCCTTGAATCCACTTGACACGAAATGCTCATCCTGAAAAGATGCTTTGAAAGTGATGCTTTCAGTCAATTAGTGGTCCACTGTATTATGGATCCTTAGTACCCAATATATGGCATATAAGAAATGAATGAAAAATGAGTAAATGAACTCAAGTGTGCCTACAAGGCGAGAGAAAAGTGGTCCTACTTACTAGGTGTGCTACAAAGGCATCTGGGACCATTGGCTTTGCTATTTGATAGTAGGCCTGGGGCTTTGAAGGCTGGTATTTCCTCATTCTAAACCTCAAATTCCAATAAATTACCACCCAGTGGACAAAGGTCCATGCGCCAGAGCTCTTGGTGTGAACAACATACCTTTTTTGGGTGTGATTAATGGACAGGGACTATACAGAACTAAAAACAATGTTTGTGTGCTGACTACCCACAAGCCATGGTGATAAAACACTCTGTATACATGATCTTATTCAATGCTTGTTACAAATCCATGAAGTGGATTTTTAGACAAACTTTCTATTCTAGAGCTTTCTGGAACAAGAGGCTAGTGTGGTGAGCTTTCACCTACTCAGCAGCAGATTCAGACATTTGTTATCTGATGGCCAATCTCATTACATGTATACTCCTACATGCTTCTCCTCTTCCTCTCATGATTTTACAGCAAATCCCACACATCATATAATTTCCTCCCCGACTGTCTTGGTCTATGTCTGTAAAAGATACAATTTTTGTTTCTTCTTTCAAGACAAGGTCTCTGTCAACCAGGCTGGAGTTCAGTGGCATGATCTTGGTTCACTGTGGCCTCTCCTGCCTCAGCTGCCTGAGTAGCTGCAACTACAGACTCACACCACCATGCCAAGCTAATTTGTTTATTTGTATTTTAGTAGAGAAAGGGTCTTGCTATGTTGCCCGTGCTGGTCTAGAATTCCTGGATTCAAAGGATCTTCCCACCTTGACCTCCCACACTACTGAGATTATAGGTGTGAACCGCCGTGCCCGGAGACAAGAACTCTTTAAAAAATATAATAATCCCAATACCATCATCAACCAACCATCTTACACCATTGCTCTTTATGACTGTCAACTCCCCTTCTAGCTCCAATTTCCAGTCATTTCATGTGTATATTGTTTGAATCAGGATCCAAATAAAGTCTCTCTTTGGGATTGTTTGATTCACCTCTTACAATTTTTTTGATCCTGACAGCTTCCCACTTTGATCTCTGTGCTGTCCCTTGCAGCCCATTTAGTGAATAAATCAGGCCACTTCCCCATACTTTGGATTATGCTAAGTGTATTCTTATCATGCTGTTTCTCATACTGTGAATTCCGCTAATTGTATCTTGTCATGTTGGTTAACTTGCTCTTTGTTCTAGTTTTGACAAATTAGTAGTTTGATCTCAAGACTTGGTGAGATTCAGGTTGGACTTGAGGGTCAGGGCAAAGACTGTGCTAGTTTCTTCTGGGAGGAGGTGTGTACTTTCTGGACATCTTTTTTTTAAATTGGTGATATTAATGGCCATTGATCAATTATGGATTGAACAATGAAGATACTGTTGTATCATTCCTTCTTCGTTTATGAGCTGCCATACTTCCAGAAAGAGATACTGCTACCCGAAGAAGGGCCTTGCATGAAGAAAAAAATGAAGCAAATACAAAAAAGAGATGCTGCTTCTTATAAACTGTGTTACTCACTTCTACAACTTATATAGAAAACACCAGTTCAAGCCTTGATTTCTTCTGTTTACCATTTTTCAAAATGATGGGCTGTTTCATTTATATCCTTCAATGGTGACCACTTCTATTAATTAATTTATTTAGACAAGGAGGGTCTAGCTCTGTTGCCCAGGCTGGTATGCAGAGAAGCAGTCATGCCACTATAGCCTCAAACTTCTAGGCTCAGGTGACCCTCCCATCTCAGCTTCCTGAGTAGCTGAAACCAAAGACACGGGCCCTCATACCTGAGTAATTTTAAAATATTTTGTAGAGACAAAGTCTCCCTCTGTTGCACAGGCTGGTCTTGAACTCCTGGACGAAGGGATCCTTCTAACTCAGCCTCCCAGAGTGTTTAAATTACAAGCATGAGGAACTGTGCCAGCCTACTTTTATTTTTTCAAAAGGATCATTATGAATGCAGATATTCAAACATATCTGATATCTCTCAATTCACTGCAACTATTAACCTTATTAATGTACAAAATGTCCTATCTTTGGTTAGAAGGAGTCCCTTCAGATTGGCCCTTCAGACATGTTGAAATCATCCTAATAATCTTTGATGGATTTTTTGCTATCCAGAGTGACAATATGTTCCAGGCTCGTTACACATTTCTGGCCTAGACCTGGAAGCAGCACTTTCCCAGGAAGGCTTGTTTTCTTTCACTGGGCAATGGTATTTTGAGACTATATTGAGCCAAAATCTTGGTGCTAGGGGTAAATAGTATAATTTTAAAATGTAGAAAGCCGCATGGCGCATGCCTGTAATCCAAGCACTTTGGGAGGCCGAGACGGGTGGATCACCTCAGGTCACGACTTTCAGACCAGCCTGGACAATACGGTGAAACCCCATCTGTACTAAAAATACAAAAAATTAGCTAGGCATCATGGCAGGAGCCTGTAATCCCAGCTACTTAGGAGGCTGAGGCAGGAGAAACAGTTAAGAAAATGAACGAAAGCAAGCCTGCACACAAATACATAAGTATAAAAATAATGTTGTGAGCCTGGGTCTAAATAAAATAAACGAGTAAATGTGAGGCTGCCAATAAATAATTAGATACCTAGATAGATATATACATAAATCCAAGCCCACTTCCAAATACATAAATAAATAAGTAAATTCGACCTCCTTCTCCATAAATATGTCAGCAAATAAATAAATGTAAGTCTGCCTCTAAATAAATCGACAAATAAGCAGCTCCACTTGGTGGCTCATGCTTTTTTTTTTTTTTTTTTTTAGGATTTGTGCTTTTTTTTTTTTAATTTTTTATTGCATTTTTGGTTTGGGGGTACATGTGCAGAACATGCAAGACAGTTGCATAGGTACACACATGGCAGTGTGTTTTACTTTCTTTCTCCCCTTCACCCACATTTGGAATTTCTCCCCAGGCTATCCCTCCCCACCTCCCCTTCCCACTGGCCCTCCCCATTTACCCCAATAGACCCCAGTGTTTAGTACTCCCCTTTCTGTGTCCATGTGTTCTCATTTTTCATCACCCACCTATGAGTGAGAATATGCGGTGTTTCGTTTTCTGTTCTTGTGTCAGTTTGCTGAGGATGATGCTTGTGTCAGTTTGCTGAGGATGATGTTCTCCAGATTCATCCATGTCCCTACAAATGACACAAACTCATCATTTCTGATTGCTGCATAATATTCCATGGTGTATATGTGCCACATTTTTCCAGTCCAGTCTATCATTAATGGGCATTTGGGTTGATTCCAAGTCTTTGCTATTGTAAACAGTGATGCAATGAACATTCGTGTACATGTGTCCTTATAGTAGAAGGACTTATAGCCTTTTGGATATATACCCAGTAATGGGATTGCTGGGTCAAATGGAATTTCTATTTCTAAGGCCTTAAGGATTCACCACACTGACTTCCACAGTGGTTGAACTAATTTATACTCCCACCAACAGTGTAAAGGTGTTCCTTTTTCTCCACATCCTCTCCAGCATCTGTTGTCTCCAGATTTTTTAATGATCGCCATTCTAACTGGCGTGAGATGGTATCTCAATGTGGTTTTGATTTGCATCTCTCTGATGACCAGTGACGATGAGCATTTTTTCATATGATTGTTGGCCTCATATATGTCTTCTTTCGTAAAGTGTCTGTTCATATCCTTTGCCCACTTTTGAATGGGCTTGTTTTTTCCTGTAAATCTGTTTGAGTTCTTTGTAAATTCTGGATATCAGCCCTTTGTCAGATGGGTAAACTGCAAAATTTTTTTCCCATTCTGTTGGTTGCCGATTCACTCTATTGACTGTTTCTTTTGCTGTGCAGAAACTGTGGAGTTTGATTAGGTCCCATTTGTCTATTTTGGCTTTTGTTGCCAATGCTTTTGGTGTTTTGTTCATGAAGTCCTTGCCTACTCCTATGTCCTGGATGGTTTTGCCTAGATTTCCTTCTAGGGTTTTTATGGTGCCGTGTCTTATGTTTAAGTCTTTAATCCATCTGGAGTTAATTTTAGTGTAAGGTGTCAGGAAGGGGTCCAGTTTCTGCTTTCTGCACATGGCTAGCCAGTTTTCACAACACAATTTGTTGAACAGGGAATCCTTTCCCCATTGCTTGTTTTTGACAGGTTTATCAAAGATTGTGTGGTTGTAGATATGTTGTGTTGCCTCTGTTGCCTCTGTTCTGTTCCATTGGTCTATACCTCTGTTTTGGTACCAGTACCATGCTGTTTTGATTACTGTAGCCTTGTAGTATAGTTTGAAATCCGGTAGTGTGATGCCCCCCGCTGTGTTCTTTTTGCTTAGAATTGACTTGGCTATGCGGGTTCTCTTTTGGTTCCATATGAAGTTCGTGGTGGTTTTCTCCAGTTCTGTGAAGAAAGTCGATGGTAGCTTGATGGGTATAGCATTGATTCTGTAAATTACTTTGGGCAGTATAGCCATTTTCACGATATTAATTCTTCCTAACCATGAACATGGAATGTTTCTCCATCTGTTTGTGTCCTCTCTGACTTCGTTGAGCAATGGTTTGTAGTTTTCCTTGAAGAGGTCCCTTACCTTCCTTGTGAGTTGTATTCCAAGGTATTTTATTCTTTTTGTAGCAATTGTGAATGGCAGTTCATTCTTGATTTGGCTTTCTTTAGGTCTGTTATTGGTGTAGAGGAAGGCTTGTGATTTTTGCACATTGATTTTATATCCTGAGACTTTGCTGAAGTTGCTTATCAGTTTCAGGAGTTTTTGGGCTGAGGCGATGGGGTCTTCTAGGTATACTATCATGTCGTCTGCAAATAGAGACAATTTGGCTTCCACCTTTCCTATTTGAATACCCTTTATTTCTTTTTCTTGCCTGATTGCTATGGATAGAACTTCCAGTACTATATTGAATAGGAGTGGTGAAAGAGGGCATCCTTGTCTAGTGCCGGATTTCAAAGGGAATGCTTCCAGTTTTTGCCCATTCAGTATGATATTGGCTGTTGGTTTGTCATAAATAGCTTTTATTACTTTGAGATATGTTCCATCAATACCTAGTTTATTGAGGGTTTTTAGAATAAAGGGCTGCTGAATTTTGTCAAATGCCTTCTCTGCATCAGTTGAGATAATCATGTGGTTTTTGTGGCTCATGCTTTTAAGCCCCAACACATTGCAAGCCTGAGCCAGCTATAGTCACCTGAGTTCACGACATCAAGACCAGCCTGGTCAAGATGGTGAAAGAATCCCTGTCTCTATTTAAAAACATACTAAGATGAAAGTAATTAAATAAATAAGTAAAAATATAAATAAATAAGTAAAAATATAAATAAATAAATGGAAGCCGGGCTTCCTGCCTCTAAGTAAATAAATCAGTAATTATGTAAATAAATAATGGCTGGAGGATATGGCTCAGTCCTGTAATCCCAGCACGTTGGGAGGCAAAGACAGGTGGAACATGAGCTCAACAGATCGAGACCATCCTGGCCAACATGGAGAAACCCGGTCTCTACTAAAAATACGAAAATATTAGCCAGGCATGGTGGCACGTTCCTGGGGTCCCAGCTACAAGGGAGGCTGAGACAGAAGAATCGCTTGAACCAAAGAGGGGGAGGTTACAGTGGGCCAAGACTGCACCACTGCACTCCAGCCTGGTGAGATAGCAAGAATCCATCTAAAATCAATGAATCAATCAATCAATCAGTCAATCAAGAAACGCAAGCCAGCCTCTAAATCATTAGGTAGTTAAGAAAATGTATAAATGCTAGCCTGCACATAAATACATAAGTAGATAATTAAATGTCAGCCTGTGTCTAAATCAATAAATAAGTAAATGTAAGCCTGCCTCTAAATAATTAGATTTGTAGATAGATATACATAAATCCAAGGTTGCCTCAATATATATAATTAAATGCAACCTGCTTTTCCATAAGTACATCAGTAAATAAATGAATGAATGCAGGTTTGCCTCTAAATACATGGATTAATAGATAGATAAATAAATCAATGAATAAATAACCTCACTTAGTGGCTCATGCTTTTAATCTCCCACCCATTTGGAGCCTGAGCCCGGTATATCACCCAAGATCATGACATCGAGATCAGCCTGGCCAAGATGGTGAAAAAAACCCTGTCTCTATTTTAAAAAATAATAAGATGAAAATAAATAAACAAATAAATATAGACTTAAAAAATAAATGAATGCAGGATGGTCTGCTTACTACTAAGTAAATAAATAAGTAAAGTAAATAAATAAACAAAGGCTAGGGGCCATGGCTAAAGCCTGCAATCCCAGTGCCTTGGGAGGCCAAAACCAGCGGATCACGAGGTCAAGAGACCAAGACCATCCTGGCCGACATGGTGAAACGCCATCTCTACTAAAAATACAAAAATATTAGCGAGGCTCAATGGCACTCACCCGTGGTCCCAGGTCCTCCGGTGGCAAAGGAGGAAGAATTGCTTGAATCCAGGAAGCAGAGGTTGCAGGAAGCCAAAAATGGGCCAGTGCACTCCAGCCTGGTGACAGAGCAAGACTTCCTCTAAAATAAATAAGCAAATAAATAAATAAATGTGAGACTGCCTCTAAATCATTATACAGACAGTTAAGAAAACAGATAAATGCAAGCCTGCACACAAATGCATAAATATAAAAAAAATGTCGTGAGCCTGGGTCTCAATAAAACAAATGAGTAAATGTGAGCCTGCCTCTAAATAATCAGATAGCTAGATAAATACATAAATAGAAGTCTGCCTCCAAATAAAGAAATAAAGTGAATTCGACCTGCTTCTCCAAAAGTACATCAGCAAATAAATAAATAAATGCAAGTCTGTCTCTAAATAAATCAATAAATAAGCAGCCCCACTTTGGTGGCTAATGTTTTTAATCCCCCGCCCATTGGGAGCCTGAACCGGCCATATCACCTGAGATCAGGACATCGAGACCAGACTGGCCAAGATGGTGAAAGAATCCCTGTCTCTATTTTTAAAAATACTAAGATGAAAATAATTAAATAAGTAAAAATATTAATATATAAATGCAATCCAGGCTTCCTGCCTCTAAGTAAATAAATCAATAATTATGCAAATAAATAAATAAAGGCTGGGCAACATGGCTCAGTCCAGTAATCCTAGCACTTTGGAGGGCCAAGACAGGTGGAACACGAGCTCAAGAGATCAAGACCATCCTGGCCAACATGGAGAAACCCGGTCTCTACTAAAAATACAAAAATATTAGCCAGGCGTGGTGGCACGCTCCTGGGGGCCCGGCTACAAGGGAGGCTGAGATAGAAGAATCGCTTGAACCAAAGAGGGGGAGGTTGCAGTGGGCCAAGACTGTGCCACTGCACTCCTGCCTGGTCAGAGAGCTAGAATTTGTCTAAAATCAATGAATCAATGATCCAATCAATCAATCAATCAAGAAACGCAAGTCAGCCTCTAAATCATCACAGTTAACAAAATGAATAAATGCAAGCCTGCACACAAATATATAAGTACATAAATAAATGTCAGCCTGTGTCTAAATGAATAAATAAGTAAATGTAAGCCTGTCTTTAAATAGATAGGTAGATAAACACATAAATCCAAATCTGCCTCAAAATACATAATTAAATGTGACCTGCTTCTCCATAAGTACGTCAGTAAATAAATAAATAAATGCAAGTTTGCTTCTCAATAAATTGATTAATAGATAAATAAATCAATGAATAAATAGCCCCGCTTAGTGGCTCCTGGACAATGGACTGCTTTGATAGTGATTTTGTTTTTTCTTCATTAGTAACCAACAGCACAACTAACCAAGAAACTATACACATTCGGGGCCATGTCAAACTGAAGAGTCTGTGCCTAACAAACAATCAACAAATTGAAAAAGCATGCTAAAAATTGTAAGAAAAGATTGGGCAAACATTCAGTTGAATAAGAAGTTATTTTTTTAAAAAGGTACAAGCCAGTAACACTACCAGCTTGCAAAAAAAAAAAAAGGAGAAAAATAACCAAACCAAATAACCTGAAGAGATATTTGTGCAGACAAGAAACTGATGCAACATTTGCAAAAATGTGGTTACCATTACCACGCATGAGAAAAATGAAGATCAAAACCACACTCAGATCTTATCTCACTCCCAACTACAATGAATATAAACAGATTAAAATATTTAAACAGACAACTTCTAATATTAATTTCCACAAAGGGGAACTTTGTGGAAACGTAAATTGAGTATTAAAAGTATGAATCACAGATGGGGGTCCTGCAAAGAATAGAAAAGAAAAATACCATACTATCTAGCATTCCCAGTACTGGGTATACATTCCACTTACCTGTCCATCCACAGAGGGATCAAGAAACTCTCGTATGCATACACTAGGGAATATTCTTCGGACACCAAAATGATGAAACAGTGTCATGTGGAGCAACCGAGATGAACCTAGAAAACATGTTCAATATGAGCTGGGCCATGAAAGACAAACACTGAATCTTAAGATGTCTATCTTAAAGAGGTAGAAACCACAATATTGGTTACCAGGGTCTGGGAGATAGAGGGGGAGTAGGGATTGGTTATGGAGGCATAGTTATCTTAACCTTAAAGGAATCAATCTGAGTGTTCTCCTCCTCAGCCTGATGACTGGAGTTAACAATATTATATTTTTCCAAACAAGAAAGGAGAATTTTGAGTGTTCTCTCCACACAAAAATAATACCTTATGAGGGAATTGAGGTCCTAAGTACCCTGATTTGATCATTACTCAATCTATATGTGTGAAAATGTACCCCTAATTATGCACCTTTATGTTGCAAAAAAAAAGTTAACAGAAATAAATACATATTGCTAAAAATCACAGGGAACCATAAAAACACTTAATATCTAACGGAATCCTGAGAAATACAATCAAAGTGAGGACCCACAATCTTCGATATTAAATCACACTGCCAAGCTGCAGTTATGCTGCAGATAGATAGTACTTGGATAAAAACAATACCTAGAACTGTGGACAAAAATGGGGAGGACAAAACAAGATCAATTCAAACATGGACATAGTCAACTCACTTTGATAAAGACCACCACAATGTGGAAGGCAGAGTCTGCTCAACGAATGCCTTTGAGAAAAATGTTATCTGGATGCAGAAGAGAGAAACAGGACCCCGATTTTACATAATATATGAAAATCAACCCCTGCACCCCCCACAACCCCCCAAAAAAAACAAACACACACACAAACCCCTGAAGACCAGAACAAAAGACCATAAACCACAAAATATTTTTAACTAAAACACAGGTTGAGCATATATTCTGGGTCACTTGAATCTCTGCTCACCTTTGAAAAGAGAAAAAGACACACCGTGGAAGAAAAACCTCATTGACAATTAAATGCTTTGTAACTGATACCTATTTCCTTATATGGATGACCAAAATTACATGCATAAAAGGTGAAAATAAATGTGGACTACATCAACCAGAAAAGTTTCAGCATGGCAAAGAAACTACTTTCCAAATAAAAAAAAAACCCTATATATTAGGCAAAACTTTCAGGTAATCATGTAATTCATGTGTTGTCATCTAAGTTGTATACAAAAAACACTACAAAGTAACAAAACAATCTAATATTTCACAAAGGACCTGAACAGGCAATTCTGCAACATAAAACCGAACAACAGATAAAAGGTCCTCAAAATTAACTATCCAACAAAGTTAACTAACTGTGTGTGGTTTAATTAAAAACCACACAGATAAATTCACACTTACTGAACATTCCTAGAAAATATTTTAAAAAATAGGAGAGGCCAGGCTCGGTGGCTCACACCAGTAATCCCAGAACTTTGGGAGTCTGAGGCAGCAGATCACCTGAGGTCTGAAGCTTGAGACCAACCTGATCAATACGGAGAAACCCTGTCTTTACTACTGATACAAAAATTAACCAGGCCTGGTGGCACCCGCCTGTAATCTCAGCTACTGGAGGGGCTGAGGCACGAGAACCACTTGAACCCAAGGAGAAGGTTGCCGATCTGGGGTCACTGCAGTCTCCACCTCCCAGGGTCAAGCAATTATCCTGCCTCAGCTGGCCACTCCCGGGGATCTGGGGCGAGGCGGGGGAAATCCCAGCCGCCTGGCCATCATGCTGAAACCACATCTCTACTAAAAATACAAAAATTAACCGGGCGTGCTGGCGCCCGTCTGTAATCTCAGCTACTGGAGGGGCTGAGGCAGGAGAACCACTTGAACACGAGGAGGAGGTTACAGATCTGAGGTCACTGCAGTCTCCGCCTCACAGGCTCAAGCAATTCTCCTGCCTCAGCTTCCCGAGTAGCTAGGATTACAGGCACCCGCCACCATGCGTGGCTAACGTTTGTATTTTTAGTAAAGACAGGGTTTTACCATGTTGTCCAGGCTGGTCTCAAACTCCTGAACTTGTGATCTGCCACCTCAGCTTCCCAAAGTGCTGGGATTACAGGTGTGAGCCACCTTGCCTGGCCGGGTCAGGAGTTCCAAACCAGCCTGACCAACATGCAGAAACCAAGTCTCTACTAAAAATACGGAAATTAGCTGGGCGTGATGGTACATGCCTGTAATCCCAGTTACTTGGGAGTCTGTGGCATGACAATCACCTGAACCCGGGAGCGCAGGTTGCAGTGAGGCCAGATGGCACCACTGCACACCAGCCTGGGCAGAGCAAGATTGTCTCCAAAGAAAAAAAAAAGGAACGCGGGTATGCTTTTCGAGAAAAGTTTCCATCTACAGCGTATGAGTTTTCCATCCACTCATACACTGTAGATGGAAACGAAAAGTCAGAATACACACCACGGAAAACAGCTACATACCTGGAGACTCCTCAAAGAACTGACACTACAGACGTCCCCTGCTCTATTGTGCTCTAGCTAGGTCTCTTTCTAAAGGTCCGGAGACATCAAAATAACCCTGGACCTCAGCTCAGAGGCCCGTGGGGCTCGGAGGGTCCCAGGTCCCGCGCTTCACCGCAGCCTCTGGGCCAGGCCCTCCTATATGCTGGACGTGGGTCGCACACCGTTCCCGGCCAGGGTGCGGACGCTGGGGCGGCCAGGACCCCACAACCGCCGCCATGCAGACTACTGGGGCTCAGATGCCCACAAGGAGTCAGGGCCCAAAAGCGAGCGGCGGGGAAGGAGCAGGGAGGCCCAGAGGCTTCCCGGTGGGGTCTATGCCCCGCCACTTACCGCGGAGACCTGCCTCCTGCTCCCCCATCACGTGGAAGCCACCACCGCTGCTCAGAAGCTCGCTGGGACCGCGCCACCACTTCTGGGCGCCGCAGCTTCTGCTCCCTGAGACACGACTCCTTTTCTGCTCCACCGGACCGCGCCGCCAACTCTGGCCGCCGCTTTCGCTCTCTCCGACCACACCGCCACGGCTTCCGCTTGCTTCAACGACGCCGTGGCTTCTGCCGGGGGCTCTGCCGGAAGCGCCCTCTCAGCTTCCGTAGAGGCTCGCACAGCGGCAGCGTCCCTAGCGATTGGCTGAAGCACCACCCCCTCTTAAAGGGGCCGCGGCTTGGACTGCACATAAGCAGCTTCGCCTTGCGGCACAGGCTGAGCCTCTGCCCAGCCCCAGAGGTGGACGAAAGGCACCCAGTCTCTCCTCCCGGCTCTGGGACCCTAGAGATCACAGGAGTGGAGCCCTGTGACCCCAGCCCCGAGATCAGCTCTCTTTGCCTCGGGAGCTTCCAGGACCTGCCCCTGCCCTCCTCTGGACCCCAGCTTCGCGATCCGCAAAGGAAGCGGCCTGGCCGGAGCTCTGGGGTCCCTCAAGTGCGGCGCCTCAGCATGCAGGCCGGGCTCCCTTGTCCCTCTGCAGAGGGGGCCCTTAAAACCACGGAAAGCTGGGGGCTGGAGGGACAGTCCCGAGGGCCGCAGGGCCTCCCCGGCCTCCCTGTTCGCATCCGTCCTGTGGGAGCCTGGGGGCCTCCTAGGGCCCAGACACCCGCGGCCTCACCAGGGCTGCCTGGGTCACCCGGCTCCCCAGGATGCAGGCAGGGGCTCTGGTGTCCCGCGCTGCCGCACCTCAACTCCATCCTAGGTCAGCACCTGGAGGGGCCCTGTGGACTGGACCCAGCCAGCCCCTTCCCAGGGAGAGGGGCCCTCCTCGCATCTGTCTCTGTGCCACCCACGGGAGGGCCGTGCTGGCCTTTCCTGGGGATCTGGGGCGAGGCGGGGGAAATCCCAGCCGCCTGGCCATCATGCTGAAACCACATCTCTACTAAAAATACAAAAATTAACCCAGGCGTGGTGGCGCCCGCCTGTAATCTCTGTTACTGGAGGGGCTGAGGCCGGAGAACCACTTGAACCCGAGGAGGAGGTTACAGATCTGGGGTCACTGCAGTCTCCGCCTCACAGGCTCAAGCAATTCTCCTGCCTCAGCTTCCAGAGTAGCTGGGATTACAGGCACCCGCCACCATGTGTGGCTAACGTTTGTATTTTTAGTAAAGACAGGGTTTTACCATGTTGTCCAGGCTGGTCTCAAACTCCTGAACTTGTGATCTGCCACCTCAGCTTCCCAAAGTGCTGGGATTACAGGTGTGAGCCACCTTGCCTGGCAAGGTCAGGAGTTCCAAACCAGCCTGACCAACATGCAGAAACCACGTCTCTACTAAAAATACGGAAATTAGCTGGGCGTGATGGCACATGCCTGTAATCCCAGCTACTCAGGATTTTGAGGCAGGAGAATTGCTTGAATCTGGGAGACAGACATGGCAGTGAGCCAAGATTGCACCATTGCACTCCAGCCTGGGCAACAAAAGGAAAACTTTGCCTGAAAAAAAAAAAAAAAAAAGACAGGGGGTCTGGCTATGTTGCCCAGGTTGGAGTCCAATGCTTATTCACAGGCACGATCTTACTACTGTTCAGCAGTGGAATTTCGACCTGCTCCGTTTCCTACGTGGGCCGGTTCACCCCTCCTTAGATGACCTGTTGGTCCCCTGCTCCCAGGAGGTCACCATATTGATGCCGAACTTAGTGCGGACACCCGATCAGAATAGTGCACTATACAGCCCAGAACTCCTGGGCTCAGGCGATCCTCCCACCTCAGCCTCCCAAGCAGCTGGAACTATGTGCTTGGCAATATTTTTTTTAAAGACAGAATTTTACTGTTTCACCCAGGCTGGATAGCAACGGCATGGTCTCAGCTCACCACAACCTGGATCTCCCAGGTTCAAGCAATTCTCCCACCTCAGCCTCCCAAGCAGCTGGGACTACAGGCATGCACAAGCATGTCTGGCAATTTTTATTTTTTAAAGACAGAATTTCACTGTGTCACCCAGGCTGGATTGCAATGGCATGGTCTCAGCTCACTGCAACCTGGGCCTTCCAGGTTCAAGCAATTCTCCCAAATCAGCCTCCCAAGTATCTGGAACTACAGGTGTAAGCGACCCCACCCAGCTTAGTTTTTTGTATTTTATTAGAGACAGGGTTTCACCATGTTGGCCGGGCCAGTCTTAAACTCCTGACCTTCTGACCACCCACCTCATCCTCCCAAACTGCTGGCATTGCAGACATAGGCCATCATGCTCTTTCTTTTCTCAGCTCACTGCAACTGCCACCTCCAGGGTCCAAGCAATTCTCCTGCCTTAGCCTCCTGAGGAGTTGGGACTACAGCAGTGTGTGACCATGCCCATATAATTTTAGTATTTTTAGTAGAGATAGAGTTTCACCATGTTGGCCCGGCTGGTCTTGAACTTCTGACCTCCAGTGATTTACCTGACTTGGCCTCCCAAAGTGCTGGCTGGGCCTGAGTCACCGAGCATGGGCAGAGACAGTCTCCTGAATAGGAGAAAGTTCTTAAAAATTAGTTATCTGGGCCAGGCGTGGTGGCTCATGCCTGTAATCCATGCACTTTGGAGGCCGAGGCGGGCGGATCACATGAGGTCGGGAGTTTGAGACCAGCCTGACCAAGATGGAGAAACCCTGTCTCTACTAAAAATACAAAATTAGCCGGGGCGTGTTGGCACAAGCCTGTCATGCCAGCTACTCAGGAGGTTGAGGCAGGAGAATTGCTTGAATCTGGGAGGCAGACACAGCAGTGAGCCAAGATCGCACCATTGCACTCCAGCCTGGGCAAGAAGAGGAAAACTTTGCTTCAAAAAAAAAAAAACAAAAAACAAAACAGAGGGGGTCTGGCTATGTTGCCCAGGTTGGAGTCCAGTGCTTATTCACAGGCACTATCCCACTACTGATCAGCAGTGGAATTTTGACCTGCTTCGTGTCCGACCTGGACCGGTTCAACCCTCCTTAGACAACCAGGTGGTCCCCCGCTTTCAGGAGGACACCATATTGATGCCAAACTTAGTGCAGACACCCGATCGAAATAGCGCACTACACAGCCCAGAACTCCTGGGCTCAGGTGATCCTCCCAGCTCAGTCTCCCAAGCAGCTGAGACTACGTGCCTGGCAATTTTTTTTGTAAAGACAGAATTTCACTGTGTCACCCAGGCTGGATTGCAACGGCATGGTCTCAGCTCACAGCATGGTCTCAGCTCACCACAACCTGGGCCTCCCAGGTTCAAGCAATTCTCTCACCTCAGCCTCCCAAGCAGCTGGGACTACGTGCCTGGCAATTTTTTTTTTTTTTAAGACAAAATTTCACTGTGTCACCCAGGCTGGATTGCAATGGCATGGTCTCAGCTCACCAAACCTGGGCCTCCCAGGTTCAAGCAATTCTCCCACCTCAGCCTCCCAAACATCTGGGACTACAGGTATAAGCCACCCCACCCAGCTTAGTTTTTTGTATTTTTAGTAGAGACAGGGTTTCACCATGTTGGCCGGGTCGGTCTTGAACTCCTGACCTTCTGACCCACCCGCCTCATCCTCCCAAAGTGCTGGCATGACAAACGTGAGCCATCATGCTCTGTCTTTTCTCAGCTCACTGCAACTGCCACCTTCCGGGTCCAAGCAATTCTCCTGCCTTAGCCTCCTGAGGAGTTGGGACTACAGCGGTGTACCACCATGCCCATATACTTTTTGTATTTTTAGTAGAGATGGGGTTTCACCATGTTGGCCAGGCTGGTCTCAAACCCCTGACCTCAGGTGATCCTCCCGCCGTAGCCTCCCAGACTGCTGGGATTACAGGCATGAGCCACCACACCTGGCCAGATGTTTGTATGTGGACATGCCACCATATCTGTTCACATATGCATACCAGTGACATGACATGAGCAAGTGAAGGAGCTCCTGTGGGGGCCTGAGAAACCCAGACCCTGTGTCTACAGGGCACAGCTGAGCTAGGCAGGGACCTAGGCCCCATATTCTCCTGACTTCTAAAAATCCCGATTTCAATGGAATCTCTGCCGAGTTTTAACTACTGTTATCTAATTAGATTTTTTGAAAAACACCATCTAAGGGCCAGGCACAGTGGCTCATGCCTGTAATCCCAGCACTTTGGGAGGCCGAGGCAGGCGGATCACAAGGTCAGGAATTCGAGACCAGCCTGGCCAACATGGTGAAACCCCGTCTCTACTAAAAATACCAAAATTAGCTGGACGTGGTGGCACACGCCTGCAGTTCCAGCTACTTGGAAGGCTGAGGCAGGAGAATCACTTGAACCCAGGAGGCAGAGGTTGTAGTGAGCCAAGATTGTGCCATTGCGCTCCAGCCTGGGAGACAGAGTGAGACTCTAAAATAAATAAATAAGTAAAAATACTGTCTAAGCCAAATAGTGCAGTCTACAGGCTGGTGGAATCTCAGGATTTCATAGGGAGATCGTTTATGTGGGAGGACAGGCATCTGTGATCAAAAAATAATGGTCCAAGGTTCAGGGTAAGAAAGTGCTGTGAGCTTTGAGGGGCTTGGTGGGGGGAGGGCTTCGTGAACCTGTCAGGGTGGCCATGTTGGCCTTGTGAAGATTCAGACTCTCAGAGTCGGCTGTGCTGACTGCTGCATAGGGACTGTGAGGACACAGTGGGGCCAGCACTTAGTGTCCCAGGAGCCGAGTCCTGGGTCCAGCTCTGCCACCTCCTCAACTCTCCCTTTTCCTCAATGAGCTGTTGCAGAAGGCATATGTGAAAACACCTTGGATTAGGCTATGTGGATGACAGTGGTTCTTAGGGTGGAAACTTGTTAACATGAATTTGTGACTCATAAAACTCCTATTCCTAGCAAGAGAGCAGGATACGGGCAAGATAATAATAGCAATAATAATAGTTAAAAAACAAAACTCAGATGCTGGGTGCAGTAGCTCACACCTGTAATCCCAGTGCTTTGGGAGGCCAAGGTGGGTGGATCATCTGAGGTCAGGAGTTCGAGACCAGCCTGGCCAACATGGTGAAACCCTGTCTGTACTAAAAATACAAAAATTATCCAGGTGTGGTGGCACGTGCCTGTAATCCCAGCTACTCAGAAGACGGAGGCAAGAGGATAGCGGGAACCTGAGAGGTGGAGGTTGCAGTGAGCCAAGATAACACCACTGCACTCAGGCCTGGGTGACGGGGGAGACTTTGTCTCAAATATAAAAAATAAAAGCTCAGAATCTGATAGCTCACTCCTGTAATCCAAGCATGTTGGGAGGCTGAGGTGGGCAGATCACCTGAGGTCAGGAGTTCCAAGACCAGCCTGGCCAACATGGTGAAACCCTGTCTCTACTAAAAATACAAAAATTATCCAGGCGTGGTGGTGTGCACCTGCAGCCCCAGATACCTGGGAGGCTCAGGTGGGAGAATCACTTCAACCTGGGAGGCAGAGGCTGCAGTGAGCTGAGATCACATCACTGCTCTCGTAAGGAGATCATTTATGTGGAAGGACAGGCATCTGTGATAAAATAATGATGATAGTAATAATATAGCAGCTAACATTTATTGAGTTCTTACCATATGTTAGGAACCAGGACGAGCACTTTACACGAATTACCTCGTTTAACTTGGGACCCAGGAAGGACCTTGGCCTAAAAATATCTCCCTTGGCAGCTTATACCTGCTAAAGACTCCACCATTAGGTAAAATCATTTCTGTGGCTCAGGCAAACATTTCTGCTTATTGGCCATTTTCAAGTTCTGGAAGTTTTTCTTTCTATCTGACTAAAGTCCTCTGTGCTAGAATTAAGGTTAATTTCCCTTTAACTAGTTTTGCAAACATAGACAGTCCAAAATTTCCTAATTTTAAGACAAGGTGAAATTCACACATACCCCCTTCCCGGGGGACTTCATCACTGTAAATGGCTTATGGTTGCAGGTGAGTTAAACAAAGATGACTCTGGAAAGATCATGGCCACAGTCCCTGCCCTCTGGGTGCTCCCTGTCCAATGTGGGAGAGGGGTGTTAATCCTATAATCATGCAGGATAAAAAATAAAATTACAACTGTGACCAAAATGCAGAGAACCCTGGAAACAGGGGATCTGGTCTAGCCTGGGGGGCCAGGAGGGTTTCCTGGAGGAGATGCTATTTGAAGTGAGCACTGAAGTGTGGAGGATTTGACAAGGGGTGGGGAACTTGGCTGGGTGTGTGCGTTGGAGGAATTGCTAGTGGCTGATGAGGCTGAGGGGCAGGCTGGGAGGGGACCTTGATGGGCCTTGTCAGCCACCATGGGAACCATCAAAGAGTTTAAGTTAAAATTTTTTGAAAAAATCAGTCTGGCTGTCATGGAAGAGGAGGTTGGAAGGTTGTGTAGACCCAGGAGGAAGCTGGGGTGATGGCCCAGATGGGAGAAGCAGGGACCTTGCTTTGGCCAGGGCTGGGGGATGTGGATTCTGGAGAGAAGGGGAAGGGGTCCAGTGATGGTCCAGTTAGAGGTCAGTGGGTTCAGGGGTGGAGTGTGCAGAGCGTGGAAGGAAAACAGAAATGGTGACTGCAGTTTGGCTGGAATGGTAGGGCCTTCTGGGCCCAGGTCTGGGAAGACCCTGAGTTGGGTTCTGAACATGCTGAGGGGCCGGTAAAGTGCAGGGTGGAGCTAACAGAGGCTGATTGCAGGGCCCAGCCTGGGGCAGAATCCACCAGACCCCCATTCCTCACCCCAGCACCTTCCCTGGGGCCACCACCTCTGCCAGGAGGCCATGTGAAGACAAGGGCTGGCATCATGAGTATGAATCCATTCTTCCTGGCATGGCTGGAAGATCCCAGCCTGCCCAATGTAAGCTGGCCTTGGTGTGTCTCTGAAGTGCCGGGAAAAGCCTGGACCATGGGGCGAGCAGGGAGGAGGCTGAACTTGGCCGTGGACAGAACTCAACCTTGTCTATTTCAGCATAATTAGGTGCTTAATTGCACTGCTAAGACCTGTTGATGTCTGCGAAGAGGTGATTATGATTTACAGCCAGGCTGCCATGCAGGGGTCCTCTCTTCGGGGGCTCTCCAGTCATCCTGGAGGGCTGGGCCAAAGGACTTTCTGCACAATGCGCAATGGATGAAATCTAACAGGCTGCTCCTGGAGGTGGATGTTGGGCCCCCTCCTGTGGGAGAGGCCTCTGATGAGGCTTTGGGCTGGGCTTCCCCAAGACATGGAGTGTTGGGGGACTTGGAAAGACACGAGAAGACCCACCTCTAGTTTACTGTTCAGAAGGCTCCCAGAGGGGTGGGTAAGATATGGACTCTGTCACCAGCTGGGTGGCCTTGAGAAAATCACTTCACCTGTCTGAGTTTCTTCACCTGCATCATAGGGTCATTGTGAGGTTTAAATAAGATTGATGAAGCTTGGCTGGGTGTGGTGGCTCACACCTAGAATCCCAGCACTTTGGGAGGCTGAGGCAGGAGCATGGGGGGAGCCCAGGAGTTCGAGACCGGCCTTGGCAACATAGACTCCCATCTCTACAGAAAGATATAAAAATTGGCCAGGAGTGGTGGTGCATACTTGTAGCCCCAGTTACTCAGGGGGTGGGAGGGGATGCTGAATTTGAAGGATTGCTTGAGCCCAGGAGGTTGAGGTTGCAATGAGTCATGATCACGCCACTGCACTCCAGCCTAAGGTGACAGTGCGAGACCCAGTCTCAAAAAAAAAGAAAGACTGATGAAACTTATCACATCATCTCACAGTGATCAGGCATGTATTTCTTACAGTTCTGGAGGCTGTGAAGTCTGAGGTCAAGGGGCCATATCTGGTGAAGGCCTGCTTGATAGTGAGGACTCTGGAGAGTTCCAAATTGGCAAATGGCATCATATGGTGAGTTCTCCACGGAAATGCTTTCAACTTTTCCCCATTCAGTATTATGTTGGCTGTGGGATTGTTATACATGGCTTTTATTAATTTGAGCCATGAAAGACATGCTGGCTATCTTTTTGCCTTCTGCCATGACTGAACGTTTCCTGAGTTCTCCCTAGAAGATGAGCAGATGCCAGTATCACACCTCCTACATAGGCTGTGAAACTGTGAATCAATTAAAACTCCTTTTTAAAAAATAATAAAAAAAAATCAGGCACTTCATAAACATTAGCCGCTGGCACAACTGTTGCTGTTATTATTTTTGTTGAAAATATATTTGCCTTCTCCAGATTGTGCTTAGAGGCACAGACCACAGGGACTGGGAGGGAGTCACATCTGACGTGTGTCCTCGCCCTTCGTCCTGTTGGAAGTTCACTCGCTGAGTTGCTTGATTATGGGTTAGAGGTCTAGGTTCTCCATTAGACCGTCAGCTCATGCCAGCATTACCGGGATCTGGCTGGCTCACCGTGGTGTCCCTAGCACCCAGCTCAGAGTAGGCATTTGCTAAATGCCTGTTAAATGAATGGGCGAATCTAGCTCAAGAAAACCGAAGCCAGGGTGCTGGCTCCTTGTCAGGGTCAGCGCCTGGCCTTCCACTACTCCCTGCCCTCCTCCTCTCTGAGAGAGGAAGAGCTCATGCTTCTGAAGGCCACATCTGTCTGTTGGCAGAGAGGGGTGACAGGGAGGAGGAAGCTGGCTGCCTGGGGAGCTGTCCAGGCCTTCATTGCCGTCTGGGGGATGGGAGTGGGTGGGCCAAGGGCTTGGCCTTGCTCGGTGCTCCCTCCCTAGGAGTGAGTGCTCCCAGCGCTTTGCATTATTACTCCATTAGCGCCTTGTAGGGTTGACAAATGAAGGATAATTAATATCCATGAGGGAAGCAGATGTTGAGGTAATTCACTCCCGATTGCAACAGCATCTCCTAACTCACTGGAGAGAGCATGCAGGACCGCAGAGCCTCTTTGTACCCTTGGGTGGAGGTGATGGAGTCAGAGGGATAGGATGGGCTGCAGCAGAGCCTGGCACTAGGGAGGAGGTGCCCCATAGCCAGAGGGACAGCTGGGGGGGTTTCCCACTGCTTGCTGTGGGGAAGTCCTGCCTGGGTGTCACCTCCGTGCCTCTACTGAAGGCTTTCCCTCATATAGGGGACAATAGGCAGCCGGGAAGGCTCAGCATGAGGGAGGATGGCCAGTCCCTGCTGCTGGACACACTCCTCTTCGCTTCCCTGTGGCCCTGCCAGTACTGGTGGCCCTTGGTGGGCCTGTTGTAGCACTGGGAGGGTGAGAGCGCATGGAGCCTGCTCCCATTTCCACCACTCACTGAGTCTGTGCCTCTGGGCACAGTTTCATCTGAGGCCTAGAGCCTCAGTTTCATCATCTTCAAAGTGGGCATTGTTATGTATATTCACCCTGCTATAAAAAACTACCAGAGACCCGGCAAAGTAGCTCACCCCTCTAATCCCAGCACTTTGGGAGGCTAAGGCAGGTGGATCACGAGGTCAGGAGTTCAAGATCAACCTGGCCAAGATGGTGAAACTCTGTCTCTACTAAAATTATAGAAAAAATTAGCCGGGCATGGTGGTGGACGCCTGTAATCTTAGCTACTCAGGAGGCTGAGGCAGAGAATTGCTTGAGCCTGGGATGTGGAGATTGCAGTGAGCTGAGATTGAATGACTACCCTCCAGCCTGGGCAACAGAGCAAGACTCTGTCTCAAAAAAAGAAAAAAAAAAAAAGAACGACCACCAGAGACTGGGTAATTCACAAAGGAAAGGGGTTTAATTAACTCATTGTTCTGCATGGCTGGGGAGGCCTCATGGCTGGGGAGGCCTCAGAAAACTTACAATCATGGCGAAAAGCTAAAGGGAAGCAAGGCATGTCTTACATGGTGGCAGGAGAAGAGGGAATGAAGGGGAAACTGCTAATTTTAAACCATCAGATCTTGCGAGAACTATTCACTATCACAAGAACAGCATAGAGAAAACTGCCCCCATAATCCAATCACCTCCCACCAGGTCCCGCCCTCACATGTCAAGGTAAGATTTGGGTGGGGACACAGAGCCAAACCCTATCATCATAAGCATGTGACTTAAAATTAGAAAGCATGACATCTGAGTACCACTTCACTTGGAGAAAGAAGGCCATGGGTGGGCCCATTCATTCAACACATGTTGATGATTATTTATGGAGTGCTGGCTCTGTGGTAACCACCCACATGGACAAAATAAAAGTTGTCCCTGCTGTCATGGAGGGTACAGTTTAGCTAGGGAGAGAACCCAAAATCAACTCAACAAACACACGATTCAAAATGAGAAGACTGCTATGCACGAAATAGGAGGGAGTGGTGACGCAGGGTCAGTTTCTTGGAGAAGTGACATTTAGGATGAATGGTAACCCAGCAGGTAAAGATGAGCAGGGAACCCCACCCAGGCAGAGGGCCCAGCACGCACAAAGGCCATGAGGTCAGCAAGAGTTTCTCATTTGGGAGTTGATGAAAGAGGCCTCCTAGGGAGTCCAGAGCAGATTGGTGAGATGATTAGAAGTCACACATATGAGCACCTGGCACAGGCTTAGGAATGTCTGCAGGCTGCACACAGAGGCTGTGCCTTTTCATCCTTGCACCTCACTGCAGGGATGACCAGCAGGGGCATCCCACCTGGAGCCAGAAGCTGGGCTTCCCTCTCTAGGAGCTGGGGCTTGGCAGGAACAGGTCAGCTGGTGGTCTCTCCAGAATAGAGACTGGTAGGTCACAGGTCTGGGGCCTGCTCACCTGAGCCTGTGAAACTGTCTGGGAAGGGGGTCAGCAGCTGGCAGCTGGGAACCGATCTCCACTGTTGTGCCCAGGCAGGGCAGGGGCCACAGGCTTTGTTTTTTGGCTCTAAGAAGGGGCCAGGGAAGGAAAGAAGCCCCCTCCCACCACCACCCCCTCCATAGGCCCAACACCTTCTTTTTATTAAAAAAAAAAAAAAGACAAATATAGCAAACACCATTACTCCCTGCAAGTGGAGTGAATAGTTATTAACATCCTGATATATTTGGAATCAGCCTTTACACTGTTTTACTTTTTATTGTGTTATTTTATTTTATTTATTTATGTTTTGAGATGGAGTCTCATTCTGTCACCCAGGCTGGAATACCGTGCTGTGATCTCTGCTCACTACAACCTCTGCCTCCTGAATTGTTCAAATGATTTTTGCCCCTCAGCCTCACAAGTAGCTGGGATTACAGGCATGCACCACCATGCACGCTCCTGGCTAGTTTTTGCATTTTTTAGTAGAGATGGAGTTTCCCCATGTTGCCCAGGCTGGTCTCAAACTCCTGACCTCAAGTGATCTGCCTGCCCTCCCCGGAATCCCAAAGTGCTGGTATTCCAGGTGTGAGCCACTGCACCTGGCTTCTTTTTTTTTTTTTTTTTTTTTTTGAGATGGAGTTTCCGAGTTTCAATCTTGTTCCCCAGGTTGGAGTGCAATGGCGTGATCACAGCTCACCGCAACCTCCACCTCCTGGGTTCAAGCAATCCTCTTGCCTCAGCCTCCCGAGTAGCTGAGACTACAGGTGCGCGCCACCATGCCCAGCTAATTTTTGAAATACTATTGAGATGGAGTTTCGCTCTTGTTACCTAGGCTGGAGTGCAATGGCGCGATCTCAGCTCACTGCAACCTCTAGCTCCTGGGTTTAAGCAATTCTCTTGCCTCAGCCTCCCGAATAGCTGAAACTACAGGTGTGCGCCACCATGCCAAGCTAATTTTCATTTTGTTTTTTTTTGAAGTGGAGTTTCGCTCGTTAACCAGGGTGGAGTGCAATGGCGTGATTGCGGCTCACCACAACCTCTGTCTCCTGGGTTCAAGCAATTCTCTTGCCTCAGCCTCCCGAGTAGCTGGGACTGCAGGCGTGGGCCACCATGCCCAGCTAATTTTTTGTTTGTTTGTTTATTTGGTTTTTTTTTTTGAGATGGAGTTTTGCTCTTGTTACCCAGGCTGGAGTGCAATGTTGCAATCTCGGCTCACCACAACCTCCGCCTCCTGGGTTCAAGTAATCCTCTTGCCTCAGCCTCCCGAGTAGCTGTGACTACAGGCATGTGCCAACATGCCCAGCTAACTTTTGTGTTTTTATTTATTTATTTTTGAGACTGAGTTTCACTCTTGTTACTCAGACTGGAGTGCAATGGCACCATCTCGGCTCACCGCAACCACCACCTCCTGTGTTCAAGCAATTCTCTTGCCTCAGCCTTTCGAGTAGCTGGGAATATAGGCACGCACCACCATGCCCAGCTAATTTTTGTAATTTTTTTTTGAGACAGAGTTTCGCTCTTGTTACCCAGGCTGGAGTGCAATGGTGCGATCTTGGCTCACCGCAACCTCCACCTCCTGGGTTCAGGCAATTCTCCTGCCTCAGCCTCCTGAGTAGCTGGGATTACAAGCACACGTCGCCATGACCAGCTGATTTTTTTGTATTTTTAGTAGAGATGGGGTTTCACCACGTTGACCAGTATGTTCTAGATCTCTTGAACTCATGATCCACCCGCCTCGGCCTCCCAAAGTGCTGGGATTACAGGCATGAGCCACCTTTTTTTTTTTTGAGATGGAGTTTTGCTCTTGTTACTTAGGCTGGAGTGCAATGGTGCGATCTCGGTTCACCGCAACCTCCGCCTCCTGGGTTCAAGCAATTCTCTTGCCTCAGCCTCCCGAGTAGCTGGGACTATAGGTGCACGCCACCATGCCCAGCTCATTTTTTTTTTTTTAGACGGAGTTCCGCTCTTGTTACCCAGGCTGGAGTGCAATGGCTCAATCTCGGTTCACCGCAACCTCCGCCTCCTGGCTTCAAGCAATTCTCTTGCCTCAGCCCCCCGAGTAGCCTGCACTACATGCGCACGCCACCATGCCCAGCTAATTGTTTTTTTTTTTTTTTTTTTTTTTTTTTTTTTTTTGAGATGGAGTTTTGCTCTTATTACCAAGGCTGGAGTGCAATGGCGCGATCTCGGCTCACTGCAACCTCCACCTCCCGGGTTCAAGCAATTCTCTTGCCTCATCCTCCGGAGTAGCTGGGACTGCAGGTGCCGGCCACCATGCCCAGGTTTTTTTCTTTTTTTTTTTTTTTTTTTTTTTTTTTTTGAGACGGAGTTTCGCTCTTGTTACCCAGGCTGGAGTGCAATGGCGGGATCTCGGCTCACCGCAACCTCTGCCTCCTGCGTTCAAGCAATTCTCCAATTCGGCCTCAGCCTCCCGAGTAGCTGGGACTACAGGCTTGTGCCACTATGCACAACTAATTTTTTTGTATTTTTAGTGGAGACGGGGTTTTACAATGTTGACCAGGATGGTCTCCATCTCTTGATCTCATGATCCACCTACCTGGCCTCCCAAAGTTCCGGGATTGGTTTGGTTTTTGAAAGACTGGTCTCACTCTGTCACCTAGGCTGAAGTGTAAGGGAGACCTGTGGAAATCACTCCCATGTGAGGCCCCTAGGAAATGGACCTCGCCATATGGTGAGCTTGAGCCCGGACACAGATCCCTGGTTGGGGGAGTCAAGCTGAGAAAAAGCAGGAACCAAGAGAGGGACTATGCTATTCAAAATAATTAGCAGACGTTACTTTATGGATATGAGGACTTGGGAGGCATTGTGTCCACTTTCGGCTCCTTATGGCTTATTGCTTGATTGTGTTCATTTTATACCCTTGTTACATTCGTTGTAAAATATTAACTTAAGTATTTACACTTGGTAACTTACTTACCATAACTTACTGGGCATAACTGTAACTTACTTACCATAACTTACTGGGCATAACTGTAACTTACTGTAACTTACTGATCGTAACTGTAACTTACTTACCATAACTTACTGGGTATAACTTACCATAACTTACTGGGCATAACTGTAACTTACTTACCATAACTCACTGGGCATAACTGTAACTTACTTACCGTAACTTACTGGGTATAACTTACCATAACTCACTGGGCATAACTGTAACTTACCATAACTTACTGGGCATAACTGTAACTTACTTACTGTAACTTACTGGGCATAACTTGCTTACTGTAACCTACTGGGCGTAACTTACTTAGTGGGCTTAACTTGCTTACCTTGTAACTTAAGTATGTTGATCTGGCATAAACAACATTAACTTCAGAAAGGTATATAATGGAATGTATTGCAAAAATAAAATTGCTGCTTGGACATAGCCTAAGCCAGCCCTCCAGACCTCACTCTTTCCTTTCTCCTTTTTTTCCGGGTTCCAGGTTTGGGACCCTCTCGCTGGACGAGATTCCCGGGCTTGCGTTCAGTTCACAACAGAGGTGCATTCATGGGATCATGGCTCTCACTTCAAGCCTCAAACTCCTGGGCTCAAGCAGTCCTCCCACCTCAGCCTCCTGAGTAGCTCGGACTGCAGGCCCCTCTATTATTTTTTTTAAGAAATGTAAACTTTCAGATTAAATGAAGACTTGGCTTTGCTGTCTACCCCAGGTCTATTTCTCCCCTGTGTTCTTCCCTAGAGTCCACCACTGCTGTGTGGAGGCCCCGGTGTTCCCTCGGTCTATTGTAAACTTCCACACCTGGAAGACCCCCAAATAATTACAGAGTAGGTTTGCATGTTTATTTACATAAATGGCATCACTGGGGGCAGGCAGCAGTGAGAGCTTTGCCCTGCTCTCTGCCACTGAGCTCATGCACCTCGTTCCAGCTCCGTCTTTTGGGCCGCTCTGCAGTGCTTCATGCAGGGAACCAGCCACTGCTTAGTTATGCGCTCTGTTCATGGACATGTCAGTTGCTTTACCTTTTTGCAATTTAACTCACTCTTGTGCAAACTTTGGTGCGCCCTTGTGAGCATGTTTCTGGGGCTCCAGCCCTAGATTGTGATCCTGGGACCCCCACACTCTTCATCTCTCCCTCTGTCACCCAATGGATGGGTCATGGTCTCTCTGTCACCCCCAGGTGGTCAAGGTGGTGGGCAGCAACATCTCCCACAAGCTGCGCCTGTCCCGGGTGAAGCCCATGGATGAAGTCACCTATGAGTGCCACGTCGTCGACTTCAGCAACGGCAAGGCCCGGCCTGGCACCACAAGGTCAAGGCCTACCTGGGAGTGCAGCCAGGGGAGAACTCCGTCCTGCACCTGCCCGAATCCCCTCCTGCCATGCCCGCCCCACCATCCCCCAAGCTGGGCAAGGAGCTGAGGAAGTGCTCAGTGGACCAGGAGGCCTGCAGCCTCTAGACTGATGGCCCTGTCCCTGCCCACCTGCCCCACACTGTACAGAGTGCATGAAGAGCCGCCGGACCACCGGGGATGGACTGCCTGCGTCCATCCGTGCCCCATCCCCAAGGCCACCTGTGGCCACCACATTGGCCCTCTTTCCATCACCCCTTGCTCAGCATGTAAGCCTCACCTACCCCTGCTCTTTCAGACTCCTGTGGTGACCTGACTCAGACAAGGTGGCCCTGGGTACCAAGGGGCCAGCCGACCTGAACACTGGTGTGGGGACCATGCTGGGGCCTAGGCCACCCCCTTCCTGTCACCAGCTTCTGTGGAGTCCAGTGTTTTGCTTTGCTTGCTTGTCCTGAGCTGGGGCCCCAGCCTCATCTCCCTCCTCCTACCATCCCTTGATTGGACCTGGGGGTGTGGACAGTGACCCCTTCCTGAAGTTGGACTTGATGCTTCTGAGCAGAACTAGGGCCTGTCCCCTGGTGAAGACCCAGGTGACAGAGTTCCCAGGAGGGACTTTTTGGGACGCTGGCTCTGCAGGGTCACTCACGGAGCCCTGGGAGGACAGCGAGATGCCCAACCCCCTCCTGGTGGGTCCTTCCTGTTCAGCTCCCTGTGTGACCCTCCAGGGATAGAGGGGATCCAGGACTCACTGTCTTGTCACATGGCGAGTCAGAAGGGGGGGCCTTCCCCTCAGACTCATGGCCCCAGGCAGAGTTTTGCACCAGCAGGACCCCTTTGAGGGTCTTCAAGGCTCTCCCAGGAGGCCCTCTCTGCCAACTCCAAGTGCCCTAGCCACCTCTTGGGTCCTGTGCTAAGTCCACCCCAGGGCCCAGGGCAGTTGGGAGCCAAGGGCCTTTTGGTACCCAATTCCCTCACGATTCCCAATCAGGGGCACACCTGCCCCCTGGTTATTTGTAAATATTTCTATTGGACCCAGTTTTCCTCAGAATTGGTTCACGCCTCTGGCTGCTGCTCAGCAATGATGTGGGGGAGATGGGAGAGGCCGAGGGTTTGCCTAGGGGTGGGTTGCCCTGTATATGTGATCTGGTCCGTGACTACCAGCCAACCTGAATAAAGCGGTTTTAAAAAAACCTTTGGGCAGTGTCTTTCTGGGGCATTTGTGCCTGGTGGCAGTGCATGGGGTGGAGGCGGGAGAGCAGGTGGCTAGCTCACACCCACGCCTCACTCAGCATCTTCCTCCTGCTTTGTAGGAGGCCTGGCTTCAAAGTGCAGAGCACAGGACCGGTGGGGATAGAGGGAGAGGGTGGGAGACAATCAGCTTTTGTTCAGCTCCAATCCTGTTACCAGGCACTCAAATTATTCTTTGCTTCTGAGATAATCACACACAGAGAACAGTGCATAAAACATGTTTACACAGTTTTGTATATAACATAAAGTGAATATTTGTGTAGCTACTACCTACCAAACATAGCATCCCAAAAGAGGACCTCTCCAATCCCGTGTGTCATCTCCATCTATCCCTTCTCCTCCCTGATAGAGGCAGCCACTGTCCTGATGTTTAGGGTAATCCCATTCTTTTTTTTGAGATGGAGTCTCGCTCTGTAGCCCAAGCAAGTGCAGTGGTGTGATCTTGGCTCATTGCAACCTCTGCCTCCAGGGTTCAAATGATTCTCTGCCTCAGCCTCCTCAGTAGCATGCGCCACTACGCCTGGCTATTTTTTTTTTTTTTTGTATTTTTAGTAGAGCCTGGGTTTTGCCATGTTGGTCTGTCTGGTCTCAAACTCCTGACCTCAAATGATCCTCCCATCTTGGCCTCCCAAGGTGCTGGGATTACAGGCATAAGCCAGTCTGTCCAGGAGTTAATCCCATTTTTAATGTTCTTTTTGTAGTCTTACTACCTATGTGTATGTCATTTTATTTATGTATTTATGCATTTATTTATTTTTGAGACCAAATCTCACTCTGTCACCAGGCTGGAGTGCAGTGGCATGATTTCGGCTCACGGCAACCTCCACCTCCCAGGTTCCACGTGATTCTCCTGCCTTGGCCTCCCAAGTAGCTGGGAATACAAGTGGGTGCCACCATGCCAGGTTAATTTTTTTGTATTTTTAGTAGAGACAGGGTTTCACCACGTTGGCCAGGATTATCTCTATCTCTGGACCTTGTGATCTGCCCACCTTAGCCTCCCAAAGTGCTGGGATTACAGGCATGAGCCACTGTGCCTGTCACCTATTTATCTTTTATTTTAGGGTGTAAAGTTCTGGGGTGCATGTACAGGATATGTAGGGTTACACAGGTGAACCCATGCCATGGTGGCTTGCTGCGGCACTCCATCACCTAGGTATTAAGCTTGGCATGCATTAGCTATTTTTCCACTGTTCTCCCCTGCAGCCTCCCTGTGTATGTCATTGTAAACACTGTGAGTGAGTTTCCTCCATTGTCTGATCCACATGTCCATGGAATCATGCTGTATTTCTCGTATCTTACATTTGTAAGTGTCATCTGTGGTGCCGCATGTGTCTGTAATTTGTTCACTTTAATCGCTGTAAGAATTTCACTGTATGACTATCTCACCATCTGTCAACTTACTTATCCACTGTATTGCTGACAAGAACCTGGAGTGTGTTCCCGACTGGGTACTATGACTTACCAACACTGCTGTGAGCTCACTGGTCCCGATCTCCTGGTGCACCCGAGCCTGGGATTCTGCTAGTGGATTTATCAGTTTGAAGATTTAGGCCCTTTACTTTAGGATCTCATTTTCACTTATAAGGTATCAACAACCCCTTATTCCAGTTGCGGGACAGGCTGAGAGAGGTTAAGTAGCTTGCCCAAGGTCACACAGTGGTTGAACTCAGAGCTCCCTTAGCCTTAAAGTGTGTTTGTCTTGTATCTGCCAGGTCTGGACCATCTCCCCAGCCCCTGCCATCCAATACTACACCCTGGGCTCTTGACTCCCCTTATTTCAGTTGAGGGTCCTGCCCACCGTGGTCCTGCTGAGAATCTGCCTCAGGATGTGTCCACCTGGGGCTCTCAGGTCAAGCCCTCATAGCCAGAGTGGCCTTCTGGCCCCTCCTCTGCAACTGCAGAAACCACAGGCACCCCTCAGGGACTGGGAATTGTTGAAATGATGATTGACATTGGCCCTGGGCCCCATGCCCTGGCCTGGTGCTGATCGCCACAGCAGCCCTGAAGCAGCCTTGCATCCTCCGCCTTCAGATGAGGACAATGAGGTTCAGAGAAGCGTGGGCTAGAGGATGGATGGATGATGGATGGAGGATGGATGTGGACATGAATAAAAACTGGGCTGTGAAGCAGGCAGTTCTCTGCACCTGCAGCAGAATCCGGGTATGCCAGGGATGGATGGTCCATGACTGCGGTCCTTTCAGGCCACTGGCTAGCCTGTACTCAATGAATATGGCCCCTTCCAGAAATCTCCATGTACACGGCTGGCTTTGGAAGGCCCAGGTCCCTCTAGAAGCGGGTGGAAGGGTCTATATCATGTTAGAGAGATAATAGTACTCAGCAGACCCAAGCACCTCCTATGCACCAGGCACTAGTGAAGGCTTTCCACAGGAAGTTCTGATATTCCAGAGCATCTCATCCAACCCTCCCAAGGGCCTGTGTCCCATCCCTGGTCATCTTACTCCCATAGAGGGATTCCTTCAACCTCATTAGAGGGATTTTCTGGGAAGGCAGATAAGGGATGAGAAAGAATCCTGCTTCTTCCCATCTTTGCCCCATGGCTGCAGACAGGGCTCTTCACCTCTCTGAACCTTAGTTCCCTGTTCTGTACCATGGGGATGCTCCCAAGGAAGTACAAATCAAAACCACAGTGGGTTACTACTTCATACACATGAGGACAGCTGGTATGAAAAAGACAGATACTAACAAGTACTGGCGAGGATGTGGAGACACTGGAACCCTCATATGCTGCTGGTGGGAATGTAAAAGGATGCAGCTGCTTTGGAAAACAGTCCAGCTGCTCCTCCCAAGGTTAGTCATAGAGTTATCAAATGATTGAGCAAATCCACTCCTAGGTATCAGCCCAGGAGGACTGAAAACACCTGACCACATAAAAACTCGTGCCTGAATGTTTACAGCAGCATTATCCATAAGAGCCAAAAAGTGGAAACAACCCCAGTGTCCCTCAAATGATGATTGGCTAAATAAAATGTGGTATATCAAGCTGGGCATGGTGGCTCACGCCTGTAATCCAGCACTTTGGGAGGCTGAAACAGACAGATCACAAGGTCAGAAGATCGAGACCATCCTAGCCAACATGGTGAGACTCCATCTCTACTAACAATACAAACATTAGCTGGGTGTGGTGCCTGTAATCCCAGCTATTCGGGAGGCTGAGGTAGGAGAATCGCTTGAACCAGGGAATCGGAGGTTGCAGTGAGCTGAGATCACGCCACTGCACTCCAGCCTGGCACAGAGCAAGACTCTGACTCAAAAAAAAAAAAAAAAGTGGTATATCCATACAATGGAATGTTATCTGGCAATAAAAAGGAGTGACATTCTGACACCACACTGTGGATGAGCCTGGAAAACACTGTGGTAAGCCAAAGCAGCCAGACACAGAAGTCCACATACTGTGTGATTCCATCTATATGAAATGCCCAGAATAGGCCAATCCACAGAGACATTGGCCCTGGGCCGATGGTAATTGCCTGGGACTAGGGGAGAGGAGAGGGGGAGTGACTGCTAACGGGTATGAGTTTCTTCTGGAGGTGATGGAAATGTTCTAGAATTGTGTGATGGTTGCTCAACTGTGTGAATTTACAAAAAGCCATTGAACACACACTCTAAATGGTGAACTATGTGGTACACGAATGATATCCAAATAAAGCTGTGAAATGAAACAAGACACTCTTGACCACAGTGCCCAGGTGCCCACATCAGGCATGGGGAGGCGTTCAGGAAATTTTGGCTCCTATTAATATTGTTGTGATTTTTATGTGAAGCCAGAGCAAAGTTTTGCTTGCCTTTAAGGCATAGCTGGTGGGGGATGGAGATGGGAGCAGTAGAGAAACATGAGGCTGGGGGAGGGAATTTCTTTTTTTTTTTTTTTTTGAGATGAAGTCTCGCTCTGTTGCACAGGCTAGAGTGCAATGGCATGCTCTTGGCTCACTGCAACCTCCACCTCCCAGGTTCAAGTGATTCATCTGCCTCAGCCTCCTGAGTAGCTGGGACTACAGGTGCATGCCACCACATCCAGCTAATTTTTATATTTTTAGTAGAGACGGCATTTCACCACGTTGGCCAGGCCGGTCTCGAACTCCTGACCTTAAGTGATCTGCCTGTCTCGGCCTCTGAAAGTGCTGGCATGTCACATGGCAAGTGCAAGAGCGAGAGAGTGAGTGGGGAGGCACCACACATTTTTATTTTATTTATTTATTTATTTATTTGTTTGTTTGTTTGTTTGTTTGTTTTTCTTAAGATGAAGTTTCACTCTTGTAACCCAGGCTGGAGTGCAATGGCGCAATCTCAGCTCACCGCAACCTCCGCCTCCTGGGTTCAGGCAATTCTCCTGCCTCAGCCTCCTGAGTAGCTGGGATTACAGACACGCGCCACCATGCCCAGCTAATTGTTTGTATTTTTAGTAGAGATGGGGTTTCACCATGTTGACCAGGATGGTCTCGATCTCTTGACCTCGTGATCCACCTGCCTCAGCCTCCCAAAGTGCTGGATTACAGGCTTGAGCCACCACACCTGGCCCCACATTTTTAAACACTCAGATCTCAGCTGGGCACAGTGACTCATGCCTGTAATCCCAGCACTTTGGGAGGCTGAGGCAGTGGATCACGTGAGGTTGGGAGTTCAAGACCAGCCTGAGCAATATGGAGAAACTCTGTCTCTACTAAAAATACAAAATTACTTGGACATGGTGGCTCATGCCTGTAATCCCAGCTACTCAGGAGGCTGAGGCAGGAGAATTGCTTGAATCTGGGAGGCACAGGTTTCGGTGAGCCAAGATCACGCCATTGTACTCCAGCCTGGGCAACAAGAGTGAAACTCCATTTCAAAACAAAACGAAAAACAAAGCCACCCAGATCTCATGGGAATTCACTCACTATTGTAAGGACAGCACCAAGCCATTCATAAGGGATCTGCTCCCATGACCCAAACACCTCCCACCAGGCCCCATCTCCCACATTGGGGATTATATTTCAACAAGAGATTTGGAGGGGCCAAACATCCAAACTATATCACCCATTGTGTAGACGAATGATGATCCATTTAGCCAGTCCCCATATAATGAACATCTAGGTTGTTTCCAATTTTTCCCTATTATAGACAATGTTGCAGTGAATTTCCTATGTGACACATCTGTTCATACATATGCAATATGTTTACAGGATAAATATCTAGAAGTTACACTGCTGAGTCAAAGAGTGGTGCATTTAATTTTTAATTTTTGTGGGGGACAGGGTCTTCCTCTGTCACTCAGGCTGAAGTGCAGTGGTGTAATCACAGCTGAATGCAACCTCAGCCTCCTGGGATCAAGTAGTTCTCCCACCTCAGCCTCCTGAGTAGCTGAGACCATAGGTATGTGTCACCAAACTCAGCTAATTTTTTGATTTTTTATAGAGAAGGGGTCTTACTATGTTGCCCAGGCTGGTCTTTGGCAATTTGGCAATATTGACCAAGAGTAATTCGACAACATTACTCTTGTTACAAGAATAACTTGTTATGAGCTTGAACCACTGCACCTGGATGATGTGTATGTTTTTAATCTTGGTCAATATTGCCAAATTACTCTTTACAGAAGCGGGGCCATTTTACACTCCCACAAGATGTGTATGAGAATGTGCACTTAATCCCTGACTCTCCCAGTCTCTTCAACCGCAGAATCAAACGTGTTGATGTAGTTCTCTATTGATTAAAATGGAATCTTTTCGTTGTTGTTATTGTTGGAGTTTCACTATTGTTGCCCAGGGCAGATGCAATGGTGCGATCTCAGCTCAACGTAACCTCCACCTACCAGGTTCAAGCAATTCTCCTGGCTCTGCCTCCCAAATAGTTGGGATTATAGGCATGTGCCACCATGCCTGGCTAATTTTATATTTTTAGTAGAGACGGGGTTTCTCCACATTGCTCAGACTGGTCTCAAACTACTGACCTTAAGTGATCTGCCCAACTTGGCCTACCAGTGTGTTGGGATTTCAGGCGTGAGCCACCGAGCCCAGCCTTAAATGGAATCTTACAGTAGTTTTGATTTACATTTCTCCTATGAGTGAGATTGGGCATATTTTTGCTTAAGAACCAAACCATGTGTGCTCCATTATCTATGAACTGATACTTCATAATCTTTGCCTATTTTTTTAATTGGCTTGTTGATTCTTATCTTAATTTGTAGGAGTTCCTTGTGAGATGAATTGCAAACTTTTTTTTTTTTTTTGCCATTTGGCTTTGTTTATGGTGTCTTTTTATTTTTGTCAAGTAAGTTTTTAAATTTTTATTTATTTTTATTTTTTAGCACCCCAACATCTGAAAGTCAAGTACATTTTTTAAATCGCTAAGTAGTTTGTACATATTAATCTTCCATTTTCTCATTTCTGTGTTACCTTTCATTTATACAAATGTAAATCTGATCATTCAGGAATTGAAATTTCTTTAAGGTCTGAGGGGGAACCCAGTTTTATTGTTTTCTAGATTTTAAACTTTTTCTGCTTCATCTTGGCACAATTTATTTTTTTCCCCACTGATTTCAAATGCCACCATTATTATATTCCAAACTTCCACATATATATGGACTATTCAACTTTCTTTCCTACTCCTTTGATCTCATTCATAGGCCTGTTTAAATTATTATAGTTTTATAATTTATTTTAATACATTTTAACACTGTTTTTGACTTCACTTTCTGTTTAATTTCCATTTCCACAACTTGCCTAGATTCATCTTTGCTTTTCCATGTGAACTAAAATAATCTTATCTAGTTTTTTTAAAAAACTGAATTGTCATTTTAGTTGGGATCATGTTACATTCATAAATGAACACAGGGAAAACTTGTGTATTTATGACAATGTCTGGTTTTTTTTTTTTGAGTTGGAGCCTCACCTGGTCACCCAGGCTGGAGTGCAGTGGTGTGATCTCAGCTCACTGCAACCTCCATCTTCCAGGTTCAAGCCATTCTCCTGCCTCAGCCTCCTGAGTAGCTGGGATTACAGACACCTGCCACCACACCAGGTACTTTTTTTGTATTTCCTTTCTTTCTTTCTTTTTCTTTTTTTTTTTTGAGACGGAGTCTTGCTCTTGTCCCCCAGGCTGGAGTGCAATGGCACAATCTCGGCTCACTGCACCTTTCATCTCCCGGGTTCAAGCGTTTCTCCTGTCTCAGTCTCCCAAGTAGCTGGGATTACAGGCAGCTGCCACCGTGCTGGGCTAATTTTTTTGTATTTTTAGTAGAGACGGGGTTTCACCATGTTGGCCAGGCTGTTCTCAAATTTCTGACCTCAGGTGATCTGCCTGCCTCAGCCTACCAAAGTGTGGGGATTACAAGCATGAGTCACTGCACCTGGCAATTTTTTTTTGCATTTTTAGTAGAGACGGCATTTCACCATGTTGACCAGGCTGGTCTCAAAGTCCTGAGCTCAAGTGATCTGCTCGCCTCAGCCTCCCAAAGTGCTGGGATTATAGGTGTGATCCACCATGCTCCTATGACATTGTCTCTCTATGTTGTCTCAACATTCTACTCCTTGGGACTCCCCCTTATTCTAAGACTTCCTTTGTGGGCTTCTCCAAAGAGTATTTTTAAAATAAGATAAATTTTTCATGACTAGAGGGCAGTAGATACGGATAGATATGTGATGGATGTACGGATTGATAATAGTATGTATGAAATACAGAAAATGTTAATTTTAGAATCAAAATGGTGTGTATAAGAATGTTCTCTCTACCAAATTATTTCTACCTTTACTTATGTTTAAAATTTTGTATGAGATGATGCAGAGGAGGGAGCACCTAGAAGTTTTCTTCCCATCACCCTTTGTGATGAGCTCCTTCCTCAACTAAGATGCACTCAAAGGTTAAGGCAACATTACTTATGGGTTGAGGGTTCAGGGGCTGGCTGGCCTGGCAAATTTTTTTATTTCTATGGCTAAACTCCCTAACTGATAGGAGCAATCAGTTCTGATTTATAGGCCAGACTGTGGCAACTCCGATTGGACAGAGGACCTGCTTTACAACCATTCTTTGTTTTATTCTGGAGATAGGGAGATAGGGTCTCGCTGTGTTGCCCAGGCTGGAGTGCAATGGCACAATCTCAACTCACTGCAACCTCCACCTTCCAGGTTCAAGTGATTCTCCTGCCCCAGCCTCCTGAGTAGCAGGGATTACAGGCCCATGGCACCAAGCCTGGCTAACTTTTGTATTTTTAGTAGAGATGGGGTTTCACCACGTTGACGAGTATGGTCTAGATCTCTTGACCTCATGATCCACCTGCCTCGGCCTCCCAAAGTGCTGGGATTACAGGCGTGATCCACCGCACCCAGCTTTTTTTTTTTGAGATGGAGTTTCGCTCTTGTTACCCAGGCTGGAGTGCAATGGCGCAATGTCAGCTTTCCAGAACCTCAGCCTCCAGGGTTCAAGCAATTCTCTTGCCTCAGCATCCTGAGTAGCTGGGACTACAGGTGCATGCCACCATGCCCAGCTAATTTTTGTGTCTTTTTTTTTTTTTTTTTTTGAGATGGAGTTTCGCTCTTGTTACCTTTGAGATGGAGTTTCGCTCTCGTTACCCAGACTGGAGTGTAATGGCACAATCTCTGCTCACCGCAAACTCCACCTCCTGGGTTCAAGCAATTCTTTTGCCTCAGCCTCCCCAGTAGCTGGGACTGCAGGCCTGCGCCACTATGCCCAGCTAATTTTTGTATATATATATATATTTTTGAGACGGAGTTTCACTCTTGTTACCCAGGCAGGAATGCAATGGCTCGACCTCGGCTCACTGCAACCTCCACCTCCTGGGTTCAAGCAATTCTCTTGCCTCAGCCTCCCGAGTAGCTGGGACTACAGGCACGTGCCACCATGCCCAGCTCATTTTTGTATATATATATATATTTTTTGAGATGGAGTTTCACTCTTGTTACCTAGGCTGGAGGGCAATGGCGCGATCCTGGCTCACTGTAACCTCCGCCTCCTGGGTTCAAGCAATTTTTCTGCCTCAGCCTCCTGAGTAGCTGGGACTACAGGCATGCACCAGCATGTCCAGCTAATTTTTGTATTTTTTTTTTTTGAGATGGAGTTTTGTTCTTCTTACCCAGGCTGGATTGGAATGGCTCGATTTTGGCTCAGTGCAGCCTCTGCCTCCTGGGTTCAAGCAATTCTCTTGCCTCAGCCTCTCGAGTAGCTGGGACTACAGGCACGCACCACCATGCCCAGCTAATTTTTGTACTTTTTTTTTTGAGACACAGTTTTGTTCTTGTTACCCAGGCTGGAGTGCAATGGCATGATCTTGGCTCACTGCAACCTCCGCCTCCTGGGTTCAGGCAATTCTGCCTCAGCCTCCTGAGTAGCTGGGATTACAGACATGTGCCACAATGCCCAGCTAATTTTTTGTATTTTTAGTCAAGACGGGTTTTCTTTAAATAAACTTTTTACATTAATCTCTCCCTCTACATCCTTTTAAAGGCCAATAATTCTTCAGCTTGCCCTTCTGAGGCTATTTTCTAGTTCTTGTAGGCATGCTTTTTTATTCTTTTTTTTTTCTTTGAATCCTCAGATTGTGTATTTTCTTTCTTTCTTTTTTTTTTTTTTTTTAAGACAGGGCTTCATAATGTTGGTCAGGCTGGTCTTGAACTCCTGACCTCAGGTGATCCACCCGCCTTGGCCTCCAAAGTGCTTCGATTACAGGCGTGAGCCACCATGCCCAGCCCTGTGTATTTTTATATAACCTGTCTTTGAGCTCACCTATCCTTTCTTCTGCTTGACCAATTCTGCTGTTGAGAGACTCTAATGCATTTTTCAGTCAACTGAAATTTTTGGCTCTAGAATTTATGCTCGATTTTTTTTTTCTTTTTGCAAAGTGAAAGCAAGTTTATTAGAAAAGTAAATAACTGAAAGAATGGCTACTCCATAGGCAGAGCAGCTTTTCTGCTTGATTTTTATTATTTCAATCTCTTTGTGAAATTTCTTTGATAGAATTCTGAATTCCTTATCTTGTTATCTCGATGTTTGAGCTTCTTCAAGACCACTATTTTGAATTCCCTGTCTGGAAAGGTCACATATCTCTGTCACTCCCAGATTGGTCACTGGTGCCTTATTTAGTCTGTCTGGTGAAGTAATGTTTTTCTTGATGTTCTTGATGCCTGTGGTTTGTCATCAATGTCTGGACATTGAAGAGTCAGTTATTTATTCCAGTCTTTGCAGTCTGAGTTTATTTGTACCCATCCTCCTTGAGAAGGCTTTCCATATATTCAAAGGGGATTAAGTGTTGTGACTTAATCCTATGTGTCCAACCTACCCTCTGCGGGAGGACTGAGCTCGTTCGGAAAAAACCGGACCACAGGCTAGAAGAAAATCCTTAAGTTCAGGCTTTATTGAGAGAAAAGAGCCTCCGGGCGCGCCAGCCAGGACGAAAAGGAAAATGGCCGCGCCGCTCAGAGGGGCAGGGTTCTTTTATAGGGGGCTGAAGGGCTGAGGGAGTGGGGAAGGGGAGAGCCGAGGTGGTGGGCAACTGTTGGTCAGTTTGAACTGCTGGGCGCCGGGAAGCTGGGGAGAGCTGATGAGGCAGAAACCAGGCGGGAGGGCTAGGGCGGTATGTAGAGTGAGAGATAAGGGAGCCCCTTTGTGGGGGAGGAAAGAGAGCTTTCACGGTAGGGGCAGAGTTTTCCAAACATTCCCGACTCCTTAAAGAAAAGAAAAAGAGGGGGGGTCAGGGGCATCGGTTGTCTCTCTGGCAACTTCCTGCTGACAAGGGTCGACTGGGGGTTCTGAAGAGGTTTCTTTTCCTAAGGAGCCTGGATGTTCGGGGAGAGATCCACTTCTAGCACTCATTCAGGGTAGGGTTGGAGCAGCATCTGATGGATGATGACCCGAGTCAGTTCTTGAAAGCGCCGCTGTAGGAACTGTAGAAAGCAAGGAGCAATAAGTAAGATTAGGCAAACGGCTATTAGGGGCCCAAGCAATGGGGACAAGAGGGTATACATAGAGGAAGGACCACCACACTGTGGCTTCAGCTGAGAACTTCTGATTTTGCAGGTTAGTTTTGAGTTTCTGTAGGCTCTCAATTCGGGTTTCTACTAGGCCAGATTCATTGATGTAGTAACAGCACTCTTCTTGTAGGAAGATACAGGTCCCTCCTCGTTCAGCAGTGAGCAGGTCTAGGGCTCTTCGGTTCTGCAAGGCAACTTGGGCAACTGAGGTGATCTGTCATTGGAGTGATGCTAAAGACTCAGTAGAGTCATCAGTAGCCACTTGGAATTGTGAGGTCAGTCGGGCTATGGCCAGGTGAGAGTGGACTAGTGCCCTTCCTCTTAATCCTGCTGCAAGTGCTGAACCAGCAAGGGAGACTCCAATGGCAATGGGTAGGAAGGCAGCTCGTTGGGTGTGGCGATGGGGAGTTTACAGCATCTGGAATTCGGCTGGGGAATATATAGTGAGTCGAGGGACTAGGGTTACTGGGAGGCATAAAAGAGATGAGGAAAGGCCAATGTAGAGAGTTTTTGTTAAGGTCCTGTTACACTAAAAAAAATTCCTCATGGGGCTCTTATATTAGTGGTTACCAATATAGTTCTGTTACAGCTAGGGAAGTTTTGGCCTAGGGAATAGCACACAGGTAGCTGTTTAAAATCAGGTGGAGTGTAGAGATTGACTTCTTTGATGGGGGAGAAGGAAGAAGTTGAGGCTGAAAGGTTGAGAGGGATGGGGTAGGGGACTGCAACGAAGGGAGTCTGTCCTAAGGAGGCACACATGAGGCATGAGGTTAGGTCAGTTAATCCTGAGAGGTTAGCTAACTTGATTCCTTCTTGGAGAAAGGTTAACCAGGAAAATGGAGGTGAATGTGGTTGCAATTGGTCATTCAGAGATTTTTCTTGTAGGCTAATATCAGAGTGGACTTGGTGGACTGTACGTACGTATGCCTGCCAGATGTACAGGTGGGAAGAGGGATATTTGGTGTCTATGTGGTCATACATGGCAGCCTTCTGGGGGCTTTTCCACTGGTTGTCCCAGGGGTCAGGTATGAGAAGGGAGTACCGTGTAGAACTAATAATGGTGTTTCCTTCTTCATCTACATCTGGGATGATTTTGAGCTGAGATTGAGCAGGTACTGTGGACTCGATAGCTATATGTAGTCGACAGCCCATCCAAGTACATCCCATGCAGGAGCGCCAAGGAGTATCATTGCATGCTCCTGATGGTTGGTCATGGTTGAAGCACATGAGAGGTTTAGTATGGATGTTGCGGAATTTGGTGAAGTTCAGATATATGGCACTGTTGCATCCGGCTGCAGGGCAGTCGGAAGTTGTAAGAAGATGGTTGTGGCTGTATGGGGGGGTATTACAGATGAAGGTGGTTTTGGTATAGTTTTCAGTTAGGAAGAATCTCCATCTGTAGGGGGTGTGGCTGCTAGGCCCTGGTAAGTTTGACAGATAAAGGGCCAGTAGGAACAGCCTTCCAGCATAGGGAGGGTCCATGAGGGGCTTTTTTTACCCGAGACAGGTGAGCCCAAGATGGGACTTCAGCAATTCTTATAGCTGATGGAGTGGTAAGGAGGACTGTGTATGGTCCTTCCCACTTGGGGGTGAGGGACTTTGGGGAGAGGGACCTGATAAGAACTGAGTCCCTGGGGGAGACTTTCTGCGTACTTTCGGGTGGCTGGGTAGGTTGGGGAAGAGAAGCGTTGGCATGCTCCTGGAGGAGGCTTCGAAGGAGAGTGAAGTAAGGGAGGTAACTATCTAGTGGTGTGGTTTCTGGCGGTGGGGGAGTTGAAAGTAGGAAGGGGCAGCCGTACAGCAGCTCAAACGGGCTAAGCTGTGATGGGCCCCAGGGGCTTGCTCTCAACCTGGTGAGGGCGATAGGAAGCAAGGTTACCCAGGAAATTAGGAGGCCTTGACCTTTCAGTTTCTCTATGATGGGTCTGATACCTATACGGTGAGCTTTAGAGATGGGAAATTGAGGGCGGGAGAGAAAATGAGGCGAGGAGTCTTTAAGGCGGATCTGAACTGGCTGGTGGTGGGTAGCTACAGATGGGTTGTTAATGTCCCGGACCTGAGGGTGGACTCCGGGGAGGGTGGAGCTCAAGCATGAGCTTGGTCAGATGCTCCTTTATTAGGCCATTGGCCCATTCCACCTTACCAGAGGACTGAGGATGGTAGGCAGCGTGTAGCTTCCACTGAATTCCTAGAGAGGTAGAAACAGCATTAGTGACTTTGGAGATAAAGGCTGGGCCATTGTCTGACTGTATGGTGGCCGGGAGTCCAAAGCGTGGGATGATGTCTTGAATGAGATGAGTGGCCACTGTCCCGGCAGACTCAGAGGCTGTGGGGTAAGCTTCAATCCAGCTGGAGGAGGTGAGAGGGCTTGAGGTTTCAGTGGAGCAGGTTGGTGGCGAGTGCCTGGCCGAATAGGTGCGGGCTATCTCGGAAGCCCTGTGGAAGGACTGCCCAAGCCAGTTGTTGGGACATGTTAGTAAGGGGATCATCCCAAGTGAAGGCAAAGATAAAGTAGGAGTTGAGGTGTAGAGGTATAGTAAAGAAGGCATCCTTTAGGTCTAAGACTGAGAAACAGGTGGTCCCTGCGGGAATGTTAGAGAGAATGGTGTATGGGCTGGGGACAACTGGATGTATGGGAATTACGGCTTCATTGATTAAGCGCAAGTCCTGGACCAGTCTATATTGTCCTGAGGGCTTTCATACTGGGATGATGGGGGTATTACATGGGGAGTTAATGGAAATTAGGAGGCCTTGACCTTTCAGTTTCTCTATGATGGGTCTGATACCTATACGGTGAGCTTTAGAGATGGGAAATTGAGGGCGGGAGAGAAAATGAGGCGAGGAGTCTTTAAGGCAGATCTGAACTGGCTGGCGGTGGGTAGCTACAGATGGGTTGTTAATGTCCCGGACCTGAGGGTGGACTCCGGGGAGGAGTTTGGATAAGGCTTTTTGGGGTTCAGTATCTGAGGTGAGGGCTAGGAGAAAGAGGCTGTGTGGGTTGGCGGTGGGGAAGGTTATGATGGCCTTCAGCTTTGAAAGGATGTCTCGCCCTAGGAGGGGTACTGGGCAGGTGGGGATTACTAAGAAAGAGTGGGTAAATGGAGTGGAGTTATATGAGCACATGAGTGGTGGAGTTTGGTAGGGGATGCTCGGGGTCCCATCGATTCCCATGACCGAGACCTGGGAAGGAGTGAGACGGCCAGAATAGGAAGGAAGTGCGGAGTAGGTAGCCCTGTGTCCAGCAAGAAGGAGACACTTTTACCCACTACCTGAAGAGTGACCCTTGGCTCAGCGAGGGTAACCAGAGTCGGAAAGCCAGGGCCCCGCTAGTCGTCTAGCAGCCCTAATAGACTGGGGAATGGAGCTCCCTCGGAGGTCGGTTCCTGGCAAGCAGGCTCCTCCCTACCGAGGGTGACCGCCGGCTGCGTAACGCCAGTGTGTCTGTTTTGAGGAACCGGCACCCTGGGGAAGCTGGGGCAGTCTGACTTCCAGTGTCCCGGGAGCTGACAGATAGGGCAAGGCTTTGTTGGTGGCCGTGGTTGTGGACAGGCTTGGGACCAGTGTCCTTCCTTTCCACATTTGAAACATGCCCCCGGAGGGGCATGGGTTTCGGCCTTGGGCTTCTGGTTCCCTGACGGCCTTAGGGCCGCCTCTAGGGCTTGGGTCTGGAGGGCAGCCTTCTGCTTCATGTGAGTTTGGCGGGCAGCCTCAGCTGCATCTTCCCTGGCATTGAATACTTTAAAGGCCATTTTTACCAGGTCTTGGATGGGAGTCTCTGGCCCCTCTTCTGCTTTCTTTAGTTTCTTTCTTATGTCGGGTGCTGATTGGGAGATAAAGTGGGAGGCTAATACAATGGCCCCATTTTGGGAGGTTGGATCTAGCCGAGTGTACCGGACTAGGGCTTCTTATGCTTGAGTGAGGTATTGGAATTCTTTAATATAGGTGGACGGGTCAGCTGAGAAGGATCCTAAACATTTCTCAATTTGGGACAGGTCTTGGAGTGAGAAAGGAACATGGACCCTGACTAAACCTTCAGCGCCTGCTACTTTTTGGAGTGGGGCCAGGATAGTTGGTTGGTGAGAGCAGGTGTGGGCCGCCACTGGAGAGGCAAGAGGAAGTGCAGCCTCCGAGGGAGGGGGCCCAGAGGGAGTAGAGGAAGAGCGAGCCATGGCTTCTGAGGTAGGGGATGCAGAGGGAGTCGGGGAAGAGCGTGCTGTTGATGGCGATGGTTGCTGAGATTGGCAGGAGAGGACAGATGTTCAGGCAGATCCTCCGGTGAGGAGTAGGGAGGGGGAGAGGTAGTGGAGGAAGATTTACGAGGGGTACGAGCTAAGAGGATTTGGTAGGTGGAGCAGGAAGAACATAGGTCGGGGTGGGTACGGAGGTCCCAAAAAGCCTGAACGTAAGGAATTTCATTGTCCTTGCCCGTGCGGTGACAAAAATTATCGAGATCTCAGAGGGTATTGAAATCGAAAGTGCCAGTCGGGGGCCAATGTGACTGGTTACTGAGTTTGTATTGGGGCCAAGCCACCTGGGCCAGGAAGACAAGCTTTTTCTTTCTGAGGGTTTGGGAGTATCCCAATTTGGTAAAATTTCGCAGCAAGCACCCAAGGGGGGGTGCTGGAAGGTATTTTGGACTCTGAATTTCCCATGGCAGGTGCAGCTACAGACTCTTCAGCACGGATGGGCAGATGCAAAGAAAAGGCATCCCCTTTCATTGCAAATTCCCCGGAGTACACGGTTAGGGAAGTGGTCAGAGGGGCATCCCCCATCTGGCAGCTATCCCTCGGAAGGCTCCTGGAGCTGGAACGGAGGACTTCCTCGGCTCGGCCGAGACTAGGCGAGGAGTCCGTGCGGAATGCCGGAGGGAGGCAACTGCACCGTGCCATAGGAAGAGGAGAGGGGGGCGGGGGGAAGGCAAAGCAAGAAAAACTTGGCTTACCTTAATCGGAGAGTGGAGGTGGGAGGGCCAGTGTTGGGTAGGTCGGGGGAGGGGGCCATGGCTGGGCCAACGGCCTCAGCTCCCGGGTTTTCGGCACCGCTTGTCTGACCTACCCTCTGCGGGAGGACTGAGCTTGTTCGGAAAAAAACGGACCTCAGGCTTGAAGAAAATCCTTAAGTTCAGGCTTTATTGAGAGAAAAGAGCCTCCGGGCGGGCCAGCCAGGACGAAAAGGAAAATGGCCGTGCCACTCAGAGGGGCAGGGTTCTTTTATAGGGGGCTGAAGGGCTGAGGGAGTGGGGAAGGCAAGAGCCGAGGTGGTGGGCAACTGTTGGTCAGTTTGAACTGCTGGGCGGGAAGCCGGGCAGCGGGAAGCCGGGCGGCGGGAAGCTGGGGAGAGCTGATGAGGCAGAAACCGGGCGGGAGGTGGCTGCGGCTGGGCGGGAGGGCTAGGGCGGTATGTAGAGTGAGAGATAAGGGAGCCCCTTTGTGGGGGAGGAAAGAGAGCTTTCACGGTAGGGGCAGAGTTTTCCAAACACTATGGTCTCTGCAGCTGATGTGTACTGGGGGGTGCCCTAAGCCTATGACACCTGCAACTGGTGCTAACTTCTGGATACACTCACTCCTTGGTGGCTTTGGGTAAGATAAGGAAGAATTCCCTGGTTACCCAGGTAACATCTCTCACTTTCTTTCCTCTCTTTCCCCTAGTCAGGAATCTCTCTCCCCACTGGGCTGCCTGGAGTTGGGGAAGAGGTAACATGAGCACTCCCATGGCCACCACAGATGGCAATGCACTGGGTCATACCTGAAGCTTTGCAGACCAGTATAGTACTGGGTCCTGCCTAAGGCCTGTGGGCACTACTCCTTAGCTACCACTCATATAAAGTGCCCAAGGGCACTTTAGCCAGCAGATGGTGAATTCTGCCAGGACTAGATCTGATCTGCCAGAGTAGTGGATTCCCTTTTGGTCCATGGTGGGTCTGGAAGTATAGTGTAGGGGCAAAGGCCTGGAATCAGCAGCTTCAGGATTCTGTCTGGTGCTTCATTTTCATGTGGCTGAGCTGCTACTTAGGTTGCAAGACTATGTCCAGAAGAGCGTCTCTCCCTGAGCTGCCCTGCCTGGAGTTGGGGGAGGAATGATGCAGGCACTCCCTTGGCCACCACAGCTGGTGTCACATGGGGTGACACACACTCCAAGTCCCCTGCCTCCATGACCAGTGCAGCTCCAGGGTTTGCCCAAGGACTATAGTCCTTGTGACCTGACTGTCACTCAAATTTATTCAGAGCCCCAGGCGACTTTGGTCAGCTGCTGGGAGAACCAGCTGATAGTCCTTGTGACCTGACTGTCACTCAAATTTATTCAGAGCCCCAGGCGACTTTGGTCAGCTGCTGGGAGAACCAGCTGGGACTCTGGTCCGTCCCACTCTGGCTGAGGATTCTCCTCTGGCCTAGAGCTAATCTAAATACTTCCTCTGTGGGCACCAGCAGAATTCTGATCAGTGTTATGCTGTGCTGTGACAGGGTAGCAGTGAGTTCCAATGCAAAATCCCACACTCCTCTCCCTCCCCCAGGTGCACAGATTCTTTCTCCAAGCTGTTGTGCCAGGAGTAGAGAAGGAGGGGATAGGCAATGCAGGATCATCTTTCCCACCCTCTTCAGTGCCTTGTCCCTTGATATGATATGAAAACCAGGTAATGTCAAGAAGCAGCTTCTCTGATCCTTCTGGAATCTCTGCCTGGTTCAGCCCGCCAGCCTCCACTCCTGCCTTCACCATGATGGAGGACCTGAAGAGCAAGTATGAGGATGAGATCAGTGACCCAGAAGGCCTACAAGGTATCCACCTCTGGCTCCTGGGTCTTTAGCAGCTGCTGAGGGAACTCCTCTTAGCAAGAATCTTATAAGACAGCCCTGGTGCTCAAAACAGCTCCTCAAGCTTCTCCCCAGTGGGCAGCAGCAGCTTCTGGGGTGGCCTGGGTGCAGGCTCTGGTAGGGCTAGCAGCAAGGGCATGGGAGGCATCACCACTGTCACAATCAACCAGAGCCTGATGAGCCCCTTAACCTGGAGATGGAGCCCAACATCCAGGCCACACATACCCAGGAGAAGAAGCAGATCAAGACCCTTATCAACAACTTTGCCTCCTTCATCAACAAGGTAAGGCTCTTGGAACAGCAGAACAAGATGCTGGAGACCAAGTAGAGTCTCCTGCAGTAGCAGAAGACAGCTTGGAGTAACATGTTAGAGAGCTACATCAACAATCTTGGGTGGCAGCTGGAGACTCTGGGCCAGGAGAAGCTGAAGCTGGAGGCAGAGCTTGGCAACATGCAGGGGCTGTTGGAGGACTTGAAGAGCAAGTATGAGGATGAGATCAGTAAGCATACTGAGATGGAGAATGAGTTTGTCCTCATAAGAAGGATGTGGATGAACCTTAAACGAACAAGGTAGAGCTGGAATCTCTCCTGGAAGGACTGACTGATGAGATCAACTTCCTCAGGCAGCTGTATGAAGGGGAGATCCTGGAGCTATAGTCCCAGATCTCAGACATGTCTGTGGTGCTCTCCATGGACAACAGCCACTCCCTAAACATGGACAGCATCATCGCTGAGGTCAAGGCACAATATGAGGAGATCACCAACTGCAGGTGGGCTGAGGCTGAGAGTATGTACCAGATCAAGTATGAGGAGCTACAAATGGTGGCCAGGAAGCATTAGGATGACCTGCGGCATACAAAGACTGAGATCTCTGAGATGAACCAGAACATCAGCCTGCTCAAGGCTGAGATTGAGGGCCTTAAAGGCCAGGGGGCTTCCCTGGAAGCTGCCATCGCACACACTGAGCAGCGCAGGGAGCTGGCCGTTAAGGATGCCAAAGACAAGCCGTCCGAGCTGGAGGCCGCCCTGCAGTGGGCCAAGCAGGACATGGCACAGCAGCTGTGTGAGTACCACGAGCTGATGAACATCAAGTTGGCCCTGGACATTGAGATCGCCACCTACAGGAAACTGCTGGAGGGCGAGGAGAGCCAGCTGGAGTCTGGGATGCAGAACATGAATATCCACACAAAGGCCACCAGTGACTATGCAGGTGGTCTGAGCTCTGCCTATGGGGGCCTCACAAGCCCTGGCCTCAGCTATGGCCTGGGCTCCAGCTCCTTCAACCACACCAGCTCCATCAGGGCCATGGTTGTGAAGAAGATTGAGACCCATGATGGGAGGCTGGTGTCTGAGTCCTCAGACTCCCGCCTAAGTGAACAGCTGCAGTAGCCCCTCCCAGCCTACTTCTCCTGAGGCTGCCCCAGAGCCTGGGAGGGAGGCCCCTGTGCAAGGGAGCACAGGTAACAGGAGACCCACCTGAGGCTCAGCCCTAGCCCTCAGCCCACACGCAGAGGTGTTTACTGCCTGGGGATCCCCCTGGCTCATGCCTCCGGCTGCAGAACAATTCAATGGCTTTTTTGGTTTTTGGCCAAAATAAAACCTCAGATAGCTCTAAAAATAAAGAAAGAAAGAAAACCAGGTACTTTCATTACTCACCTGATTTTCTGTTGCTTATGAAGATGCTTTTCTTTTTTGAAATTTTTTTAGAGACAGGGTTTCACCATGTTGGCCACGCTGGTCTCGAACTCCTGACCTCTGAATCCATCTGCCTCGGCCTCCCAAAGTGCTGGGATTATAGGCATGGAGCCACTGCACCCCGCCTCCTTCTTCTTCTTCTTTTTTTTAATAAGTGGCACCATTTTATCTCACTGCAACCTCCGCTTCCCAGCTTCAAGCAATTCTCCTGCCTCAGCCTCCCAAGTAGCTGGGATTACAGGCCCCTGCCATCACACTCAGCTAATATTTGTATTTTTAGTAGAGATGAGGTTTCTCCATGTCGGCCAGGCTGGTCTTGAACTCCTGACTTAAGTGATTTGCCTGCCTGGGCCCCTCAAAGTACTGGTGACCACGAGTCACCGTGCCCAGCCGAAAGGTGCTTTTTTTGCAGGGACAGTTGTTCAGTTTGGTGTGCCTGCATGGAGACAATTGCTGGAGGGTTCTGTCTGCCCATCTTGCTCCAGCCTTTCCATTTTCAACCAGTAAGAGTAGCCACTGTTTCAGGGAAAAAAATCATCTTGTGACCACCCTCTTTTTCCTTACTTTCCAGTCTATTGAAATACCAAGCGCCATTGTAAAGACATTGCCTTCGTGGTTGTGAAGAGATAAAGCAATTAAATTTAGCCTCATGTGCAAAAAGTCCTGGAGCGACAGCATGTTAATCGTGTATCCCTTAATTTGAGGGAGGTTATTGATTCTGGTCTAATAGCATCGAGATGAAAGCTGAGCCTTCACTGAGCACCGTGGCTCACACTTGTAATTCCAGCGCTTTGAGAGGCTGAGGCAGGTGGCCTGTTGACCCTGAGAGTTTGAGACCAGCCTAGGCAACATAGTGAGACCCCATCTCTCCTAAAAATAAACAGATAGCTGGGTGTGGTGGCGCATGTACCTGTAGTCCCAGCTACTAGGGAGGATGAGGTGGGAGGATTACTTGAGTCCGGGAGGTTGAGGCTATAGCGAGCTATGATCATGTCAGTGCTGCACTCCAGCCTGGTGACAGAAGGAGACCCTGTCTCAAAACACACACACACACACACACACACACACACACACACAAAACTTAACCTTAACAGAAAGAAATACAACAAGGTCACTTTTACACATGGAAGACAGCAAGAGAAATCGTGCCCTAGGGAGAGAGGTTGTGCGCAGGTTAAGGAGGAGAGAGTAACAAGTCAGATCTGGTCTGTGGGGCACCTTGGACACAGGGCAGGCGTTGACACTAGCAGGATAGAAAGACATGGAATAATGGCCTCTCCTTCCTCCTTATGCATAAGGAGGCCTACCTGCTCCTGGGAGTGGCAAGGCCAACAAAGTGAGTGGTAGGGAGTGGCGCTTGAGCCAAGGCCAGTGTGGCACAGAGGTTAATGAGGTTAAGTGCTCCAGGGTTGCGATCTAGCAGGCTAAGTTTGAAACCTGACTCCTCTGCTTATGGGCTATGTGATCTGAAGCAATTTACCTACCTCTTTGAACCTCAGCTTCTTCCAATAGAAAATGAAGATCATAATATCTTTCCTATGTAAAACCCACAGCAAGGTATTCCAAAACTATCATTATTAGGCCAAAGGAGTGCTTCAAAAGGAAAACAAAACAAAACTAACACTAAATCTAAGCATTTGTTATCCACAGTGTTTGCCATGCTAGCTACAATCTGGAAACAGCCCATCCAATTAATTCAGGAAGAGTCAAAACCATTTACTGTTGGGGACCCTCCCATGTGAGACTGCAAAGCAGGTGTTCACTATACGGGAGGTTGACCCCAGAAGCAGAGCCCCTGGGCAGAGGGAAGTAGAGATAGGGAAGTCGAGGACAGGAAAAAAAGGAGAATCTAGCTAAAAGATAACCAGATGGGCGAAACCAGATGGCCCCCCGCATTCATGAGGAACAAACTTTTTGCTACAAGAAACTTGCTTATGAGCACCAAAGATATGATTATCTTCCATAGCCACCTTTTGCTTAGCTGTCAATTTATTGTATAGAATTGATGATTTAGCTACTTATTTTTCTCCTTACCATGATGTCAATCAGATCCTGAAAACTATATATTCTTAGCCCTCAGATAATAAACTTGATGACAGAGCATTGTCTCTTCATCCCTCCTGACCCCTCTCTCTGTCTCCTTTACTATTTCCTGCGCGATCCCCATTCAGGTTGGAACCCTCTTGCTGGTCAAGAGTTCCCGGCAATTTACCTATTTGATAGAATATGTTACAGCTGTTCAATATTTTAACAATAAAAACTATGTAGCAATAGATGTGCTGGATGACTCCGAAAGAAGAAACAGGAGACATGGTCACTGTGCAGTGGAGTTAGAATCTTTAACAATGTGAGCTGTCACAGGATTAACAGTTAAAGTAAGTGGTACAGATTAGGAGTGATTCATAAACTTGGGTATGACCTGGTGGCCTGGATAGGTCAAGAAAGAGTTATGGAACAGGACAGATTGAGCTGAACCTGGAAACTGGACAGAATTTGTGCCAAGTATGAAAGCCTAATTTATGTAGAGGATACAGAAGGAAGCTCCATTATGTGGAGAGAGGATACTCAGAGAACAGGCAGGAGACTGGACTGGCTCAAGCAGAGGTTACATGCCAGGGCAAAGTCATACACTGAGGCCAAAGCCATGGAGAACCCTGAATGCCATGCTGAATAGTCTGAACTTTATACCATAAGCCTTTTGAATGAAAGAAAGCAACATCTGAAGATAAACTGGGAGCACTGGATACTGCCAAAAAGCAGTCATCCCTCACATGGAGATGGGGGTCTGATACAAGAAATATTTAGAATGTTGCACCATTTTCTTCTTTTGTTCTAATTCATGTGGTTTTTTTTTCCCCACCCCCTTTCCATCTGTTTCTCATGTTATTCTCTTTCTGAACTGCTATGGGCTACCAATTTCTGCCGGCCTAGAGCTCTCATCAGTTCCTCCCATTCCCTTAAGAGGTGCCTGGCATTGTCTCCAGGCCTTGCCTCTGGGCCAGGCAGTGTGGAAGGAAGCATTTGCTGGGAAGCAGTATGACCAGGACCCAGAAAGAAAAGACCTTTCTCCCTCATTGCTTCTATCAGTCACTGCCCCCACGGCTGGGATGGGGCGTGACTTAAAACTACTCAAAACTGAAAGGCAAGGAGGAGTGTGCCTCTGTTGCCAGTGTGCCTCAGTTCAGCTCACAGCACTGTCTACACCGCAAGAGCCAATACTTGAAAATGTCTGCTGCAAACCTTACCTTCGCTCAGGAGGTGGTGTTGCAGCGAGGGCTGCCCGGCATTCCTTACAGCCAGTACAGCTTTGACCACCTCTACAACACCGATGGCATCATCCACACTCCCCGGATCAGGAAGGCCCGGCCTCAGAAACCTGTTAGCTTCAAGTTCCTGGATTCCTCAAGTCTCTTAGCAGGAGACATCTCCCTGGCTGTGAAAACAGAAAGCTCTGCCAATCCCAAAAAGAAGCTGAAGAAATTAAAGCCAGCAGGTGCCATCTGGGAATCACCCCGCCCTCTCATCCAACGTCCCTGCATGCATCCAGATAGTCTAGGTCGGCAGCCTTCTCCAGATGTGAACCTGGAGGACAGAGAAGCCTGGCTTTCACCTCCTGAGAAGGAGTCCAGAGCATGGGAGGACACTGTGCTGGAAAAGCTGAACAAGCACACAGCCCGATGGATCCAGAACAAGCATCCTCAAAGGCCTGGGGAACCCCCCAGCAAGTGGCAGAGCTTCCTGTGCAAGCAGTATGACTGGAGTCACATCCGGGATGAGCTTACCTCCTCCAGCGACCTGGAGCTCCTGAAACAGCTGGAGGCAGAAGAGACAGCAGAGTTTGAGGATCAAGGTGTCATCCCACCCCCAGGAAAAGACGAAGCCAGAATTGCTGCTTCCTGCTTACTACAGGTATACTGGCCAGGGCCCCAAGCACACCCTTGATAATCCCTGACTCCCCTTCAGGGAGAGAAATAGCAGCTGACTACAGGATGGCACAAGAACCAAGATACCCATCGTGGTTCTCACAGGCATTGCATGCTCTCTACATAGGGGTGGGCCTGGGGAAAAGAATCCAGAGTGGCAACCAGTTCAGCAGGTGACAGGGACCCCCTCTGTCCCAGCAGTGCCCTGCTCCTATCACAGTTCCTGTGGCAACCAGGATCTCAGGGGGTGGAAGTAAACAGGGACAAGAAATCTTCAGCAGCTTTGGGGATGAGATCCTCAAGGAGCTGAGTAGACATGGATTGTGGGACATTTCTTTAAACCATAATGCTCATAGGCTAATAGGAAAGATAGCAGTGGCTAAGACTAGCCTCCCTCCATGACCAGAGGAAGAGACTTCCAGTGGGTGCTGGTCGGGGGAGTGGAGAGAAGGGAGGAAGGCACTGCAGGTTTTCATTGCCCCCCCACTCACCCTGCAGGCTGATGGCATTTGGGAAACACCTGCAATGTAAGGGGTTATCACATAGTATGCAGAACTGCATATCCTGGTTTTCCATACAACACTGTATCATAAGTGATTTTCCATCTTATGATAAAATATTGACAAATACTCTATTATTTTCCATTATGTAGATATACTATAATCTATTTGGCACTACAGTGAACATCTTTGTAGTTAACATTTTTCAGTATTTAGGATTATCCCTTTATAATTAATATTGATTAGATTAATAAATAGATTCAAATATTGTACATTTTTGGATACTCAATACACTGCTTTCCAAATTACACAAATTTACAATCCAACCAGATTAGATGAGAGTGCTGCACGTGGGAAAACACACATATACACACATAAACATACGCACTCAATTCTCATTATTCCTGGTAGTTATGTTCAATAAAGTCACTGCAAGCACTGAATTACAAATACTGAACTACAGCTCCTATGGAACATACAGGGTTAGGTTCCTGCAAGCCTCTGCTCACAACATTTTCATCAACCAGTCAATACATAACCTTGTTCTATGAGTGTTCTCTTTACTACATGTCATTTACTCATTTACTACATGTCATTCATTCATTAACATTAATATTACAGCCAATAGCACTGTAGCGCATGACTAAGTGAGGCTTGTCTAACACGTGCATCTTCTCTGAAGGCACATAACAGCCTTCTGGCACTTGGAAACCCTAGACAGCACTTGAGCACTATTCTTGGGAGCTATTTTAAACAGTGAAATTCTTCCCAAAAAGCATACAAATGTAAAGTGTTAGTTATGTGTGGTGGCACACCTGTAGTCCCAGCTACTCAGGAGACTGAGGAGGGAGGATCACTTCAGCCCAGGAGTTCAAGTCTGCAATGAATGATGATCGTATCACAACACTCCAGACTGGGTGACTGAGTGAGACACCATCTCCAAAAACAAGTTAAGGCTGGGAGCAGTGGCTCACACCTGCAATCCTAGCATTGTGGGTGGTTGAGGTGGGTGGATTACCTGAGGTCAAGAGTTCAAGACCAGCCTGGCCAACATGGTGAAACCTTGTCTCTACTAAAAATATAAAAATTAGCCCAGCATGGTGGTAGGTACCTGTAACTCCAGCTACTGGGGAGGCTGAGGCAGGAGAATCACTTGAACCCAGGATGGGGAGGTTGCAGTGAGCCAAGATCATGCCACTGCACTCCAGCCTGGTCAACAGAGCAAAAACTCCATCTCAAAAGAAAAAAAAGTTACATTTAAAATTTTTTTAATGTTAAAAAGGTAGCACTAAATAGACCACAAAATGGACACATGTTTACAGTATGGGAGCTGAACCAAGAAAGCAGAATGTCCCCTTTTTCACCTCATCTGGGAACGTGCACATTGGAGAACTCAATTTTTACCACTCTGAGCATGTCTAGGAATGACCATGAACATTACTTTTGGAGTTACTAATAAATTTTAGCAAGTAGGTGAATTCACAAATACAGAATCTGTGAATAATGAGGCTTGACTGTGTTTATATGTGAGTATGTAAGGGGTGTGTGTGTGTGTGTGTGTGTGCGTGCGCGTGCGCATATAGAGACACACAGAGAGATAGATCAATCTTATCTTAGGCTCCAGGAGAGCATGTGAAGTTTTTCTTTTGAAAAAGTAAATCGCTGGGCACGGTGGCTCACATTTGTGATTCCAGTACTTTGGGAGGCCAAGGTGGGCAGATCACTTGAGCTCAGGAGTTCAAGACCAGCCTGGACAACATGGCAAAACCTCGTCTCTATTAAAAATACAAAAACTAGCCACGCGTGATGGCACATACCTGTAATCTCAGCTACTCAGGTGGTTAAGACAGAAGAATTGCTTAAACCTAGGAGAAGACTGCAGTGAGCCAAGATTATACCACTACACTCCAGCCTGGGCAACAGAGGGAGACCCTGTCTCAAAAAAAAAAAAAAAAAGTAAAACAACAAAACAAATATATGATAAGACAAGTAGAATAAAATGTTAATGGTAAAATCTAGGTGGAGGGTTTATAGGTGTTCTCTATAAAAGTCAGCTGTTCAGAGTGTTCTCTATAAAAGTCAGAGTTTTAAATTTTTCATAATTAAATGTTTTCTTTAGTCACATCTATAGAAAAAAATACAGAAAGTCATATCTGTAGAAAAGAATATAGTCAAACCGATACAAGCACCTGTTTCTGGAGGGTAGAATTATAAAAGACTTTTGCTTTCTTTTCTCTCTCTCTTTTTTTTTTTATTTTTAGAGACAGGGTTCCACTATATTGCCCAGACTGGTCTCACACCCCTGGGTACAAGCAATCCTCCTGCCTCCGCCTCTCAAAGTGCTGGGATTACAGGTGTGAGTCACCACACCTGGCCTGAGACTTTCTCTTTCTACGTGATACATTTCTAGAGAAAAAATGAGATTATTCTTTACTCTTACCATTTCATCTTTTCTTGTATTCGTTTTTCAGCCAAAGGGTTAGCTGATGTGTTGATGTTTCTCCAAGCTTACTTGATAAGGACTCGGAGGCAAGGCTGACTGTGGAGGGTGGGAGCCAGAATGGGGTGACCCCCCTGCAGTTTGGGTCCCAGGCTTCTCAGACCTACTGCACTCACAGGTTCTTAGCCCACCCTATTTTCCTTACACACCCCTGTATTGCTGGTGTCCTACATGGCACCTTACTGCCCTGATCAGACAGCGAATTCCCTGAAAGCAGAGACTGTGGCAGCAGCATGGCAAATGGAAGGAGCATCAGCACTGGACTTTCCATTTGCTGTGGGCTCAAGTCCCAGTGCAGGGCACAGCTCGAAACCTGTTTTCTTATCCCTAAGACGCTGTACAATTCAAGCCTCAGCTACAGAAAGCTTCAGCCTGGGAACTTTATCCCAATCTTATCCGAAGAATGATGGGGATTTTGACCCAAGCAAGACTTCAGAAATGTGTAGCACCCAATCCTAAAGAAGGAGTAAAAGAACAAAAGTAAGAATGGGGTGAAGGGAGGGGCTAGAGTTGAAGAGAGACTGCTTGTGTGTGTAGGGCTTGCTGGTACTCTTTTGGCTGTGCAGCATCCAAATTTGCTTCCCACCCAGATTGTTGGTGCAGCATGAGCTTATAGCTTTCTCCACCTACCTTTCTTGGCTCTAAACCAGTTTCCAGCAAAGGTGCCCCTTTGAGTTCAAAATGGTGCCCTGGAGTACCTTGGCACACAGTTTTAAAACCATGACTCTAGAGAAATTTAAAAAAAAAAACAGAGTGGAGGGGGCAAGGATAAAATATAAGCTTCCTTGAATATACCTTGTATAAAGTTAGATTAAAAACAAAGCCACTCCTAAAAATCAAACTCAAGCTGAACTAATGAGCTTCATCATATATCGAGTTTATGGCATAAAAATTATTTCAAGTGACTATGAAATACACAGTTTCATTTTAATAGTACATCCCTAAGGACAAATACAAATACATCCTAAGGACAAAAAAGAACCATGAAGAAATTTTAAACCACATTCAGTAGACTTAATGTTAACGACATCATTGAAATCAGTATTTTAGATTTTTAAAGTTTTATTTTACTTTTGTAGAGATGGGATACCCCCGTCGTGCCCAGGCTGGTCTCAAACTCCTGGACTCAAGCAATTCCCCTGCCCCAGCCTCCCAAAGTGTCAAGATCCTGGTATGAGCCACCAAGCCCAGCATGGAATGAATATTTTGAAATTATTAGAGAACAAAAGATATGGATATAAATATGGAAGACATGTAAGAAATTATGGTAATATCATCAAGCACAAAAATATTTAGGGTAGAAAAAAGAAACAAAATTCAAAAAAGTTAAAATGCTATCATCTGGAAACTGGATTGAAAATATCAGAATAAATTTATGAATTATTTTTCTGTTTTAAAAAGTATGGGGCCATACACTGGCTCAGGCCTGTAATCCTTGCATTTTGGGAGACCGAGGTGTGCAGATCACCTGAGATCAAAAGTTCAAGACCAGCCTAGCCAACATGGTGAAACCCCACCTCTACTAAAAATACAAAAATTAGCCAGGTGTAGTGGCTGACACCTGTAACCCCAGCTACTCATAATGCTGAGGCAGGAGAATTGCTTGAACCCAAGAGGTGGAGGTTGCAATGAACCAGGATCACGCCACTGCACTCCATCTAGCCTGGGCAACAAGTGCAAGATTCCATCTCAAAAAACTAAAAAAATAAATAAAATAAAAATGAAAAAATAAAAAGTATAGGCTGGGTGCAGTGATTCATGCCTGCAATCTCAACATTTTGGGAGGTCAAGGTGGGAGGATCACTTGAGTTTGAGACCAAAATGGGCAACATAGCAAGACTTGTTACACAAAAAATGTTTTAAAAAATTAATCAGGTGAGGCAGCACATGCTTGTAGTCCCAATTATTCAGGGTGCTGAGGTAGGAGGATCGCTTGAGCCTGAATTAGAGATTGTAGTGAGCTATGATTGTGTCACTGCACTCCAGCCTGGGTAACAGGGCATGACACTGTCTCATAAATAAATAAATAAATAAATAAATGATTTTTTTTAACTATATATGTTGGACCAGGTGAGGTGGCTTAAGCCTGTACTTTGGGAAGCCAAGGCGGCCAGAGTGCCTGAGGTCAGGAGTTCAAGACCAGCCTGACCAACATGGAGAAATCCCATCTCTACTAAGAACACAAAATTAGCCAGGCGTCGTGGCACATGCCTGTAATGCCAGCTACTTGGGAGGCTGAGGCAGGAGAATCACCTGAACCTGGGAGACAGAGATTGCAGTGAGCCAAGATGGCATAATTGCACTCCAGACCAGACAGCAACAGCGAAACTCCCTCTCAAAAAAAAAAAAAAAAACTACATATGTCAAAGCTGTGGTCACTGAAAAGGCTAAGAAGCAATGATCACCCAGTAGCAATTAGTAACCCCTAGTGCCCATATTGTGGTCTCTAAATACCATTTTCCTCTAAAGGGAACCAAGACACTTTTGAGACTGGCTACTCTAGTTCTGCAGTGAAAAATGAATATCAAGCCTGGAATATCTTGCACCTGAAAGTAAAAACACTCTCAGGTCATGTTGAAATGTTACAGAAGTTATTGCGTTTTGGTTAAGTTCACAAACAGACAAAACTCATGCATCATGAGAGAAGTCAGGATAGCAGTTACTTTTACGGTAGGCAGAGCAGTGACTAGGAATAGACCAGATGCTTCTAGAGTGCTGGTATCTTGATCTGGAGAGACCCCCTGTCTCTACCCAATAAATAAATAAATAATATGAAAGCATTAAGCTAGGTGAAAGAAACCAGACATAAAAGCCTACATACAACTCCATTTATATGAAATTTTAGAGAAGGCAAAATTGTAGTTGCCAGGAGCCTGGATTCAGGGAGGGCACGAAGGAACTTTTAGGGTTGGTAGAAATGTTCTATGTCTTGATAGTGGTGGTGGTTACCTTATTATATTCAAAACTCACCAAAATCGTATGCTTAAAATTGGTAACTTTTATTTTATTTAAATTATGCCTTAATAAGGATTCCTCAGAGAACTAAAAGTAGAACTACCGTTTGATCTGGCAATCCCACTACTAGGTATCTACCCAGAGGAAAAGAAGTCATTGTATGAGAAAGATACTTGCACACACATGTTTATAGCAGCACAATTTACAATTGCAAAAATGTGGAACCGGCCCAAATGCCCATCAATCAACAAGCAGTATATATGTACCATGGAATACTACTCAGCCATAAAAAGGAATGAAATAATGGCATTTGCAGCAACATGGATAGAATTCGAGTCTATTATTCTAAGTGAAGTAACTCAGGAATGGAAACCCAAACATAGCTTGTTCTCTCACATGTGGGAGCTAAGCTATGGGGATGCAAAGCCATAAGAGTGATACACTGGACTTTGGGACCTCGGGGAAAAGGGTGGAGGCTGGCAAGAGTAAAAGGCTACACACTGGGTACAGTGTACACGCTCAGGTGCTGGTTGCACCAAAACCTTAGACGTCACCACCTAAGAACTTATTCATATAACCAAATAATACCGTTTGCCCAAAACCTATTAAAATTAAAAATATGGGGTTTCAGGGTTTGTGTCAATAAAAATAAATAAATAAATAAAATTTAAAATAATAATATATCTATAAAACAAGAGGAAAAAAATTAATTGTACCTCAATAAGGCTGCTTTTTTTTGAGAGGGAATCTCGTACTGTCACCTAGGCTAAAGTGCAGTGGCACAATCTTGGCTCACTGCAACCTCAGCCTCCCAGGTTCAAGTGATTCTCCTGCCTCAGCCTCCTGAGTAGCTGGGACTACAGGTGTGCACCACAAAGCCTGGCTAGTTTTTGTATTTTTAGTAGAGATAGGTTTCACCATATTGGCCAGGATGATCTCGAACTCCTGACCTCAAGTGATCCACCCGCCTTGGCCTTCCAAAGTGCTGGGATTATAGGCATGAGCCACCACACCCTGCCAAGGCTGCTTTTTTAAGTGTAAGAAGCAAAAGGAAACCCTCAATGGTCACTTTTGGGGGTTGCTATGGCACCAATTCATCATTCTGGAAACTGATAATTAAAAGGAAAGAATCAAGTAATTATCTGCCTTTCCTGTACAGACTCCATTTCAGGGTGCAGCCTCTACTGTGGTTCTTTTCAGATGCTACTAAACATCCAGACTCACAAGCTGACCATGAGCCACACTGGGAATCAGAGCCCCTGGGAAGGCCATAGGGCAGGAAGCACAGCTGGCTCACTGGCTGCACCAGGCACTCCCCTTCCTGGGCTGTGAGGACACAAAGGCATAAGAATGATACTGTGGACTTTGCCATGCAGCAGCCCTAGGGCCACCCCAGGAGCTGTCCTCTCCCCAGGGAGACCCAACATGGCACAGGAACAGGAATCAGGCTAGTGTAGAAGCCTGGTGCCCACAGGAACCAATGTCTCTTGCAACAAGTTGACAGATCAGAGTTTCCAGGACCTCAGGAGAATCCCTGCACACAAGGAAGCTGTGGCAGATGGCATTTTCCAAAGAGGGACACAACAATATTCTTGACCCACATGTTATTTTAGAAACTTGCCACATAAAGAGGTGAATCAAATTTTTATAAGAAACATTAGTACTGATGTAATTAGTTTAACCAATGATGAATTTTAAATAATAATGAAGTAGATACAAAGAAAATATAGGCCAGGCATGGTGGATCATGCCTGTAATCCCAACACTTTGGGAGGCCAAGGCGGGTGGATCACCTGAGGTCAGGAGTTCGAGACCAGCCTGGCCAACATGAAGAAACCCAGTCTCTACAAAAAATACAAAAATTAGCAGGGCATGGTGGTGTGTGCCTGTAATTCCAGCTACTAGGGGGCTGAGGAAGGAATTGCTTGAACTTGGGAGGTGGAGATTGCAGTGAGCCAAGATTTAATCACTTGAACCTGGGAGATGGAGGTTGCAGTGAGCCAAGATTGTGACACTGCACTCCAGCCTGGGCAATAGAGCAGGACTCTGTCTCAAAAAAAAGAAAGAAAGAAAATATAATAAAACTGAGGTTCACATTATATTTCCAATTTTAAAAGATGTGAATTACAAGCAGAGTGTAGATTATAATCCTATTTTTTGGAAAAATTTAAAACCACAAAAATATTAACAGTACTTTTTCTTTTTTTGAGAGCAAGAGATGACCTCACTGTCACCCAGGCTGCAGTGCAGTGCACCATCAGAGCTCACTGCAGACTCCACCTCCCAAGCTCAAGCAATCCTTCCACCTCAGCCACTTGAGTAGCTGGGTCTACAGGTGCATGCCACCATGCTGGCTAATTTTTTAGTTTTTGTAGTGACAGCAACTTGCTTTGTTGTCCAGGCTGGTCCCAACTCCTGGGCTCAAGTAATCCTCCCACATTAGCCTAGCAAAGTGCTGGGACTATAGGCATGAGCCACCATGCCCAGGTGATAGCGGGTATTTTTAAATGTTGGTGTTAAGGAAAGAATAAACAATAAAATGACAAAAACATACACTGGTAAAAGTAAGCAAAATTTCAAACTCATAATAAGCTAGGCTAGTGACAGCATGGTAAGACAGCCACTTTCACATATAGCTGGTGGTAGCATCAATTGGGATGACTTTTCTGGAAAGCAATTTGAAATTGTGTATCCAGTCTTTAAAATATTTATATCCAGCCAGGCGCGGTGGCTCATGCCTGTTATCCCAGCACTTTGGGAGGCCGAGGTGGTTGAATCACAAGGTCAGGGGTTCGAGACAAGCCTGGCCCACATGGTGAAACCCCCATCTCTACTAAAGATACAAAAAATAGCTGGACATGGTATCATGAGCCTGTAGTCCCAGCTGCTCCAGAGGCTGAGGCAGGAGAATTGCTTGAACCTGAGAGGTGGAGGTTGCAGTGAGCCGAGATTGTGCCATTGCATTCCAGCCTGGGTGACAGGGAAAGACTCAGTCTACATATATATATACACACACACACACACACACACACACACACACACACATTCTTTGTTATGAACTGAATCGTGACCCTCTAAAAGTTACATGTTGAAGCCCTAACCACCAATGTGACTGTATTTGGAGACTGGGCCTCTGAGGAGGTGATGAAGGTTAAATGAGGTCGTAAGGGCAGGGTCTCAGTCAGATAGAGACGGTACCTTTATAGAAGAGGAAGAGATATCAGAGCCCCCACTGTGTCATGTGAGGACACAGTGAGAGGGCAGCTGTCTGCAAACCAGGAAGTGAGCCCTCGCCAGAAACCAATTCAGCCAGAACATTGATCTTGGACTTACCAGCCTCCAAAATGATGAGAAATAAATTTCTATTGTTTTTTTTGTTGTTGTTGTTGTTGTTGCTGCTGCTGCTGCTGCTATTGTTTTAATAAGATGGAGTCTCACTATGTTGCCTAGGCTGGAGTGCGATGGTGTGATCTTGGCTCACTACAGCCTCTGCCTCCCAGGTTCAAGAGATTCTCCTGTCTCAGCCTCTCAACTAGCTGGGATTACAGGCATGCACCACCACACCTGGATAATTGTGTTTTTAGTAGAGACGGGGATTCACTATGTTGGCCAGGCTGGTTTGGAACTCCTGACCTTGTGATCTATGTGCCTCGCTTCCCAAAATGCTGGGATTACAGGTGTGAGCCGCTGCACCTGGCCTAAATTTCTCTTGTTTAAGTCACCTAGTCTATGGTATTTTGTTATGGAAGCCCAAACTGACTAAGACACTCTTAATTCAAATATATGAGTTCAACCAGGCACAGTGGCTCACACCTATAATCCCAGCATTTTGGGAAGCTGAGGTGGGTGGATCACCCAAGGTCAGGAGTTCAAAACCAGCATGGCCAAAATGGAAAAACCCCATCTCCACTAAAAATACAAAAACTAGCCAGACTTGGTGGCACCTGCCTGTAATCCCAGCTAGTTGGGAGGCTGAGGCAGGAGAATCGCTTAGACCCAGGAGGCGGAGGTTGCAGTGAGCCAATATCATGCCACTGCACTCCAGCCTGGGTGACAGAGTGAGACTCCATCTCAAAAAAAAAGCAAATATATGAGTTCTAGAAAACTTCAAGAGGAAATAACCTCAGAGATGCAATCAATGACCACACACCAAGATTTTTATCACACTATTATTTGTCATAATGAAAAACTAGAAATTTTGTGTCAAATATCAATATTACTCTTTATAGTAAAACAGAAAAAATTGGAAGACTATAAACCAAAATTTTAGTAGTTTCCTCTGGGTGGTACAAATAAGTACTTTTTAAAATTTCTCATGGGTTCCTATATTTTTTCAATTTACTAATGAACTTCGATTGCCTTTAAAATTTGTAGGGAGAAAGGCTTTTTGTAAAAACAATAGCTATAAGCCAACCTCTGCCTCCCACCCCACCCCAGGGAACACATACCGTCCATTCCCCAGCCCCTGACCTATGGGCTCACAGCAGAGCGTGCCAATAATGATGGAAGAGCAGCTGCACCTTGTTCATGTAGAAAACACCTGTTAGCTTAACAGGATGTATTCCTCTTACTGGTGTTGCTTCTGGGCCTTCTCTCACATTAGATAGTCAATAGGTGATGGTGTGGTTGTCAATCAAGATGCATTATTATCAGTCGAGACGTCAACAGGAAATCAGTGGCACATTCATACTGGGTAATTTGAAGAGAGTTTAATAAAACTCTCCATCTATAAAGGGATGAATAGTGTTTGAAGAAAAAAGGAGGGCTAATGTCATGCCCTTTAGCTAATAATAGGGCACCGCTGTTGTCACCCTGGCAGAGAGAAGGGCAGGGTTCTCAGAAGCTGAACAAGGAAGAGAACTGTATGGACAAGGTCCCCAGGCAGGAGCTATAATCCTGGGCTGACAAAGTCATCCCCATCTTGCTTTCCTCCCTCCTTAGTCTCTTATCAGTGCTTCTTATTGGCCAGATACATCCAGAAGCTGGAAACCAGTGGAGCCTTTTGATGTCATCCTCTAAAGGAGATGGAGCAGAATGGAGAAAAGTGGTGTGTACACCTGAAGGCTGTGTCTAGCACAGCCCCTGGGGCTCAGGAACAACAGCTCACAGCAAAGCTGAGAATTCAAAGGCTCTTCCCGTAGTTCAGCTTCCAAGTTCTTAGTACAGGCATACTTCATTTTGTTGCACTTTGCAGATATTGTGTTTTGCTTGGTTTTGTTCTTTAGAGACAGGATCTCACTCTTTATCCCAAGCTGGAGTGTAGTGCTGCAGTCATAGCTCACTACAGCCTGGGCTCCTGGGCTCAAACGATCCTCCAGCCTCAGCCTCCCAAGTAGCTAGTGTTAGGTTTTCAAGGGAAGGCGAGGGTTCCAGAAACACATTATGCTAATGAAATAAGCCAGACAGAGGCCATTATGCTAATGAAATAAGCCAGTTCAGTCACAAAAGGATAATTACTGTGTGGTTCTACTGACATGCAGTAGAACAACAGAAAGGGCAGCTCTACAGCAAATGCAGGTTTTACGTCCAGCATAAAACCTACCGAAGTGGGAAACCATCATAATGACAGTGCCCACCACTGTTTATAGACTGGGGGTACTTATAAATATGGGCAGGAGGGGTCTGAGCAGTATGTCTTGCTGCCCAGCATGATATTGACAAGATGTTCCTGTGATGATGCGGTTCTGGTCCTTCTTCCAGTGGGATGTCATCGTGGTGTTCCTTGGACCTTTGCCCAGCAGGATATGATAGGGATGTTTCTTTAATATGGCCTTTGTCTGCCTTGTGGTCAGGTGGTTAGGCCGGGTGTTTCTCATGGCCCAAACCCCTGTGAAATGTTTTGCTTTGACCAAAGTCTGCAAAATAGCAGAGAGTTTACAAAATGATGCGATTTGGATTAACAGGTAGGACTAAAAGTGCGTGCCACCAAGCTCAGCTAATTTTTTTCACTTTTTTTGTAAAGATAGGGTCTTGCTATGTTGCCCAGGCTTATCTCAAACTCCTGGTCTCCAGCAATCCTCCCACCTCAGCCTCCCAAGTGCTGGGATTCCAGGTGTGAGCCACTGCACCCAGCCCTACATATAACTTTTATATGCACTGGGAAACCAAGAAATTCATGTAACTCATTTATTCTGATATTTGCTTTATCGTAGTTGTCTGGAACTGAGCCCAAATTTATCTCAAAGGTATGCCTATATAAACACGGGGCTTAGGAAATGCTTCCCTAGCCAGTTTTTCCCCTACTAGAGAAAGGAGATTAAAACATTCTAAGGTTAGAAAAAGAGTTGGAAGACGATTCAGAGTGAGAAGCTGGTAAGAATCTCAGCTCCTAACCAGTCCCTAACGGTGATCTCCAAGATGGGAGGATGACAGAACCCTCAACACATTCTGATCTGACAGAGGAGAGGGGACTTCCACTCTCTCCCTGTCAAGGCTCCCAGGAGGTGACAGCCTTGCAGTACTTCCTTGTACTGTTATGGCATGGGACAGTTCTATAGAATGGCAACTGACATGCTGGGGCAACCACACAAGGCTCCCTCTGCTCCGTGTAATGTGTAAGCCAAATTTCCCCACATCTCCCAGTGGGGTGTAAAAGTCAGCCAGTAGAGAAGAGCTGGTCCTACAGTCTAGGGAAAGCCGCAACAAAGACAAGCAGGGACCATATGGTACGAGGCCAGGGGAAGGTAGGCTTCATGGATGCCAAGGTGGAATGAGGGAAACACACATTTGCACCTCTGAAGCTGTCAGCTTCAGGCAGAATGTGACTGCAGACCAGCCACACACACTCTCTCTCTCACACACACACACACACACACACTGCCATGGCACAGAACTGAGATCCATCAAAGGGCTGTAGTCAGAAGGAAAAAAAATCCTGAACTGAATTCTCATCCAAATCACTGAGGACACCCTTACCATCACTGAGGAAAAATACACCGGAATTGCTTACACCATAAAAGAGAAGGCATGTTCAAGATAGAAATTAGGTTCTGTTATAGAAAAATTTACTTTTTTGCATACCTAAGTTCATGGCCCATGAAAATCATCCTACTACACGTTGTCTTAAAAGTGCAGTCTGATTTGCCATAGCCAAAAGGTAGAGCAACCCAAGTGCCCATCAGCACGTAGTAGACAAACAATATGCGGTCTATACACACAATGAAATTGTTACTCAGCTCTGAAGAGGAAGAACATTCTGACAGGTGTTACAATGTGGATAAGCCTGGAAGCCATTATGCTAATGAAATAAGCCAGTCCCATCACAAAAGGATAAATACTGTGTGGTTCTACTGACATGCAGTAGCCAGAATTGTCTAATTCATAGAGATGGAAAGTACAGTGAAGGTTGCTAGGGCTAGGAGGAGAGGTAAAATGGAGTTTAAACGGGTACAGAATGTCAGTTGGAATACCAGGCACGGTGGCTCATGCCTGTAATCTCAGCACTTTGGGAGGCCGAGACAGGTGGATCACCTGAGGTCAGGAGTTCAAGACCAGCCTGGCCAACATGGTGAAACCCATCTCTACTAAAAATACAAAAAAATTAGCCGGGCATGGTGATGCACGCCTGTAATCCCAGCTACTTGGGGGCTTGAGGCAGGAGAATCGCTTGAACCCGGGACGCGTAGGTTGCAGTGAGCCAAGATTAAACCACTGAACTCCAGCCTGGGCAACAGAGCAAGACTCCATCTCAAAATAAAAATTCAGTTGGAAAAGATGAAAAAGTTCTGAAGATGGATAGTGGTGAAGGTTGTACAACAATGTGAACATATTCAATGCCACACAACTGCTCACTTAAAAATGGTTGACATGGTAAATCTTATGTATATTTAACCACACTTTTTCTTAAGGTGCACTCCATAAGCTTTTGTATAGCTTCTGCAAGCTGCTTATCTTTCCAATAAATTTCTTTTTTATGGTTGAAAATTCTTGCAACTAAAGGCAGTAACTAATCCTGTGGAGTTACCAGAGGCCAAACCCGAAGGATATTCTTAGGAAGCCCATAGCAGTGTCAAAGACATCGATAATCCTCCAACTGTAGAATTAGTGGACATTTTCCATCAGTTCCCCAATCAATGGGAGTAAAGACAGCTCCAAGTTATGTGGCCCAACATAAGTAGAAAGCCGAATGTCGAGCCCCACCCTGATTTCTCTCTCCAAGTCCCTCCCAAGGGAGTCACATGCAAGTGACTCCCTTCCCAATTCACCACGGTCAACCACCAATCTAGACACAGAAATGTGCCCATCTTTTCTAAAGGCACAGAGTCCTTCAGCTCCTACCTAGTCTCTGCCACAGTCCCTTCCCATTCTTCTTGCTGAGCCAGCAGCCCACTAGAATTGCAGGATTATAGAAGAAGGAATACTCTTTTGTGATTGGCTTTTTTTCACTTAGCATAATGTTTTCAAGGGTCATCTTTGTTGTCACATGTCTATTTCATTTCTTTTTTATTGCCAAATTATATTCCATCATAGGAAAACACTACGTTTTGTTTATCCATTCATTAGCTGATGGACATTTAGATGGCTTCCACTCTCTGGCTATTGTGAATGATGCTGCTACCAACATTCTTGTTTTTCTGTGGATGCAGGTTTTTCAGTCCTCTCAAGTATATCCTGAGTGGATGGCGGAGACATGTGATAACTCTGTTTAACACTTTGAGAAGCTGGGTGTGGTGGCTCACACTTGTAATCCCAGCACTTTGGGAGGCCAAGGTGGGAGGATCACTTAAGGCCAGGAGTTTCAGACCAGCCTAGGCAACATAGTAAGAACTCATCTCTAATTTTTAAAAATTTAAAATTAACTTTTTTTCTTTTTGAGATGGAGTCTCACTCTGTTGCCCAGGCCAGAGTGCAGTGGTGCAATCTTGGCTCACTGCAACTTCCGCCTCCCAGGTTCAAGTGATTCTCCTGCCTCAGCCTCCCAAGTAGCTGGGATTACAGGCACACACAACTACACCCAGCTAAGTTTTGTATTTTTAGTACAGATGAGGTTTCACCATGTTGGCCAGGATGGTCTCAATCTTTTGACCTCATGATCCGCCCACCTTGGCCTCCCAAAGTGTTGGTATTACAGGCGTGAGCCACCGCATCCGGCCAAAATTAACTTTTTAAAAGCGTTTTCCACAGCAGCACAGGATCAGTTTTGGACCCTCGACACTGAGTCAAGTGGTGATCAGAATTCAAGGCTACAGAACAAGCTGAAAAGCATGTAAGTAGGTGATAGCAGAGAGAAAGGATGGGCTGGCTAAGGAAGAAAAGCAGTGCAACCCCTGGGAACACCTCTTCCTCCTTGGACTGTCTGAGCCTCAAGCCCTCAACCTAAAGAGTCACACAGAATGAGTCACAGGACAGCTTCAAAAGTCAGATGATATAATGAATGTAAAAATGCTTTCACAAAGCAGAAAATGGCATACAACATTGTCTGATTTTATAGGATATCCAACAGTGATGTTTTTTTCAATAATATCAGCTGTTAAATCAAGTTTAGCCTAAATCTGCCTTCTTACATATTTTAAGTTCGGCCTAAAGGTTTCTCTGTACCTCGTGAACTGTAACAAGTGGAGGTGTAAACAGATTGTAGCCTACACTTGTGCCAGTCAGGAGTTTTGGCCAATCAAATGTTGCCGACCATTCAAACCATGGTTCAAATAAGGCAAACACCCAGCTGTAACCAATGAGGCTGTTTCTGTACTTCAGTTTTGTTTTCTGTTTGTCACTTTCCTTTCTCTTCTTTTTCTTTCTTTTTTTTTTTTTTTTGGGACAAGGTTTCACTTTTATTGCCTAGGCTGGAGGGCAATGGCGTGATCTCAGCTCACTGCAACCTCCACATCCCTGCAGCCTACACCTCCCGGGTTCAAGCAATTTTCCTGCCTCAGCCTCCCGAATAGCTAGGATAATAGGCACCCACCACCATACCTGGCTAATTTTGTATTGTTAGTAGAGATGAGGTTTCACCATGTTGGCCAGGCTGGTCTCAAAGTCCTGAGCTCAAGCAATCCTGCCTCAGCCTCCCAAAGTGCTGGGATTACAGGCATAAGCCACCATGCCCAGCCAATTTCCCAATTTTCTATGGTAATTCCTTATTTCTAATAAAAATAACATGAGTCAAAATGGAGGAAAACATACAGAATGTATCATGAAGCAATGATACAGACATTTCAATATTCCCCACAACTCCCACCATAGCTGCGACAGAACACCAGGCAGCTATATTCCTTCCTCTCCTTCCAATGTGTATTCTTTAAATGAAGATTAAAGCCAAGCTTCTCCTTCTCCTTCTGGAATCAGCTCACAAATGCTTGTGCCAACCTCATTTCCTTTTCCTCAGTGAACATAATTGGGGAAATATTCCTCTTTCTGACTGTTTTCAGTTTAAGGGAAGGTTACAGCTGTTTGGTGATACAGGCAGGCCACAGCCCAAGAACCCGGGCACCATTTGATCAGTTTCATAAAACAATAAAAAGTCATGTCCTTGTTCTTTGAGGGCATGGGACAGTACATAAGACAGGCTTCCCAAGTCCTCTGGTCAGGACTTCTGTTGTTAACCCATTCGCGCCCACTTCCCAGATGGATCCCAGGAAGACTGATGGCCAAACTCTCCTGGGAACAGCTGAAGAAAGAGAACCTGGGTCCATCCCTGCTGATCCTTTGTTCTTTGTCTTAGAGATTTGAGAGTAAACATGTAGATGCAAAGAAATAAAGTCCAAACACTAACACTGACTGATTATGAGTCTTTGTTGTGGCCAGGTGTGGTGGCTCACGCCTGTAATCCCAGCACTTTGGGAGGCTGAGGCGGGTGGATCACCCAAGGTCAGGAGTTCAAGACCAGCCTGGCCAACATGGTAAAATACCATCTCTACTAAAATACAAAAATTAGCCGGACTGGGTGGCAGGCACCTGTAATCCCAGCTACTCGGGAGGCTGAGGCAGGAGAATCACTTGAACCTGGGAGGATGAGGTTTCAGTGAGCCAAGATCACACCATTCCACTCTGGCCTGGGCAACAGAGCAAGACTTTGTCTCAAAAAAAAAAAAAGAATCTTTATTGTATTGGTGCTGGGTCTAATCGTGTATCAAAATAGAAGGGCCCAGTCCATCCGCTGTGCTTTCAAAACAACCCCTTACATGATTACAACCATCTTGCAGTCTTCCCCCAGAATAAAAGCAAACATCCTGCCCTTTGTACTTCCCAACTGTGAAAAATTATCTTGCTTCACTTCCACTGTCAGGGTGAACAAAGGGTCCATCAAAGAAGCTCTGACAGCAGGGACATGGCAGAGGAGGCTGAAGGGGAATCTTTCTGACTTCTGAACTGGTCTTGCTGTCAGGTCCAGCTGGTGGGTCCAGACAGTGAGGCCAGCATTTGATCACGAAAAAACACAGCTGCAACAGATGAACGCAGAATTCTAGCCAGAGCAGATGGCTGTGGGTCAATGCTAATTAATATTAAATGACACCAGATAATCATGAGTAACTGATGTAAGGGTCAGGCTAAATAGGTTACTTCCTGTGTCACTTTTTTTTTTCTAACAAGCCCAACTTTCTTGTTTGGGGATTCTACATATATTCATAGGTTTATTTTCCTCAGCCAAAAACCTTAAAGTCTTCATAGTAAAGATTTCTAGTGCAGTAGGAGAGAAAGCAAAGTGCATTCCTCACATATTGGCCCCAGCTCCTGCTTGGGCAGACCTGGACACAGGTCTCACTTCTTTCGGCCTGGCATGATGGCTCACACCTGTAATTCTAGTACTTTGGGAGGCCGAGGCAGGTGGATCGCCTGAGGTCAAGAGTTCGAGACCAGCCTGGGCAACATGGTGAAACTGTCTTTACTAAAAATACAAAAACGAGCCAGATGGGGTGACACACGCCTGTAGTCCCAACTACTCAGGAGGCTGGGGCAAGAGAATAGCTTGAACCCAAGAGGTGAAAGTTGCAGTGAGCCAAGATTGTGCCGCTGCACTCCAGCCTGGGCAACAGAGCAAGATTCTGTCTCAAAAATAAATAAATAAGCATGCACAAGTTTCAATAGCCGAATTGACCAAGCAGAAGAAAGAATATCTGAAGTCGAAGACCAACTCAATGAAATAAAACGAGAAACCAAGATTAGAGAAAAAAACACAAAAAGGAATGAACAAAGTCTCCAAGAAATGTGGGACTATGTGAAAAGACCTAACCTACGTTTGATAGGTGTACCAGAAGGGGACGAAGAGAATGAATCCAAGCTGGAAAATACTCTTCAGGACATCATCCAGGAAAATTTCCCCCACCTAGCAAGACAGGCCAACACTCAATTGCAGGAAATTCAGAGAACACCACAAAGATATTCCGCAAGAAGAGCAACCCCAAGGCACATAATCGTCAGATTCAATAGGGTTGAAATAAAGGAGAGAATACTAAGGGCAGCCAGACAGAAAGGTCGGGTCACCCACAAAGGGAAGCCCATCAGACTCACAGCAGATCTCTCGGCAGAAACACTACAAGCCAGAAGAGAGTGGGGGCCAATATTCAACATTCTTAAAGAAAAGAACTTTCAACCCAGAATTTCATATCCAGCCAAACTGAGCTTCAGAAGTGAAGGAAAAATAAAATCCTTTGCGAACAAGCAAGTACTCAGAGATTTTGTCACCACCAGGCCTGCTTTACAAGAGCTCCTAAAAGAGGCACTACACATAGAAAGGAACAACCAGTACCAGCCATTCCAAAATCACACTGAATGCTAAAGAGCATCAACATAATGAAGAATCTACAACAACTAACAGGCAAAACAGCCACTTAGCATCAAAATGGCAGTATCAAATTCACACATAACAATATTAACCCTAAATGTAAATGGACTAAATGCACCAATCAAAAGACACAGACTGGCAAATTGGATAAAAAGCCAAAACCCATCAGTGTGCTGTATCCAGGAAACCCATCTCACATGCAGGGATACACAAAGGCTCAAAATAAAGGGATGGAGGAAGATTTACCAAGCAAATGGAAAGCAAAAAAAAGCAGGAGTTGCAATTTTCATCTCCAATAAAATAGACTTTAAAGCAACAAAGATCAAAAGAGACAAAGAAGGCCATTACATAATGGTAAAAGGATCGATACAACAAGAAGAGCTAACGATCCTAAACATATATGGACCCAATGCAGGAGCACCCAGATACATAAGACAAGTTCTTAAGGACTTACAAAAGGACTTAGACTCTCACACAATAATAGTGGGAGACTTTAACACTCCACTGTCAATACTAGACAGATCTACCAGACAAAAAATCAACAAGGATATCCAGGGCTTGAACTCAGACATGGAGCAAGCAAACCTGATAGACATTTACAGAACTCTCCACCCCAAATCCACAGAATACACATTCTTCTCAGCACCACATCACACCTACTCTAAAATTGACCACATAATTGGAAGTAAAGCACTGCTCAACAAATGCAAAACAACTGAAATCATAACAAACAGCCTCTCAGACCATAGTGCAATCAAGTTAGAACTCAGAATTCAGAAACAGACCCAGAACCACGCAGCTTCATGGAAACTGAACAACTGGCTCTTGAATGTTGACTGGGTAAACAACGAAATGAAGGCAGAAATAAAGAAGTTCTTCGAAACCAATGAGAACGAAGACACAACGTGCCAGAACCTCTGGGACACATTTAAAGCAGTCTCTAGAGGAAAGTATATAGCAATAAGTGCCCATATGAGGAGAATGGAGAGATCCAAAATTGACACCCTATCGTCAAAATTGAAAGAGCTAGAGGACCAAGACCAAAAAAACTCAAAACCCAGCAGAAGACAAGAAATAACTAAGATCAGAGCTGAGCTGAAGGAGATCGAGACACGAAAAACTCTTCAAAAAATCAATAAATCCAAGAGCTGGTTTTTTGAAAAGATCAACAAAATAGACAGACCACTAGCCAGATTGATTAAAAAAAAGAGAGAGAACAACCAAATAGATGCAATAAAAAATGATAAAGGGGAAATCACTACAGACTCCACAGAAATTCAAACCATCATCAGAGAATATTACAAACAACTCTATGTGCATAAACTAGTAAACCTGGAAGAAATGGATAAATTCCTGGACTCCTGTGTCCTCCCAAGCCTAAACCAGGAGGAAGCTGAAACTATGAATAGACCAATAACAAGGTCTGAAGTCGAGGCAGCAATTAAGAGCCTACCTCACAAAAAAAGCCCAGGTCCAGACGGGTTCACAGCCGAATTCTACCAGACACACAAGGAGGAGCTGGTACCATTCCTTCTAAAACTATTTCAAACAATCCAAAAAGAGGGAATCCTTCCCAAATCATTTTATGAGACCAACATCATCCTGATACCAAAACCCGGCAGAGACCCAACGAGAAAAGAAAACTTCAGGCCAATATCCATGATGAACATAGATGCAAAAATCTTCAATAAAATATTGGCAAGCCGATTGCAACAGCAAATCAAAAAACTTATTCATCATGATCAAGTAGGATTCATCCCGGGGATGCAAGGCTGGTTCAACATACGCAAGTCTATAAATGTAATTCACCACATAAACAGAACCAAAAACAAAAACCACATGATTATCTCAATTGACGCAGAGAAGGCATTTGACAAAATTCAACAGCCCTTTATGCTAAAAACCCTCAATAAACTCGGTATCGATGGAACGTATCTCAAAGTAATAAAAGCTATTTATGACAAACCAACAGCCAATATCATACTGAATGGGCAAAAACTGGAAGCATTCCCTTTGAAATCTGGCACTAGACAAGGATGCCCTCTTTCACCACTCCTATTCAATATAGTACTGGAAGTTCTAGCCAGAGCAATCAGGCAAGAAAAAGAAATAAAGGGTATTCAAATAGGAAAGGTGGAAGCCAATTTGTCTCTATTTGCAGACGACATGATAGTATACCTAGAAGACCCCATTGCCTCAGCCCAGAAACTCCTGAAACTGATAAGCAACTTCAGCAAAGTCTCAGGATATAAAATCAATGTGCAAAAATCACAAGCATTCGTCTACAACAATAACAGACTTAAAGAAAGCCAAATCAAGAGCGAACTGCCATTCGCAATTGCTACAAAAAGAATAAAATACCTTGGAATACAACTCACAAGGAACGTAAGAGACCTCTTCAAGGAGAACTACAAACCACTGCTCAACGAAATCAGAGAGGACACAAACAGATGGAGAAACATTCCATGTTCATGGTTAGGAAGAATTAATATCGTGAAAATGGCTATACTGCCCAAAGTAATTTACAGAATCAACGCTATCCCCATCAAGCTACCATTGACTTTCTTCACAGAACTGGAAAAACCACCATGAACTTCATATGGAACCAAAAGAGAGCCCGCATAGCCAAGTCAATTCTAAGCAAAAAGAACACAGCGGGGGCATCACACTACCGGATTTCAAACTATACTACAAGGCTACAGTAATCAAAACAGCATGGTACTGGTACCAAAACAGAGATATAGACCAATGGAACAAAACATAGGCACTGGAGGCAACACAACATACATACAACTATACAATCTTTGATAAACCTGACAAAAACAAGCAATGGGGCAAGGATTCCATGTTTAACAAATGGTGTAGGGAAAACTGGCTAGCCATGTGCAGAAAGCAGAAACTGGACCCCTTCCTGACACCTTACACTAAAATTAACTCCAGATGGATTAAAGACTTAAACATAAGACCTGGCACCATAAAAACCCTAGAAGGAAATCTAGGCAAAACTATCCAGGACATAGGAGTAGGCAAGGACTTCATGAACAAAACACCAAAAGCATTGGCAACAAAAGCCAAAATAGACAAATGGGACCTAATGAAACTCCACAGCTTCTGCACGGCAAAAGAAACAGTCACTAGAGTGGATCGGCAACCAACAGAATGGGAAAAAATTTTTGCAGTGTACCCATCTGACAAAGGGCTGATATCCAGAATTTACAAAGAACTCAAACAGATTTACAGGAAAAAAACAAACAAGCCCATTCAAAAGTGGGCAAAGGATATGAACAGATACTTTACGAAAGAAGACATATATGAGGCCAACAATCATATGAAAAAATGCTCATCGTCACTGATCATCAGAGAGATGCAAATCAAAACCACATTGAGATACCATCTCACGCCAGTTAGAATGGCGATCATTAAAAAATCTGGAGACAACAGATGCTGGAGAGGATGTGGAGAAAAAGGAACACTTTTACACTGTTGGTGGGAGTGTAAATTAGTTCAACCATTGTGGAAGACGGTGTGGCGATTCCTCAAGGCCTTAGAAATAGAAATTCCATTTGACCCAGCAATCCCATTACTGGGTATAGATCCAAAAGACTATAAATCGTTCTACTATAAGGACACATGTACACGAATGTTCATTGCAGCACTGTTTACAATAGCAAAGACCTGGAATCAACCCAAATGCCCATTGATAATAGACTGGATTGGAAAAATGTGGCACATATACACCATGGAATATTATGCAGCAATCAGAAATGATGAGTTTGTGTCGTTTGTAGGGACATGGATGAATCTGGAGAACATCATCCTCAGCAAACTGACACAAGAACAGAAAATGAAACACCGCATATTCTCACTCATAGGTGGGTGATGAAAAATGAGAACACATGGACACAGAAAGGGGAGTACTAAACACTGGGGTCTATTGGGGGGAAAAGGGGAGGGCCAGTGGGAGGGGGAGGTGGGGAGGGATAGCCTGGGGAGAAAAGGCAAATGTGGGTGAAGGGGAGAAGAAAAGAAAGCACACTGCCATGTGTGTACCTACGCAACTGTCTTGCATGCTCTGCTCATGTACCCCAAAACCTATAATCCAATAAAAATTAAAAAAAATAATAATAAATAAATAAATAAATAAATAAAAATAAAACCTCACCTCTTTCATGACCTACTTCAAACTATACCTTCTAAACTCCTATAGCAATTATTCACAAGTTATTTAGAAATTAAGTACTGTGACTATGACATCCTATCTGTCATCATCTTGAATTTAAATTCATAGTAGGGAACCCTCATATATTGCTGGTGGGAATTTAAAATGGTGCAGCCACTTTGGAAACAGTTTGGCAGTTTCTTAAAAAACTAAACATAAAATTACCATTTTTACCACAGATTCCTAGGTACCTACCCAAAAGAAACAGAAACTTAAATTCACGCGCAGACTTGCATACTAATGTTCAGAGCAGCATTATTCATAATAGCCAAAAAAATGAAAACTTAAAATGTGTCATCATGTGATGAATGTATAGATGTCATCATGTGATGAACATATAGATAAAATGTGAAACGTGTGGCCAGGCACAGTGGCTCACATCTGTAATTCCAGCACTTTGAGAAGCTGAGATGGGCTGATCACTCAAGGTCGAGTTCAAGATCAGCCTCGCCAACATGGTGAAACCCCATCTCTAGTAAAAATACAAAAATTAGCAGGGCATGGTTGTGCATGCCTATAATCCCAGCTATTCAGGAGGCTAAGGTAGGAGAATCGCTTGAACCCAGAAGGCAGAAATTGCAGTGAGCCAAGATCATGCCACTGTACTCCAGCCTGTACTCCAAGTCTCCATCTCAAAAAAAAAAAATGTGGAATATACAAACAATGGAATACTACTTTGCAATAAAAAAGAACAGTCCAGGTGCAGTGGCTCACACCTGTAAATCCCAGCACATTGGGAGGCTGAGGTGGACAGACCACAAGGTCGAGAGATTAAGACCATCCTGGCAAACATGGTGATACCCGTCTCTACTAAAAGCACAAAACTTAGCTGGGCGTGGTGGCATGCACCTGTAGTCCCAGCTACTCAGGAAGCTGAAGGAGGAGAATCACCTGAACCTGGGAGGTGGAGGTTGCAGTAAGCCAAGATCACACCACTGTACTCCAGCCTGGCAACAGGGCGAGACTCCATCTCAAAAAAAAAAAAAGAGGGGAGGGGGAACAAACTAATGTATGTTAGGAACCTTAGAAACATTATGCTAAGTGAAAAGACACAAGAGATTATACACTGTAGCAGTCCATTTCTATGAAATGTCCAGAAAAGGCAAATTTATAAAGATGAAAATTAGATTAGTGTCATCTATGGCTGGCAATACGAGTAGAGATATTTTGGGGAGATAAAAAAACAGTTCTAAAATTGATTTATGGTGATGCTTCCACCACATGGTAAATTAAATCACTGAATCGTACACTTGATGAGTCAATTTTATATGTGAATGTATTTCAACAAAGCTGTTAAAAATAAATCATAGTAGGCACTCAAATATTAGTTGAATATTTAACGTCTTACCTGTTTCATATCTTTTCTCAACACCTCCTCCCCTGCAACTAGATCTAAATATCTTGAAGGTGAGGACCAAGTCTATTTATTTTCATGCTCATTTTTATGATGAACCACACTTAGTCCAAAGTTAAACATACACTGTGTGCTCTCAACTATTTCTGGATTTGACATTTGCCTTGTCAGGCTATGAAGTGATTCCATGCAAGAGCATCCAGGAAGAAATGGTCTGTCTGAATGTCGAGCCAGAATAACTGGGTTCTAAATCGCAGCTTTCATTTCACAACTATGAACTCACAGCAAGTTAACTGCCCTCTTGAAGCCAAATCTAAAATAGGGAAAATGGTAGTAGCTACCTCATAGAGTGGTTACAAGGACAAAATGAGATAACTAGATAAAATGTTAGACCCAGTGCTTGGAACATGGAAACCTCATTGAACATTGGCTTAAAATACTCATAACACCAACAAATACACACACACACCAGAGAACTCTGTCAAACAGGAGTGGTCCTGGGACATTCTCCCTCCCAAGCCAATTGGTGTTTATGGAAATATTACTACTATTTATTTTATAAACTAAACATCCCCCCAAACTTCAGTATTTGTCCATCCATCCTGACTCTCATCCTGCGAGATAGGATTTCACTTCCTGACCCCCTTGTGGTTTAGCAGGGCCACATGTCTAGCTCTAAACAATGAATTGAGGCTGAGTGCAGTGGCTCACACCTGTACTCCCAACACATTGGGAGGCCAAGGTGGGAGGATCACTTGAGCCCAGGAGTTTGAGACCAGCCTGGGCAACATTGCAAAACCCTGTCTCTGTAAAAAATTTTTAAAATTAACCAAGCATGGTAGCATGCACCTGTAGTCCCAGCTATTAATACTAGGGAGGCTGAAGTGGGCAGATCACTTGAGCGCAGGAGGTGACGGTTACAGTGAACCCAGACTGCACTAATGCACTCCAGCCCAGTGACAGAGCCAGACTGTCTCTTAAAAATGTTCATTGCAGCACTGTTTACAATAGCAAAGACCTGGAATCAACCCAAATGCCCATTGATAATAGACTGGATTGGAAAAATGTGGCACATATACACCATGGAATATTATGCAGCAATCAGAAATGATGAGTTTGTGTCGTTTGTAGGGACATGGATGAATCTGGAGAACATCATCCTCAGCAAACTGACACAAGAACAGAAAATGAAACACCGCATATTCTCACTCATAGGCGGGTGATGAAAAATGAGAACACATGGACATAGAAAGGGGAGTACTAAACACTGGGGTCTATTGGGGGGAAAAGGGGAGGGCCAGTGGGAGGGTGAGGTGGGGAGGGATAGCCTGGGGAGAAATGCCAAATGTGGGTGAAGGGGAGAAGAAAAGCAAAGCACACTGCCATGTGTGTACCTACGCAACTGTCTTGCATGCTCTGCTCATGTACCCCAAAACCTATAATCCAATAAAAAATTTAAAAAAAAAAAAATTGTTAGAGTGACCAGATCACGTGTTTGTGCAAGACATTCCACAGCTCCCTCCCTCTCCCATTACAACTAGCGATGGTCTAGTTAGTCGCTGCTCTGTCACCCTACATAAGGACAACATGGAGCAGATCCCCAACTAAGCTGCATTGGAGAGGGAACATGAGTAAGAAATGAACCTTGTTCTTTGCCTATGAGCTCTAGTGGTGTTACCACAGGATAAACTGACAGATCAGTCATGGAGCTCCCAGGCTGTAGATTACTTTCATTCTCTCACCCAAAAACTTAAAACCCTTTATTCCCTGGCTTCGGAAACAAGCCACTCTTCTCATTCTGTTAACCTCTCTGACCATCACTCCACTTCCTCACAGACTCTATTTCCTCTGCTTACCTTGTTAAGCCATGCTGTTAACCGAGAATTTGTCCACAGCTTGTGACTCTTATTCTACATGCTCTCCAGGGAGCTCTTACTCACTTTTGATTTATCCATCTGGCTGCTCCAGTGTCATAAATCCAGCACATTCAAAAGCAAATGTATCAGCTGCCCAGCCCCAACCAAACATTCGATCTTGCTACACTCCTCACTTCAGTGAATGGCACCGAACTTGGGCCAGAAACCTGCCAGCAATGCTAGATTTCTCCTTCTCCCATCCCGTCTCGCCTCACTGCCTGCACCCAGCTCACTCATTCAACCAACCAGTCCCGGCAATTTTATTGCCTTTAAATGTTTGTTATTGCTGTTGTTGTTGTCCAGTGGAAGGGACATTGTTTATTTCTGCTTGTTTGATGCTTATTAGAAACTAAAAAAACAAATTATTTCAAGCTCAGGGCAAGTCTTATTTTGGTGTCAGCCCTGACAGTGATGCTCTATCTGAAAAGGAGGACAAATCGCTTAGTCCAGACCAAGAAACAAGCAAGCTTTAATTTCTGAGTACACAATTATGAAACTATGCCAGTAGCAACCTGCATGTTTGTCTTAATCTCTTTAGCTTCTTAGAGGTCTCAAGACACTGTCAAAACTTTCCTTTACTCTATTAAACTCCCTTAAGCATTACTTATATTATTATTCAAGTTTAAGACACAGCAAATCTACCCAAGTGTATATGGCTGCTTCTCTTCTTACAAATGAATCCATTAGAAAGTGTCCCCTAAAATTCATCACTATTTTCTCTAACCTGCTTGATTTTCTGAAAGTGGAAAAAATAATTCTGGTGTACTAAAACCAGAGCCCAGGTTTTTCAACATCTTCAGTTACATGACCTTTAATTCCCCAATCAAGTTATAACACACAAATGTTATCTGCACTTTACAGCATAAAACTCTGAGTAGCTGGTGTCTTTTGGATGGTGTAACCATTACACAGCAGTATGTGCTTGTCACCCCGGTTTTCTTTAGCCTCAAAAAAATACTCAAAATTTGTTATCCATATGGAAGAATTCTTATAGCAGCACACTCAGTTACAAAAAGACCAAAAAAATTTTTATTGCTTTACAACAAGCCAGCAACAAACATAACTGAATAATTATAAACATGACACTTCTAAATCCTCAAATGGAATTCCAAGACCAGAGTATGTTTCTCCATGTAAATTGCATTTGTTAAAACTAAAATCCACAACCTCTGGCAAGTACTTCAAAATTCTCAAGCAGAATCAATACTTAAAGAGGGGGAAAAAAACCCTATTATCCAACTTATTGTCTTATGTGTGAGGATATAATTAGCCTTTCATGCTTGATCCTGGCAGTGCTATTAACACACGTTTTAAGTGACCATCATTGGCACTTTTAGGAACTTAACACCTTTGTCTTCCTACAAACTTCACAAGAAGAGCTGTCAAGAAAATTGTTCTAAAATCCCAATGCACAGTAACTCACGTCTCATTTCAACTTCTTTCCTCACAATGGAAAAACGTAGTCAGCCTTTAACTTGGGGCCTGATAAAACCTGTGAAGGGTATGCCAAATAGCCCCTCATACAAACAGGAAGCCCAAATTGTTGATCAGGTAAGAAAAGGTGACACTGTTAGATACTTCATATTATTCTGGAAAGCACTTTCCTTTCTGTGGGTGCAAAATGGATTAAGTCACCATTTTAATCATCTCAATTCAAGATGTTTCCTGGCACATACTTTTAGTACTACCTGAAAATTGGGGCATGGGGGAAAGACCACCAACATTATTTACATGACTCGCCTCAAACTGTACATTTAAAACCTGACTGTTGGGATAAGTCACCAACAACCTGAAATTTCTTACTCTAAAACACATTACCAAATCCCACTGATTTGTGTGTGCTTTTGTGTTTTATGTTTTCATATAGAGATGGGGTCTCACTCTGTTGCCCAGGCTGGTCTCAAACTCCTGAACTCAAGCAATCCCCCTGCCTCGGCCTCCCAATGTGCTGGGATTACAGGTGTGAGCCACCACACCTGACCTGATTTATTTATAATTCACTATTTTATCTTTCTTCCAAAGAAAGCATTTTTCTCTAACAATATAATGGTCAGGATTTTGCTTATTAACTTACGTGGGTGGCTTTATACTCTCAGATGAAATGATCTTGCTGACTGCTGGGAAAAAGGTTTTATAGTTTAGGAATAGATCACCTAACATGTTAATTCCAAATGTAAATGAAGACAATTTTTAATTGCTGCAAGAGCAGAACATTAAGGCAACATCAGAAAGCAGAGGTGTTTTAAAACACTAAGCCCTACTCCCTGCCTGGTGGAGAACCAAATGATAAGATGTTACTAAATCCCTTAATACAAAAACCTTCCAAAATAATCTGTTGAATTTGACTTTGCAGTTTAATCTCTTATATTTTGATGGCAGTGAGAGAGAACCTGGGGCTAAATTCTCTTGGCAAAAAAAATTCATCTCATTTACTCACAATGCTTAAAATAAGGAAAGAAAAATATAAAATAAGTTTTCCTTGCTTGGCAACCATCTTTTTAATTATCTATGTTACTATACCGTATCCAGGCTATGCCTGGGTGTGGATGGCTAACTTGGATATAGAAAATATCAAGCATCACATCTGGAAGAATCACAAACGAGACAAAGAACTTCTCAATCAGTACATCAACAGTCAAGGTAGCAAGAAAAGGACTTTACCAAGAAACTAACATTTACACTTTTTGACAGAACTGAAATACACTGAATTACAGAGCAAATTCACTACAATAACAAAGAAAATTCTGTCCACGTAAAGGCTCTATTTTTTACCCCCAAAAAAGTGTTTCAATTCTGATACTCACACCACACAACTGGTTAAGAAAATAAAGCGCAGTGTTTAGCAACTGGGCATCCTAACTACCGTAAGAGGCACTCTGGGCTCATCCCTTCCTGGCAAACGCTGAGGTCAGCAAGGCCAGGAGCAAGGAGAGCCTCCTATTTTTCACCACAAGCCGCTGCCGTCTCCTTATTGAAGCCCCGGATGGAGAGATCATAGACCACCTCCTCTACTTTCTTCACGTCGTATTTCAATCCATCGTAGCGCTTCCTCAGGGAGTCATTTTTCAGGTTGAGAAGACGGAAACCAGAATCCAGCTCATTGATGAAGGTTGAGATGTGGAGGGGTCGGGAGTAGTCTCCAGCAGTCACGCTGTTGACAGACAGCCTTGACTATACCAGGAAACAGAAATGGGGGCTTGTTACAACATGGCTCCTCCTCAGCGCATCTTCCTCCAAATCACAACTAGAACAACCACAAGCCGGCATAAACAGCTACGCTAATGTTCCACCTCAGGGTACATGCAAGCACAGATAAGACAGGAGCTTCTCTAAAAAGAATCTCCCTGAAAATGAGACCATTTTTGCCAAGAAAAAATTTAATATAACATCTAAAATTTTTCTAATTTCTTAAACTGGCTATTGCATAATAAAGTGTTACATTACACAAGCATCTTTACAGCAAATCTCCTATCATATGGAAGAAATAAATGACAAAGTACATCAGAGCAGCTCTGCTATCTCTTCCAACCTCTGCCAAATGATCACATTTCTAGAGCCCACCTACAAAGCTGCAACTCCAGTCCCCTAGAATCAAGAAGGCAGGCTGGGCATTTTGGGAGGCCAAAGCGGGTGGATCACAAGATCAGGAGTTTGAGACCAGCCTGGCCAACATGGTGAAACCCAGTCTCTATTAAAAATACAAAAATTAGCTGGGCATGATGGCACACGCCTGTAATCCTAGCTACTGGGAGGCTAAGGCAGAAGAATGGCTTGAACCCAGGAGGCAGAGGATGCAATGAGCCGAGATCACACCACTGCACTCCAGCCAGGGCAACTGAGCAAGACTCCATCTCAAAAAAAAAAAAAAAAAAAAAGTAAGGCAGACTTCAGATAAGAAGCTAAAGTTATGTCAGTTTAACACTATCTTGAAGGAGAGCTAAGATTTATTTCAAGACCCAACTCAACATTCCCCTTCTCAGTATACAACCCCTCTACTGCTATGTTTGACTGGCTTAATAAAATAATAAAAAAAGATACCCCTTTCTGGAAAATCCTCTCCACTTTTCCAGGCTTACCTACACTACCCCTTTAGGCATTCTCAACACATACAGCTTTTTTTGTTTTCTTTTTTAATATAAATAGAAAGGGGTCTTGCTTTGTTGCTAAGGCTGGAACAGAACTCTTGGCCTCAAGTGATCCTCCCACCTTTGCCTCCTAAATTGCCAGGATTACAGGTGTAAGCCACTGCACCTAGCCCCAACAGGTATGGTCCTAAAGACACCTCACACTTAACTAATACCGACAAGGTGCTACAAGTTTACTGGTCAACTGTCTCCAACAAGTCAGACAAGTGGTACAGCCGGCAAGTGAACCCCATTATCCATTCTCCCCATCTTCCTCAGGTTTTCAATGCACACATACCCACTCCAATGACTCCATTTCTGCCTACCCTGCAGGCAAGGCACCAGAATATCACATAGAACTTGTGTGTACAGCCTCAAAGAAATTTCCTCAAAGTAGGAGGGCATACCCTTTTCCCATTTCCTCCTATTGCTGGCTACAGTGAAGACGTGAATAAAGCAACAGTTCTGGAACATAAGAAAGAAGCTGAGGCTGGAAGAACCTCAGGCCAAAGATCAAGGAATCATCAGACCAGCCCTGGACTTCTTTCCTGTGAAGCAAGGATACGCAACTTTTTCTTAGTAAGCCAGATAGTAAATATTTTCACCTCTGCAGACTGGTACAGTCTCTATCACAACTACTCAATTTTTACTGAAAGCTTTTTGCCTCTTTAGACTTTTACAGGGCAATTTCCCTAGACAGTGATTAACGGAATAAAGGATAAGAATAACTTACATAGTTATATAGATAAATAAGTCTTCAAAACAATTACATGAATTAACACAGTCACCAAGAATAGATGTTTTGCCACTACCCTACAAAGAAAGGGTCTTATCATCTTTTAAAAATTCACTGGCCAGGCACAGTGGCTCAAGCCTGTAATCCCAGCACTTTGGGAGGCTGAGGCGGGTGGATTACTGAAGGTCAACAGTTAGAGACCAGCCTGGGAAACGCAGTGAAACCGCGGCTCTACTAAAAATACAAAAAAAAAAAAAAAAAAAAAAACATAACAAATAAATAATCCCAGCACTTTGGGAGGTCAAGACAGGCAGATCACCTGAGGTTGGGAGTTCCAGACCAGCCTGACCAACCTACAGAAACCCTGTCTCTACTAAAAACAAAAAATTAGCCGGGCTTGGTGGCACATGCCTATAATACCAGCCACTCTGGAGGCTGAGGCAGGAGAATCACTTGAACCTGGACAGCAGAGCTTGTGGTGAGCCGAGATCGCACCATTGCACTCCAGCCTGTGCAACAAGAGCAAAACTCTGCCTCGAAAAAAAGAAAAAATTCATAACTGAGTAAGTATGCACTCATCATTTGATCCGGCTTTTCCCTGATGCCTAGTAAACTGTAACACATACAGTGCCAGTCAATGACTAACTGGTGACTGAGAGACGGCTTAGAAAAGATTTCAGCCTTCTTGAACTTTGGTACCCATTTTAAAAAGTGACAGTGAAGCAGAAAGATCAAAAAAGCAACCAGCAAATTATTGAGCTTACCAGTTCACTGGCAAGAATTAGAACTCCTGAGAGATAATCTTCTACATCCAGATGAAATCCTTTCTCTCGATCTGGCTCAACTAAAAAACATATGAAAATAGAGGCATGCTGTGAATGCCATTTAAGCCTCAGAATATAAAAATACACATATAATTTCTCCCAAATTAAGTGAAAGGATGAATCTTTTAAAATCTGTTTTTGTAATATATTCACACCCTTGGCAACTAGACTGCACTGTGGATTTTTTGAGCTCTTAAGCAAAATTCAATTCAGTCTTCCTTAAAAAGTAGTATTATCAAAATGGTGTCTAGTTGGGTCAGAGAATACACTTGTTACAAAGTGCATGATAAAGCATTTAAAAAAGGAGTTACGATATTTGCAACTACCTTCCAAATGGCTGACAAAGACACAAAAATGAGAAGATTAAGCAAATGTAGTAAAATGTTAACAAGTGGCAAATCTAAGTGGCCTGTAAACCGGTATTCATCGTACTATTCTTTCCATTTTCCTGTAGGCTTGACATTTTAAAAAATCCAATTTTAAAAACTGAAAGAAGCAAGTGCAAATGAGTTAGCCACTATTATTTTTAGCTTTTGTGTTTCCAAGTACAGTTGGCCCTCTGTGCTGACCAACTGCAGACTGAAAATACTTGGGAAAAATAAATAAAAATGACAATACATCAATTCAAAATATAAATTTTTTAAATTAATACAGTATAACAATTATTTATACAGCACTCATACTGTATTAGACATTTTAAGTAATTAGAGTTGATTTAAAGTATGTGGGAGGATGTGTACAGGTTACAAATACTGCACCATTTTATATAAGGGACTTGAACATCCTCAGATTTTGGTATTGGGAGAGTTCTGGATCCAGTCATCCTCAGATAACAAGCTACGACTATAAGTGGTTTTTAGTTAGTTCTTATTTGTTTTAATAAACAAAGTACAACCACCCTTTCCACCAAAATCTAAGCAACCATGCCTGATTCTGCAGATCCCACTAATGAAGACACTTACTGCCAAGAATTTCTGTAACCGCTTCTCGAGTCACTAGTGTTTCTGTTTCCAAATACACAACAAATGCTGCCAAGAAGACCAAGCGCTGCAATACAAACCTCCAGTGCTCATGAAATCTGCAGGAAAATAAGCACACTTAACCTCCAAGGCTACAGACCTTCAGAGAGACAGGCTTAATACAGTCATGTTCAAACAGTGCAGAAATAAGGTCATTTTTCAAATAAAATCTTATGCAAAGCCCCAATATATAAAGAGCAATATGACATTTACCATAAATTTTACAAGTCCAAATTTATAACAATTATTTAAGTTTATTCAGTGAGCAATATGGTCTAATTTTGATGAATATGAAAATTTACACCAGGCGCGGTGGCTCACGCCTGTAATCCCAGCACTTTGGGAGGCTGAGGCAGGTGGATCACCTGAGGTCTGGAGTTCAAGACCAGCCTGGCCAACATGGCAAAACCCCATCTCTACAAAAAATACAAAAATTAGCCAGGTGTGGTGGCACACACCCATAGTCCCAGCTACTCAGGAGGCTGAGGTGGGGGAATCGCTTGAACCTGGGAGGCGGAGGTTGCAGTGACCCAAGATCACACCAGCCTGGGCGACAGAGTGTAACTCCGCCTGAAAAAAAAAAAAAGAAGATTTACAACTGAAGATTACAGATTACAAGAGCAATCGTGCTTTCTAAGTTTAATCAGAAAGAACAGTCATACTGCTCTGAGAAAAATAAGTTTGCAACTGACAACTGAAGACAACTGTAGCCTCAACTTACTCCTACATCTTGAGTGCAGGATACCAAGAAAATTCTGATTCACAAAATTACCGTTTGTAATCACTAAATAAATGGACTTAAAGTGATAGAATACTGAGCAAGAAGCCTGAAAAAAGAAAAGAACATTTTACAACCTGTGGATAATTACACTGTGCCTCCTGATTTTCAAATGTGGGAATAAATTCAAAAAAGGGTCTCAACACAATGCAGTCACATAAACCCTTCTCAAGGCCAAATCTAGCCAGAAGGCGGCCTGTGTGTCACCTACAGAGACGGTCTCTAACGACCTTGCTAGGTCTACCGTCCTACCTCTCCCTGTGCTTCAGTTATGACAACAGCAGTCCCTGACCCGTTCAGCACCAGAGACTGGTTTCACAGAAGACAATTTTTCCACAGAAGTGGGGCAGATGGTTTTCAGGTGAAATTGTTCCACTTCAGATTATCAGGCATTAGATTCTCATAAGGAGCATGCAACCTAGATCTCTGCCATGCAGTCAGCATTAAGGTTCTCACTACTATGAGAATCAGATGCGGCCACCAACCTGACAGGAGGTGGAGCTCAGGCAGTAATGGGGAGCTATGGGGAGCAGCTGTAAATACAGATGAAGCTTCACTCACTCACCCACCACTCACCTCCTTCTGTGCACCCAGGTCCTAACAGGCCTGTACCAGTCCACAGTCTAGGGGTTACGAACCCCTGCCTTACAGCAAGGGTCAACAAATTTTTTCTGTAAAGGACCAAGCAGTAAATAGACTTTGTGGGCCACTTTCACTGTTACATCTTCTTATCTGGGAGTTTTCTTTTTTTTAAAGGGACAACTCTTGAAAAAGTAAAAGCAATTCTTAGCTCCCACAGGCAGCAGACACTAGTGGTTTGTCAACCTCTGCTTTAAAGAATATTCTCGTGAGGTTAGACTATCCACCCCTGAAAATACTCATCTTATTTACTGTTGATACATATGTCTTAACATAATGTCTTTTTTTGTAAGAAAATTAAAATAAGTAGAAATTCTTGAGTCAGATGCATTTTTTCCCAGTTTAACACATATGAAACCAGGATACATTTCACAATCCATGTTTCACAATTTTTTTTTCTCAGATGAAGTCTCACTCTGTTGCCCAGGCTGGAGTACAATGACACAACCTCAGCTCACTGCCACCTCCGCCTCCCAGGTTTGAGTGATTTTCCTACCTTAGCCTCCCAAGTGACTGGGATTACAAGTGTGAGCCAGCACACCCAGCTAAGTTCTGTATTTTTAGTAGACAAGAGATTTCCCATGCTGGCCAGGCTGGTCTCCAATTCATGACCTCAGGTGCTGCCCCCGCTTGGCCTCCCAAAATGCTGGGATTACAGGTGTGAGCCGCCTCGTCTGACTCATGTTTCACAATTATGACTGGCAGAATTTTCCTTCCTTACATAAAATAATGGTGTATCTTAAAATTAACAATGTTGTGGATTCAACAAGAAGATGTGGCATAAAATATTAGCTATATATGTCACTTGGCAGTGAAATTCAAGCTTCAAAGGAAAACTTGACTCTATTTATATATATCACCATCTAATCTCATTACCTTTATAACTATAGTTCATCCAATTTCACAAGAAACCAAAATACAGCAAAAAGATATTCTTCTGACCTTCATACCACATTTTCTTTTTCATTGCTTTTTCACTGCAAAAGTAATACATGTTCCTTAAGAAGAGTTAGAAAGTAAAAAGAAGAAAAAACAATCACGAATGTTTGCCATGACCATCATTAGTTTGGTTCTTCTCTTTCTGTTACTCCTACACATCAGGATGTTTACCTAGTTGTAAGCAATCATGTGGTACATATAATTTTTCCCCTTTTTTTACTTAACATTATAAAATGCTATTTTTCTCACAAACCTGTAATACTGTTCAGCAGGAAACTTGGTCTTCAAAGATGTTAGATGTGCTTTTACTGTACCAAAATGTTCTCGAGCTTTCAAACATCTCTTTGGAACTAATCACAAAAGATAATGAAATGTAATCATGAAAAACTTATCAAATTTCAAATATACTTCTCGCTGAATAATATAAGTAATCTATCTGGAAATGAATCAACTTTTTTTTTTAACCTCACAACTAATGTACACATCTCTGCTTTTCAACCTGGCTCTCAAAATATCATCCCTAGTTTCCCTACTAATTAGCTATACTCAAAAATAAACAACTTGCTAAGAGGGAATATAGTAGGATACACATTGGTAATTGGCTAAGTAGTCATAAATGACGTCATCCTTCAGGGGCTGCACACCAGCCGCTATTCCTGTTCACTCCTGAGAGAATGCTTAACATCAGATTGCTCCTTCTTCCTGTATGTGGCAGAAAAAAGCCTTTACCAACTACTCACAATCAAGATGACCCAACTCTCTATCATTAAGAAAAATGACTTGCCTCAGGCATGTGTCAATGCATTGTTATATCATTCTTGTATCTGAAAATAAACTTCAGCTCTTTCAGCTGCGCTGGCAATGAGTTACAATGAAGGTTCCATCTCTAAGCTTGGCATATTTGACTTTCATTCACAAGACTTACTGTTAACACATTTATTTGAGAACACTTTATACTGTTAATCTCATTTTAAAAAGCATTCAATGCAAATCAACAGGAAGTTGGGGATAAAAAGGAATTCAATCACTGAAAGGCTGGACACACACACACACACACACACACACACACACAAAAGGGCCAAGTAAAAGTGGCTAGGTAACACAAAGGAGTTATAAACCCTTTTCCTGCTTACCTTGAGAAGACTGTGCTGGCAGAGAGCTGCACTGTTTTTTCTAAACAGGAAATGGGTTAAGCGATTGTAATTATCTGTAGAATGCTATCACAATAGAGAAAACATTCCTATCTAAACCATACTATGTGGAAGGGGAAAAATCAAAATTACTAAATCACCTACTTCTTCAATTTGTATTCACCATAAAGCATGATGGACCATGATGGACATTTTTCATTATATAATGTCTTGTAGATAGAGACTAACTCTTGAAATAAGAGATACTTGGATACAAAACAAAGAACTTACTGTCCTGAAACCCAGCACCCTGATGGACTCCTTGCAGTAGAGTTAAAATCTCTCGAGCTGTTTGTTCTAAACTCTGTACAACTTTTCGGATTTCCTAGAGAGAAGTAAAAATAAAAATCAGATATGCAACACAATTATTGTCATACACTGACATCAAACACATTAGATAGTATATGTGATCTATCATAACCAAGGTGGAGTCCTGACTTTTCCACTTATTTCCTACGTAAGACTTCAAAAAGTCACTAAAAAGCCTTAGATTCCTCAGGTAGCCTTTAAAGGATAACAGCCACCCATTCACCCCAAGTATCCAATTGGGACATTATAAAACGGATGATGTGTGTGAACATAATTTCTAAAAGGAAGAATTAAATACAATACAAGAGTTGGGTATTTCTAATTTTTTTTTTTTTTTTTGAGACGGAGTCTTGCTCTGTTGCCCAGGCTGGAGTGCAGTGGCGCGATGTAAGATCACCGCAACATCCGCCTCCTGGGTTCAAGCGATTCTCCTACCTCAGCTTCCGCAGTAGCTGGGATTACAGGTGTGTGCCACCACGCCCAGTTAATTTTCTTTTGAATTTTTAGAAGACACAGGGTTTCACCATGTTTCCCAGACTAGTCTCGAACTCCTGACCTCAGGTGATCGGCCCGCCTCGGCCTCCCAAAGTGCTGGGATTACAGCCATGAGGCACCACACCAGACCTTTAATTCATTTTTTAAATATTCATTAAGCACACTTCTGTGCGAGGCACTGTGTAAATACTTGGGGAACCAAGCATACAATCCCTTCCCTCTGGTGGTTTAACATACAATGGGGGAGAAGATATTTTTTAAATAATCAACATTACACACATTTTAAAAAAGTTAATGTGCGACTAGAAAACATAAGAAATAGATCCTTTAGGTTGTGAGGTTAAGGAGATAAATATAAGACAACCAGAAAAAGAACGGGAAAGACGCAAATTCCAGTAAAGGCAAACAGGCAGAAAGCTAACTGGGGCACTAGAAGTAAAGAGCTAAAGTGAACATCATCCACAAAGAGAGAAAGAGTAAAATGAGATTTAAGAGAGACCATGTGGGCCACAGTAGAGTCTGATTTTTTATCCTATGTGGGATAGGAAATCATAGGACAGTTTTAAACAGATCACAGGTGCTTTTAAGACAGCAACAACAAATACACGAAACGCCTATTCGCTGAAGACCAGGTGCAATTCGAGCCTTCGATATAAGCAAGCGCTGAAAAGAAGGAAAACTGACACAAACGAGGCAGGTGTTGCTGAGAAGCTGAGACCGGAACATGGAGAATCAGGACAGTGTGTTAGAATTTGGGGCGGGGAATGCCCTAACCTAAAGCTAGAGGGGAAGCAACCCACCCTCGGAGGCGTCCCCACCGCCCCATACTCAAAGACGGAGGAGGGCCGGGAGATGTGGCCCAGCTAGGCATGGAGAGGGAAAGGGAATGGGGAAGGGAGGGGGCTCGCCTCTCGGATGTCCTGCTCGGCAGCCAAAAAGCCTTGCAGCTCCACGAAGATCTCGCTCACAGACATGGCGCTGGCTGCACAACAATCAGCCACTGTGGCAAGGGCGGCCAGGGAAGTGGACTCCGTCGACAACCAGCTCAATCAATCGCAACACCCGCCGCAGCCGCCGCTGTCGAGGCGTACCCCCGGTCTTACGCCACGGCCGTCGCTGGGGTCCTCCAAGGCCCGCGGCGCGCCGGAGGACTGGCTGCTCGCCGCACTGCCTGAGGCGCCTCCCGCTGCGTTCGAAATTGAAGCGGGCGTCTAGAGAGCAGAGGAGAGGGAGAGTGGGTGGGACTTCAGTCTGAGGCGTTCGGATAGGCATCCTCAGAAACCACCTGCGAAGGGGACCCTCGGAGCACGTGAGCCTGAGGGAGGGCGGGGACGGGCTTGGAGGTGGTGCGACCAAGCGGAGCTGTTTAGCTTCTGTGTATTTATTTATTTCACATACGACAGCATATAGGGGAAAATATTTCACAACGAAAGCGTATGCACAAAAATAACAAGTGCGGAAGAATGTAGAGAGATTGCAGTCTTCACGAGAAAGTAGGATGACCGTGCATTTATATTTCCAAACAAAGGAAAATAAAAGTAACATATAGGACTGTGAGTAGGGAATGGATTGGGAACGAAAATTTTCTGTGAAAATTTTTTATTTTAATGTTTTCTCTGTATGGTTCTATTACCTATTTTAAAATTAAACGGATTTTTTAAGCATGTGCGATGGGATGTTGTTTCTCTTTCCACTCACATCTTTCCCTAATTACCCTTCCATGCCCTATAACGGTTTCCTCCTGGTTCTTGAAGAGCTCCATACACAAATGTTGTGTGTGTGTGTGCGCGCGCGCGTGTGTATGTTCTTGAAGAGCTATTCCATACACACATTGTGTGTGTGTGTCTGCTTACCATTTAGTTGAGAAGAATCATTCCAATCCATGAAATTGGAATGATTCTTACCAACTAAATGATAATTTATTGCTTGACTTGTGCCTGACGTTATTCTAAATTCTTTACATGAAGGATCATATTTAATTCAAGGATTCTCTTGCCTCAGCCTCCTGAGTAGCTGGGATTACAGGTGTGCACCACCATGCCTGGCTAATTTTTTTTTTTTTTTTTGAGATGGAGTTTGCTCTTGTTGCCCAGGCTAGAGTGCAATGGCATGATCTTGGCTCACTGCAACCTCCACATCCTGGGTTCAAGCAATTCTCCTGCCTCAGCCTCCCAAGTAGGTGGGATTACAGGAATTCACCACATCCAGCTAATTTTCTATATTTAGCAGAGACGGGTTACTCTATGTTGGTCGGGCTGGTCTCAAACTGCCAACCTGAGGTGATCTGCCTGCCTTGGACTCACAAAGTGCTGGGATTACAGGTGTAAGCCATCGCACCCAGCCTCATAGGCCTTTTTTTTTTTTTTTTTTTTTCTAAGATGGAGTTTCGCTCTTAATTGCCCAGGCTAGAGTGCAATAGCATGATCTCGGCTTACCGAAATCTCCGCCTTCCGGGTTCAAGCGATTCTTCTGCCTCAGCCTCCCGAGTAGCTGGGATTACAAGCATGCACCACCACACCAGACTAATTTTGTATTTTTAGTACAGACGGGGTTTCTCCACGTTGGTTAATGGCTGGTCTCAAACTCCCAACCTCAGGTGATCTTCCCACCTCGGCCTCCCAAAGTGCTGGTATTATGGTCTGTTTTTTAAAAGGAATTTTGGATAGGAAATTAATCAATCGATTGATTGAACGGTTTAAAATACGGGTGGCTACAGAAAAATCAGTTTTTCCTTGCAGTGTGGGAACTTTTTTATATTCAAAAGATATTGCCAACAAATTAACTGTCCAACAAATATCTTTGTCTAACTTGTTACTATGGGAAAATTTTCAAATATAAACAAACTAGAGAGGATAGTATAGTAAACTTCTATGTACTCATTACCCAGTTCAGTAATTAGCAGTTAATAGCCAATTGTGTTTAATCTATCTGCTACTTACTCTCCAAACTTCTAAATTATTTTGAAGCTCAGACATCCTATGATTTCATATCCACAAATGTTTCAGTATGCATTTCTAAACAATAGGAACTTTTTACAGAAACCTAATGTATTATGCTTAAAATTACATAGAATAATTTCTAATATGATTGCTAATGTTAAAACTGTCCCTATTCTCTGTTTCTCTCTGTCTGTGATTTCGTCATTTGATTCAGACTCCAAGTTAAGTCCATACGTGGCATTTTGTTGATAAATCTTGTAAATCTCCTTTAATCCACAGATTGCCCCTCTCTCTTTCCCTTTCCTCAGAATTTATTTGAAGAAACCAGGTTCTTTATCCACTAGAACTTCCTACAGCCTTCATTTGGCTGACTGCATTCCTGTGGTACCTTTGACATGTGTCCCTATGCTGCACCATTCCTGTAAACTGGTAGTTAGAGCTAATGGCCTTATAAGACCTGAGCCTGATTTTTTGACAAGAATATGTTATAGGTTATGTTGTCCATTTCCAACAGGAGGTGTAAGATGTCTGATGTACTCTCTCCTTCTCTCTCTTCATAATATTAAGATTGATTAGGTATCATTAGCCCGATCCATCCATTACAAAGTTTCTCATTAGCTTTTCAGCATTGTTGACTCTTGCTCAGATCCTAGCCCGTTATGGGTTTCAAAACAGTCTCCTGCCATCTTTTCTGCAGTTTAGAGGATGTTACTGGCTTTGCAGAGAAAGATGAATTGGAAACAGCTAATACAGAAGGCAGGGAAAAGGGGAGGAAAGCAGGCCACAGGTAGGAAAGCAATAACATTGCTGGAGCAAAGGTTTTGTGCATTTAAAAATTTGAGGGGTGTTGCAAACTTGTGCTCTAAAGAGGTTAAACCAGCTTAACACTTTCCAGTAAATGTGTTTCTACATATCCTTTGCCAATTCGATAGGTGAAAAACTGAACCTCGTTCTGGCTTACAATTGTTAATTTCAAGTGAAGTGGACCATATTTTCAAATATACATTGGTAATCCATATTTTTCTTTTGTGAAAGTCTGTTGCTATCTTTTGCCCATGTTTTCTATCAGTTTGTTTACACCTTTTATTTTTTAAAGAGTTCTTTATATATTAAAGTGATGAGTTCCTTATCTGTCATGTCATATGTGTTACAGATATTTTTCCCAGATTATTGTCTTTTGACTCTGATCAGAATACTGTTTGCTTTGTAGAAGGTTTTTTATTCTTACAATGCATTTGTCAAATATTTCCTTCATAGCTTCTGGGTTTTTTAACATTCTTTCCAAAATCTAACCCATGACCATTAAAAATCATTCACAATTTCTCCTGGTATTTCTATGGTTTCAGCTCTTTTCTTTTCTTTTTTTCCTCCTTCTCTCCTTTTGCATACAAATGTTTTGTTGATTTCAATATGGATTAAACTTCTATTTATTTATTTTGAAACAGGGCCTTTCTTATTTATCATAGCTCACTGTAACTTCAGACTCCTGGGTTCAAATATTCCTTCGCCTCAGCCTCCCAAGTAGGTGGGAGGACAGACACATGTGCCATGCTTGGCTAATTTTTAAAATTTTTTCATAGAGATGGGATTTTGCTATACTTCCCAGGCTGGCCTTGAACTCCTGGCCTCAAGCAATCCCCCTGCATTGGCCTCACAAAGCGCTAGAATTACAGGCATGAGCCACCGGGCCTAGATTGAACTCTTATTTCTTGCCAGATGTTGTCTCAATACTGTTAATACAACGACGTATATTTTCTCTAATCATTTAAAGTAGTACTTCTATTGTGTACTACGTGCACACAAATATATATTTGTGTCTATTTCTGAATCACCTGTTTCATTCCACTTATCTATTCTTTTAGTGCACTGACTCAGATCCATGGTGTATTCAATGCTGGCATTCTGCATTGTACACATTAGATGCATCCTTGAAAGGCTGCATGTGAAGCAAAAACAATTGGGTCCATAATCTCACTGGCATCCTTTAGTTATTGTTATGTAACATACATCCCAAAACTCAGTGGCTTCCGATGACAGCCAGTTACTCCCGCACATTCATAGGGTGTGCTAGGCTTTGTTCTGCGGGGGCGATCGTGCTCCGCATGGTGTCCATCCCTTCCTAGGGCAGCAGGATCATCTGCCTCAAGGTGATGCAGAACACGGTAAGGAGTGCACAAAGGCTAAGGTCCCAGAGGACCCAGGCTTTCCCCACCCACTGCCATTTCTTCCTCATCTTAGTGGTCAAAGCCACAGAGCTAAACCCAAAATCAAGGGTGAGGAAAGTTCCCTTTGCCCCATGAGACGTGGAAAAGGTGTGGATGCAGGGAAGGTGAAGAACCGGGACCACAATCCCAGTCTCCCACAGCTACTGACATAATTTAAATGGGGAAGCTTCCATAGAAAATTCCAGGTCCTTGTCTAATATTAAGCTAAAAAGGAGCTGCTAACCTATATTTGAAACACACTGAAAATTTAAATACCTGGAAAAGTACAGGGTAACATAACACCTATCTGTCTCTAATAATTAGCAAATTAATATTTTTGCTTATTTGCTTCTAATCTTTTTTTTTTTTAAGAAATAAAATGTTTCAGAGTTTATGTAATCTGTATACCCTTCCATGGTTTTCTCTCACTATCCAGAAGTAATTACTATTTTAAAGGTAGTCTGTGCACATTTTTATTACATAGGCAGCATTTATGAAGATTAATACACTTCTTTGTTTTCATGCTTTAAATATAATAAATGGTATTATATTCTATATAATTCTAAAAGTAGCCTTTTAATTCGACAGTATATCTGGAGATCTATCTGTGTTTATACATATAGATTGTCTTCTTTTACACTGGTATATTTTGCTCCATTGTATGACTCTATTCGTCTGTTCTTGCATTGCTATAAATAAATACCTGGCCGGGCGCGGTGGCGCATGCCTGTAATCCCAGCACTTTGGGAGGCCGAGGCGAGTAGATCACGAGGTCAGAAGATCGAGACCATCCTGCTCAACGTGGTGAAACCCCGTCTCTACTAAAAATACAAAAAAAAAAAAAATGAGCTGGGCATGGTGGCGCGTGCCTGTAATCCCAGCTACTTAGGCGACTGAGGCAGGAGAATTGCCTAAACCCAGGAGGCGGAGGTTGCCGTGAGCCGAGATCGCGCCATTGCACTCCAGCCTGGGTAACAGTAGCGAAACTCCATCTCAAAAAAGAAAAAAAAAAATTACAGCCGCGCTAAGCTGACTCCGCGCTGCCTGCTGCGATGGAGGCCACCGCCCAGGTCTTCGTCGAGAGACCGGACGTGGTCTTTGGCCCCGAGGCTATCGAGGCGCAATTCGAGTACTGGACAACCCGCGTCAGCCGTGAGGGCGCGTCCTCAAGGTGCACCCACGACCAGGCACTTCACCTTCCAGACCGCCCGGCAGGTGCCCCGGTTCGGGGTCATGCTTGTCGGCTGGGGTAGGAACAACTGCTCCAAGATCACCACCGCGGTGCTGGCCAACCCACTGCGTCTGTCTTGGCCCAGGAGCAGGGGCCGCAAGGAGGCCAACTACTACGGCTCGCTGACTCAGGCGGGCACCGTGAGCCTGGGCTCGGACGCCAAGGGCCAGGAGGTATTCGTGCCCTTCAGTGCGCTGCTGCCCATGGTGGCGCCCAACGACCTCGTGTTCAATGGCTGGGACATCTCGTCGCTGCACCTCGCCCAGGCGATGCAGCGCGAAGGTGCTGGATTGGGAGCTGCAGGAGCAACTGTGGCCGCACATGGAAGCCCTGCGGCCTCGGCCTTCCTCTACATCCCCGAGCTCATCGCGGACAACCTCATCCCGGGCTCGCGCGCAGCACCTGGAGCAGATCCACAAGGACATCCCAGACTTCCGGTCTAGTGCGGGGCTGGACAGAGTCATCGTGCTGTGGACCGCCATCACAGCGCTTCTGTGTGTGAGGTGGTTCCAGGCCTCAACTACACGGCCGAGAACCTGCTGCGCACCACTGAGCTTGGCCTGCAGGTGTCTCCCTCCATGCTCTTCGCCGTCGCCAGCATCCTGGAGGGCTGTGCCTTCCTCAATGAGTCCCCGCAGAACACCCTGCTGCCCGGAGCTCTGGAGCTCGCGTGTCAGCGCCGGGTTTTCGTGGGCGGAGATGACTTCAAGTCTGGACAGACCAAAGTCAAGAAAGTCAGGTCCGTGCTCGTGGATTTCCTCATCAGCTCTGGCCTCAAGACCATGTCCATCGTGAGTTACAACTACCTGGGCAACAACGACGGGCACAACCTGTCGGCGCCGTTGCAGCTCCGCTCTAAGGAGGTGTCCAAGAGCAACGTGGTGGACGACATGGTGCAGAGCAACCCACTGCTCTATACGCCCGGCGAGGAGCCCGACCGCTGCGTGGTCATAAAGTAGGTGCCCTACATGGGCCACAGCAAGTGTGCGCTGGTTGAGTATAGCACGGAGCTAATGCTGGGCGGGACCAACACAGTGGTGCTGCACAATAGGTGCGAGGACTCGCTGCTGGTAGCACCCATCATGCTAGACCTGGCGCTGCTGACAGAGCTGTGCCAGCGCGTGAGCTTCTGCGCGGACGCTGACCCTGAGCCGCAGACCATCCACCCCGTGCTGTCCCTGCTCAGCTTCCTCTTCAAGGCGCCGCTGGTACCGCCGGGCAGCCCGGTGATCAATGCGCTTTCCCGCCAGCTCAGCTGCATAGAGAACATCCTCAGGGCCTGCGTGGGGCTCCCGCCACAGAACCACATGCTCCTGGAGCACAAGATGGAGCTCCCAGGGCCTGGCCTCAAGCAAGTCAGACTTGTGGCTGTCGCCAGCCCTGTGTCCAACAAGAAAGGTCCGGTACCCGCTTCCACCAACGACTGCACCGGTGATGCCAATGGGCACCCACAAGTGGAGGAACCCCAGATGCCCACCACCTGAGGTCCCTGTCACACAGCTTCCTTGCCCTTCCTCCCCGCTGCTCCCCAGGACGCCACCTTTCCAGGCCCCCCCAAAGACAATAAAGCCGCTGCCACTCTCAAAAAAAAATTACAAAGGGTTGAACGACAGAGGAGTAACAGTACGAAGAAACTTACTTTTCGTTAGTAACCATGATGATAATATATACATTAAAAATTGTGGTATCAGGGATTCTGTCATGTAATGTGAATAAAATCAATATTTACTTTGAAAAATGTGTTGAATTACCTACAAGAGATGAATTTAACAGAAGAAAAAGGAGAGAAGTGGGCAACTTAAGAGGCCAGGCGACAAAGGGAAGAATCCTTGCATCCATTTGACAACATTTATCACACTCTGTGGCATATCACAGCAATCATCACACACCTGTTTCCTCTGTGCTATGTCATTCCTAATAATAAGTACCCATAGAAAATCGGCTTGCCTCCTGACTAACCTCTCCCATATTCTGTACAATACTAATGAGGCCAGCAAGGATCACAAGGAAGGAAAAACAAAAAATAGGAGCATCCTATTTTTGTGTTTCTTCAGTACAACCTGCAATAAGACCTTTCCCCCACTCTCTCCATTTACCAAATTTTTGCCCACAAAATTTTATAGATTTCTCCAGAATCCTCTGACAAATGCAAATGTTTCTAACATGAAAAAGTTTACTTACAGAACTGAAATATTCTTCAAAGACTAAAGTTTGAAATCCATCTAATGTCAACCTCCTTTATCTAGAATCCACTAGTTTTAAGTAAATAGCACTTTTAATATACTTCCAAAGTAAATAGAGACATTTTCATTAGATGAAACATTACAGTTACTCTATACGTTCTTATCTTGTATTTGGCCTGTTGTCCCCTATTATGTTTTACGCTTCCATTTACTTACCCAGTAAGTCAGGCCTACCAGAGAAAAGTACATGAGTTCATGAACTTAGAGTACCCTGAGTTTTGCTCTAAGATTCATTATAGTGCTCAGTTCACTAGGTTCACCTACTGGGCCACTAAAAAGCATGATATAGAGCAGCAACTTTTCATTCTATGTAGAAGAGGCTGATGGTACTCATAATCTCTCCATGTTAATTGGCAATGGGGAGAAACTCAACCCCAACCTCCCTTCTCTAGCCCCTCTCTGTTTTGCTCTATTATCCTCAGTGCAAATTCCACAGGCATTCTGTCACCTGACTATTCCAGTATGTAGATTCCCAAACCCTCCTAGAATATGTCATGATAAAGTGATCCCAGGTGAGACCCTTATCCCTTCAGAATGCCCAGCACTGTTCTGATCCCCAACTCTGACTCTGTTAAGGTATTTCTTTTGTTTGTCCTCGTATCTTAATCAGCTTTTTCTTTTCTTTTGTGCTGGAGTCTCACTCTCTTGCCCAGGCTGGAGTGCAGTGACATGATCTCGGCTTACTGAAACCTCTGCTTCCCAGGTTCAAGCTACTCTCCTGCCTCAGCCTCCTCAGTAGCTAGGACTACAGGCATCTGCCACCACACCTAGCTAATTTTGTGTATTTTTAGTAGAGATGGGGTTTCACCATACTGGCCAAGCTGGTCTCAAACTCCTGACCTTGTGATCCACCCACATTAGCCTCCGAAAGAGCTGAGATTACAAGCGTGAGCCACCACACCCAGCCCCTAATCAGGTTTTAAGTCCCCTATTATATGATGCTTTTGAATCCTCCTGAAATCTTAAAGTATAAATTACATGATCTGTAATTGTTACACCATCCAGTCCTCAAAAAACTGGATTTTTTTAAAACAGTAAAATCAGCCCCACTAGCATTTATGGAGTAGTTAGTAATGCAGCAATACTATTCTGAGAGGGAGGAACACATAGGTAGACATGAGAAGCCTTAGAGCTTACAGTGAGAAATAACGGGGCATGGTGCTGAGAATGTACACACAAATATAGTCTCTCTAAATACAGGGATGTAAAACTGCATTTTATTAAACTGCCATTTACACATCTCATTGTATTCTAATTGCTTCATAGGTAAAAATGCTTAAATGTTTTTCCTAATATCCCAAACTGGAAAGTGATGAACATATTTAATTCTCTCTCTTTTCATTTTACTTGATTTCTTAGACAATTCAGATACTGTGGGGGAACATAGGGGAACAAGCTTGAAAACCAAAGTACTTAAGTAAACTTTATTGAGTGCTCACTATATGCTAACTACTAGCGTGGCAGATTCTGGGGATAAAACAGTGAGCAAAAACCAGCAGTGATCTTTCACTGATGGAGTTTACAGTGCAATGGAACGAACCGGTAATAATCAGACCAGTCAATGATGAATTATCACAGGAATAAGTGCTGCACAGAAGAGCCAGGGTGCTGAGTGCACAGCACAGAGGGCACAACGTGGACCTGGCCTATGAGCAGGGAATGGACCGGGCGTCCGGGAGGGCTTCCATGATCAAGGACACACAGCTAGAGGAAAAACCTGAGTAGCACAGAGAGTACGCCAGGCAGAGAGAGGTAGGGGCAAATTCCTTGTGACTAGAGGGTGCAGGACAGTTCCAAGGAACTGAGAGGAAGTGGGAACCAAAGGGTAAGGGACAGTTTGATGGGAAATGAGGCAAAAGAAGCAGGGAGGGACCAGACCTTGCAGGACCTTGTGGGTTGTGTTAAGGATAGATCTTCACCCTCAAGACAATAGGCAGCCACAAAGGAGTTCTGCCTCTGTTGCTAATTACATTCTAAGACCACTTATGCAGAGCATCTGACATAGTCCCAGATCCGTAGCAGTAGGCAGCAAATGCTGATTCCCTCCCAAAGACATCCTACAACATTTACTGCTTTATCCAAAGAGTCTACCAATTAACAATCAAAATGAGTATCTCTTGTATTTTCACATCAGTATCATTGTGAAATGAATTAGTATGTTGGAGTCTTAATGGAATGTCCATTATCTCTCAATATACAAATACAATCACCCTTTGATATCCAAAGGTTCTACCTCTGAAACCAAATGCAGATCAAAATGCAGAATCCAACAGATGTGAAACCTGTGGATAGAGGGCTGATGTTTTGTATATATGGGTTCCAAAGAGCCAACTGCAGGACTTGAGTCTGTGCAACTTTTGATATCTGTGGGGGTCTGAGAACCAATTCCCCATAGACACCAACGCGCAACTAGATATACAAAAAGCAATTGTAGTTTTATTCCCTAGAAATGAACATTCTGGAAATGAGATTAAGAAAACGATTTCATTTATAACGGCATCAAAAAAACCGAAATACTACTAGTAACTCCCAAAAAATGAAGCACAAGATATAGTCTGAAAACAATAAGAGTATGGGAAGAAATTTAGGAGAACCTAAACAAATGGAAGTACACCACATGTTCTTTAACATGGGAAGAACATAGTATTATCAAGACAGCAATACTTAAAATTCATTGAAACCTTAATATAATCAAGATGGCAGTATTCCCTAAGTAGTTCTACAGATTCAATCCAATTTCTATCACAATTCAAGTTGCTTTTGTTCCCAGAAACCAACAAGCTGACTCTAAAATTCATATGGAAATAGAAAGGATTCAGAATGACCAAAACCATTTTGTAGAACGAAGAGTAAAGCAGAGTACTCCCACTTCTAGATTCCAAATTTTACTACAAATCAACGGTAATGAAGACTCTGTGTACCGGCATGGAAGAGACATATAGGTCAATGGACCAGAACTGAGAATCCACATGTCAATTGATTTTTGACAAGGGTGCCAAGAAAATTTAATGGGAGAAAGAGTCTCTTTTATTTTTCTCATCAACGAAAATTTATTTCATTAAGCATGAAGTTATATTCACATTTGTCTACAAACACAGTAAGTAAGGAAAAAATTATCAGCTTTTTTGCTGTAGTACTGGATGTTCAGTGACAGGCTCACTTGAAGGCAGAGTCTACCCTGACGGGGACTCGAGATCAGTCACTACTACTTGGGAAAAGAACACAAAGACCACCAGGTTTCTTGCCATGGTGCGGGAAGTTCAGTGGCAGGACTACTTGATGGAAAAGTCAACCCTAATGGGGACTCGAAAACAGTCATAAGTTCCTGTGAGAAGAACACAAAGACGATGAGCTTTCTTGCTGTGGTGCTGGATATCCGGTGGCAGGCTCACTTATCTTCATGGTTACTAACGAAAAGTAAGTTTCTTCATACTGTTACTCCTCTGTCATTCAAACCTTTGTAATTTTTTTTTTGAGAGTGGCAGCGGCTTTATTGTCTTTGGGGGGGCCTGGAAAGGTGGCGTCCTGGGGAGCAGCGGGGAGGAAGGGCAAGGAAGCTGTGTGACAGGGACCTCAGGTGGTGGGCATCTGGGGTTCCTCCACTTGTGGGTGCCCATTGGCATCACCGGTGCAGTCGTTGGTGGAAGCGGGTACCGGACCTTTCTTGTTGGACACAGGGCTGGCGACAGCCACAAGTCTGACTTGCTTGAGGCCAGGCCCTGGGAGCTCCATCTTGTGCTCCAGGAGCATGTGGTTCTGTGGCGGGAGCCCCACGCAGGCCCTGAGGATGTTCTCTATGCAGCTGCGCTGGCGGGAAAGCGCATTGATCACCAGGCTGCCCGGCGGTACCAGCGGCACCTTGAAGAGGAAGCTGAGCAGGGACAGCACGGGGTGGATGGTCTGCGGCTCGGGGTCAGCGTCCGCGCAGAAGCTCACGCGCTGGCACAGCTCTGTCAGCAGCGCCAGGTCTAGCATGATGGGTGCTACCAGCAGCGAGTCCTCGCACCTATTGTGCAGCACCACTGTGTTGGTCCCGCCCAGCATTAGCTCCGTGCTATACTCAACCAGCGCACACTTGCTGTGGCCCATGTAGGGCACCTACTTTATGACCACGCAGCGGTCGGGCTCCTCACCGGGCGTATAGAGCAGTGGGTTGCTCTGCACCATGTCGTCCACCACGTTGCTCTTGGACACCTCCTTAGAGCGGAGCTGCAACGGCGCCGACAGGTTGTGCCCGTCGTTGTTGCCCGGGTAGTTGTAACTCACGATGGACATGGTCTTGAGGCCAGAGCTGATGAGGAAATCCACGAGCACGGACCTGACTTTCTTGACTTTGGTCTGTCCAGACTTGAAGTCATCTCCGCCCACGAAAACCCGGCGCTGACACGCGAGCTCCAGAGCTCCGGGCAGCAGGGTGTTCTGCGGGGACTCATTGAGGAAGGCACAGCCCTCCAGGATGCTGGCGACGGCGAAGAGCATGGAGGGAGACACCTGCAGGCCAAGCTCAGTGGTGCGCAGCAGGTTCTCGGCCGTGTAGTTGAGGCCTGGAACCACCTCACACACAGAAGCGCTGTGATGGCGGTCCACAGCACGATGACTCTGTCCAGCCCCGCGCTAGACCGGAAGTCTGGGATGTCCTTGTGGATCTGCTCCAGGTGCTGCGCGCGAGCCCGGGATGAGGTTGTCCGCGATGAGCTCGGGGATGTAGAGGAAGGCCGAGGCCGCAGGGCTTCCATGTGCGGCCACAGTTGCTCCTGCAGCTCCCAATCCAGCACCTTCGCGCGCTGCATCGCCTGGGCGAGGTGCAGCGACGAGATGTCCCAGCCATTGAACACGAGGTCGTTGGGCGCCACCATGGGCAGCAGCGCACTGAAGGGCACGAATACCTCCTGGCCCTTGGCGTCCGAGCCCAGGCTCACGGTGCCCGCCTGAGTCAGCGAGCCGTAGTAGTTGGCCTCCTTGCGGCCCCTGCTCCTGGGCCAAGACAGACGCAGTGGGTTGGCCAGCACCGCGGTGGTGATCTTGGAGCCGTTGTTCCTGCCCCAGCCGACAAGCATGACCCCGAACCGGGGCACCTGCCAGGCCGTCCGGAAGGTGAAGCGCGTGGTCGCGGGTGCACCTTGAGGACGCCGCCCTCTCAGCTGACACGCGTCTTCCGGTACTCGTTTTGTGCCTCGATAGCCTCAGGGCCGTAGACCACGTCCAGACTCTCGACGAATACCTGGGCGGCGGCCTGCATCGCAGCGGGCGGCGCAGAGTCTGTTCAGGCAGCGGCAGAGGACAGCGCGGCTGTAATATTTTTACACTTAAGCCAAGCGCTTGACATCTAAACCTTAAAGACACAGGGGAAAAAACCCACACGGATTTGTTGCACTAGAGGGCGCTGTATTCCAGTTCTTCCTGAGAAAGAAGTCCTTTGGCCCCTAGTTTGCATTGCCATTGAGCAGATGTGAGAATGCTGAGGAGAAGGCAGCATTCCTGCTCTACCTTGAGATTTTTTCCATTCCAGGTCATGAGTCTAGTTTTTAAAACAATATTCGTATCCACCTGTGTTTTTCCTCCTAATAATTACAAGGATGATTATCTGGAAAACTAAGCATAGATTGTATTGTGCAAATATTTTAGAGCTTCTTTTAAAATTGCCTTGAAGGGCCGATGTGCTGTTTCCTTTTTGGGTGTCCTCAATGGAGTACAGCATTTATTTTTTGCAAGCAAATTTCTGGAAACAACCTAAAGTTACTGGTACCAAGGAGATGCCTATTGAAATCAGTGCTAGATATACTTTGCCACTGAAAGTAACGGCGAAAACCGCGATTACTTTTGCACCAACTTAATAGATATACGAAAGTGTGGATTGTATGACATAGATTCTCAACTCTCTGAGAGTCATCATCAACTCTCTTCCTGCCCACCCACATGCAAGTCCTGTGCTTCTGTGATATGTTATTCATTAAAAAAAATACCCATGCAATTACTTCTCAACTGCAAAACTACAGCATTGATAATAACTTAAATCTTTCTATGTGGCCCTCCCTAGCTAGTCATGTGTTAACTAGGGTTTATTATTTTCTTGATTCCCTTTTTATATAATTTTATTATATAAATTTATATATTATATAAAATTGTTATACAATTTTATTATATAAAAAGGAAAAGGTATTGATTACAAATGTATGAGTCATATATATTAATGTGATTGGGCTCGTCCATTAAAAAATGTCTTATTGGGTTGAAAAGCAAACCCCAATTAGGTCGCTCATTTAAAAGGTGTCAAAAATGCAGCCTGGCCCAGCTTAAGTGTCCTTGTTTATTTATCTTAGATCTTCGGGACTGAGAAATCTAAAAAACAAAACCACCCATATTTTATAGGTGACAGAGAGATCAAAGAGCTTGAAGAAAGCAGTTCACTAGAACATCAGAGTGACAATGAGTTAAAATGTTTTCTTTCTTGCATTTATCATGTTTCTATTTAAATTCGAATTCTTTTTTTTAATTAAAAAATTGGTGCAGGTACATAGGTATATATATTTATGAGGTACATGAGATATTTTGATACAGGCATGCAAAGTATAGTAATCACATCATGGAAAATGGAGGATCCATCCCTTCAAGCTTTAATCCTTTGTGAACACCAATTTCTTGAAGAGCAGGATATGCATCCAGATTTTTAAGAAGATGATTTTTTTATTCTGAAGATCTGACCATTTTTCTTCCATTTACAGGTATGCAGTAGGATCACTCAAGTCACAGTTTTGTATGTGCACATGTGATTGTACGCAAGGAGAAACTTTCTGCAAGGGCAAGAGAGTTCCAAGTTTCTCTCCCCTCTTAATAGGACTTTTATACTTAATTGGCACAATGTAGAACATTTGGACACAAAAACCTAAAAGAAAATAAGTATAATTATTTATCTGGCCTTCAGTAACATTGGATTTGAAATTCAAAAATAACAAATGTGCAAAAAAGAAATAATGTTGAATGAACTCAGGAGAGGAATAGATGAAAATGACAGAATGATATTACAAAGGAAGACTAAATTACAGGATGCCAAAGGAAGAATAGATTCAAAGGAAATGTTAATAAAGACATTGAAGAATAACAGTGGGAAAATAATAGCTAGTTAGAAAAGGTGAATGATTCCTTAAGGCCAGGTACGGTGGCTCATGCCCGCAATCCCAGTGCCTTTGGGAAGCCCAGGAGGGTGGATCATAAGAGGTTAAGAGTTAGAGACCAGCCGGTCCGACATGGCAAAATGCTGTCTCTACTAAAAGTACAAAAAAGTTAGCTGGGCATGGTGGCAGGCACCTGTAATCCCAGCTGCTCAGGAGGCTGAGGCAGGAGAATTGCTTGAACCCAGGAGGCGGAGGTTGCAGTGAGCCGAGATCACACCATGGCACTCCAGCCCGGGTGACAAACTGAGACTCTGTCTCAAAAAAAGAAAAAAAAAGTGAACCCTGAACAATGTTAACTCCAAGACATATTCTAATAAGTGACTGGACTTTAAAAATAAAGAGAAATGGAAATAACTGGAACAAAAATATAAACCTTGCTAAATATCAAAAGAACTAAAAAGGCAAAGACCCAAGTAGAGAAACAGAGTATAATACAATAATTATAAAATAAAATGATGGTATTGGATACAAATATATGAGTCATGTGAATGGGCTTATCTCATATTAAAAATGTCCTGTTGGGTTAAAAAGCAAACCCCAGTTTTCTGTTGTATGGAATAAAACACAGCGATTGAAAAGATGAAAGTGAAGAGCTGGACAAAGATGTGCCAAGCAAATGGACAAACATTTGCCAAGCAGTAAGAAAGCGAGGGCTGTCATCCTGTTACCAGAGACTGGAATTCAGGCCAAAAGACACTGAAACAAGGAAAAGGAAGATAATGTGAGAGGGTAAGTGCCACAAGTCACAATGAAGATATAGCAGTTACTATAAGTGCTATAAATAACATGCACTAAATAACAAACACAAGTCATCTATATAAAGCAGAGACCACAGACGCCAGGAGACACAGATAGAAACTCACCAATAATAGAAGACTTTAATACACTACTGGCACTGCACACCAGTCAAGTGGGCATCATAAGACTGTAAAATTATGCTGTGCAATATGGTGCCACTAGCCATATTGAATATGTGGTTATTCAGCACGTGAAAGGTAGTTAATCTGAATTGAGATGTGCTTTAATGGTAAAGTATACAATGGATTTTGAAGACTTAGTGTTTGAAAATGTAAAATATCTCAATAATTACATATTGATATAATATTTTGAAAACCTGAGTTAAATAAAATATTAAAATACCATGTTTCTTTTTACTTCTTTATTATGGCCACTAGAAAATTTAAAATTAAATGTATGACTTGTACTATATTTCTATTGTATAGCTCCACTATAGAAGAGCTAAAACTCCATCAGGTAGGTTTTATGAATATATATTAATCAAAAGACGTGCAAGACTTGTACATGGACAACTACAACAACTGTTAATATAACAGTGAAGAAAAACCTAAGTAAATGGAGGATAAAATATGTTCATTGATTGGAGGACTCACTACTTTAAAAATATCAGTTATCAATTTGATCCGTATAGTTACTGCAGATTCAGTCAAAGCCCTGTCAGGATTTTTGGTGGAAATTAGCAAACAGATTCTGTAATTTATTTGGAAATGCCAATGACCAAGAATTGACAAGACAACCTGAAAGAAGAAGAAAGTCTATTCCAATTTTGCATTCTGGAACTGGGGAAATAACCTCTTGGTAGATTTGAGGATGCACTGGGCTTAGTATAAGCTGGACCCTGCTGAAAAGCTACATCAACCACCTGACTATAAGCCCCTAGTCTGGTGAACCACAGTGACCTTTTAGATCTTCAGGAGTTAGTGTCAGTTTTGAGCAAGTGTCCGATAATCTCTGAAGAGCCTAATAATTTCTTCCCCAATGTGCTGTCATCCTGCTAAACTATCACAGGCCCCTTTGGGATGGCTAGAAGTAAGGTTTACATTATAAATCCTTGGGGGCACGGCAGGACCCTTACTCAAAAGGACTGAGCCTCCCTTTCATTCAAGAGGCTCTGGGACTGTGAACCGACTCAAGCCTGGCAATTTATTGGGGATTGCAACCCCTTATTGTAATGACTGAAGTCATTTCATCAGACCTAGAGTATTTCCATTCATACAAGTCCAATAAAGCTTTAGGTGGCTGCTCATTTATTCAGTTCTAGGGTCGCAGTTATTACTAGCCAATGTCACAGATCTCTGAGATTTAGATGAATCTGATTACTTTCTGCTCTCAGTGATCTTGGCATTGACTGTTAAGTGCCACTTCAGAGGACCCAGTTCCATGGCAGAAGTTTCTCTTGTGACATTGGGCCAACAGAGGACAACCACTGTATAGCTCCTCAAGGATGCGGGTTCCCTCACAAGATACCTCCCACAGTTTTGGTGAGGTGGGGCTCCTCTGGACTCACTCCCAAAAGGAGTGCATATATATGTTCATTAAAAGGTATAAGAAGGTTCATAGCAGCAATTTTATAATCACCTAAAACTGGAAACTACCCAAAGGTCCATCTAAGGAAGAATGGAGACCTAGATGAAAATATATGCATATAATGGAATATCATGTATCCCAAAGAATGTCCATATAAAAACATAAACTACAGAATCATGATGTGGAATGTAAGAAGCCACACAAAAAGAAGGCGTGCTGTTTAATTCTATTTATACCATTTTTAGAAACAGGAGGAACTAACGCATGGTATTAGAACTTTGGATAGTGATTGCCTTGCTGGGAATAATGTCTAAACGGTAGCACAAGGGATCTCCGGGATGCTGGTGATGTTCTTTTTCTGGATCTGGGTGCTGGTTACACAGATGTATTCACTTGATGGAATTCATGGAGTTTTACATGGATGTGTTGTGCACTTTTATGTGTATATTTTATACCTGAATGCAATTAAAACAAGAAGCAAAGCCAATACCTGGAATACCAGGAGACCTAGCTTCACCTGAAACTTAGAAGCATTCAAATATTTCACATTCGACTCTTGTGCAAGTACCAGCATTTATGATGTGTGGGATTTGAGTAAATAGAAGTGTCTATCCATTATGGTTAGCATTGCTGAAAGTGGCTTTGTTCATAGATCGTGAAGCAAAACCACAAGGGCCACAGGAAGGAATGACTCCAATCAGCTGCAGGGTTTCACGAAGTGTGTGCATGAAGCAGAAGTTTTCAGGGAAAGTGGTGAAAAGTCCTTGAAAAGTACTTGAAAGTGCATCAGCAGGAAAGGATCATAAAAAAATATCTATCGGCTACTAGGCTTATTACCTGGATGGCAAAATAATCTGTACACCAAACCCCTGTGACATGCAGTTTACCTGTATAACAAACAGGCACATGTAGCCCTGAACCTAAACAGTTTTTAAAAAATGCATCAGCTAGTTTGGTATACTGTATGTCCTTTTTGTTCTAGGTTTTATCATTTTGAAAGAACAAAACCTCTATGTATGGGACCTGCATTAAACAAATAAGCATCACCACCTCCAGTAGGCACCCTAGGTGTAGACTCCACCTCTCTTCCCTCTTCCAGATATTCAAACAGCATTACTGATAGCATTTTTGTTTTGATAAGGTTTCTCCTCGCCCATAATCATTCCAGTGAAAGGTGCGAACGTAGTAGATCGAGCAGAGCACAAGACGTCCACACCCTGGTAAGGCCTCTGACTTCTAGGATGTAAATAAGAATGAACAGACGGAGGAGCTGCCCTGGGGATCTTTATGGCCCAGGAACATGGTGTTAGCCCACTGATCCCAGACCTGGTACCAAAGCTGCCAGAACTTGTTGGGATGTCCCAGTGTTTCTCACTCTGTTTAGCCCAATTTTAACCTCCCTCTCTGCAGCTACTAATAACCATATTGTAAAGATTAAAGCATTTAAAATGGCACTTGGTACATAGTAAGCCTTAAACAAATATATTACCTACTATTACTGTCTGGCAGTTGGGGGAATGAGGCAGTCCATGTAAGTCCATTTTCTAGGTACCTGGATCTTGACTTCTTCAAGCCCACTTTGAAAACAGCTGTCTTTTTATGGGAACCTATTATAAAAGTATCACACGTTGCCCTAGTCTTATTGTTCTCTCAGTGATCTAGAAAAGTGATTGTAAACAGCACCTACTACATATGGTATTTTAATACAACAAGTGATGCCTCCTGGGTTTATTAAAGTACATGAAGCCCAAACCAAACAATTCCAGATTGCGATGTATCTTGAGTTTGTCTTAACATCCCCTCAGCTCTTGCGTTGTGCTGCTGTCACTATGCCTGCTCTCACCAGCCTCTCCTCCCTTCTAATAGGCTGCCACCTGAATAACCAGCTTCACCAGGAGTGCTACAATAATGTACAAAGCAACACTGAGCAGGCTCAAGACAAGAGCCAAGAAGTTACTGTATCATTTAAGTGGGTACACTTTACAGTATGAGCTGAGTCTAAATTTTGGCAATTAATGTTTTCCTTCTCTTAGTCCTGTTTCAGTATTTGAAGTTGCTTTGTAAGTAGTATCTGTATATGTAAGAGTTCCCCTCTAGTTAGGATGGAGATCGTTGAAATGAATGGACACATGGCTATTTCATCACAGTGGCACCCCAAGGTGATGCTGGGTATGACTGAAAATTCACAAGTGTGACCCTCATTGTCTGGAAGAGATAGAGGTGCTCTTTCGCCTGCTTAGGGTCAGCCTCTAATATTCAACCTCCAGAGCCTTGGCCAGTAACACCGTGGTTTCGTGGGAAGGGGAACCAAAAACCTGAGTTCAGGTCCAGACTTCACCATCTCCAACTGTGCTTGGCAGGTCCCTTAACCTTTTGGCACCTCAGTTCAAGTTCCTCATCTATAAAATGGTATAGTCATATTTGATTCCCCTTTGGAAAAAGCAGGTGAGATAAGTCACTGTGCGAAGACATTCAGAAGGAAAACATTGTGTTTGCTCTGTGCTCTTTTCCTTCTTCCACGTTCGGATCCCAATTCACAGCCCATACTTGAAGCCGAGTTCTTGGAAGCTGCTCCAAAGACATTGGTGTAACTGGTTACATCTCTGGTTTTTCATACTGTCAGAATTGTGAGCCCTTGAGGCAACCAACATTGGGCAAGGACACTAAGAGAAGAGGTTGGGGCCAGGTGCGGTGGCTCATGCCTGTAATCCCAGCACTTTGGGAGGCTGAGGCTGGCAGATCACAAGGTCAGGAGTTTGAGACCAGCCTGACAAACATGGTGAGACTCTCATCTATACTTAAAATACAAAAATTAGCCATGCGTGGTGGTGAGCACCTGTAATCCCAGCTACTCAGGAGGCTGAGGCAGAAGAATCACTTGAATCTAGGAGGCAGAGGTTGCAGTGAGCTTAGATGGCGCCATTGCATTCCATCCTGGGTGACTGTCTGGGTAACAGAGAGAGACTCTGTCTAAAAAAGGAAAAAAAAAAAAAAAAAAAAAGGACGGATCTCATTAGAAGACTCGTCAGCACATATATTAGCCCATGGCCCGGCCAGGGCTAAAAAAGAGAAATGTGAGAGCAGAGGTCGTGGCATCAGACATTTCCAATCTCCATTTGCCATATTAGTCACAGTGGATCCTGACAATTCTGTTTTCACTGTAACTTTCTCTGAACTTTCTGTAGTTTATGGGAAGGTTGTCCTTCCGGAATTTTAATATCCTAATTCTGATGTAAAATTGGTTATTCCCTGGCTACAGAATTTGGCTTCGTGACCTTAGCATATCAGCAAATGTATTTATTTGTAAGTATTAGCCTCCATCAATATACTTTGCTTCAGATCCATTAGTAAATGTTATAAGTTGTGCTTTTCTATTTTTCTTTGCTCATAACTGGCATGGAGATCACTATGGTTAGATTAAGCAAAAATAAGAGAACAGCATGGCTCAGAAAATAATTTTAGAAGTTCTAAAGTAATGTTGAAATGGTTACTTCTACTAATTGAATTCTACCAAATGTTGGACTTAAAGGAGAAATAAACTCTGAACTAGACAAGTTTGTTTAACACTAGATAAATCTCTTTCATGGTTGCAAACATAGAAGAGGGAGAGTCTTAGAAATAATCTGCAATATCAAACCAATTTAGCCTAGACTGAGATGAGGAGAGAAGGTGGGAAAAGGAGTAGAACCAATTATCTAAAAAATTATGAAACATGGAGGAGAGGCTGCTTTCTCAGTGGACTTGTGCAAACTTTGTTTTAGGCACAATATGTCTCTTTAGTATAGCAAGCCCTCGATAAATGTTCAATTGAGTTAAACGTCCTGGATTTCCGGTGTTAACATTCACAAAGAGATACAGTGAGGACGCTCAACCTTGCACTTTGAAACAAACAAGCAAAAGCAAGAGCCTGGTTATTTGACTATTGATTTTATTTAAAGACATTTTACTCTTTGTTAATACATATGCTGTGAAGAGAAACTACAGAATGTGGCCATTAAGCCTATTCTTTAAAATAGTTTTAAAGGATGGGTTTCAAAAGCTTTGGGACTGTAGGTGTGCGCCACCATATCCAGCTAATTTTTGTATTTTAATTAATTAATTTACTTTTTATTTACAGATGGGGTTTTGCCATGTTGGCCAGGCTGGTCTCGAACTCCTGACCTCAGGTGATTGCCTGCCTTGCCTCCCAAAGTGCTGGAATTACAGGTGTGAGCCACCGCACCCCACCTGTATTTTATTTTTTATTTTTATTTTTGGAGATGGAGACTCGCTCTATCGCTCATGCTCCCAGGCTGGAGTGCTGTGGTGCAATCTTGCCTCACTGCAACCTCCGTCTCCTGGGTTCAAGTAATTCTCTGCTTCAGCCTCCTGAGTAGCTGGGATTACAGGTGCCTGCCCCCATGCCTGGCTAATTTTTGTATTTTTTTAGTAGAGACAGGGTTTCACCATCTTGGCCAGGCTGATCTTGACTCTTGACCTCATGATCCACCCGCCTGGGCCTCCCAAAGTGCTGGAATTAGAGGCGCCCACGAAAGTATGATTTTTCTTTTTTTTTTTTTCCCGAGATGTTGTCTCACTCTGTCACCCAGGCTGGAGTGCAGTGGCACAATCTTCACTTACTGGAACCTCCACCTCCCAGGTTCAAGCGATTCTCCCTGCTCAGCCTCCAGAGTAAGTTGGGATTACAGTCGCGTGCCACCATGACTGGCTAATATTTGTATTTTTAGTAGAGATGGGGTTTTGCCATTTTGGCCAGGCTGGTCTTGAATTCCTGACCTCAGGTGATCCGCCCACCTCAGCCTCCCAAAGCGCTGGGATTACAGGTGTGAGCTACCGCGCCTGGCCTCCAAGTATGATTTCAACTGAGTATATTCCTCACTTGAAAATGTTTTGCAGAATTCTGTTACCTTTCTGTTGTGGCATGTGCTAGCATGTTATTACTTTGCTGTTAGTCATCTTCTGTTGAAAAATAGTTGGAAGCTTTGTAGTCCCCCAGTTACACAGATTTTGAGAAAGGGAAATTTCCTTTGCATTCTTACTGAGGTCTGAAAACACTGTTGGAACCACAGTTTTAGGTTGGAAAATATAACTGCTGTAAATATATGTATGGGAATGTAGATCTTACAGCTTTTATCTTTCCACAGCACAGGAAGTACATAAAGTAGCTGATATTACAATTCAAATGTCATCAAAGTGACTTTTCAGCCTTGTAAGTTTTGAATGTAAGTGGTTTTGGCTTTTAATTCTAAATTGAATTCATTGACTTAAATTCATGAAGAAACAGCAAGTTGGCAGCAAAATCTACTTTCTGAACCTGTTCAGTATTTGATGAAAATAGAAATTTTAAGTCCCCAGGCTGTAAGTTCCCTAAGGGCTGCGGACAGAGTAACACAGGAGGGGCTCACACACTAGTGAGTGAAAGAATAAGCAAATTAGGGCCGGGCTCGGTGGCTCACGCATGTAATCCCAGCACTTGGAAAGGCTGAGTCGGGTGGATCACCTGAAGTCAGGAGTTCGAGATGAGGCTATCCTGCAAAATTAGCCGGGGGTGGTGGCGGGCTCCTGCGATCCCAGCTGTTCAGGAGGCTGAGGCAGGAGAATCGCTTGAACCCGGAAGGCGGAGATTGCGGTGAGCCGAGATCGCGCCATTGCCCTCCAGCCTGAGCAACGAGAGCGAAACTCCCTCTCGATTAAAAAAGAATAAATAAATAAGCAAATTAAGGAATGAGAGCAGCATCTCAAGAGCACAGGTATTGTTTTGAAATTTATTTTAGACCTCCTTTGCAAGTCGGCGTGAATGTAATTGTTTCAGGCACTTTTTTTTTTTTGAGACCGAGTCTCGGTGTCACCCAGGCTGGAGTGCAATGGCGCGATCCTGCCTCACCGCAAACTCCCGCCTCCCGGGTTCAAGCGATTCTCCTGCCTCAGCCTCCGGAGTAGCTGAGAAGACAGGCACAGGCCACCGCGCCAGGCAGGCACTCTTAAGCGAAGCCAATCCGCGCCTCGCCAGCGGAGGGCGCCGGATCTCGCCGCGGCCCAGCCCCAGACACACCCCCGCGCCTCGCCACGCCCCCTAGCCTGCCCCCGCGTTTTGGCGTGCTTACTCCCCGCCCTCCTCCTCTTGTCACGCCTGGTGCCACGCCCTAGTGCCTCCGCGCGTACATGCCCCGCCCCTCGCCACTCCTCGTGCCCTGCCCTTGCCCCTGGAACAATTTATGCCCCGCCCCCTTGCCTCGCCGCACCGCTTGCCCAGTCCCCTCTCCGCCTCGCCACTCCAGCTCCAACCCGGGCCCGACTCTTGGCCCTCACCGTCCCTCGCTACGCCTTACCCCGCGCTTCGCGGCGCCCGGGTTCTGATTCTATTTCCTTCTCGGAGGAATTGGGAGGCCGACGTTTCCGGTAGTGCCGCGTGGAGTTAGTGGCCGCTTTTAGCATGGCAGCGTTATCTGGTCCGGCTGCTCCAGTCTTGTCGCTTAACCCGCAAGAAGATGGTGAGTTTCAAAAGGAGGTGGCGCAGGTTCGCAAGCGCATAACCCAGGTGAGCAGGCGCACTAGCCCAGGCTGCGAGTACGGGAGACGCATCGGGTCTAGGGGGTTTCTCGGGTTGCGCAATTCCCGGCCCGGCTCCTCTTGCCTTCGTGCACGCCTTCGTTACCTCCAGGGTCTCCCATCTGGATTCGCCTGAATCAGGAACCGACCTCTTGAGCTTGCAGGCCACGGTTTCCCAGACTAAAGGATTTACGCTGGTCAGTACATTATGGAGGGGTTTGGCCGCTGAGGACTTGGAGCCTTCATGTGGAGAGTAAGGGGGAGGTATTGGGGTGACGGAAGCGGAGGAAGGACCCAGCTAGAGGGAATGGGCTCCCATACCGCAGATTATCTCCGGGTTAGAGCTGTCACTGCCGCGTTGCCTCCGAAAATGGAGGCCCCAGACATCACTTTCGGGAGGTTGGAGATCTGAGAGTTATTAAAATACTTTATTTGCCAAGTTGCGCTTGCTGACTAGCGCCCCTGACATCCCTTATACTTCCTGTGGTTTTTAGCATAAAATACACCGGGAAACTTAGACGTTCTTGTTACAGAGGTAACAGACGACTGAGACGCTGAAAGGCTCATCTGTACTGTGAGAGTTAACAATCATCTGGAGAATTTTTCGATGAAGTGCGAGTAAACAGTATGCATACAAAGTGAGGGGTACAGTTATATAGAGTTCTCCGGGCAGAAGATTTAAAATGGCTTGTTCAGGGATGTCCTTGCTTATCCGCTGATTGACATAGTTATTGAGCACTGACATTTTACTGAGTGGTGGGGTGCCAGGCTGGAAAGACAGTCGACTACTGCTCAGCCATGGCCTTTGTGGGTAGAGACATTAAACAGCCAGTTCTTTAATTACTGCTGTGGTAAGTGGAAAGGCAGAGTAGGTTCTTGGGCCGAGGGCTGGGACTAGGAGTTTTGCAAGCTTTGTTGCAATGTGATTTTCTTAAAGATATTTAGCCGGGCACTGTGGCTCACGCCTGTAATCCTAGCACTTCGGGAGTCCGAGGAGGGTGGATCACCTGAGGTCAGGAGTTCGAGACCATCCTGGCCAACATGGTGAAACCTCGTCTCTACTAAAAATACAAAAAAATAGCGGGGGCGTGGTGGCAGGCGCCTTTAATCCCAGCTACTGGGGAGGCTGAGGCAGGAGAATTGCTTGAACCTGAGAGGCGGAGGTTGTAGTGAGCCAAGATCAGGCCACTACAGTCCAGCCTGGGCAACAAGAGGGAAACTCCATCTCAAAAAAGAAAAAATAATTTACCTGGTCTTTATGTCTTCAGCGAGACAAACAAGAACAATTTACCCTTGGAGTCGTCTATGTGCGCCACCTGCCTAACCTACTTGACGAAACCCAGATCTTTTCCTGTTTCTCCCAGTTTGGCACTGTGACACGGTTCAGACTGTCCAGAAGTAAAAGGGTAAGATTTTTGTAATTGCGTTTGATGTTTTGTTTTTCAAATGTGTATTATCTTTGACATTAAAGAGCACGTTCACTTATGTATTATTGTTTATCAGATTTCATTGCAAAAAGGAGAGCGGCTGAGGTTTAGAATCTGAAAGGGCCGGGCCAGGCGCGGTGGCTCAAGCCTGTAATCCTGGCACTTTGGGAGGCCGAGGCGGGTGGATCACGAGGTCAAGAGATCGAGACCATCCTGGTCAACATGGTGAAACCCCATCTCTACTAAAAATACATAAAAGTATCTGGGCATGGTGGTGCGTGCCTATAATCCCAGCTACTCAGGAGGCTGAGGCAGGAGAATTGCCTGAACCCAGGAGTCGGAGGTTGCAGTGAGCCGAGATCGTGCCATTTGCACTCCAGCCTGGGTAGCAAGAGTGAAACTCCGTCTCAAAAAAAAAAAAGAATCTGGAATGGCCACAGGAGCAAAATCAGTATTATTGTAAAAGCTTGTTTGTTACATTGCTCCAAATCCTTATATTAAGTTGACAGTCCTGGTAAATGAACTTATGTATGAGGACTAGGTTCATCCATCTTGTATTAGCCTTTGATACAAGAATCCCTATCATAGCAAAGGTTTATATGGTGAATAAAAATAAGGACTCTGGAGTTGGACTGCCAAGCTTTAGGGCCAGGCTCTAGCCCTTACTAGTTAGAGTGATATGACCATAACATGCTCAGTGTTGTGATCTGTTAAATGTGCGTAAAACTTTATGGGAGTATTTAGTCAAAGGTTAAATGAAATAATATATATAAAATCCTTAGAATTATTGCTTGGCACACAGCAAACACTATATAAGTATAATTACTATTGTGTCATACCTGCCTTCTAATGACAAAAAGGTGTATGTAACTTGTTCCAAGAGTAGAGGAGTGACCCACTTTGTTCCACTTTCTTTTTTTTTTTTTTTTTTTTTTTTAATGAGATGGAGGCTTGCTGTGGCCCAGGCTGCTGGAGTGCAATGGTGCAATCTCTGCTCACTGCAACCTCTGCCTCCCGGATTCAAGTAGTTCTCAGCCTCCTGAGTAGCTGCGATTACAGGTGCCCACCACCACACCTGGCTAATTTTTGTATTTTTAGTAGAGATTGGGTTTCACCATCTTGGCCAGGCTGGTCTTGAACTCCTGACCTCGTGATCCACCCACCTCAGCCTCCCAAAGTGCTGATATTACGGGAGTGAACTGCCTCACCTAGCCTACCCACTTTATTTTTTCCCCACACGTAAACTTTAATGGATTGTAGCCATAGATGCCTATCATCTGTTAGTTTTCCTAAAGATACAGATTATAGGTAGAATTGAGGTCCCTTTCCTACCCTTCCCAAGGCTCTTCACCTTCTCCTTTAAGTAGGGAATTAAATTTACAAATTCAGTTTTCAGTGCTATCTATACGTTTTTATTACATATATAAATGTACATATGGTATTATTTAAAAATTCTATTATTTCTATCCTTTTTCAGCTGAATTCTTTTGTTCAGTAATCTGAGCATTATTCCTGTATCTCTAGTGCCTTTGTTATCATTGTTGCTTGTTACTTGTAACTGAAGTTTATCCACCCTCCTATTGAACATGAGGTGTTGTTGTTTTGTTTGTTTTGTTTTTTTGAGACAATCTCACTGTGTCACCAGGTAGCCATAGTGTAGTAGGGCGATCTCGGCTCACTGTATCTCCACCTCCCAGGTTCAAGTGATTCTCCTGCCTCAGCCTCCTGAGTAGCTGGGATTACAGGTACCTGCCCCTGTACCTGGCTAATATTTGTATGTTGAGTAGAAACAGGGTTTCACCATGTTGGCCAAGCTGGTCTTGAACTCCTGACCTCAGGTGATCCGCCCATCTTGGCCTCCCAAAACGCTGGGATTACAGCATGAGCGAGTCACTGTACCCACCCCAAACATTAGGTTTTTTACTACTCTTAACTCTTTAGATGAAGCTGCCATGAAGTCTTCATGCAGGTACAGGCAGATTTTTTTAGAAGAGTATTTTGCAGACTTTGGTTCTCAGTAAGAAGTCAGTTTTTACCATCACAAAGAAGATAAGGGTTTAAAAGAAAAAAGTAAGTTTTACAGCACAAACCAGCACACATACACATGCATGTAAGCATAACTGAAATAAAAGTCAAATGAGACAATGTTTAAACTTGTTTTGTTTGATGATTTTGTTTCATTCTACTCAGGTTTTTGTTTTGTTTTGTTTTGTTTGAGATAGAGTCTCATTCTGTCACCTAGGCTGGAATACAGTGGTACAATCTCAGCTCACTGCAGTCTCCACCTCCCGGGTTCAAGTGATTCTCCTGCCTCAGCCTCCCAAGTAGATTACAGGTGTGCACCACACCTAGCTAATTTTTGTATTTTTAGTAGAGACAGCATTTCACCATTTTGGCCAGGCTGGTGTCAAACTCCTGACGGGTGATCCACTCACCTCAGCCTCCCAAAGGACTTAGATTATAGGTGTGAGCCACCGTAACTGGCCCAGTTTTGTTTGTTTTTTAGTATCCTTGTGACCTAAACTGATCCTATTACCCCCTAAAAGGGTCAGGCTCTGAGTTTGAAAAGTACAAGTGTTTTTCCATGTTGCAATATAGTAATTGTTCCCCCAGCTGTGTGTTTTTATTTGTAGGCTATAGAGGAGTAGAAGAAATAGTGGGATGATCATCTCTACAGTCCTCACCTGGATTCACCCATTATTAACATCCTAACACATTAGCTTCATTGTTTTGTTACTATATAAACACCTATACACACACTCTTTTTTCCTGAACCATTAGAAAAAAGCGGCAGTTATACTACTTTAGATACTTCATCATAAATCTGAGAATGACCACACTATAATGGTATATAATGCACTGTCTTTGTGAATCTCCAGTTGTTCCCAAAATGGTTTTTTGTTTGTATGTTTGTTTCATTTTTTGAGAAGGAATCTGGCTCTGTTGCCCAGGCTGGAGTTGAGTGGCACAATCTCAGCTCACTGCAATCTCCACCTCCCAGGTTCATGCGGTTCTTCTGCCTCACCCTCCCGAATAGCTAGGACTACAGGCATGCGCCACCACACCCGGCTAATTTTTGTATTTTTTAATAGAGACGGGGTTTCAGCATGTTGGCCAGGCTGGTCTCAAACTCCTGACCTCAGGTGATCCACCCGCCTCAGCCTCCCAAAGTGGTGGGATTACAGGCATGAGCCACCACACCCAGCCTTGTTTTGTTCTTGAGACAGGATCTCATTCTGTTGCCCAGGCTGGAGTACAGTGACAGGATCATGGCTAACTGCAGCAGCCTTAAACTCCTGGGCTCAAGCAGTTCTCCCACTTCAGCCTCCGAAGTAGCTGGGACTACCAGTGCATGCCTCAACACCTGGATAATGTTTTTTTTTTTTTTAATTTAATTTAATTTATTTATTTATTTATTTTCTTTTTTTTTATTGCATTTTAGGTTTTGGGGTACATGTGCAGAGCATGCAATACAGTTGCATAGGTACACACATGGCAGTGTGTTCTGTTTGCTTTCACCCCTTCACCCACATTTGGCATTTCTCCCCAGGCTATCCCTCCCCACCTCCCCCTCCCACTGGCCCTCCCCTTTTCCCCCCAATAGACCCCAGTGTTTAGTACTCCCCTCTCTGTGTCCATGTGTTCTCATTTTTCATCACCCGCCTATGAGTGAGAATATGCGGTGTTTCATTTTCTGTTCTTGTGTCAGTTTGCTGAGGATGATGTTCTCCAGATTCATTCATGTCCCTACAAACGACACGACTCATCATTTCTGATTGCTGCATAATATTCCATGGTGTATATGTGCCACATTTTCCCAATCCAGTCTATCATCAATGGGCATTTGGGTTGATTCCAGGTCTTTGCTATTGTAAACAGTGCTGCAATAAACATTCGTGTGCATGTGTCCTTACAGTAGAATGATTTATAGTCCTTTGGGTGTATACCCAGTAATGGGATTGCTGGGTCAAATGGAATTTCTATTTCTAAGGCCTTGAGGAATCGCCACACTGTCTTCCACAATGATTGGACTAATTTACACTCCCACCAACAGTGTAAAAGTGTTCCTTTTTCTCCACATCCTCTCCAGCATCTGTTGTCTCCAGATTTTTTAATGATTGCCATTCTAACTGGCGTGAGATGGTATCTCAATGTGGTTTTGATTTGCATCTCTCTGATGACCAGTGACGATGAGCATTTTTTCATGATTGTTGGCCTCATATATGTCTTCTTTTGTAAAGTGTCTGTTTATATCCTTTGCCCACTTTTGAATGGGCTTGTTTGTTTTTTTCCTGTAAATCTGTTTGAGTTCTTTGTAAATTCTGGATATCAGCCCTTTGTCAGATGGGTAAACTGCAAAAATTTTTTCCCATTCTGTTGGTTGCCAATCCACTCTAGTGACTGTTTCTTTTGCCGTGCAGAAGCTGTGGAGTTTCATTAGGTCCCATTTGTCTATTTTGGCTTTTGTTGCTAATGCTTTTGGTGTTTTGTTCATGAAGTCCTTGCCTACTCCTATGTCCTGGAGAGTTTTCCCTAGATTTCCTTCTCAGGTTTTTATGGTGCCAGGTCTTATGTTTAAGTCTTTAATCCATCTGGAGTTAATTTTAGTGTAAGGTGTCAGGAAGGGGTCCAGTTTCTGCTTTCTGCACATGGCTAGCCAGTTTTCCCAACACCATTTGTTAAATAGGGAATCCTTTCCCCATTGCTTGTTTTTGTCAGGTTTATCAAAGATTGCATAGTTGTAGATATGTTGTGTTGCCTCTGGTGCCTCTGTTTTGTTCCATTGGTCTATATCTCTGTTTTGGTACCAGTACCATGCTGTTTTGATTACTGTAGCCTTGTAGTATAGTTTAAAATCCGGTAGTGTGATGCCCCCCTGCTGTGTTCTTTTTGCTTAGAATTGATTTGGCTATGCGGGCTCTCTTTTGGTTCCATATGAAGTTCATGGTGGTTTTTTCCAGTTCTGTGAAGAAAGTCAATGGTAGCTTGATAGGGATAGCGTTGATTCTGTAAATTACTTTGGGCAGTATAGCCATTTTCACGATATTAATTCTTCCTAACCATGAACATGGAATGTTTCTCCATCTGTTTGTGTCCTCTCTGATTTCGTTGAGCAGTGGCTTGTAGTTCTCCTTGAAGAGGTCTCTTACATTCCTTGTGAGTTGTATTCCAAGGTATTTTATTCTTTTTGTAGCAATTGTGAATGGCAGTTCGTTCTTGATTTGGCTTTCTTTAAGTCTGTTATTGGTGTAGACGAGTGCTTGTGATTTTTGCATATTGATTTTATATCCTGAGACTTTGCTGAAGTTGCTTATCAGTTTCAGGAGTTTGTGGGCTGAGGCGATGGGGTCTTCTAGGTATAGTATCATGTCGTCTGCAAATAGAGACAATTTGGCTTCCACCTTTCCTATTTGAATTCCCTTTATTTCTTTTTCTTGCCTGATTGCTCTGGCTAGAACTTCCAGTACTATATTGAATAGGAGTGGTGAGAGAGGGCATCCTTGTCTAGTGCCGGATTTCAAAGGGAATGCTTCCAGTTTTTGCCCATTCAGTATGATATCGGCTGTTGGTTTGTCATAAATAGCTTTTATTACTTTGAGATACGTTCCATCGATACCGAGTTTATTGAGGGTTTTTAGCATAAAGGGCTGTTGTATTTTGTCAAATGCCTTCTCTGCGTCAATTGAGATAATCATGTGGTTTTTGTTTTTGGTTCTGTTTATGTGGTGAATTACGTTTATAGACTTGCGTATGTTGAACCAGCCTTGCATCCCTGGGATGAATCCTACTTGATCATGATGAATAAGTTTTTTGATTTGCTGTTGCAATCGGCTTGCCAATATTTTATTGAAGATTTTTGCATCTATGTTGATCATGGATATTGGCCTGAAGTTTTCTTTTCTTGTTGGGTCTCTGCTGGGTTTTGGTATCAGGATGATGTTGGTCTCATAAAATGATTTGGGAAGGATTCCCTCTTTTTAGATTATTTGGAATAGTTTTAGAAGGAATGGTACCAGCTCTTCTTTGTGTGTCTGGTAGCATTCGGCTGTGAACCGTCTGGACCTGAGCTTTTTTTGTGTGGTAGGCTCTTAATTGCTGCCTCGACTTCTGACCTTGTTATTGGTCTATTCATAGTTTCAGCTTCCTCTAGGTTTAGGCTTGGGAGGACACAGGAGTCCAGGAATTTATCCATTTCTTCCAGGTTTACTAGTTTATGTGCATAGAGTTGTTTGTAATATTCTCTGATGATGGTTTGAATTTCTGTGGAGTCTGTAGTGATTTCCCCTTTATCATTTTTTTTTTTTTTTTTTTTGAGACGGAGTTTCGCTCTTGTTACCCAGGCTGGAGTGCAATGGCGCGATCTCAGCTCACCGCAACCTCCGCCTCCTGGGTTCAGGCAATTCTCCTCCCTCAGCCTCCTGAGTAGCTGGGATTACAGGCATGCGCCACCATGCCCAGCTAATTTTTTGTATTATAGTAGAGACAGGGTTTCACCATGTTGACCAGGATGGTCTCGATCTCTTGACCTCATGATCCACCCGCCTCGGCCTCCCAAAGTGCTGGGATTACAGGCGTGAGCCACCGCGCCCGGCCCCCTTTATCATTTTTTATTGCATCTATTTGGTTGTTCTCTCTTTTCTTTTTAATCAATCTGGCTAGTGGTCTATTTTGTTGATCTTTTCAAAAAACCAGCTCTTGGATTTATTGATTTTTTGAAGGGTTTTTCGTGTCTCAATCTCCTTCAGTTCAGCTCTGATCTTAGTTATTTCTTGTCTTCTGCTGGGTTTTGAGTTTTCTTGATCTTGCTCCTCTAGCTCTTTTAATTTTGACGATAGGGTGTCAATTTTGGATCTCTCCATTCTCCTCAAATGGGCACTTATTGGTATATACTTTCCTCTAGAGACTGCTTTAAATGTGTCCCGGAGATTCTGGCATGTTGTGTCTGGCATGTTCTCATTGGTTTCGAAGAACTTCTTTATTTCTGCCTTCATTTCATTGTTTACCCAGTCAACATTCAAGAGCCAGTTGTTCAGTTTCCATGAAGCTGTGCGGTTCTGGGTTGGTTTCTGAATTCTGAGTTCTAACTTGATTGCACTATGGTCTGAGAGGCTGTTTGTTATGATTTCAGTTGTTTTGCATTTGCTGAGCCGTGCTTTACTTCCAATTATGTGGTCAGTTTTAGAGTAGGTGTGATGTGGTGCTGAGAAGAATGTGTATTCTGTGGATTTGGGGTGGAGAGTTCTGTAAATGTCTATCAGGTTTGCTTGCTCCAGGTCTGAGTTCAAGCCCTGGATATCCTTGTTGATTTTCTGTCTGGTTGATCTGTCTAATATTGACAGTGGAGTGTGAAAGTCTCCCACTATTATTGTGTGGGAGTCTAAGTCTCTTTGTAAGTCATTAAGAACTTGCCTTATGTATCTGGGTGCTCCTGTATTGGGTCCATATATGTTCAGGATCGTTAGCTCTTCTTGTTGTATCGATCCTTTTACCATTATGTAATGGCCTTCTTTGTCTCTTTTGATCTTTGTTGCTTTAAAGTCTATTTTATCAGAGATGAGAATTGCAACTCCTGCTATTTTTTGCTCTCCATTTGCTTGGTAAATCTTCCTCCATCCCTTTATTTTGAGCCTTTGTGTATCCTTGCATGTGAGATGGGTTTCCTGAATACAGCACACTGATGGGTTTTGGCTTTTTATCCAATTTGCCAGTCTGTGTCTTTTGATTGGTGCATTTAGTCCATTTACATTTAGGGTTAATATTGTTATGTGTGAATTTGATGCTGCCATTTTGATGCTAAGTGGCTGTTTTGCCCGTTAGTTGTTTTAAATTCTTCATTATGTTGATGCTCTTTAGCATTTAGTGTGATTTTGGAATGGCTGGTACTGTTTGTTCCTTTCTATGTGTAGTGCCTCTTTCAGGAGCTCTTGTAAAGCAGGCCTGGTGTTGACAAAATCTCTGAGTACTTGCTTGTTCGCAAAGGATTTTATTTTTCCTTCACTTCTGAAGCTCAGTTTGGCTGGATATGAAATTCTGGGTTGAAAGTTCTTTTCTTTAAGAATGTTGAATATTGGCCCCCACTCTCTTCTGGCTTGTAGTGTTTCTGCCGAGAGATCTGCTGTGAGTCTGATGGGCTTCCCTTTGTGGGTAACTCGACCTTTCTCTCTGGCTGCCCTTAGTATTTTCTCCTTTATTTCAACCTTGTTGAATCTGACTATTATGTGCCTTGGGGTTGCTCTTCTTGCGGAATATCTTTGTGGTGTTCTCTGTATTTCCTGTATTTGAGTGTTGACCTGTCTTGCTAGGTGGGGGAAATTTTCCTGGATGATGTCCTGAAGAGTATTTTCCAGCTTGGATTCATTCTCTTCATCCCCTTCTGGTACACCTATCAAACATAGTTTAGGTCTTTTCACATAGTCCCACATTTCTTGGAGACTTTGCTCATTCCTTTTTGCGCTTTTTTCTCTGATTTTGGTTTCTCGTTTTATTTCATTGAGTTGGTCTTCGACTTCAGATATTCTTTCTTCTGCTTGGTCAATTCGGCTATTGAAACTTGTACATGCTTCACGAAGTTCTCGTATTATGGTTTTTAGCTTCTTTAGTTCATTCATATTCCTCTCTAAGTTATCCATTCTTGTCAGCATTTCCTCAAATCTTTTTTCATATCTTTTTTCAAGGTTCTTAGTTTCTTTGCATTGATTTAGAACATGTTCTTTTAGCTCATGGAAGTTTCTCATCCATCTTCTGAAGTCTAATTCCATCATTTCATCACAGTCATTCTCCATCCAGCTTTGTTCCCTTGCTGGTGAGGAGTTTTGGTCCTTTCTAGGAGGTGAGGTGTTCTGGTTTCTGGTGTTTTCCTCCTTTTTGCGCTGGTTTCTTCCCATCTTTGTGGATTTATCCACTTGTCGTCTGCGTAGTTGCTGACTTTTCGATTGGGTCTCTTAGTGGACACCCAGATTGTTGGTGATGAAGTATTTCTGTTACTTGGTTTTCCTTCTACCAGTCTAGCCCCTTCGCTGTACGACTGCTGAGGTCCACTCCAGGCCCTGCTTGTCTGGGGTACACCTATAGCAGCTGCGGAACAGTGAGGGATGCTACCAGTTTCTTTTTCTGCTGTCTTTGTCCCAGGGTGATGCCTGCCAAATGTCAGTCTTTTGGATATAGAGGGGTCAGGGAGCTGCTTGAGGAGACAGTCTGTACTTTATGGGAGCTCAAGTGCTGAGCTGTGAGCTCTGTTGTTCATTCAGGGCTGTTAGGCTGCTATGTTTGATTCTGCTGCAACAGAGCTCATTAAAAAACCCCTTTTTTTTCTCAAATGCTCTGTGTTGGGGGTTTAGGGGTTTTTTTTTGGATGTCTGTTGAGGTGTCCTGCCTGGCTAGGAGGCAGTCTAATCACTATTTGACTGCCGAGGCTCCGCCCTGCTGTTGTGAGGCTCGCCCTGTGGCTGCAGGCTCTTGCTCTTCTGCTGTGTTCTCCACCACGGGCTACACCCTGCAGCGGAGTCTCTCTGTTGTAGCGGGTTGCCTCGGCAACGGCAGGCTGGGTCAGCAGTGGGCGTGTATCTCAGTAGGGGCGGGTTGCCTCGGCAACTGCAGGCTGTGTCAGCAGTGGGCGTGTGTCTCAGTCAGGGTGGGTTGCCTCGGTAATGGTGGACGTCCCTCCCCCACGGAGCGCCTCAGGGACAGTCTCCACAGCAAGCGTTTGGAATCGCTGTTTTGTCTGTCCCACTGCACTATCTCACACGCTGTGTCCCTGCAATCCCCTGGGCTGGCCCACTGCCCAAGTACCTTTCAGTCTCGAGTTCAGCCCCCTGAAGTCTCAGGTTGCCGTTTCAACAGGGCACCTGGACAAGCGCGCCCTGTGGGGATCGCTGGGTAGGGCCGGCCGCCGCCACCCCGTCTGCCGGCTTCTCCAGGCAGAGCCTCTGCCTGGTGTCCCGCGTCTCCTTTATACTTGGGAATTTCCCCGTTCTGTGGGCAACAAAGATCAGTCTGAAAATGCAGCTTTGACTCACCTCTCCGCGGATTAACCGAGAGCTTAAATCCTGGGTTGTTGTCGCAGCGCCATCTTGAGTTCCTCCCCTGGATAATGTTTTTTATGTTTCTTTTGTAGAGACAGGGTCTCTCTATGTTGCCCAGGCTGGTGTCAAACTCTTAGCCTCAAGCAATCTTCCCGCTTCGGCCTCCCAAGGTGGTGGGATTACAGGCGTGAGCCACTGTGCCTGGCCCCTAAAATGTCTTCAGCTATTCTTTTTTGTTACCTGTTCTGAGTCCCTCTCAAGATCTGTGCATTACATTTACTTGTTAAGGCTTCTAAGCCTATCTAGAACAGTCTCCTTGCCCTTTATTGCTTGTTTGGTTTTTCTTGAAGAGTTCTGGCCATTTGTCTTATAAAAATCCTGCTCACTGAGGAGATATGTGACAATTTGGCATTTCCAGCATTTTTGAGTAGTAAAGCCAAGCTCACTCTAATTTTGATTGTTTGCTTGGTATTTCCAACATTCTGGAATTACTGGGTAAAGTTTTTTTTAATTACATAACTTATATTTTCAAATCACTTCTCAAAAGATTTATATCAGTTTACAGTGATGGTGCACTTGGTTGGATTTCATAGTGTCTGTCTTCCACTTCACCATCTGTCTTTCCCCTCCCCGTGCTGCTGAGACAAAGTTTTGCTCTTGTTGCCCAGGCTGGAGTGCAGTGGCACAGTCTTGGCTCACTGCAAACTCCACCTCTCGTGTTCAAGCAATTCTTCTGCCTTGGCCTCCTGAGTAGCTGGGATCACAGGCGCACACCACCACACCTGGCTAATTTCTGTATTTTTAGTAGAGATTGGGTTTCACCATGTTGGTCAGGCTGGTCTCAAACTCCTGACCTCATGATTTGTCCACTGCAGCCTCCCAAAGTGCTGGGATTATGGGCGTGAGCCACCACACCCGACTAAAGACTTTTATACGTGGGGTGTTGTTGTTGAATAAATTTCAGCCATAGGAACTGTATATTTATCATATGTAATGAAAATCCCAAGAATACCAGAAAATCAGCTGTGTGTTGAGAGTCTTGCATCTTTTGTTTTTCCCCTAATAGTCTCCAGAATATGTAAATTGAAGTTAGAATTAAATGTGTCATAATGTTTGATAAGGGGCTAATATACATTATTTAAAATAATGGAGTTTTAGGAATTTAATAATGCATTCAAATCTAATTGTTCTGCTTCTTGTGGCAGATTCTCTGTTGCAGACTGGAAACAGCAAAGGCTATGCATTTGAGTGTAAGGATGTTGCCAAGATAGTTGCTGAAACAATGAACAACTACCTGTTTGGTGAAAGACTCTTGGAGTGTAAGTGCTCTTGTCTCTGTGATAGTAGGGTTGCCTGGGCACCTGGTGCTGGTGGGTGACTGTGGTGGGAAGGGCGGCTTGCTTAACTGCTTGGACATGCCACTGCATCTGTGGGATGACTCTTACAGAATGGTGATTCTGTAAGGATTTCTGTACGGATTTCAGTGTGTGTCACAGGCAGATTCTAATTGGAATTTTAAAATCTCCCATCATGAGAGCTGTTTTTACCCTAAATAGAACTGGACAAGTTACCTTGGGGACACACAGGAGAAGCAGCTAACCCATGCTTATGGGCTGTGAAAGACTTATCTGGGGATATAGCATTGACATTGAAACCTGAAGACTAAACAGCAGCCAGCCAGGTGAAGGGGACAGAAGTGAAGACAGATCATTCCTGGCTGAGGGACAGTGAATGCCAAACCAGAGGTGCCTGGCCATATGGCTATGAGGGAATGTGAGGAAAAGTAGCAAGAGATGAGGGAGCAGGAAGAGGCTTCAGGTTGGGTTACTGAGGCTTTCTAAGTCAGTGAGTTCAGAATTTATCCTGAGGGAAGTGGGGATAGCAGCAAGGGTCAGAAAGTGCATTGCAGAATCCATGTAAATGGCAATGGCTATAGCTCTTCCACACAAGAGAAGCTAAAAGGCGTAGAGGAGTGACAGCTCCAGATTAGAAATTGATCCTGCAGAAAGGAGCCAGTGCTGCCCCGACCCTGCAGTCCATAGAGTGCAGAGAGCATCCGTCTCCAGATCCTGCTGCCCTTGGGAGGCAGAGCAAAGTTTCTGGCCTCCCTGTGCCCATGGTGGCATGTGGCCATCTTAGGTACCCAAGTTCACAGCTGACAAGGCTACCCAGGTAGCATCTATTCATTTTCCATTGCTGTGAGAGAAGCTGGGATTACAGGTGTGAGCCACTGTACCCAGCCACGTCATGATGATTATGTGAGGAATGGCACTGGGGAGATTGTAAAGTTAACATTAAAATCCCTTTCCTACCACTTGGTTGAAACTTTTTATGTTTTTTTTCTTTTTAAAAACAGGTTGTCTTATGCCACCTAAAAAAGTACATAAAGAACTCTTTAAAGACTGGAATGTTCCATTTAAGCAGCCATCACATCCATCAGTGAAACGGTATAATCGGAATCGGACACTAACACAAAAGCTACGGATGGAGGAGCAATTTAAATAGAAAGAAAGGTTACTCAGGAAGAAATTAGCTAGGAAGGGAATCGATTATGATTTTCCTTCTTTGGTAAATATGTCTTCATGAAATCTTTTTTTGTGATTTGTTGTGGGGAGAGGAGGGGGTGGCTTTGTATCTCGTAAAGTACCTAGCCTAGTGCTTACCACAACCTAGGCTCACTGCAGCCTCTGCATCCTGGGTTCAAGCGATTTGCCTGCCTCTAGCCTCCCAAGTAGCTGGGATTACGGGTGCATACTATCACGCCCAGCTAATTTTTGTATTTTTAGAGATGGGGTTTCTCCATATTGGCCAGGCTGGTCTCAAACTACTGACCTCAGGTGATCTGCCCACCTCAGCCTCCCAAACTCCTGGGATTACAGGTGTGAGCCACCATGCCCAGCCAGTTTTTTGACTGAATTTTTTTTTTTTTGATACAGAGTCTTGTTCTGTTGCCCATTCTGGAGTGCAGTGGCACAATCTTGGCTCACTGCAACTTCCACCACCCAGGTTCAAGCAATTCTCCTGCCTTACCCTCCTGAGTCGCTGAGAATACAGGTGTGCACCACCACACCAGGCTAATTTTTTGTATTTTTAGTAGAAATGGGGTTTCGCCATGTTGGCCAGTCTGGTCTCAAACTCCTGATCTCAGGTGATCATCCACCTCAGCCTCCAAAAGTGCTGGGATTACAGGCGAGAGTCACTGTGCCTGGCCTGACTAAACTTTTGAAACATTGTAGGTTCTTCCTAAAACATGAGAGCAGATTCTGTTATTTCCATTATACAGAAGAGGAAGTGTCCTTTAAGTAGATAATCTGACTGAACCTTAGGCCCTGGTACTCTTGTGAACCCATCTGGGAACTGAGATGGTGAAGCTTGAAAAGAGGCATGCAAGCACTGCTTTCCCTGTGCTTTGCTTGTGACTAAGGGCGATGAGGGTGGCCTGCCTTTGCACATTCTTCCTGCTTCCACCTTCCTGAATTCAGGATTCTGTGAATCAGTGAGCTCCAGATTTGGGTCTTCCCTTCAACCTCTGCAGCTCTGTCCGTTCCTCAGCTGGGCTTCTCCTAGTTTTGCCCTTTACTTGAGATGATTCACTGTATTGAGTTTTGCTTTTTAAATTGAAATGCTCTGTCATTATGGAGGATTTACTGTTAACATATATGAGGATCTAATGCTAAGTTTAAAAAGAAAAGATATGAGACTGTTAATTTATAACTTCTTTATTGAAGATTTTACAGAAAATGGAAAGTATTTCAAAAACTAATCGTCAGAAGTCTACAAAAGGCCAGGTAAAATGTTTTTTATCATATGCCCAATATTAGAGAAAGATAAGTAGGAAAACATTTAAGACTACTATAACTGATCAATATTCAACCTGATGTGTCTTTTAACATTTATTTTAAGGGTTTACACAAGAAGAAGAAAAAGGTGGTCGGCACTCTTGACACTCCTGAGGAGACTGTGGACAGCCAGGTAAGATTGTCTCCCATATTCCGGACACCAGGTTTATACAAAGAATTTGAAGAAAGAAAGGCAGTTTCTGCCATATTAAGATTTCAAATTGAATATTGTCACATTTGGTAGATCTTTATTGTCGATTTAGCAGTTTTCTGCATAATACCTTATAATGGAACGTGCTATGTTCCAATTGTGAATTTCTGTACTAAGTTTGATAAGCATCTCAGTTCTTTATTCTTTACAATAGTATCACGAAAAGATTGAAACAGGACTAAAATAATGTGGTACAACTTGTAAAAATAGAAGAGAGGTGATGTTTCGGGTACAGTGATAATCTTGTTCTACATTTATGTATTATAATCTTTCCTTGTTGAATCTAGGGCCCCACACCAGTTTGTACATCAATATTTTTGGAGAGACGAAAATCTGAAGTGACTGAAACGAATGAAGATGATAAAGATAATGAAATAGTTTTCAAACAGCCCATATCCTGTGTAAAAGAAGAAATACAAAAGACTCAAACACCTGCATGTTCACGGAAGAAAAGGTGAAGAAAAAGCAATCCATGATTTTTAATGTATTATATTTTCTGAAAAATATAGCATTTTTCTGAGGGTGGACTTTGTATTTTACTAGGAACAATGATATGCAACCCTTGACAAGATTGTCAGAGGAAAAATACACTGTTTGGTCAAGTTAAGGAAAGCAGTCTGTAATTTTGGATTGCCTGCCCTTGGCTGAAATACAAGGGTACAGACCGGTTTACAGTGGTTTGGCTGACATTGCCTCTTTGTCCTGTTCTCTATTTTTCTTTTGACATTTCATAGCTCTCCTTCGTTACTCTGCCTGGATAGAAAGGTGACCACTAAGTGCAGGTTTAAGTACTGAACTGCAGCCTTTTCTGTCACCACCAGTTAAAGACCACCCATCTTGTTTGTTCATCTGCATGATTTGTCAGGGACATTAACTCATGAGGGTGCTTTAGATTCCAACATCACATGGTTGAAGCTGGAAGTTAAATTATATGTAGAGTGAGAAGGCAGTTCCAGTGTTAGCACAGATTTATGTATTCAGATTTTAATAGAGATTCAGAAATGATTCATTTTTACAAATCATTTTATATTAGTTTTCATTGGGCTAGCATGGATTAATAACCACTGTTTTATACTAGTATCATCAGTGAGGAATTGTATTTCAAGATTCAAACAATTACCAGCAAATAAACATTTTTTCTACAATTTATTTGTTTGCAAATAGTACTTGGGAGTCATTGGGGAAAAAAATGGTAAATTTTCCTTTTCATTAGCAAATTCAAATTCATTATAAACATTGCCATCAGATGTAGTAGCTCACGCCTATAATCCCAGCACTTTGGGAGGCTGAGGCAGGAGGATTACTTAATGCCAGGGGTTGGAGACCAGCTGGGCAACATGATGAGATCCCCACTCTACAAAGAATTTTAAAAATGAAGCTAGGGACAGTGACTCACGCCTCTAATTCCAGCACTCTGGGAGGCCGGGGCAGGCAGATCACAGGTCAAGAGATTGAGACCATGCTGGCCAACATGGTGAAACCTTGTCTCTACTAAAAATAAGAGATGGACGTGGTGGCGAATACCTGTAATCCCAGCTACTCAGGAGGTTGAGCAGGAGAATCGCTTGAATCTGTGAGGAGGAGGTTACAGTGAGCCAAGATCTCGACACTGCACTCCAGCCTCGGTAGACAAAGTGAGCCTCTGATCTCAAAAAAAAGGAAAGGGCTTAATAAAAAAATAACCCATTTGTGAAAATATACAGCATTTGAAGGCTATTCGTTGTATTAATTACCAGCAGGAGCTTTTCAGAAAACACATGAACTTACCGCATCATAGTCACCAGTGCACTTCATTTGTTCCCATGGACTTGGCCATCATCAGCAGCTCCATGGATTTTTGACAGAAATAGAATACCTTGAGTCACCCTGCCTACCTATCACACAGGAGTTTGATGGCTCAGCAGTGATAAAGATTTACCTAGACATACTGAGTTCAGGGCCAAGGCTTAAAATTTAAGTAAGAACATTCTCTCAGCTATTTCCATCAAATACTAAACAGGTTCAGAAAGTAAATTTTGCTGTAAACTTGCTGTTTCTTCATGAATTTAAGTCAATGAATTCAATTTAGAATTAAAAGCTGAAGCCAGTTACATTCAAAACATACAAGGCTGAAAAGTCACTGTGATAACATTTGAATTGTGAGTTATATCAGCTACTTTATGTACTTCCTGTGCTGTGGAAAGTTAAAAGCTGTGAGATCTGTATTCCCGTACATATATTTACAGCAGTTATATTTTCCAACCTAAAACTGTGGTTCCAACAGTGTATTTAGACCTCAATAAAAGTGCAAAGGAAATTTCCCTTTCTCAAAATCTGTGTAACTGGGCGACTACAAAGCTTCCACCTATTTTTCAACAGAAGATGACTGACAGCAGAGTAATAACATGCTAGCACATGCTGCAACAGAAAGGTAACAGAATTCTGCAAAACATTTTCAAGTGAGGAATATACTCAGTAGAAATCAAACTTGGAACCAGGCGCGGTGGGTCACGCCTATAATCTCAGCACTTTGGGAGGTTGAGGTGGGTGGATCACCTGAGGTCAGGAGTTTGAGACCAGCTTGGCCAACGTGGCAAAACCCCATCTCTACTAAAAATACAAGTAATAGCCAGGCATGGTGGCTGGCACCTGTAATCCCACCTTACTCCAGAGGCTGAGCCAAGAGAATCGCTTGAACGCGGGAGGTGGAGGTTGTAGTGAGTAGAGATTGTGCCACTGCACTCCAGCCTGGGTGACAGAGTGAGACTCCATCTGAAACAAAAAAAAAACAAAAAACCATGCTTTCATGGGGCCCCTGTAATTCCAGCACTTTGGGAGGCCCAGGCAGATGGATCATGAGGTCAAGAGTCAAGATCAGCCTGGCCAAGATGGTGAAACTCCGTCTTTACTTAAAAATGCAAAAATTAGCCAGGCGTGGTGGCAGGCACATCTAATCCCAGCTACTCAGGAGGCTGAGGCAGAGAATTGTTTGAACCCAGGAGGTGAAGGTTGCGGTGAGGCAAGATCGCACCACTGCACTCCAGCCTGAGAGCATGAGCGATAGAGTGAATCTCCATCTCCAAAAATAAATATAAAACACAGGTGGGCACAGTGGCTCATGCCTGTAATCCCAGCACTTTGGGGAGTGAAGCAGGCGGATCACTTAAGATCAGGAATTCAAGATCAGCCTGACCAATATGGTGAAACCCCGCCTCTATGTAAAAAATTAATTAATTAATTAAATACAAAAATTAGCTGGGCATGGTGGCATACACCTATAGTCCCAGCTACTTGGGAGGCTGAGGCACAAGAATCACTTGAACTCAGGAGGTGGTTGCAGTGAACCAAGATGGTGCCATTGCACTCTGGCCTGGGTGACAGAGTGAGACTCTCAAAAAAAGTAAGAAGTCATACTTGGCCAGGGGTAGTGGCTTATACCTATAATCCTGGCACTTTGGGAGGCCAAGGCAGGTGGATCACCTGAGATCAGGAGTTCAAGACCAGCCTGTCCACCTCGTCTCTACTAAAAATACAAAAATTAGCCTGGCGTGGTGGTAGGCGCCTATAATCCCAGCTACTCAGGAGGCTGAGGCCAGAGAATCGCTTGAACCTGGGAGGCAGAGGTTGTAGTGAGCCGAGATCACGCCATTGCACACCAGCCTGGGTGACTAGTGAAACTCCCATCTCCAAATACATATATATATGTATATATACACCTATAAAATTGCAGATCAACATCAGCAGGTGAACATCTCCAAGCAATGTTGATAGGAAACACTAGCTTCACACCTCCTACAAAAATGAATTCAAAATGTGTCACAGCCCTAAATGTAAAACATAAAACTAAAACACTTTTAAACCGGGCGCAGCAGCTCATGCCTGTAATCCCTGCACTTTGGGAGGGTGAGGCGGTGGTAGGGGCTGAGGCTGGGAGTTTGAGACCAGCCTGACCAACATGGAGAAACCCCGCCTCTACTAAAAATACAAAAGTACCTGGGCATGGTGGAGGTTGCATTGAGCTGAGATCATGCAATTGTGCTCCAGCCTGAGTGACAAAGCAAGACTCTGTTTCTGGGGGGGATAAAGCTTCCTGAAAGACACTTAAGAGAATAAAAAGACAAACTGGACTAGATGAAAATATGTGCAAAATAGACCTCTTGGCACAGCAGCTCTGTAATCTCAGCACTTTGGGAGGCTGAGGCGGGCAGGTCACTTGAGGGCAGGAGTTCAAGACCATCCTGGCCAACTTGATGAAAACCCATCTCTAAAAATACAAAACCCAGACAGGTGTGGTGACACATCCCTGTAATCCCAGCTACTCAGAAGGCTGAGGCAGGAGAATCACTTGAACCTGGGAGGCTGAAGTTGCAGTGAGTTGAGATCATGCCACTGTACTCCAGCCTGGGCAACAGAGCAAGGCAAGACTCTTACCCCATTCCCCCCAAGAAAAAGATCTTGCAAAACAATCAGTCTGAATTGTCATAGGGAACCTAATTTCTGCCTTTTGGCCATAAAATAGGAAGTAAAGCCGGGCGCAGTGGCTCACGCCTGTAAACCCAGCACTTTGGGAGGCCAAGGCGGGTGGATAACGAGGTCAAGAGGTTGAGACCACCCTGACCGACATGGTGAAACCCCATCTCAAATACAATGTAAAAATTAGCTGGGTGTGGTGGTGTGCTTGTAATCCCAGCTACTCAGGACGCTGAGGCAGGAGGATCGCTTGAACCCAGGAGATGGAGATTGCAGTGAGCCAAGATTGTGCCACTGCACTCCAGCCTGGGTGACAGGACCAGACTCCTCAGAAAAAAAAAAAAGAAGGACTCAGGTATAACATGAAATATGCCATTTAAAAATATGCAATAAATAATACTTATTACACATTTGCATATGTAAGATATTATTGTAAACATTTAAAATGTATTAACACATTTCATCAGAACAACTCTATGTAAAACGTTTTACTCTTCCCATCTGAAAGATGAGTAAACTGAAGCCCAGGAAGCTTAGGTAGCTTGCCCACAGATTGTATAAGATCACCCAGTTGAACTGACTCAAGACCTTAAGGTTTACTTTCAGCGGGATTAGCATAAATGCTAGATTATTCATGGCCATGAAAAGGAAAAGGGCTGGGTACAGTGGCTCATGCCTGTAATCCCAGCACTTTGAGAGGTTGAGATGAGATGGAAGGATCGTATGAGCCCAGGAGTTTGAGACACCAGTGAGCACTGGAGGGCACCACTGCACTCCACTCTGGATAAGAGAGCACAAAAACAAAATAATTAAACTGTTTGACTAGTTAGTTTACCATAGGTAGGAGTTAATGTCCCATCCCATTGATCCACTTAGGGAATGTTTCACATACCTGTCTACAAATTTCTCCTGTTCCAGTAACCAATCTGTTTTATACTTAAGTAGCTTACTAATAATTTGCAGTGGTCTGCTCTGCTTGAGTTTGTATTAACAAAAAGAAAATGAACTTGTACCAATATCGCAGAAATTACTTTTCTTTGCTGATAGTGACCAATTTTGAAATCTCCCCTGTTATAAATAAATGCTGTCAACCTTACAAAGCCCAGAAAAAGAAATCCAGACATCTGATAGTTGCCAAACATAGTTTCCACAGCAAATGTGCCATGAGGAATGCTGTTGTTCTCCGCAGCTTCATTCACATGTTCTGTGATTTGGTTATTCAAAATAGGGATTGGTTGGTTTGGGGGAAAGTAGGACTCTCGCAAGAGGAACCAAGGAAAACACCCTAATTATCTGTTTCTAAAGAGAACCGTTGAGATGTTTTTGGCAATGATACAGGATAGTCACTGGCAGTTATTTCTTCTAAAAGACTGTGGTCAATTTTTCTTCTATTTCTCCCTTTTTTTTGAGGCAGAGTGTCACTCTTGTTGCCCAGTGGAGTGCAATGGTGCCATCTCGGCTCACCACAACCTCCGCCTCCCAGGTTCAAGCAATTCTCCTGCCTCAGCCTCCCGAGTAGCTGGGATTATAGGAATTCATCACCACGCCCGGCTAATTTTGTATTTTTAGTAGAGACACTGTTTCTCCATGTTGGTCAGGCTGGTCTTAAACTCCCGGCCTCAGGTGATCTGCCCACCTTGACCTCCTGAAGTGCTGAGATTGCAGGTGTGAGCCACCACACTCAGCCTTCTATTTCTCTTTTAACAATGATAAATATTGCAGCTTTTTTCTAATTAACTTTATAAAAACAAAAACCACTGCTAAGGCATGCTTGGTATAATTTTTAAAACTGCACCCAGTACTTTAGTAAACGCAAGCTGTACAACTTCCCTACCTTGCAGATTTGTACATAGCCTGCTATCTGATTTGATGTTAATGTAGAACTAGCCATAAAAAGGCACGGTATTCAGTTGGCTTCTTATTTTCTGGTGACTTTTTTTTTCCATTTAACATATTACCTGAATAGGTAATATATGCAAATGGTATGAAAAGTCACATGGCTTGAGAGAGTATCTCTGTCCCAGGCATGGCTCATCCACCCCAGCCCCCTGACCGCCTTGCTACTCAAATGGAGATGCCACCGTCCTTCCCAGCCTCCCAGGCAGTTGTCCCCAGTGATGGGGACAGGTCAGGCACATCACATTTGTTTAATGAATGAATGCATTCAAAACATTTGTGGGTGCCCACCATGTGTCAGGCACTGGGGATCAGCAGTGAACTCAAAACAAAAATTCCTGACCCCATGAGGCTTATATTCAGCACTATGAGACAAGCAATTACCAGATAAAGAAGTAAAGAAGGTCCGGTGTGGTGGCTCACGTTTGTAATCCCAGAATTTGAGAGGCCGAGGCAGGTGGATCAACTGAGGTCAGGAGTTCAAGACCAGCCTAGCCAACAGGGTGAAACCCCATCTCTACTGAAAATACAAAAATTAGCTGGGCATGGTGGCAGGCACCTGTAATCCTGGCTACTTGGGAGACTGAGGCAGGATAATCTCTTGAACCCAGGAGGCAGAAATTGCAGTGCATTGCACTCCAGCCTGGGTGATAGAACAAGACTCCATTTCAAAAAAAAAAAAAAAAAAAAGTAAAGAAATACATTGTGTGGCACAAATGGTAAATGCTGTGGAGAAAAATAAAACAAGAAATAGGCTTAGGGACTTTTAGAGATGGAAGTGGGACTGCCATTTTCAGTGGGTGGTCAGGAATGCCTCATACCAAACATGACATTTGAGTGGAGACCCCTTGAGGAAGTGAGGGAGCCATGCAGAGCTCTCGAAGGAAAAGCTTTAAAGGCAGAGGGAACAGCAAGTGCAAAGACCCAGAGGCCAAGCGGGCCAGGGTATTTTATTATTTCTACTTTTTTTTTTTTTTTTGACATGGAGTTTTGCTCTTCTCGCCCAGGCTGGAGTGCAGTGGCAAAATCTCAGCTCACTGCAACCTCTGACTCCCGGGTTCAAGCAATTTGCTTGCCTCAGCCTCCCAAGTAGCTGGGACTACAGGCGACTGCTTCAATGCCCAGCTAATTTTCTGTATTTTTAGTAGAGACAGGATTTCACCATGTTAGCCAGGCTGGTCTCGAACTCCTGACCTCAGGTGATCCGCCCACCTTGTCCTCCCAAAATGCTGGAATTACAAGCATAAACCACTGTGCCTGGCCTGTTTTTACTTTTGTAGTGTTGAGGCTCACTCTGTCACCCAGGTGGGAGTGCAGTGGCATGACTATAGCTCACCACAGCCTCGAACTCCTGGGCAAAAGCATTCCTCCCTGCTCAGCCTCCCAAGTGGCTGAGACTACAGGCATGGTTATTGTACAAGCAGAAAGGGCACCAGGCACTGTGGCTCATGCCTGTAATCCCAGTTCTTAGGGAAGCAGTGGTGGGAGGATAGCTTGAGCCCAGGAGTTCGAGACCTGCCTGGGCAATATAGCGAGACCCTGTTCTCAAAAAAAGAAAAGAAAAGAAAAGAAACAGGAAGGGCACCAGTGTACCTGGAACATGGGGGAAGTAGAGAAGGAAAGTAAACAGGTGCATCAGGACCATGGAAGCCACTGTAAACCATTGGCTTTGACTTAGAGTAAGTCAGGGAGCATCAGTGGCTTTACAGTTTAAGGGATCAATGCTCATTACTGCAAGGTTGAGAACAGACTGTAGGGGCACACAGGAGGTCGATGCCATTGCAGTAATCCAGATGGCATCAGTGGTGGATTGGACTGGGAAAGGGAGAAGTACTCATATTCTGGATAAATGTTGAAAATAGGCCGGGTGTGGTGGCTCACACCTGTAATCCCAGCAATTTGGGAGGCTGAGGGGGACGGATTGCTTGTGCCCAGGAGTTTGAGACCAGCCTGGGCAACACAGACCCCATCTCTACAAAAGTTAAAAAGTTTTCTGGGCATGGTGGCATGAGCCTATAGGAGGCTGAGGTGGGAGGATAACAAGCCTGGGAGGTCAAAACTGCAGTGAGCCAAGATCGTGCCACTGCACTCCAGCCTGGGTGACAGAGACTCTGCCTCAAAAAAAAAAAAAAATCAGCTGACAGGTGTAGCTGATGATTTTGATATGAGTGTGAGAGGAAAAATGAGGAGTCAGGTTTGACACCGAGGATGTTGACCTTAGCAACTGAAAGAAGGGAGCTGCCTTGACTGAGATGAGGAAGGCTTGGGAAGATGTTTGAAGGAAGGGTGGAGATCTGAAGTCATGCTTTAGGAATGGTAAGTTTCATGCTCTTGATAGATACGGGGTGGAGACAGAGTGTGCAGCTAGAGAGAAGCCTGTGGTTCCCAGGAGAGTTCTCAGCTGGAGACATCAGTTTAGGAGACAGCCATGAGACTCAATGAGATTATAAAACATCAAGGGTTCTGGAGCCCTCTCACGTCTAGAGGCTATAGGCAGGAACCAGCAGAGGACCCAGAAAAGCAGAAATCTTGAGGTGAGGAAAAAGCCAGTGAGCTGTGTCCCAGAAGCCCGGAAGTGAAGTGAAGAGGGCATTACCCAGGGGGAAAAAGTGATCAGCTGGGCCCCATGTTGCTAGACATGTTAAGATGCAGTCTGAAAATGGACAGTTGGATCGAGCAATCTGGCAGTGACCTTGCAATAAGATAGCTAAGCATGTTTCCAGCCTCAAAATTCTGTAATTAATCCTTTTAGTATTTTTGTTTTTTGTTTTGAGGCTGAGTCTCGCTCTGTTGCCCAGGCTGGAGTGCAGTGGTGTGATCTCGGCTCGCTGCAACCTCTGTCTCCCAGGTTCAAGCAATCCTCCTGCCTCAGCCTCCCCAGTAGCTGGAATTATAGGTGCCCAACACACCTAGCTAATTTTTGTATTTTTGGTAGAGACGGGGTTTCACCATGTTGGCCAGGATGGTCTCGAATTCCTGACTTCAAATGATTCACCTGCCTCAGCCTCCCAATTACAAGCGTGAGCCACTGAGGCAGTCCTAGCCTTTTAGTTTATACAGGCTATTATATTTCAAATTAAACAATGGAGGAAGAGTCAAATAACACTAAAGCAGTCCCCTCATCAGAGGTTACATGGCACCTCCCACATCAAAGAGCAAGGGTAGGAAGCCTGTAGCCCCCCCAGGTGTTCTTGAAGCTATGACTGCCCTCATCATTTTTGGGGACATTAATTCTACCTGAGGCCTCTTGATTGGAGTCAAAATTGAAACCCATGTCAGCCCGGTTCCAAGGGCTATGTCCCTTTCTCCTTGCCTTTTAATATTTTTATTTCTGTTTTTTATTTTTTATTTTCTTGAGATAGAGTCTTTCTCTGTCCCCCAGCCAAGGCTGGAGTACAGTGGCATGATCTCGGCTCACTGCAACATCTGCCTTCCTGGGTCAAGTGATTCTCCTGCCTCAGCCTCCCAAGTAGTGGGATTACAGGCACCCACCACCACACCCAGCTAATTTTTGTGTTTTTAGTATAGACGGGGTTTCACCATATTGGTCAGGGTGTTCTCAAACTCCTGACCTAGTGATCTGCGCTCCTTGGCCTCCCAAAGTGTTGGGCTTACAGGCGTGAGCCACTGTGCCAAACCGACATAATTTCTTTTTAGAGCAAAAGGTTTTCACCAGCTTCAGGAAGTTACAAATTCGTTTCCTTCATTTTTGCACTGCTTTAAAAAAATGTGAAAGTGTACTGAAGGGGTTTTCTTTTTCCAGACATTTTTGTGCTGCTGATTGATCTAAAAAATATTATTCTTATCAATAATTATATACTTGAGACATGCATGGACAGGTTAAGAATTAGAGGATCCCTGGGAGGGACTCAAGATGGCGCGGTGAGAACAACCCAGAATTGAAGCTCTCGGTGAACGTGCGGAGGGTGAGTCAGGGCCGCATTTCCAGACGGATCTTTGTTGCCCACAGAACGGGGAAATTCCCATGTATAAAAGAGACACAGGACACTAGGCAGAGGTTTTGGCTGGTGCAGCCAGCGGCCAGTGCAGCCAGTGGCTGGCGCTGTAGCACAGCGGTGCTCCACAGTGCTCCGCACAAAGCGCACTGGTCCAGGTGCCCTGTTGAACCGGCAATCTGAGACTTGAGAGGGCAGATTGGCATATCTATCTGACTGAATGGGACTTGGACAGTGAGCCAGGCCAGGAGATTCCAGGGAAACGGTGTTTGGGGTAGTGCAGTGGGACAAACAAAATGGTGATTCCAAACGCTCCGGGTAAAGAGTTTCACTGCAGGCACAGCTGAACCCAGGACAGTGCAGCTCGATGGGGGAAGGGCTATCGCCATTACCGAGGCAATCTGCCCCTACTGAGGTACACGCCCATTGCTGACACAGCCTGCCATTGCCAAGGCAACCCGACACAACAGAGAGACTCTGCTGCAGGGCGTAGCCCATGGCAGCAGGGCGGAGACTGCGGCAGCAGGGCGGAGACTGCAGCAGCAGGGCACAGCCTGCAGCAACAGGGCAAACCTCACACCAGCAGAGCGGAGCCTCAGCAGGCAAATAGTGACTAGACTGCCTCCTAGCTGGGCAGGACAGCGCAATGGACACTCACAAAGAAAGCCCCAACCCCCGAGACAGAGCATCTGAGAAAAAAAGGTTTTTTTTTTTAATGAGTTCTGCTGCAGCAGAATTAAATGTAGCAGCCTAACAGCACTGAATGAACAACAGAGCTCACAGCTCAGCACTTGAGCTCCTATAAAGTACAGACTGTCTCCTCAAGCAGCTCCCTGACCCCTCTATAGCCAAAAGACTGACATTTGACAGGCATCATTCTGGGACAAATATAGCAGAAAAAGAAACTGGTAGCATCCCTCACTGTTCCGCAGCTGCTATAGGTGCACCCCAGCAAGCAGGGCCTGGAGTGGACCTCAGCAGTCATACAGTGGAAGGGCCAGACTGCTAGAAGGAAAACCAAGTAACAGAAATACTTCATCATCAACAACCTGGGCGTCCACTCAGAGACCCAATCGAAAAGTCAGCAACTACTCAGATGACAGGTGGATAAATCCACAAAGATGGGAAGAAACCAGCGAAAAAAGGAGGAAAACACCCGAAACCAGAACACCTCGCCTCCTAGAAAGGACCAAAACTCCTCACCAGCAAGGGAACAAAGCTGCACGGAGAATGACTGTGACAAAATGACGGAATTAGATGTCAGAAGGTGGATAATGAGAAACTTTTGTGAGCTAAAAGAACATGTTTTAAATCAATGCAAAGAAACTAAGAACCTTGAAAAAACATTTGAAAAAAAGATTTGAGGAAATGATAACAAGAATGGATAACTTAGAGAGGAATATGAATGAATTAAAGGAGCTGAAAAACACAATATGAGAACTTCACGAAGCATGAACAAGTTTCAACAGCTGAATTAACCAAGTGAAGAAAGAATATCAGAAGTCGAAGATCAACTCAATGAAATAAAACAAGAAACCAAGATCAGAGAAAAAAGCACAAAAAGGAATGAACAAAGTCTCCAAGAAATGTGGGACTATGTGAAGAGACCTAACCTACATTTCATAGGTGTACCAGAATGTGACGAAGAGAATGAATCCAAGCTGGAAAATACTCTTCAGCACATTATCCAGGAAAATTTCCCCCACCTAGCAAGACAGGCCAACACTCAAATGCAGGAAATACAGAGAACACCACAAACATATTCCGCAAGAAGAGCAACCCCAAGGTACATAATCGTCAGATTCAACAAGGTTGGAATAAAGGAGAAAATACTAAGGGCAGCCAGAGAGAAAGGTCGGGTCACCCACAAAGGGAAGCCCATCAGACTCACAGCAGATCTCTCGGCAGAAACTCTGCAAGCCAGAAGAGAGTGGGGGCCAATATTCAACATCCTTAAAGAAAAGAACTTTCAACCCAGAATTTCATATCCAGCCAAACTGAGCTTCAGAAGTGAAGGAAAAATAAAATCCTTTGTGAACAAGCAAATACTCAGAGAGTTTGTCACCACCAGCCCTGCTTTACAAGAGCTCCTGAAAGAGGCACTACACATAGAAAGGAACAAACAGTACCAGCCATTCCAAAATCACACTAAATGCTAAAGAGCATCAACATAATGAAGAATCTACAACAACTAATGGGCAAAACAGCCAGCTAGCATCAAAATGGCAGTATCAAATTCACACATAACAATATTAACCCTAAATATAAATGGACTCAATGCACCAATCAAAAGACACAGACTGGCAAATTGGATAAAAATCCAAAACCCATCAGTGTGCTGTATCCAGGAAACCCATCTCACATGCAAGGATACACAAAGGCTCAAAATAAAGGGATGGAGGAAGATTTACCAAGCAAATGGAGAGCAAAAAAAAGCAGGAGTTGCAATTCTCATCTCTGATAAAATAGACTTTAAAGCAACAAGATCAAAAGAGACAAAGAAGGCCATTACATAATGGTAAAAGGATCGATACAACAAGAAGAGCTAACAATCCTAAACATATATGGACCCAACGCAGGAGCAACCAGATACATAAGGCAAGTTCTTAATGACTTACAAAGAGACTTAGACTCCCACACAGAAATAGTGGGAGACTTTAACACTCCACTGTCAATATTAGACAGATCAACCAGACAGACAATCAACAAGTATATCCAGGGCTTGAACTCAGACCTGGAGCAAGCAAACCTGATAGACATTTACAGAACTCTCCACCCCAAATCCACAGAATATACATTCTTCTCAGCACCACATCACACCTACTCTAAAATTGACCGCATAATTGGAAGTAAAGCACTCCTCAGCAAATACAAAACAACTGAAATCATAACAAACAGTCTCTCAGACCATAGTGCCATCAAGTTAGAACTCAGAATTCAGAAACCAACCCAGAACCTTCACTTCATGGAAACTGAACAACTGGCTCTTGAATGTTGACTGGATAAACAATGAAATGAAGGCAGCAATAAAGAAGTTCTTTGAAACCAATGAGAACGAAGACACAACATGCCAGAATCTCTGGGACACATTTAAAGCAGTCTCTAGAGGAGTGCCCATATGAGGAGAATGGAGAGATCCAAAATTGACACCCTATCATCAAAATTGAAAGAGCTAGAGGAGCAAGATCAAAAAAACTCAAAACCCAGCAGAAGACAAGAAATAACTAAGATCAGAGCTGAACTGAAGGAGATAGAGATACGAAAAACCCTTCAAAAAATCAATAAATCCAAGAGCTGATTTTTTGAAAAGATCAACAAAATAGACAGACCACTAGCCAGATTGATTAAAAATAAAAGAGAGAACAACAAAATAGATGCAATAAAAAACGATAAAGGGGAAATCACCACAGATTCCACAGAAATTCAAATCATCATCAGAGAATATTACAAACAACTCTATGCACATAAACTAGTAAACCTGAAAGAAATGGATAAATTCCTGGACTCCTGTGTCCTCCCAAGCCTAAATCAGGAGGAAGCTGAAACTATGAATAGACCAATAACAAGGTCGGAAGTCAAGGCAGCAATTAAGATCCTACCACAGAAAACAAGCCCAGGTCCAGATGGGTTCACAGCCGAATTCTACCAGACACACAAAGAGGAGCTAGTACCATTCCTTCTGAAACTATTCCAAATAATCCAAAAAGAGGGAATCCTTCCCAAATCATTTTATGAGACCAATATCATCCTGATACCCGGCAGAGACCCAACAAGAAAAGAAAACTTCAGGCCAATATCCATGATGAACATAGATGCAAAAATCTTCAATAAAATATTGGCAAGCCGATTGCAACAGCAAATCAAAAAACTTATCCATCATGATCAAGTAGGATTCATCCCGGTGATGCAAGGCTGGTTCCACATACGCAAGTCTATAAACGTAATTCACCACATAAACAGAACCAAAAACAGAAACCACATGATTATCTCAATTGACGCAGAGAAGGCATTCGACAAAATACAACAGCCCTTTATGCTAAAAACCCTCAACAAACTCGGTATCGATGGAACGTATCTCAAAGTAATAAAAGCTATTTATGACAAACCAACAGCCAATATCATACTGAATGGGCAAAAACTGGAAGCATTCCCTTTGAAATCTGGCACTAGACAAGGATGCCCTCTGTCACCACTTTTATTCAATATAGTACTGGAAGTTCCAGGCAGAGTAATCAGGCAAGAAAAAGAAATAAAGGGCATTCAAATAGGAAAGGTGGAAGCCAAATTTTCTCTATTTGCAGACGACACGATAGTATACCTAGAAGACCCCATCGCCTCAGCCCAAAAACTCCTGAAACTGATAAGCAACTTCAGCAAAGTCTCAGGATATAAAATCAATGTGCAAAAATCACAAGCCTTTCTCTACACCAATAACAGACTTAAAGAGAGCGAAATCAAGAACGAACTGCCATTCACAATTGCTACAAAAAGAATAAAATACCTTGGAATACAACTCACAAGGAATGTAAGGGACCTCTTCAGGGAAAACTGCAAACCACTGCTCAACGAAATCAGAGAGGACACAAACAGATGGAGAAACATTCCATGTTCATGGTTAGGAAGAATTAATATCGTGAAAATGGCTATACTGCCCAAAGTAATTTACAGAATCAACGCTATCCCCATCAAGCTACCATTGACTTTCTTCACACAACTGGAAAAAACCACCATGAACTTCATATGGAAGCGAAAGAGAGCCCGCATAGCCAAGTCAATTCTAAGCAAAAAGAACACAGCGGGGGGCATCAGACTACCGGATTTCAAACTATACTATAAGTCTACAGTAATCAAAACAGCATGGTACTGGTACCAAAACAGAGATATAGACCAATGGAACAAAACATTGGCATCGGAGGCAACACAACATATCTACAACCATACAATCTTTGATAAACCTGACAGAAACAAGCAATGGGGAAAGGATTCCCTGTTTAACAAATGTTGTTGGGAAAACTGGCTAGCCATGTGCAGAAAGCAGAAACTGGACCCCTTCCTGACACCTTACGCTAAAATTAACTCCAGATGGATTAAAGACTTAAACAGAAGACCTGGCATCATAAAAACCCTAGAAGAAAATCTAGGCAAAACCATCCAGGACATAGGAGTAGGCAAGGACTTCATGAACAAAACACCAAAAGCATTGGCAAAAAAGCCAAAATAGACAAATGGGACCTAATGAAACTCCACAGCTTCTGCACGGCAAAAGATACACTCACTAGAGTGAATCGGCAACCAACAGAATGGGAAAAAATTTTTGCAGTTTACTCATCTGACAAAGGGCTGATATCCAGAATTTATAAAGAACTCAAACAGATTTACAGGAAAAAAACAAACAAGCTCATTCAGAAATGGGCAAAGGATATGAACAGACACTTTACTAAAGAAGACATATGTGAGGCCAACAATCACATGAAAAAATGCTCATCGTCACTGGTCATCAGAGAGATGCAAATCAAAACCACATTGTGATACCATCTCACGCCAGTTAGAATGGCGATCATTAAAAAATCTGGAGACAACAGATGCTGGAGAGGATGTGGAGAAAAAGGAACACTTTTACACTGTTGGTGGGAGTGTAAATTAGTCCAACCATTGTGGAAGACAGTGTGGCGATTCCTCAAGGCCTTAGAAATAGAAATTCCATTTGACCCAGCAACCTCATTACTGGGTATATATCCAAAGGACTATAAATCGTTCTACTATAAGGACACATGCACACGAATGTTCATTGCAGCACTGTTTACAATAGCAAGGACCTGGAATCAACCCAAATGCCCATTGATGATAGACTGGATTGGGAAAATGTGGCATATATACACCATGGAATATTATGCAGCAATCAGAAATGATGAGTTTGTGTCGTTTGTAGGGACATGGATGAATCTGGAGCACGTCATTCTCAGCAAACTGACAGAAGAACAGAAAATGAAATACCGCATATTCTCACTCATGGGCAGGTGATGAAAAATGAGAACACATGGACACAGGGAGGGGAGTACTAAACACTGGGGTCTATTGGGGGGAAAAGGGGAAGGCCATTGGTGGCGGGGGGAGCTGGGGAGGGATAGCCTGTGGAGAAATGCCAAATGTGGGTGAAGGGGAGAAAGGAAGCAAAACACACTGCCATTTGTGTACCTATGCAACTGTCTTGCATGTTCTGCACATGTACCCCCAAACCTAAAATGCAATAAAAAATTAAAAACAAACAAACAAACAAAAAGAATTAGAGGATCCCTTTGGAAGGAACAAGGCAACAAAGAGCCAAGTTCCTAGAAGATCAAACTTGTGTTAGGGAGCTTGCCTCAAACTTTTGTGGTGCTTAGCATCGAAACTGGTGCAACATAGATGATTCCTCCCAGTTGAGTCCTTGGCCTGTCCTTAACCGTGCATCCCAGATCTGTCCTGTTCATGGTTCTTATTCTTCTTACTCTCATTTAACGGGATTGGGAGCAAGGGGTACAGATTTCTTTTCTTTTCTTTTTTAGATGGAATTTCACTCTGTTGCTTAGGCTAGAGTGCAAGGGCATGATTTTTGCTCACTGTAACCTCTGATTCCCAGGTTCAAGCGATTCTCCTGCCTCAGCCCCCCGAGTATCTGGGATTACAGGCATGCACCACTACACCCAGTTAATTTTTGTATTTTAGTAGAAATAAGGTTTCACCATGTTGGCCAGGCTGGTCTTGAACTCCTGACCTCAGGTGATCCACCTGCCTCAGCCTCCCAAACTGCTGGGATTAGAGGGGTGAGCCACTGTGCCCAGCCAGGGTGCAGATTTTACAGCTACCTCTGCAAGCCATGGATTTGGCCACAAAAATTCACCTGTGGCATATGATAGTATCATTGGCAGTGTTTTTTTTTTAATGATACTTAAAATTGTAAAGGGTCTTATATCCACAATTGTCATGGATTTCATAAATAATCATGATGCTGGCCACATGCAAGCTATCCATGGCCCTATCTAGGCTGCTGTAGGTGCCCCACTGTTGCCATGCTCACCTGTATCCTTCTTTTTTTTTTTTTTTTTGATATGCAGTCTTGCAATGTGGCCCAGGCTCGAGTGCAGTGGCACAATCTCAGTTCACTGCAACCTCTGCCTCCCAGGTTCAAGTAATTCTCCTGCCTCAGCCTCCCAAGTAGCTGGGACCACAGGCAGGTAGCACCACACCCGGCTAATTTATGTATTTTTAGTAGAGACAGGATTTCACCATGTTGACCAGGCTGGTCTTTAACTCCTGACCTCAGGTGATCCACCTGCCTTGGCATCCCAAAGTGCTGGGATTACAGGCATGAGCCACTGCACCTGGCCTCACCTGTATCTCTTAGCTCCCAGTACATCATGTTTTTCTATCGGTATTAGCTACTTATATTTTCTTTTCTTTTTTTTGCGATGGAGTTTTGCTTTTGTTACCCAGGCTGGAGCGCAATGGCACGATCTCGGCTCACCACAACCTCCGCCTCCTGGGTTCAAGCAATTTTCCTGCCCCCGCCTCCCAAGTAGCTGGGACTACAGGTGTGCACCACCATGCCCAGCAAATTTTTGTATTTTTAATAGAGACAGGGTTTCACCTTGTTGACCAGGATGGTCTCGATCTCTTGACCTCATGATCCACCCACCTCAGCCTCCCAAAGTGCTGGGATTATAGGCTTGAGTCACTGTGCCCAGCCGCTACTTATTTTCTTACTTCCCCCATTCATTCAATGGAAATCTTTCTCCATAACTCATTTTCCTTTTTTGGAAACGGCACTCTGTAAACCAGAGGAATTGCCTTTCATTTCATCTCTTACTGGGTTAATTTTTTTGCCTCCCAGGGATTGAAATTAACTACATTCCATAAAGCCCTGGCCACAGTGGTGGCGAAGGCAGGAGACACAAAGCAGAAGGGGATGGAGATTTTCTTCTGGCCATGTGGAAACTTGCTGGGGTGCCGTGTTGGAGCCCTGTTCCCTCTCTGAGCCTAGGTACTTGTATCAGGGAGAGAAGGCACTGAATTAGCCAGTCAAGGTCCCTCCTGCCCTAACTTCTAGAGTTCATTTGAGCCCCACAAATCCTCACTGCCTAAGAAGTTCTGATGCGGGCCAGGTGTGGTGACTAAAGCCTATAATCCCAGCACTTTGGAAGGCCGAGGCAGGTGGATCACGAGGTCAACAGATGGAGACCATCCTGGTCAACAAGGTGAAACCCCATCTCTTCTAAAAATACAAAAATTAGCTGGGCATGGTGGCACATACCTGTAGTCCCAGCTACTCAGGAGGCTGAGGCAGGAGAATTGCTTGAACCCAGAAGGCGGAGGTTGCGGTGAGCCAAGATCATGCCATTGCACTCCAGTCTGGGTAACAACAGCGAAACTCTATCTCAAAAAAAAAAAAAAAAGTTCTGATGCGATCCCCAGCTTTCCCTGGTAAGGCACAGCTCTAAGACTGTGCTGACCAGAGCAATCACGGCCTCCTCTCCGGCAGGGTAAATAGCCACAGTCAACGCACATCCACAAACACGCTCCTCCATCACCTTGACTGATCAGTCCTGCCTGTCACAGATTAGTAATATCAGAGAGTGTTTCTGAGGTACAAATACTGGGAACACAAGAAGATGAGCACAAACTCAGAGAGCCAGGGGACAGACCCCACTGTAATTGTTTATCATCTGTCTCCCTTGGACTGTGCCCCATTCAACCTTGGGCCCACTCCCTCCTGTTCCCCCACACTTGGCAATCAACTGCACAGAACAGGCACCCAGGAAGTGCCAAAGGGGTGAGGTGAATAGTTCAGATGTGGATCTATGTGAGAGAAGTGCCTAGTGAGCTCATTCATTAGAAAGGAGGAAATTATCTGACACCACTGTGGGGGTTAGGGAAGACCTAAGATTCAGAACCCCCATGCTAGGAAACGCCTAAGAAACAGAGGAGGACCGTGGCAGACATCTGCTGTTTCTGGTTGCCAAGTCTCCTTGGCCTTGCTTCTTCGCCTCTCAATTTTCTTTGAATTCACCACCTCTCCCCACTCTAGTCAACCTGTTTGAGTCTCCCTTTCTTTTCTTTTTTTAAGACAGAGTCTTGCTCCTTCACCCAGGCTGGAGTGCAGAGGCGTGATCTTGGCTCACTGCAACCTCCACCTCCCAGGTTCAAGGGATGCTCCTGCCTCAGCCTCCCGAGTAGCTGGAACTACAGGCACCCACCACCACGCCCCATGTCCAGCTAACTTTTTGTATTTTTAGTGGAGACGGGGTTTCATCATGTTAACCAGGATGGTCTTGATCTCCTGACCTCGTGATCCACCCTCTTTGGCCTCCCAAAGTGCTGGGATTACAGGTGTGAGCCACTGCACCCGGCTCACATCTCCCTTTCAAATCAACCATGTGAGTAACCCCAGCAAGGGGTCCTGCCAGTGGTGACAAGGCCCAGGCCACAGGGACAGACATGTTATAAAGTCTGAGCAAATGAGAGTCCTCCCTAGGACTCTTGCTAGAACTATTGGGATAGGCCCTCTTCCCAAGTGTCTCCGAACTCGTAGGAGCAGCTGGTGGCCCTTTCATCACCACAGGGAGCTCTAGCCCAAGAATAAAGACAGCCCCAATGAAAGCCAAACCAAGAGATGGAAGGAGATGGTTTCTGGATGCCCTTATGTGAGCCCTTCAATCCAGCCATGCATGACATCCCCTAGACTTCTCAGTAAGGTGTGCTAATAATTTCCTTTTCCCCGAAACTAGTTTGAGTTACATTTCTGTCAAGCAAAAACATCCTAATACAGGCAACAGAGTTTTTTTTTTTTTATTAATTGGACAATTTGCTGGGTACTGTGGAACATACCTGTAGTCTCAACTGTTTATATGTGGGAATATTGCTTGAATCCAGGAGTTGGTGTGGGCAACATAGTGAGACTCTGTCAAAAGAAAGAAAGCAAGAGAGAGAGAGAGAGAGAGAGAGGAAGAAAGAAGAAAGAAAAGAAAGAGAAAGCAAGGAAGGAGACATAAACTGGCAGATTTGAAACAATCGTAGGTTGAAGAGGAAAGACTTATAACAAATAGCTAGGAATGACACTGTCAGAGGTGGGTTCAAGCGCAGTGGTGGGAAGAGGCCCCCTGCCAGCACCACCCCTGCCCCCACCCTGCTGATGTGGTCACAGTGAGGGCCTTCAGTAGACTGAAGAACATTCCTATCATCCTGATGAAGCCAGAAAATAGAAACCTCACTCTTTTGTCTTCCTGTTAGCAGGTGTTTGGAAGCCTTCAAACAGTTTCCAAGAGTCTCAGCAAGCTGAGAGCAGGGGCTCTCAGAAGCCCGAAGGGGAGATGTTTGGCAACTGTTTTGCTGGTAAAATGAGAGGAAGCCCACATGTACCCTTGCTTACCCCAGTGTGACCAGAGGGAAGTTTCTCCTCTCTTTCTGTTATAAGTGGCTTGCATAATTTGCCTCTCTTTTTCTGGTTAAACGTTACCCACAGCTGCCTGCTAGATGGAAAAATAGCCAGCAAATCCCACCAAGCAGGTATGTGTCGGTGAAGAATTTCCCACTCACCAGCAGGGAGATTGACCCTTCATTTTAACAACACGGGGTTGGGAGACCATAAAAATCCCTTGCGTGGCAGATGTAGAGTTGCAATTAATTGTTCCACATAGATGCTACATGTGTCAGGAAGTAAGGGATTTCTCTGACGAAATAATGACCTTCATTCAGCCACCAGATCCTTTAAGCAGGTAACACAAGCCCAGTGGCAGAACTTTTCTTTACTTTTTCCTTTCAAAAGCCATGTTTTCAGAGATTAAAGATTTGTTCTGCTTGCGTTGAAGTAGGCCTGAAAAACAAAATAGACATTTGATTTGTTTTGTTTTGTTTTGTTTTTGAGACAAAGTCTCTCTCTGTCATCCAGACTGGAGTGCAATGGCACATTCTGGGCTCACTGCGACCTCCACCTCCTGGGTTCAAGCAATTTTCCTGCCTCAACCTCCCAAGTAGCTGGGGCTACAGGCACGCACCACCACACCTGGCTGTACCTTTTTTTTTTTTTTGAGACAGAGTCTCACTCTGTCACCCAGGCTGGAGTGCAATGGCACAATCTTGGCTCACTGCAACCTCCACCTCCCAGGTTCAAGTGAGTCTCCTGCCTCAACCTCCCAAGCAACTGGGATTACAGGTGCGTGCCACTATGCCCAGCTAATTTTTGTACTTTTAGTAGAGAAAGGGTTTCACCATGTTGGTCAGGCTGGTCTTGACCTTAGGTGACCCCACCTTAGGTGATCTGACTGCCTTAGTCTCCCAAAGTGCTGGGATTACAGGTGTGAGCCACCAGTCCTGGCTAATTTTTTGTACTTTTAGTAGAGATGGGGTTTCACTATGTTGGCCAGGCTGGTCTCGAACTCCTGACCTCAGGTGATCCACCCACCTCGGTCTCCCAAAGTGCTGGGATTACAGGCATGAGCCACTGCACCTGGCCCAAAACAGACTTTAATGTCAGTTTATTCCACTCAGCATCTCAAAGTACTCAGATTACAGGTGCGAGCCACCATGTCCAGCTGTTGAATGAGTTTTGACAAAAACATTCACTTGTGCAAAAGTGCAGAATATTTCCATCACCCCACAATTCCCTCATGCTCCTTTGTGACCAATCTTCTCCCTCAACCCCTGGTTCCAGGCTACCACTGATCTCATTTCTGACCTTATAGTTTGCCTTTTCCATAATTTCTTTTTTTTCTTTCCTTTTTTTTTGAGATGGCGTCTCACCCTGTTGCTCAGGCTGGAGTGCAATGGCACAATCTTGGCTCACTGCAACCTCCGCCTCCTGGGTTCAGTTGATTCTCCTGCCTCAGCCTCCTGAGCAGCTGGGACTACAGGCGCCTGCCATCACGCCCAGCTAAACTTTTCTATAATTTCATACGAATGGAATTATACAGCATGGACTCATTTTTCTCTGTTTCACAGACCATAAGCATTTTGAGATCATCCATGTATCAGTAGTTCTTTTTATTGCTGGGTGAATGAAGCACAGCTTATCCATTCACCAGCTGATAGACATTTTAATTGCTTCCAGTTTTATGCTATCATTAATAAAGCACTTTTAAATATTCATATGCAAGGCTTTGAAGGAACATATGTTTTCATTTCTCTTGGATAAATATGTACAAGTTGGATCTCTGGGTTATATGATAAATTTATTCTAACTTTATAGGAACCTGCCAAACTATTTCCAGCAGCAATGTATGGGGGTCCCAGTTACTCTATATTCTTGCCAATATTTTGTATAAGCAGAATTTTAAATTTTAGCCACTCTAGTGGGTGTTTAGTGAAAGCACATTGTAGTTTTAATTTTGGCCCCTCATTTGACAGAAAATCATAGGCAGAAGGGTCAAAGTTTGGACTTTGCACCCATGGTCTTTTGAAGGCCATAGGTAGGGGAGGCCAAACCCATGTACCCAAGTCAAAATGTGTGGAGAAACTCTTACCCTGTGGAGGAAAAACCCCCTTGTGGATTTGTTTAAAAATTTAGTCAGCTGGGCACAGTGGCTCATGCCTGTAATCCCAGCACTTTGGGAGGCCGAGGCAGATGGATCACCTGAGGTCGGGAGTTTGAGACCAGCCTGACCAACATGGAGAAATCCCGTCTCTACTAAAAATACAAAATTAGCTGGGCGTGGTGGTGCATGCTGTAATCTCAGCTACTCGAGAGGGTGAGGCAGGAGACTTGCTTGAACCTGGGAGGCAGAGGTTGCGGTGAGCCAAAACATTGCACTCCAGCCTGGGCAACAAGAGTGAAACTCCATCTCAAAAAAAACAAACCAATCTAGTTTAGATCTTTTGAGTTTTCACACTCATGTGAGATATGCCTCCCTCAAATCTTGTGACTACCTTGGCGCCTTACCTATCTGATGTGAAAAATAAAAAGGAAAAGGAAAAAAAAAAACCTTAGTTTATGAGGGAAACTCATTACCCACCTGAACTGTAATGGAGCTGAGTCTCCTAAAGCAATCTAAACATGCAGCTTTTCTGGTTTTGAAAAAGGAAGAGCTGGCTTGGAGCTTTCCACATTGGGCCACAATCTTGACCTCAACTTCCTCAATCCTCCTGGGCATCACTTCAGGACCACGGTCAAATAACAGATAAATCAACAGTGTATCAGGCACCGTTCCACACACTGGTAACCTGGGCCCCGTCCTCATAGAGCTTACTGTCTCATGAGGAAGGCAGATGGCAAACAAGCAATTATAAGTTGTGTGCTATGGAAAGCAGGCCCAGTAAGCCAGGGGCACATGATAAAGGGGCCTAACCCAACCCCAGTGGCAGGAAGGTGCCTGAGCCCTCCAGGAAGGGAAAGAACATACACAAAGCTCTGGGGAGGAACTAGCAGTGTGAGTTAGAGGAAACCAGGGAAGTCCAACATGGCCACACCTAAGAAAGTGCCTGACAAGAGGGCTGGGAGTGGTGGCTCACGCCTGTAATCCCAGCACTTTGGGAGGCCGAGGCAGTGGATCACGAGGTCAAGAGATCGAGACCATCCTGGTCAACATGGTGAAACCCCCTCTCTACTAAAAATACAAAAAATTAGCTGGGCATGGTGGCACGTGCCTGTAATCCCAGCTACTCAGGAGGCTGAGGCAGGAAAATTGCCTGAAACTAGGAGGCGGAGGTTGCGGTGAGCTGAGATCGCACCATTGCACTCCAGCCTGGGCAACAAGAGCAAAACTCCATCTCAAAAAAAAAGAAGAAAGTGCCTGACAAGAACAAAGAGGCCAGGCTCATTGCAGCAGGATAGGGGCTGGGCCTTTGTTTTCTTCCAAGTTCCCAAGCTGTCCTGATGTCAAGCAAAGTTTGAGAACCACAGCCTAAGAACAATCTGCCAGGATACCCCTCCTGCACCAAACAGCCCCCGGTTGGATGGAACTTGATTCCTCCAGAGCGTCCTGTCTTAAAAAGCCTCCTCACCTTGCAATTCTCTATCATTTCTTTAATTTTTTGTCCAGATGGTGGTTTTTTTCACTATTATATGCCTTAATTTCCTTTTTTTTTTAAGGTGGAGTCTCACACCCAGGTTCAAGCAATTCTCCTGCCTCAGCTTCCCAAGTAGCTGAGATTACAGGTGCCTGTCAACATGCCCAGCTAATTTTTGTACTTTTAGTAGAGATGGGGTTTCTTTATGTTGGCCAGGCTGATCTCGAACTCCTGACTTCAAGATCTGCCGGCCTTGGCCTCCCAAAGTGCTGGGTTTACAGGAGTGAGCCACCACACCCAGCGTATTTATTTTAAATCAACTTTATTTAGGTATAATTTACAAACAGCAAAGTTTACCAATCTTAAAGTATTCAATGGGTTTCACCAAACTCATACAGTTGTAAAACCAACATTGCCCCAACCATTGGTCCTTTGCAGTCAAGTCCCTTCCCGCATTCCCAGCTCTGGCTAACTACAGATCAGCTTTCTGAAACAATGGTTCTGCCTTTTCTGTTCTTTCTTGTAAATACAGTATGTGTCTAGTTTCTTTCATTTAGCATTATGCTGTAGAGATTCATCTATGTCATGTGTATCAGTAATTCACTTTTTTAAATTGCTAAGCAGTATTCCATTGCATCAATTACTACAATTTGTTCACCAATTGATGGACATTTGGATTGTTTCCAGTAGTTGGCTATTACAGATAAAACTTTTTGGAAAAACAAGTACAAGTCTTTTTGTGAATGTTGCCATTTCTTGTAAGTAGATACTCAGGAGTGAAATGCTGGGTCATAGGTATGCTTACTTTTGTAAGAATCTGCCAGGAGCCGGGCATGGTGGCATGTACCTGTAGCCCTAGCTATTCAGGAGGCTGAATTAAAACCTGATTGTGTTTGAATAAAAGCACTCTCAGACCAGGCACAGAGGCTCATGCCTGTAATCCTAACACTTTGGGAGGCCAAGTCAGGTGGATCACTTGAGGTTAGGAGTTTGAGACTACACTGGCCAATATGATGAAACCCCCTCTCTACCAAAAATACAAAAATGAGCAGAGCATGGTGGCATGTGCCTGTAGTCCTAGCTACTCTGGAGACTGAGGCAGGAGAATCTCTTGAATCCAGGAGGGAGAGATTGCAGTGAGCCAAGATCACGCCATTGCACTCCAGCTGGGGCAACAGTCGAAACCATCTCAACAACAACAACAACAAAAAAAAAAACAGAAAGAAAAAGAAAAAAGCACTCTCACTGTAGAAAGGAAACTGGGTTGAAAGGGACAGGTCAGGCATGGTGGCTCACACCTATAATCTCAGCACTTTGGGAGCCTGAGGCAGGGGGATCACTTGATGTCAGGAGTTCAAGACCAGCCTGGCCAACATGGCAAAACCCCATCTCTACTAAAAATACAAAATTAGCCAAGCATGGTGGTACATGCCTATAATCCTAGCTACTCTAGAAGCTGAGGCAGGAGAATCACTAGAACCTGGGAGGCGGAGGTTGCAGTGGGCCAAGAACACGCCATTGCACTCCAGCCTGGGCAACAAGAGCGAAACTCCAACTCAAAAGGAAAAAAAAAAAAAAAAAAAGAAAGGGACAAGAAGCCAGTTAAGCAGCTTGTGTAGTCATTTAGGTGGGAGGCTTTGAGGGAGAGTTAGAAAACCTCTGGTCAACATTTACATCAGTAGACCAAGGGGTTGCAGGAAGCGGAACAGGAAAGAAGAATTTATCTTTGCATATGCTGAGTTCACAGAGGACCTGTGAACTTGATCAAGGTTGGACTGTGAGTGAGTCACAGAGCCTGGCAAAGATCTGCTCCTGACCATGTTTGGGGACTGGGGATCCCACCAACAGGGACAGCAGGGAGCAAGGACAAGAGACTGTTCTGTAACCACCCAAGGGGTTCACCTTCCCACTGCCTAGAGAGAGCCAATTCATCAAGACAGGGGAATTGCAATAGAGAAGAGTAATTCATGCAAAACCAGCTATGCTGGAGACAAGAGCTTTATTATTACTCAAATCAGTCTCTCCGAACATTCAGGGAGCAGAGCTTTTAAAGATAATTTGGTGGGTGAGGGGAAGCCTGTGAGCCAGGAGTGTGGATTGATCAGGGAATGAAATCATAGGGAGTCGAAGCTGTCCTCTTGCACTGAGTCAGTTCATGGATGGGGGCCACAAGATCAGAAGAGCCAATTTATTGATCTGGGTGGTGCCAGCTGATCCATCAAGTGCAGGGTCTGAAGAATATCTCAGGTACTGATATTAGGAGCAGTGTAGAGAGGGTCAGAATCTTGTAGCCTCCAGTTGCAAGACTCCTAAACCATAATTTCTAATTTTGTGGCTAATGTTAGTCCTACAAAGGCAATCTAGTCCCTAAGCAAGAAGGAGGTCTGCTTGGTAAAGGGCTGTTACCCATCTTTGATTAAACTGTAAACTAAGTGTCTCCCAAAATTAGTTTAGCCTACGCCCAGGAATGAACAAGGACAGCTTGGAGTTTAGAAGCAAGATGGAGTCAGTTAAGTTAGATCTCTTTCACTGTCTCAGTCATAATTTTGCAAAGGCCATTTCAGTTCGTATCTCCTTGGCTGACATCAGGAAATAAATTATCATAGGAATGGAGTTGTAAGTAGTGGCTGGTTGTCTTTTGTAATAATTCTATGTCACAGTAGCATTCAATTATATTAATTTACAGAGCAGCTAATCTTGATGGGCACTGTCAGATGTAAGTATGGATATTGGTAAGACACTTACCCTATCTTCAAGTTGCTCATAGTTTAGTAAGTGAGCGAACTGACTGTGGTTTCTAACACTGTCTCTACAGGAAGCTGTCTCTCTAACAGTCTCTCAGATCTTAACCTGTTTATTTGTATCCTCTTACTGAGTGGGCTCAATACCTGAGAAAGGCCAGCTATCATCCTTGCAGAGTTAATGCAATGAACTTTAACTTGTACAACAGCATCACCACAACTCTGTTGTACAAGTTGAAGTTCATTGCATTAACTCTGCAAGGATAAATTAATATAGTGTCTCTCAGCCGGGTGCAGTGGCTCACACCTGTTAATCTTGGCATTTTGGGAGGCCAAGGCGGGTGGATCACAAGGTCAAGAGATTGAGACCATCCTGGCCAACATGGTGAAACCCCATCTCCACTAAAAAATACAAAATTAGCTGGGCGTGGTGGCATGTGCCTGTAGTCCCAGCTACTCAGGAGGCTGAGGAAGGAGAACAACTTGAACCCAGGAGACGAAGATTGCAGTGAGCTGAGACTGTGCCACTGCACTCTAGCCTGGAGTCTGGTGACACAGCAAGACTCTGTCTCAAAAAAAAATATATATATATATATATATATATATATAGTGTCTCTCTTCCAGGATTCCTACAGGACATGCCGCTAAGGGCTCCTGCCAGGAGTGGGCTCCATCTTCAGCTGTTTTCCAGAAGCCACAGGAGCAACTGTTCTCACCCCACACTCAGAGTGAGTGAAATGAGGGTTGCCTGCAGAAAGTACTTCATGAGGACAGAGTGGTTATCAAAATATGCCAATCAGCCACACAGCTCCCAGCTCACAGATATGTCAAGGGACCAATCAGCTCGAAGGGTTTCCGTGGAGAAAAATGCTTATTTATTGGAAGACAGAAAGGAGAGTGTTGGCTGAAACCACTTTGCCTTCAACAGCAACTTTTTAATCCCTTTGTCTGGTGCATGAAATCAGGTCCCAGAACACAGAGGTTATTAATAACTGTGGGACCTTTTCCCAGTCTCCAGATCAATTGGCAGAAACCTCCGGTTATTTCCTTCTGGATGCTTCTATTATTTGGAGCTGGAAAGTGACCTCCTCCTCAAAACTGGTACAGATTTTCACCAGGCTTGGGAATTACACAGTCACCCACCAGCCCCCAGCCTTGCCTCCTCTCCACCCATCACTGGCTAGGCTGGCTGGGTGTGAGGCTGGTGTCTTTGCTTCCGCCAAGACTCCAAGTGCCATCCAGTGGAGTCCAGCATGTACCTTTCCTCCCACTGGTTCCTCACTGCCAGGTGCGGTCTGAGGCATTGATCCGCATCCATGGAGCCAGCCTGATTTAGAATGAGTCACTTTGAGCTGGCTCCTCTCCTCATGCTTGGCATAGACCATAGCATCAGCTGCTGGGCAGGAGCTGAGCAAGGCCCAGGTCTTCACTTGGGGACGTTGGGTGGATGTTCCTCCAGGAGGAGCTGCTGCGATCGGCAGGACTCAGTAGAGAGTCTTACATGTAGGGCTTCCCCAAGGGCTGGCCCTCACCTCTCTTCCTTTTCCTTCCTTCCTGTGGGGGCTAAGCCATGCCTGTGGCTTTACCAGGATCTCAGTGCAGGAAACACTGCTCTTGCTCTCACTCGCATCTGCGCTCTCAGCTGCAGGTTGCCTCCTGCCCGCTGGCCACATCACAAGGGATTGCCCTCAGCACCCAAACCCAGCCGGACACAGTGTGCTGGACAAAACTGGGTCATACTGGCTAAATACCGTCAGCTCCCCTGTGAAATGAAAGCAAGAGCCTTCGCCTTGATCATCAGGAGCATTGTCACCTCCAAGAGCTGACCTCGTCTCTCCCCACAAACCTACTCACTTGCTCTGCTTCCTGTCTCGGTGGATGGCATCATCACTCTTAGTCATTCATACTGGACAAAGCAGCTCTCTTCTAGTTCATTCTGCACTGGCCTATTTGTGTGTGTGGCTGGGGGGGGGCGGTAAATACACCTAAAATGTACTGTAGCAGTTTTTTGAGATAGGGTCTCACTCTGTCGCCAAGGCTGGAGTACAGTGGAACCATCTCGGCTTACTGTAGCCTGCACCTCCTGGACTCAAATCATCCTCCCACCTCAGCTTCTGAAGTAGCCAGGACTACAGGTGCATGCCACCATGCCCAGCTAATTTTTGCATTTTGTATTTTCTTGCAGAGACAGGTTTCATTGTGTTATCCAGGCTGTTTCTTTTGTTTTTTGGGTTGTTGTTTTTTTCTAAGATGGAATTTCGCTCTTTTGCCCAGGCTAGAGTGAAATGCTGCGATCTTCGCTCACTGCAACCTCCGCCTCCTGGGTTGAGACAATTCTCCTGCCTCAGCCTCCTGAGTAGCTGGGCACCCACCACCACACCCAGCTAATTTTTGTATTTTTAGTAGGGATAGGGTTTCACCATGTTGACCAGGGTGGTCTTGAACTCCTGACCTCAGGAGATCTACCCGTCTTGACCTCCCAAAGTGCTGGGATTACAGGCATGAGCTACTGTGACTGGCCCTAGGATGGTTGTAAACTCCTATTTTTTTTCTTTTTAATGTGAATAATGGAAGCACTGTGGTTTGTATGAACTCCTAAACTCAAGCTATCCTCCCACCCCAGCCTTCCAAAGTGCAGGGATTAGAGGCGTGAGCCACCACACCCTCCTGAAACGTAGCATCTTAACCGTGTTGAAATGTGCAGTTTAGTGGCATTAAGTACATTTGCTTTGTTGTGCAACCGTCACCACTACCGATCCACAGAACTTTTTCACATTCTCCAATGGAAACTCCGCATCCATTGAACATTTACTTCCGGTTCCTCTCCCCTCAGGCCCTGGAAACCACCATTTTACTCTGTCACTACAAGTTTGACTACTCTGGGGACTCAGGTAAGTGGAACCATACAGGATGTGTCCTTTTGTGTCTGGCTTATCTCACTTATCACAATGTTCATAGCAACGTTGATCCATGTAGTAGCAGGTGTCAGAATCTCCTTGCTTTTTCAGGCTGAATAATATTCCACTGTATGTCTGTATCACAGTTTGTTTATCCACTCATTGGTCTATTTCTTTTTCTTTTAGATGGAGTCTTGCTCTGTTGCCCAGGCTGGAGTGCAGTGGCACGATCTCAGCTTACTGCAACCTCTGCCTCCCAGATTCAAGGATTCTCCTGCCTCAGCCTCCTGAGTAGCTGGGATTACAGGAATTCACCACCACATCCAGCTAATTTTGTATATTTAGCAGAGACGGGGTTTCTGTCTGTTGGTCAGGCTGGTCTCAAACTGCTGACCTCAGGTGATCCACCTACCTTGGCCTCACAAGGTGCTGGGATTACAGGCCTGAGCCATCGCGCCCAGCCTCATAGGCCATTTTTTTTTTCTGAGATGGAGTTTCACTCTTGTTGCCCAGGCTAGAGTGCAATAGCATGATCTCGGCTCACTGAAATCTCCGCCTTCCAGTTCAAGCAATTCTTCTGCCTCAGCCTCCTGAGTAGCTGGGATTACCGGCATGCACCACCACACCCGACTAATTTTGTACTTTTAGTAGAGATGGGGTTTCTCCATGTTGGTTAGGCTGATCTCAAACTCCCAACCTCAGGTGATCTTCCCACCTTGGCCTCCCAAAGTGCTGGGATTGTGGTTCATTTTTTAAAAGAAATTTTGGATAGAAAATTAAAACACAGAGCTTTAAAACCCACCCACTACAGAAGAGGATAGGGTGCCTCTTGTCTCCTGGTGGCCCAAGGGGAGGGCTTCCTTTGGGCCTTCCTCCCCTGCCCCCTCCCTGTCCTTAGTCCTCTGTCCTTCCCTCAGCAGTGTCCTTCCAGTTGGTCTCTTCCTCTCTGTTCCCACTGCCCATCTCTGGTTTCTTTCACAATACCTTCTCATCCTCAGGCATTCCTGCCTGGATCTGCCTCCTAGAACCTGGCCTGCAAGTGCTGCCAGGGAAGCCGCCTAAGGTTCAGCCCCTGCCCTCCCGGCCCTTGGCCTCTGAGGCTGCCCGCCAGCCCATCCCAGCTGACCGTGGCTGATGTGTGTTCCCCGGCACAGGATGGACTTCCTTTGCAAACTGCCTAGAGAGCCCTTCTTTCTCCCAAGAGTCAACACGAGTCCTCCTTCCTTAGAAAGGGCCCTGAACTCTTCCTGCCAGCCCTACCTGAATTTCCCTCTCTCCTTTGTGCTCTTACAACAGTGACCCTATTCTGACTCGTGCTCTGTAGCCACTTGTCTACCTTCCAATCTCTTCTAAGATAAGTAAATTCCTGGAAGGAAAAAAAACAGGGCCCATTTACCTTTGAGTGTCCCCCGGGCTAGCCAGTGCCCTGCAGAGAAGAAGCCACAGTCAGCAAATGTGGGATCCGGAAAGCTCTCGGAGGGATCTTTGCCAGGCTCAGGTGCAGGGACCGGACTGGGGGTTGTTATTTAGCTTCTTAGAGCCTCCATTTCCTCAGAGGACTGGAAAATGGTTTTTCCTCACAGGCTGGCAGAGAGAATGCAACCAGTGTAAATTAAAGATGGTATTTGATAAATGAGGGTTCCCTTAGGTGAGAGCAGGACTGGCTGTTAGGTGTTAAAGGTCTGTGAAACAATCCCCTCCACAGGGCAAGTGGCAGGGACAATGCTAGTCCAGAATCACTGAAGGCAGGGTGCCTGGCTTGGGACGAGGGAGGTCCATCTTCCAGCAGGGGAGAGGGCCGTGAGTGCTTTCGTGGTGTCATGTCCATGGATGCTCAAAACCCCTGTGCAGCTGGGCTTAGGAACAGCCAAGCTTCATCCTTGCTTCCCAGCCCCAGCCCTTCCTCCCTCCTTCCTCTGTTCCAGCCATTTACTCGGGCTCTTCCTAATGGGCCAAGGTGACGGCACAGCAGCAGCCACACCAAGGGAGGCCTGGCACTGAGCACGGGTGTGCATGCATTTAGCCCTTGTGTGCCAGTGCCATGATGTGGCCTCAGCCTTGGGGGCACAGATTCAGTGTCTCAGTGTGGAAAGGTTCTGATGTGTCCTTTTTTTTTTATGCTTAGAAAGGCTTTATTTGCAGGGGAGGAGGAGTTTAATCAAAGAGGCCAAATCTCATGTCATCGTCTGACTCTTCAGACTCCTCCTTCTTCTCATCTTTCTTCTCCTCTGCTGTAGCAGGGGAGCGGGGAGCCTGGGGCAGAAGAGACGGCCACAGCCAGGAGGAATGCTGGCAAGCTTCCCAATACCCTGGGTAATCATATCCTCAAGGTTCTTTCCGTTCAGTTCACTGATAACCTTGTTGAGTTGGTCGTTGTTTGCCTCTCTGCCCATGCTGTCCAGGATCTTCTTGATGTCCTCAGCACTCAGGGAGGGGTTCCCCCCAGGGCAGCCAGCAGGTAGGAGGCAATGTAGTGCATCTTGGTGGCATCTGCAGTGGCAGTGGCAGAGAGACCTCATTCAACTTCAGTGGCATCAGGGAGAAAAAGGCTTTTTTTTTTTTTTAAACTGGACTATCCTGAAGTGAATTTTATTGAAATCAAAGGAAGTATTCTGGCCAGGCGCAGTAGCTCACACTATAATCCTATCACTTTGGGAGGCAGAGGCAGGTGGATCATGAGGTCAGGAGTTCGAGACCAGCCTGGCCAACCTGGTGAAACCCCGTCTCTACTAAAAATACAAAAATTAGCTGGGTGTGGTGGTGGGCACCTGTAATCCCAGGTACTTGGGAGGCTGAGGCAGGAGAATTGCTTGAACCTGGGAGGCAGAGGTCACAGTGAGCCAAGATCATGCCACTGTACTCCAGCCTGGGCAACAGAGGGAGACTCCATCTCAAAAAAAAGGTAGTATTCCTATTTGAGAGATAAAAAAATAAAATCAAGTTGTAGAAGCAAGCATCATGAGATAAACCAGTAAAGAGGCCTGCCTGCTCAGATCACACCAGAGCAGACACCAGTTTCTACCCCAGCCCATGTGAAGATGTTTTTATTCAATACAAACAGTAGCAGAGGCAACCGAATGGACACAGAATGCAAACATAAGTGCACTTGAATTTTTTGTGAGTTCTGGCTAGGCTCTGAAAAGCCTATCATTCTTTTCTTACCAGGTGAACAGAAAGCATCTGCTAATGCCAGAAACATTAAAACCCTTAATTCAGCAGGAAATAACTATAATTGAGGGCCTTCTTATTAGCTACTTGTTTCCCAATTTAGGGTTGCTTAGCAGGTTAATTTCAACATAACAAAAGGTGTCATCTAGCTGGCTACATCACACACTAGTGACAGGGGCAGGTTTTTGTATTTTTTTTTTTTTTTTAGTAGAGACAGGGTTTCACCATGTTGGTCAGGCTGGTCGTGATTTCCTGACCTTGTGATCTGCCCACCTTGGCCTCCTAAAGTACAGGGATGACAGGCGTAAGCCAGCATGTCTGGCCAACAGGGGCAGGTTTAATGAGTTTTGTACTCAGATCGCTGGGCCTCCTGGCTGCTCTTATCCATCTCTGCACCTTGGTCCTGAGCATTCTGAGACTCAGTCAGCTGAGGATAAAAGGGACCTACGAGCCAGTTGAGGGATGTGTTGTTAACAAGATAATCCATCACATCATCTAAAGATTTCTTCATTTTCTTTTCTTTTTTTTTTTTGAGACGGAGTTTCACTGTTGTTACCCAGACTGGAGTGCAATGGTGCGATCTCGGCTCACCACAACCTCCGCCTTCTGGGTTCAAGCAATTCTCCTGCCTCAGCCTCCCAATTAGCTGGGACTACAGGCACGCACCACCATGCCCAGCTAATTTTTATATTTTTAGTAGAGACGGGGTTTCACCTCGTTGACCAGGATGGTCTCGATCTCTTGACCTCGTGATCCACCCGTCTTGGCCTCCCAAAGTGCTGGGATTATAGGCGTGAGCCACCGCGCCCGGCGATTTCTTCATTTTCTGCAGCTTCCCCTTGCTGGAAGTGAGGAGGCTGTCAGACACTCCTTAAAGGAGGCAGCATTGCAGAACACTGAGTAGATGTTGCCTGCCATCACCCCCATTGCGGAGCCTGATCTTGGATGTTCTGCGGTAAGCCTTGGATGTTGGACAGGAGGGTGTGGCACGTGGTCTGGAGCTGCTGAGTCAGGTTCCGTGCAATGGTAAGAGTTTGTGACTCGATGTGCTCAGCACAGTGGACTCATCAGTATCTTCGTATCCAGTGCTCTTTCTCCACTCCACCCAGATGAAACAGAGCTTATCCTGAGCGTCCTGAATTTTCTGATGGCACTATGCACGTTCTTCCTGGCAAATTCAATCAGGTGAACAGTAGAATGGCCATGAGAAATAATCTCTTGGCATTTTTGCTTAGCTTCTTTATCCTTGCTGAGAGCCTGCTGGTAGGCATGGGAGTGAAGCTTGGTAGACAGCAATCCCAGTCTAACATAACAACTTGGCTTCTGAACCATACTGAATCCTTCAACTTTTCTAGCTTCTTTTTCTAGCTCTTCCTCAGTGACAGGGAGGTACTGCTCCACCAACAGCTCTGATTTGGTGAGTGCATTTTCCACGCCACTGCTCATGAGCTGCATCAGCCAACTCCCCAGGACTGTGTTAATGCTGCCACTGACCACAGACTTGGTCTTCTCCACACTGCCAGTCACTGTCCCTTTGCTCTTGTCTGTCACACCTGTGATCGTGCTGGCCACGGAATCCTTGGGCCCAGTCGCAGCAATCGTCAGAGCATCTTTGGCCAGAGTCACAGCACCTTGGGCATTGGCAACAACCTCAGTCCTGTCTAGCCCCCTACAGGAATAGGTATCAGCAACCAGAATTTGTGGCTGTAACTTCTGGATGATGGGCAGAGTACCGGTCATGGCCACCGAGGTGATGGTCTTCACGCCCTTCTCTGCCATCTCACGCACAGACTTCAAGTAGGGATGCTGGTCCTTTGTGCTGATGCAGGCTGAGGACATGAGGTCATACGTGGAACTAACCAAGGGCAGATTGACCACCTGAGCCACCACACTTGGTTGTGGATCACCTGCAACAGATGCCATTTTTCTTCCTGGAAAAAGAAATCAATGGGCAGCAGTGAAAGGCGAAGAGCAGGCACATCCCGAAGGCCACTGAGCTTTCCTGTTAAGGGTAACCAGAGAGACCTCAGTCCCAACTGGAAGGCCATTCCTTTACCCTTTCACCCATTCATTAACAAATGTTTATTAAGAATATAGATGGGGCAGACCCTGTTCTATGGGGCACAGCCTGCTTTTAAACAGATGAACAAGCAGTCCTGCTGTTAACTCCATCCTACTATCCCCTGTGCCGTTCCCTCCCATTGGACTCTTCGACCTCCAGGCCCTGCAGCAGCTGTAAGCAACAGCTTTCTCTTTCCCTTTAGTCCCCCACCACAGATGGAGTCTGGCTCTGTCAGCAGGCTGGAGTGCAGTGGTGCAGTCTTAACTCACTGCAACCTCCACCTCCCGACTTCAAGTAATTCTCCTGCCTCAGCCTCCCAGGTAGCTGGGATTACAGGTGCACACCACCATGCCCAGCTAATTTTTGTATTTTCAGTAGATATGGGGTTTCACCAGGTTAGCCAGGCTAGTCTCGAACTCCTGACCTCATGATCTGCCCACCTTGGCTTTCCAGTGTACTGGGATTGCAGGATGAGCCACTCTGCCCGGCCAGCAGCAGCTTTCTCTATGCAGTGCTAGTTCTCCGCTCTTGCCTTTTGGCTTCCTCTACTTTGTGGACATTTCCGAGCTATTGTCATTTTCTTTCTCCCAATTCTTTGTCTTTTGGATTTATGTCTGCTTTAACACTTTTGTTAACCTTTAGTGATGTTTCAAGTAGGAAGAGGAAGGAAATTGTGATGTTCCAGCTGCCATATTTAACTAGAATTTTCTTCCAATTGAGTTTTCACTTATTTTTACAGTGATTTATGGAGTCTGGATGTTTTCAATTTTAAAATGGTAGTTATTTATTTTAGAAATTTACAAATAATATGGCCAGGCATGGTGGCTCATGCCTATAATCCCAGCACTTTGGGAGGCCGAGGCAGGTGGATCACGAGGTCAAGAGATCGAAACCATCCTGGTCAACAAGGTGAAACCCTGACTCTACTAAAAATACAAAAATTAGCTGGGCATGGTGGTGTGCACCTATAGTCCCAGCTACTTGGGAGGCTGAGGCAGGAGAATTGCTTGAGCCCAGAAGGTGGAGGCTGCGGTGAGCCGAGATCGTGCCATTGCACTCCAGTCTGGATAACAACAGCGAAACTCTGTCTCAAAAAAAAAATTTTACAAATATTATACAAGTATAAAGAAGAATATAAAAATCACTCATCATCTCAGAAATACAGAAATAACCCCTCTTTGCAAATCAACAGAAATTTGGGGGGAAGAAAGGAACACTTCTTAACATTTTGATATATATATATATATATATATATATATATATATATATATACACATGTAGATACACATAAATTAAAGGGAATTAAATAACCTCTTTCCATTTACTTAAGTTCGATGCTAATATTTGGATGCTGTCAGCTTTCTAGAAGGCTTTCGCTGTGGGAGGTGCTTGCTAAACCTTGCTACAACACAAGGGCGTATCCCTTGCCACCAATGCTGACATTGGTGCCTCTTATATTCCCCCAGGCCTTCCTTTCTCTCCTAGTGAGCCTCAGCCTAAACTGCCCTTTTCCACTGGAGATGCTTATCATCAAGTCATTTATGAGTCAAAACCACAGTTCTTCCTGAAGTGCCTGAAGGAGGGTAAGGAACAGAATCTGGGTGTGTCCTGTCCTCCCCAACTCTGTCATCCCTAGGAATGTTCTCCCAGGTTGTGACAGAGCCAGGGAAAAAAGCGATTTGCAATGTCCTCATGGTATCCCAGACTTCTACCAGAGTCCCTGGCCTTTTTCTGGTCCTTGGTGATCCCTGATGGTGAATTGTCAGTTGGGGGAAAGGTGATTTGTTTCATTTAATCCACCAAAATATGACATCATCCCAAAATATGACACTGCCTGAAAGTATCTTCCACCCCAATAAATTGCTCATATTTTCAAAAAACAATGAGACAGAGACTCATATTGCTGGTGGATGGGTATACTAGCAAATGCTTTGGGAAGCAATTTTTTGATTTAAAAAATATTTTTAACTTTTTTTTTTTATAATAATAGAGGCAGGTTCTTGCTATGTTGCCCAGGCTGGTCTCAAACTCCTGGGCCTTCCAAGTGCTGACATTATAGTCATGCATCACCATGCCCTGTTGGAAAGTCAATTTTAAAGTGTCAAGAACTTTAAAAACATTTGTACTTTGTGATCTTTGTTCTGGGACTCTAGCCTAAAGAAATAATTCTAAATATAATAAAAGTTTTCTGTACCAAAATACTAATTCAATTACATTATTAATAATGTAAAAGATGATACTAAAACACTCAACTCTAGGAGAATAGTACTGTGAACTGAATTCATGAAAAGCTCATTATAATAAAGCCAAATGATTATTGTTAAAATAAATGAAAACAACTAAACCCAGTATTTAATATAGAGTTTGTGACATTTTGAGCTGGATGAAAAATAAACACACAAACAAAAAAGAATAGAGTTTGATGATGGCTGTGTTAAAATAAGAGTAATGTTTACATTACTCCTGTTTGAAGGAAGAAAATACAAAGATGTTTTAATACTAGTTATCTTAGGATAATGAGACAGAGAAAATTTAATTTTTTTTCTACTTTTGTATGTGTTTATGTGTGTTTGGGGTGTTCGTTTGTTTGTTTGTTTTTTGAGATGAAGTTTCACTGCCCAGATGGAGCGCAATGGAGCAATCTCGGCTCACTGCAACCTCTGCCTCCTGGGTTCGAGTGATTCTCCTGCCTCAGCCTCCCTGGTAGTTGTCATTAAAGGTGCTTCCACCATGCCTGGCTAGTATTTTGTATTTTTAGTAGAGACAGGGTTTCACTATGTTGGCCAGTCTAGTCTCCAACTCCTGACCTCAGGTGATTCACATGCCTCAGCCACCAAAAGTGCTGGGATTACAGGTGTGAGCCACCATGCCTGGCTACTTTTGTTTTTAATACTACAAACTTTACTCATAAGTAAAACTTCATAAAATTAAATTCAGGGGCGTTTCCTGTTTTAAAACGGGAACAGTAGGCTTGGCGCGATGGCTCATGCCTATAATCCCAGCACTTTAGGAGGCTGAGGCAGGCAGATCACCTGAGGTCCAGAGTTAGAGACCAGCCTGACTAACACAATGAAACCCGTCTCCACTAAAAGTATAAAAATTAGCCTGGAGTGGTGGCGCCTGCCTGTAATCCCAGCTACCTAGGACGCTGAGGTAGGAGATCACTTGAATGCAGGAGGCAGTGGTTGCAGTGAGCCAAGATTGTGCCACTGCACTCCAGCTTGGCGACAGAGTGAGACTCCATCTCAAAAACAAAAAAGAGAATGAGAATAGTAGAAGGCAATATGGCATTTTTTAAAAAAATTACAAATTAGGTGTTTTAGACTGATGACAGTTGAGATCATTAAATCCCATTTCTGCCTCTCAGATTTTCACAAAATAGTACATTAAATGCTCAGTCCTAAGAAATGGCAGAGATTGGGCCAGACGAGGTGGCTCACACCTGTAATCTGAGCACTTTGGGAAGCCAAGGTGAGTGGATCATGAGGTCAGGAGTTCAAGACCAGCCTGACCAACATGTGAAACCCCGTCTCTACTAAAAATACAAAAATTAGCTGGGTGTGGTGGCGAGCACCTGTAATCCCAGCTACTCAAGAGGCTGAGGTAGGGGAATCACTTGAACCCGGGAGACAGAGATTGCAGTGAGCCGAGATCCCACCATTGCACTGCAGCCTGGGCAACAGAGTGAGACTCTGTCTTGAAAGAAAAAAAGAAAGAAAGAAAGAAAGAAAGAAAGAGAGAAAGAGAGAAAGAGAGAGAGAGAGAGAGAAAGAAAGAAAGAAAGAAAGAAAGAAAGAAAGAAAGAAAGAAAGAAAGAAAGAAAGAAAGGAAAGAAACTGTCAGATTCCAAATTGCCTTTCAGCACCAAAGGGAACAGCCTTGTTTCTTCCCTTACAATAAAGTTACATCCTTTGATAAACAAGGGAGTGTAGCATTCAGACTCTTACAAGTTTGTGTTGCAGAAGTTACTTCCATGTCTTAATTCATAATGTGTATTCTCACCTTTATTTCCCATTCAGTAACACTGTCAGTTTCATCATCTCTCCTTTCAACTTCATGTAAAAGAGGATGCTGACTGGAATCTGGCATAATGGAATCTACAACCGCCACGTGCCTGTAGTCCCCACGACACGGGAGGCCGCAGAGAGATTTAGACCAACCTGAATAAAACAGGGAGACTCCACCTTTGCAGACAACACACAGCAGAGGCATTTCAGATGGGACAGTAGAGTTTCTTTAGATACACTTGATTTTAGTTTTAAGCAGAGGAATTTCCTGGAGTTTCAGTTACAATACCACACTCGTGAGGATGGTAGAAAAACTCAGAGTAAACATTCAGCAAAACATAGGTTATAGGGTAGTCATCTCCTTTAACACTTTATTGGGTTCATATATGAATTTTGAAATATTGTAGGCTTAATCCTGGCACAGAACCAAAATGTGGTGCGTTACTTGAATAGCTGACCAGTCCCCACACAGGTCCATATAAAGGAATGGAGAACAAAGAGCCCTCTTAACCTCAGACAAGTCTTTATTTGACCTAATTGAAAACCAGACCAGCCTGGCCAGAATAGTGAAACCCCATGTCTACCCAAAAATAATCCAAAAAAGTTAGCCATGCATGGTGGGATGAGCCTGTAATCCTGGCTACTCCAGAGGCTGAGGCAGAAGAATCACTTGGACCTGGGAAGTGAAGGTTGTAGTGAGCTGAAATTGCACCATTGCACTCCAGCCTGGCAACAACAGCAAAACTCCATCTCAAAAAAAAACAAAGGAAGGAAGGAAGGAAGGGAGGGAGGGAGGGAGGGAGGGAGGGAGGGAAAGAAAGAAAGAAAGAAAGAAGAAAGAAAGAAAGAAAGAAAGAAAGAAAGAAAGAAAGAAAGAAAGAAAGAAAGAAAGAAAGAAAGAAAGAAAGAAAGGAAGGAAGGAAGAAGGAAAGAAAGAAAGGAAGAAAACCGAATCTCATTCAAGAAATGTTTTCTGCCGGGCGCAGTGACTCAAGCCTATAATCCTAGCACTTTGGGAGGCTAAGGCAGGCGGATCACCTGAGGTAGAGAGTTTGAGACCAGCCCGACCAACATGGAGAAATCCCCTCTCTACTAAAAATACAAAATTAACCAGACAATGTGGCACATGCCTGTAATCCCAGCTACTCAGGAGGCTGAGACAGGAGAATCACTTGCACCCGGGAGGCAGAGGTTGTGGTGACCCTGGGCAACAACAGTGAAACTGTCTCAAAAAAAAAACAAGAAAAAAAGAGGCTGGGTGCAGTGGCTCACACCTGTAATCCTGCACTTTGGGAGGCTGAGGAGGGTGGATCACCTGAGGTCAGGAGTTGAGACCAGCCTCGTCAACTTGGTGAAACCCCATCTCTACTAAAGATACAAAAATATTAGCCTACTAGCCAGGTGTGGTGGTGGGCACCTTTAATCCCAGCAGTTGCAGTGAGCTGAAATCATAACACTGCATTACAGTCTGGGCAACAAAGCAAGACTCTGTCTCAAAAAAAAAAATGTAGGAAAAAGGCATGTTGGAGATTGATGTCAGGCAGTAAATTAAAATATGTCCTTTGGGTTTTATGATGCTTATGGTATTTGCTTGATAAATTTGTTTTGTTTCTTTTTTTCTCAGTGATTTTTCTCATTCTAAATAAATTTTAAAAAAACAAGAAAGAAAAAAGAGAAAAACATTTTCCACTTTTCTATAGTTTACAAATAGTCTTACTACTTTTATAATTGGAAAAGCAACAGTAAAACTACCGCTGAAGGGAAACAGCCAGTTGGACCTTCCATTAGTCAATGCTTCTGTTTCTTTGGATCACAGATTCTTTTCTAGAAGTGGAATTAATATGAGTTTATTTTCTGCAATCATTTGTTTGATTAATGAGGAAACTGAGGTTTGAAGAAAGGCAATGTCTCCAAACCAATCCTGCCTCCTGGCCCTCTGGCCCTCACTCCACACTGGCTTGGAGGATGAGTGTGGCCTGGCGTGGCACCTACCAGCAGCTTCATAGCATCTCAGTGAGTTACAGAGGACTGGGCTCAAGGTAGCTGATCCTGGAATGATGGGTATTCCACATTCCTGTGGAGAGGAGGGAGCTGGAGCTGATAATATGCTGTGTGATGTGATTCAGATGTGTATCCCCTCCAAATCTCATGTTGAAGTGTGATTCCCTCCCATTACTGGGTACATACCCAAAGGAATGTAGATCATTCTACTATAAAGACACATGCATACGTATGTTTATTGCAGCACTATTTACAATAGTAAAGACCTGGAACCAACCCAAGTGCCCATCAGTGATAGGCTGGATAAAGAAAACGTGGCACATATACCACATGGAATACTATGTAGCCATAAAAAATGATGAGTTCATGTCCTTGGCAGGAACATGGATGAAGCTGGAAGCCATCATCCTCAGCAAACTGATACCGGAATAGAAAACCAAACACTGCATGTTCTCACTCATAAATGGAAGTTGAACAATAAGAATACATGGACACAGGGAGGGGAACATTACACACCAGGGCCTGTCAGGGGTTGGGGGCCAAGAAGAGGGAGAGCATAGGACAGATACCTAATGAAACTGGGGCTTAAAACCTAGATGATGGATTGCTGGGTGCAGCAAACCACCATGGCACTTATATACCTATAAACCTGCACGTTCTGCCCATGTATCCCAGAACTTAAAGAAAAATTAAAAAAAAAAAAAAAAAAGAAAGAAATGTGATTCTCAATGCTGGAGGTGGGGCCTGGTGGGAGGTGTCTGGGTCTTGGGAGCAGATCCTTCATGAATGGCTTGGTGTCCTCCCCATCTCCCCATGGTGATGGGTGAGTTCTTGTTCCGTTGGTTCACATGATTGCTGGCTGTTTAAAGAAGACTGTGGACATGATGGCTCACATCTGTAATCCCAGCACTTTGGGAGGCCGGGGTGCATGGATCACAAGGTCAGCAGATTGAGACCATCCTGGCCAACATGGTGAAACCCTGTCTCTACTAAAATACAAAAAATTAGCTGGTCATGGTGGCGCATGCCAATAGTCCCAGCTACTCGGGAGGCTGAGGCAGGGGAATCTCTTGAACCCAGGAGATGAAGGTTTCAGTGAGCCAAGATTGCACCACTGTACTCCAGTCTGGGCAACAGAGCGAGACTCCATCTCAAAAAAGCAAAAAGAAGAAGAAAAAGAAGACTGGCTCCTCCTCCTGCCTCTCTCTTCTCTCTCTCTCTTTCTGTCTATCCCACACTAACATGTGGCACACCTGCTCCTTCTTCACCTTCTGCCATGATCGAAAGCTCCCAGGAGCAGATGCCAGCACCATGCTTCCTGGCACCTACTAAATTGTGAGCCAAATTAAACCTCTTTTCTTTATAAATTACTCAGCCTCGGGTATTTCTTTATAGCAATGCAAAAACAGACTAACACAGAAATGGTATATCACCTGAACCACAAGACCTCGTGAGCTGGCTCTTCCTTCCACCCCAGAGACAAGTCAGGTTGCAAGGTTCCTAGTAACTGCCTGTGCCCTGGCCTTTTTCCTCACCCTGGCCTTCCTTCCACTCCTCTTTCCCCCTTCAAGGTACCTGCATTAACTGGGCTTCCTGCTTGGAATAACATCTCCATCCACAGAGCTCTGCCTCCAGTTATTCATGCTCAGCTTCAGGTATCAACTTCACGTTCCTTCCTTGGGGACATCTTCCCTGACTCCTAGACCAGGTTAGAATTTTTTTTTTTTTTGAGACAGAGTCTTGCTCTGCCACCAGGCACCAGGCCTGGTGCAGTGGCATAATCTTGGCTCACTGCAACCTCTGCCTCCCAGGTTCAAGCAATTCTTCTGCCTCAGCCTCCCGAGTACCTGGGACTACAGGTGTGCTCCACCACGCCCAGTTAATTTTTGTATTTTAGCAGAGATGGGGTTTTACCGTGTTGGCCAGGATGGTCTTGATCCCTTGACCTCGTGATCTGCCTACCTTGGCCTCCCAAAGTGCTGGTATTACAGGCGTGAGCCACCGCGCCAGGCAGACTTTTTTTTTTTCTTTGCTTTTCCTCCATTGACAGTTCACCACTATAATTAAGTTATCTCCCTATTATGGGTTAATGTCTGTTTCCTCCTCCAGATCACAGGAACCTTCTGGGATTATTTACCCAGCATCCCTGGCAACAAGCTGATCCTGGCAGATGGGGAGTGTGCAAAGCACATTAGATGAATAAATAAATGAAAATTATTGATTCTTCCGGTTCCACCAGGGGGCAGGGGCTATAGCCTTCTCTCCTCTCTGCTCCCTGGATCTGCTCCCACAGCACTGGAGAAAGCAAATGTAGCATCACTTGTTTATTTATGCTTCCATTTGTTCAACAGCTATCTACTGAGAGCCTGCTATGTGCCATTTTGGAGTCAGTGATGAACATAGCATCAAAATCCTGCCCTCACAAGATTGCATTCTGTACTGAAGGAGACAGACACTAAGCAAATAAACAGGAAACTACGCTGTAAGCTGATGCAAGGACCAGAACAATTTATGAGAGAAGTGCAGGTAGGGGAGCTATACTAAATGAAATGGCTGGGAAAGGCCTTCATGATACGATATAATTGAGGAAAGACATAGATATAGCAATTTGAGGAAAGAGCATGTCAGATAAAATTCAGGATGCCCAGATAATTTTGAATTTTATTTTATTTTTTATTATTTACTTGTTTATTTTTTGAGACCCAGTCTTGCTCTGTCACCTAGGCTGGAGTACAGTGGTACGATCTCAGCTCACTGCAACCTCTGCCTCCTCGGTTCAAGTGATTCTCCTGCCTCAGCCTCCCAAGTATCTGGTACTACAGGCACGCACCACACACCCAGCTAATTTTTGTATTTTTTTTTGTGGAGATGGGGTTTTACCATGTTGGCCAGGCTGGTCTTGAACTCCACACCTCAGGTGAGCCACCTGCCTTGGCCTCCCAAAGTGCTGGATTACGCTCACACCCAAAATTTTTTCAAATCCTAATCCATTTAATTCATGAATTGCAAATCATATTGCCATGGAAGAAACAAAATTGTTGCGAATGATTTATAAGTGCTGTTTTTCATTGGGGTTTTTGTTTGTTTGTTTGTTTTTTGAGATAGAGTCTTGCTCAGTCACCCAGGCTAGAGTGCAATGGCACAATCTTGGCTCACTGCAACCTCTGACTCCTGGGTTCAAGTGATTCTCCTGTTGCAGCCTCCCGAGTAGCGGGGATTACAGGCACCTGCTGTCATACCCAGCTAATTTTTGTATTTTTGTAGATGGGGTTTCACCATGTTGGCTAGGCTGGTCTTGAGCTCATGACCTCAGGTGATCCACCCACACTGGCCTCCCAATGTGCTGGAATTACAGCCATGAGCCACTGTGCCAGGTCAAGAGCTGTTAAAAGTAGAACCTGATCTTTGGCTTTTGGGGTACCAGGAGTTACTTTGTACTGTGAGAGAGAACTTGACTTTTGTGTGTGCAGTGGCTGATCAGTCAGCGGCAAAGCCTGGAAAGTGTCTGACAGTGGTTGGAGTGAATGGTTCTTATTGTGACGGGCTATTTGTTCTTTTTTTCTTTTCTTTCTTTCTTTTTTTTTCAGTGCATTTTTCAAAGTGCTGTTGTTTCCTTCCTTCCCTCCCTCCCTTCTTTCTTTCATTTTTTTGTTTTGCATAACAAGTTTACTTTTTTAAAGGCCTATAGACAATAAACAAAGTAAATAATCAGATCTTAACTTCTGTCCTAGAATTGTTCTGTTAAGTTCTAGTCTGTAAGCACTTTTAGTTCAATAATCGTCATCTTCATCAGAGTCCGTTACCTTTCTCTTGTTGAATTTCACTGTTGTCTTTTCTGTTTGCTGGCTTACTTTTTTAAGGATTTCTATTAAACCTTGCTCTGATACCTTCTCACTTATTTGTCCATATCTTGCCATCTGTATAAGGTAACTCTCTACTGCTTTAGTTTTTTCAGGCTTTACAAGTGCCAAGTTACTTAACCTGGCCCGGGCTGACTTATCCAGTACCTGGGCTAAAATACTGTTTCTCATTTCTGCTTCCCTGTGCTTTGCTTCCTGTTGTGCCACATCACCAGGATCCCTGTGCTTGGCCTGTAGCTCGGCCAGCCTCTGCCGCCTCAGCACCTCCAGCTCCTCTTCCGCCATGGCACAGCATCCGCGGTGGAGCAGCTGTGGTCACTCAGTAGACCCTCGGCGTGAGCGCGGCTCTGACCACTCTTTCTTTCTTTTTTGAGACAGAGTTTCACTCTTGTTGTCCAGGCTGGAGTGCAGTGGAGCAGTCTCGGCTCACCACAACCTCCACCTCCCGGGTTCAAGTGATTCTTCTGCTTCAGCCTCATGAGTAAACTGGGATTATAGGAATGTGCCACCATGCCCAGCTAATTTTGTACTTTTAGTAGAGATGGGGTTTCTCCATGTTGGCCAGGCTGGTCTCGAACTCCCATCCTCAGGTGATCTGCCCACCTCGGCCTCCAAAAGTGCTGAGATTGCAGGCGTGAAGCCTGGAAGATATTTGTTTTTATGCACTTAGATTATTATTATTATTATTATTATTATTATTATTATTATTATTTTGAGACAGAGTTTCACTCTTGTTACCCAGGCTGGAGTGCAATGGCGCGATCTTGGCTCAGCGCAACCTCCACCTCCTGGGTTCAAGCAATTCTCCTGCCTCAGCCTCCTGAGGAGCTGGGATTACAGGCACAGGCCACCATGCCCAGCTAACTTTTTGTATTTTTAGTAGAGAGGGGGTTTCACCATGTTGACCAGGATGGTCTCAATCTCTTGACATCATGATCCACCTGCCTCGCCCTCCCAAAGTGCTGGGATTACAGGCTTGAACCACTGCGCTCGGCCTATGCACTTAGATTAAAAGGCAGGTTTGAACACCTGGAGGTTGTGGGAACATTTGCTACCAGCGGATAAGACTCTGAGGGAAGATGGGCTGATCACAGAGTGGGCTGATTTGCACTGCGTTGTTGCCCACTAGCCTCAGGGGGATGTCTTTATAGTGAGGTGTGCTGTGGAAGCACCTGTGGCCTGGTCTCCTGGTGTTCCTGTCTTTGGGAACTCACGATTAAATGTAAACGTGGAATACTGGCAGGCACAAGTGGAAGCCAGCACACCTAGTGATGCAGAATTTTTTGTTCCTTGGTTCAGCTAAATCCGGAAAAATTGGGCACACAGAAACATTGAAATGTAAGGTTGGGACCAGGCACAGTGGCTCACACCTGTAATCTCAGCATTTTGGGAGGCTGAGGCAGGTGGACATTTGAGGTCAGGGGTTTGAGACCAGCCTGGCCAAATTAGTGAAGCCCCGTCTCTACTAAAAATACAAAAAATTAGCCAGGTGTGGTGGCACGTGCCTGTAATCACAGCTACTCGGGAGGCTGAGGTGGAAGAATCGCTTGAATCTGGCAGGAGAAGGTTGCAGTGAGTCAAGTTCACGCCCCTGCACTTCAGCCTGGGCGACAGAGCTGGAAACCGTCTCAAAAATCAAACAAACAAACAAACAAAAAGTGAGGAGGGCGAAATTTATTAAGCAAAAGGAGAGTCCTGAACTCAAGTGTCCACCTCACAAATTGAATACACAAGTTGAAGAGACCCGGCTCCTCCCCAGCATAAGGCATGAATTCCTGGTGGCTCCAACCCCCATTCTTCCAGTGCACATGTGGGTCCTTAGACTGAACCTCTCTACATTGATTTATTTTCCTTACTGTGAACATGTTAAGGGATGGAATTTTTCACTTGGGCATGTTTAGGCAAATCCCCTATGCATAATGACCTGGACGGCACTTGGCTGTCTCCTGCCTCTATCACTCATGGAAGTCAGCTAGCTGTGCTGGCTTCTGCTTGTGTTTGCTTTCCACATATATATTTAAAAAATATGTAGCTGCTCTGTCTATGGGGTAGCCATTTGTTATTTCTTTACTTAATAAACTTACTTTCACTATGAAAAAAAATTTTTTGTCTTTAGCCAGGCACAGTGGCTCACACCTGTAATCCCAGCACTTTGGGAGGCTGAGGCGAATGGGTCTCCTGAGGTCAGGAGTTTGAGACCAGCCTGGCCAACATTGTGAAACCCTGTCTCTACTAAAAATACAAAAAAAAAATTAGCTGGGCATGGTGGCAGGCATCTGTAATCCCAGCTACTGGAGAGGCTGAGGCAGGAAAATCGCTTGAACCCAGGTGGCAGAGGTTGCAGTGAGCTGGGATCCTGTGATCGCACTCCAGCCTGGGCAACAAGAGCAAAACTCCATCTCAAAAAAAAAAATTTTTGTTAAGACCAGTGTTGTCACTCATGCTTGTAATCTCAGCACTTTGGGAGGCCTAAGTGAGAGGACTGCCTGAGCTCAGGGGTTTGTGATCAGGCTGGGCAACATGATCAAAACCTGTCTCTAGAAAAAAAACACAAAAATTAGCTGGGCGGGATGGTGGGCACCTGTAGTCCCAGCTACTCTGGAGGCTGAGGTGGAAGGATAAGTTGAGAGGTTGCAGTGAGTGAAGATAGTGCCATGCACTCCAGCCCAGGCAACACAGGGAGATCCCATTTCAAAATAAGATAGGGTCTCACTATTTCGCTCAGGTTGGTCTCAAACTCTCAGGCTCACGTAATTCTCCTGCCTTGGCCTCCCAAACGGCTGGGATTATAGGCATGAGCCACCACACCTGGCCCTTTCTACATATTTAAATATTTGGTCATGGAAACTGCAAATATGTTATATGCCCTATTCATTCGAGAGCTCCACTATGTTATTCATCTAATTAAGAAACAAGCTATGTTTTTTTTGTTTTTGAGATGGAGTCTTGCCCTTTTGCCCAGGCTACAGTGCAGTGGCGTGATCTCAGCTCACTGCAACCTCCGCCTCCCAGGTTTGAGTGATTCTCCTGCCTCAGCCTCCCAAGTAGCTGGGATTACAAGGACTCATCACCACACCTGGCTTATTTTTGTATTTTTTGTAGAGACCAAGCTGGCCTCAAACTCCTGACCTCAGGCGATCCACCCACCTTGGCCTCCCAAAGTGATGGAATTACAGGTGTGAGCCACCATGCCCCACCGAAACTAGCTATATTGAAATAAATACTGATCTAAATAGATTGGTATTTGGGGGTCTATCTAAAGAGATTGGTCTCCAAAATACAGCTTTCTAGCATTTACTTAGTGAATTTGAAACTCTTTGCTGAAGAATACACATCTATAAAGGAAATATACCTTGTCATGGTATCTCCTTCATTGCACATAAACCACTAGAAACTCTTGGCTGGGTGTGGCGTCTCACACCTGTAATCCCAGCACCTTGGGAGGCCAAGGCGGGTGGATCACTTGAGGTCACAAGTTTGAGACCAGCCTGGCCAATACAGTGAAACCCTTCTCAAGTAAAGATACAAAAATTAGCCGGGTGTGGTGAGGAGTACCTGTAATCTCAGCTACATGGGAGGCTGAGGCAGGAAAATTGCTTGAATTTAGGAGGCAGCAGTTGCAGTGAGCCGAGATCACACCACTCTACTCCAGCCCAGGTGACAGAGGGAGACTATCTCAAAAAATAAATAAATAAAAAATAAAATGAGCCTGGCATGGTGGCATGCACCTTTAGTCCCAGATACTCAAGAGGCTGAGGTGGGAGGATCACCTGAGCCCAGAAATTCGAGGCTGCAAGGAGCCAAAATTGCATCACTGAGCTCCAGCCCAGGTAATGGAAAGAGACCTTGTTTCAAAAAAAAAAAAAAAAAAACTCTTAAAATGGGGAAAATATTGATTTACAGTTTATATAACAAACCTTGCTTTGTTGAAGATAAGCTTCCTGGCAATCTCGCTTTGACTGAACCCTTAACTCATGTCCTTCTGTGTCTCAGCAGATAATGGTATTTAGTTTAGATCTAAGTGTTATGCCTTTGGGTTTTAAATTTTTGACTTCAGAGTCATGTCTTTGAAAGTGTAAATTAAGGATTATAAGGATTATGTTGCTAACAATTGTTTAGGGCTTGATAGTTTAAAGAGAAAGTATTTAAAAACTAGCAAATGGTGGCCAGGTGTGGTGGCTCACACTTGTAATCCCAGCACTTTTGGGAGGCAGAGGTGGGCGGATCACAAGGTCAGGAGATCCAGGCCAGGTTGTAGTGAGCCAAGGTGTCACTGCACTCTAGCATGGGCAACAGAGCGAGACTGTCTCAAACACACACACACACACAGAAACAAAAAACGGACAAATGAAGAAATTTATTAAGCTACAGAGTCTGCTTGTGTCTGTATGTGTATTGTTTATTATGTTATGTGGATATATTTCATTACCAAAATACACGAAAGCTCTAATTAATTGGGTTAAAGAAAAAATAGGCCAGGCACGGTAGCTCAAGCCTGTAATCCTAGCAGTTTGGGAGGCTGAGGCAGGTGAATCACAAGGTCAAGAGTTTGAGACTAGCCTAGACAATGTGGTAAAACCCCATCTCTACTAAAAATACAAAATTATCCAGGCATGGTGGGGGGCACCTGTAGTCCCAGCTACTCAGGAGGCTGAGGCAGGAGAATCGCTTGAACCCAAGAGGCAGAGGTTGCAGTGAGCCGAGATTGAGCCACTGCACTCCAGCCTGGGCAACAGTAAGACTCTATCTCGAAAAAAAAAGAAAAGAAAAAATAAGCACTTAAATTATGTATTTTATCAGAAAAATAGAAACTAACTCAAATGCCTTTTAATTCAAATGATTCGTGTAAATTGTTGGTAAATAAGACTAGGTTAAGATTGTTAATTTAATAAAACAACTATGGCCTCTGATCAACAAAATACCCATGTATTTAGCTTTGGAGTTCTGGTTAAAGTGCTAAGTTCCTAACATTTGTGGGCTGTGAAAATGATTACAAAAAAAAAACAACCTGAAGATGATGGTGTAACTGCCCAATGGGTTCACCTGGCCCACTGCCTAGACAGAGCAGATTTCTCAAGACACAGGAATTGCAATAGAGAAAGAGTAATTCACACTCAGCCAGCTGTGTGGGAGACTCGAGTTGTATTACTCAATCAGTTTCCCCAAGCATTTAGGGAGCAGTTTTTTTTTTTGAGACAGAGTCTCACTCTGTTGCCCAGGCTGGAGTGTAGTGGGATGATCTCAGCTCACTGCAACCTCCATCTCCCAGGTTTAAGCAATTCTCTGCCTCAGCCTCCCAAGTAGCTGGGATTACAGGCACCTGCCACAATGGCTGTCTAATATATATACACATTATTATTTTTTTTTTTTTGAGATAGAGTCTTGCTCTGTCACCAGACTGGAATGCAATGGCGTGATCTCAGCTCCCTGCAATCTCCGCCTCCCAGTTTCAGGCCATTCTCCTGCCTCAGCCTCCCGAGTAGCTGGGACTACAGGCATACCATCACGCCCAGCTAATTTTTGTATTTTTAGTAGAGACAGGGTTTCACCTTGTTGGCCAGGATGGTCTCAATCTCTTGACCTTGTGATCAACCTGCCTCAGCCTCCCAAAGTGCTGGGATTACAGGGGTGAGCCACCGTGCCTTGTCCACTCAGCTGATTTTTATTTTAGTAGAGATGGGGTTTTGCCATCTTGGCCGGGCTGCTCTTGAACTCCTGACCTCATGATCCACCTGCCATGGCCTCCAACACTGCTGGGATTACAGGTGTGAGCCACCGAGCCCAGCCAGGGAGCAGAAACTTTTTTTTCCAGTTTCTGCATATTAACTTATTTTTATTGATGAATGTCACAAACTTCAATCAATACTTTAAAAAATATTATTTTGGGCCAGGTGCGGTGGCTCACGCCTGTAATCCCAGCACTTTGGGAGGCCAAGGCGGGCAGATTATGAGGTTAAGAGATTGAGACCATCCTGGTCGACATGGTGAAACCCCGTCTCTACTAAAAATACAAAAATACAAAAAATTAACCGGGCATGGTGGTGCGTGCCTGTAATCCCAGCTACTCAGGAGGCTGAAGCAGAATTGCCTGAATCCAGGAGGTGGAGGTTGCGGTGAGCCGAGATCCCGCCATTGCATTCCAGCCTGGGTAACAAGAGCAAAACTCCATCTCAAAAAAAAAAATATATATATATATATATATATATATATATATTCTGCATGCATTTAACACATCTGACAAAAGAACAGTATCCAGTTTACTTGCAATGTAACCATGATATTATAACTGAACAGTCAATTAACATATATTTAAAACCATTAGGTACAGGAACAATGAAAAACTTCCGTGTATTAATCTGATGGCATCCAACCACTATGCACACATTCATTTAACACTACTAGTAATTATCCTGAAGCACAGGCAAATGTAGCTGGAGGACTCTCCCTAAGAAGTAAGTTTAAGTGATTAAATATCATCATCATCATCATCATCATCACTACTGAGAATAAAGCTGCTGCCAGTGGATAGCAGCCCTTCTTCAACACTCCCAAAACCACCCAAAGTCCCCCTCTCATCAGAATCGTCAAACAACTTCTCATCAGAATCTTCCTCCTCATCAAAAAACTTCTTGTTGAAATCATCATCTTTGAACAACTTTTCATCAGCATCTTCGTCTTCCTTTCCATCTGCATCTTCATCTTCCTTGTCGTCTGACTCTTCAAGCAGCTTTTCATCCACATCACCTTCTTCCTCCGTTGTATCAGCAGCTTCAAGCCCCTTTTCATCTGCGATTTCATCCTTTCTCATTGGACTCATCACCAAATTCTTTTTCATAGGTATCCTCCTCTTCTTCCTCTTCATCTAAATCTTCCTCAAACTCTTTCTCAGAGCCTTCCTCATCTAACACTTTTTCAGAGCTGTCATCTTCAAATTCAGAGTTTTCAGAGTCATTTTCTTCTAACTGTCAAGAACATTTTCAGGAAGCTCCTTTTCAGAGCCATTCTTGTCCAAATCCTTCTCGAGATCATTTTCTTCAAATTCTTTTTGGAGCCATCTTCAGACTATTTTTCAGAGCAGTCTTCTTCAGATTCTGTGAGTCACCTTCTTCAGACTCTTTTCTGGGTCCAGCCTCCTCCTCACACTCCTTCTTGGGGTCATCTTCAGATTCTTTTGCAAGGGCATTCTCTTCACAGTCATTTCTCAGTGTCTTCTTTTTCAATTCATTTTTAGGACTACCCTCTTCAGATCCTCTTACGGGATTGCCTTCTTCAGACTCTTTTGGGGAGCAGCGGCCTTCAAACCCTTCTTTGGCCTCTTTTTCTGGGCCTTTTTCTTTAGCATTGTTTTCAGAAGGATCTTCTTCAAATTTCCCCCCATATTCTATCTTTGCAAACTTCTTCTCATCTATAGGTTCTTCAAATGCCATTCCAGTTGCAGCTTCTTGAGTATTCATTTTAGATGTGCTGGGTGCTCTAAAAAGTGCCTTGCTCTAGAAGGCCCAGCCCTTTCTGAAGCCAACACAAAATCTGAATGCCTAAGGCCTCTGTTGGCCTCAGGAGCATTGAGGAAAGCCTCCCATCCTCTTAGCCTTTCCTTCCTTTCTCTTGAGGTTTCCTCCACCATGCCTGGGCAGTGATTTGACAGCCACCAAATCATCTTCCATCCAGAGTGTGAATACAATAATCAGCTTCCTCTGGAACCCGAAAGGACACAGAGACCACACCATCTGGGTGTCCATCAAAGAGAAGGAGCTTCCTAATTTGTCCAAACTTTGCATACTCTACTCAAAGGTCTTCTCTCATTCAGCACCAACGGATCATCCTCAAAATCCATAGGATGAAACATATTCTTTTTTTTTTTTAACTAATAGGTCAAAGCTAATCAAGCTTTATTGATGCAGCAGTCACTTTACAGTGAGCCCAAGAGCATCCTCCTTCTCTGGATGTCTGTTCAAACTGTTGTTATTTCCCACTTCAAAAACACAAGCTCTCCCATTTACCACAGTCCTTGGATCTGCACCTGCCCAAACCATCCCTCCCCCAGTGCACACAGGTGCACCTGACCAGTGCCAGCCGCCACTCGTAGACAAAATGTCAGTTCTGCAGTACTTGGAGACAAAGGCATAGACTATCAGATCCTGCACAGGATTTAGGAAACAGATGATTTTCCCCTCCACCTTGAAAATAAAATACATTTCAGCAGATACATGTCCTGAAATAGTTTAGTTGGGAGTTCCTAGGAAGATGGTCCATTGTCGACCCCTTCTTCACCAGCCTGGGCATCCAGAATTCTTCTCAAGGTAACATGAGTCTTAATTTTTTAAACAGTCTTTCTTGCTGTAAGAACTCTTATAATGGAGCCTAGTCTTCCTACTGCTAAGGCCTTTTCATGCCACTGGAGCAGCACTGTGCTGCTATTTTCTGTGGGCTTCTCAAAGCCTTTATAAATGACTTCATTAACAAGTCAACGCCGTTTCTGTCCAGTGACTGCACAGCTTGCTCAATCTCGCTGCTCTTGAAGTTTGTGAGCACTTTCAGCACCACACCCTGGGCTCTTTCCTTCACGGCTTGATTCTTGGTGTTGACGGGAGAGTTCCGCAAGCCTGCCTGGAATGCCTGAAGTATGTCCCTTGCCGCAGAAGCCCGTCCACCTCGCTCGGGTCCGGGTCTGGCTCCGCCGCCGCCGCCGCCGCCTCCTCCTACTCGTCCACACATTTGTTCTCGTCAAATTCGTCGATGTCCACCCGGCAGAAACTCGAGGACAGCGTGTTCGGGGCCACTTCGGAAGCTCGGCGCGCGCTCAGCTGGCTCCCCTGGCGGCCAGATCTCAGCTATGCTCCGCTCGCGCCGGCTCCGGTTCCGGGGCGGGAAGCGGCAGCCCGGCTAGTCGAAACATATTCTTGATGATGACAACTCGCTCATGGTGCATCCAGGATGGTCCAGCTCTCCTCCCAGGTCTCCAATCCAGCTGCTTTTGTTGCACAGACAGCTTCTTCTTATAGTCTTTGCACTTCTGCTGCTGCTTTGAGGCATCATATTCTCCCTGGCTACAGAGCAAGACTCCGTCTCAAAAAAAAAAAAAAAAAAAAAAAAATCTGCTCCCGCTGCAGAATTTTGCCACCTCAACGTGTAATTTGTGGCCTCTAATTTCATCTTCATCCAAAAGTTTTAATGCAAGTTTCACAGATTCGCTCTTCAAATAACAGCAAAGACAGACTCCTTTAAGATTTCCTGGATTATCTTTGTAAAGTTTGACCTTAAATTCCTCTAAGGGTCTCTCATAATAATGCCGACCTTGGACATAAGTTGTATAAATTCATCCACTGTAATACCTGAAGGCAAACTAGACACATACACATTTGTATTTCTGTCTTCAACGTGAAACCATCCTGACTCAGCCTTTCTTTTTCCTCCCTTCTTTCTGGGATCATTGGGTTCCCAGGCTTTTTCTTGTGGAGGTTCCTCTGCAGTCCTAGCATGGACATCTTGAACATTTGCAGTAGAACTAGATGCGCCATCATTAGAGAAGCCATAATTGGCCTGATACGAGGCAACGAAATCCTCAGTGATCTTGGGAACCAAGCCTTCTCGTCCAGGTCCCACTCGTAGGGAGTTGTCAGTCGAATGCCGGAAAGAATCGGTTTCTCCGCCTGCATGGGTCTGGATGTCACCATCCTTGCTGTCTCTGTACAATTCTTGCATTCGCAACTGCTCATCAAACTCAGCGTTCCCATCCAAGTTGCTGCCGCTCATATTTCCTACTTGGCTCACTCCGCCGGGCGTGGGCACCGCCGCTGGGTCCAGGACGCGGCGGGAGCGCTTAGGAGCGCAGCCGCCGCCACCGCAGCCACCTACGGGGTCTGAGACCAATGTGGCTCCCTCGGCAATATCAAGAAATTACTTGCAAAGGAAGCCTCACTCAGGCGCCACAGTCTGCGCGGCGGGAGCAGAATTTTTTTTTTTTTTTTTTGAGAAGGAGTTTCGCTCTTGTTACCCAGGCTGCAGGGCAACGGCGCGATCTCGGCTCACCGCACCCTCCGCCTCCTGGGTTCAAAAGATTCTCCTGTCTCAGCCTCCCAAGTAGCTGGGATTACAGGCATGTGCCACCATGCCCTGCTAATTTTTTTTTGTATTTAGTATAGACGGGGTTTCACCATGTTGGCCAGGATGGTCTCGATCTCTTGACCCCGTGATCCACCCGCCTCGGCCTCCCAAAGTGCTGGGATTACAGGCGGGAACCACCGTGCCCGGCCCAGATTTTTTTTTTTTTTTTTTTTGAGACAGAGTCTTGCTCTGTCACCAGGCTGGAGTGCAGTGGTGCAATCTCAGCTCACTGCAGCCTCCGCCTGCTGGGTTCAAGCAATTCTTCCACCTCAGCCTCCCAAGTAGCTGGGACCACAGGCACGTGCCAGGACGCCTGGCTAATTTTTTTGTATTTTTAGTAAAAGTAGAGACCGGGTTTCAACGTGTTGGCCAGGCTGGTCTCGATCTCTTGACCTCGTGATCCGCCCACCTCTGCCTCCCAAAGTGCTTGGATTACAGGCGTGAGGCATCGCGCCCAGCCAGGAGCAGAATTTTTAAGGGTAACGTAGTTGGTGAGAAGCTAGTGAGCCAGGAGTGCTGATTGGTCAGGTCAGGGATGTAGAGAGCTGAAGCTGTTTTCTTTTCTTGCACCGAGTTAGCCCATGGGTGAGGGCCACAAGATCAGATGAGCCCGTTAATCAATCTGGGTGGAGCCAGCTGATCCATCAAGTGCGGGGTTTGCAAAATATCTCAAGCACTGATCTTTAGGAGAAGTTTAGGAAGGATAAGAATCTTGTAGCTTCCAGCTGCATGCCTCCTAAATCATAATTTCTAATCTCGTGGCTAATGTTACTCTTTTTTTTTTGAGACAGAGTTTCGCTCTTGTTACCCAGGCTGGAGTGCAATGGCACGATCTCGGCTCACCGCAACCTCCGCCTCCTGGGTTCAAGCAATTCTCCTGCCTCAGCCTCCCGAGTAGCTGGGACTACAGGCACACACCACCATGCCCAGCTAATTTTTGTGTTTTTAGTAGAGATGGGGTTTCACCTTGTTGACCAGGATGGTCTTGATCTCTTGACCTCACGATCCACCCGCCTCGGCCTCCCAAAGTGCTGGGATTATAGGCGTGAGCCACTGAGCCCAGCCGTGGCCAATGTTACTCTTACAGAGCCATATAGTCCCCAGGCAAGATGGATTAAATAAAGACAGCTTGGAGCCTAGAAGAAGCAAGATGGAGTCCATTAAGTTATATCTCTTTCACTGTCTCAGTCATAATTTTGCAAAAGCAGTTTATTTTATTTTATTTTTTAATATTTGAGAAGGAGTCTTGCTCTTGTTGCCCAGGCTGGAGTGCAATGGCGCGATCTCAGCTCACTGCAACCTGCACCTCCTGGGTTCAAGTAATTCCGCTGCCTCAGCCTCCCCAGAGATTACAGGCACCCACCACCATGCCTGGCTAATTTTTTGTATTTTTATTAGAGACAGGATTTCACCGTGTTGGCCAGACTGATCTCTAACTCCTGACCTCAGGTCATCCACCTGCTTGGGCCTCCCAAAGTGCTGAGATTACAGGCATGAGACACTGTGCCCGGCCTTGCAAAGGCAGTTTCGGTAGCTAATTTTGTTTAATAAACTACTCAAGCATAATTCCTAACAATAAATAAAACTTGGCCGGGCATGGTGGCTCATGCCTGTAATCTCAGCACTTTGGGAGGCCAGGGCGGGTGGATCACCTGAGGTCAGGAGTTCAAGACCAGCCTCGCCAACATGGTGAAACCCTGTCTTTAAAAAAAAAAAAAAAGAGCCGGGCGTGGTGGCTCATGCCTATAATCCCAGCACTCCAGCCTGGGTGACAGAGTGAGACTCAATCTCAAAAAAAAAAAAAAAAGAAACCATGCTTTCATGGGGCGCCTGTAATTCCAGCACTTTGGGAGGCCCAGGCAGATGGATCATGAGGTCAAGAGTCAAGATCAGCCTGGCCAAGATGGTGAACTCCGTCTTTACTTAAAAAATGCAAAAATTAGCCAGGCGTGGTGGCAGGCTCATCTAATCCCAGCTACTCAGGAGGCTGGGGCAGGAGAATTGCTTGAACCCAGAAGGTGGAGGTTGCGGTGAGCCGAGATCGCGCCATTGCACTCCAGTCTGGGTAACAACAGCGAAACTCCGTCTCAAAATAAATAAATAAATAAACAAATAAATAAATAAATAAAACTTTATTTCCTTTTTGTTTATGTTTTTAGTTATTTACCATAAAGTTTACTTGCAAAAGAGAGTAAGTAAAAGTTTGCAAATGAGCTTTACATTGTTTAAAAACACCTTTTCCACCAGGCGCGGTGGCTCACGCCTGTAATCCCAGCACTTTGGGAGGCTGAGGCAGGCGGATCACCTGAGGTCAGGAGTTGGAGACCAGCCTGACCAATATGATGAAATCCCGTCTTAAAAAAATAAAATAAAATAAAATAAAAACATCTTTTTCAATAGCTTAATCTTTTTTTTGAGATTGAGTCTTGCTTTAGTCGTCCAGGCTGGAGTGCAATGGCACAATCTCGACTCACTATAACTTCTGCCTCCCAGGTTTAAGCAATTCTCCTGCCTCAGCCTTTCGAGTAGCTGGGATTACAGGTGCCTGCCACCACACCTGGCTGATTTTTGTATTTTTAGTAGAGGCTGGGTTTTGCCATGTTTGTCAGGCTGGCCTCAAACTCCTGACCTTGTGATTCGCCTGCCTGGGCCTCCCAAAGCACTGCGATTATAGGCGTGAGCCACTGTACCCATCCTCAATGACTTAATCTTAAATTATGTTGTTATGTCAAATTGGGTAATAGCTAATCACAAAATGTCTGAGTCATTTATATGATACAGAAAAACTAAATATTTAGTTCTGTTAAGAAACAAAAAAAATGTGGAAACAGCTTTCTAAACATTATTTTCATCATAAGAACTCATATAAAAACCCATCTCAAATTACTTCTGAGGTTTTTCTTTTTTTTGTCCCTTTGCTTTTGTTTTTCTTTTACAAGCCAACAACTAACATGGTTACTGGAAAAATCAGGGTTAAAATTGTAATTAGCTATATGTAATTAAAACTACTAGATATAGAAGAAACAATTCTATTATGTAAGATGTTGAAAACAGAGTGTGAACCCAAGCACATCTGAGACAGGTCTCAATCAATTTAGAAAGTATATTTTGCAGGCCAGGCTCAGTAGCTCATGCCTGTAATCCCAGCACTGTGGGTGGCCAAGGTGGGTGGATCACCTGAGGTCAGGAGTTCAAGACCAGCCTAGCCAACATGGTGAAACCCCATCTCTTCTAAAAATATGAAAATTAGCCAAGTGTGGTCGTGGGCACCTGTAATCCCAGCTACTCAGAAGGCGTAGTCTTTTATTCCTCACCCCACTCCCACCTATCCCTCTGAGTCCCCAAAGTGCATTATATCATTCTTATGCCTTTGTCTTTTTATAGCTTAGCTCCCACTTATAAGGGACAACGTACAATGTTTGGTTTTCCATTGAGTTACTTCACTTTAGAATAATGGTCATGGCCTGGCACGGTGGCTCACACCTGTAATCCTAGCACTTTTGGAGGCCGAGTTGGGTGGATCACCTGAGGTCGGGAGTTCAAGACCAGCCTAGCCATCATGGTGAAACCTAATCTTTTTAAAAAAAGAATAATGGTCATCAATTCCATGCAGGTTGCTGCAAATGCCATTATTTAATTCCTTTTTATGGCTGAGTAGTGTTCCATGGGATCATATACACCACATTTTCTTTTTCCACTGACAAACATTTAAGCTGGTTTCATATTTTTGCAATTTTAAATTGTGTTGCTATGCACATGCATGGATAAGTTTGTTTCATGTAATGACTTATTTTCCTTTGGGTAGATATCCAGTAGTGGGATTGCTTTATCAAATGTTAGTTCTACCTTTAGTTCTTTTTTTAAATTTTTTTTAATTTTTAAAAGATGGAGTTTCACCATGTTGGCCAGGCTGGTCTTGAACTCCTGACCTCAGGTGATCCAACCGCCTCAGCCTCCCCAAGTGCTGAGATTACATGCATGAGCCACTGCACAAAGCCCTATCTTTAGTTCTTAAAGGATTCTCCATACCATTTCCATAGCGGTTGTACTACTTTACATTCCCACCAGCAGTGTAAGAATGTTCCTTTTCACTACATCCACACCAACATCTATTATTTTCTTTATTTTTAAATTATGGCCATTCTTGCAGGAGTAAGGTGGTATTGCATTGTGGTTTTGATTTGCATTTTCCTAATAATTTATGATATTGAGCATTTTTTTTTTCCGTTTTTGAGATGAAGTCTTGCTCTGTCACCCAGGCTGGGGTGCAGTGGCACAATATCAGCTCACTGCTAGCTCCACCTCCTGGGTTCAAGTGATTCTCCTGCCTCAGCCTCCTCAGAGTAGCTGGGACTCCAGGCACACGCTGCCACACCCAGCTAATTTTTAGTATTTTTCATAGAGTCGGGGTTTCATCATATCAGCCAGGCTGGTCTCAACTCCTGACCTAGTGAAACCTGCTTCAGCCTCTCAAAGTGCTGGGATTATATGCGTGAGCCACCACACCCTGCCAATGTTGAGCATTTTTTTCGTGTTTGTTGGCCATTTATATATTTTCTTTTAGGAATTGTCTATTCAGGTCCTTAGCCCACTCTTTGATGGGATTGTTTGTTTTTTCTTGCTGATTTGTTTGAGTTCCTGGTAGATTCTAGATATTAGTCCTTTGTTGGATGAATAGTCTGTGAAAATTTTCCTCCACTCAGGGTTCTCTGTTTACTCTGCTGATTATTATTTTTTTGCTCTTCAGAAGTTTTTTAGTTTAGGTCTCATCTATTTAATTTTGTTTTTGTTGCATTTGCTTTTGGGTTCTTAGTCATTAACTCTTTTCCTTAGCTAGTGTCTAGAAGTGTTTTTCCAATGTTATATTCTAGAATTTTTATGGTTTCAGGTCTTAGATTCAAGTCTTTGATCCATCTTGAGTTAATTTTTTTTTTTGAAATGGAGTCTGGCTTTGTCACCCAGGCTGGAGTGCAGTGACATGATCTCGGCTCACTGCAACTTCTGCCCCTGGGTTCAAGTGATTCTCCTACCTCAGCCTCCTGAGTAGCTGGGATTACAGGCATGCACCACCATGCCCAGCTAATTTTTGTATTTTTAGTAGAGATGGGGTTTCACTATGTTGGTCAGGCTGGTCTTAACTCCTGACCTCATGATCCGCCCTCCTCAGCCTCCCAAACTGCTGGGATTACAGGCGTGAGCCACCGCCCCTCGTCTTTTAACGGTTTCTTTCTTTCTTTTTTCTTTTTTTTTTTGAGACAGAGTCTCTGTCTTTCGCCCAGGCTGGAGTGCAGTGGTGAGATCTTGGCTCACTACATCTTCCTCCTCCTGAGTTCAAGCAATTCTCCTGCCTCAGCCTCCCATGTAGCTGAGATTACAGGCACGTGCCACCATGCCCCGCTAATTTTTTAAATTTTTAGTAGAGACAGGGTTTCACCATATTAGCCAGGATATTCTCCATATGTGACCTCGTGATCTACCTGCTTTGGCCTCCAAGAGTGATGGGATTACAGGCGTGAGCCACCATGCCTGGCCTGAGTTGATTTTTGTATAAGTGAGACATGAGGATTAAGTTTCATTCTTTTACACGTGACTTGCCAACAATCACAGCACCATTTGTTGTTGAATATGGTGTACTGCTCCACTTTATGTTTTTGTTTGCTTTGTCAAAGATCAGTTGGCTTTATTTCTGGGTACTCTATTCTGCTACATTGGTGTACATGCCCATTTTTATACCAGTACCATGCTGTCTTGATAACTATAGCCTTGTAGTATAGTTTGAAGTCAAGCAATGTGATGCCTCCAGATTTGTTCTTGTTACTTATTCTTGCTTTGGCTATGTGGCTCTTTTTGGTTCCATATTAATTTTAGAATTTTATTTTTATAGTTCTGTGAAGAATAATGATGGTATTTTGACAGGAATTGCTTTGAATTTGTAGATTGCTTTTAACTGTATGGTCATTTTCTCAATATTGATTCGACCCATCCATGAACATCAGATATGTTTCCATTTGTTTGTGTCATCTATGATTTATTTCTGCAGTTTTGAAGTTTTCCTTGTAGAAATCTTTCATGTCCTTGGTTAGGTATATTCCTAAGTATTTTATACTTTTTTACAGCTGTTATAAAATAGGTTGAGTTCTTGATTTGATTCTCAGGTTGGTCATTGCTGGTGTATAGCAGTGCTACTGATCTTTGTACATTGATTTTATATCCTGAAACTTTACTGAATTCATTTATCAGGTTTAGGAGCTTTTTGGGTGAGTCTTTAGGGTTTTATTTATTTTTTCTTATTTTTCTTTCAGCTCGAAGTTTTACTGTTTTTTGTCAAGGTGAAGAGGGAGACATCTCAGATCAACTTCCCCTTTTCATATGTGATTCCTAAAATTGTAAACTGAAATCTTTTCATATGTAATTCCTGAGACTGTAAACCGAGACCCTTTTCATATGTAAAACTATAAACCTAAGGTTCTTCCATGTGTACATCTAAAGTATAAGCCTATATAAAGGCAGAACCTTCCTTTGTTAGGGGAGCTGGGTTTTGGAAAGATTACCACCCAAAGCTCCCAGCCAAATAAACCCTCCTTCCTCCTGTATTCAGAATTTAAGAGATCCGTTTCCTGCAGCTGCTCCTGCTACCAAAGTCTTTAGGGCTTTCTAAACATACAATCATATTATCAGCAAACAGCAACAGTTTGACTTCCTCTTGACCAATTTGAATGCCCTTTATTTCTTTCTTTTGTCTGATTGTTCTGGCTAGGACTGCCAGTATTATGTTGAATAGCAATGGTAAAAGTGGACATCCTTGTCTTGTTCCAGTTCTCAGGGGGAATGCTTTCAACTTTTCCCTGTTTAGTATAATGCTGGCTTTGGGTTTGTCATAGATGGTTATTACCTTGAGGCATGTCCCTTCTTTTCTTTTTTTTTTAGGCAGAGTCTCCCTGTGTTGCTCAGGCTAGAGTGCAATGGTGCAATCTCAGCTCACTGCAACCTCCACCTCCCAAGTTCAAGAGATTCTCCTGCCTCAGCCTCCTGAGTAACTGGGATTATAGGTGCGCACCACCACACCTGGCTAATTTTTGTATTTTTAGTAGAGATGGGGTTTTGACATGTTGGTCAGGCTGGTCTCGAACTCCTGACCCCATGATCCACCCGCCTTGGCCTCCCAAAGTGCTGGGATTACAGATGTGAGCCACCATGCCCAGCTAGCTTGGTTGGTGGATTTTTATCCATTCTGACATTCTGAATCTTTTCAGGAGCATTTAGGCCATTTACATTCATCTTTAGTATTGAGATGTGAGGTACTGTTTTATTTATCATGTTAGTTGCTTGAATACCTCATTTGTTTTTCATTGTTTTATAGACCCTGTGAATTTTTTTTCTTTTTCATTTTCTTTTTTGTTTTTTTAGAGACGGGGTCTTGTAATGTTGCCCAGACTGGAGTGCAGTGGCTATTCACAGGCACGATCCCACTACTGATCAGCACAGGAGTTTTGACCTGCTCAATTTCTGACCTGGGCCATTTCACCCCTGTTTAGGCAACCTGGTGGTCCCCCAATCCCAGGAGGTCACCATACTTAGTGCAGACACCCGATCAGTATCGTGCACTACAGCCCAGAACTCCTGGACTCAAGCAATCCTCCCGCCTCAGCCTCCCTAGTAGTTGGGACTACAGGCACACACCACCGTGCCCAGTGGCCCTGTGAAATTTATGCTTTAAGGAGGTTCTATTTTCGTATATTTTAAAGTTTTGTTTCAAGATTTAGAACTCCTTTTAGAATTTCTTGTAGTGCTGGCTTAGTAGTGACAAATTATCTCAGCATTTATTTGTCTGAAAAAGACTTTCTCTCTTTTTCATATATGAAGTTTAATTTTGCTGGATACAGAATTATTGGCTGACAATTATTTTGTTTGAGGAGGCTAAAGATAAGACCTCAGTCGCTTCTGACTTGTAGAGTTTTTGCTGAGAAATTTGCTGTTAATCCACTATGTTTTCCTTTATTTTACTTATTTATTTATTTGAGAAGGAGTTTTGCTCTTGTTGCCCAGGCTGGAGTGCAATGGCACAATCTTAGCTCACTGCAATCTTTGCCTCCCAGGTTCAAGCAATTCTTCTGCCTCAGCCCCCTGAGCAGCTGGAATTACAGGCATGTGCCACCATGCCTAGCTAGTTTTATATTTTTAGAAGAGATGGGTTTTCCATATTGGTCAGGCTGGTCTTGAACTCCTGACCTCAGCTCATCTGCCCACCTCAGCCTCCCAAAGCCCTGGGATTGCAGGCATCAGCCACTGCTCCTGGCCATGTTTTCCTTTATTGGATGTCTGAGGCTTTTGCTTCACAACTCTCAAAATTCTTTCTTTGTTTTGGCTTCAGATAACCTGATGACTATGTGCCTAGGTGATGATATTTTTGCAATGAATTTCCCAGGTGTTCTTTGAGCTTCTTCTATTTGGATGTTTAAATCTCTAGCAAGACAAGGGAAGTTTTCCTTGATTACTCCCTCAAATAAGTTTTCCAAGCTTTTAGATTTCTCTTCTTCCTCAGGAATACCAACGATTCTTAGGTTTGGTCATTTAACATAATCCCCAATTTCTTGGAGGCTTTGCTCATTTTGTAGAATTCCTTTTACTTTGTCTTTTTCTGATTGGGTTAATTCAAAAGCCTTGTCAAGCTCTGAGAGTTTTTCTTCTACTTGTTCTAGTCTATTTTTGACACCTATGCAAGCATTTTGTATTTCTCTAAGTGTGTCTCTCATTTCCAGAAGTTGCGATTGTTTTTTCTTTTTTCTTTCTTTTCTTTCTTTTTTTTTTAAAAAATGGAGTTTCACTCTTGTTGCCCAGGCTGGAATGCAATGGCACTATCTTGGCTCACTGCAACCTCTGCCTCATGGGTTCAAGCGATTCTCCTGCATCAGCCTCCTGAGAAGCTGGGATTACAGGCATGCACCACCACGCCTGGCTAACTTTTGTATTTTTAGCAGAGACGGTGTTTCTCCATTTTGGTCAGGCTGGTCTCAAACTCCCAGCCTCAGGTGATCTGCTGCCTTGGCCTCCCAAACTGCTGGGATTAGAGGTGTAAGCCACTGCACCTGGCCGATTGTTTTTCTTTATTATATCTACATCTCTGGAGAATTTTTCATCCATGTCCTGTATTGTTTTTAATTTTTTTTGATATAGGGTCTCTCTTGTCACTCAGGCTAGTGTGCAATTGCATGATTTTGGCTTACTGCAACATCTACCTCCTAAGTCCAAGCGATCCTTCCGTCTTAGCATCCCAAGTAGCTGGGACTACAGGCATGCACCACCAAGCCAGGATAATTTTTTTTTTTTTTAAGTAGAGACAGGTTTTTTTTTTTTTTTTTTTTTTTTGAGATAGAGTTTCACTCTTGTTACCCAGGCTGGAGTGCAATGGCACCATCCCAGCTTACCACAACCTCTGCCTCCTAGGTTCAATAAGTTTTCCTGCCTCAGCCTCCCGAGTAGCTGGGACAACAGGCTCGCGCCACCACGCTCGGCTAAGTTTTTGTATGTTTAGTAGAGATGGGGTTTCACCATGTTGACCAGGATGGTCTCGATCTCTTGACCTCGTTCGTGATCCACTCGCCTCGGCCTCCCAAAGTGCTGGGATTATAGGCGTGAGCCACCGAGCCCGGCTGAGACAGGTTTTTCCCATATTGGCCAGGTTGAACTCCTGGCCTCAAGTAACCTACTTTGGCCTCCCAAGTGCTGGGATTACAGGTGTGAGCCACTGCACCTGGCCATTTTTACAATTCTTTAAGTTGTTTTTCACCTTTCTCTAGTGTCTCCTTGAGTAGCTTAATAATCAACCTTCTGAATTCTTTTTGTGGCAATTCAGAGATTTCTTCTGGGTTTGGATGCATTGCTAAGAAGCTAGTGTGGTCTTCTGTGGGTGTTATGGAACCTTGTTTTGTCGTATTTCCAGAATTACTTTTCTGATTTCTTCTCATTGGGTAGACTATTTCAGTGGAAAAATCTGGAACTCAAGGACTGCTGTTCAGATTCTTCTGTCCCACATGGTGATCCCTTGATATGATGCATTCCCCCTTTCCTTAGGGATGGGGGCTTTCGGAGAGCTGGACTGCGGTGATTATTGCTCTTCTGGATCTAGGCATCCATCGGGCTTCCAAGCTCCAGGATCGTGCTGGGGAGTGTCTGCAAAGAGTCCCGTGATGCAATCCATCTTTGGGTCTCCCAGCTATGGATACCAGCACCTCCTTTGGGCGAGGTGGCAGGGGAGTGGCATAGACTCTATGAGAAGACTTAGTTGTAGATGTTTAGTGTGCTGGCTTTCTCAAATGCTGGTTATGATAGCAATGATGTTGCCACATGGACAGGACCTCTGTTTAGCAAGGATGTTGCAGATAGTGAAATTAGCTGTTTTTTCCTTCTTTGTCATGAGTTGCTGTAATATCCTGAGTTGACTGGCCTCAAGCTAGGAGGTGGTACTTTCAGGAGAGCACCAGCTGTGACAGTATAAGGAGGATATAAGCTTGTCCTTGGTTGGTCAGGGTAAGTGTTCAGGTTTCTCAGGTGATGAGTAGGGCCATAAAGCTCCCAAGAATTTGTCTTTTGTGATTGGCCACCAGGGTGGGTAGGGAAATACCATCAGGTTGCAGCAGAATTAGGCAGGTCTAAGCTCAGACTCTTTTGCCACAGCCACTGTAGGGGATGGGAGCTGATTCTCAGGCAAATAGGGTTATATTCTGGTGTGGCTTATGGCTGCCTCTGTCACCAGGGAAGTGGGGGAAAGTCAGCAGCCACAGGGCTCACCCAGTTCCCACACAGTTGGCTAGGCCGTTTTCACTCCCACTGGGCCCTGCTAACAGCACACTTTATCTCCAGGCAGCTGGTGGGCAGGACTCAGACCTAGCCCTAGGGTATAAGCTTCCCCACTGAAATAGCAAGCACCACTTTCAAACCTCACCCCTCCCTGTCTGCCACACTGTCAGCGCAGCTTCTATGCTCCTTTCTGCAGTTCACTTTCACCCCCCCCCCGATTGCTGCTTGACAGAGTTTGCACCCAGCCAAAATTATTACAAAGTTCATTTGGAAGCTTATTTCGCCCTGTGACCCTGCCCAAATTCTGCCAACTGTCTTCCTCAGGGCCTCTGTGAGATACAGTCAGGGATGGCTTCCCTGGCCTAAGCTGGAGAATGGAAATGCCTACAAGGGTCTTCCTGCTATGGCTTCTTCTTTTCTATTTTGCACTAAAACCATTTCAGCTCTAGGCAAGGTTAAATCCTTCTTCCATAATCTGGGTTTTCAGGTTCCCCAGTGGACATGTGTGTTCAGAGGCATGTTTCCCCCTTCTCACGCTTTGGGAACTCATAGTTCTTCACTCGTCTTATGGAATTTGCAGTGGTGTGCTGTGAGGCTGAGGTGGGATGATTGCTTGAGCCCAGGAGTTTGGGACCAGCCTGGGCAACATGGCAAGACCCAGTCTCAGTCTGTACAAAAGGTTAAAAAAGGGCATGGTGGCATATGTCTGTAATCCTAGCCATCAGGAGGCTGAGGCAGGAGCATCACTCGAGCCCAGGGGTTTGAAGCTGCAGTGAGCTATTGTTGTGTCAGTGTATTCCAGCTTGGGTGACAGAGCAAGACCCTGCTTTTAAATAGACTACTTTTTAAAGCAGTTTTAGTTTCGTGTAGGTTTTATTTTTTTGTTGTTGTTTTTGAGATGGAGTCTCACTCTGTCACCAGGCTAGAGTACAGTGATGTGACCCTTGCTCACTGCAACCTCTGCCTCCCAGGATCAAGTGATTCTCCTGTCTCAACCTCCCGATTAGCTGGGACTACAGGCACACGACATTACACTCAGCTACTTTTTGTAGTATTAGTAGAGATGGAGTTTCACCATGTTGACCAGGATTATGTCAATCCCTTGACCTTGTGATCTGCCCGCCTTGGCCTCCCAAAGTGCTGGGATTGCAAGCATGAGCCACAATGCTCAGCTCCCATAGATTTTTACATATGATGTGAGGTAAGAGGTCTAACTTCATTTTTTGCATGTAGCTTTCCAGTTGCCCTAGAACCATTTGTTGAAAGGATGTTTGCTTCTCATTGAATCGGCACCCTGGTTGAAAAATCAATTCAACACAGATGTATGAGTGTATTCATAAAATCTTAATTCGATTACATTGGTTAATATGTCTATATGTAGGCAATACCATACCGTTTTGATGGTTTTGTTTTGTTTTGTTTTGTGAGACACAGTCTCACTCTGTCGCCCAGGCTGGGGTGCAGTGGCATGATCTCAGCTCACTGCAACCTCCACCTCCTGGGTTCAAGCAATTTTCCTCAGCCTCCCAAATAGCTGGGATTACAGGCATATGCCACCATGCCTGGCTAATTTTTGTATTTTTTTAAGTTGAGACAGGATTTCACCATGTTGGCCAGGCTGGTCTCTAACACCTGACCTCTGGTGATCCACCCACCTTGGCCTCCCAAAGTGCTGGGATTACAGGCATGAGCCACAGCACCCAGCCCCCCTTTTTTTTTCTTTCTTTTTTTTTTTTTTTTGAGATGGAGTTTCACTCTTGTCACCCAGGCTAGTATTCTAAAAGAATTCTTTTAGGAATACTAAACTAAATTTGTGGATGAAGTGCTTTTTTGGTTTGTTTTTGTTTTTTGACACAGTTTCATTTTATTACCTCCACATTTTGAAGCAGTTCATGACCAGCATAGTGCTTTGGGGGAATTTTTTTTCCCAGTAAATGAAAGCATTTCTTTAAGAAAAAGGCATATATTCCCTGAATAGGTAAGAAAAGCTCCCCATTTGTCCCCTCCCGTTTTGAGGGAGCAGCCCCTGTGGGAACTCATACTAGTACCCCAGAAACATTCAGCAAAGCAACCAGTAGCCTCCCTGACCCCTCACCCGGCTTCCCCGGCAGCTGGGATGAAGACATTCCGCACAGGTCATTCGATCTTGAGGTCCTTCAAGGCTGACTCCAAGCTCTTCACATCCCAGATACTCATGCCACCGTCCATGCCGGTGGTGCAGAACTGTGAGCACTTGGTCTTGCCCCCGCTGAGCACCGAGATCTGGCTGACGCTATTCTTGTGCAGCGAGTCCAGGCCCGAGCCCGCGGCCATGCCGCCCTCGGAGTTCGCCTTCTTGTCAAGGTTCTGGAAGCGCTCGCGAGCCGTCAAGCCATGCTGCGAGCTCTGCTTGGGCACTTCCAGCCGCCCGCCGAAGCTCAGCGTCCCCACAGCGGCGTTGTAGGTGAACAGCACCGGGAAGCAGTCGTGGCCCGCTGCCACCAGGCTGTTGTCTGTGATGAAGGTCAGCGCCAGCAGCAGCAGTGTTTCAGAGGCCAGGGTCGCGACGGCCATCTTCCTCTCGGCGTCAGCCAGGCGCACCCAGGCCACGCGGCTCCCGCTGGCTGAGAAGCAGATGCCATGTACCCAGCCGCGGCTACTGCTGGACTCAAACATCAGCTCCCCAAAGGGCATCTTAGAGCCCCATGGGGTGGGTGCCGGCCGCTCCTCCACCTCCTTGATGTAGGCTGAAAAGATCCGGCACTTGAAGTCGCAGGAGCCGGCAGCCAGCAGCACATTGTTGGGGTGCCAGGCCAGGCTGAGGACGGTGGAGCGGATGGGCTTCTCGGTGTGCTTGCAAACCCACCAGTCATTCTCCTGCTGGAAATAACAGATGGAGATGACACGGGAGCCGCTGCCCACAGCGAACTTGTTCTCGTTGCGGGCCCGGTTGATCCGCAGGATGATCAGTGTGGGCTTCCATGTGCAGCCCTTCAGTGTCCACACGTAGGCCTTGCGGTCTGTGCCACTGGTCACAATTCGGTTACTCTCAGGAGCCCAGTCAATGCTCGTCACCTGCCCATTGTACTCCTTGAGCTTGTGCACCTTGGACAATTTGGCACCACTCTTGTCGTAGATGTGCACCTCATAGTTGTTGGGGCAAATGGCAATCTGGGTACAGTCCTTGTTCCAGTTGTGGCAGCTGATGGGCTCCACCAGGAAGCTGTGGTAGGCCGTGGTGGCTTGGCACCCCCTGCGTCCCGGCCGTGGACTCTGGGCAGTCAACGCCAATTTTTTTTTTTTTTTTTTTAAGACGGAGTCTTTCTCTGTCTCCCAGGCTGGAGCACAGTGGCATGATCTTGCTCACTGCAACCTCCACCTCCTGGGTTCAAGCGATTCTCCTGCCTCAGCCTCCCGAATAGCTGGGACTACAGGCACACACCACCACACCCAGCTAATTTTTTGTATTTTTAGTAGAGACAGGGTTTCACCATGTTGCCCAGGCTGGTTTCGAACCCCTGAGCTTAGGCAATCCGCCCACCTTGGCCTCCCAAAGTGCTCAGATAACAGGCATGAGCCACCGCACCTGGCCATTTTGTTTTGTTTGTTTGTTTTTGAGAAAAAGTCTCGCTCTGTCGCCTGGACTGGGATGCAGTGGCACAATCTTAGCTCACTACAAGCTCTGCCTTCCATTTCAAGTGATTCTCCTGCCTCAGCCTTCCAAGTAGCTGGGATTACAGGCATGCATCATCACACCTGGCTAATCTTTGTATTTTTAATAGAGACAGGGTTTCATCATTTGGCCAGGCTGGTCTGGAATTCCTGATCTTAGGTGATCCACCCACCCTGTCCTCCCAAAGTGATGGGATTACAGGCATGAAACACTACTCTTGGCCAGGCTGAGATTTTGATAGTGATTACATTGAATCTATAGATCGGTATTGCCATCTTAACAGTATTAATTCTTCTGGCCCATGAACATATGATGTCTTTTCATTTATTTAGGTCTTCTTTAATTTCTTTCAACAATGTTCAGTGTACAAGTCTTGTGCTTCTTTTGTTAAATCTATTCTTAAGTGTTTTATTCTTTTTGATGTTATTGTAAGTAGAATTTTCTTTTCTTTTTTTGAGACGGTTTTATGCTCTTGTTGCCCAGACTGGAGTGCAATGGCATGATCTTGGCTCACTGCAACCTCCGCCTCCTGGGTTCAAGCGATTTTCCTACCTCAGTAGCTGGGATTACAGGCACATGCCACCACATCTGGCTGATTTTGTATTTTTTGGTAGAGATGGGGTTTCTCCATGTTGGTCAGGCTGGTCGTGAATTCCTGATCTCAGGTGATCTGCATGCGTTGGCCTCCCAAAGTGCTGGAATTACAGATGTGAGCCACCATGCCTGGCCTTTTATTTGTTTGTTTGTTTGTTTGAGTGGAGTCTGGCTCTGATGCCCAGGCTAAAGTATGGGATGTAATTTCAGCTCACTGCAACCTCGGCCTCCCAGGTTCAAGGGATTCTTATGACTCAGTCTCCCAAGTAGCTAAAACTACAGGCATGTGCCACCACACCCTGCCTTTTTTGTATTTTAGTAGAGACAGGGTTTCACCATGTTGGCCAGGATGGTCTCGAACTCCTGGCCTCATGTGATCCACCGGTCTTGGTTTCCCAAAGTGGTAGAATTACAAGCATGAGCCGCCACACCCAGCTGTTATAAGTAGAATTGTGTTCTTAACTCCACTTTCAGAGAGAATGTGTGCTTCACTAGAAGCAACTGGAGTCCTCGGGTCATTGCCGTTGTTCTTAATAAGACTGAAGGACTACAGAGGCCCTTTGTGGGCAGGTATCTGAGGCCTGGATGTCTCTCATGAGACACACATGTGAGTTCTCTGAGGACCCCACAGGTCTCCACAGAGCACAGTTTCTTGGTGTGGGACACTGATCTCCAGTTCCAGAATTCCCACTTCCCCACTCAGCTGCTGGGACAATGGCTGGCTCCATAGTCTCTAATACAGTTTTCATGTCCCTCTGGACCTCATGTTAAAATTTGGTCCCTATATTAGAGGGGGAGCCTAATGGAGGGTGTTCTGCTCAGTCATGGGGCAGGTGCCTCCTGAATGGCTTGGTGCTGTCCTTGCGGTACTGAGTGGGTTCTCATGCAATTAGTTCCTAGGGGAGCTAGTCACTAAAAACAGACTGGCACCTCCTCCCACTTCTTGCCTCCTTTCTCACCACATGATCTCTGTTTTTTTAAAAAAAACACTTATAGCACATGACCTGGAAGGGAACACGTGATCTCTGAATCTGCCAGTTCCTCTTAACCTTCTGCCACTGGTGGAAACAGCCAGAAGCCCTTGTCAGAAGCAGATGCTGGCACCATGCTTCTTATACAGCCTGCAGAACTATAAATCAAAGAATCCTCTTTTCTTTATCAATTACCCAGCCTCCGGTATTCCTTTATAGCAACACAAAAGGGCTAAGACAACATCCTTCTGGGTTTCCTTTTCCAGAGTATTCATCCCTCTTTGGTGGTATTCAAGAGCCATAGTGCAAATCCATCTAACTCCCATTGCATCCAGTTGGCAAGTAGGGGCTTTTCAGATATTGAGACTTACCATAAAGGTATAGTAATTAATATGGTATAATAAGGCACAGGAATAATAACCTGATTGATACAGAGTCCAGGATATATGGGAAAGTGCCATTACCCACCTGTAGGGAAGAAATGTAATATTGTATTAAAGGTGTCTGGGTCAGGCGCCGTGGCTCACACCTGTAATCCCAGCACTTTGGGAGGCTGGGGCTAGTGGATCATGAGGTCAGGAGTTTGAGACCAGCCGGCCCAACATGGTGAAACCTCATCTCTTAAAAAAAAATAAAATTTTAATTAAAAAAATGTGTCTGAACAATTGCTTGTCAATGTGGAAAAAAAATAAAACTAGTTCCTGACCTCACACCACACACAAGTTAGTTCCAGGCATAGAAAAGTCTTAAAGGTTGTAAAATTTCAAAAATTAAAGAAAAATATAGGAGAATATCTTATAACCTTAGAGTGAAAAATAATGTTTTAAAAAGAAGAAATATCCAGGTGTGGTGGCTCATGCCTGTAATCGCAGCACTTCGGGAGGCCAAGGTCAGCAAATCACGAGGTCAGGAGTTCGAGACCAGCCTGACCAACATGGTGAAACCTCATCTCTACTAAAAATACAAAAATTAGCTGGGCATGGTGACATGTGCCTGTAATGCCAACTACTCAGGAGGCTGAGGCAGGAGAATGGCTTGATCTTGGGAGGCAGAGGTTGCAGTGAGCCGAGATCCAGCCTGGGCAAGAGTGAGACTGTCTCAAAAAAAAACAGGGGGCCAGGCGTGGTGGCTCACGCCTGTAATCCCAGCACTCTGGGAGGCCGATGAGGGTGGATCATGAGGTCAAGAGATTGAGACCATCCTGGCCAACATGGTGAAACCCCGTCTCTACTAAAAATGCAAAAAAAATTAGCTGGGCATGGTGGCGTGTGCCTGTAATCTCAGCTGCTCAGGAGGCTGAGGCAGGAGAATTGCCTGAACCCAGGAGGCGGAGGTTGCGGTGAGCCGAGATCGTGCCATTGCACTCCAGTCTAGGTAACAAGAGCGAAACTCCGTCTCAATAAATAAATAAATAAATAAAGACTGATAAATATGTTTATGAAAATGTATCATTATTAAAGTCAAAAGTCAAGCTTCATTGTAGGAATAGATATTGGCAATGCATATAATTAATAAGGATTTATATCATGACTATATAAATTTTTTCCAAGTCAACAATAAAAAGATAAGCAGCTCATCCAAAAACTGACCTAGGTAGAAGAGGAGATTCAAATTGTCTGTGAACACATGGAAATGTACTCAGAGCCACAAGGAATCAGAGAAATTAAAACCAGAAAGAAATAGTATTTTACACTCTTCAGATTTGCAAAAAATTAAAACTCTAAAAATACATAGTTCTAGTGTTAGACAGTCTTATAATCTGCTATTTTGAGATCTTTTTGCTAAATTCAAGATTTGCACACACACACACTGAGACCTTGTAAATGTCGCTAGGCAAACTCTTGCACACATGCACCAGTTTTATGACATCAATAACCTAAATTACATCTAGGCTTTCATGCATGTGCATTGTCAAATTAAAAACAAAGAGGGACTTAGGAAAGGACAGACTTGATTCAAAAGGATTATTGTATGATGGGGCAAAGGGGAGAGGGCTATTTCAAACAGGAAGTTCACTCTGATCATGAGCTCTGCAAGCATCTGAAGGGCTAGGCAAAAGAGGTTTCTCTTTTATGGGGAGGAGTAAACAAGGCTAGGAAGAATGGTGTGTGGAGAAGTGGGAGCAGAGTGGCACATGGGTATAGTAAGTCCGAGATTGTTTTATTCTGAAGCCAGTTGATTTTCAGGAAGGGTTGCATGTTGGATGTTGGCTCAGGCTGAAGGTAAATCAAAGTTTAAAGGTCCAGGGAAGGAAAAATAACCTTAACCAAATTTTGGTTAGCAAGTATTTTGAACTGATTGATCTGTAAGGACAAAAGATTTAATTATTTAAGGGGCAAAGAAAGGGAATTTAGAGGGTCTGTATCTGGCCTTTTCATAGGTAACTAGGGATTCTACCTGTGATTCTTACCAAAGTCTTACAGGAAAGGGCATTTCATTGTAGTAAACCATTACCCAGAATGCTAAAGGGTGGGAGAATTTCTTCATTTCTGTTTTGTAGAAGCAGAGGACTCAGCTAAAATGCAACATGTGACTATTGGCCTACATCTGTTCTTCATTGAACAGAATTATCTTCTACAGATTATTTATGCCATGATTAAATACTATTCATTTTTTAAAGATTTCATTTACAATGAAATCTTAATTTCTTCCCATTATTTTTCCAGTACTCGCTGATTAGGAATCTATTTCTCTGAATTCATTTTAGAATTCAACTCATATTCAGTATGCTGTAAGCCCCTGGGCATGTGTGTTCCTCAAAATATCTATGTTATTTTCCAGTACTGGAACTTTAGTGCTGTGAAAGTGGACATCTATCTTCAGAGAAGAAATTTGTCTGACACAGAAACAATAATATTTGAGTAAATTTCTCAACTTCTTCTTTTCTTGATGCATTTTGACAGATACTCATTTAAGTCACTGATTATAGAAGAATAATGAAGCCAGGTTTTTTGTGGCAATTATGTGACTTTTATACCCTGGATTTATTATTCCTATGAATATCTTACATTTTCTATTACTTTAGAAATGAATTATAAATTGTTATTCTATGCATAATCATAATAATGCCCCTAATTTTTGTGTTGTGTCTATTAAGGATTTTTTCTACTGTTAATAATTCTAAAAGGCATATTTGCATTGCTCTTTTTCCTGATCATGTTGTGGCAATGTTCACAATATAACAGTTTTCATTGAAGATTATCCTCCTCTTCACTTTTGGGGGTTAAAACAAAATATGTCACTTCCAGTCTGCAGTCATTTGACTGATTCTAAATGACCAGAAAATAAGGAAGATTTCTCTTTTTTCACCTTCCTAAAAATGTAGGAATCTTAAATAGTCAAAAGGAATTCTGCCATAAAAAAGTCTGCTGACTTTTGAATGGATGTACCACGTGGAGACAATAATTAATGCTGGAATAACAATTCTTCCTTTCTGGTATATAACTCAATTTAATAGTATTATTCAATGTGTGTTATCATTTAAAACTTCTGGATTATTGCTGGTACATAAATGTGGAATAAGGGAAGAAATATGACATGCCAAAATTATCTGGGACTGTATATAAAGGACCATCTATCTAAAGGTTGCTATCTTAAGAGCATAACTAAAAGTGAAATATTTAGCACTCCAAGAGGTTTGTCATCCTCGGGTTTGATTTGACCCAATTTTGATGAAAAAGGCCCAATCAGGTAGATGAATTTCAGTTGTAAGAGAATAAAACATGAGGACAGGTACCATGGCTCACATTTGTAATCCCAGAACTTTAGGAGGCCAAGGTGGGAGGATCACTTAAGAACAGGGGTTCAAGATAAGCCAGAAGAACATGGTAAAACCCATCTCAACAAAAAGTATAAAAATTATTTGGTTTAGGTGGCCCGTGCCTGTGGTTCCAGATAATTGGGAGGCTGAAGTGGAAAGATCACTTGAACCTAGAAGTGGAGGCTGTAGTGAACCATGCTTGCACCACTGCACTCCAGTTTGTAAGATGGAGCAAGATCTTATCTTTTTTTTTAAATGTAAAGTGGATAATGTTAAAATGAGGTAAGAAAGGACATCATGGCAATAGGAAGTTAGGCCTCTTGAGCAGAATGGTATCTGGCACTTAGGTGTGTAGAGTATCCCATCCAGTATTCAAAGTCAAGGTTGAGAAGAATAGTGTAGATGCCAGAGTACAGCCAAGTGGTCCAACATTTCAGCCATGAAGACAGAGGATAACTGTGGATCTAAACAGGACTCTTGATCAAACTTGCAGAGATTGAAGGAAAGGAGCATGAATTTCATGAAGCAACTCTAGAATCTTGCAAGTTGCAGCCTGTGGATAGATTTTTTATCTGGTCACGTCTGTGTAGAACCTAAGTGAGATTAATGTCACAATGTAGGAACACAATTCCTGCAGCCAGTTGAGGCTACAAAAATCTTACTTGGTTCAATGGTCACATAAATCTGGAAAGCATCCTTATCAAGCTTGAAAAAATCATAATTCTTAATTAATATTTTAAATTCACATTTAATGCTGCAATTAAAGTTTATATAAATAAATTCTATATAGGTATACATGAGGTTCCTGCTTGTGATCATGAATACATTTCTTTATACTTTGTTTTTTACTTAATCCTTGTGTATAATTTTTCACCATGATAATGATGAAATTCACCTCCAGTTTTCATGTTTATTTCCATTATTTCTTGGTAAGAATAAAGTTGAATTTATAATTACTGATTGCAAATTTTATCCTATGATCTGAACTCTGCCTGTGGACATGTTTCCTTCAGCTAGCAAAGTGTTGAAAGTTTTAAGAGAATGTCCTTAGGCAGGTCATGCACTCTCTGGTTTTCCAGAGTCCCCAACCATTCCTGTTTGTGTTAAATTAGCTGCTTTGTACATTTATAAAGACTGTCTAGCTTCAAAAGTCATTCACATTTTAAACCTCACCATTATAAACATGAATTGCTATGAAAGTTATGCACTACGAAGAACAATGATTATTGCGTGTTTACTTCTGAAAATCAATTTTATGTAGCACTAAATAAAACATCTGACAAATTACATGTCTAAAATAAAGTTGCAGTTAGTTTTTGAATTAAGTAGGAAATTCCTTACCTAAATAAAACTTTGTTAGATAAATGTTTGTCTCTACTGTATTGCCATATTTGTTAAATTTCCTGTCCTTGTTTACTTTTGTCTGATCAAAGTAACTCATATTCATTTAGTAAATTTTGAAAGTATGGAATAACATGAAGATGTAGAAAAACTTACCCTTAATAACATCATATAGAAGGAACTAATACTAAAATCACTGCATATTTCTTTTGCATACTTTATACAACTTTTAAAATTGAGTTTATAAAACACTGTGTGTGTATGTACTTATACATTTTCATTGAAAACTGAAACAAATGGGAACATGTTTATTTAAATTGACATTCTTCAAAATATGAAAGGACAATTGTGAATATATAATATATATTATATAATTATAATATATAATTAAAATTTATATTATATACATATATAATTATATATATTACATATAATGATAATATATATAATTACATCATTGAATATAAATAGCTGTTTATTTTATATAATTAATATATAAATAGCTTAACTTGTAATGCAAAGCAATTTAAGACATTGGTATTATTTATATGCAACATATATATATATATATAGAGAGAGAGAGAGAGAGAGAAACATATTATCATATAAATAATATCCATATTTCAGTTATTATCTCAAGTAATTACCTAGAGTAGATTAATTTTAGTAGGTAAGTACAGTGACTATATTAGAAAATTATCTTTGCTTATTTATCTTTTTAAATTACGGCATCATGAGGTCAGTTTAAAATTTATTTAAATTCAAGAATTTAACATTCTCTGACATTCATCACATGAGGGTACAAAGATTTCAGTTCAAATAAATAAGAGTAGACCTGGAACCAGACATTAGTTCACTTTTGAACTATATTCTTCACTACCGAAACTTTATGTGTTTTATATTACATATTTAAAACTAGGTTTGTTCTACTAGAAAATGTTTGAGACTTATATTCTGAAGGTTTAAAATATCAACAATAAAAAAGGTTTGTGTAACCATGAAATATGCCGTATCTTTTGCTGGCAGCTATCTGCATTACAGTCAGAAAAATCTACAGAGATCTTGTCAAGACAACTAAAATCTATTAATAATGATAAAACCATAAATAATTTCCTGGTCTGGAATAGTGGTCTCTAATATAGAATATCGCTTCAATGGGGCACAAAAAGAGACAATAGAACTGTTGTTTATACTTAATTTCCCCATAAGAATAACAGGAATTAGGTTTCACTAACATTTCATTCACAGATAGTAATGAGTACTTATATATAGCACATTGTCAGATGATCATGTCTATACAGTGGATTCTGCCTCTGGTGACCCAGCTGTGAACAGGGCACAATTATTATTGTTCATGTCTTTTTTTTTTTTTTAAAGATGGGGTTTCACCATGATGGTCAGGCTGGTCTTGAACTCCTGACCTCAGGCGATCCGACTGCCTTGGCCTCCAATGTGCTTTGATTACAGGCATGAGCCACCACGCCCAGCCATGTCTTACCACTCTTGTTTGTTTTCAGCAGATTTTGACATGTCACAGTTCATCTGTGCCAAAGTTAGTGGATTTATCAATTATTTTGTCTTTGTTACTTGTCTTTTACAAAATGGATAAGTAGATTAAATATTTCTGAACATGAACTCTGAATTCAAAAATCAAAGTAGTAATGAAATATGGGACCAAACACAATGACAGAGCTATCATTTTTAAATCTCTTCAATAACCAGAATATCAAATAAAAATAAGAGCAATCTATTCACACATATAAAGAAGGTGGTCAAAAAATTTAACATTATATAGAATCTATATTTACACTTTGTTACAAATCAACTTCATTTTGAGACATATTTTCCCTGAGATGTTTGTGGATTATACTGGCACATTTATTTAAAATATGCCCATACAAATGTTGGTAACATGTGCTTATGATTTTGATTTATGAACAGTTCATTTTGTGTTTCCTATCTATATAATGTCTGGAACTCCCTTTCTTGTTCTGAATCTCCAGTGCCTGAAACAGTGTCTGAAACATAATAGGAACTCAGTGAATATTTATTAAGGAAATGAATAAGTGTTATACATAGGAACAAAAATTATTATTATTTTGCCCAACAATATAAATCTTAAAGAGAAATGAGCATATATATACATAAAATCATTACTGCACTGTCAGTGTGAGATGCATATTCTACTAATATTATGTAAAACTGACAAAATTAGCCTCACAGCTTGGAGAATAAAATCTAGACATAATTAACCAGGCATGTCATTTGAATGTATCCAATCTAACTATACTTGGATTTGTATCCTGGTAGAATACTTCTTGATTCCATAACTTAGTGGTTGTGAAGCCAGGGCATTAGAAGAGCTGGAAAAGAGGAACATAGTGCTAGAAATCGAATGGCACATGGTTAGTGAGAAGATGAGATGATGAAAGCTTCCTCGTAGGGGAGATAGAATGAGAGGGTTTGGCCACAGTATGGGAAAATATTAAAAACAAGCAGAGCAGGGAAAATATTAAAAACAAGTAGAGCAGGTTCAGTTTGATCCACTGAGGAAAGAAGGGGACTTCAATTGTCCACTTTAGGCTGACACTATTCTAGAGACTTAGTAACCTCTCCATATAAAAGCCACGTTTTTATCAATCAATAAGAACAATACAGAAATGCTGCTCCTGAGCCTGATTTAATATTTAAATTCCTTTCACATCACTCTAATTTTCCGAAAGCAATTTTCCACCTCTGCTTTTATTTCTAGTTCCCTTTTTTTCCTGTAATGTTAACAGAAACTTTATAGAACACTTGTTGATAATACCCACTGATCTCTTCCTTTCATTGTTTTCAACAGCAGTATAATATATTATGTTCAGTTGTTTCTAAAAGAAGCTTTTGGTATTAATAGCGTATCTTATATTTATTGGTAACATACAAAATGAGAATCTGTTTCATTTATTAGAAATTTCAGTTGTAGCTTCACATTTATAAGTCAAATTCCATTTTTACTTTATAAAGTCACTCACGTTTCAAAAAGCTTAGCAAATCAGGAATAACTAGGATACCACACACTGCATTCATAAAGAAAAATATACCTAGAGCCAGTTTTATTTTCTCCTTGAAAAACACTGATTAAAGTTGACAAATTTTTAGTTCTCAAGAATGAAGTTTAATGTTGTGTGGTATTGTCAACCAATTAAAAGTGAACTATAAGCTCATTTATCCATAAACAATACATGTTTGTCATCTTACCTGCTAATGTCATATTGGCAGATAAAAGAAGCAGGGGTTCTGTACTCAATCTGGCAGGAGAGGTAAGTGATAAATAAGCAGGCACAGTACATTATTATTTATAAATGAGGTACCAAGACTTTTCTCAGGTGAGGACAATTGTTTTCCTCTGTTAAATATTGAGTTTTCATCAATCCACTTCAACAAATATGAGTGCGTTGATATATATGAAGCTCCAGGAAAGACATGAAGATATAAAAAAAAAAAACCTGACAAACACTGACCCTAGGGAGATTGCTGAACAGTGTCTATAGCTATTTAAAACAGTTGTCTGATCTTTGTGATTTGCCATATAATGTTAAATTTACCTTTTAACTTATTGTGCATTATTCTATCAAATAAGAACCAAATTTTTATCTTTTTAAGGTAAGTTACCCAGATAAAAAAAAATTTTCTTTTCAAATAGAAGGAATTTTATTTAGAATTTTTTTTCCAGAAAAGTGTTTTCTCACATTGCTAATAAGGAAATAAAATTACTATGAATTCAATAATTCTTAAAATAAATGTGTGTTTATTATGCAGAGGATAACTGCTATACACTTAAAGTATATCTATCTTAAGGCACATTTAGCTACACTATAGCACTGTCAGGCATGTATGATTATTATGGCACATTGTTTAAAAAGCCTGTTGCCTAAACTAGAAGACATCATCATATATGAATTATCTAGTGGTGACAGAAAAATTCAGAGAGTTAAATTTGTATAAAGCTTCAAATGTGCAAAAGATATGTGTGTATGCATAATATACACTTGCATTTACATATGATATATGCATATTTATATGTATGAGTGTATATGTGTATATTTACTTTTATTTTATGTAGAGGTAGTTTCTTGATGTTTCACCCAGGCTAGAGTGATTCTAGCTCACTGTAGCCTTGAACTCATGGGCTCAAGCGATCCTCTCACTTCAGTCTCCTGAGAAGCTATGCTACAAGCATGCCACATCATGTCCAGCTAATATTTTAATATTTTTATAGAGATAGGGCCTCACTATGTTGCCCAGGCTAGTCTCAAAATCAAGTGATCGTGTTGCACCTCAGACTTCACAATTGTTGGAATTACAGGCATGAGCCACTGTACCTGATCTTACATTTCTATTTTCATGAGGCTGTATATGTGAAAATAATTTTAATTATAAACTCTAATTTTAACACTGTGACACAAATAGAATGTATACCATTTTAGTGATGTAGAAATTAAGAATTAGAATGCTTTGGAGACTTCCAAATATCACATATCTGTGAGAGCAGATCAGATTGACTCTGATGTTATTTGTTAACCATTATTTAAATTATTATTACTTTCTCATGCTGAATTTATACTTATATATCTTGGAAAGTTTTTAAAAGTCAATTATATTTATTTCTAAATTATGTTTTAATATTCATGTTCATAATGCTGACAACCTCACATTTAGTGCCTTCATTATATTTGAGGATTGAAGCAGGTGGAAAGCTATTTTTTTTAATTGAACAAAAGAAGAAACTAATACATTTATCTCTGGATATAAGTACTTTGAATTTTTTGATGACAGATGAAACCCTAAATGGACACTAAGAGGTGTTCTATGCTTTCTCAGCCTACCTTCAAGCCATGAGATTCTGTACACTGACTTGATTTGATATGGTGAACGCTGCTGGTAATGTTGAAATAGCAAGTTTTAAATTTTAGTTTGGGGAGTTTAGTGGTCATTGGCTTAAAACAGATGTTGTTTGTGAACCAGAGTGCATTTTTTAACAAAGACTCTAGGCACTTCTGGGTTGGATGGAAGATATATGGATAATCACTGTGAATTTAGTCTACCGCCATTCATCCTGAATTTCAAATGAACCTTTAACCACGTAGTATGTTGTGTTGTCATCTCTTCAACTTTGCAATAGCCCTTAAGTTATGAGATTATTCTTTAATAGATTTAAGATTATAAAATGAAAAGATTTTTTGGACCAATTAGACAGTGTCTAGCAGCCTGAGGGCAACCCATGCCTTCCTGCTAGAAAAAAAAAATGGAAATAGCAAGTGACTTTCCTCAGGAGCATATTTCTAAAAGTCTGATTGATTTTATGTTTGAGTACTCCTACCTGCCATGAGCTGATAAGAGCCTGGAAAGGACTCATTCAGAGGAATTAATGGTAAAATCAACAGAGTAAAATAATAGAGAAAAATCCCAATTTAATAGTTTGGAAAATTAGTTATTTTTATAAAATGTATTTGCAATTACAAATGTTAACAGGCTAAAAACAAAACAGAACAACACATGTTCCTCTGTGGGCATGCTGCTCACAGGTTGTTTGTTTGAGTGTTTGGAGTAAAATATTAAAAGTAAACCTTGCTTTTGTTTCCAGAAGAAAATCTGCAGGTAGAGGAAAATGGTGTTCTTTTGTGGAGTACTTGTGAGTCTAAGTCAGACCTTGTTTCTCACTTCAACCTTAATTCTGCCTTCTCAGAACACTGCCATCTCCCCATTTACAGTGCTCTGTTTTTCCAATAGGAAAGCCTTCTCTGATACAATACCATAAATTCCTTCCTGATCTAGAAGGCCCACTCCATATGCACATGCTCTATGTGGATATTTCTGGTATACTACATTAAGGATAATGACTTTATCACTATGGGAGAGCTTCTTTGTATGAAAATAATTTTCACTTTCTCAAGGTGAAATCTTTTAACTTAAAAATTCACACCTCATTTTCCAGTTTTAAAGGATATAATTGCTGCTTCATTATGACACTAAAAAGAATCAAATGAGTATATTAATAGTTAAATGTCATGAAATAAAAGACCACAACTGGCTAGGAAATACTATTTGAGCATGTGGTTTTGGCTAATTTTATTTAGAATTTCGTTGTAACTAATATTCACTGATTTATTTTCTTGTGTCAGATCCTGAAAAATATTTTCACATAAACTCATCTGATAAGCTCATATGAAAATGAACAAATGGAAGCTAAGGCATGATCCTTTTATCATAGTATGGTTAATCTCATAATCCCAAATTGACAGGGATGACGAGCAACTAAAACTCTCATAAATTGTTAATGGGTATATAAAATGCCATAATCACTTGTAAAATAGTTTAGTTTTATCTACTAAGTATGAATATATTCATATCTTCTGAACCAGAAATACTATGCCTAGATATAAACTCAGGTGATATTAATTACACATCCAACAGGGGACCTATGTTTACTATTAAAATTAGTGCTATGAGAAGATAAGCTGAACAGATTCTGTGTTCCAGACTGGCTTCAGCACTTTTGAACATCTATTTTTAAGAGCCTTTTCTGAGAAAGTCAATGAGCCTTTTCTGAAAGTCACAGTGGTACCTCAAAAATGAGAGCTTTATGTAGTTAGAGCACTTAGCATGGGGTTTGTATATTTATTTAAGGAATAAAAGTTTGCAAATATTGGAAACCATAAATCAGACCAAGATCTTTAGAAGTCAAGCAATCAGAGTATGTAATTTAATATCTTTTCCAAAGTTATGTGATTAAGCATTTATCTGAGCTTGCATGGGATTAACTAATACTTGATTATGAGAAATGTCTTGAGTAATCAGTAATCAAATTTTTTGCTTTAATAAAGTTGTTTACTAAAACTAACTTTCCATAGTCCAAAACTATGGAGTCCACCCTCACATTAAGTTTTATATGAAAACTCACACTTTTAGAATGTATTTTTTTGAAAAATTACCTAAAATTTGGTTATGTGAGTAACATTACCAAAATTTTATTTCAATGTGGCTTTGATTATTCATTCAATGTATATTTTGTTTTACCTATTTATTGAGCTGCAATGAAGACTGGAAATGTATTCAATCTTTCCCTCTCTTTTCTATCCTAAGAGCTTGTGTACATTGAAAATGTATTATTTATAAAATTTATGACAGTGTCTCTTGATCCACAAGTGAGATATATACTTGAAGTTCTTCATCTATTTAAGCAAAGTACTTAAATAGATATGCACAGTATAACCTTTAATCTGATAAGCCCAATATGAGTAATTTTTCATGACTTTAGATGAGAGTGCTAAAATACAGTTCTCCTCTTTCCTCTGGAGAGTGCTTTATGTTACCTTTAAAGCCTAGAAACATTGCATTCATTTTGCCTCCATGATTTGAGGACAAATATGACTGGCAAGGAAGATAGAACCAAGAAAGTCATTCACACATATGCAGACACGTACACACCTAAACACATACCTCAGGTATAGAGTTCTTATAGTGAATCTATTGGCATTTTCAATAATGTGGGGAAATAAGTTCCTTGTATATTTTACTAGTTTGATTTCACTTGTAAAACCTGTTTTTCAATCTAAAAGCTATAACTGATAATTGACTCGAAAATATTGAATTTCCTGAGTTCTGTTAGAATATAACAGGCGAGAAATGTAGAATATTTATTTAGTCACTAATGAAAGGTTAAATGATTGCTGTTTTTACTGTGGACATTAGATCATGTGCCTACCCAGGCTTCAATGTTAGGGGAAGTGTGTCAAAAAGTTAGAATGCTGGAATCGCTACAATTGAAGAGACAAGCTAGTGGAGTCAGGCAAAGATAGAAATAAAAGGCATGACTGGGCATGGTGGCTCAAGCCTGTAATCCCAGCACTTTGGGAGGCCGAGGCGGGTAGATCACGAGGTTAAGAGATCGAGACCATCCTGGTCAACATGGTGAAACCCCGTCTCTACTACAAATACAAAAAATTAGCTGGGCATGGTGGCGCATGCCTGTAATCCCAGCTACTCGGGAGGCTGAGGCAGGAGAATTGCCTGAACCCAGGAGGTGGAGGTTGCAGTGAGCCGAGATCGCGCCATTGCACTCCAACCTGGGTAACAAGAGCAAAACTCCGTCTTAAAAAGAAAGAAAGAAAGAAAAAAATAGCATATAAATTGGTAAAGAGGACAGATCCTATATCTAGAAAGACCTAGACTCCACCAAAGAATTCTAGGAGTTGATAAATCTTCAGTAAAGTTGCAGGATGCAATTTTTTTTATTTTCAATAAAATTTTATATGTATATCAGCAAATAACAAAACAAAAAACAAAAAGAACAAAACAGCACCAGAAACCTACGTAAAATTTCATCATACAATTTCTATGCAAGCTGCTTGATTATGTAAAACTGTTTAAATTGTTCAGCAAAAACTGAATGGGATTTTCCATTGATATTTCAGATATTCAAATCAATACAACCTACGTTCTGAGTATCAATCTGAAATGCACAGGTAAAGATGTGAACCCTTCACACAGTGTTGAAGATATGTTGCAATCTGTACTTGAATTGGCATTGCTTTCCTCAGAGTTAGGCTGCCTTCATGAGAAATATCTTCTATCCCTGAGAGATCAGCTACATCAAGATGGCTCATCAGCTAAATCATGCTGGTCAAAATACCTGCTAACCAAGCAGATTAATACATACAAAGTAGGAACCCTCTCATCATCTTTGCTATCCACTAAGAGCCTCACTTCAGAGCACCTTCTTGCAAGCTGCTGAATCAGTGAATGAGCCTCAGGTGATAAAGGCTTTTCAAGACAAGCCAATAAAGCATAAAGCCATCTTCCCAATTATGGAGTAAAGTCTCTGTTTTTTTGTACACTACAAAAAAAATTAGTACAAATGCCTACTTGTACTTGAAAAAAAAACCACACTAGCTTCCTGTCATTTTACGGAAACAATGATCTGAAGTCACAAGTGGCAGTTGCCTGCCCCCAGTCCTCAGACACTCCTTGTATGATAACCATGAGGTTCCATAGTTCAGATCCTGAATGGGCCATTAGGAAGTGCAGGCCTTTGCCACACCAGCTAGAAGGGTAGCCAGGCAGTATCATTTCATTCACCCTGGGGTTCCCACCTGACGGGGAAGTTAGGAAGTCCTGCTGCTTCCAAAGTCCTCTTCCCTTCCAGGCATTTGTGGAAAACCTGTTAGTAGAGCAAGAGCATTCTGCAGTCCAGCTTACCTCCCACCTTACCCCAAGAGCCATAGTGGATGGTGGTGTGAGAATGTTCATATATAGGTACACATTTATATGTATATAGATCTAATTGCACATATACGGGTAGATATTTATATATTGTACCCTAAATTATAGTAATAATAATTGTGAAGCTGTTTCTAAAGCTTCTTGTTCCTGGTTCTGAGAACCACAAGAGCCTCACACTGGGGAGCTGTGCCTCTGGTCAGGGCTTTGAGGGTGCACAGCAGCCTAAGAGCAGCACACCTGTAGGAAAACGAGCCGGTGGGCATCTCAGAAAAGGAGCAGCACACACCCCCAAGAAATGGCCTTAAGAGCTAATGTGGAAAGCAGGCAGCTGCTGCTGGCAGGGCACCATGGAGAGCCAGGCACCCACCTCACCTGTCTTCTATCTGGCTTGCATGCTGGCTTCCCTGAGGTAGCTGTTTGAGCTCACTCCTGTCTTCTGGTGGTTAGTGCATCTTCAGCTCTTTTCTCCAGGACACTGGAACATTCTTAGGCTGTCCCAAAATGGGTTCCGCCATAGCCTTGAAGTCCTGAGCAGGGCTCTAAGGGGGTTACTTTTCCCCTGAGCCATTCAGTTGGGGGTGCAGGTGGGAGGGGCGGGCAGCCAGCCGACTTCCCAGCGGTGGTATGAGAGCCCAGCAGGAGAGGATTAGCTGTGCCAAGGACCATGCTGCCTGTCTGCTGCCCACTTTCCCTCAGCCTTTATTTTTGCCCTTGTTTTTAACCTGTGCTGTTGTGAGTTCTTGGTGTGTTTCTTTGTGCATTTTTATTTAATTGTGTAACTTTGTGTTTTCTGTTTACTGTGAAACCAAGGTGTCATGCTTTTAATTTTTTTAATCAAATGTTACATTCTTATTCAAGAGAATAAATTCTAAATGATCAAAACAAACAAACAAACAAAAACTTGTACACAGGAATTGCGAATCTCAGGAACCAACCCCCTCGCTTGCTTCCTCCTCCATCGCCGGGATCGAGGGCAGCCACTTTGCAGCCGTGGCCTCCTGCCACCACCCCCTTTTTTTTTCACTGAGTCAACACAGTTTATTACTGAACTGCGCTTTCACCTTCACACAGACTATTTCAAAGAGCTGGAACAAGTGTGGGGTGGGGGGTTGGGGGAGGGACCCTCAGGAGCCAGGACCGTCGGCCGGCTTCCCTGGACCAGGGCAGGGGAGGGAGCATCAGGCCGTCCAATCTCCGGGCACCAGCTCTCCACGTGCACGCACACTGCAAGCCAGCAGCTCCTCACATATAAATACAGACACGCTTAACAAAAATAGTATATCATCTTCACAAGGAATAAAAACTAGTTTCAAATATGTACAGCAGAGAGTCCGGGGTGGCTGGGACCCCTGGGGATGAGACAGGCCAAGGGTGGAGCAAAAGAGAGAGGGAGGCCTGAAGAGCTCCTGGCCAGGCCACTCTGACCTTGGCAGCCCGGCTGCCCAGGCTGGACAGGTGTGGGGCACAGATCTGCCTGGCCAGGCAGGACTGGCCCTTCTAGTCAGCCCTACCGCACCCCATGCAGCAGGCTCTCCTTCCTGCCCTCCCTGCCTGTAAAGAACTGCTAAGGACATTTGTACAAATGTAGATGTAACTTGAAAAAATCTTGACTACAATGTACAAAAGAAATGTCAAGTACCTTCATTTGGCTGAAATGTCATATCTGAAGGAAGAAAACAGCTGGACAATGTTTCTCTACAAAAGCAACACTTGAACCAAAAGATGCCTTAATCCCATTTTGATGTTCATTTTAGTGAAAGGATGCATGAGACCTGTTCCACATCATGCATATAGGAAAGGTTGGTTATCATTTTCCTTCTAACAAATAAATACAACTATTCCGTTTCTGCACGTGCATCTGTAGCAGTGTTCCTAGAAACATCCCTTTCTGTCGAGAACCTCCCTTGAATGTCACACTCACATCTGTCGGATGGTTACTGGATTAGAGAGTAGATTTGGCACATCTTTTCTTAGTCTTTTGATTCAGATACAAAACTTACAGCACAAACCAGGTCAGAGTTACTTTTGGTTAGAATTTATTGCCATTTATTCCTTTTTATAAATTTCTATAGATTACACTGTTATTTTTTTATGTTACTGGCCTAGAGCTACAAATATGGGTTTGTCTTGAGTCCATTTTCAAATGCCCTTGTGATAGGGAAACTCTTTTGTGCATTTTCTTGGAAATACTTGTGCATGTACAGGAGGGAGGGGTTATTTTTCTACAAAGTAATTTATGATTTCTAATTTTCTAATGTGCCTTGGATATGTGCCAAATGATGGAAAAGAAACAGTAAACTTTATGATTCTTGAAAAAAAAAAGTAGCTAATTTAGGCACTACAAAAAAAGTACAAAGCTCTTCAAGTTACTTAGACATTTCAGCCTGGCCTCTCTAGTACCATGAAACCTTGAACTATAGTCCTGAGGGCTGGGACTGCGGGGCCGAGGTGGCCACCAACCGGCCAATGCCTAAGCGAGGCGGAGCGGCCCAGGCGGCCTGAGCCTGGGGAGCAAGGAGCCGGCCAGTGGCCGCCTCGCCGGTGGCCTCTTCCAGGGTTCGTGGTAGGCCCGGGTCGTCGCGGGGAGAGCCCCGGAGAAGTGTCCCCGCCCTGCTCCCCTGCTCCCCTGCTCCCGCCTCTCGCGGACCCGTGGCCCCTCAGCGCCCGCCCCCGGCTCCACCCGCCGCCGCCCCTGCCCCTGGAGCTAATGGTTGTAACGGTCCGCTCGCGCCACCTGCCGGGGGCTTGCGCCAGCCACGAGGGAGCGTCCGCGACCTGCGCGCCCCCGCGGCAGAGGAGAGGTGATGAGTGTGATGCTTCCATAATATATTTGATATTGTCAGCTAAGTTCACTTCTGAACTAAGGGGTTCCTCCACATGTTGGCTGAAATTTGTCCTTGCATAACCCAAGGCTCATCTGCAAAGTCTACAATTCATAATGGAGCTACTGTACTGGCTGTTGGAAGGAGGAGATTCTGAAGACGGAGATTCGGCCATTGGTCTTTGAAATTTCCTGTGATATGTTTCAATCTAAATGCAAAGGACATGGAAAAGTCAAAGTGCTCAAGTGGTTTAAATATGTTTTGGATGTTCCTGTTTATAGGCTACAATATTTTTCCAATTAAAATCCTCAGTTGTCATGTAGAAGGTGGTTAAGCTCTTCTTGACTGCCAATTTTACTGAAAATGCCCAGCATTTTATAGTATCACTGAATATTTTTTGTTTTAGCCAAAGTATAGGAAAAAATAAAATAAATTGTATTGGTTGAAAAAAAAGTACACGACCAAAAAAAGTCTCTAGTTACTTGAAGAGCTAGCATGTAGTTCATGACACGCTAGTTCTTGAACTGCAGACAAGCGTTTGCTCCAGAAAAGATAAGACTTACGAGGCCCAGCAGCGCACACATGGTCCGCACTATGAACCTGCGAAGGACGCTGTCTAGCAGCGTGCAGCTGACCAGGAAGATGTGGATCCCGAGAAAGAGGCACAGGACGAGGAGGCAGAAGCCAACCTGCGCATAGAGGTGACCTACTGGGCTCAAGTGATCCTCCTACCTCAGCCTCCTGAGTAACTAGGAATACAGGTATGTGCTACCATGCCTGGCTAATTAAAAAACTTTTTTATAAAAAAGAGATGGGATCCCTTTCTTCTCTATTTTTTTTGAAGCAATCATTAAATAGTGCTTTATGAAATCATAAATATCCAAACTAAAATACTGTGGATGAAACATAACATTATAGAATTATCCCTAAAAGCACACGACCACCACGAGCAAGCAGTCCATAGAAAACGAGCGGCAGGAGGAACGGTCTCCTGGTGGAAAGCCTGTTGGACCCTGTGGGAGCCTGGGTGTCCCAGACCCCTGTCAGGTACAAGGAATTGCAGGGGGTCAGCACACTTTTTCTGAAGAGCCAGACAGGAAGTATTTGAGGCTCAAGGTCCAGGCAGTCTCTGCTACACGTGCTTCATGTGGCCACTATAGTGCACCAGCAGCTGCGGCTGCATTCTAGGCTCACTGCATTCTAGTAAATGCTCACTGCATTCTAGTAAAACCTTTTTTTTAAAACAAGCTGCCAGCTCCGGGTCTGTAGTTTGAGAAGCCCGCGGTCACCTGTGATGTGAGCGGGCAGATTTCTCACAGTCAAGGGCCGGGCAGGATGGTGCTTGAGGAGTGAGCTGGCCAACCCAAGGCATCACAACTGGGGGTTCAGTTTGCTTCTATCCTTTAGTTACTACTGTCAAATGTAAAAGTAGTTTTTGACTAGTCAAAAGTAGTCAAAGTCTAGCTTGTACTTTAAAAAAATCAATAGTCTTTTAGTGCACCAATAATGATCTAGCTGAGATAGAAATCAAGAAGGCAATCCCATTTACAATAGCTAATAATAAAATAAAATAAACTAAAATATATTTAATCAAGGAGGTGAAAGATCTCTACAAGGAAAACTACAAAACACTGATGAAACAAATAAGATGATAAAAACCAAAGGAAAAACATCCCATGCTCATGGATTTGAAGAATAAAGAAAATTGAAATGACCATACTGGCCAAATCAATCTACAGATTCAATGCAATCTCTATCAAAATAATGACATCATTTGTCACAGAATTAGTAAAACAATTCTGAAATTCATATGGTACCAAAAAAGAGTCCAAATAGCCAAAACATTCATGAGCAAAAGAACAATGCTGGATGCATCACATTACCTGACTTCAAATTATATTACTAGGCTATTGCAAACAAACAGAATGATACTGGTATAGGAACAGACACATAGATTAATGGAACAGAATAGAGAATGAAGAAATAAACTGCTTATTCACAACCAACGGATATTTTATAAGTCCAAGAACATGCATTGGGAAAAAACACCCTCTTCAACGAATGATGCTGGGAAAGTAATGTGCAGAAGATGAAAACTGGACCCCTGTCTTTTACCAAAAATTAACTCAAGGTGGATTAAGGACTTACATGTAAGACCTAAAACTATAAATATTTTGAAGAAGACCTCTTTTGGATATTGGTCTAGGCAAAGAATTTATGACTAAGATTTTAAAAGCATAGAAAATTGAATAAAAATAGACCTATGAAACTGTATTAAACTAAAATGCTTCTGCAAAGCAATAAAATGAGTGAAGGGACAACCTTTCTAGTGAGAGAAAATATTTGCAAACCATTTATATGATAAGAGTATACAAGAAGCTTCAACAAGTCAAGAAGAAAAAAAAACCTCTCTCAGTAAAAAGAGAGCAAACAACAGGAATAAACATTTTTAAAAAGAAAACATAGAAATGGCCAGTAGATATGTGAAAAATTTCTCCACAATACTGATCATCAGAGACATGCAAATCAAAACTACCATGAGATATTATCTTACCCCAGTTAGAATAACTATCAATAAAAAGACAAAAAAAATGTCAAGAATGCAAGGAAAAGGGAACTCTTAAACATCGTTGGTGGGATGTATTTAATATAGCCTTTATGTAAAACAGTATGGAGAGTTCTCAAAAAACTAAAAATATAACTACTGTTCAATCTAGTGTACTCCTGGATATTTTCCCAAAGGAAAAGAAAGAAATATATCAAAAATAGACTTGCACTTACATGTTTATTGTAGCACGGGAACAAAGATATGGAATCAGCCTAAGCATTCATCAATGGATGGTTGGATTAAAAATATGGTGCATATGTACAATGGATTACTATTCAGTCATAAAAAACAATTAAATCATGTTTCTCTGAAACAACATCGATGAATGGAACTGGAAGTCATTATCTAAAATGATACAAGCCAGGCACAGGCAGCCAAATATCAAATGTCTTCTTGCATAAGTGGATGCTAATAAATGAGATTACAGGGACATAGACAGTGAAATGATAGAAAATCAAGACATGGTTGGGGGGTTAGAAGGAGGGACGATCATGGGAAATTGGTTAATGGGTACAATTCTTGTTATTTGGGTGATAGATACCCTAAAAGCTCTAACTTGATAGCTATGCAATCTACACATGTAACAAAATTGCGCAGGTATCCAACACATTTGTACAAAAAAAAAATAAGGCAAACTTTTATTGCAACTGTCCTCTGAAAAAATAAAATATTCTATTTGTGTTGGTAAAGAAAAAATACCACAGACTGGATAATTTACAAACAATAATAATTTATTTTCTCAAAGTTTTGGAGACTCGGAAGTCTAGCATCGAGGTGTCAGTGGGTGTGATGTTTCACGAGGGTCCTTTATCTTCTTCCAAAATGGTACCTTGCTTCTGCATCCTTCACAGGGGATGAACATTGTGTCCTTACATGGAACAAGGTGTTAAGGAAAAAGGGATGAATGACAAAAAAGCCTAAAGCTGCATAAAGGCTTTTTTATAAAGGCCTTAATGCCATTCACAAGGGAGCAGAGCCTGTGATTTAATCACCTAGGAACAACACCTTTTAATACTGTTGCATTGGAGATTAAGTTTCAGTGTGAATTGTGGAGAGAGCACAAACATTCAAACCATGGCAGAAAGAAAAAAAATGTTGGCAAGACTTATTCTTTTGCCTTTGGTCTACAATCCAAATTTACTAAGGGTGATAATTTGGATCTTTGAATAGTCAGACAAGCTTAATTACCTACAGTGGGCAGGTGACAAGATTAATTGTGAAGTGAGAAACCTAATAGGACAAAGTACAGGAGGTTAAGAAATACGTGACTCCACGGATGTCATCCAAGATCATTATCCTAAGATAATGTAGTTTGATAACGCAGCTGACTGCTCACATTGTAGAAAGGCAACCAACAATATGGAATTGGAACAAGAATATAAATATGCCTGTTTTTCTCAATCTAATAATTATTTCAAATTGTTCTAGGGGAAGATCACTTTGAAAAGATCCAGGTGAATGACCAGCACACAGTAGATCAATGCAATTAACTAAGAGAGAAAAGCTTCCAATGCTAGTTCTAGGCTCAAAGACTATGATTAAATATAATCTCTAGTTTTGATTACTAGACTGTGGAAGTGGCTAGACATAAATAGGGATAGAGCCAGCTGCAATTTTAAATAAGTTATATGTATTTAAAAATATATGGGGAGGGATAGCCTGGGGAGAAATGCCAAATGTGGGTGAAGGGGAGAAGAAAAGCAAAGCACACTGCCATGTGTGTACCTACGCAACTGTCTTGCATGCTCTGCTCATGTACCCCAAAATCTATAATCCAATAAAAAATTAAAAAAAAAAATATAACCTTGCTCACTGACAACTAATGATTGCTCAATTGAGCATATCCTAAACTCCTAAATTTGCACTAACAGAAAGTGGGATGATAAAAAACATAAGGCCCCATTAGAATGGCCTCTCCAATGCTGATTTTGGGCATTCCTATGAAATAAAGTCTATGAAAGTTTTTCTCAATGTTGACAGATAGGGATCCATTAAGAAAATCAATAAAGAATTTCCTCACCAAAATTAGAACCAATGCTACCAAGTTGGCCATCTAAGGAATTCTATTTGATTTCTTAAGCCAGAATTGCTTGAGGTTTTTTACCGGGAGGAGATGTGCATCAGTCATTACCATGTATTGTTTCCCGTTTTTCTAATGATGGAAGGAAAAACGTTATTGAATAGTATTAAAGTACATGAGAATTATATAACTTATTTATTCTATTTACTAGGGTATCAAGAGTTCAATGCAGAACTGATGGGACTGCCATTAACCAGAAATGCTAGTCTCAGATCACAATAAATTTATGTCTGGGAGGTAGCCTAAACTTTTCAAGGGAAGAGGGCTATTACATATGTTTGGGAAGTAGGATACAGATGGAAATTAGGCAAAGAGGTAAAACATACTTGATACCTTTGCCTGCTGTCCTGGCATGCATTATTATTTCCCTCTTCCTAACAACTCCTATTTTCATTGAAGATCCATTTGCTTTGAGAGATTGGCCTGGCTTTTGGCTCCAGAGTTTGAACAAATCATTTGGTTTACTATTATGAACGTTGTTAAAACTTCCATAGTCCTGGAGGAGCCTTTGAAAGCTTCTCATTGCCTTACTGGAGTTCTTTGTATTTGGCCCTTTCATTTCTTGTAATCCTTTCAAACATAACCTAATGAAAGTCAGCTACTCATGTAAATGTTACATTTTAGCACTACAGGAAAAAATTATTTGGTAAAGGAGATCAGATTTATTGTTAAAACAAGAAGGTGTCATTATATATACATATTATGTCCTCTGAATGGCTGCATATATTCAAAAGGCAACTATAAAAAACTCTACTCTATTTTAATTATTTCCAAGCATCTTTTCTTATGAGGAACTCCAAAACTGAATTCAAGATACAAATAAATATTTAAACAACTTGATTCTTTTAAAATTCAAATAATGTATGTTATGAAAAACAATTATCAGAGATATCATTATATAAATCCTTTTTTGTCACATTCTTTTCAGTCCTGTCCTAGGATTTTATAAAAATAGGAATGTAGGATTTATGTGCTCTATAAAAATAAAATAGAAATATTTTTGTAATATCCTCTCAGAAGAAGAATTTTTTTATTGTTATTTATTTTGCTGCCAGTGGTTGAACTTAGTTTACTATAAAACATGGTGGTGGACATGGTCCCCGAACCTTGCAAAGTATTTGAGTTTGAGGAACGTTTTAATTTTTTTACTGAATGACAAAATGTTTCTTTATCTGATCTATGAATCAGAATATGCCCTGTGATTTCTTGATGCTTTCTAGCTAGCTTTCTGTGTAACTGCTCAGTTTTACTTCAGGGATATATATCCAATGATTTCTCCTGTGAATCACAGTAGCACCAGTTAAAATCATCCATGGGGCCCATTCTCATCTCTTTTCCTACCGCCCATGGTAATGATTAGAGCCTAGAGCCAACAGTGACTTCAAAAGTCACTGTGTGCTTGGATCTTCTCAGCAGGACCCTGAAGACACACTAAGCATTTGGTCATTCAGTTCCTGTTACAATTCCTCTGAATTTCAATTGGCAGAAGATGAAACACTAATGTTTACCTAGATCATATTTAAGTAGTTACTCTGTGATGTACTTGAAAGAAAAGTGCCAAAATAAAATCTTCTAGGGAAAGACTTTATTCTATTATTCACATACATGAGATCTGGGTATGTAGCATGAAGACTGTTAACATAGGGAGCCCAGTTTTATTTCTTTTTCACAGAAAGGACAGCAGATTAACATAAAAACATACCCTATGAGAAGCCTGGTATGAATTTATATAGAGCATGAAAGCAAGTGATTTTGCCAAATGGGCAACGTTGCCACAGTACACAGCTTCAAGCACAGTGAGCAGGAGTTGATCGGCTGCAACCACATCTTGCTCTTTTTGTTCACTGGTCCTAACCCAACTGTATTGTTTCAGATTATGTTCAGAATAGAGAAAAGAACACAAGGAATCCTACAGGGATGGATGACTGTGGAGCACATTCTCTTATTCTGATCTTTTTCTGGTCTCATAATCAAGAAAGAGGTTAAGTTACCTATCCAAGGTCACAAAGAGAGTAAATGGCAGCCCATGATTTGAATGCTGGTAGTCTTTCCTCATGATGTGTTAACTATTATCTCTATATATATGTTATAATTCTTCTCATTGAAAAATCCCATCACATATGACAATATTTTAATATAGCAATAGCAAAGCATAGATGAAAATAGTTTTCATGTCAAGGAAATAGATCCTCAATAAGATTCTGTTGTTCACTTCGTGTTTGTATTTTGCTATTGGATGAGCATTGCAGTGGTGAAGAACTAATTATTTACTTATAGGAAGGGTATTAAAGTTCATAGTTTTGTTGTGTCGACCAAAATTGAATTTTCTGATTTTTGTGGGTAAAAATCTCATGTTTTGCATTTCAATTATCTGGTTTTTTCATGTAATCTTTCTGAAACTCAAACTTCAAAAATTAGTTTCTTTTGCAAATGGTAATGGGTTTCTAAATTAAAATTCTATTTTGTTATCAACTGCTTCTTTGAACTGGAGACTATTACTTTGATTTTTTTCTATCAAAAATCATAGTAATTAAAGTCATGGTTTGAAATCTGCATATAAATTTTCTGAAGTTCAAAATGATTCAAAGAATAAAGAATATATAAAATTTGGAATACCAGATTGTTTTTTTAACATGTCACTGCAGACAGTGAACTAGAAAGAGCTTCAGCCATTCTGTGCAATTAATAAAATAGTACAACTGTTAAAGACACACTGTGGTCACCAGACAGTGCTGCCTGCATTTTCCAGAGGAGGCAAACAATTGCATGTGGAATTCGATCAGGGAGAGCTGTCTCGATTTAAAGAAAGTGCCCCAATATTGTTCCATGACACGAATTTCCTCTTTTTTAAGTGCTCCACGTGTCACTCATTCCTTTTGAGGCTCTGCTGTGCTGTCTTTTCCTTTGTTTCCCAAGCTGTTACTCCATTATTGGATCTCTCAGCTGAAATGTGTGTTATGTGAGGTTAATTAAAATCAATAATAAATTATAAATTGAGGCACAAAAATCAGGGTGATAATGAATGAGAGAAACGTCAAACCATTGAAAGCAGTGTACAGCACACCTAAAAGACGGCAAAATGTCAAAGATTAGAGCAGCTCCTTGTGGGAAGTGTTAAAACTTTATAGAGTAAAGATGATCTCTACTATTTGGGTCCAACTATACTCATGAATATAAAATTCAGAAATCATTTTTATAAACATAGACAAAGTGCTACTAGGTTATTGAAATCATGTAAGGGAGAATATAAAGTAAAAACAAATAATAATCGTATAACTCTGCAACTTACAAGTGTGTTTATCTTCAGTTTTAATATTAGTTTAACAAGACGTTCATCGCAAAAATATTAAATTTTATATTCCCTTGGATTTCACTTGTCTTTCCTATATCCTTAAAAACAAAGAAATATACTTATTTTCTGGAAGTATGATGTTTGATTTAAGTTGCTTCAGTGGCTTAAAAAATAAAATCTACATAACAATACATCAATGCTTTTGATACTTATATGTTTATTATTTCATAATAACCAGATATTGTAGAATTCTGTGAGTTCAGGCCAATGCCTATGGTTAAAATTAATTATAGAAATTCAGTGATCCAAGTGCTGAGCTTCTCACTATGGTGATTAAAGCCAGAAGTCAAATTAATCAAAAAGAAATAAATTTAGAATTCAATTCTTCAAACACAGTAACCGTATGTTGAGTACCATATAGTGCCATATGGCTAGTGACTAATGTATTGAAGAGTGCAGATGCAGAACATGTCCATCATGGCAGAGGGTTTTATGGGACAGTGAACCTAATTAATTCATAGTAGTTATACATAACTTTGGTAAATAATATGTTAAGTCAAAGTATTTGTCTTATCTAATTACATATGTTAACAGCATGGATATATTCTGATAAATGTGTTTTTAGTCCTTAGCCCTGCAAAATGTAAGACACCCAAAAATTAGGGTTTATCATAAATGTTTCAGTTTTGAACAGAATAGTATAGATATATGTATGCTTTCTTATTCAACTAACTCAAAAATATTCTGAAATTTTTTTCTAACCACATTAGTAAACTTTAGGAGAGAATAGTCAAGCAATGACCAGAGGTTTGTGAGTATATACTATGTTGAGAATGTAACATCTTATTCTCTGTGACTGAAAGAACATGGCATAGGACAGAACAAAGTCTTTAGGCTCCAACAGCATATAATCTAGTTATAGACATGACATATATTAAAAATGTATATAGAAAATATTTGGTTGTAGGGCATTTTATGAGACAGATAATAGGGTCTGAAAACCAAGAAAACCTTCATGGGAAACATAGAATTTGGTGAATCTTGATAATAGAAATAATAAGAATAATCTGTGGCAAATTCTCCATATCAGTACATTGAATATTCAGTATTTTGAGATATCTAATTTCAAAAATTGAAAAAAATTAAAATGTATCTAATTATTCTCAGTTCTATCAGACACAGTATTTTTATTTTTAAGTAGTTTTAAAAATAATACTTATTATTTTTTTGTATGCCTGCTATTAGTTTTTCTTTTTCTTTTTTTTATTATACTTTAAGTTCTGGGGTACATGTGCAGATCGTGCAGGATTGTTACATAGGTATACATGTACCATGGTGGTTTGCCCATCCCCCATCACCTACATTAGGTATTTCTCCTAATGTTATCCCTCCCCAATCCCCCACCCCCTGCTATCCCTCCCCTAGCCCTCCCACCCCCAAAGAGGCCCCAGTGGGTAATGTTCTACTTCATGTGTTCTCATTGTTCAACATCCACTTAAAGAGTGAGAACATGTGGTGTTTGGTTTTCTGTTCTTGTGTCATTTTGCTGAGAATGATGGTTTCCAGCTTCATCCATGTCCCTGCAAAGGACATAAACTCATCCTTTTATAAGGCTGCATAGTATATTGTGTATATGTGCCACATTTTCTTTATCCAGTCTATCATTGATGGGCATTTGGGTTGGTTCCAAGTCTTTGCTATTGTAAACAGTGCCACAATGAACATACGTGTGCATGTGCCTTTATAATAGAATGACTTGTGATCCTTTGGGTATATACACAGTAGTGAGATTGCTGGGTCAAATGGTATTTTTATTTCTAGATTCTTGAGGAATCACCACACTGTCTTCCACACCGGTTGAACTAATTTACACTCCCACCAACAGTGTAAAAGCCTTATTTCTCCATATCCTCTCCAGCATCTGTCTCCAGATGTTTTAATGATTGCCATTCTAACTGGTGTGAGTTGGTATCTCAATGAAGTTTTGATTTGAATTTCTCTAATGACCAGTGATGATGAGCTTTTTTTCATATGTTTGTTGGCTGCATAATGTCTTTTGAAAAGTGTCTGTTCATATCCTTTGCCCACTTTTTGATGGGGTTGTTTCTTTCTTGTAAAATTGTTCAAATTCTTTGTAAATTCTGGATATTAGCCCTTTGGCAGATAGGTGGACTGCAAAATTTTTTTTCCCATTCTGTTAGTTGTCAGTTCATTCTAAAGTTAGTTTCTTTTGCTGTGCAGAAGCTCTTAAGTTTAATTAGATCCCATTCATCTATTTTGGCTTTTGTTGCTGTTGCTTTTGGTGTTTTAGTCATGAAGTCCTTGCCTATGCCTATTTCCTGAATGGTATTGCCTATGTGTTTTCTTCTAGAGTCTTTATGGTATTAGGTCTATGTTTAAATCTTTAATCCATCAGGAATTAATTTTTTTATAAGGTGTAAGGAAGGGGTCCAGTTTCAGCTATTTGCATATGGCTAGTCAGTTTTCCCAACACCATTTATTAAATAGGGAATCTTTTTCCCAAGCTTGTTTTTCTCAGGTTTGTCAAAGATCAGATGGTTGTAGGTGTGTGGCATTACTTCAGAGGCCCCTGTTCTGTTCCATTGGTCTATATCTCTGTTTTGGTACTAGGACCATGCTGTTTTGATTCCTGTAGTCTTATAGTATAGTTTGACATCAGGTAGTGTGATGCCTCCAGCTTTGTTTTTTGTTTTGCTTTTGCTTAGGATTGTCTTGGCTATGTGGGCTGTTTTGGTTCCATATGAAGTTTAAGGTATGTTTTTCCAGTTCTGTGAAGAAGGTCAATGGTAGCTTGATGGAGATAGCATTGAATCTTTAAATTACTTTGGGGAGTAAGGCCATTTTCATCATATTTATTCTTCCTAACCATGAGCATGGAATGTTTTTAAACTAATATTTTTTAATGCCCCCTGACCAAGACAGTCTTAACATTCTCTACATCTTGATGAAAGTTTAAATGAACTTCTTCCTGACTCTAGGCCCCTGACCTCTCTTTTCTTAGAGTGTTTACTTAAAAAAACTTGTAATCACAATTTTTTTCACTATCCTTTTCAAATGTAGAATTTTAAAAATGCGGAGTGTTTTGCTTGTTTTACAACTTAGGGATGTCTTTCTTAAGAACCTGAGGACTATCCCTCTGAAAAGTAAACATAGAACTGTTTTTTTCCGGTTTCTGTGGGAAGGTAGAAGCCTAACTTCAATAAATGAGAACAGATGGCCTAATTACATTGACCAACCCATTCTCTAATATCTTCTGGTACTTTATTACTAGCTAAAGAAAGTACTGGAAGACATAAAAGAAAAGTTGAATTCAATCTCTATCCTCTATTACAACAGTCTTCAATAAAGTCTTCTTTGTCCAGTGCAACTTTACTTAGATATTCCATATTAATCTCTTCTTGCTGCTGTAACAAATTACCACAAACTTAGAGGCCTAAAACAACACAAATTTATGATCTTACAATTCTTGCATTCAGAAGCCCAAAATGGGTCTCACTTGCCTAAGTCTAGATATCAGCCAGGCTGCATTATTTTTGGAAGCTCTATGGGATGATTTTTTTCCTGGCCTTTTCCAAATTTTAGAGTTTGCTGGCATTCCTTGGTTTTTGGACCCTTTCTTTCTCTTTAAAGCAAGCAACAGCATCAGTCTCACCTGTATGTCCATCATCAAATCTTCTGTAATTCTGACTCTCTTGCATTTTTCTTTCATTTATTAAGGTTTTGTAATAACACTGGAAACAACTGGCTAATCCAGGATGACCACTTCTTCTGAAAATTCATAACTCAGTTACATCTCAATTAAATTGGCCAAGTTCCTTTTGCCACATTAGGTAATGCAATCACATGTTCTAGATATTAGAATATGGACATCTTTTTTTGGAGGGGGATGGCATTACTCTGGCAACCATACATCCTTAAATATTCTGACCTAAAATTAAGATAATTTGAAAGACCTACAAACATACTTTTTGTCAAGATAATTTCATGACTTTGATAAAGAAAATGCAATGTTTAGCAAATAATATGTATGTACACACAATATCTGATGTAATCATGTTTCCACTTAAAATTTTCTGGACTTATGCTGGTACACAGGTGATATGTATTCAGTAGAAATGACACTTCGAGTACTCTTGCAACCATCCTGTTTTTCACTTTCAGTATTCAATACATTGCATGAGATATTTGACATTTGATTATAAAATAGGTTATATAACTTTGTCTAACTGTAGGCTAATGGAAGCGTTTTGAACACATTTAAAATAGGTTAGGCTAAACTACAATGTGTGGTTTATACACACAATGAATGTATTGATTTATAATATTTTCAACTTATAATGAGTTTACTGAAAAATGACCATATTGTAATGCAAGGGACATATCTATTTTAAATGTAAATGATTCATCAGGAAAAGCTTAAAAATAAAGTAACCAAATGGTTCTGTTGACTTATAGTAAATAAATATGAAGATAAGTAAAGAAAATAAAAATGTATTAATATTAATTTTTACATTTCTAATTTAAAGTAAAGGTTAACTAGATACATTCACATATACAAACATATACATATAAGTAAAAAAAATTCTCATGAATGGGAAAGCTAGAAACATGTGGTGTTATATCAGTAACTTAAATGCCATAAACTTTCTCCAGGAGTAGTGCAATTTTTACAAAATGATGAACAATCCTCGGGAAAAAATAACAGTACAACCATACCTCAATAGTCAAGTTGCCTTCATTTCTGGAAAGTTTATTATACACTAAAACCATACAAAACTTGATATTTCATGTATAAAATAAAATAATATTTTAGTCTCAGATCATTAAAACCAGTTTTTTATCTAAACAAATGCATGGTCAGAATGCCAAAACTTATGTGCGATATATAGTAATACTTCACTGTGCAATATGTTGTGAGATAATGTGAATCTATGGTGCCTATGCTTTCAGTACCAGTAGCATACGTCCCATAACAAACACACACAGGCTTCTCAAATGTTTTAAAACAACCTGATGGCAATACCTCCCACCTTTGGGAGTCAGCAATCTTTCCAACTTTCTCATTTATAGAGGAAGCAACTGCAATTATCATTAGTCAACTGATAACTGACATTTGGAGATTTAATATAGGGGCCATATTTGGTGTTGGAGATACATTACAGTACCAAATTTACCAAAAATTTCCTTATCAAAAAGATTTGGGGTGTGTGTGTGTGTGTGTGTGTGTGTGTGTGTGTGTGTGACAACAAACAATTTAGAACATAGAAAAGCAAAATTGAAAGAGCTAGAGAAGCAAGGTCAAAAAAACTCAAAACCTAGCGGAAGATAAGAAGTAACTAAGATCAGAGCTGAACTGAAGGAGATAGAGACACGAAAGACACTTTAAAAAATAAATAAATCCAAGAGCTGGTTTTTTGAAGAGATCAACAAAATAAACAGACCACTAGCCAGATTGATAAAAAAGAAAAGAGAGAACAACCAAATAGATGCAATAAAAAATGATAAAGGGGAAATCACCACAGATTCCACAGAAATTCAAACCATCATCAGAGAATATTACAAACAACTCTATGCGCATAAACTAGTAAACCTGGAAGACATGGATAAATTCCTGGACTCCTGTGTCCTCCCAAGCCTAAACCAGGAGGAAGCTGAAACTATGAATAGACCAATAATAAGGTCTGAAGTTGAGGCAGCAATTAAGAGCCTACCACACAAAAAAAGCCCAGGTCCAGACGGGTTCACAGCCGAATTCTACCAGACACACAAGGAGGAGCTGGTACCATTCCTTCTAAAACTATTTCAAACAATCCAAAAAGAGGGAATCCTTCCCAAATCATTTTATGAGACCAACATCATACTGATACCAAAACCCAGCAGAGACCCAACGAGAAAAGAAAACCTCAGGCCAATATCCATGATGAACATAGATGCAAAAATCTTCAATAAAATATTGGCAAGCCGATTGCAACAGCAAATCAAGAAACTTATTCATCATGATCAAGTAGGATTCATCCCGGGGATGCAAGGCTGGTTTAGCATACGCAAGTCTATCAACGTAATTCACCACATAAACAGAACCAAAAACAAAAACCACATGATTATCTCAATTGACGCAGAGAAGGCATTTGACAAAATTCAACAGCCCTTTATGCTAAAAACCCTCAATAAACTCGGTATCAAAGGAACATATCTCAAAATAATAAAAGCTATTTACGCAAACCAACAGCCAATATCATACTAAATGGGCAAAAACTGGAAGCATTCCCTTTGAAATCCGGCACTAGACAAGGATGCCCTCTCTCACCACTCCCATTCAATATAGTACTGGAAGTTCTAGCCACAGCAATCAGGGAAGAAAAAGAAATAAAGGGTATTCAAAAAGGAAAGGAGAAAGCCAAATTCTCTCTATTTGCAGACGACATGATAGTATATCTAGAAGACCCCATCGTCTCAGCCCAAAAACTCCTGAAACTGATAAGCAACTTCAGCAAAGTCTCAGGATACAAAATCAATGTGCAAAAATCACAAGCATTCCTATACACCAATAACAGACTTAAAGATAGCCAAATCAAGAACGAACTGCCATTCATAATTGCTACAAAGTGAACAAAATACCTAGGAATACAACTTACAAGGAACATAAGGGACCTCTTCAAGGAGAACTACAAACCACTGCGCAACGAAATAAGAGAGGACACAAACACATGGAGAAACATTCCATGTTCATGGTTAGGAGGAATTAATATTGTGAAAATGGCTATACTGCCCAAAGTAATTTACAGAATCAACGATATCCCCATCAAGCTACCATTGACTTTCTTCACAGAACTGGAAAAAAACACCATGAACTTCATATGGAACCAAAAGAGAGCCCACATAGCCAAGTCAATTCTAAGCAAAAAGAACACAGCGGGAGGCATCACACTACCGAATTTCAAACTATACTACAAGGCTACAGTAATCAAAACAGCATGGTACTGGTAACAAATCAGAGATATAGACCAATGGAACAGAACAGAGGCATCGGAGGCAACATAACATATCTACAACCATACAATTTTTGATAAACCTGACAGAAACAAGCAATGGGGAAAGGATTCCCTGTTTAATAAATGGTGTTGGGAAAACTGGCTAGCCATGTGCAGAAAGCAGAAACTGGACCCCTTCCTGACACCTTACACTAAAATTAACTCCAGATGGATTAAAGACTTAAATGTAAGACCTGGCACCATAAAAACCCTAGAAGAAAATCTAGGCAAAACCATTCAGGACATAGGAGTAGGCAAGGACTTCATGACCAAAACACCAGAAGCATTGGCAACAAAAACCAAAATAGGCAAATGGGACCTAATCAAACTCCACAGCTTCTGCACGGCAAAAGAAACAGTCACTAGAGTGAATCAGCAACCAACAGAATGGGAAAAAATTTTTGCAGTTTACCCAGCTGACAAAGGACTGATATCCAGAATTTACAAAGAACTCAAACAGATTTACAAGAAAAAAACAAACAAGCCCATTCAAAAATGGGCAAAGGATGTGAACAGATACTTTATAGAAGAAGACATACATGAGGCCAACAAACATGAAAAAATGCTCATCATTACTGGTCATCAGATGCAAATCAAAACTACATTGAGATACAATCTGACGCCAGTTAGAATGGCGATCGTTAAAAAATCTGGAGACAACAGATGCTGGAGAGGATGTGGAGAAATAGAAACACTTTTACACTGCTGGTGGAAGTGTAAATTAGTTCAACCATTGTGGAAGACAGTGTGGCGATTCCTCAAGGACCTAGAAATAGAAATTCCATTTGACCCAGCAATCCCATTACTGGGTATATATCCAAAGGACTACAAATCATTCTACTATAAGGACACATACACACGAATGTTCATTGCAGCACTGTTTACATTAGCAAAGACCTGGAACCAACCCAAATGCCCATCGATGATAGACTGGACTGGGAAAATGTGGCACACATACACCATGGAATATTACGCAGCAGTCAAAAACGATGAGTTTGTAGGGGCATGGATGAATCTGGAGAACATCATTCTCAGCAAACTGACACAAGAACAGAAAATGAAATACCGTGTATTCTTACTCATACGTGGGTGATGAACAATGAGAACACATGGACACAGGGAGGGGAGCACTACACACTGGGGTCTGTTGGGGGAAATAGGGGAGAGGCAGTGGGGGGGGAGCTGGGGAGGGATGACATGGGGAGAAATGCCAGATGTGGGTGAAGGGGAGGAAGACAGCAAATCACACTGCCACGTGTGTACCTATGCAACTATCTTGCCTGTTCTACACATGTACCCCCAAACCTAAAATCAATAATAATAAAAACAACTAGCAAAGATAACAGAATCAACCTAAGTGTCCACCAATAAGTGAATAAAAAGTTGTGTATATACACAATGGAATACTATTCAACCACAAAAAATAAGATCTTGTCATTTAGAGCAATGTGGGTGGAACTGAAGATGTTATCTTAAGCAAAATAAGCTAGGCACAAAAATACAAGTATTAGCCAGGCGCAGTGGCTCGTGCCTGTAATCCCAGCACTTTTGGAGGCCAAGGTGTTGGGATCACGTGGTCAACAGATTGAGACCATCTTGGCCAACATGGTGAAGCCCCATCTCTACTTAAAATACAAAAATTAGCTGGGCATTTGGCATGCACCTGTAGTCCCAGCTACTCAGGAGGCTAAGGCAGAAGAATTGCTTGAACCCAGGAGGGAGAGGCTGCAGTGAGCCAAGACTGAGCAAGACTCTGTCTCAAGAAAAAGAGAAAAAATACAAGTATCACAGGTTCTCAGAAGTCAGAGCTAAAACATTTCATCATGTGGGGGGAGGTAGAGAGTGGAAAGAGATAACAGATATTGGGACAGGTACATGAGAGAAAGGGGGAAGATGAGAAGTGGGTTAAGGTGTACAAACATAGTTAAATAGAAGGAATAAATTTAATGCTTGATAGAAGAATAGGGTGACTACAGTTAACAAAAATGTATTGTCCTCAGGTTATGGACATCCTGAATATCCTTGAATGACTTATACATTACATATATGTAATAAAATTTCACATGTACCCCATAAATTTGTAAAATTTTTAAAAATTCTGTTAAAGATAAATATGTATGATCACAAAGTAGGTAACTTAAAACAATAAAAATTTATTCTCTCAAAATTCTAGAGCCTAAAAATCCCCAAATCAAAGTTCTAGCAGGGTTGTTTCCTCTGGAAGTTCTGAGGGAGAATCTGTTCCCTACCTCTTTCTATATATATCCAGTGGTTGCCACTAATCCTTGGTGTTTCTTGGCTTAGAGGCACATCACTCCTATCCCTCCCAATGTCTTCACGTGGTATTCTCTCTATACCTCGATGAATCTGTGGGTCCTCTTCTCTTCATAAGAGCCCATCCTAATCTAGTATAACAATCTTAACCTAACTAGTTATATCTATAAGGACCCTCTTTCCAAATAAAGTCACATTCTGATATTCTTAGGTGTGGTGGACATAGGAATTTTTTTGGGGGTGGGTGGGGGACACTATTCAATCCATCACAGAGTCCAAGTCCTGAACTGTAAGGTTAAGATGATTCACATTTTTTATTCCCCAAACACCTAGACTATATAGAATGAACACCAAATAAAAGACACAGCCAGGGTGTCTGGCCCATGCCTCTCATCCCAGCCACGCTGGAAGCCGAGGTGGGAGAATTGTTTGAGCACAAGATTTTGAGACCAGCCTGGGTAATATAGTGAGACCTATCTCATAATGAGTTTTTAATTAGCCAGGTGCAGTGGCTCATGCATGTAGTCCCAGCTACTCAAGAGGCTGAGGTGAGAGGATTGCTTGAGCCCAGCAGTTCAAGGATATAGTGAGCTATGACTACACCACCGTGCTCCAGCCTGGGCAATAGAATGAGAACCCATCTCTAACAAAAAAACATAAAACAAATTCCAAACTTGAATACACTAAAAATATTAAATCTAAAAGTCTGTCCTGCAACTTTGAATACCTTGATTTTTTACCCTATTTCAAACATATACATCTTACATTGGTCCCTGGAAGCCCATTCCCAAAAGGCCACGTTCTCCACTGTCACAACATTAACAACCATAAGCTGCAATGATCTCTCATAACAAACTTTATTCTCAATAGCTCTTTCAAGTTGCAAAGCACTTTAACAACACAATGGTAACCCAGTAAGAGCACGCAGGGCGATTTTGAAATCCCTTCTACTTTGACATAATGTATATAAACAGGGCGATTTTGAAATTCCTTCTACTTTGACATTATGTATATACAATGTGAAATCCCTTCTACTTTTACATTATGTATATACAACGTATATACAATGTGAAATACTGCTTTTTTCAGCGGCAGATGTGGATGTTTTAAGAAACAAAGGAAGTTGTCCATAAAGTCCATCTCAGAACATAATCTGGGCCTACTTCCCAATTTCCAAGGCCATATGATCCGTTACGATCAGACATACTAAGGACCACTTGATCCAATCATTAAATTTCCCCTAGGCAAACACAATTGCTGCTCCACTGTTCTGTTTTCATTCATCCTCTTTCGTAGCTCTTTTCGTATCCATAAAACCTCAGTAGGTCTCTTTTATACTAAGAGTGTTTTTGTTTGCATGAATCTAGTTTGTATGTTGGAATGTTCCAAGCAATAAATATCAAATATGAACAGGGAAGGTCTTATATGGTAGGAGGAAAGATAAGTGCATTTGACCATCAGGCAACCTAAGGGTCTAATACAGCCTACCTATATCACTAAGTGAAACACATTCGGTCTTGATTTCTTTCAAAACCTAAGTTGACATTCTTAGAATATACATCCTGAAGTGTTTAAAGGTAAGGGGTAAAAAGGTGGGGGGAGGTGATCCAGGGAGATCAGAAGAACAGGAAATGCAGAAATGTGCTTGTTGCACACTTATATGTGCTCCAGTGTGCTTATCTAGGTAAAGAGAGGGGTTCCCATTCTGCTTTACTTGTACTTTTATTTAACTACCACTTATATGCTTATTATTTAAACTATATTCTATTCCACTTCACTTTCATTTCCTTCCACATTTTCCACCTTTAAAAGCTTCCTTTTAAAATCTAGATACTATTATCAGAAAGCTTTTACATCCTTTTTTATGCACAGAATGCAGAGTCCAAGTCTCTTCATAGGCAACTTGCTTGCCTGGGAATTACCTTGCCTGTGTATTTGCTCCTAGTGCTGCTCCTGTACTTCATAGAAGTAGACTGGCTTTTCATATGACTTTAGCCTTTGCTGGCCTCCCCGTGGCTGTGTCTGTCTTAGGTTGCTCTCATCTTTCAGAGAGTCTTACCCGTCACTGGCTAACCAGCCATCCACCTGGGGGACACACAGGCAACTTACTTGCCTGCCTTTCAAGTAAGCTGCTGGTGCATCTGCTCTCAGTATGAATTTAGCCTTTGCTGGCCTCCCCACGGCTGTGTCTGTCTTAGGTTGCTCTCATCTTTCAGAGAGTCTTACCCGTCATTGGCTAACCAGCCATCCACCTGGGGGGCACACAGGAAACTTACTTGCCTGCCTGTCAAGTACACTGCTGGTGCTTCTGCTCCCAGTATGAATTTAGCCTTTGCTTGCCTCACTGCAACTTACTTTCCTGTCAATTACGCTGCTGGTGTATCTGCTTCTAGTGCTGCTCGATTCCTTCATGGGAGCAGACTGGCTTTTTGTATGAATTTAGCCTTTGTTCGCCTCCCTACGGCTGTGCCTGTCTTAGGTTGCTCTTGTGTTGCACAGAGTCTTACCCATAATTGACTAACCAGGCATCCACCTTGGGGGCACATTTTTGGCTTTTCTCTTGGAGAGAAGCATGAGTAAGCCAGTTAGAAGTTAAACCTAGAGTCCTTTCCTGCACCTTTTGCTTTTGCCTAGGCAGGATTTATATATTACACCCTAGAACATTATTTTACAAGTTATCTGCATTATACCTAGAAAACAGTCTAGAAAAAGTGGGAGGCAGGTTTTCTGCTAAGCTTCAAATCACACATATCTGAGGCAAGAGTGACATAGGCTTGTTTGGAGTCAGAAAAATTTGTGGCATGTAGAACTATCAAAGAAAAATATTTTATATTCAACTGACAGGTTGAGTATCCTTATCCAAAATGCTTGGGCCAAGAAGTGTTTTGGATTTCTGATTATTTCAGATTTGGGAATATTTACATATACATGAGATATCCTGGGAATGGAACCCCAAACTAAATGTAAAATTCAGTTACGCTTCATATATACCTTATACATATAGCCTGAAGTTAATTCTACAAACTATTTTAAGTGATTTTGCACATGAAACAAAGTTTGTGTTAAGTACTCACAAGTAGAATTTCTTACACGTGGTGTCATGTTGGTGCTCAAAAAGTTTCAGATTTCAGAGCACTATGGATTTCATATTTTCAGATTAGGAATCTGTAATAAGAAAAACAACAATTTTATCTTTTTCTTTATATATGTCATAATATTTCTTATATTTCAGTTACATTACCTTTATATTTATTGAGGTTGCTTATCATCACAGGGTTTAAAAGATCCAATAGTTTATAAAATTGTATTACAAAGAAACAGTAGTGCTCTCCTCCCACATTTCACAAGTCTTATAGCAAAGCACTGTCAACAATTGTAGCCTTCTCCTAAATAAACTCTGAGAAAAGAAAAAAAAAACCCACTTATCTGAAGAATGTAAAGTACTTTTAATTACCAGGCCCAGAGAGACATTAAAATGAGACAGCAATCATGTCCTATTCCATTCTTTGAGCTTTGTAGTCCTTTCCTGAAACTGCCTGTACAGCTCATTTCAGATGTATAACAGATATGAAACAACATTTTAAGGCTAAACTTTGTATACGTTACTTTTCAGTCATTTAACGTCACACACACACACCCCTACTGAATGAATAATTGGAATACATGAATGAATAAATATAATTGAATAATTTGAAACATATTTGAATAGGCAGAAAATAAAATCTAGTGTGCAATAATTTGGTCCTACAGAGAAAGTTGTAAAAATTTACGTAATGAAAACTTGCATGAATCTGGAAGGATATGTGTTATTTGATGCCAGTTTCTGACTCTGCAAAAGTGGTCAGATTAGAAAGTAATGTTTCAATCACAGAACTCAAATGATCAGATCCATAAGCCAGTAGGTAGAACTCTAGAGCAGAAATCTCAAGGCTAAGAATCACCTTAAGAATTGGAAGGGCTCTAAAACGTCTCCTTGATTTATCAAATATCAGAAAAATTATGGTGTAAAATTGTTTCTTTCCTCATAAGTTAAATTGTTGCTAATTACTGGCTTTTGTTAATAACAAAGAAAAGCATGCCTCTTGATGGCAACCATACAAAAAAAGGTAACAATAATGAACTTCAGTGCGAAATTAACCATAAGGAAAGTGAAGGTTGAGAGGGCTGAAAAATTACTGATGAAGTTTTGATTCAGACCCAGTGAAAATTAGGAAAGAAGTCTCAAAGAATGAAGTGGGGTACCACCTGATGGGAAACCCATAGCATGTTGAAAGAGGAGGCTAATAGGAGAGGACAAGTAGTGTCGAAGTAACAGTCATAAATTATTCAATGCATCAGTGGAAGAAAACTGAGAATGAGTATGGGCCTAGCAAGTGGGTACAGATGAAAGAAGAGAAAATAAAAATCAAATTAAAGGAAAGATTGAGAAAACCAAAACCAAATATAAATATATGCAATGAATTGTCTTTTATGGGACACAAGTATTTTACAGTGCCTAATACATAAGAATTGCTCAACAGTTTTTGATATATAAATAAAAGGATTATAATATAAAGTTTAGAAATATTCTAGGGAAGCAGAGTGAAACAATTAAGTGAAAGAAATTAGGAAATAAGATGAGAAAACTTCAGGTCAAATCAAAGAGGATGATAACTCCTATTATTCAAAGAACAGAAGTTTAAGAAAGAGAAAATGGAAAATGAGAGGATATACATGAGATAATTAACTCAAGAAAATGTGCCAAGGTGTAAGTTTCCAGTTTGAAACAGTTCACTTAGTACCTAGGTCAATGGTTGAAATTAGATCCACATCAAAAAATATTGTGAGGACATTTCAGAATACCAGAGACAGAGATCTTTTGAAGGATGCAAAACTAAAAAAAATCAAATTACAAGGATTGGTAAACATAGTCATGTGCCCAGACTTTTCACAGCAGTACTGGAAGTTAGATGTCATACCTTCAAACTTTGGGGAGAAAATGGTAATAAGTCTAAAATTCAGTGCCATGTCAAGCTGTTAATTAAATGTGTCTAAAATTGAGATATTTTCAGATAGCCTTGGTATAATAAAAATTACTTCTTGGCTGTGTGAGGTCGCTCAGCCCTCTAATCCTAGCACATTGGGAGGCTGAGATGGGCAGATCATGAGGCTAGGAGACCGAGTCCATCCTGGTTAGCACAGTGAAACCCCGTGAGTCCAAACTTACTGTGTTTGGAGAAAGAGAAAACACTGCAATCTTAATAAAGGTTTAAAAAGATCTAACTCTATGCTCCCTACCAGAAGCTCACAGCTGTAAGGAAACATATAGGCTAAATATGAAAGTATAGAATAAGATTTTCCATTAAAAATGTAACCAAAGAAGAGCATAGGTGTCCATACACATATCAAACAAAATTACAGAACAGAGGTCTTGGAGGCAGCATCACACATCTACAACCATCTGATTTTTAACAATCTGACAAAAACAAGCAATGGGGAAAGGATTTCCTGCTTAATAAATGGTGTTGGGAAAACTGGCTAGCAGTTTGCAGAAAACAGAAACCAGACCCCTTCCTGACACCTTACACTAAAATCAACTCCAGATGGATTAAGGACTTAAACATAATACCTAACACTATAAAAACCCTAGAAGAAAACCTAGGCAAAACCACTTAGGACATAGGCATAGACAAAGATTTCATGACCAAAACATCAAAAGCATTGGCAACAAAAGCCAAAATAGACAAACAGGACCTACTTAAACTCCAAAGTTTCTGTACAGCAAAAGAAACAATGATTAGAGTGAACCCACAACCAACAGAATACAAAATTTTTTTTGCAATCTACCCATCTGACAAAGAGTTAATATCCAGAATCTATAAAGAACTAAAACAGATTTACAAGAAAAAAAAAACAAACCCATCCAAAAATAGAAGGATATGAACAGACATTTTTCAAAAGAAGACATATAAGAGGCCAACAAACATTAAAAAAATGCTCATCATCACTGATAGAGAAATGCAAATCAAAACCATACTGAGATACCACCTCATGCCAGTTAGCATGGTGATCATAAAAAATATGGAGACAACAGATGCTGGAGAGGATATGGACAAATAGGAACACTTTTACACTGTTGGTGAGAGTGTAAACTAGTTCAGCCCTTGTGGAAGACAGTGTGGTGATTCCTGAAGGACCTAGAAATAGAAATTCCATTTGACCCAGCAATCCCATTACTGGGTGTATACCCAAAGGATTATAAATCATTCTATTATAAAGAAACATGCACACGTATGTTAATAGTGGCACTGTTTACAATAGCAAAGACTTGGAACCAACCCAAATGCCCATCTACGATAGACTGGACAAGGAAAATGTGGCACATGTACACCATGGAATACTATGCAGCCATAAAAAATGATGAGTTCGTTTCCTATGTAGGAACATGGATGAATTTGGAAACCATCCTTCTCAGCAAACTGACAGAACAGAAAATCACACACCACATATTCTCACTCATAGGCAGGTGTTAAACAATGAGAACACGTGGACACAGGGAGAGGAGTGTCACACTGGGGTCTGTTAAAGGGGGCCAAGGAAGGACAGCAGGGTGTTAGAGAGGTTGGGGAGGGATAACATGGGGAGAAATGCCAGATGTGGGTGATGGGGGGATGGAGGCAGCAAACCACGTTGCCATGTGTGTACCTACACAACAATCCTGCATGATCTGCACATGTACCCCAGAACGTAAAGTACAATTAAAAACAACAACAAGAAACAAAAAAATAGACTTTAAGTCAAAAATTGTCACAAGAGAGGTCATTATATAATTACAAAGGTTTCAATTCATCAAGTGGATACAACTATCATAATGTATATGCAGCCAACATTGAAGCACCTAAGTACATGAGGCAAATATTACCAAATTTGAAGGGAGATAGATGGCGATACAGTAATAGTAGAGGATTTCCATATCTCACTTTCAACAATATATAGGTCATCCAGACAGAAAACCGTAAGGACCCAGAAAACTTAAACAACGCTATAGACCAAATGAACCTATCAAATATAAACCTAACATTTCAATGAACTGTAACAGAATATATACCCTTTTCAAATGGACATAAAACAATTTCTAGGATAGATCCTATGTTAGACTACAAAATAAGCCTTAACAAATTTAAGAAGACTGAAATAATGTTAAACATCCTTTCAACTCACAATGGTATTACATTAGAAATCAGTAACAGGAGAAAAATCAGAAATTTACAAATAGGTAGAAATTAAACAACATACTCCTGAATACTGAGTCAGAGAAGGAATCAAAAAAGAAAATGAAAAAGTATCCTGACGCAAGTGAAAATGGAAAAACGACATATGAACCTTATGAGATGCAGTAAAAGCAGTTCTAAAAGGGAAGTTTATAGTGACAAGTGTCTACATTTAAAAAAAGAAATATTTCAAATGAACAATCTAATATTATACCTCAAATAACTAGAAAAGAGCAACTAAATACAAAGTCAGCAGAAGTAAGAAAATAAAGAATGGAGCAGAAAAAAATGAAATAGTCTACAATGACAACAGAAAGATCAACAAAACTAAGATTTGATTTTGGAAAGGTAACACTGACAAATCTTTAGTTATATGATGGGAAAAAAAGGAGAGATGACTCTCAGATAAGTATAATTACAAATGTAAGAGAAGACATTATAACTGGTAACAAAGAAAAACAAAGGATCATAAGAGACTATGAACAATTATGCACAAATTGGATAACCTAAAAGAAATGGATAAATTCCCAGAAACATACATCCAACAATATCAAACCATGAAAAAAATGAAGCTGGTATTGCCCCTGCCATGGATCTGCTCTGAGTGTGGCCTTTGCATTCAGCCTGGCCCTTCCCTAAGCCTGCTCTGTCTTGTACCTGGCCCTGCAGTGCTCTGCCCTGGACCAACCTTACCATTACCTGGGCTGTACGGGCCCCAAACTGACCTTGTCTTGGCCATGTCCTATCCTCCCCCTGTGCTGGCTCTGCCCTGGCCCCACCCTGACCCTGATTGGCCATGTCCTATCCTTCCCCTGTCCTGGACCTACACGGGCCCTACCTTGGCTCTGGCTTGGCCTCTCATTCTGACATGGCCCCAGGTCTGCGAGTGGTCCTGGTCCTGTTCTGCCCTGACGTGCACTTGGACACGTCCTGGGTCTGATTTGTCCCAGTCCTGCCTTAGCATGTCTGTGCCCTGCCCCACCAAGGCTCTTCCTGTTCTGTCCTATCCTGGCATTCCCATGGCCCCATCATGTCATTGCCCTGTATCACCAGGCACTGGTTGTGCCCTGGCCCAGATTAGCCCTAACCCCTCTTTTGACCTGCACTGACTATGCCTTGACTTTTGCCCTGTTCTCTTATGACCTGACTCTGGCTCTAAAATGCCCTGCCCTGCCATATCCCTGCCCTTGTCATACAGGGCCCCTGGCCCTGGCCCTGGTCCTGTCATAATCCTGACCCTAGCTGCCTGTATCCTGACATTGCTCTTGCCTATATCCTGTGCCTTGCCCTAACCCTAGTCTGACCATGGCTCTGATCCTGTCCTGGGTATTTGCCTGCAATCTACCTTGGTACATTGTTCTGGCCCTAGTCCCAACCCTGGCTCTGTCACCATCTTGTCCCTACCCTTGTTTCTGGTCCTGCCATGACCCTGACCCTGCTTTTGCTTGGGCTTTACCTTGGCACTGACATTGCCCTTTCCAGGTGCCTGCCCTGCCACTTCTCTGGCCCTGATCTGGATCTTTGCATTGAACCTATTCTCCTTTGCCTTGTCCTATCCTGGACTGGCCCTGCTCTGTCTTGGCACTGAACTGATTCTGTCACGTTCTGGTCCTCCCATTACCCTGCCCAACACTGTCCTGGTTGTGTCCTGGCCCTGACCCCTCCCTGGTCCTGCCCTGACCCTGTCTCAGATCTAACCCTGACTAAGCCCTAGACCTTCCCTGCTCCTGCCCTGGACCTGTGCTGGCCATCATTTGATTCTGACCCTGCTGCTCCACCTTACTCTGGTCATGGCACCAGGCCTGCCAGTAGTCACTGTCCTGGTCATGTTCTGGCCCTGACCTGGATGTGGACATATCCTGAGCCTGATTTATTCTGGCCGTGCCTTGATCTGTCTCTGCCCTGGTCCATCAAGACGTTTCCCAGCCCTGCCATGGCCTATGTGTGCCATTGCCTAGTCTTACCCTCCACTGGTTGTGCCTTTACCCTGCCCAGCCCTAGCCACTACCTGAATGTGCTCTGACCCTGCCTTAGCTTTTGCCCTGCCTTCTCTATGATCTGCCTTGGCCCTGCCCTTATTTAGCCAGGGTGCTCCCTGGGCCCTACCATATCTCTGGCCATAGACCATCCTTGATCCAGGTCCTGACTCTGCCCTTCCCTGCCCATACCCCTAACCTTGTCCTGGACCTTCCCCTGCTCTTTAGTGCCCTTAGATGCCCTGTCCTTGGTCTTACTCTGCATTGACCCTGTACTGGAGGTCTCTGCCTTGCCATTTCCTTAACCATGCCTTCTCCCTGGATCTTCCCCAGGCTGATGCTGGAACTACCCTGTCCATGACACAATCCTACCCTGTCATCCAATGTCCTGGCACCAACATACCGTGGCCCACTGCTTTTCCTGGCCCTGTTCCTAGTCCTGCACCTGCTATGACCCTGCCCTGCTTTTGGCCATACTCTGTTCTACCCTATCTCTCCCGTCACTAACCTGGTCTTGGTCTACCCTGTACCTGCCTTTGCATTGTCTTGGTTCTGGAATGCCCTAGCCCTGCACTTGCTCTGGACTCTCCCTAGTCCTGCCTTCTCTGTGGCCCTACCCTTCCTCTGGCACTGTTCCTGGCCCAGTCTTGGCCCTGGCCTGGCCCCTGGCCTGGCCCCTGGCCCTTTGTTGATCCTGGCATGACCCTGTCCCTGATCTCTCTCTTGTCCTGGTCTTGCCCATTTGCCCTGTCCTACCTTGGACCGCACACTGCCCCTGAACCAGGCCTGACCCCTGCTCCTGACCCTAGCACTGTCATGGTGCTGGCCCTGTCATAACCCTCCCTCAGCCTTGTCCTAGACCTGGTCATGGTCTTGCCCTATCATGCACCCTGACCACGTCCTGGTTCTTATTTGCCAAGCCCTACTCTGATGTGCTGTTCTGGCCCGAGCCTCCACCCTGGTCCTGTTGCTTTCCAGCCCGAGTCCTGTTGCCAGTCCTGCCATGATCCTGGTGCTGCTCTTTCTTTGCCTTGAACTTGTCCATTCATTGAACCAGCCCTGCCTTTGTCCTGTGCTATCCTGGCCTGGCTCTGCCTTGTCACAATGCTGACACGGCCCTGACATGGGCTGACCCTTCCACTGCCCTGCCTGACCCTACCCTAGTTATTCCCTGGCCCTAACCTCATCCTGGTCCTAGTCTTGCCCCTTTGACCTGGCCCTGCTCTACCTTGGCCCTCACCCTAGCACAGACCTGGCCCCAGTCCTGACCTTGACCACTGGCCCCTGCTCCTAACCCTGGTCCTGTCATGGTCCTGCCCCAGCCTTGTCCTAGACCTAGCCATGGCACTAACCCTGCCCTGGCACTAACCTGCTTAAGGCTTTACCATGGCACTGGCCTGGCCCTGGCCCTGATTTGCCTGGGCCCTAACCCAGCACACGCTTTTCTGGCCCTTGCCCTGACTCTGGCCCTAACCCTGTTGCTGGTCCTGCCATGGCCCTGGCTCTGGCCCTGAGGATCTTTCTTTGCCTTGTTGCTGACATTGCCATTTTTCCTGGTCTGGTCCCAGCCTTGGCCCTGCCCCAGCACTTCTCTGGTTCTGGTCTGGACCCTGGCCCTGCAATGAATTTGCCCTGCCTTTACCCTGTGCAACCCCAGTCTTGTCCTGCCCTGTCCAAGTGGTAACTTGGCCCTGCCATGGCCTGGTCCTCCCGCTGCCCTACCTATCCCTGCCCTGCTCCCAACCCCTTCCTCTTCCTGTCTTGGATCTGACCCTGATTCAGCTCTGGACCTTCCCTGATCCTTCCTCAGCCCTTGCACTCAGAGCTGTCATTCAGCCCTGGTACTACCTGATCCTGCCTTGGGACTTGCCCTGCCCTATGGCCTCATTCTAGTACTTCCCTGTCTTGCCCTGAACTGGCCCTGGCCCTATGATATTCCTGGACCTGGTCCAACCCTTAACCTGGTCCTGATCTGCCATAGCCCTGCCCCTGCAAACTCTGGTCTTGCCCTCAACCTGCAATGTTCCTGCTCTTCCCTGGCTCTGTCTTGGCCCTGGTCCTGCCTTCTTATCAGACTTGCCCTGGCCCTGCCCTGGGATGACAATGCCAGGCCTACTCTGTCCATGATATAATCCTGTCCCTGCACTGCCCTCCTCTGCCCTGGCCCTGCCATGTCCTGAGCCCAGTGTTTTCCCTGGCCCTACTGCTAGTCCTCCCATGCAATGGACCTCCCCTGCTTTTGGCCAGGCCCTGTGCTATCTTAGTCCTGCTCTGCTCTGGTCCTACCCTTACCATACTCTGCCCTGGACCTGCCTTTGTCTTTTCACGGTTCTGCTCTGGCTCTCTCCTTGCTCTTGACCTTCCCTGGACCTGGACTTGGACTGGTCCTGTCCTTGATGCAGCCATGCCTTGTCCCTGGACCTTCCCTAGCTATAGCATGGCACTGACCCTGCTCTGTTCAAGCCATGGACCTCACCATGCCCTGGTGAAGCTGTGTCTTTGCCGTTCACTGGCCCTGCCTTAACCCTGTGCTATCCTAGTCCTGCCCTAGCTTTGACCTTACCCTGGCCCCTACTCAGGCCCTTGCTTGGCCTTGCCCCTCTGTTATGACCCAGCCCTGGCACTATCCTAGATCCTAGTCCTGGCCCTGCCCTGCTTGAGGCCTTACCCTGGTTCTTCCCTGGTCCTGATCCTGTCTGACCCTGAAATGCCTGGCCTTACCCTGGTCTTGCACTGCTCTGTCCCTGACTCTGGCTCTGTCACTGCACTAGCCACAGCCCAGTTGCTGGTGATGCTATGGCTCTGGCCCTGTCCTTGTCTTGGCTCCTCCATGGCCCTGCCTTCTCTGTGGCCCTTCAGTGGTCTTGCCCTTGCCATAAATCTGCTCTGAGTGTGGCCTTTGCATTCAGCCTGGCCCTACCCTAAACCTGCTCTGTCTTGTACCTGGCCCTGCTGTGCTCTGCCCTGGACCAACCTTACCATTACCTGGGCTGTACAGGCCCCAAACTGACCCTGTCTTGGCCATGTCCTATCCTCCTCCTGTGCTGGCTCTGATCTGGTCCCACCCTGTCCCTGGATCCTGGCCATGCCAGGAACCTGCACTATCCTTGCCCTTGTCCTGTCCCTACCCTGGCCATTTCCTGTCCTTGCCTTCATCTTGGCACCACCCTGGCCTGGCCCTTGCCTTGGCCCTCCCCTAGGTTTGACCCTACCCTGGCCATCACTCTAGACTTGGCTGGGCCCTGTCTTGGACCTGACCACAGCACGGACCCAGCACTTTGGGAGGTGGAGGCAGGCGGATCACCTGAGGTCGGTAATTCAAGACAAGCCTGACCAACAGGATGAAACTCTTATCTTTACTGAAAACATAAAACGTAGCTGGGCGTGGTAGCAGGCACCTGTAATCTCAGCTACTCAGGAGGCTAGCACAAGAGAATTGCTTGAACCCAGGAAGCGGAGGTTGCAGTAAGCCGAGATTGTGCCACTGGACTCCAGCCTGGGAAACAAGAGCAAGACTCCATCTCAAAAACCAAAAAGATTAATGGGCAAAATAGTTCCAGGTTTCTAAATTTGACTGTTCTGAGCAGTAAGCTTTGAATCCTGAAAAATTTACTTACCAGAACATTCTTTAGTGATGTCCAAGAAGTGAGGTGGGTCTGCTCTGCAGAGATGAGTCAGGAGTAGTGAAGAAGCAGGTGGCTTGTCAACTCTGCCACACCAGAAATGATGCTCAGCAGGGCTTAGCAACAGCAGTCTCCTCTCTGAACCCACAAGGTAAAGTCTAGGAGGAAAGAATAGGGGAGTTAGCCATGTTACAGAGGAATTCCTGAGGTTGGGAGGCCCCAATGGAAGGAAAATGCCAGGAAAATAGGAGCTTCTGGCCACAGTGTTCTCACGTGGATTGTAATTAAAAAGTAGCTTTGGGAGCCGTCCCAGAGCAAGCTCATGAGGAGAGTTGGGGTGACAGAGCTGCCTGGCAGTTCTGGAGTTAAGCCCGGCCCTGGAGAAGCTAAGTCCAGGAGGCCACCTGCATCTACATGGCTGGAATCAAGTCCATTACCTATTCTCCTCTTCCCTCCAAACTGTCACTGTAAGATCCTGCTCTGCCACTTACTAGCTGTGTGACCTTAGGCAAGTTATTTAATGTTTCTGAGCCTCAGTAAATGGCAGCTAATATTATTGTTTATTGTTATCAAAAGTGGTTAAATTTTTATAGGGTCACGCATGACCATTATCAGTTAGCACTGGGAAAGGCAAACATTTCTTCTGACACATTAGATGATAAATATTTAGACACTGTAAGCCAACAAGCTTTACATATATATATATATATATATATATATATATGTATATTGTTCATACATACATAGCTACAGGTACTCAGACACTGAAAACAGAAATCAAATAATGCCCTAAAATGTTCCAGTCCATTTACCTTGAAATTAACAAAAAACCTGAAATAGAGATTATAATTAAATAATACTATAATTTCATGATTTTCAACAATTAAATCATCAAAAACTATTCAACTAGAATATTCAACACTGGCCAGGTGTGCTGGCTCACACTTGTAATTCCAGCACTTAGGGAGGCCAAGGCAGGGGGATCACCTGCGGACAGGAGTTTGAGACCAGCCTGGCCAACATGGTGAAACCCTATCTCTACTAAAAATTAGCTGGGTGTGTTGTTGTGTGCCTATAATCCCAGCTACCTGGGAGGCTGAAGCATGAGAACTGCTGGAACCAGGGAGGCAGAGGCTGCAATGAGCCACGATTATGCCACTGCACTCCAGCCAGGGTGACAGAATGAGACTTTCTCTCCCACCCGCCAAAAATCAATAAATAAAAAATAAAAAATTAGTTGGGGAGAGGACTCAAGATGGTGCTGTGAGAACAACCCAGGATTGGAGCTCGCGTTGAGTCTGCAGAGAGGTGAGTCGGAGCTGCATTTACAGACTGATCTTTGTTGCCCACGGAATGGGCAAATTCCCAAGTGAAGAGGAGACACGGGACGCCAGGCAGAACCTCCTCCTGGGGAAGCCGGCAGCTGGGGTGGCGGCTGCCGGTCCTGCCCAGTGCTCCCCACAGGGCGTGCTAGTCCGGGTGCCCTGTTGAACCGGCAACCGGAGATGTGAGAGGGCTGGACTTGAGACTGAGCTAGACTTGGACAGTGGGCCAGCCCAGGGGATTGCAGGGACAGAGCGTTAGGGGTGGCCTAGTGGGACGAACAAAACCGCGATTTCAAACAAGCCCTTTGCAGACGGCCTGAGACGCTCTGTGGGGGAGGGGCGTCCACCATTACCAAGGCAACCCGCCCAAACTGAGATACACGCCCATTGTTGACACAGCAAGCCGTTGCCGAGGCAACCAGTCCCTACTGAGATACACGCCCACTGCTGACACAGCCTGCCGTTGCCGAGGCAACCCGCTACAACAGAGAGACTCCGCAGCAGGGCCTGGCGGAGAACACAGCAGAACAGCAGAGCCAGGGCGAGCCTCACAACAGCAGGGTGGAGCCTCCGCAGGCGAACAGTGGCTAGTCTGCGTCCTAGCTGGGCAGGACCTCAACGGACATCCAAAAACAAAGCCCAAACCCCTCAACACAGAGCATTTGAGAAAAAAAAGGGTTTTTTTAATGAGCTCTGTTGCAGCAGAATCAAACATAGCAGCCTAACAGCCCTGAATGAACAACAGAGCTCGCAGCTCAGCAATTGAGCTCCTATAAAGTACAAACTGTCTCCTCAAGCAGCACCCTGACCCCTCTATATCCAAAAGACTGACACTAGGCAGGCATCATTCTGGGACAAAGATAGCAGAAAAAGAAACTGGTAGAATCCCTCGCTGTGCCACAGCAGCTAGAGGTGCACCCCAGACAAGCAGGGTCTGGAGCGGACCGCAGCAGTCGTACAGCGAAGGGGCTAGACTGGTAGAAGGAAAAACAAGCAACAGAAATACTTCATCATCAACATTCTGGGTGTCCACTCAGAGACCCAATTGAAAAGTCAGCAACTACGCAGATGACAAGCGGACAAATCCACAAAGATGGGAAGAAACCAGCGAAAAAAGGAGGAAAACACCCGAAACCAGAACACCTCACCTCCTAGAAAGGACCAAAACGCCTCACCAGCAAGGGAACAAAGCTGGACGGAGAATGACTGTGATGAAATGACGAAATTAGACTTCAGAAGGTGGATAATGAGAAACTTTTGTGAGCTAAAAGAACATGTATTAAATCAATGCAAAGAAACTAAGGAACTTAAAAAAAGATATGAGGAAATGATAACAAGAAAGGATAACTTAGAGAGGAATATGAATGAATTAAAGGAGCTGAAAAACACAATACGAGAACTTCGCAAAGCATGCACAAGTTTCAATAGCCAAACTGACCAAGCAGAAGAAAGAATATCTGAAGTCGAAGACCAAGTCAATGAAATTAAACGAGAAACCAAGATTAGAGAAAAAAGCGCAAAAAGGAATGAACAAAGTCTCCAAGAAATGTGGGACTATGTGAAAAGACCTAACCTACGTTTGATAGGTGTACCAGAAGGGGACGAAGAGAATGAATCCAAGCTGGAAAATACTCTCCAGGACATCATCCAGGAAAATTTCCCTCACCTAGCAAGACAGGCCAACACTCAATTGCAGGAAATACAGAGAACACCACAAAGATATTCCACAAGAAGAGCAACCCCAATGCACATAATCGTCAGATTCAACAGGGATGAAATAAAGGAGAGAATACTAAGGGCAGCCAGAGAGAAAGGTCGGGTCACCCACAAAGGGAACCCCATCAGACTCACAGCAGATCTCTCGGCAGAAACACTACAAACCAGAAGAGAGTGGGGGCCAATATTCAACATCCTTAAAGAAAAGAACTTTCAACCCAGAATTTCATATCCAGCCAAACTGAGCTTCAGAAGTGAAGGAAAAATAAAATCCTTTGCGAACAAGCAAGTACTCAGAGATTTTGTCACCTCCAGGCCTGCTTTACAAGAGCTCCTAAAAGAGGCACTACACATAGAAAGGATCAACCAGTACCAGCCATTCCAAAATCACACTAAATGCTAAAGAGCATCAACATAATGAAGAATCTACAACAACTATCAGGCAAAACAGCCACATAGCATCAAAATGGCAGTATCAAATTCACACATAACAATATTAACCCTAAATGTAAATGGACTAAATGCACCAATCAAAAGACACAGACTGGCAAATTGGATAAAAATCCAAAACCCATCAGTGTGCTGTATCCAGGAAACCCATCTCACATGCAAGGATACACAAAGGCTCAAAATAAAGGGATGGAGGAAGATTTACCAAGCAAATGGAGAGCAAAAAAAAAGCAGGAGTTGCAATTCTCATCTCTGATAAAATAGACTTTAAAGCAACAAAGATCAACAGAGACAAAGAAGGCCATTACATACTGGTAAAAGGATCGATACAACAAGAAGAGCTAATGATCCTAAACATATATGGACCCAATGCAGGAGCACCCAGATACATAAGGCAAGTTCTTAATGACTTACAAAAGGACTTAGACTCCCACACAATAATAGTGGGAGACTTTAACACTACACTGTCAATAGTAGACAGATCAACCAGACAGAAAATCAACAAGGATATCCAGGGCTTGAACTCAGACCTGGAGCAAGCAAACCTGATAGACATTTACAGAACTCTCCACCCCAAATCCACAGAATACACATTCTTCTCAGCACCACATCACACCTACTCTAAAATTGACCACATAATTGGAAGTAAAGCACTGCTCAACAAATGCAAAACAACTGAAATCATAACAAACAGCCTCTCAGACCATAGTGCAATCAAGTTAGAACTCAGAATTCAGAAACAGACCCAGAACCGCACAGCTTCATGGAAACTGAACAACTGGCTCTTGAATGTTGACTGGGTAAACAATGAAATGAAGGCAGAAATAAAGAAGTTCTTCGAAACCAATGAGAACGAAGACACAACATGCCAGAACCTCTGGGACACATTTAAAGCAGTCTCTAGAGGAAAGTATATAGCAATAAGTGCCCATATGAGGAGAATGGAGAAATCCAAAATTGACACCCTATCGTCAAAATTGAAAGAGCTAGAGGAGCAAGATCAAAAAAACTCAAAACCCAGCAGAAGACAAGAAATAACTAAGATCAGAGCTGAGCTGAAGGAGATTGAGACACGAATAACCCTTCAAAAAATCAATAAATCCAAGAGCTTGTGTTTTGAAAAGATCAACAAAATAGACAGACCACTAGCCAGATTGATTAAAAATAAAAGAGAGAACAACCAAATAGATGCAATAAAAAATGATAAAGGGGAAATCATCACAGATTCCACAGAAATTCAAACCATCATCAGAGAATATTACAAACAACTCTATGCGGATAAACTAGTAAACCTGGAAGACACGGATAAATTCCTGGACTCCTGTGTCCTCCCAAGCCTAAACCAGGAGGAAGCTGAAACTATGAATAGACCAATAATAAGGTCTGAAGTTGAGGCAGCAATTAAGAGCCTACCACACAAAAAAAGCCCAGGTCCAGACGGGTTCACAGCCGAATTCTACCAGACACACAAGGAGGAGCTGGTACCATTCCTTCTAAAACTATTTCAAACAATCCAAAAAGAGGGAATCCTTCCCAAATCATTTTATGAGACCAACATCATACTGATACCAAAACCCAGCAGAGACCCAACGAGAAAAGAAAACCTCAGGCCAATATCCATGATGAACATAGATGCAAAAATCTTCAATAAAATATTGGCAAGCCGATTGCAACAGCAAATCAAGAAACTTATTCATCATGATCAAGTAGGATTCATCCCGGGGATGCAAGGCTGGTTTAGCATTCGCAAGTCTATCAACGTAATTCACCACATAAACAGAACCAAAAACAAAAACCACATGATTATCTCAATTGACGCAGAGAAGGCATTTGACAAAATTCAACAGCCCTTTATGCTAAAAACCCTCAATAAACTCGGTATCGATGGAACGTATCTCAAAGTAATAAAAGGTATTTATGAAAAACCAACAGCCAATATCATACTGAATGGGCAAAAACTGGAAGCATTCCCTTTGAAATCTGGCACTAGACAAGGATGCCCTCTCTCACCACTCCTATTCAATATAGTACTGGAAGTTCTAGACAGAGCAATCAGGCAAGAAAAAGAAATAAAGGGTATTCAAATAGGAAAGGTGGATGCCAAATTGTCTCTATTTGCAGACGACATGATAGTATACCCAGAAGACCCCATTGCCTCAGCCCAAAAACTCATGAAACTGATAAGCAACTTCAGCAAAGTCTCAGGATATAAAATCAATGTGCAAAGATCACAAGCATTCATCTACACCAATAACAGACTTAAAGAAAGCCAAATCAAGAACGAACTGCCATTCACAATTGCTACAAAAAGAATAAAATACCTTGGAATACAACTCACAAGGAACGTAAGGGACCTCTTCAAGGAGAACTACAAACTATTGCTCAACGAAATCAGAGAGGACACAAACAGATGGAGAAACATTCCATGTTCATGGTTAGGAAGAATTAATATCGTGAAAATGGCTATACTGCCCAAAGCAATTTACAGAATCAACGCTATCCCCATCAAGCTACCATCGACTTTCTTCACAGAACTGGAAAAAACCACCATGAACTTCATATGGAACCAAAAGAGAGCCCGCATAGCCAAGTCAATTCTAAGCCAAAAGAACACAGTGGGGGGCATCACACTACCAGATTTCAAACTATACTACAAGGCTACAGTAATCAAAACAGCATGGTACTGGTACCAAAACAGAGATGTAGACCAATGGAACAAAACAGAGGCACCGGAGGCAACACAACATACATACAACTATACAATCTTTGATAAACCTGACAAAAACAAGCAATGGGGAAAGGATTCCATGTTTAACAAATGGTGTAGGGAAAACTGGCTAGCCATGTGCAGAAAGCAGAAACTGGACCCCTTCCTGACACCTTACACTAAAATTAACTCCAGATGGATTAAAGACTTAAACATAAGACCTGGCACCATAAAAACCCTAGAAGGAAATCTAGGCAAAACTATCCAGGACATAGGAGTAGGCAAGGACTTCATGAACAAAACACCAAAAGCATTGGCAACAAAAGCCAAAATAGACAAATGGGACCTAATGAAACTCCACAGCTTCTGCACGGCAAAAGAAACAGTCACTAGAGTGGATCGGCAACCAACAGAATGGGAAAAAATTTTCGCAGTCTACCCATCTGACAAAGGGCTGATATCCAGAATTTACAAAGAACTCAAACGGATTTACAGGACAAAAACAAATAAGCCCATTCAAAAGTGGGCGAAGGATATGAACAGATACTTTACGAAAGAAGACATATATGAGGCCAACAATCATATGAAAAAATGCTCATCGTCACTGATCATCAGAGAGATGCAAATCAAAACCACATTGAGATACCATCTCACGCCAGTTAGAATGGCGATCATTAACAAATCTGGAGACAACAGATGCTGGAGAGGATGTGGAGAAAAAGGAACACTTTTACACTGTTGGTGGGAGTGTAAATTAGTTCAACCATTGTGGAAGACAGTGTGGCGATTCCTCAAGGCCTTAGAAATAGAAATTCCATTTGACCCAGCAATCCCATTACTGGGTATATATCCAAAAGACTATAAATCGTTCACTATAAGGACACATGTACACGAATGTTCATTGCAGCACTGTTTACAATAGCAAAGACTTGGAATCAACCCAAATGCCCATTGATAATAGACTGGATTGGAAAAATGTGGCACATATACACCATGGAATATTATGTAGCAATCAGAAATGATGAGTTTGTGTCGTTTGTAGGGACATGGATGAATCTGGAGAACATCATCCTCAGCAAACTGACACAAGAACAGAAAATGAAACACCGTATATTCTCACTCATAGGCGGGTGATGAAAAATGAGAACACATGCACACAGAAAGGGGAGTACTAAACACTGGGGTCTATTGGGGGGAAAAGGGGAGGGCCAGTGGGAGGGGGCGGTGGGGAGGGATAGCCTGGGGAGAAATGCCAAATGTGGGTGAAGGGGAGAAGAAAAGCAAAGCACACTGCCATGTGTGTATCTACGCAACTGTCTTGCATGCTCTGCTCATGTACCCCAAAACCTAAAATCCAATAAAAAATTAAAAAAAAAAATTAGTTGGGTGAGGTAAAGACCGCAGAGAGTTGAGATATCACCACTGCATTACAGCCTGGGCAACTGGAGTAAGACTCTGTTTAAAAAAGTAATTGTCAAAACCAGAACAAATTTAAATTTCAGAGAGGAACTGAAGTCACAAATCAAAGCCAAATGTTTAAACATCAAATTTTTTTTCTATTATCACATTAAATGAAAACTTTAGCTTCTTACCAGATAGCAGCTAAACTGGAATGCAAATGTAAGCTATGAGGAAAGTGGAAGGGCCGGGCTGTCCAGTACTGATGGACCACGTGATGTTCCAGTCAGCTTCTGTCATCTGGCTCAACTGCTTGAAAGAAATGTAGTAAGTTTGAGTTATAATAGTTAACAACAACAAGAAACACTGGGTCACAATTAACTGGACTTACAGATCCATTCATATGTATAGTTGAAAATGGCTTTTTAAAAACAACAGCTACCTAACAACATTTACTTACATCTGATCATTTATTTTAAACCACATATATCAGCTGGGTTTTATGGCTCACGTGTGTAACTCCAGCCATTTGGGAAACCAGGATGGGATGATCACTTGAGTCTAGGAGTTCAAGACCAGCAACACATAAACACGTACTAAATTTAATTAATGTTTTTGACTAGAAAGGTAAAAAAATTGTCCCACATATAAAAAGATGTAAATAGTATATGTTAATAGTCCAATAACCATTAAGTAAATTAAAAGGGTAACCAAAGACCTTCCCAACCACTCCCAAAGCCTCAGCACTGGTGCTAAATTTTGAAGGATTAGATGTCTATCTTACATGAGTCATTTGAAAAAGCAGAAAAAGAGAAAGCCACCTAACATTTTATAAGGCTAATATAACAGTGATGCTTAAACCAGATAAAAACATGATAAATGTAATTCATCAAAGAATAAAGATGAAAAATCTTACATTAAAAAAGAGCTAACCTGCTGGGCTCAGTGGCTCACACCTGTAATCCCAGCCTGGGTTCATCTCTAACATAGTGAAACCTCATCTCTACAAAAAAATAAAATAAAATAAAATTAGCTGGGTGCAGTGGCATGCACCTGAAGTCCCAGCTTCTTAGGAGGCTGAGGTGGGGGACAGCTTGAGCCCAGGAGGTTGAGGCTGGAGTGAGCTGTGATCATGCGACTGCACTCCAGCCTGGGTGACAGATCAGGACTCTGTCTTTAAAAAAAAAGTGAATCCAAAATTGAACCCAATCTACTAATGTACTAAAAAAAACCATGGTCAAACAATTTTAGGTGAAGAATTCAATGATAATTCATTATCAGAAAGTCTATCAGTGTATTATTAGGATAAAAGAGAAAAGTTATGAGATTATCTCACAGATAAATAATAGCCTTTAATAAAATTTCAACATTCATTTATGATTAAAGACTTGTAGAAAAAAAGGAATAGAAAGATACTGTCTTAACTTGATAAAGGCTACATACCCCAAACTGATGCCAAACCACCACCACACTTAACGGAGGAGTTTCAAGTATAACCCCCATTAGGATGAGACCTAGTTGTCCGGGAAGCCGACTCCTATGAGCTGTTGCTTCTGCTATGGAGTAGAGGGCTAGGCTGTTGGGCCAGAAAAGAGATTAGATCACGACATCACAGAGAAGACACAGGCCTAAGAACTAGCAGGAGGACATAAAGCCACATTTGCAGATGACATTAAAACCATATTTGCCCATAAAAACCAGTATTTGCAGATGACACTAATCATCTATATAAGAAACCAAATGAAATCAACAGAAGTATTATGATTCATATCAGAGTTCAACAAAAAAGCTGCACATAAGAAAACCAGTATTATTTCCTCTACTTCAGGAATAAACAAAAGTATTATTCAGAAAAATAAAAACTGTAACAGATGTAGAAATTAACAAAAGAACCCTCAAGATCTTCAAAAAGAAAATTTCCAAAATCTAGTAAAAGATAAAGAGTTACAATAAATGTAGATATTAACATGTTAAGGCAATCAAACCTCCCCAAGTTAGATCTATAAATTCTCTGCAATCCCAATACAAATTCCAGCTGGATTTTTTTTTTTGAGATGCAGTTTTGCTCTTGTAGCCCAGGATGAAAATAATGGCATGATTTTGGCTCACTACATCATCTGCCTTGCCTGGTTTAAGTGATTCTCCTGCCTCAGCCTCCCAAGTAGCTGGTATTACAGGTATGCACCACCATGTACAACTAATTTTGCATATTTAGTAGACATGTAGTTTCACTCTGTTGGTCAGGCTGGTCTCAAACTCCTGACCTCAAGTGATCCACCCACCTTCATGGTGGGGTTACAGGCAGAAGCCAGGTGGGCCTTTTTTTTATTAAGTTACCATCTTGCTTCTAAAAGGTCTACAGAAGAATAAGAGTTTGCAAATAGCTAAGTCAATTTTGAGAAAGAACAAAGTGGGCTGGGTGCAGTGGTTGGCACCTGTAATCCCCACACTTTGGGAGGCAGAGGCGGGTAGATCAGTTGAGGTCAGAAATTTGAGACCAACCAGCCTGGCCAACATGGTGAAACCCCATCTTTACTAATACAAAAATTAGCTGAGTGTGGTGGTGTATGTCTGTAATCCCAGCTACTTGGGGAAGCTGAAAGGGGAGAAAAAAAAGCAAAGTGTGCTGGGCACAGTAGCTCACACCTGTAATCCCAGCACTTTGGGAGGCAGAGGCGTGTGAATTGCTTGAGTCTAGGAGTTTGAGACTACCCTGGGCAACATGGTGAAACCCTGTCTACAAAAAATATCTTGGTGGGGTGGCACTCGCCTGAGGTTCCAGCTACTTAGGAGGCTGAGGTGGGAGGACTGCTTAAGCCCAGGAGGCAAAGGTTGCAGTGAGCTAAGATTGTGCCACTGCACTCTACCCTGGGCAACAGAGTGAGACCCTGTCACCAGAAAAACAAAAGAAAGGAAAAAAGAAAGAAAAACAGAGCAAAGTGATTCTTCTGCTTCAGCCTCCCAAGCAGCTGAGAGGAAACCTGTGATCTACGTATTAAAACATAATATTATAAAGCCACAAAAATAATAGTCTGTCTGTTTCCAGGTCACACTGACACCAAGAGCACAGATTAGAAAGTCTGGAATAAATACAGCTGTCCTTCAATATCCACCAGGGATTGATTGCAGGAATGCTGCAGACACCAAAAGCTGTAGGTGATCAAGTCCCTGATAAAAAAATGGCATAGTGTTTGCATATAATCTATGCATATCCTCCCTTATAGTTTTTAATTTAATTTTTTTTGAGACAATGTCTCGCTCTATTGCTGGAGTGTAGTGGCACAGTCTTAGCAAAATCGGCCCTTCTCCAATAAAAAAATCTCAGAACTATAGGAAAAAAATTACAAAATTACACTCTGCATGCATTAGTTCAACATTGATTATATAGTACTACTACTTAAGCATCACATAGAAAAGATTACTAATAGTTTTAAAAATTGGTTTTATAAAGATGATACCGCTTAGTTGTTACCTTGATCGTATTGAACTGATCTCAAGCTTGCCTTTTCTTCTGGGGAATTTGTCTATTAGAAAATGCCAGCACCTCACAATACACAGTACCTTTCCAACTGATACAAGAACCCAGTTTTCTGTTTTGATCTTGTTCTTCTAATGGTGTCCTGTCTCCCTGAATTCCAGAGTCCTCTCTGCTTAATGGCTGTTGATCATTTCCCTCATCACTTTCTCCAGACCAACTGTGATTTAAAAAAAATACACTTTAGCCTTACAAAGTATAACACTTAAAGCTGTTTATATTAAAAGACCAATAAGACTTTGAAGAAAAGCAAAAATTCTGAGGCAACATGGAACAAAAAAACTAAAACCAAATGAATTTTTCTAAATTTCTTGGAAGTGCCTATTATAGAAATGGAAATATAATTATTACTTTTTCTTTTTTTCTGTAACATTGAAATAATAAGGAATGGAATTATTTTTGGTGGCAAGTCTCAAGATCACAGGTCCTTAAGAGATACTCATATTCAACCCTTTTATCTTTTTTCTTTTTTGGAGACAGTCTCTCACTTTGTCACCCAGGTGACAAAGTGCAATGGCATGATCTCAGCTCACTGCAACCTCGACCTTCAAGATATTCATGTGTCTGAGCCTCCCGAGTAGATGTGATTACAGCCATGTGCTACCATGCCCAGCTAATTTTTTGTATTTTTACTAGATGGGGTTTCTCACTATATTGCCCAGGCTTCTCTTGAACTTCTGGCCTCAAGTGATCTACCTGCCTTGGTCTCCCAAAGTGCTGGGATTACAGGTGTGAGCCAGTGTGCCCAGTGTGACCAAACAGGGTCTTTCTTTAAAATGTATTTTTTAAAAATAGACATAAGATCTTGCTCTGTTGCCTAGGCTGGTCTCAAACTCCTAAGCTCAAGCAATCCTCTCTCCTCAGTCTCTCAAAGTGCTGAGATTACAGGTGCAAGCCACCATGCCCACCCCCTTGTAACTTCTTAATTCTAGTGATTTGGCGCAAAATCCTAACTAGACTTCCATGATAAATGACTCTAGATTAGTTAAGAGTGTTCCTGTTTTAGCTTAGTTGACCTAGGGTGGAAAGACACATTAAAATCATCTCTATTACCTGGTGTGTATTTAAACTTTTAATAGCAAAACTACTGTCACTTACAGGTGTGTCCATGTCTGGACCAATGTCCATTTCTTCACCTTCCATCAAGTTATTTTCCCAAGTCGAAATCATCTGTCTTTTCTAAAATGTGACAGAAGAACTTCATCAGCTTTATTAGATCTATCTTTGAAAAGAAATCTCAAAACTAAAGGAAAAAAGACTAACAAGACTCAAAATAAAATACAATCAGATAAACATCTAAAAATATTGAAACATTTATTAAATTGATATTCTGAAACATTTAACATATTAATTAACTCTTTCTCAAAAGTGAGTGTTCTCTTTCTCCTATGGTTTACTGCCTTCATTCCTAATGGAAGGAGATGCTACTTTTCAGTTAGAGATTAGTACAATTTTTTTCCTAATCCAAATTAACAAATATCTGAATTATAGAAATCCCTTTCATATCCTATACTGTGATTAACTTTTGTCTTTTTCTTAAAGACAGAGGCTATAACTTACTCATTTTTGAATTTCTAGGGCCTAGAATTCTAAATGGCCACAATTTTTAAACACGAAAACATGAACTATTCATTTTTCTGATGGTTTAAAGCGTCATAACATTAGAGCACAGCCTATGCAACTAATGTATATGTACATAGCATGGGCTATGCAAAAAACGTTTTGCCTTTTTTATTATCACAGCCAGCAATCTGTACTTAAAAGAAATAAAATTTCACTACTGAAAACCGCATCTGATTCTATTCCAGTAAATGGCTTAATGGAACACCACTTTACCTATAATTTAGGTACAGGTAATGTAGTGTTAAAGTAAACAGTAACCTCTACTGTCTCTCCCAGCTCTAAAATGAACATCTGCCTACTGTCATTTAGAAACATTAATAGAAAAATAACTTGGGATTCAGCTTTTAAGTTTCTGTATTGTATAACCTATTTCACACATTGTATATTATACGTTACAGTTAAGAATTCGGTTTATTATTTCGGAAACTTGGCATGTTTTAAAAGAATCTGCAAGCCCTGTATTTCTATTATAAACTAACTAAGTAGACACTTTATGGGCTATGATCATTAAGGTAACCCGGATTACAGGTTTTGAAAACCTGATCATTACTCAAGAAGATTTTTACTGAAACTAAACAGGTAGAACATTAACATTCTTTTACTAATAACTTCATTATTAATAATGAACTAAAGCATTGTTTAATTTACATCTCCCATAAAGAAAAATAGGAGATCTCACTCCACCTAAATATCTAAACTCTCTAAGTCTTTAAAAATTAGTTACAAGAGGCCGGATATGGTGCTCACGTTTGTAATCCCAGCACTTTGGGAGGCCAAGAGGAGCAGATCATGAGGTCAAGAGATTGAGACCATCCTGGCTAACATGGTAAAATCCCATGTCTACTAAAAAATACACATACACACACACACACACACACACACACACACACACAAATTAACCAAGTGTGGTGGCACACGCCTTGGGGAGGCTGAGGCAGGAGAATCGCTTGAACCTAGGAGGCAAAGGTTGCAGTGAGCCATCATCATGCCACTGCACTCCAGCCTGGGCGACAGAGCGAGATTTCATCTCAAAAACAAAACAAAACCCAATCAACCAAACAAGAAATTAGTTACAAGAGAAACCTCATTACCAATTGTATTAGGTGACTTGCCATGCTACCTGCCAGGAGCTGTGCAGGGATGCAGCATTCTAGCTGGAGTGGAAGCAGAGGAGACAGTAATGACAGGTTCAATCACTGTGCTGACCTGCGTTTTGGAAAAAGAAAAACAGAGAGGGAAATTGTACTGGTTGACCAAGGAGCAGGAAGCAGTGAGAATACAATCTCTTAACTTAAAAAAAAAAAATTAGAGATGGAGTGGCTACGTCGCCCAGGCTGGCCTTGAGTACCACCTGGGCCTCCCAGAGCCCTGGGGTTGCAGGCGTGCCCCGGTAAAGAACCCAGTCCCACACTTACCCCAAAACTATCAGGAAAGCCTGGTCAGCGTCCAGTGGGCGGCGACAGGACCTGCAAGGGTTCCCCGAGGCCTTGTCCGTTTCGGCCCCGAGCCCCGCCCTACCAAGTCCTGTTCCGGGGAACCTTCGCCCCACTGCGCGACCCCCAATGCCACCCCACGCCACTCGACCCACTCTGCGACCCCCGCGGCACGACGGCACCGCGAGCCCCTCGTCCCGAGCCACAACTGCCCCACGACCTCCCGCCTGGAGCCACGACGCCCCACGCCGCGAACCCCTGCACAGCGACCCCATGCTGCGCCACGCTGCCCTGCCCTGCGCCGCGACCCACAACCCCGCCCCGCACCGCGACTGCCCCGCGACCCCCGTCCCGCGAACACCTGCGCCGCGCCGCCCTGCCCCGCGACCCCCCCGCCCTGTGCCACGATCGCCCCGCCACCCCCTGCCCGAAGCCGCCATGCCCCATGCCGCGAACCCCTCCACCGTGACCCCACGCCACGCCGCCCAGCCCCATGACCCCCGTAGCCCCGCCCCACGCCGCAACTGCCCCGCGACCCCTTCGTTCCGTGCCGCGACCGCCCCGTGAACCCCCGCCCGGAGCCGCGACGCCCCACGCCACGAACCCCTGCACCGCGATCCGACGCCGCGCTGCCCAACCCCGAGCCGCGACCCACAATCCCGCCCCGCGCCGTCCCGCTCTCCCTGCGACCCCCCGCCCGGAGCCGCGACGCCTCGCGCCGCGAACCCCTGCACCACCCCGCCTCGCGAACGCCCTGCCCGAGCCTCCCACCTCGCCCTGCGTCGCGATCGCCCAGCGCCGCCGCGCCCCCCCCTCCGTCGAGACCGCCCCACGCCGCCCAGCCCCTCGCCGCGACGCCCGGCCCCGCGCCGCGACCGCACCGCGATCCCCTGCCCGGAGCCGCGACGCCCCACGCCACGAACCCCTGCACCGCGACCCCACGCCACGCCGCGCCGCGCCGCGACACCCCGCCCAGAGCCACGACGCCCCGCCCCGCGAGCCGCCCGAAGTCGCGACACCCCGCCCCGCGCCGCGATAGCCCCGCGACCCCCTGCCCCGAGCCGCGACGCCCCTTGCCGCGAACCCCTGCACCGCGACCCCACGCCACGCCACGCCGCCCCGCCCTGCGCCGCGACCCCTGCAACCCTGCCCCGCCCCGCGCTGCGACTGCCCCGTGACCGCCTACCCCGCACTGCGACCGCCCATCGACCCCCCCGTCCGGAGTCGCAATGCCCCACGCCGCGAACCCCTGCACCGCGACCCCACGCCCAGCCCCACCGCGTCGTGCTCCACACCTTAAGTTGGACGAGGCGAAGTTTAGGGCGAGCTGGAAGTTGGGGTCTGTGTCCTCCTGGAGGCCCGCAACACTCCAGACGAGATCCGGCAAGTCGCGCTCCTCCTGCGTGTCCACCTGGCTCCAAGGCTGCCCATGCCGCACGCCATGCTCTGCGCTCCTGGAGCGCGCCTGGCGGCTGTTTGCGCGAGAGTTCGCGCTCCCGCGACAGTCACTTTCTGAGCTGGCGGTTTTCTCCCCATAGTTCGAGCTCTCGTGCAGGGCAACTGGTAAACTGGCAGTTCTTTTCAGGACAGTTCAACCTTCCGCTGTGCCCGGTACTGCCTGGCGCTGTCCCTTGGCGGGGACTGGAGTGTGCATTTGCTGGTCGGTAAGTACCTTTCCCAGGGCGCGGTTTAGGGGTGCGGGGACCTGGAGTCCGGTTTAGGGGTGGGGCGACCTGGAGCCCGGGGCGGGAGCTGGGGACGCTGGGGCCAGGGCGATCCCGGAGGCTGCGCTGCCAGGGGGCTCAGTCCCGGCCTGCCGCCCTGGCCGGCCCACGTTCAGAGGACTACCTGGACCCCACGGAGGCCGCAGGGCAGACGCGGGCACGAAGGTTTCCTCACCTGGGTCTACGGCGGCTTGCGGGTCCTGGAACGGCCCAGGAGCGTCCTTGGCTGAGTGAGTCAGTCGGGCGGGCAGGGAATGCGCCAGGAAACGCTCGGCCTCCTCTACTTCCTCCCCGGGTGGGGGCTCTCCCGGCTTGGCCTCTTCCTCCCAGCGCTCCTCCGTCCCGGCTGCTGCCCCACCCCACCCCGGCCTCTGTGGCTCCCTCGTCCAGAGGGGCTTACCCCCGGGTAGCCCGCCGCCACCACCGCCGCCATTTCAATCTACAAAACAGACCCCAATTAGCTGGGCATGGTGGGGCGTGCCTGTAGTCCCAGCTACTCAGGAGGCTGAGGCAGGAGAATTGCCTGAACCGAGGAGGCGGAGGTTGCGGTGAGCCGAGATCGTGCCATTGCACTCCAGCCTGGGTAACAAGAGCGAAACTCCGTCTCAAAAATAAATAAATAAAAAATATATTTTTATAAATTTTAAAAATGTATTCCTTTTTGAAAACCGTAGTTGTATTATAACAGAAAATGGGCTCCAAACCATAAGATGCCTATGATCTAATATTTGTCTTTAACGTTTACGCTGGATTTGTTCTTTTTTTTTTCATGTTATTGAGTATATAAAAGCTTACATTAATAGGTTTTTTCTAACAAATTGAAATTTTATTTCGTACTGACCTTTATTACTGCTGATGATGCTTTTGGTTTTCCTTGAAATCAGTTTTCCTAAAAGTGCTAATAGCCTATTCTGTTTGTTCTATGAGGATATTTTTTTCTCTTTTTTTTTGTTGATGGCTTTTATTGTTCTTATGCTCAATTGTAACTATTTTAAAACACATGACCACTTATACTTGTGAACAGGTAACTTTAGTCTGTTTGCATGCATTATGTTATTTTAAAACTTGAACTTATTTATTTATGGAAATTGCATCTTGCTCTGTTGTTCAGTCTGCAGTGGGGTGGTGTGCAAATTCTGCAACCTCACTGCAAACTCTGCCAGCTCACTGCAAATTTTGCCACCTAGGCTCAAGTGATCTCAGCCTGCCGAGTAACTGGGATTAGAAGCATGCACCACCACACCCAGCTAATTTTTTTGTATTTCAGAGTTTCACCATGTTTCCCAGGCAGAATTCTAACTCCTCCTGAGCTCAAAGGATCTGCCCTCCTCCCAGTGCTGGGATTACAGACATAAGCCATCATACTTGCCCACACTTATTTTAATTTTATTATTTATGTGTCTTTTCTGCTTGAGATACATAAGACTTAAACTAAGAAGTCATGATTGTAAGAATTTGAAATTCTTCCAGTCATTATTTTAAAAATACTGCCAGTTCCTATCTTCTTTTAAAATTCTGATCAGATGTGTAGGCTTTGTCACTCTTTTCTTAACTGCCCAATAGTTGCCACCTTATAGTTTCTACTTTTTTTCTCTTTGCTACATTGTTTTCTTGTAATTTTATAAATTTTTTTTCCTTTAAGTACCTTTTAACTAATCGAGTCAGTGATATATATATATGTAGAATATATATGTGTGTGTATGTGTGTGTATATATATATATATATATATATATATAATTTTTCCCTTCCTCCCTTTCCCAATCAATTTCCTTATCATAATATTTGCTTATTATATGACTTGCCTATTATGTCTGTATTGCCATAGACTTGGGATAAAGGCTGTTTGCCCTTAAGGGTATTGTGTGTGTGTCTTTTTTTCTCCCCTTGCATGTTTTACACAGAGAACAACACACATATTAGAAAACTTGCTTCCTAGATTAGACATAGACTTTGAGCCACAGAGGAATCTAGATGACAGCATAGACTCTTGGGATTAACATCTGAACAGACAAACTTGGATCCTAACACTTAACGTTTATATCTCACCAGCCATGACCTGGTATATGAGATTCACCAGAGTTGCAACTCTTAACAATGTGTTCCTTCCTGTTTCCCGATGAGGGCCCTTTCATTTCCTGCTCCTAACACTTACACACACATTTGTGATGGTGAGGGAGTATGAGGCTGCCTTGGTGGGTTTACAGATGACTTGCTTAGATGGTCCTGCTCTGGGCTCTCCTGTTTTACTTCTGGTTGCCTCTTGCCCAGTAGCTTAAAACACTGGGGGGAAAATTGAGAATGGAGACAATTTCTGCATCTTTAGAAAAGATTTAGAAACTGAGACAACTTCTGCATCTTTAGAAAAGTTGGTATACAGCAGAACATCTTTCTATCTTGAGAGATTCTGGCCAACTGACTGCGATAGGGGACTGTCTTTAGAACTTGAGTTTTTGGTTACTAGAGTCCTTAGTTCTGTTAGGGTCTTTCACCAAAGAAATGAGGTCACTTCTTGAAGGTTTTATTCTTCTTTCAGTAAGACCTATGCAAAGACTTTTCTGCACTGCTGACTGCTTTCCTTTCTCTCTCAGGTTATATTAGTAGCTTTGCATACTTATGCAAACACAGCACCCATGCATGAGTTCTTGAAAAAACTGAATGTAGCCAGAGTCACAAGTTTGATAAAGTCTTTGTTTTTAATATATTAATTATGTGATCCCAGATCTGTCATTGTGCCTCTCAGAGACTCCACAGTCTCACAATCTGCACAATGGGGATTATGCTATCATCCAGCTCCAAGGGATCTCATGATACATGTACAAAACAATATTAATGACTCGGGTTGATATTAAACATAGCTAATGCTAAATGTAGAGAAAGAAACTACTAGGGATGGGACATAACATAAACACCTCTCAAACATGTCTGAATTTTATCACTTCAGTCTTGAGAAAGTCATTTCCCCTCTCGATATCATTTTTCAAAATCCATCATGAAGTCGTTGAAATTGAAAAACAAAATTTAGATATTTTTACACTTGTCTCACCTTGGCACACGTAGTGAGCAGCCTTTATGATGACTCATAATTTTTATTTCCCAGTATACATACCATGTGAAAAAAGTAAGTGGTTAGTGACTCACTGCTTATCAGTAGAATACACTTGAAAGTAGGGAATATCACTTCCAATATTTAATTATAAAAAGACTGTCACTAGGCTCTTATTTTATCTATCTTGTGTTCTTCTTTTCTTATTTCCTTCCTTTCTCTCTTTTGTAGTATACTTTGCTCTGGAGAAGCAAGCTTCAGTGTTTTGGGCTTTCCTGTTTATAGGCTTGTGTAGCAAAGAATGGAGGGAGTGCCCTGACCAACAGACAAAAAGAAACCCAGGCATCAATCCAAACAATAATGCCACAGCTAACCAGAATGAGCTCAGAAGTGCATCTTCCCCAGTCAAACATATGTTAAGACACAGCCTCAGTCCCACGAGGACCTTGTGGTAGACCCATTCAACTAATCTGTGTCAGAATTTGTGGCCTACAGAAAATATGACATAATACATGTTTGAAATTTTAAGCCACTACACATTGAGCTAATGAGTAGAATTATTTTTTCTAATTTTATTTACAGATTGCATATAGCTAGTGTACAAAAGTGAAATTTAATATTGGCATTTATCTTGTATCTTGTGATTTGCTGAACTCATTTATATAAGTTTCAGTTGATTTTAATAAATTCTTTAGAAATTCTTAGATATAAGTCGATGTCATTTACAATAAAAAAGTTTCTTTTATAAATTTTGAGTTGTTTTGTTTTTATTATATAATTTATCTGACTAACACCTTTAGTTCAAATTTAGTAGAGTTGCAAAAGTAGACATGTTTATCTAGTTCTCAGACTTTGAGGAAAAGTGGCCAGTCTTTAATCATCAAGTGTAATATTAGTGGGAGATTTTTATAAATCCTTTTTGCAGTTCTAGTAAGTTTCTTATTCCTAGCATGTTAAGGGTTTTATAATGAATCAGTGTTGTGCATACCACAAGTTCTTCCTGTGTCTGTCAAAAGGATCATTTTATGGTCTTCTGTTTATTAATATTGTGTATTAAATTATTGGTTTTTAGATATTAAGCCATTGCATTTGTAAAAAATTCTACTTGGCCATGGTGTATAATTATAATAATTATCTATTTTACTTTAGATTCTGGGGCACATGTACATGTCATACAGGGTCGTTGCATAGGTGCATACTATATCCAGCATTTCTCCCCATGTTTTCCATCCCTACCCTTCCCAACCCCCACTGTCCCTCCCCTACCACCCCACTCCACTGCCACAGTGTGTGATGCTCCTTTCCCTGAGTCCACATGTTCTCATTGTTCATCACCCATCTATGAGTGAGAACATGCAGTGTTTGATTTTCTGTTCTTGTGTCAGTTTGCGGAGAATGATGGTTTCCAGATTAATCCAAGTCCCTATGAAGGACACGATCTATCGTTTTTTATGGCTGCATAGTATTCCATTGTGTATACATGCCACATTTTCTTTGTCAATCATATTTCAAACCTCAGCATCACACAACACATCCATGCAACAAACCTGCATGTGTACTTCCCGAATCAAAAATAAAGTTGAACTTATAAGAAAAAAGAGAAAAAAATTAGACTAAAATAGAAGACTCCATTATTTATAATTCTATTTAAATAAAATTTAAAAACATACAAGACTAATTCATAAGTTAGAATATTTGTTACCATAGGGGAAGAACGGGCAATAATTTGAGAGGAAAATACAGGGGCCTCATGAGGGTTTGTAACGTTATTTCTTGTGAGTACTTGTTACTGGGCGTGTTTCTGTAAGATAATTTATTACTATATAGAGGTTGAGTATTCCTTCCTGAAATGCTTGGAACTAAAAGAGTTTTGAGTTTCAGATTTTTATTTTGAATTTTGGAATATTTTTATATACACAATAAAATATGTTATGAATAAGACTGAAATTTAAATACAAAATTTATTTATGTTTTATATACACCTTGTACACATAGCCTGAAGGCAACTTTGTAAAATAATATAACTTTTTCATGAAGCAAAATTTGTGTACACGAAACCCTGGGAAAGCAAAGATATTACTATTTTAACCGCCCATTTAGACCATCTCTTTTGATTTCATCTTTACATCATCATCATCCCTAACTCTGAATTCACAGGCCAGTAATAAATAGTCATTTTTCACACTTATTTACACATATGAAATTAACAATAAAAGGTATGACATAGCATTAATACAGTGAGAAAATAATGTGTTCATGGTAACTAAGCGGTGCAGGAGAATTACCAGAATACCCTAAATCAGTTGTTAAACAACAGCAACCACAAACAATGGCAGGATTTCAGCCTTCATGTATAATACGAAAATACTGTATTTTAATTAAATGTTACTGTACACTACATTTTTTTTAGGTAAAAAACATCAGAAGCAGTTAAGGGACCCAGAGGTGCGACCTCTAAAAATGAAGCGGCATTCTACTTGGTGGCTATTTTCAACCTTTCCCCCAGAGTTATTTGCCTTATGAGATTTGCCTGAAAGTTTCTCCCAGGTTTTGTAAACTGACATGATTTCTTTTCTGTTATGAACATAGTCACTCTAGTTTTCTAAGAGGCCAATCACACATTTTCATCACACATTTTCACCAGGTCAGCTATAGGCACTTTTTCTGCAGTGTTAACAACACCATCTTCATCTTCACTATTAACTACGATATTTATTCAGAATCATTTTGTTTTATTCACCATCACTTAATGAATAAACAACTGAAGCATTATTATCAATGTTGAAAACTTCTTCAATATCCACTTTTTCTAATTCAGTGATGGATATTGAAGGTATAATTCTTGCACACGTAAAATGGGTTTGGGTAAGTAGAAAAATATCCTTCCCCCAAGAAAAAATACTCAAATTATAATTCCCACATACTGGGAATACATTAAAATTTGTTGCAAAGAAAAAAATACAGTTGTAGATAAAATCAAAATTGCTAATACACTGCTCAAAAAAGTATACAAGTGTCAAAAATCATTAAAAAATATAAAGAATAAATTGTATCAAAGTGACAGATTCTGAGAAAAACTACCCTGGATATTTTTAATAATTGTTTTAATGACTTTTTTCCCATTGCATAAATACAGTCAATTTAATTTACAAATACCATTTTATTTAATATTCCTGTCACTGTTTTGGTTACTAAATATAAAGTGAGAAACCACAGAATCAGGATTTTGATTTGTAAAAAGGGAAGCTAAGATTCATCAGAAATATCAATAAAGTGCATAATTGTAAATGTGTTGATTATATGTATAATTTTGTTTAAAAACTTGCAGGAGGTACATAATTGAGAATTTATATGAGATAGGATTAAGCAAGAATACATTGTTGAAATTTAAAGATGATAATGGTACTCATTTTGAACACTGAAAAAGATATTTGTTATGAGAGGCACGAATTTTTGTCTCCAGATGTATTTGAGTCACTAAATTTTCTGAATAATTTCACCTGTCAGGCTCTGTTTTACATGTGCACGGCGATAAGGGGCCTCTCCACCTGCACTGTCTGTATCCTGAGTGTGCTTCAGGCCATCACCTTCAGTCCCAACACTGTCTGGTTGATGAGATTAAAACATGAATTTAAAAATTACAATATTCTACCTTTTTTCTTTCTTTGGTCCCTCAATTTGCCTTTCAGTAGTGACATGATTATTTACACTATAGATTATTCCAGTATCACCCAGCCAGATCTACTGAATGTCAGTAAACACTATGCAGTGTCTCCCATGAACTCCATCATGGAGGGATTGTTTCTCACTCTGTCCTTATTCAGGGATGTCTCCTCTTTAGTAATTATGCTGCTCTCAGGTGCACACATGGTATTTCCTTTATTTAGCTGTCAGAAGCAATCCCAGTGCCTTCACAATACCAGCCTCTCTGCAAGTTCTTCCTCTGAAAAAAAGGGCCACTCAGACCTTCGTGCTGCTGATGAGTTTCTTTGTGGTTATGGACTCACTGGACTTCATTGTCTTTTCCCCCTCAGTTCTGTTATGGGTATTTATCCCTGTCATCTTCTTTGTCCAAAGGTTTGTAGTCAATGTCTATGCCACTACCAGTCCTTTGGTGCCAGTCAGACCTGAGAAAAGAATAATCAATTTTCTGTAACAGTTTGAATGGCAGTCTCATTCATTTTTAACAAGTCAGCAATAAATTTGTTCTAAATATTAATTTTCTATTACCAATTAAATGATTCAAAAAGCACAGAATTTGCTATCTGATCTCAATAAAGCATGTGACATTGCATTTTTATAATATTTTTGAATTTGCTGGTGCAAAAAAATATGTGGTTCTTCAGGTCAATGTCCACCACGATTTGATACTTTCGAGGTATGTCTTTCACACCTTCATTTGATACTTTCAAGGTATGTCTTTCACACCTTCATTTTTATTTTACCATCATGCAAAAAACTTTATATATATAGCAGTTTATACATTCATCTGTTGATATATACAGGTTGTTTCAATATCAAATAAATAGAAACACCTTTTGAGATACTATTTATGTCCTTTGAATATATACTCAGAATCGAGACTGATGGTAGTTTTAGTTTTAAATTTTTTCAGAAACACTTGCACTGTTTTCCATAAGGACTGCATCAGTTTGCATGCTCACCAACAGTGTACAAATATTCTTTTCTCTGTGCACCCTCACTAGTACTTTTGTCTTTTGACACTTTGGTAGTATATATTATTTTTTTCTTTTGTATTTTTTTTGAGAAAGAGTCTCACTCTGTCACCGAGGCCGGAGTGCAGTGGCTCTATCTCAGCTCACTGCAACCTCTATCTCCCAGGTTCAAGCAATTCTCTGCCTCAGCCTCCCAAGTAGCAGGGATTAGAAGCACCCGTGACCACACCCAGTTAATTTTTGTATTTATAGTAGAGACAGGGTTTAACCATCTTGACCAGGCTGGTCTTGAACTCCTGTCCTCGTGATCCACCCACCTTGGCCTCCCAAAGTGCTGGGATTACAGGCGTGAGCCACCATGTCTGGTTGGTAATATGTATTCTAACAAGTTTTAATTCTAATAGCTCATTGTAGTTTTGATTTTCATTTTTCTGATGAGGAATAATGTTGACCATGTTTTTATCTTTCTGCTTGTCATTTTTATGTCCTTGAAAAAAAGGCAATTTAGATCACTTGCCCAATTATTATTCAAGTAATTGGCTTTTGCTTTGTTTATTTTGAGGGAGTGAGATTGAGTCGTATGACTTTCTAATGTATTTTGAATATTAGCTCCTTATTGAATACATGGTTTACAAATATTTTCCCTTATTCCATAATATGCCTTTTTATTTTGTTGAATGTTTTCTTTCATTTTGTGCAAAACTTTATAATTTGATGTAGTCTCACTACATTATGTTTGCTTTTTTGGCCTGTGCTTTTGATGTCGAATTCAAAAAATCATCACCAAAATACAGAGTTTTTCTCCTGCATTTTCTTTTAGAAGATTCACCATTTTAATTCTTATGTTTAAGTCTTTAACTCATTTTAAATTAATTTTTATTTTCTTATTTATTTATTTTGTGTCTTCAATTTCTTTCATCAATATTTTACAGTTTTTAGTATACAAATCTTTCACTTTCTCCGTTCAGTTTATTCCTAATTATTTGATTCTTTTTAATGCTATTGTAAATGAAATATTTTCTTTTTCAGTTACATTTTTTTTACTACATAATTTTTATATAATAATATTGTATCCTGCAACTTCACTACATTAGTTCATTAGTTCTGATAGGATTTTTTTTGTGTGTGTAATGGTGAGTACTCTGAACCCTAGTTGCACTTTAATTGATATTTGCTCTTATATAGTTCTTCAAAGTGTAACCTGATGGATGTCTGCTGTATAAAGTCAGTGGCATTCAAATCTTCTCATTTGATGTACTTTTATTTGATATTGTAAAATCAATTACTGGTTGATCTCCATTTACTGGTGAAAATGCTTTTATTTATATGGCTATTAGTCAAAATTTCTAATAAAGTTATGTAACATTATTTATGTTCACTTATCTGTATGGTGCTGTGAATTGGAGTATAAATTAATTCATTACCAAGAGAGAGCACACTAACCTATTGATAGTTTTTATCAATCTGTATTTCCTCCCTCCTCTCTCTTTGTTTTGTTTTTTGTTGTTGTTGTTATTGTTTGTTTGTTTCTGAGATGGAGTTTTGCCCTGTCGCCCAGGCTGAAGTGACGTGGTGTGATCTTGGCTTACTGCATTCTCCATCTCCTGGGTTCAAGGGATTCTCCTGACTCAGCCTCCTGAGTAGCTGGGATAACAGGCACCAGCCACCATGCCCAGCTAATTTTTGTGTTTTAGTAGAGGCAGTATTTTACCATGTTGGTCAGGTTTGTCTCGAACTCCTGACCTCAGGTGATCCACCTGCCTCAGCCTCTCAAAGTGCTGGAATTACAGGTGTGAGCCACTGTGCCTGGCCCCTCCCCATTCTTTGTATTATGGCCGTATGTACCATTTAGCTCCCACTTATGGGTGAGAACATGCTGTATTTGATTTTCTGTTTTTGCACTAGTTTGCTGAGAACAATGTCCTCATGTTGCTTTAAATGGCATAATTTTTGTTTTTTTTTTATGGCTGTATAAGTGTTCCATGGGTCTTTATCCAGAACACCACTGATGGGCACCTGGATTAAATCTATGTATTTGCTATTGTGAATACTGCTGTGATAAAAATATAGCTACATCTGTCTTTTTTTTTGTCGGATATTTATTTTTTTTTGAGTATATACCCATTAATGGAATTACTGGGTTGAATGGTAGTTAAACTCTCAGTTCTTTAAGAAATCCCGCAGCCTGCTTTTCACAGTGGCTGAACTAATTTACATTCCCTCAGAAAGTGTGTAAGTTTTCTCTTTTCTCTACAGCCTCACCCATAAGTGTTTTCTTTTTGACTTTTCAACAAAAGCCATTCTGACTGTTGTGAAATGGTATTTCATTTAGGTTTGGATTTGCATTTCTCTAATAACTAATGATGATGAGCACTTTTACATATCTTTTTTGAGTGCTTGTATCCATGTCTTCTTTTGAGAAGTGTCTCTTCATGTCCTTTGCCCACTTGCTGCTTGCTTGTTGATTTGTTTAGGTTCCTTATAGAATCTGAATAATAGATGTCAGATGCCTAGTTTGTAAATCTTTTCTCTTATTCTGTGGGTTATCTGTTTACTCCCTTGATAGTTTCTCTTACTGTGCAGAGGCTTTTAATTTTAATGAAATCCCACATGTCAAATCTTGTTTTAGTTGCAATTGCTTTTGAGGACTTTGACATAAATTATTATTAAGAAGGGTATTTTCTAAGTTTTTTTTCTAGGCTCTTTATTGCTTGAGATTTCACATTTAACTCTTCAATCCATCTTAAGTTAATTTTTGTATGTGGTGAAATATGGGGGGCCAGTTATATTCTTTTCATATGACTAGCCAGTTATCCCTGCATTATTTATTAAATAAAAAGTCATTTCCTCATTTCTTACCTTAGTTAACTTTGTAACAATGAGGTGGTTTCAGGCATGTGGCCTTAGATCCTCGTTCTGTATTTGGTTTTGTTGGTCTATGTGTTTTTCTACCAGTACAATGTTGTTTGGATTACTTTAGTCTTCTACTATAGTTTGAAGTCATGTGATATAATGTCTCTAGCCTTCTGGGGTTCTTTGCTTATTTGATTTTTGTTTTTGTTTTGCTTAGTATTGCTTGGGCTTGGCTATTCAGACTCCTTTTATATTCCACATAAATTTTAGATTTTTTTTTTCTATTCTGTGAAAAATGACATTAGTAGTTCGATAGGAAAAGCTTTGAATCTCTAAGTTGCTTTGGGCAGTATACTCATCTGCACATACCCCAATGTATGTTCAGTGGTTGATGAGTGAAGTGTTTTGTAGGTCCAAATGGTCAAGCACTGACTTTAAATGCAGAATTTTTAAAATTACTTTTCTGCTTCAGTGATCTGTCTAATACTGTCACTCGGGTGTTAAAGTTACTTACTCTTATCATGTGGCTATTTAAAATCTCAGAGATCTAAAAGTAGTTGTTTTAAAAATCCTGGTGCTCCAATGTTGGGTGCATATATATTTAGAATAGTTTAGTCTTTTATTGGGTTAAATCCTTTGTCATTATGTCATTCCCTTCTTTGTTTTTACAGATGTTAATTTAAAGTCTGTTTTATCTGCCAAAAGGATAGTAACCCTTTTTTAAATTTGCATTATAGATCTTTCTCTAACCTTTATTTTTAACTACTGGGTGTCATTACACATGAGATAAGTATCTTAAGGACAGCAATAAGTGCACCTTGTTTTGTTGTTTGTTTTTGAGACAAGGTCTCTTTCTGTCATCCGGGCTGGAGTGCAGTGGTGCAAACTCGGCTTACTGCAACCTCTCCCTCCCCAGCTCAAGCAATTCTCATGCCTCAACCTCCCAACTAGCTGGGACTACAGGCAAGTGCCACTGCAGCATCTGACTAACTTATTTGTATTTTTAGTAGTGACAGGTTTTTGCCATGTTGACCAAGCTTGTCTTGAACTCCTAGCATCAAGTGATCTACCTGCCTCAGCCTCTCAAAATGCTGGGATTGCAGGTGTGAGCTACCTTGCCCATCTGCCTCTTGTTTTTTTTCTTAATCCAACTTGCAAGTCTCTTCTTTTTAATGAGTGTAGTATTTAGACCATTTACATTCAAGGTAAATATTGATACATGGGATTTTTATCCTATCATAAAGTTGTCAGCTCATTGCTTTGTAGTTTCTGTTGTGTGGGTTTATTGCGGTGTGTGTGGGCAATTTACTTGTGTATTTTTTGTGGTAGCAGGCGTTTGTTTCTTTTCATGTTTATAGCTTCTTGTTTAGAACATTTAGAACTTGGTTAGAATTTGAGATTCTAACCAAGTATTTCTTATCCTGTCAAATAGTGGATATCTTTTCATATCCTGTTAAAGATTGGTTACTTTCAGAATGCTGAAATAAGGTCCCTAATCTCTCCAACATTGTAGAGTTACTTCTGAGAAGTATTCTGTTAGTGTAATGGGGTTCTCTTTGCCTGTGATCTGACCTTCTTATCTAGCAGCCTTTGTAATTTTATTTTTAATGCTGTTATTGGACAGTTTGGTGATTTTATGCCTTGATTATGTTTATTTTGTATAGTAACTTGCAGGTATTCTCTGTGTTTCTTATATCTGCATGAATACCTCTGTAGCAAGATTAGAAAAAAATTCTCAAATTATTTCCTTAAATGTGTTTTCCACATTGTTTACCTTTTCTCTTGCTCTGCCAGGAATGCCAATAATTCATAGGTCTAGTTTCTTTACATGATCTGATATTTTTCAAGGATGTTGTTCATTTCTTAAAAATTCTTTTTGTTTAATTTTGCCTGACTAGGTTAGTTTGAAAGACTAAAATTTTGAGTTCTGAAAATTTTTTTTCTGCTTGGTTCAGTCTATTGATAAAGTTTTTTTATTTTAAGATTTCTTAAGTTTTGAAATTCTAAAAGCTCTGATTGATTTTTTTTAAAAGACGTTTATCTTTTTTTTTTAAATTTTTATTGCATTTTAGGTTTGGGGGTACATGTGCAGAACATGCAAGACAGTTGCATAGGTACACACATGGCAGTGTGTTTTGCTTTCTTTATCCCCTTCACCCACATTTGGCATTTCTCCCCAGGCTATCCCTCCCCATCTCCCCCTCCCACTGGCACTCCCCATTTCCCCCCACTAGACCCCAGTGTTTAGTACTCTTCTCTTTGTGTCCATGCATTCTCATTTTTCATCACCCACCTATGAGTGAGAATATGCGGTGTTTCGTTTTCTGTTCTTGTGTCAGTTTGCTGAGGATGATGTTTTCCAGATTCATCCATGTCCCTACAAATGACACAAACTCATCATTTCTGATTGCTGCATAATATTCCATGGTGTATATATGCCACATTTTTCCAATCCAGTCTATAATCAATGGGCATTTGGGTTGATTCCAAGTCTTTGCTATTGTAAACAGTGCTGCAATGAACATTCGTGTACATGTGTCCTTATAGTAGAATGACTTATAGCCTTTTGGATATATACCCAGTAATGGGATTGCTGGGTCCAATGGAATTTCTATGTCTAAGGCCTTGAGGAATCGCCACACTGACTTCCACAGTGGTTGGACTAATTTACACTCCCACCAACAGTGTAAAAGTGTTCCTTTTTCTCCACATCCTCTCCAGCATCTGTTGTCTCCAGATTTTTTAATGATCACCATTCTACCTGGCGTGAGATGGTATCTCAATGTGGTTTTGATTTGCATCTCTCTAATGACCAGTGACGATGAGCATTTTTTCATATGATTGTTGGCCTCATATATGTCTTCTTTCGTAAAGTGTCTGTTCATATCCTTTGCCCACTTTTGAATGGGCTTGTTTGTTTTTTTCCTGTAAATCTGTTTGAGTTCTTTGTAAATTCTGGATATCAGCCCTTTGTCAGATGGGTAAACTGCAAAATTTTTTTCCCATTCTGTTGGTTGCCGATTCACTCTATTGACTGTTTCTTTTGCCATGCAGAAACTGTGGAGTTTCATTAGGTCCCATTTGTCTATTTTGGCTTTTGTTGCCAATGCTTTTGGTGTTTTGTTCATGAAGTCCTTGCCTACTCCTATGTCCTGGATAGTTTTGCCTAGATTTCCTTCTAGGGATTTTATTGTGCCGGGTCTTATGTTTAAGTCTTTAATCCATCTGGAGTTAATTGTAGTGTAAGGTGTCAGGAAGGGGTCCAGTTTCTGCTTTCTGCACATGGCTAGCCAGTTTTCCCAACACCATTTGTTGAACAGGGAATCCTTTCCCCATTACTTGTTTTTGACAGGTTTATCAAAGATTGTGTGGTTGTAGATATGTTGTGTTGCCTCTGTTGCCTCTGTTCTGTTCCATTGGTCTATATCTCTGTTTTGGTACCAGTACCATGCTGTTTTGATTACTGTAGCCTTGTAGTATAGTTTGAAATCCGGTAGTGTGATGCCCCCCGCTGTGTTCTTTTTGCTTAGAATTGACTTGGCTATGCGGGCTCTCTTCTGGTTCCATATGAAGTTCGTGGTGGTTTTCTCCAGTTCTGTGAAGAAAGTTGATGGTAGCTTGATGGGTATAGCATTGATTCCGTAAATTACTTTGGGCAGTATAGCCATTTTCACGATATTAATTCTTCCTAACCATGAACATGGAATGTTTCTCCATCTGTTTGTGTCCTCTCTGACTTCCTTGAGCAGTGGTTTGTAGTCTTCCTTGAAGAGGTCCCTTACGTTCCTTGTGAGTTGTATTCCAAGGTATTTTATTCTTTTTGTAGCAATTGTGAATGGCAATTCGTTCTTGATTTGGCTTTCTTTAAGTCTGTTATTGGTGTAGAGGAAGGCTTGTGATTTTTGCACATTGATTTTATATCCTGAGACTTTGCTGAAGTTGCTTATCAGTTTCAGGAGTTTTTGGGCTGAGGCGATGGGGTCTTCTAGGTATACTATCATGTCGTCTGCGAATAGAGACAATTTGGCTTCCACCTTTCCTATTTGAATGCCCTTTAGTTCTTTTTCTTGCCTGATTGCTATGGCTAGAACTTCCAGTACTATATTGAATAGGAGTGGTGAAAGAGGGCAGCCTTGTCTAGTGCTGGATTTTAAAGGGAATGCTTCCAGTTTTTGCCCATTTAGTATGATATTGGCTGTTGGTTTGTCATAAATAGCTTTTATTACTTTGAGATATGTTCCATCAATACCGAGTTTATTGAGGGTTTTTAGCATAAAGGGCTGTTGAATTTCGTCAAATGCCTTCTCTGCGTCAATTGAGATAATCATGTGGTTTTTGTTTATGGTTCTGTTTATGTGGTGAATTACGTTTATAGACTTGCGTATGTTGAACCAGCCTTGCATCCCCGGGATGAATCCTACTTGATCATGATAGATAAGTTTCTTGATTTGCTGTTGCAATCGGCTTGCCAATATTTTATTGAAGATTTTCGCATCTATGTTCATCATGGATATTGGCCTGAAGTTTTCTTTTCTTGTTGGGTCTCTGCCGGGTTTTGGTATCAGGATGATATTGGTCTCATAGAATGATTTGGGAAGGATTCCTTCTTTTTGGATTATTTGGAATAGTTTCAGAAGGAATGGTACCAGCTCCTCTTTGTGTGTCTGGTAGAATTCGGCTGTGAACCCATCTGGACCTGGGCTTTTTTTGTGTGGTAGGCTCTTAACTGCTGCCTCGACTTCTGCCCTTGTTATTGGTCTATTCATAGTTTCAGCTTCCTCCTGGTTTAGGCTTGGGAGGACACAGGAGTCCAGGAATTTATCCATTTCTTCCAGGTTTGCTAGCTTATGTGCGTAGAGTTGTTTGTAATATTCTCTGATGATGGTTTGAATTTCTGTGGAATCTGTGGTGATTTCCCCTTTATCATTTTTTATTGCATCTATTTGGTTGTTCTCTCTTTTCTTTTTAATCAATCTAGCTAGTGGTCTGTCTATTTTGTTGATCTTTTCAAAAAACCAGCTCTTGGATTTATTGATTTTTTGAAGGGTCTTTCGTGTCTCAATCTCCTTCAGTTCAGCTCTGATCTTAGTTATTTCTTGTCTTCTGCTGGGTTTTGAGTTTTGTTGATCTTGCTCCTCTAGCTCTTTCAATTTTGACGATAGGGTGTCAATTTTGGATCTCTCCATTCTTCTCATATGGGCACTTATTGCTATATACTTTCCTCTAGAGACTGCTTTAAATGTGCCCCAGAGATTCTGGCATGTTGTGTCTTTGTTCTCGTTGGTTTCGAAGAACTTCTTTATTTCTGCCTTCATTTCGTTGTTTATCCAGTCAATATTCAAGAGCCAGTTGTTCAGTTTCCATGAAGCTGTGCAGTTCTGGGTTGGTTTCTGAATTCTGAGTTCTAACTTGATTGCACTATGGTCTGAGAGGCTGTTTGTTATGATTTCAGTTGTTTTGCATTTGCTGAGCAGTGCTTTACTTCCAATTATGTGGTCAATTTTAGAGTAGGTGTGATGTGGTGCTGAGAAGAATGTATATTCTGTGGATTTGGGGTGAAGAGTTCTGTAAATGTCTATCAGGTTTGCTTGCTCCAGGTCTGAGTTCAAGCCCTGGATATCCTTGTTGATTTTCTGTCTGGTTGATCTGTCTAATATTGACAGTGGGGTGTTAAAGTCTCCCACTATAATTGTGTGGGAGTCTAAGTTTCTTTGTAAGTCTTTAAGAACTTGCCTTATGTATCTGGGTGCTCCTGTCTTGGGTCCATATATGTTTAGGATCGTTAGCTCTTCTTGTTGTATCGATCCTTTTACCATTATGTAATGGCCTTCTTTGTCTCTTTTGATCTTTGTTACTTTAAAGTCTATTTTATCCGAGATGAGAATTGCAACTCCTGCTTTTTTTTGCTCTCCATTTGCTTGGTAAATCTTCCTCCATCCCTTTATTTTGAACCTTTGTGTATCCTTGCATGCGAGATGGGTTTCCTGGATACAGCACACTGATGTGTTTTGGATTTTTATCCAATTTGCCAGTCTGTGTCTTTTGATTGGTGCATTTAGTCCATTTACATTTAGGGTTAGTATTGTTATGTGTGAATTTGATACTGCCATTTTGATGCTAGCTGGCTGTTTTGCCTGTTAGTTGTTGTAGATTCTTCATTATGTTGATGCTCTTTAGCTATTAGTGTGATTTTGGAATGGCTGGTACTGCTTGTTCCTTTCTATGTGTAGTGCCTCTTTCAGGAGCTCTTGTAAAGCAGGCCTGGAGGTGACAAAATCTCTAAGTACTTGCTTGTTCACAAAGGATTTTATTTTTCCTTCACTTCTGAAGCTCAGTTTGGCTGGATATGAAATTCTGGGTTGAAAGTTCTTTTCTATAAGGATGTTGAATATTGGCCCCCACTCTCTTCTGGCTTGTAGAGTTTCCACCGAGAGATCTGCTGTGAGTCTGATGGGCTTTCCTTTGTGGGTGACCCGACCTTTCTCTCTGGCTGCCCTTAGTATTTTCTCCTTTATTTCAGCCTTGTTGAATCTGACGATTATGTGCCTTGGGGTTGCTCTTCTTGCGGAATATGTTTGTGGTGTTCTCTGTATTTCCTGCAGTTGAGTGTTGGCCTGTCTTACTAGGTGGGGGAAATTTTCCTGGATAATGTCCTGAAGAGTATTTTCCAACTTGTATTCATTCTCTTTGTCACATTCTGGTACACCTATGAAACGTAGGTTAGGTGTCTTCACATAGTCCCACATTTCTTGGAGACTTTGTTCATTCCTTTTTGCGCTTTTTTTATCTGATCTTGGTTTCTTGTTTTATTTCATTGAGTTGATCTTCGACTTCTGAAATTCTTTCTTCTGCTTGGTCAATTCGGCTATCGTAACTTGTGCATGCTTTGCGAAGTTCTCATATTGTGTTTTTCATCTCCTTTAATTCATTCTTATTCCTCTTTATGTTATCCATTCTTGTTATCATTTCCTCGAATCTTTTTTCAAGGTTCTTAGTTTCTTTGCATTGATTTGAAACATGTTCTTTTAGCTCACAAAAGTTTCTCACTATCCACCTTCTGAAGTCTAATTTTGTCATTTCATCACAGTCATTCTCCATCCAGCTTTGTTCCCTTGCTGGTGAGGAGTTTTGGTCCTTTCTAGGAGGCGAGGTGTTCTGGTTTCATGTGTTTTCCTCCTTTTCGCACTGGTTTCTTCCCATCTTTGTGGATTTATCCACCTGTCTTCTGTGTAGTTGCTGACTTTTCCATTGGGTCTCTGGGTGGACACCCAGATTGTTGATGATGAAGTATTTCTGTTACTTGGTTTTCCTTCTACCAGTCTAGCCCCTTTGCTGTACGACTGCAGAGGTCCACTCCAGGCCCTGCTTGTCTGGGGTACACCTATAGCAGCTGCAGAACAGTAGGGATGCTACCAGTTTCTTTTTCTGCTATCTTTGTCCCATAATGATGTCTGCCAAATGTCAGTCTTTTGGATATAGAGGGGTCAGGGAGCTGCTTGAAGAGACAGTCTGTACTTTATAGGAGCTCAAGTGCTGAGCTGTGAGCTCTGATGTTCATTCAGGGCTGTTAGGCTGCTATGTTTAGTTCTGCTGCAACAGAACTCAAAAAAAAGCCCTTTTGTTTCTCAGCTGCTCTTTCTGAAGGGGTTGGTCCTTTATTTTTGAGTGTCTGCCGGGTTGTCCTGCCCGGCTAGGAGGCAGTCTTGTCCTGTTGGGGCTCCGCCCTGCTGGTGTGAGGTTTACCCTGTTTCTGCGGTCTCCGCCCTGCAGCCACGGGCTCCGCCCTGTGGTGGAGTCTCTTTGTTGTACTGGGTTGCTTCGGCAACGGCAGGCTGCGTCAGCAATGGGCGTATACCTCAGTAGGGGCTGATTGCCTCGGTAATGGCGGACGCCCCTCCCACACGGAGCTGCTTAAGGTAACCTCCTAACAGCGAGCGTTTGGAATACCATTTTGTTTGTCGCACTGCGCTACCCCTAACGCTTTGTCCTGGGCTGGCTCACTGTTCAAGTCCCGTTCAGTCTCAAGTTCAGCCCTCTCAGGTCTCAGGTTGCCAGTTCAACAGGGCACCTGGAACACTGCGCTTTTGTGCGGACCTCTGTGGAGCGCCTCTGCGCTCTGGCGTGGGCCGCAGCCACACTGGCTCCTGGCTACACCAGTCAAGATCTCTGGCTGGCGTCCCGCGTTTGTTTTATATCTGGGAATTTCCCCGTTCTGTGGGCAACAAAGGTCCGTCTGGAAATGCGTCCCTGACTCACCTACTCCACGCATCCAGTGAGAGCCTCAATCCTGGGTTGTTCTCACAGCGCCATCCGACATTTATCTTTTTTCTAATTTTCCGGATTGATTTAGAAGTTTTTCTGTGTGTTGATTTTCAACCTTATATTTGATATAATGGAGTTTTCTTACAAGCTTTGAATTTTTTTTATCTGTTACTTTTTAATTTCCATTCTGGTTAGGGGCCATTGCTGTTCTTGGACAGTTTGGTGACTATATACCTTGATGCTCTTTATTTTGTGTAGTATCTTGATCTATACAAGATCTAATGTCATCCTCTCATTGTATCACTACATTCAGATTTTCCATGGTGCTGGAATTCTTGAACAGGTTTCTTCTCATCTGGAGACAGTGGCACTTCTAATTTTAGTAATTTTTTGTGTATGGGTGGAACTTTTTTTCTTTCTTTTTCCTGTAATTGTTTTTTTCCCCCTTCCCTTTTTCCCCTTCCTAGTGGATGTGACTGTAGAGAACATTGTGTCAGATTTTTTGGCTTTGCTTCTATAGTCTGGTGCACTTCCTTCAGCAGGCTTCATTTTGAGCTGTGTAGTTTGACTCATAAGCCAGTAAATGGTGCTTATTGATAAGAGCTGGCTGTGGTCAGTATGGCTGGGTATGTACTTGATCCTTGTTTACTGGGAGAAGCTTGCTGTTGCCTCAGGCAATGGGCTGATCCATGGAGTGCACAGTGAACTAAACTCAATGCTCATCCCTGGGAGATGAGTGGGACCAGACTGGGTGGGGCCACTTGTAGATTCCATTATGACAGACACAAGCACTAGTGCTGAGGAGAAATCTAGTGGATGGCCACCAGTGGCCAGAGATGTGCCTAGGTGTGGATCTGTAAAACCCTCTCAGCCCCAACTTCTCTGCATGAGCAAGAGGGGCAGCCTAAACTTCTAATGCAGAAGGATGCCTGCTCCAGGCATGTGTAGATCTGTCACGGGGGCAGCACACGCTGGGAATCCAGACAAATTAGTGCTCTGAATGCCTGGAGATCTGCCTGGATATGGAATAGAGGGGACCGCTCAGCAAAATGATCTATGCCCAGGACGTGTTAGGAAGCTCAGGCTGCTGGTCCAGGCAAGCATATGCTCTAAATGGCTGGAGTTCTGCCTGGAGGTGGAGTAGAAATAGCCCTGCTGAACCATGATCTCAGAGGAACAGTCTTGGGCACCCAGAAATGATACATGCAGACTAGTTCCAGGTCACCAATCTGGCCCTAGCTGCCAAAGTGTAAGCACACAGGAGAAACTGCAGTTTTGGCAGCTGTCCTCCTGCCCCAGGACTGGGATGGGGAAGTGAAAAATTCTAGTGTTTACTGCTGAAGTGCTTTCCACAATTCTGCTGTGGAAAATACTACAGTAATGGCTGACTCTGTATGTGCTTGGACTGAAAATGACATTTTACTCTTGATCTCAGGTCTGGAAAAATGTCTGCAGCTTTTCTTGATGTCTTTTCTTCTCAGCATCTTTAAGCCTCTTCCCCTAAAATAGTTCCTGAGCTTGGGAGAAACAAAATGCTCTTCCTCAGCCTGGATTGCTTAAATCCCAATGGAACAGGAGTCACAGAGGGGGTGCTTTCTGTTTCTTTTACTTAATGCTGCTTCACTCACTTTTATTAGCTGGATACCATCATGGGAGCAGTTGCTTGCATTCTTTTTATAGGGATTTAATGTGTCCTTCATTATTCTGGTAGATTGCCATTCTTCTTTTTAAATTAAAGCTCATTGACATTTATGCAATATTGTGCTATGACCACGTGGCTGAGGCATGCTAAAAATCTGTAATCCAACATCTTGAAAAAAAAATTTTATCTAAATTTGAGTTTATAAAAGGAAAATTGTATATTTGATTAAATGGTTGTTATTCTTGATCAAAAAGATTAATCTCATAAATCGGCATATTTGTCTTTAATGCCAGAACCAAGTATTTGATGGGTGCCACCAATGTATCTCAGCAGTCAAATTGTTTGTGTTTTACTGTCATTTTTTGAGAAATAGTAAGAAAAAAATTGACTTTAAGATACACAATGGTATCCATATATATATATATATATATATATATATTCACTCTTGTTACCCAGGCTGGAGTGCAATGGTGTGATCTCGACTCACCGCAACCTCCCCCTCCTGGGTTCAGGCAATTCTCCTGCCTCAGCCTCCTGAGTAGCTGGGATTGCAGGCACGTGCCACCATGTCCAGCTAATTTTTTGTAGTTTTAGTAGAGACAGCGTTTCACCATGTTGACCAGATGGTCTTCATCTCTTGACCTCGTGATCCACCCGCCTCGGCCTCCCAAAGTGCTGAGATTAGAGGCTTGAGCCACCGCGCTTGGCCTGGTACCCATATTTTAAGGATTGTAGTCATTGGCTCAAAAACTGGTATCTTTCTCCATTGGGTCTCTGGAGGTAATTGGAGCTAAGCTTGGACAGAAGAGCACAAGCATTCCCATATATTGAGCTAAGAGATAACAAAAGACAATTATATTTGAACTTCAGAAACATGGATAGATAATAATTTTGTGTATTTATATTTAAAGAATTGCATACACATATTGTATGGACATATGCAGACATCATTAGAAAGTTATTACTTTTTTTCAGAATCTTGAACTTAAGTATATTCTTTATGACTATATGTTAGATATTGTAGCCCCAACATGAAAATAATTATGAGTCTTGGTAAATATGGTATGTACCTGAAGAAATAAGATAGAATTAAAATTTATAGAAGTCATATAGTTTGGTTAGAATCTAAAAGAATGTAATCAGGTCCTAACGGATACATTCGAAGTGTAAAAATCTGAATAGAAACCTCAGCACTCACTACAAGAAGTGTCAACTAAGTTAGGGTGAATCCCCTGACTACTCTAAGAAGACACATAATGCATTCAAGACCAGCCTGGCCAACATGGCAAAACCACGTCTCTACTAAAAATACAAAAATTAGCCAGGTGTGGTGGCCTGTGCCTATAGTCCCAGCTACACAAGAGGTTGATGCAGGGTAAACTTGAACCCCAGAGGCAGACGTTGCAATACACTGAGCTTACACCATTGCACTCCATCCTGGGGAACAAGAGCAAGACCGTGTCTTGAAGAAAGAAAGAAAGAAGAAAGAAAGAGAAAGAAAGAAAGAAAGAAAGAAAGAAAGAAAGAAAGAAAGAAAGAAAGAAAGAAAGAAAGAAAGAAAGAAGAAAGAAAGAAGAAAGAGAAAGAAAGAAAGAAGAAAGAAAGAGAAAGAAAGAAGAAAGAAAGAGAAAGAAAGAAAGAAGGAGAAAGAAAGAAAGAAGAAAGAAAGAAAGAAAAGAGAGAAAGAAAGAAAGAAGAGGAGGAGGAGGAGGAGGAAGAAGAAGAAGAAGATGATGATGCAGATCAATGTGACTTCACCGTAGGCTATTTTCCATAGAATAAGTCTGAAAGTATGTGATTATCATAAATCATGGTAGAGAAGATGACATAATTAATAAATCTTTATGTTTTACATTATCTCCTAGGTATTAAATATATGCTGGATAAAGAACATTTATTATTTTGAATATAATATCCAATTATTTTGTGCAGGTTACTGTCAGACTTTGATCACTGTCCGACAACTTACTGATGCATGGTAAAACGCCAACTAGCATGTTTTTAATATAATTTACATTACATATTTTTAGAATAAACCCCAAACTCTTTAAGGTATTCTAAAGAGGTTTATTTCGAGCTTATATGAGTGACTGTGGCACAGGAAATCACAGGTTTAAGGAGTCCTGAGAAAGTGCATGCAAAGCAGTTGAATTACACTTGATTTTATACACTTTAGAGAGACAGATATTACAGAGGAATACATAAATTAATACATAGCAGGTGTACATTAGTTTGACCCAAAGAGGTGAAATACCTTGAAGCAGTGGCTTACAGGTTATAGGCAGACTCAAAGATTCTTGAATTTGCAATTGGGTTGGAAAAGAAAATAGAATTTTGGGACCTTCAAACTCACTATGTCAAAGGGAAAGTTAAGCTTTGGAACTGAGTAACTCAGTAGTTTTTGTTTGTTTGATTGTTTCCAAACAGATAGTTGTAATTTTACAACTCTTTGCCATGGCTTCATTCATAAATCGGGTTCCTACAATGATAGAAGGCCATGTAACACCCTAGATAGTCTCCCTCATACATTGCTCACTAGAAAATTCTTTCTGAGCCCCTAAATCTTTCAGGATACATATCCCTTCAATAAACTAGTCCTAAAATCAAGTCCTGTTAAATCTCACCTGACAATGCTAATTACCAGCTTATCTTCACAAAACAAAGACAAGAAGAACCAGGAACCATCTCTGAACTTGCCTCTGAGATGATTGCATAATTCACTTTTTTCCTATACTTTCTCCTTTCACATGTGAAATATAGATTTAATGGGGCTAATGAGAGCATCAAAAAAATGTAACAATTTGCCTTGCTGCTTATCAACCCTCCACTTTTTTCTGCCTGCTTATTTTTCCTTAAATACTGAAGCTCCCACAACCCCTTTGGAAAAAGCACAGGTCTTTTGTTTGAGTTGTGTATTTTCCTGAGCATGTAATCAGCTTTGGCCAAATGGACCTCTATCAACTGAGATCAGCTTTAGTTACTTCTTGGTTAACTGTTAAAGGAGTAAGGCTCTATCTAAAACTTGGGGTTAGCAGAAATAAAAGTTTTAAAACTTAAATGGAGATAGGAATGATATGTAGCAAGATTACTGACCTTCAGGCATGACTTAACACTTACTTTGCACGGCCTTAAAACTTGCCTATAGTTTGGTATATTGCCACAGAGTCAGTTTTGTCAGTCTAATGATCTCTATTTTCACATTTGTGCTGGTGATTTGTTGTGCCTAAACACCAAATAGAAGGAATATAACAGGTCTGTTTGACCTCTTGTTCTACATGGGAGATGCTTGAAAGGAGAAGAAAAGACACACAAGATACCTTCAAGGGTAAACAACCTTCATCCCACATAAATGGCAATGCAGATATATATATATATATATACACAAGTACCAGACTATGGAGGACTCATCACCAGACAGGAAAGAAACAGCCTGGGCTGTTTGTGAGTCTGAGAGTACACTCACCAGCCTATGGAGGATTCATTGTTCAGCTGCAAGGACAGGGCTGGAAGGTTGAAAACTTCCCGCATCCAGAAATGGAAACTCCCCAGTTCTCCCCTTGGCAATTAAATGATCCAGGGAACTCGCCTTTGTGAGAATTAAAAATCTAAAATAGTGCAGTTTGAACCTTTGACTGTGTGTGAATTGCTGCAGGGGATTTCAATTGGCAAAAGAGATGCCAAGGGGATATCCCAGTGTGAATGGTCCTTGCTTACTGCTTATAATTTAATGTGACAGCACAGTGATAAGTTGCTGCAAGAGAAGCTTAAGCTGGAAAAGAAAATGCCAATCTGACTTCCTGACTACCCCTGGCCCAATGCCAGGTCTGTGTCTTGACTGATTAGGCTCAAAGGTAACAGCCTATTGCTAAAGAAAAACAGTGTCCGAGTGATGCAGTCAGGGTAAAACTAAAAAACTAGTCAGTCGGGGCTCGGAGGAGGTAAAAACCCAGCTCCTATCTCAAGGATGGAAAATTAACCTTGATAAAATTTAAGGACCTGCACAAACTCTAAAATTCTTTGGCATCCTATGAAATGCAGATAAATCATCCATTTTACCAAAGGATAAGGCTAAAATACTACAATTTGCAACCCCCTACCACTAAAAAGGAGGCACAGAATTTATTGGCTTGTTTGGAGTCTGTAGACATCATATTCCCCATTTGAGTAACCCCTTACAATCCCTGTATGCAGTAACTTGAAAACATTATAACTTTCACTGGATAGAGAAAGAGAATATAGCCTTTGAACAAGCTAAACAAGCAGTGCAACTGACCCTGGATCTATGGCCCATACAGGATGGGCCAGTAGAACTTCAAATACCTGTCCTGGATTAGCATGCTAATTGGGGCCTTTGGCAGAAATAAGATGGAAAGGGGGTACCCTTGTAGTGTTGAACCCAGAAGCTGCCAGAGTCTGGCTAAGCTCATAGTCCTTTCAAAATGCAACTGTAAGCTTGCTATAGGGCTTTGCTGGAAATGGAGCACCTCTGCTTCTACCATGATGTCTTTATGAAGCTTGAAATTTCTATTATGACTTGGGTCATGAGCTTTCCCCAAACCCACCAAATAGTGCATGCTCAAGAAAGTAGCATCATACAATGAAAAAAACACATACCATATAAGGCTAAGCCAGGACCAAAGAGAATACCATTTTTACAAAATTTGTTAGCTCAGGAAGGCACTGAGCAAGTCATGCAAATAGGGAAAAAAGCCTGTCCCATCCAATCAGGCAAATCCTTTAAAGAACTAAGTCAAGAGAATCGGGAATGTGCTTGGTTTACTGATGGATCCCCCAAATACATTGATGGGACCCAATGCTGGAAGGCCATGGCTTATAATCCTGTTACAAAGGAAGAGGTGGGAGCAGCCAGCTGACTAAATTAGTAGCCATCTTTCCACTATTCAGGAGGAGGCCAGAGGGATTTGTCACTTGTATAACTCTTGGTCAGTAGCAAATGGTCTTTCTACCTGGATGCCTCAATGGCAATCAAACAATGGTTAATTGAGAATTAAGAGGTTTGGGAAAAACAGTACTGGGAAGATAACGGAATCCTGTTGCACACTACCATTATCACGGTTATACTGATGTTTATGCATCTCTGCTGTCTCTTGACAGGCTACTTAATCAGCAGACAGATTAACAGGCCAAAATTTCCACCATAACCACAAACTCAAATTTAAATGAATGGGTTACAACATGTTCAAGCCTTGCAATGAGCAGCATTATAGTGTATGATGGTATAATTGATAGTGATTACCTGAGAGAGTTGAAAATTATTTTACACAATACCACCCAAGACTTCAGATGCAAATCGCCCAGATGCTGGTAGTACCCTGTCCACAGTTAACCCTTGAGGAAATTTCTGCCCTAATAGAAACAGCATATAGAACTGGAGGATTTGGATCCACTGGAGTGGGCAGCTTAAATCCTGGGGCCAAAGTATGAGGGCAGAAAATGAAGGGGAAATTACAAGTTTAGAAACAATATTATGTTCCCCTTCATTTTTGTCATTACAGGGAATAATCTATTCACTGATGATCAGCACTGGTATCTTTGTGTCTGAGGTTGAGAATAAATTTAACTGGATAGCCACTACTGCAAAAGAAGTCACCTGCAGTCAGTGCTGGCTATGCATTGGATTGCAGAGACCTCATGGAATGAGTTACCTTGAAAAATTGTCTCTACCAACATTTCCAAGTTGTTATGTCGCTACCAATGAGGTCAGGAAAATAGCACCTGTAATCCAACCTGGATTTCTTTTAAATAATGCTCCCCCCCAACCCAGACACCTAAGTGAGGAAGGAAGAGACTTTATTCAGCTATGGAGCATTAGTAGACTTGTGACTAAAAGCTGAGCTCCCCAAAAAGCAGTATTTCCCCCCTTTTTAAAGACATACAACTCTGAAGGGAAACAAATGAAACTGAGTCATTGCCCATTGACTGGACATTTGACCTTACAGACTTTGGCTTTCATTGATTTGCTAATTTATATTTGGCATGTGGGAAGGAGGAAAGAGGAAGAGTTACAGAAGTTGAAAAAAAAACAGTAAATCACTTAGTGACAGAGGCATTCCTAAGGGGGTGTCCAGTTTGTGCAAACATGGAGTACTAACTCAGGGAAGGTCCTTGGGCAGCAGGAAAATCATTCTTTTCAACATTTTCAAGGCTTATAGATAACATAGGCACCAGTTACAGAGAGGGGAGTTATTTTCTCAGCCTTTGGGTCCCACCATGGCCAGGCCAGTGAATTTAGCATCTCACCTGACTCCTGACTTCAGCTTTTTGCTATTTTACTTCTTTTACCAGCAAACATAAGCAGGAAATAAATGGCCTCCCCCACAAACCAAACAGACTATTTTGCCCAAGTCTGACAAGACAAAATTCACTTGTGCAATGGGTCAAAGGCCTTTGTATCCTACACAATGTGCCTGGAATGGCATATACTGGTAACCTGCTATAATGGTAGCTGAAATCTGTATTACCCTTTTTGTGTCTGGAGGTCTTAAATGGCTCCTTTAATGTTACTCTGCCCCCAGTGAAACAAAGTCTCTTTCCTCAACCTAGATGCTTACACACATTGCTGCTGAGAATGAGCTGGACTCTTTGGTGGTGTTACCCTATCACAGCATTCTCCCCTTCTGCTGGTACAATTCTGCTTCAGCAACAAATTAAAATATTAAGCTTACATGTAGAGAAAGCTCTTTATGATAGTAGCAATGGACTTAGACGTTGTTATCAGATGAATTTGTTCAGCTATGTACTATTGTGTTGCAAACTCAAATGGCATTAGATATGCTTACCACAGCCCAAGGAGGGGTCTGCACCTTGCTGCATACTGAATATTATGTGTATATCCCTGAAAATTCTCACAATATTACTCTCCTTGCCCAAATCATTCAAGGACAAGTAAAACAGTTAGAATCTAAATGTCAGGATGCCATAGCGAATTGGCTGTCCAACTGGCATTGGTGTTGGCCATGGTGGGAGTGGTTTTTATTAATTATGCTTTTAATTCTCCTCTGCTTACCAATTGTGTATTCTCCATATATCTGTAGGGGTATTTTCCTACAGTTGAGTATCAGATTGGGGCTGAGTATGGAGGAAAAGTTAAATATTAAATTTGAACTCAATTGAACATGGACACAAACAATGGTCACCAAGTCCCAGAACAGGTTGTGTGAGCCCCTTAAGGCATTTATCCAGCTCTGTTTCAAAGAAATCTCTATGACAATTGATTCTGATATGTTAGTTATTGAAAACTAACAGACAATTGTAAAAACAAATTGACCTGATTGTGTTCCTTGAGACCAGTTGCAAAGTGCTCTCATGACTGGGCCTAATGACAAACAACTGTTATCAATTTGCTTATTATATCTCCATTGTCTTTACATGAGATAAAGTTATTGTGTGTGTGTCTTTTTTTCTCCCATAGAGTGTCTCCCGCACAGAACACCTCTCTTACTGTAATAGCCAGGAATTCAGTTTTTAAGTTTTTTCTGGGGTCACCTTGTCAAGAGTAAATAAGTTCAGTTGCTAGGGGGCTTAGAATTTTATTCTGAGTTTATATTACATTTTAAACCCCCTAACAGAATGAAGACTTAACAAACACAAATTTTAATTTCTGAACATTCTTCTAATAACATTTGTACAGGTAGTAAAAAAAACTTAAAAAAAAACTTGGTTTTTTTTTTTTTGCACTGATGATCTACCTCATTAAAATTTAACCTTTAAAGGGTGTTTTAGCCAGCTATTCAGGCTGCTAAATTTATTGCTTCTTCCCATAGTGAAGAATGTCATTTTAAAATAACATAATTTCTATGGCATATATTTTTAAACCATGACTGCAATTTGAAAACATAGAATATTCAAAAATCCCAAAGATTGTTATATTGACGCTGCACCAGAATATATCATTCCAATGACTACAGGGAATTTTTAATAGTTGTTAATGATTACAATGAAATTAAACTTTAATAAAATAACTGATTTCCAAACCTCAGCAAGAGGACAAAAATCTTCAAAGATATCAGTCCCTTCTGACAAAAAATACTCACTTGGATTGAATGCTCTCTGTAAGTATCTTACTAATGTCAGATAGAAATTAAATTTCACCTTAACAATATAAACAAACAGAAGAACTAGTTAAACTGATAAAAACTGTTAAATGTATGCTTAAATTTACTGAGAGAATCATGGGTACATCATACAATAGTACCATTCTACCAGTTTTAAGTAAATAAATAAAAAAATCTTACCCCTACTACCTACCAGGAGGTACACTTCCCAGCTCCCAGGTGAATGGAAATGGTGCCCTCTGGGTGGGTTGTGCTGCTGGGAGGTGGGGCCGCTGGCAGTCAAGAACTCTTTGCCAAATTCAGTGGCATAATGTTATATTTTTCCCCTATATTTTTGTGTAGGAGTTTTACAGCTTTCGGCCTTACATTGAGGTCTTTAATCATTTTGAGTTTTTAAAAATATGGTATAAACTACAATTCTGACTTCTATATTGTACTTGTTGATTGTAAGTCTTCCCACCATTGTTTGTTAAAAAGAGCTGTTTCCTCTCCATAGTTTGGCCTTTGCAACCTTGTTGAAGATAATTTTGACCACATATACAAGGCTTTGTGGAGGGGGGTCTCCATTATTTACTATGTCTACATGTCTTTATTTAATACGTTTCTTTTTTGATTTTCTCCTTTTTGTTTTTTTGAGACAGGTTCTCTGTCATCCAGGCTGGGGTGCAGTGGTGTGACCATGGCTCACTGCAGCCCAAATCTCCCAGGCTTAAACAATTCTCCCACCTCGGCTTCTGGAACAGCTGAGACTACAGATGCATGTCACAATGCCTGGTTAATTAAAACTATTTTTTTTCTTTTGTAGAGATGAGGATTCCTCACTGTAATGTCCAGGCTGGTTTGAACTCCTGAGTTCAAGAAATCCTCCTACCTCAGCCTTTCAAAGCACTGAGGGTACAGATGTGAGCCATAGAACCTTGCCTCAAAATACCACATTTAAAAATAGTTATGCATCACTGCAATTAGTTTTTAATTTAAAAATTGTTAGGTCTCCACATTTGACATTCTTTTGCAAGTTTAATTCGGTATTTTAGTCTTGAGATTCCATAGGTTTTAGAATTTTTTCCTTTCCAAAAATAAATATTATGATTTACATAGCTATTGCATTTAGTCTGTTTTTTATTTCATTAGTATAGACTTAAGAATAGTGTCTTCTAATCTATGAATATGGGATATCCGTTCAATTGTCTAATCTACAAGCAGAATATTTTTTGAATTGTGAATGTATTTCAGCAACATCTTGTAATTTCTACTATACAAGTCTTACATCTCTTTGCTTGTTGATTCCATTTAATATTTTTTTAATGATATTTTAAATGAAATTTTAAAAACTGGGGTCTATAGGGGGAAAAGGGGAGGGCCAGTGGGAGGGGGAGGTGGGGAGGGATTGCCAGGGGAGAAATACCAAATGTGGGTGAAGGGAAGAAAGCAAACAAAACACACTGCCCTGTGTGTACCTATGCAACCGTATTGCATGCTCTGCACATGTACCCTAAAACCTAAAATGCAATAAAAAAAAAAATTGGATTGTGCATTGTAGTGAAGAGAAACACGCTTATTTTTTGCATTCTCATTTTTGCTAAATGCAACTATTAGTTCTAAAATGTATTGTGTTCAGCATTTAGGATTTTATATATATGTGTATATATATATATAATATCATAACAGGTAATTTTACTTCTTTCTTTAGAATCTGGATCTTTCTTTCTTTCTTTCTTTCTTTCTTTCTTTCTTTCTTTCTTTCTTTTTCCTTTTCTTTCTTTCTTCTTTCTGTTGTTGCCTAGTTTCTTTTGCTAGGACATTCACTGCTATTTTTGAATAGATGTGGCCACAGTGGATATCTTGCCTTATTATTAACCTTAGAGGATAAACTTTAAGCACTTCAGTATAATGTTAGGAGTGAGTTGTTTCTTTTTTTGTTTGTTTGTTTTTGTTTTGAGACAGAATCTTGCTCTGTAGCCCAGGCTGGAGTTTAGTGGCATGATTTGGGTTCACTCCAACCTCTGCCTCCCAGGTTCAAGCTAGTCTCATGCCTCAGCTTCCCTAGTGGCTGGGATTACAGGCATATGCCACAATGAGCAGCTAATTTTATTATTTTTAGTAGAGACAGACAGGGTTTCACCATGTTGGTCAGGCTGGTGTGGAACTCCTGGTCTCAAATCATCTACTCACCTCTTATTTTTTCAAAGTGCTGGGGCTACAGGCATGAGCTTTTGCACCTGGTTGGTGATGAGTTTTTCATATGTCTTTGATTATGTTAAAGTATTTTACTTTCATTTCTAGTTTGCTGAGTAGTTTTTTTTTCTATGAAAAAAATGGCTAATTTTGTCAATGGACATTCCTGCATTATTTGAGATGATTGCATGGTTTGTATCTTTTAGTCTGTTAATCTAATATATTAAATTGATTGATTTACATGTGTTGAACAATACTTAATTAAAGAGATAACTCCCCCTTGGTCATGGTGTATAATCCTTGCAATATGTTATTGAATTTGGTGTCCTAATGTTCCAAGGAGAAATTTTACATCAAAAGTCTTCAGAAAAATTGGTCTCTAGTTGTGTTTTTTTTTAGTGAGGTTCAGTGTTATGTTAATGCTGGGCTTATAAAATAAGTTGAAAATGGTTTTCTCTTTTATTTTTCTGAAGTAGTTTTAGAATGATTGATGTTAACTAACATTTTGAAAAATATATATATTTAGTGAAGTGACTTGGGCCTGGGATTTTTGAGGGGAAGTTGTTAGGTTTATTTTTAGTATATTCTATATTTTTAGACATTTATTTATTTCTTTTAGCTTATCACACTTTTTAATATATACTTGGACTTAAACTTTTATAATCTTTTCTTTCTCTATTTTTGTGGGATCAGTAGTAATAGGTCCTTTTTTATTTCTGAATTTAATTATTTCAGATATCTTTTCTTTTTTAAATCTAACTTAATTTTCCTGACACTTTTAATAAAACAAATTTTTATTTGCCTTTTCTATGGCGTTTGTTATTTATTTATAACTGCTGAAATCCTTATTCTTATCTTATGTTTGGTAACATTTAGAAGTTAATTGAGAGAGATTTTTTAATGTACACATTTACTACTGCAATTGAATACAGGCTCCAGATGCTTTCAATATGTTTTTGTCTACAGTTATGTTGAAATTTTTACTTTGATTTTTTTCTTTAACCCATAAATATTGTGTAGGAGCATGTTACTTGATTTATATGTATTTGTTAAATTTTAACATTTCTTCTGCTATTAATTTCTAGTTTAATTCCATTTTAGTTGCAAATAATACTTTATATAATTTTAATATTTTTGAGTTTATTTCTTTGTGGTCTGATATGTGATATTGTGTGAACAATGCTCCATGTGCATTTGAGAAGCATGTGAATTTTGTTGTTGAGTTTTATTTGTTGTTTATTTTATTCTTTTTTCTTCCTTTCTTTCTTTTAAGACAAAGATTTGCTCTATCACCAGGCTGTAATGCAACCTCTGCCTCCCAGATTCAAGAGATTTTTCTGTCTCAGCCTTCCCAGTAGCTGGGACTACAGGCGCCTGCCAATATGCCCAGCTAATTTTTGTATTTTTAGTAGAAATGGGGTTTCACCATGTTGACCAGGATGGTCTCAATCTCAGGACCTTGTGATCCACCTGCCTCAGCCTCCCAAAGTGCTGGGATTACAGGCATGAGCCACCGCAGTGGGCAACTGTTTCTGTAAGTCCATTGGATTTGGTTTATACACTCCTTGCTCAATCCTCCGTCTTCATATTGGTCTGCCAGGTTTTTCTCTCCATTATTAAAGATGAGTATTTCAGTCTTCTATCATTTTGGTGGCGGTGTCCATTTCTCCCTTTATATATAAATATGTGTGTGTGTGTATATATAAATTTATATACATATTATATATATATTTATATACATATTATATATATATATATATATATATATATATATATATATATATATTAGAGAAAAAATCTTTCTATCTTGCCCAGATTAATCTCAAACCGTGGGCTCAAGCCATCCTCCTGCCTCAGTCCCTGCCAAGATGCAGGGATTATAAGCAGGCATGAGCCACTGTCCTTGACCCATTTCTCCCTTTAATTCTGTCATTATTTATGTTATATGTTTGGAACAGTTGCTGATACTTGTGCACATACACATTATGATATCTTCTTAGGATTTTTTTTTATTATATGATGTCCTTCTTTGTCTTTATGACAGTTTTTTTTGCTTAGTCTAATGATCTAATGTAACTGATCAATTTTGTTCCATTTTGGTTGCTATTTAGGATGGAATTCTATTTTATTTGGTTACCATATAGAATATAATTTTCCATCCCTGAACTTTCAGCCCACGTTTTTCCTTAAATAATAGGTGAGCCTCTTATAAACAGAATTTATTTGATTTACATTTTTATTTTTTCAATTACCTTGTATCTGTTATTGCAAAACTTAACGTTGTTACATTTAAGGTAACTACTTGCAGTTAAGGAGTTACTATTGCCATTCTGTTAATTGTTTTGTGTATCTCTTGTAGCTCCTTCATTTATCTTTTTCTTTCTTCCTTTTTGTCTAATTTTTGTATAACATGTTTTTATTTCTTTTTCTTTTCTGTCTATTCTACATGTATTATCATTGTGGTTACTACACAGATTGCATAAAATGTCTGAAAGTTATAACAATCGATTTTGATCTGATGTTATCTCCAATAGCATATCAAATGTGAGTCTCTTACTTGACTGTCTTCCCCAACACACACTTTGTTCTTAATGTCACAAATTAGGCCTTTTAATATTGTGTATTCTTTAACATATACATATATTTTTCTGTCAAATTGTATAAGGGAATTGAAATTACTTTCTTGCCATGTATCATGTTCTCAGTTGGTAGTTTTTATTTTATTTATGGTACTTTGGGTTCTGGGGTACATGTGCACATCCTGCATCCTGCTGTCTTGTTGCATAGGTACATACATGCCTTGCTGATTTGCTGTCTCCATCCCCCACCCCCATCGCCTACTTCAAGCATTTCTCCCAGTGTTATATCCACCCCATACCCCTCCGTCTCTCCCCTTGCCTCCCCTCCACACCCCCACCTAGCCCGGTGACTGTTGTACCCTTCCCCGTGTCCAAGTGTTCTCACTGTTCATCACCCACCTATGAGTAAAAACATGCAGTGTTTGGTTTCGTGTTCTTTTGGCAGTTTGCTGAGAATAATGGCTTCTAGATTCATCCATGTCTCTAGAAAGGATACAAACGTGTCATTTTTTATGGCTGCATAGTATTCCATGGTGTTCATGTGCCACATTTTCTTTGCCCAGTCTATCATTGATGGGCATTTGGGTTGGTTCCAGGTCTTTGCTATTGTACACAACCCCACAAGAAACATACGTGTGCATGTGTCTTTATAATAAAACAATTTATAATCCTTTGTGTATATACCCAGTAATGGGATTCCTGGGTCAAATGAAATTTCTATTTCTAGATCATTGAGAAATTGTCACACGTTCTTCCATAATGATTGAACTAATTTACACACCCTCCAACAGTGTAAAAGTGCTCCTTTTTCTCCACATCCTCTCCAGCATCTGTTGTCTCCAGATTTTTTAATGATTGCCATTCTAACTGGTGTGAGATGGTACCTCAATGTGGTTTTGATTTGCATTTCTCTAATGACCAGTGATGGTGAGCATTTTTTTTAGGTTTTTTGGCCTCATATATGTCTTCTTTTGAAAATGTCTGTTCATATCTTTCACCCACTTTTAAATGGGTTTGTTTGTTTCTTCTTGTAAATCTGTTTTAGTTCTTTGTAGATTCTGGATATTAGCCCTTCATCAGATGGCTAGATTGCAAAATTTTTTTCCCATTCTGTTGGTTGCCAGTTCACTCTAATGGCTATTTCTTTTCTGTGCAGAAGCTGTGAAGTTTGATTAGGTCCCATTTGTCTATTTTGGCTTTCATTGCCAATGCTTTTGGTGTTTCAGTCATGAAGTCCTTGCCTATGCCTATGTCCTGAATGGTTTTGCCTAGGTTTTCTTCTAGGGATTTTATAGTGTTAGGTCTTATGTTTGTCTTTTCTAGCTGGAGTTAATTTTTGAATTAAGTGTAAGGAAGGGGCCCAATTTCAGCTTCCTGCATATGGCCCCCAACATCATTTATTAAACAGAAGATTTTTCCCCCATTGCTAGTTTTAGTCAGGTTTGTCAAAGATCAGATGGTCATAGATGTGTGGCATTACTTCTGAGGCCTCTGTTCTGTTCCATTGGTCTATATCTCTGTTTTGGTACCAGTACCCTGCTGTTTTGATTAATGTAGACTTGTAGTATAGTTTGAAGTCAGGTAGCATGATGCTTCCAGCTTTGTTCTTTTGCTTAGGATTGTCTTGGCTACACAAGGTCTCTTTTGGTTCCATATGAAGTTTAAAGTGGTTTTTCCCAGTTCTGTGAAGAAGGTCAATGGTAGCTTGATGGGGATGGTATTGAATCTATAAATTACTTTGGGCAGTATGGCCATTTTCACAATATTAATTCTTCCTAACCATGAGCATGGAATGTTTTTCCATCTCTTTGTGTCTTCTCTTATTTCCTTGATCAGTGGTTTGTAGTTCTCCTTGAAGAGGTCTTTTACATCCTTTTTTAGTTGTATTCCTAGGTATTTTGTTCTCTTGGTAGCAATTGTGAATGGCAGTTCATTCTTGATTTGGCTCTTTTTAAGCCATATAGGAATGGTTGTTATTTCTGCACATTGATTTTGTATCCTGAAACTTTGCCAACGTTGCTTATCAGCTTAAGGAGGTTTTGGGCTGAGACAGCAGGGTCTTCTAAATATATGATAATGTCATCTGCAAATAGAGACAATTTGTCTTCTTTTGTTTCTAACTGAATGCTCTTTATTTCTTTTTCTTGCCTAATTGCTCTGGCTAGAAATTCCAATACTATGTTGACTAGAAATGGTGAGAGAGGGCATCAATGTCTAGAGCCAGTTTTTAAAGGGAATACTTCTAGTTTTTGCCCATTCAGATTTTGGCTGTGGGTTTTCATAAATAGCTTATATTATTTTGAGGTCCATTCCATCAAAACCTAGTTTATTGACAGTTTTTAGCATTAACGGCTGAGGAATTCTGTTGAAGGCCTTCTCTGCATCTATTGAGATAATCATGTGGTTTTCATCTTTGGTTCTGTTTATGTGGTGGATTATAGGTTTGTGTATGTTGAACCAGCCGTGCATTCCTGGGATGAAGCCTACTTGATTGGTGGATAAGATTTTTGATGTGCTTTTGGATTTGGTTTGCCAGTATTTTATTGAAGATTTTTACATCAATTTTCTTCATGGAGATTGGCCTGTAGTTTTCTTTTTCAGTTGTGTCTCTACTAGGCTTTGGTATCAGGATGATGTTGGTCTCACAGAAAGAGTTAGGGAGAATTCTCTCTTTGTATTTTTTGGAATAGTTCCAAAAGGAATGGTACCAGCTCCTCTTTGTACAACTGGTAGAATTCAGCTGTGAACTTGTCTGGAGCTAGACTTTTTTTGGTTGGTAGGCTATTAATTGCTGCCTCAATTTTAGACCTTGTTATTAGTCTATTCAGGGTTTTAACTTCTTTCTTCCTTAGCCATGGGAGTCTGCAAGTGTCCAGGAATTTATCCATTTCTTCCAGATTTACTGGTTTATGTGCATAGAGCTGTTTATAGTAATCTCTGATGGTAGTTTGTATTTCTGTGGAATCGGTGGTGATCTCCCCTTTATCATTTTTTATTGCATCTACTAGGATTCATCTCTCTTTTCTTATTAGCCTAGCTAGCAGTCTGTCTATTTTATTGATCTTTTCCAAAAAATCTGTGCCTGGATCTATTGATTTTTTGAAGGATGTGTGTGTGTGTGTGTGTGTGTGTGTGTGTGTGTGTGTGTGTTTCTATCTCCCTTGGTTCTGCTCTGATCTTAGTTTTTTCTTGTCTTCTGCTTGCTTTTGAGTTTTTTTGATCTTGCTCCTCTAGCTCTTTCAATTTTGGTGATAGGATGTCAATTTTAGATCTTTCCTTGTTTCTCATGTTGGCATTTATTGCTATAAATTTCTCTCTAGACACTGCTTTAAATGTGTTCCAGAGATTCTGGTCCTTTGTGTCTTCATTCTTGTTGATTTTGAGGAACATTTTTATTTATGCCTTCATTTCATTGTTTATCTATTTATCATTCAGGAGCAAGTTGTTCAGCTTCCATGTGATTGTGCAGTTTTGAGTGCTTTTCTTAATTCTGAGTTCTAATTTGATTGCACTGTGGTCTGAGAGACTATTTGTTATAATTTCCATTTTTATGCATTTGCTGTGGAGGGATTTACTCCCAATTATGTGATCAGTTTTAGAGTAGGTGTGATGTGGTGCTAAGAAGAATGTGTATTCTGTGGATTTGGGTGGATTTTGGGTGTATTCTGTGGATTTGTTCTGTAAATGTCTATTTGGTCCACTTGGTCCAGGTCTGCATTCAAGTCCAGGATATCCTTGTTGACTTTCTGTCTTGTTGATCTGCCCAATGTTGTCAGTGGAGTGTTAAAGTCTCCCACTATTATTGTGTGGGTGTCTAAGTCTCTTTCTAGGTCGTTAAGAACTTGCTTTATGTATCTGGGTGCTTCTGCATTGGGTGCATATATATTTAGGATAGTTACCTCTTCTTGTTGCATTGATCCTTTTATCATTATTTAATGCCTTCCTTTATCTCTTTTGATCTTTGTTGGTTTAAGGTCTGTTTTATCAGACATTCGAATTGCTACCTCTGTTATTCTTTTTTGTTTTTTGTTTTTTTTTGCTCTCCATTTGCTTTGTAAGTCTTTTTCCTTCCCTTTATTTTGAGTCTATGTCAGTCTTTGCACTTGAGATGAGCTCCTGAACACAGCACACTGATGGGTCTTAATTTTTTATCCAGTTTCCCAGTCTGTGACTTTTAATTGGGGGCATTTAGACTATTTACCTTCAACATTAATATTGTTACGTTTGAATTTGATTCTGCCATTTTGTTACTTGTTGGTTGTTTTGCTCATTAGTTAATGCGGATTCTTTATTGCATCATTGATCTTTAATATCTAGTACATTTTTGCAATGGCTAGTACTGATTGTTCTTTTCTGTTTGGTTCTTCCTTCAGGAGCTCTTGCAAGGCAGGTCTTGTAGCAATGAAATCTCTCAGCAATTGCTTGTCCATAAAGGATTTTATTTCTCCTTCACTTATGAAGCTTAGTTTGGCTGGATATAAAATTTAGGGTTGAAAGTTCTTTTCTTTAAAAATGTTGAATATTGGCCCCCATTTCCTTCTAGCTTGTAGGTTTTCTGCTGAGATATCTGCTGTGAGTCTGATTGTCTTTCCTTTGTGGGTGGCTCGACCTTTCTCTCTGTCTGCCCTTAGGATTTTTTCCTTCATTTTAACCCTGGTGAATCTGATAATTATGTGTCTTGGGGTTGCTCTTCTCAAAAAGTGTCTCTGTGGTGTTCTCTGTGTTTTCTAGATTTGAATGTTGGACTGCCTTGTTAGGTTCGGGAAGTTCTCTTGGATAATATTCTGAAGAGTGTTTTCCAGCTTGGATTATTCTCCTCATCACATTCAGGTATGCCGATTAAGCATAGATTAAGTCTTTTCACATAATCCCATATTTATTGGAGGCTTTGTTCATTTCTTTTCACACTTTTTTCTCTAATCTTGCTTTGTTTTATTTCATTGATTTGATTTCAATCTCTGATATCATTTCTTCTGCTTGATCAATTTGGCTATTGAAACTTGTGTAATGCTTCTAGAATTTCTCATGTTGTGTTTTTCAGCTCCATCATTTGTGTTCTTCTCTAAGCTGGTTATTCTAGTTAGCATTTTATCTAACCTTTCTTCAAGGTTCTTAGTTTCTTTACATTGGGTTAGAACATGGTCTTTTAACTTGGAGAAGTTTGTTATTACCCACCTTCTGAAGTCTGCTTCTGTCAATTTGTCACTCATTCTCTGTCCTGTTTTGTTCCCTTCGTGGTGAAAAGTTGTGATCCCTGGTAAGAGAAGAGGTGTTCTCGTCTTTGATGGTTTCAATTTTTTTGTGCTAGTTTATTCCCATCTTCATGGATTTATCTCCCTTTGATCTTTGAAGTTGGTGATTTCAGGAGGAATCTCTGAGTGGACGTCCTTTCTGTTGAGATTGGAGCTATATCATTATTGGCCTGTAGAGGTGCTGCTGGGCTGCCACAGATTCATTCAGGCGGCTTGGTGGGTGGTCCTCCCTGGAGTTTGTTTATGCAGGTGAGATTAGCCCCACCTTCCCAATGGCATCTTTCCTTCCTTGAGCTCGATCTTCCTGGTTGGGGTCAAACTCGTGTATTTGCTGTGAAGCTCTCTAGTCTGTAGGCTTCAGTTTGAGTTTTGTCGGGGTTGGGTCTTGTCAGGCTGTATGGCTTGTTTCCCTGCTTTCAACTCTGCCTCTTTCTGTGGAACAAATAGTTCTGTCGTGCTGGCATTAGTCCAAACTTCCACCCGCGTCCCTGCCAACAAGTTGTCGCACCAGGCAAGAGCTGTAGCTCAGATTTGTATCAACAACCCATGCCACGAGAGTCCATGGTGGGGATCTCATGAACTCTGGGTTGCAGGAGGGATAAGGGAAGCACAGGATCTGAACTGGAGTACCAAGTGGATGAAATCCCCAATGCTCTGAGCGAGCTGCACGTTCCAGGTGGGGATGTGCCCCACCCTGTCTTGGTTTGCCCTCCTTGGGCTGCTCTTCACCCTGCATTGGCTGTCCTTCCCTGGGCTATTTTCAGTGTCCTACCAGTCACACTGAAATGAACCCAGCACCTTGTTTGGAATTGTGAAGTCTTCTAGTCCTCTCTTTCTCATTCACTGGGAGCTGCACTGTGCTGTTGCCTCTTCATGGCCATCTTGGTGTGACCCCCCCCAAGTTGGTAGTTTTTTTTCTTTTTGTGCTTTACCACACTCTGAATTGCAAAATATTTTTAAAGACATCTGTTGATAATACTAGCGAGACTAATCTTTATTCTAAAATTTTTTTTCTATGAGATATTTCACAGTTTTATAATGTGTCTCACTTTTGTTTTCTTTACATTTATACTGGTCGAAGTCCATTGAAGTTCTTAGGTTTGCTTGTTCGTTTCTTTTTTCATATTTGAGCAGTTATTATGCATTTTGTTTATTTATTTATTTATTTATTTATTTATTTATTTATTTATTTATTTGAGATGGATTCTCACTCTGTTGTCCAGGCTGGAGTGCAGTGGTGCAATCTCAGGTCACTGCAACCTCTGCCTCTTGAGCTCAACTGATTCTCTTGCCTAAGCTTCCCAAGTAGCTGGGACCAAAGATGTGCACAATCATGCCTGGCTAACTTTTGTAATTTTTTATTTAGTAGAGACGAGGTTTTACCATGTTGCTGAACTGATCTTGAACTCTTGACCTCAATGAGACTCACTCTTTGATAGCTCCATCCAGAAATGATTCAGTTCCCTCTCTTCGGGGATCATGGTTTAGATAGGGTCCTGTTTGACAGATGACAGAACTACAGGTTTAAAGAAGCTAAACAATTTGCTTATGGTTCATCCTCCTGAACAGTACTTGTTACGTCTATTACATTTAAGCAGTTCATTTTCCCACCCCAAGAACTTTTGAAGACTACAGTTGACCCCTGAACAACACATTTGAAATGTGCAGTTCTGCTTACATGTGGATTTTCTTCTGCCTCTGCTGCCCCTGAGACAGCAAATCCAGCCCCTCCTCCTCAGCCTACTCAACCTGAAAACAAGGATGAATACAACTTCTACTTACTGTGTTTTGCCTCTCATCCACAGTCGCTTTCTCTACCTTTTTGTCTATTCACTCCAACCTGATATCCATTCACATTGCTTAACTGTAAACTGCCATACCAGTGTCACTGTGAAATTTGTCCCCAATTAGGGTTGACACCGTTTCTGGATCTGGCCACCCTTTGATTCTTTTAATCATAGTAGCAAAGAAATTTTAGGATCCTGACAAACAGGTCAGTAAACTGGCAAAGGCTTTCACAGGCCCGAAATTTATTTCCTGGAACATGCAATGTTCAGCCTAGATTTAGATACTACCTACATAGCTTTCATCCCTCCATCTCAAAGTAGACAGCTTCGAGTGTCTGTGTGGTCCTGAGCACTAAATTGACATTGCTTATATCGGGACTAGATGAACTTCAGAAGTTGCCCCATGGCCTAGATAGATTATTAAAACAATACAGTTCAATACTGAAAACAGCTATGACTTATATAATACTGTATTCCAGGTGCTACTCAATGAGATTTAAATGTATTCATCAGTTGAATTTTTATAAGGAATTTCCAGGTCACCTGTTCCACCAGGATACTGAGAGAGAGAGAGAGAGAGGATAGACATGCATTTATGTGAACCCCAAGAGGGCCTGGGTATTTACGGCCTTCTGCTGTTCAATTCCATTAGCTCTGGGATAAAATTCTGTGTTGATCCTTTAAAAAAGGAGGCAACTTTTTCCCAAGATTTGAGACATATGGAACAAACAATTTGGCTATCTGGAAAAAAAACCCACAAATCCTCGAAGTAGGAGATTCATATTTCGTGAGGCAAACATGCAAATCTCTGTTTAAAAAAGTCCTGGAATAGTCCTCATAAGTTTATTAATATTTATTTCCATAGTAGCTAAAATAATGAAATGGTTACTGGAGAAGTTATGCCCCAAACAGTCACCAAGAACTGCTGGAGCTACATTCCATGCTGCTACATTCAGTGTCAGAGTTTTCGTTCTCACCTCCCCTCACCCAGCAGAAGCATCCAACAAAGTTGGCCTTTCCTTTTTTTCCCCCCTCTTTGGCTTCTGTGACCAATTTTGGTTTCCATCCTGCCTTCTTGGCTGTTCTTTCATTGTCTTCTTTGCTGACTCCACTCTCTACCTGACCTTTAAATGTTAAATTCTCAGGTCTCTAATCCTTGGTTCTCAACTCCTCATTCTGTACGCTCTCCCTTGGTGATTTCAACCCCACTCCTGTCTTCAATTACCATAAACTTGCCAAAATTTATACATCTAACCCCTACTGCCATTCTTAGCCCAGAACTGTTTATCTAAGGCATATCTCACATCTCTATTTATTTCTCTCACAGGTACTTCAAGGTCAATTATGTCCACAACTGAACTCTTAATCTTGCCCTGATATCCTGTTGCTCCTGACAGAAATTTGGTTCTCACTTGGACACCACCTTCTTTTTCAACATATCCCCATTCAATCTGTCACCAACAATCTTCCTCATTATTTTTCAAATCTGTCCACAGTCCCCGAGCCCCCACCTCCACTGCCACTACTGTAGCCTAATCCTTTGGGATGAAATTCAAAATCATTACTCAGCAGCCTGCAGGATCTGTCCATCGCACACCTCTGCAGCCTCAGTTTGTGCCCACATCTCTCTTGTTCTCTGCCAGGGTTTTGCTGTTTCCCAAACATTTCAACTTTCTTCTCACTTCAATTCTTCGTCTCCTCCTGTTGCCTGTTCCTGAAAAGCTACTTCTCCAGTTCTTTGCTTGGATAGCTCTTTTTCATTTTCCAGGCTGGTGGCGGGTGGTGGAGGGAGGGTGTGGGGAATGGGGAGTGGGGAGATGGGGGGTGAGGGATGGGGGGGCTAAGGGCACTTTCTCAGGTAGCCTTTCCTAGTCCTGGGCAAGGTAAGCTTTCATTCGAGTGCTGTCATTCCATCTCCTTTTGGCACACTGTTAAATATAGCTGTGAGATGATCTGTTTAACTGTAAGCTCCTTGGAGTTTTGTGTCTGCCCTGTTTTCTAGGGTTTCTAGTTTGTAGCTCAGTGCCTGGCTCATAATAGGTGCTCCATAAATGCTTGTTGAATGGAAAGAATGATGATGGAGGTGGCATTCCAACTCGGGACTGCCTCAGAGCCTGGCGCTTTCTCCTCTGCCACTCTGTTACCGTGTTTTAGAGGCAGATAGTGAGTGCGGCACATGCCCAGGGCAAGCAGCTGGATTGAGCTTTAAGCTGGCTTTTGAAGATGAGCACGCGGTGGTTCTGAGCCGCTGAGGGGCCGGGCGCCGCCTGGGGTCGCTGCAGCCCCCGCGGGACGCGCCAGGCTCCGCCCCAGGAGAGGCCCCGCCAGCCCAACGCCCGGAGGACCAACCACCTTGACCCGCTCCAGGCGGCGGTTGTGTTGGCTGGTGAGGCCAGGAGGGCCGAGCCGCCATGGTGGGGCGAACCTACCAAAAAGTTCCTCTCAGTTTTTTCCGGTGCGCCTCGGCTCGCCCATGCGGGGGCCTTGAGGGCGGATTCAAGGCCCTGCGAGAAGCCATCTAAGGCGGCAGCGGCTGTTCTCAGTCCCACAGGAACGGCGCGGACGCAGCGTTCCTCTCCCGGACAGGAAAACAGTCATTCTAGAGCAGGTCCCTCTCCTTTCCTTGTTCTTTCCCCTTTCCCGTGCCCATGGCAGACCCGAGCTGCTTGTGGACGTGGGTTCTGTTTCTGAAAGGCGTGAAACCTCAGACATGTCTGCAACCTCCTGGTCTCCGTTTCTGCCCGTATAAAGTGGGCATAACAAGGTCTAACTCACTCACCTGAGGTCTCAAGTGTGGCGCCCAAACCAGTTGTGCGGCTCCCAAGACGTCTCCTGCCTCCTGCACGGGTCCCTCCGTTAGCCCGCGGCCTCGGTGCGGTCGGGCTCCAAGGGGGTGTGTCCCGGCCCACAGCGCCCGGGTGCCTGCCACCGCCGCGGGCCCACCTGTTCCCCTCGGACGCCGCAGCGCCCAGGGTCCCGCCACCCGCTTCCGGACCCGGCCAGCCCGTCCGCGAAGTGCGGCTGGGACTCGAGCTCAGTTCCTTTCTTCCCTCAACCCAAACTGCTAGCGGCCCCCGTGGCCGGAGGTTGGATCCGTACCCCACCCCCAAGGATGGGGGCCCGGTCGAGAAAAGGGGTCCCAGCCCTCCCCGGGCTGCGGCACCCGCGGTCCCCTTGTACCCCCAGGCGGCGGCCCGCGTCCTCCCTCCAGCCCTGGTAAGACGGGTGTCGAGACTGCAAATATAGGGGGAGGGGTGCGGGGCGGAGGAAGAGCATCCCCCGGCCGCTCCGCAGCCTTTTTTGTTTGTTTGTTTCTCTCGCTCTCTCACCTCTCCCTACCTCCTTCCCTTCCTCCCTCCCTTCCTATTCTTTCCGGAGTTTCACTCTTATTGCCCAGGCTGGAGTGCAGTGGCGTGATCTCCGCTCACCACAACCTCTCCTCCTCCCGACCTCAGGTTATCTGCCCACTTCAGCCTCCCAAAGTGCTGGGATTACAGGCATGAGCCACCAGGCCTGGCCCTTTCCTTTTAAGCAGGTCATTATAGTCTTACTGTAAAAAAAGAAAAGAAAACAAAATAAATATCCATATGGCTTGGATATTTACCCACTCCAAATCTCATGTTAAAATATATTCACCAATGTTGGAGGTAAGGCTTGGTGGGAGCTGTTTGGATCATGTGGGCAGATCCCTCATGAATGGCTGGATGCTTTACAGGCAGAGTGAACTCTGCCTCTGAGCTCATGAAAGATCTGGTTAAGAAAGAGTCCCGTCTCTACTAAAAATACAAAAAATTAGCTGGGCATTGTGGCGCATGCCTGTAATCCCAGCTGATCAGGAGGCTGAGGCAGGAGAATTGCCTGAACCCAGGAGGCGGAGGTTGCGGTGAGCCGAGATCGCGCCATTGCACTCCAGCCTGGGCAACAGCGAAACTCCGTCTCAAAAAAAAAAAAGAAGTGGACATTTCCTCTTTCTCGATTGCTCCCTCTGTTACCATGTGACACGCTGGCTCCCCTTCGCCTTCCACCATAATTGTAAGTTTGGTCTCACCAGAAGCTGAGCAGATGCTGATGCCATGTGTGTGTAGCCTGCAGAACCATGAGCCAAATTTCTTTATAAATTATGCAGTCTCTTCATCCTTCATCATCTTTTTCATGTTTCTCCTGTCCATCCCTGTGCAGCCTGCAGGCCTCAACTCCTCCATGGTGGCCTTTGGCGAGTCTGATATCCACCTCAACATAACGAATGTCTTAAACATCTTCAATGGCAACTACTATCCCATCACGGTGACACAGCTGACTCTTGAGGTTCTGCACTTGTCCCTCGTGGTAGGGCAGGTTTCCAACAACCTTTGGCCCTTTGGCTAGTGAACAGATGTTTTATGCAGTAGCCACCAGGATACAGGATGAAAACACATACAAAATCTGTACCTGGCCGAAAATCAAAGTCCACCATGTGTTTTTGCACATCCAGGGCACCCTCACCTGTTCCTACCTGAGCCATTCTGAGCAGCTGGTCTTCCAGAGCTATGAATATGTGGACTCTCGAGGAAATGCATCAGTGCCCCACCAGCTGACCCGTCACCCACCATGACCTGTCTGCTGTCCCTGTACTCCAGGCACCTGTAACCCTGATCTATATCTCCCACAACTCCATGGTGACTAAAGAAGGACTATAGAGGCTTTGCCAAAGGAGAAGCCCTGCTTCATCACACTCTTCCCTCCTCAGCACAGGGAGCTTGCTTTGAAGTTAACTTTATACACACACACTCATGTCCTCTGAGTCTCCCGGATTCTTTCAGGGGCTTCAGAATCTTTCAGATTCTGCCCTTGGTTAGTCTTTTTTTGGTAGAGACAGAGTTTCACTGTTGGCTCAGGCTGGTCTTGAACTCCTGGGCTCAAGCAATCCTCCCTTGTTGGCCTCCCAAAGCACTTGGATTACAGCTGTGAGTCACTGTGCCTGGCTGGTCTTTCTTGAGGAAAATCTGACCTGGCATTTTCTTGAGGCACCTTACGTTCCCAAAAGTGGCACCTGCCCTTTCAAGTACTGAGTACCTGGTCAGTCTGAAGGGGCCACTTCACCTCAACTCCATCGGGGCTAATTCTACTGTCTGAATATAGAGAAAGCTGTAGTTTTATCTGGCTTTTAAAACATGGACCCGCTGGCTGGGCACAGTAGCTCACACCTGTAATCCCAGCACTCTGGGAGACTGAGGTGTGTAGATCACCTGAGGTCAGGAGTTTCTGACCAGCCTGGCCAACATGATGAAACCCCATCTCTACTAAAAATACAAAAATTAGCTGGGCTTGGTGGTGCAAAATCCCAGCTACTTTTAGAAGTCTCTTAAAAAAATTATGCAGTCTCAAGTATTCCTTTATAGCAACCAAACAGATGAACACAAACATATACAAAAGAAAGCCTCTCCAACAACAAAATAGGTATGTAACAGTAGCTTCTCACATGTAAACTTATATTTCTTTTTGACATACATCTTCTTTTGAATTTTTTGAAAAGCAGAACATGGTTAATGTTAAAGGTTTTATAATTCTAATTATTTAATTCAAATTTCAGCTTTCATATACTGCAGTTATTTTTAATTTGAACAATCTAATGGTTGACCATGAAAAATTAACCTTATATAGGTGAAAGGTACAGATTTATTTCTAGAGAAATACAGCTTCATTCCCATCTCAGATTTTATTGATGGTCTCTTCCTCTTTATTCATTGCAGAAACTTCAAAAAGGACACACTAGATTTAATTAATAATGTTAAGATTGCCCAAAAAAGGAATACCTAGACTCAATCAAGTTCAAGATGATGAAGAAACCTTCCTGGAAAATTTAGCAATAGAAAGAAATGCATTTGCTTTTTTTGAAAAATATGATCGGAGTAAAATACAAGACTTAGTAACTACTGCACTGTTTAGCTGGTTGTCTGCTAAAGAGGATGGTCACTCTCAAGTAGACATGCCATGTGGAATTATGAGTCAAATGGATAACATGGCCTTCTCCACTGCAATCCTACTGACTCCTGTGGACCCTACTGCCCTCTTAGACTATAGAGAAGCCCATCGGATAATAAGAGATTTGGCTATTGGAATTTATTGCTTAAATCAAATTCCTTCCATCAGTTTAGAAGCTAATTATGATCAGAGTTCTTCTTGTCAGTTACCTGCAGCCTATTATCATACCAGAATTGGTCAAATTCTGATCAATGTTGACTATATGCTGAAAGCACTATGGCATGGAATATACATGCCCAAAGAAAAATGAGCTAGATTCTCTGAATGGTGGCATACCATCCTGAATATTGATCCTGATGGAAAACCTCAAAAAAATGAGGACATTTTTACACAGTTTAGTTCAGCAGGTAAGAGAATTTAACGCTTCTTAAGTTTTTTTTTTTTTTTTGAAATGGGATCTTACTGTGTTGACCAAGGTTGTCTTGAACTCCTGAGCTTGAGCCATTCACCCACCTAGGCCTCCGAAAGGGCTTGGATTACAGGGGTGAGCCACTGTGCCTGGCCACTTCTTAATTATTTTTATTAAAAATCATTAAAATTTTTTAAAAATTTTATTTTGAAAGCTTTGGGGGAAACAGGTGGTTTTTGGTTATATGGCTAAATTCTTTAGTGGTGATTTCTGAGATTTTGATGCACCTGTCACCCAAGCAGTGTACACTGTACCCCAAGTGTAGTCTTTTATTCCTCACTCACCTCCCACCAGAGTCCCCAAAGATGATTATATCATTCTTATGCCTTTGGATCCTCATAGCTTAGCTCCCACTCATAAGGGAGAACATACAGTATTTGGCTTGCCATTCCTCAGTTACTTCACTTAGAATAATGGTCTCCAGCTCCTTCCAGGTTGCTGTGAATGCCATTATTTCATTCATTTTTATGGCTGAGTTAACATTCCCTGGTGTGTGTGTGTGTGTGTGTGTGTGTGTGTATCACATTCTCTTTCCTTTTCTTCTTTTCTTGTTAGAGATGAGGGTTTCCCTTTGTTGAACAGGCTGGTCTTGAAATCCTGGCCTCAAATGATCCTCCCATCTTGGCCACCCAAAGTGCTAGGATTACAGAAATGAGCCAGTGCACCCAGCCACCACATTTTCTTTATCTACTTGTTGTTGATGGGCATTTAGGCTGGTTTTGTACTTTTGCAATTTGAATTATGCTGCTATAAACATGCATGTGCAAGTGTCTTTTTCATATTGTGACTTTTTTGCCTCTGGGTAGATACCTGGTACTGATATTGCTGGATCAATCTACCTTTAGTTCTTTAAGGAATCTCCATACTGTTTTCCATAGTGGTTGTACTAGTTTGTGCTACAATCCCACCAGCAATGTGGTAAGTATTCTCTTTTCACCACATCCATGCCAACATCTTTTTTTTTTTTTAAGTTATGGTCATTCTTACAGGAGTAAGATGGTATCTTGGTGTGGTTTTGATTTGAATTTCTCTGATAATTAGTGATGTTGAGCATTTTGCATATGTTTGTTGGCCTATTGTATATCTTCTTTTGAGAACTATCTATTCATGTCTTTTGCCCAACTTTTTGATAGGACTGTTTGTTTTTTTTCTTGTGATTTGTTTGAGTTCCTTCTAGATTCTAGATATTAGTCCTTTGTTGGAAGCATAGTGTGCAAATATTTTCTCCCACTCTGTGGGTTGTCTGTTCATTAATTTTTTTTCTTTTCTGTTTAGAAGCTTTTTAGTTTAATTAGATCTCATCATGTTTGTTTTTGTTGCATTTGCTTTTGGGTTCTTGGTCATGAACTGTTTGTCTAAGCCAATGTCTAGAAGTGTTTGTCCAAGTTATTTTCTAGAATTTTTATGGTTTTAGGTGGTCTTAGATATAAGTATTTAATCCATCTTGAGTTGATTTTTGTATAAGGTGAGAGATGAGGATCCAGCTTCATGTGGCTTGCCAATTATCCCAGCACCATTTGTTGAATGAGGGTGCCTTTTCCCCACTTTATGTTTGTGTTTGCTTTAGTCAAAGATCAATTGGCCATAAGGACTTGGTTTTATTTTCATATTCTCTATTCTGGTCCCTTGGTCTATGTGCCTATTTTTATATCAGTACCATATTGTTTTCATAACTATAGCCTTGTAGTATAGTTTGAAGTCAGGTAATGTGATGCCTCCAGATTTGTTCTTTTTGCTTAGTCTTGCTTTAGCTAGGTAGCCTCTTTCTGGTTCCATATGACTTTTAGGATTGTTTTTTCTAGCTCTGTGAAGAATGATGATAGTATTTTGATGAGAATTGCATTGAATCTGTAGATTGCTTTTGGCAGTATGATCATTTTCACAATATTGATGCTACCCATCCATGAGCATGGGATGTGTTTCCATTTGTTTGTGTCATTAATGATTTATATCAGCCATGGTTTGTAGTTTTCCTAGTAAAAATAGTTTACCTCCTTGTCTAGGTATATTCTAGGTATTGTATTATATTGTATTGTATTGTATTGTATTGTATTGTATTATTTATTGTATTGTATTGTATAGTATTATATTGTATTGTATTGCATTGTACTTTTTGCAGCTGTTGTAAAAAGTACTGAGTTCTTGATTTGGGTCTCAGCTTGGTTGTTGGTGTACAGCAGTGCTACTGATTTGTGTTCATTGATTTCATATCCTGAAACTTTACTGAATTTCTTTATTGGATCTAGGAGGTTTTTTGGATGAATCTTTAGAGTTTTCTAGGCAAATGATATTATCATTGGCAAACAGCCACAGTTTGACTTCCTCTTTACCAATCTGGATGCCCATTATTTATTTCTCTTGTCTGATTGCTCTGGCTAGGACTTCCAGTACTATGTTGAATAGAAGTGGTGAGAGTGAGCATGCTTGCCTTGCTCCAGCTCTCAGGGGAAATGCTTTCAACTTTTTCCTGTTCAATAAAATGTTGTCATTGAGAGCTTTTATTACCTTGAGGTATGTCCTTTCTATGCCCATTTTGCTAAGGGTTTTAATCATAAAGCAATGCTGGATTTTGTCAAATGTTTTTTCTGCGTCTTTTGAGATGATTTCTGTTTTAAATTCTGTCTATGTGATGTATCACATTTATTGACTTGCATATGTTAAACCATCCCTGCATCCCTGGTATGAAACCCACTTGATCATGGTGTATTATCATTTTTGATATGCTATCAGATTTTGTTAGTGTTTTGTTGAGGATTTTTGCAACCATGTTCATCATGGATATTGGTCTGTAGTTTTCTTTTTTGTGATTTCTTTTTCCTGGTTTGGGTATTAGGGTGATAAAGCACTTAATTGTAAACACACCCAGCACTATCCCCAGGCACATGATAGTAGAATGACTGGATTTGGAGAGGCTCCCAGCCTTATTTATAAACAATTTTAAAAAGATTTGAGGCAGAGAGCGGTCAGAATGCTGTTGCAGTGGAAAAGGGTGTTCCATATTACATTGTTGCAGTAGATGATAAGTCAAAAGTAGATGATTTTGAGAGATATTTTAAAAGCAGAATGACAAAACTCAAGACATAAGTTTCATACCAGGAGAGGACTGATTTTGGCTGATATGCATCCATAACACCACATTGTTAAAATATTGAACCCTTCAATTGGAAAATTGAATTACTGCAACCCCAAGCTCGTTGAATGCCTCCCTCCCCAGGGATAGCCTGAAAAGCTCCATGATCCAGAAAAGGGTAAATGTGACAAGCAGGAGGTCTCTGAGATCCTGCTTCAGCACTATGGCTAATGTCTATTCTTATTGGTCAGGGCCAGTGCTATGCTGGTGGCCGTTTTGAGAATCATCCCTGAAAATGTAGGTATAGAAAAGACAGCATTACTCTTTTGGTGCTCTCCCCTTCCACCTACAACTTGATTAGAATGTCCCTATGTGTCTCTGATCCCCTTACCAGGTTCACCACTGCAAGGGAATCCTCATAGAGGATGGCCCTCAGATATGACAGACATCTGGGTGAAATAGACCAAATCCTGGGCCATGACGTTGCTTGATGTAACTAACTTTGCCATCAAGTAAGCAGGAGTCTAACAGCCGTGGCAGAGAAGGCTCAGGACAAAAATAAGTATCCTGTGGTACACCTGAGGAAAGGTGCAGTCAGGTCAAGCCTGTATGGAGCAAAAACTACAGTTTAAAAGTGTGGTCTGAAAGGATGTGAGGCAAGGAACAAAAGGTGGCTGGTACACAGTGTGACTCATGTAAATTTGGCTGTAGCCCTTTCTTCCAAGCTTAGTGTCAGAGATTGAGGGAGTGTACCCCCTCTCCGCTGGTATGATCAGAGAGCTAGTGTCCAAGCTTTGTAATTGCAGCTACATGGCAGCAAGCTAGAAGCAGTGTAAGTTGTTACATCACCATTCATGTTTGGGAAAACAGCAACTTCTCTCTTGGCATGACTGGGAAACTGGGTTCACACCCGGCACCTGACCATATGATTATCTTAAACACTGTGCTACAGTGGATTTCCAAGAAACTGTGTAGAAAGCCAACTCTTTCTGGGAGGGCAGACTGCTAGGAATCAGTCTTGGTCAAGTGAACCTTTACCTCTCACATAGCTTTGCATTGTACAAATCACCAGCAACACCATTCTTTAAAAATGGTAGCAATTGTAGAGAATAGAGCACATCAAAAAATCTGGTCATGTTATCCAGTTTTCTCAGCAGGGATTTTAATCAGGGTGGATCCCTTGATCTAATTGTCAAATTCTTGGACTCTTTCCAGAAGGCTAGGGGGATGGAAGGAAAGAAGAAAACATTTCATGATAGCAAAATAGGAGAAGGGAACTTTTAATTGAAATATTGAAAAAAATTATTATTATTTTCCTGTTCATTCCCTGTTCTCTGTCGGGAATGCCTTCTTCCTGCTCACCTCACACCACTCAGCCACATTCTTCCTAGGGTTATTGCTACTCATTTTTTGAGACTTGATTCAGACACTGCCTCCTTTATTTGGACTCTTATCTATGTACAGAGAAATACTTTGTATTTTGAATTGAAATTATCGGCTTAATTTATTTCTTCCATCATAGACATTAAGCTCTTTCTTGAGAGCACAGAAAATTGTCTCTTTTTGGCTTGACTTTAAATTCTCAGAACCTTATACAGTGTACGACATATAGTAAACTTTAAATACATGTAGAAATTAAATGGATAATAGAATATAAGGGAATTGGCCAGGCACAGTGGCTCACGCGGGTAATTCCAGCACTTTAGGAGGCTGAGGTAGTTGATTCACTTGAGCTCAGGAGTTCAAAACCAGCCTGGCCAATGTGGTGAAACCCCATTTCTACAAAATATACAAAATTAGGCAGGCATGGTGGTGCATTCCTGTAGTCCCAGCTACTCGGGAGGCTGAGGTGGGAAGATCACTTGAGCCCAGGAGGTTGAAGCTGCTGCAGTGAGCCAAGATCATACCACTATACTCCAGCCTGGGTAACAAAGACCCTATCTCAGAAAAAAAAAAAAAGCAGAGAGATTAAAGCTGTGGAAAGTTATATTTCTCCTCATCCTCCAAATTTAGTTTGATTCAATTTTGTATTAAATTCTTTTTCATTATTTACTTTCCTATGACTTTGTACATATTCCTTCCAGTTAATTTATATAATGTGCACTTTCTATTTTGAATTTTTTCAAAAATACAAAAAATTTTTTCTATTTTTTCTATTTTTGAAAAAATAGACAGAGGGACAAGCTCTCATTCTGTCACCCAGGCTTGAGTGCAGTGGCGTGATCTCAGCTCACTGCAGCCTCAGACTTCTGGGCTCAAACGATCTTCCCATGCCAGCCTCCTGAGTAAGTGAAACTATAGGCATGTGCCACCATGCTCAGCTATTTTGTTGTTGTTGTTGTTGTTGTTGATTTTTTGTAGAGATAGGTCTTGCTATGTCACTATGTTGTTCAAGCTGGGACATTTCCTTTCTTTAATAACTTTGTTATTGTTATTCTTTACTTCTGGTACTTGATTCAAAGAAGTTTATTTTTCATGATATAAATGATCATTTTTTTAAGTAGCTAAGTTTTTTATGTACTTATTACTAGTTCAGTTCCAGTCTTTTGAAGGGAAATATTTGAAGGGAACTCTTCTCAACAAAAAGTGGGATATCAAGTTCCATTTATTCTTTAGAAATGTCTCTCTTGATACCTTCATCTTCCTCCTTTGGTTAGCACTCATTGCTTTAAGCCTACTTCTCTTTCCATTAGGCTCTCTCCCTGCCCCCAGCCCAGTAATTCCTGTGTCTCTCTTTCAGCTGAGAGGCTCTCCTCACTCACCAGGTGACCCTTGCTGCTTGTTTTCATTTGGGAGTGAGATAGGAACACTGGTAGACCTCAGTGTAGAGTGATGAGGAGGAAGCCCTGACGTTCCACTGGGAAGCCTGTCCTGCAGATGTTATATCTGCAGGTCTGTTTCCTCCAGTCTCCTGCTTGGAGGGAGGGCCATGAGTCTGGGGCCAAAGGAGGAGAATGAGCTATGGATCTCTCAGTTCAGCACTCAGACTCTCATTTAACTCATTTTCATCACAGCTGAGCTTTGTACCCTTTTAGTGAGAAAGATGAGGGGGCTGTGCTATCTGGGGAAGATGATCTAGGGGGTCTCACTACACCTTTTTTTAAAAAAAATTCTTATGCCGTGGCCAGTCTTTCACGGCCTCCACATAATGCTTTCAATTTCAAAGGCTTCTTGTGGTTTTTGTTGGCTCCTAACTACCCCAAGCAATAAAGTTTCAGTGCTATCAACAATCCCTCTGGCTTTTTAGACTTCTTTAAATTGCCAGAGTCCTTTTCATTACTTTATAATTTATCTACCGATTGTGCGAAAAGGAAGTTAATTGTATTGCTCATTTAAAAAAAAAAAACTCAAGAGTATTCCAGCCTTTAAAAAAAAAGATTTAAAAAAGAAAAAGGAAAAAGATACATTGACTTGTCATTTATACTTTGAAGCATTTATGTTACAAACAGTGCCACATGTTCAACAGGCATGTCTTATGACTCCAAGGAGTTTTCTCAAGTCTATATTAAGGGTAACATTGTAGATATAACTATCTTAAAAAGACCATTTGACAGCAAGAAAGTCCTCAATTTCTTTGTAAGTGGCAAGAAAATGTAGCATGGGAAATTTGTCATTTTTTAATAAAGTAAGATCAAGTTTTAATTCTTTTTTTTCTTATATCACAATCATAATCACAAAGTTTTAATTCTTATTTATTAAGTGATGATTACTTAGCTGGCATGTTCTTTGTTTATTGTATATGTCTATCTTCTCATTGGCAAAAAAGAAAGAAAGAAGATGGAAGGGAGGAGGGAGGGAGGGAGGAAACAATACTAGCCTGAGAAAACAAACTATGCTTTTGGCTCAAGTGAGAAGCTGATTCCCTGCTTAAAGAAAAATCACATTTTCTTATTGTTCCATGTTTTCTTTGATCAAAGGTGGGGCTTATGTTTTCTCTTTCATCATTCTCCTTAGTAACCTGCTTATCTGTCTGCTTTTCTCTTAACACAATTTTATTGGCATTGCTAACTTAAGAATTATGAGATTTACAAATTTGGTAAGGAGACTATTTTTTAAATTATTTTTAATTTATGTGGGTACATAGTAGGTATACATATTTCTATGACCTATTTTGACACAGGCATGCAATGCCTAATAATTACATCAGGGCAAATGGAGTATTCATCACCTCAAACATGTATCCTTTCTTTGTGTTACAAACAATCCAATTATACTTTTAGTTTTTTAAATGTACAATAAATTATTGTTGTGGTATTCATCTTGACTGTAGTCATCTTGTTGTGGTCAAATACTAGATCTTATTCATTTTATCTAACTATATTTTTGTAACCATTAATTATCCCCACTCTCCTCCAACCCCACCATTCCCTGCCATTTTTCCCAGCTTCTGGTAACCATCTCTATTTCCATGAGGTCAATTGTTTGAATTTTTAGTTCCAACAAATAAGTGAGAACATGCAAAGTTTGTCTATGTGTGGCTTATTTCACTTACTGTAATATCCTCCAGTTTCATCCAAGTTATTGCAAATGACAGGATCTCATGGCTGAATAGTACTTCATTGTGTTTATGTACCACATTTTCTTTATCCATTCATCCATTAATGGACACTTAGGTTGCTTCCAAATCTTGGTTATTATAAACAGTGCTGCAGCAAACATGGGACTGCAGATATCCCTTTGATATTCTGATTCCCTTTCATTTGGATTTATAACCAGCAGTGGAATTGCTGTATCATATGGTAGTTATATTTTTAGTTTTTTTTTGAGAAACCGCCAAACTGTTCTATACAGTGACTGCACTAGTTTACATTCCTACCAACAGTGTACTAGGGTTCCCTTTTCTCCACGTCCTAACCAGCATTCATTTTTGCCTGTCTTTTGGATAAAGCCCATTTTAATTGGATTGAGATAATCTCTTGTTATAGTTTTGATTTGCATTTCTCTGATGATTGGACATGTTGAACACTTTTTCATATGCCTATTTGCCATTTGTATGTCTCCTTTTTAGAAATGTCTATTCTGATCTTTTGCCCATTTTTTAATCAGATGAGATTTTTTTTTCTTATAGAATTGTTTGAGTTCCTTATATAGTCTGGTTATTAAGCCCTTGTTGGATAGACAGTTTTCAAATATTTTATCCCATTCTGTGGGTTGTCTCTTCAGTTTGTTGATTGTTTTGTTTGTTATATAGGAGATTTTTGAGTTGATGTGATCCCCTTTGTCCATTTTTGCTTTGGTTGCAAACTGTGCTTGTGAGATATTACTCAAGTAATCTTTGTCCAGGCTGATATCCTGGAAAGTTATTCTAAATTTTTTTAGTATTTTCATAGTTTTAGGTCTTATATTTAAGTATTTAATCCATTTTTATTTGATGTTTGAATATGGTGAGAGACAGGGGCTAGTTTCATTCTTCATATATGGATATCCAGTTTTTCCAGTGCCATTTATTGAGGAGACTGTCCTTTCCCTAGTGAATGTTCTTGGCACTATTGTTGAAAATGAGTTCACTGTATATGTATGGATTTGTTTATAAGTTCTCTATCCTGTTCCTTTGGTCTGTTTGTTTTTATGCCAGCAGCATGCAGTTTTGGTGATTTTCACTTTGCGGTATAATTTGAAGTCAGGTAATATAATTCCTCCAATTTTGTTCTTTTTGCTCAGGATGACTGGTGATTCTGGATCTTTTGTGGTTTCATATAGATTTTAGGATTTTTTTTCTATTTCTGTAAAGAATAGTGACTGCTATTTTGATAGAGATTGCAATAAATCTGTATATTTCTTCTAAAGGATTACAGTCTTCAAACTGGCTATTCTGACAGGCACTTCAAGGAAGGGAGGAGCAAGACAGGAATTTAAGCTGAACTGTTTGGCCAAGTATACATATGCAACAAATTATAGGAAGAGCTATGAATATTCATGAAGTGGGTTCTAACATGCATATTATATATTCATGTTTGCTTTGGGGTGGAGACTTAACATTTAAATGCATTACAATTAGGCCCTTACTATATGTCAAAAGGTGAAGCAGGGACTTGAAGGCATTCACTGTTTATAGCCTCTGTAAACAGGCCAGAACCACATTATGATCAGTGCTCTTATGAGGAGAAAGTTATTAAAATCAGTTTCTTCTCCAATCAAAGCTCTAGTCATGGCTTGGGAGACAGGGAGGTCAATTATTCAGCATCTGTTGGTGAACGAGCTATAATTCTTTTAAAATTGCTTTTCTTGAGGACAGTGCTTGTTTAACTGTTAGAGAAAAAAGAAAAACCTTGTGGCAGTTAGAACCTAGTTTACTCTTTAAGTAGAGGGGTTTGTGACTTCATCCTTGCCTGGCATGGCCCTAGGTTTTGTTTATAATTTGGTATATTATTGTTACAAATAGTTCATTCTGTCAGTCTTATGATCTGTATTTTAACATTAATGCTGGTCGGTTGGTTGTGTCTAAACCACAAAAGGAAAGGAGTATAATGAGGCATGTCTGACCTCCCATCCCATCATGGCCAAGAACTCTGTTTTTAAAGTTTCTCTTGGGTCCCTTTGGCCAAACAGGTTTGTTCAGTAGGTTGTACGGGGTGCTTAGAATTTTGTATTTGGGTTACAGCATCTAATTTTTCCTTTACTGTCATGTTAGTAGGATTTCACGATAAAATCTTGTGTTCAGTCTTCCATATTTATCCAGAAGCCAAATATGAAATTTTCACTGTCTGAAATTTTTGTTTTTTATCGTAAAGGTTCAACTGATATTACAAAGGATCCAGACTTTAATGGAATCTATGATGAAGACCTTAATGAGGATCCAACATATGATCCCAGTAGCCCTGAAGAAACAGCTCTATTTATGAAATATGCTGAAAATATCGTGCTAAAGTTAACATTCAGTACCACACAAGTTCAACAGCATGAACATGTCTTTATATTTGAAACAGACTATTGGCTTACTAATGCTATAAGATATAATCAAGATGATCTTGATATTTGTACCTACCAGAGACTACAGCAAAGATTATATCTTCAAAAAAAGATTATTCAAAAACACCTTGAGAAGAAAGAATATATCAGAAGAGGGATAGGATACCTAAAGTTAATATGTTTTCTGATTCCATTTCTACTGAGATTAAAGAAGAAAATGAAAGTTCCATATTTAAATAGTCTGCTTCAGCCTTTTTCAGGTAAGAGTATCACCAAAAATCAAGTATAAAATATAGGTATATATTAAATATATGTTTAAATACAATTTTGTTTTTGGTATATGGGTACAGGCAGTAACCTAGCTATGACCTGTTAGAAAGAGAAAACAAAATTTGATGTCTCTAATGTAATTTAAAACACTCGGTATCTATACATAGTACTTTGTATATATTTATACTAATTACAAAGGCTACTGAAAGTTTTAAAATAAGCTAAAATAAGTTCGTATGAATAGGGAAATATGCCAAGTTCATGATGGGACAACACTGCGAATATATCATCTCAAATTATTCTATAAATTCAATGTACTTCTATTCAAAATCCTGATCATGTTTTTCACTGAAGTTTACACACTCTAGAATTAATATAGAGCAGCAAAGGGTCATTAATGGTCTTTCAGAAATTAATGACCCTTTGCTGCTCTATAATAAAACTACAGTAATGAATGTAGAATTACATTGAAATGAAACATGTTAAAACTACAGTAATTAAATGAAGGCAGTATTGGCACTGTAATAAACAAACAGAGCAATGTAATAGAATAGAGAGCTGAACAGGGCCATAATTAATGCATCTGGAATTTTCTTCATTTACATGAATGAGAAATTAGATCTCTTAAAATATGATTGTTTATGTGCTGTTCATGTTTTAAATAAAAGTTTGTTTTCATTTCTGCAGATGACAAGGTCAAGACAGAACAAGAATTGCCTTCATTTATTTATGGAAGAGATTTTAAATGCCAGAATTTTCACTACAAAGATAATCAGTATTTTCATGTTCATGGAGGAATTAAATTTGATATCAGCACTGCTTCAATTGAAAATGCTTTGGAAGATTTTCAGGTTTAAATGATCATTGCCTAGACAGTTTGTCATTTCACAACTCTTTTATCCTATTCTCCAACCAAAAAGAGCCTCTGTTGATAGAGGTACTAGACAGTTCTCCAAATGACTATTCTTACAACTCACTCACTCATTCATGTATTATTTTAACATAAATGAATTAAGTACAGTTATATGTAATGTACTGTGTTGGATATCTGAGATAAAATTATAAATAAGCTAGGTACAGCTATCATCCTCACAGAATTTACAGACTTCTAATGGACCATATTTGCCTTAGAATAGGTAACCGAAGAGTGCGGTAGAAATCTCTAGACACTCATTCTTCCATTTTTTCTCAAAGAATCAGGATTAGAACAGAGATCCTCTAAACTTATAGAACAGCAATTCTTCACCTGGAATTTAGTGTAAACATTCTACTTTTCAATTGTTATTGTTTTTCCACCTTTTGTATACTATATGTCTTTCCTTTTGTATTTTTTTCCTTATTCTCAAAGTAAGGATTAGATACATGCAGGTGCTATCAGGGTCTTCTGGAATAGTAAATTTAAAATTTGTCATTTACATATATACCATTTCATACAAATAATTCTTATAATTATTTAAATGTGTTTAAACATATGTCTTTAGTAACCTAACTTATATTGTAGAAAAATTTAGAAAAGATATGAGATTGTGCTGCTAATACATTTATAGAAGATTCAGGATACAAAGAATATTACTCAATTCCAGTCATGAAATTTTATGGAAAAAGGTAAGGAGTTTTCACTAATTACTGACACTAGCTACAATTTGTTGAAAGTTTGTAGTGAACAAAGAAAATAACAAAATGCAAAGGTTAATTTAAATTTTTACAGTGGTGAGGGAGGACTCAAGATGGCGCTGTGAGAACAACCCAGGATTGAGGCTCTCGCTGGATGCATGGAGAGGGTGAGTCGGGGATGCATTTCCAGACAGACCTTTGTTGCCCACAGAACAGGGAAATTCCCAGATATAAAACAAACGTGGGACGCCAGCCAGAGATCTTGACTGGTGTAGCCAGCAGCCAGTGCGGCTGTGGACCGCGCCGGAGCGCAGAGGTGCTCCACAGAGTTCTGCACAAAAGCGCACTGTTCCGGGTGCCCCGTTGAACTAGCAACCTGAGACCTGAGAGGGCTGAACTTGAGACTGAACGGGACTTGAACAGTGAGCCAGCCCAGGACAAAGGGTTAGGGGTAGCGCACTGCGACAAACAAAATGGCGATTCCAAACGCTCGCTGTTAGGAGGTTCCCTTAAAGCGCAGCTCCGTGCGGGAGGGGAGTCCGCCATTACCGAGGCAATCAGCCCCTACTGAGGTACACGCCCATTGCTGACGCAGCCGGCCATTGCCGAGGCAACCCGGTACAACAGAGAGACACTGCCGCAGGGCGGAGCCCACGGCTGCAGGGCGGAGACCGCAGCAGAAGGGCAAAGCCTGCAGAAGCAGGGCGAACCTCACACCAGCATGGCGGAGCCTCGGCAGGAAAAAACTGCCTCCTAGCTGGGCAGGACAACCCAGCGGACAATCAAAAATAAAGCCCCAACCCCTTCAGAAAGAGCAGCTGAGAAAAAAAGGGCTATTTTATGAGTTCTGTTGCAGCAGAATTAAACATAGCAGCCTAACAGCCCTGAATGAACATCAGAGCTCACAGCTCAGCACTTGAGCTCCTATAAAGTATAGACTGTCTCCTCAAGCAGCTCTCTGACCCTTCTATATCCAAAAGACTGACACTTGGCAGGCATCATTCTGGGACAAAGATAGCAGAAAAAGAAACTGGTAGCATCCCTACTGTTCCACAGCTACTATAGGTGTACCCCAGACAAGTAGGGCCTGGAGTGGACCCCTGCAGTCGTACAGCGAACAGGCTAGACTGGTAGAAGGAAAACCAAGTAACAGAAATACTTCATCATCAACAATCTGGGAGTCCACCCAGAGACCCAATTGAAAAGTCAGCAACTACACAGACGACAGGTGGATAAATCCACAAAGATGGGAAGAAATCAGCGGGAAAAGGAGGAAAACACCCGAAACCAGAACACCTTGCCTCCTAGAAAGGACCAAAACTCCTCACCAGCAAGGGAACAAAGCTGGACAGAGAATGACTGTGACGAAATGACAGAATTAGACTTCAGAAGGTGGATAATGAGAAACTTTTGTGAGCTAAAAGAACATGTTTCAAATCAATGCAAAGAAACGAAGAACCTTGAGAAAGATTCGAGGAAATGATAACAAGAATGGATAAATTAGAGAGGAATATGAATGAATTAAAGGAGATGAAAAACACAATACGAGAATGTCGCAAAGCATGCACAAGTTTCAATAGCCGAACTGACCAAGCAGAAGAAAGAATTTCAGAAGTCAAAGATCAACTCAATGAAATAAAATGAGAAACCAAGATCAGATTAAAAAGTGCAAAAAGGAATGAAAAAAGTCTCCAAGAAATGTGGGACTATGTGAAGAGACCTAACCTACGTTTGATAGGCGTACCAGAATGTGACGAAGAGAATGAATCCAAGCTGGAAAATACTCTCCAGGACATTATCCAGGAAAATTACCCCCACCTAGCAAGACAGGCCAAAACTCAATTGCAGGAAATACAGAGAACACCACAAAGATATTCAGCAAGAAGAGCAACCCCAAGGCACATAATCGTCAGATTCAACACGGTTGAAATAAAGGAGAAAATACTAAGGGCAGCCAGAGAGAAAGGTCGGGTCACCCACAAAGGGAAGCCCATCAGACTCACAGCAGATCTCTCGGCAGAAACTCTGCAAGCCAGAAGAGAGTTGGGGCCAATATTCAACATCCTTAAAGAAAAGAACTTTCAACCCAGAATTTCATATCCAGCCAAACTGAGCTTCAGAAGTGAAGGAAAAATAAAATCCTTTGTGAACAAGCAAGTACTTAGAGATTTTGTCACCACCAGACCTGCTTTACAAGAGCTCCTGAAAGAGGCATTACACATAGAAAGGAACAAGCAATACCAGCCATTCCAAAATCACACTAATAGCTAAAGAGCATCAACATAATGAAGAATCTACAACAACTAACGGGCAAAACAGCCAGCTAGCATCAAAATGGCGGTATCAAATTCACACATAACAATACTAACCCTAAATGTATATGGACTAAATGCACCAATCAAAAGACACAGACTGGCAAATTGGATAAAAAGCCAAAACTCAGCAGTGTGCTGTATCCAGGAAACCCACCTCACATGCAAGGATACACAAAGGCTCAAAATAAAGGGATGCAGGAAGGTTTACCAAGCAAATGGAGAGCAAAAAAAAAAAAAGAGCAGGAGTTGCACTTCTCATCTCTGATAAAATAGACTTTAAAGCAACAAAGATCAAAAGAGACAAAGAAGGCCATTACATAATGGTAAAAGGATCGATACAACAAGAAGAGCTAATGATCCTAAACATATATGGAACCAATACAGGAGCACCCAGATACATAAGGCAAGTTCTTAAAGACTTACAAAGAGACTTAGACTTCCACACAATTATAGTGGGAGACATTAACACCCCACTGTCAATATTAGATCAAACAGACAGAAAATCAACAAGGATATCCAGGGCTTGAACTCAGACCTGGAGCAAGCAAACCTGATAGACATTTACAGAACTCTCCACCCCAAATCCACAGAATATACATTCTTCTCAGCACAACATCACACCTACTCTAAAATTGACCACATAATTGGAAGTAAAGCACTCCTCAGCAAATGCAAAACAAATGAAATCATAACAAACAGCCTCTCAGACCATAGTGCAATCAAGTTAGAACACAGAATACAGAAACCAACCCAGAACCGCACAGCTTCATGGAAACTGAACAACTGGCTCTTGAATGTTGACTTGATAAACAACGAAATGAAAGCAGAAAGAAAGAAGTTCTTCGAAACCAACAAGAACGAAGACACAACATGGCAGAATCTCTGGGACACATTTAAAGCAGTCTCTAGAGGAAAGTATATAGCAAAAAGTGCCCATATGAGAAGAATGGAGAGATCCAAAATTGACACCCTATCGTCAAAATTGAAAGAGCTAGAGGAGCAAGATCAAAAAAACTCAAAACCCAGCAGAAGACAAGAAATAACTAAGATCAGAGCTGAACTGAAGGAGATTGAGACACGAAAAACCCTCCAAAAAATCAATAAATCCAAGAGCTGGTTTTTTGAAAAGATCAACAAAATAGACAGACCACTAGCTAGATTGATTAAAAATAAAAGAGAGAACAACCTCCCAAGCCTAAACCAGGAGGAAGCTGAAACTATGAATAGACCAATAACAAGGTCAGAAGTCGAGGCAGCAATTAAGAGCCTACCACACAAAAAAAGCCCAGGTCCAGATGGGTTCAAAGCCGAATTCTACCAGACACACAAAGAGGAGCTGGTACCATTTCTTCTTAAACTATTTCAAACAATCCAAAAAGAGGGAATACTTCCCAAATCATTTTACAAGACCAACATCATTCTGATACCAAAACCCGGCAGAGACCCAACAAGAAAAGAAAACTTCAGGCCAATATCCATGATGAGCATATATGCAAAAATCTTCAATAAAATATTGGCAAGCCGATTGCAACAGCAAATCAAAGAACTTATTTATCATGATCAAGTAGGATTCATCCTAGGGATGCAAGGCTGGTTCAACATACCCAAGTCTATAAACGTAATTCACCACATAAACAGAACCATAAACAAAAACCACATGATTATCTCAATTGACGCAGTGAAGGCATTTGACAAAATTCAATAGCCCTTTATGCTAAAAACCCTCAATAAACTCGGTATCGATGGATCATATCTCAAAGTAACAAAAGCTATTTATGACAAACCAACAGCCAATATCATACTGAATGGGCAAAAACTGGAAGCATTCCCTTTGAAATCTGGCACTAGACAAGGATGCCCTCTTTCAGCACTCCTATTCAATATAGTTCTGGAAGTTCTAGCCACAGCAATCAGGCAAGAAAAAGAAATAAAGTGTATTCAAATAGGAAAGGTGGAAGCGAAATTGTCTCTATTTGCAGACGACATGATAGTATACCTAGAAGACCCCATCACCTCAGCCCAAAAACTCCTGAAACTGATAAGCAACTTCAGCAAAGTCTCAGGATATAAAATCAATGTGCAAAAATCACAAGAATTCGTCTACACCAATAACAGACTTAAAGAAAGCCAAATCAAGAACGAACTGCCATTCACAATTGCTACAAAAAGAATAAAATACCTTGGAATACAACTCACAAGGAACGTAAGGGACCTCTTCAAGGAAAACTACAAACCACTGCTCAACGAAATCAGAGAGGACACAAACAGATGGAGAAACATTCCATGTTCATGGTTAGGAAGAATTAATATCGTGAAAATGGCTATACTGCCCAAAGCAATTTACAGAATCAACGCTATCCCCATCAAGCTACCATCGACTTTCTTCACAGAACTGGAAAAAACCACCATGAACTTCATATGGAACCAAAAGAGAGCCCGCATAGCCAAGTCAATTCTAAGCAAAAAGAACACAGCAGGGGGAATCACACTACTGGATTTCAAACTATACTACAAGGCTACAGTAATCAAAACAGCATGGTACTGGTACCAAAACAGAGATATAGACCAATGGAACAAAACAGAGGCACCGGAGGCAACACAGCGTATCTACAACCATACAATCTTTGATAAACCTGACAAAAACAAGCAAGGGGGAAAGGATTCCCTCTTTAACAAATGGTGTTGGGAAAACTGTCTAGCCATGTGCAGAAAGCAGAAACTGGACCCCTTCCTGACACCTTACACTAAAATTAACTCCAGATGGATTAAAGACTTAAACATAAGACCCGGCACCATAAAAACCCTAGAAGGAAATCTAGGCAAAACTATCCAGGACATAGGAGTAGGCAAGGACTTTATGAACAAAACACCAAAAGCATTGGCAACAAAAGCCAAAATAGACAAATGGAACCTACTGAAACTCCACAACTTCTGCACGGCAAAAGAAACAGTCACTAGAGTGGATCGGCAACCAACAGAATGGGAAAAAATTTTTGCAGTTTACCCATCTGACAAAGGGCTGATGTCCAGAATTTACAAAGAACTCAAACGGATTTACAAGAAAAAAACAAACAAGCCCATTCAAAAGTGGGCAAAGGATATGAACAGACACTTTACGAAAGAAGACATATATGAGGCCAACAATCATATGAAAAAATGCTCATCGTCACTGATCATCAGAGAGATGCAAATCAAAACCACATTGAGATACCATCTCACGCCAGTTAGAATGGCGATCATTAAAATATCTGGAGACAACAGATGCTGGAGAGGCTGTGGAGAAAAAGGAACACTTTTACACTGTTGGTGGGAGTGTAAATTAGTTCAACCATTGTAGAAGACGGTGTGGCGATTCCTCAAGGCCTTAGAAATAGAAATTCCATTTGACCCAGCAATCCCATTACTGGGTATATATCCAAAAGACTATAAATCGTTCTACTATAAGGGCACATGTACACGAATGTTCATTGCAGCACTGTTTACAATAGCAAAGACCTGGAATCAACCCAAATGCCCATTGATAATAGACTGGATTGGAAAAATGTGGCACATATACACCATGGAATATTATGCAGCAATCTGAAATGATGAGTTTGTGTCGTTTGTAGGGACATGGATGAATCTGGAGAACGTCATCCTCAGCAAACTGACACAAGAACAGAAAATGAAACACCACATATTCTCACTCATAGGCGGGTGATGAAAAATGAGAACACATGGACACAGAAAGGGGAGTACTAAACACTGGGGTCTATTGGGGGGAAAATGGGAGGGCCAGTGGGAGGGGGAAGTGGGGATGGATAGCCTGGGGAGAAATGCCAAATGTGGGTGAAGGGGAGAAGGAAAGAAAAGCACACTTCCATGTGTGTTCCTGCGCAACTGTCTTGCATGCTCTGCTCATGTACCCCAAAACCTAAAATCCAATAAAAAATTTAAAAAATAAAAATAAAACAACAACAACAACAAAAAAAACAAATAAGGAAGTTTTGCTTGTTGGCTTATTTTTTTTGTTTCTTTTTTGAGATGGAGTCTCACTCTGTCACCAAGGCTGGAGTACAGTGGCACAATCTCGGCTCACCACAATCTCCACTTCCTGGGTTCAAGCAATTCTCCTGCCTCAGACTTCTGAGTAGCTGAGATTACAGGCATGCACCACCATGCCCGGCTAATTTTGTATTTTCAGTAAAGATGGTTTCACCATATTGGTCAGGCTAGTTTCGAACTCCTCATCTCAAGTGATCAGCCCACCTTGGCCTCCCAAAGTCCTGGGATTACAGGCGTGAGCCATTGCACCTGACCCATTTGTTTGTTCTTAAGGAAGGCATGCAAGCAGTTGAGAGGATAGGATCATGTCTGAAACTTTGGGGAATAGTAACTGTTAAAGAGAGTAGGGAGAAGTAGAGGAGAGAGAACAAAGGAGACTGAGAGGGAATGATACAGGTAGAGGAGGAACAAGAGCATATGATAGCATAAGGCTGAGGTGGGAGGATCACTTGAGGCCAAGAGTTCAACTCTGCAGTGTGCTGTGATCATGGCTGTGAATAGCTATTGCACTCTGGCCTGGGCACCATAGCAAGACCCCATTTCTTAATAATAAAAAGAGAGTGAGTATGAAAGCCAAATTTCAGAATATAGAAATAGTAAAAAAAGCATCAAATGCAACACAGAATCGGGCCAAGTCACTTTAATCTTAGAGAGTGTCCTCTAAATTTAGCTATGACTTGCTAAGAGAATTTTAGTGGAGTTTTGGTTAAAGGAGGCTATTTTCAGCAAGCTGAAGTGTTAAGTACAGTAGAGTTATAAGTCATAAAAAAGTAAAGAAAAGTCTGAATTTCTTTCAAGATACATGTGAGTGAGAAGAATAAGAGAAATAAGGCAGAGAGAGTAGTGGGATAAAGGAGAAAAGGGGGAATCTTTCTACTGAATTACTTTCAGGATACACATGTCATATTCAAGCTGAAGTCAGAAACTATGTGGCTAATGATTTCCATGATTTTGAAGGGAACCAAGTAGCAGATCTCATGCCTCTGGAATGGACAGGTGATGTGTACTCCCTGGAGGAAGAATCTCTTGCCCCGGGTTCCAGCACCTGTTCACATACTCCCCATACAATCCTTGCCAAACTAAATAGTTTCCTTGAGTCACTTTTCAATAAACCTTTATTCTTCAAGTTCTATCAGGCTTCTGGGGCACCAGTGATCCTGGGAATTCAGGGAAGCAGCTGGGACAGAAGCTGTACTTGGTGAGAGGCTGTTGTGGGTGAATGAGTATGGTTGCTGTAAACACAACACTATTGTACTATTAGAGATCAGTCAGATCATAGTGGAATTGTTTTTCTAGTTTGAACTAATGCACAACATTTGGTCATCAGCATTGGTGAATGGTAGGCTGATACATACCAATTTGCTGGTTTTGAAATCCAACATAAGCCTCCATCCCAGACCCAGACAGCATGGAGTAAAAGTAAAAACCACAAGTTCAGTTATAAGCAGAATTTTTCTGGCTCATCTACCAATCACTAGAGAACTTTCAGTTCCTTCTACAACCCAATCCACACGCAATTTTTTTTTTTTTTTTTTTTGAATCTCATATGTCAGCAGATCAGCATTCTCAGCTATGATGGAATATCTTCAGTTTCCTTTTTTTCTTCCTGGTCACATAAATCCCAATAAGCCCCAGGAGCTGTTTTCTTCTAAAAATTCAGTTTAGTCATGTAGTACCAATCAAGCATCCAGGTCTGATCCAAACGGCTCCTTGAGGTCCTAGAGCCTATCACCACTGTGAGTCAAAGACTGTTCAAAACTTTCAAATCTAAGTAAGATACAGAACACCTGTTCCTTGATTTTGGAGGCTAGAGTCTAATAAGCTAGCAAGTCCCCACTGATGACCATGGCACCTCTACAAGCTGGGATCTATGGGCAAGTGAACCGGCAAGCTGTGGGTCAAGACAGCCTTTAGTTTATATTCTCGTGGTCTAGTTTCCTTTTAAAGGAAGAGGATGATGTATGGGAAGAATAACACCCTCAGATAAATGTGAAGAGAACCTCAGACATACCTCCATCCATGTACTGAGGTCCCTTATATTTGGAAAATTGGAACTGAAGTACAGATCAAGGAAGACTATTAGCCTCTGACTAATTTATAACAGTGTTTCCCTGTGACCATCCTGTAACTAACTCATGAGACCCAGTGATTCTTCTTTAGCTACTTCCTAATCACTAACTTGCTTCTCAAGATATTAATGTAATGGAACAAATTTTTAGCTCTCTTAGGAAAACTGATCATCCCTGAGCAGCAGTGAAGAGCCATAGGAGGGGTTACCACTGTAAAGAATACTGTATTTGGGCCAGGTGCAGTAGCTTATGCCGGTAATCCCAGCACTTCAGTAGGCTGAGGTGGGAGGATTGCTTGGGTAATCTGAGGGAGCCTAGGAGTTTGAGACCAGACTGGGCAACATAGTGAAGACCCTATATTTGTTTATTTATTTGTTTGTTTGTTTGTTTTGACAGAATCTTGCTCTGTCACCCAGGCTAGAGTGCAGTGGCACAATCTTAGCTCACTGCAACCTCCACCTCCTGGGTTCAAGTGATTCTCCTGCCTCAGCCTCCTGAGTAGCTGGGATTACAAGCATGCACCACAATGCCTGGGTAACTTTTGTATTTTTAGTAGAAAAGAGATTTTGCCATGTTGGCTAGGCTGGTCTCAAACTCCTGACCTCAAGTAATCTGCTCACCTTGGCCTCCCAAAGTGCTGGGATTACAGGCGTGACCTACCATGCCTGTCTTTAAGACCCTATCTCTACAAAAAATTGAAAAGTTACCCAGGCATGGTGGCACACACCTGTAGTCACAGCTACTCAGGAAGCTGAGGTGGGAGGATCACTTGAGCCTGAGAGGTGGAGGCTGCAGTGAGCTGTAATTGTGCCACTGCACTCCAGCCTTGGCAACAGAGTAAGACCCTGTCTCAAGAAAAAAAGAATACTGTATTTACAGCAATAAATAGTTGCATTTGGAAGAGAAACCCTGGCAATATTAAGAGGCTTCCCACCTTCAGAGATAGCTCAGCAGCTGAAGTATTCACTTCTGAAATCCGGACTTGGGAAAGGTAGGTACCTCACGGCGGGCAGGGGAGGAAGGTCGCCATTTTCCCTCACCTGTGATGATAAGAAAACCTAGGGAAGAGAGTAACTCAAAATTTTATCAATTTTCCATTCCACAGTGATAGGGATCAGGGCTGTTTCAAGCCCCAACTCTGTTCCAGAGACGTGGTAGGAGGGGGGTTTCTCTAGTTCACTGCTGCAGTGAGTAAAAGACAAGGAGCCATTACCCAAAGCATCATTCCAGATCACATTCAAGGTAAACTCTTGAGAAACCAAATATAGATGTAATTAGCTTAAAAGAATAAGAGGTGGGTAAGCAGACAGTTAGATGACCTAGAACTTCACCCAGAGTTAGGGCTTTGAGGAACTTTTAGACATTGTCCCAGATCACTGACATGAAAAGGACAGAGTCAATACCATATGAAGAAGGCATTTTTATATAAAGACTTGATTAACAACTGTTGATAATTATGTTATTAATACATTTACAATTGAGTACAATTTAAACTACCATTTTGTATTTAATGGTTACAGAATAAATGAAGTTTTGCCAGCACAGAGAAAAACGTAGAAAATCACTTCAAAGGTAGAGAAATATATTTTTTCTTTATTTTTTATAGGTACTATGTGATCTATTTTGAACTTGAAACTTTCTATCAGCAAATAAATAAGACACAGTGGTGGGGAGCCATAAATGGAATAGTGAACAATCTGAGACTGAAAAGACTTCCACTGACAGATGCTCAATTACGTGAACAATTTAAGAAAAAATTTGGTTTCAAAAAAGCTATGAAATGCAAGGTATTTCAGTGACTACCACATAATAAAGTATATGAAGTTATGTATTATTGATAAGTATATGTCTCAAATGATTGTTTATTTTAGGGGTAAATAATGCGTTAAAGTCTTCAATATGAAATAAAATGCCACCTTTTTTTTTTTTGAGATGGAGTCTAGCTCTGTCACCCCAGGCTGGAGTGCAGTGGTGGCGTGATCTTGGCTCACTGCAGCCTCTACCTCCCAGGTTCAAACAATTCTCCTGCCTCAGCCTCCTGAGTAGCTGGGACTACAGGCATACACTGCCATGTCTGGCTAATTTTTTTTTTTTTTCATTTTAGTAGAGATGGGGTTTCACCATGTTGCCCAGGCTGGTCGTGAACTCCTGAGCTCAGGCAATTCACCCATCTCAGGCTCCCAAAGTGCTGGGGATTACAGGCATGAGCCACTGTGCCTGGCCAAAATGCCACATTTTAGTGGCTGAAAAGCTATATAATCCTGGATTATAAATTTCTGGCAGAGTACCTGTTAATGTACTGGACTGTGATTAATCTCAATAATGGCTCATACTTATTCATTGCTTATTCTGTATGTTAGGCAATATTATAAATCAATGAACTCTTTTAAAGTATGACTAGTTTTGTTATTATCATTTCTGTTATACAAATGAGAAATTTGAGGTATAGAGAGGGATCTTTCACAAATCATATAGTAAATGGCAGAGCCAGGCCTCAATCCTGGGAACTAAACTCTAAGGAGAAAATCTAGCATCCTGAATCAAATCTCCACATCTGTTTCAACAAGCCTTGATGTACAGATTCTGAAACTGAGCAATGAAGCTCATCAGCTTCAAAGGTTAGACAGGTATTTACTTTCCATTTATTTGCTTTCATGTCCACAAATTAAAACCTTAAAAATTTGTTAGTTGAATTTTTAAATATTAGTCAGAATATCTAAAAGAAGAGGGTGATATTTTTATGTTTTCATGATAGCTGTATTTCTATAGCTATATATTTCAAGTTTCTACACCTCTAAATTAGGTTTTTCCACAGTCAGACAAGGAGCAAAATGATCTCCATTTGTTTTTAAAATATTTTCGAAAAAATAAAAATAATAAGAAAAATTTTCCAAAATATTTTTTAAGTTCTTAATAGTTGCTTATAACTCTAACAACTTTAATCATTATCCAGTAAGAAACTTTCCACATAGATCTTGTGAAAACTCTAATTAATTTTAGCAGCATTCATGTGATTCTGTTAGTATATTTCATGTCCTTTTTTTCTTAAACCAAACTTTGGGTATATTTTGATAAACTGAGTCTGGCCTTCTTAATTTTAGAGTATTCCAATTGGTATGAAGTCTGCTGTTGAAAGAGGGTTGTCTGCAGTTTTCCATACATTAAGCCATAAATCCTCAAACCTGACAATCAATGTTGCAGATGAAGCAAGTTATACTATTTTTCATCATGCTACCCTGCACAACAGAGTTTCTATTATATGTCAACTGTGCAATGCTTATTTTACGGTCAACCAGAGGCGCTTGGTTACTTTCAGCCAAGGTAACATGAAGTTTTTAAACCTAAAATATTTTTATTTTATTTACCCTAATTGAACAGTAGGAATGCATGTTGATTTTAGAGCAGATTAAAATTGGATTAACTAGAGCAAAGTTGGGGGTTTTTTTTTCATTTATCTAAGAAGGGCTTCTTTTAGTTTTCTAGGTATCATTTATAGCCAGCTTAGATAGTTTTATATTTGCTCACTGCGTCTTCTTCATTTGAATATAAGGTCTATCAGAGGGCAAAGATTTTGTCTACTTTATTTGTCATTGTATCCTGTGTCAAGATGAAAGCTTGGCTTAGTGGTTGCTCAGAAAATAATTAATAAAATTAATGCATGGATGGGGGAAGGCAGGATATCATTTGATAAGCACTGGCAAAATTAATATACACTGATATACTATAGAAATTCAGAGAGCAGCAATAGATATAATAGTCAGGGCCCAGTAGAACAATCATTCTTTATTCCAGGATCCTCAAACAAGGAATAGTTTTTTCTTTTTTTTTTTTTTTCTTTTTTTTTTTAAATTTTTTATTGGATTTTAGGTTTTGGGGTACATGAGCAGAGCATGCAAGACAGTTGCGTAGGTACACACATGGCAGTGTGCTTTGCTTTTCTTCTCCCCTTCACCCACATTTGGCATTTCTCCCCAGGCTATCCCTCCCCACCTCCCCCTCCCACTGGCCCTCCCCTTTTCCCCCCAATAGACCCCAGTGTTTAGTACTCCCCTTTCTGTGTCCATGTGTTCTCATTTTTCATCACCCACCTATGAGTGAGAATATGCGGTGTTTCATTTTCTGTTCTTGTGTCAGTTTGCTGAGGATGATGTTTTCCAGATTCATCCATGTCCCTACAAACGACACGAACTCATCATTTCTGATTGCTGCATAATATTCCATGGTGTATATGTGCCACATTTTTCCAATCCAGTCTATTATCAATGGGCATTTGGGTTGATTCCAGGTCTTTGCTATTGTAAACAGTGCTGCAATGAACATTTGTGTACATGTGTCCTTATAGTAGAACGATTTATAGTCTTTTGGATATATACCCAGTAATGGGATTGCTGGGTCAAATGGAATTTCTATTTCTAAGGCCTTGAGGAATCGCCACACTGTCTTCCACAATGGTTGAACTAATTTACACTCCCACCAACAGTGTAAAACTGTTCCTTTTTCTCCACATCCTCTCCAGCATCTGTTGTCTCCAGATATTTTAATGATCGCCATTCTAACTGGCGTGAGATGGTATCTCAATGTGGTTTTGATTTGCATCTCTCTGATGACCAGTGACGATGAGCATTTTTTCATATGATTGTTGGCCTCATATATGTCTTCTTTCGTAAAGTATCTGTTCATATCCTTTGCCCACTTTTGAATGGGCTTGTTTGTTTTTTTCCTGTAAATCTGCTTGAGTTGTTTGTAAACTCTGGATATCAGCCCTTTGTCAGATGGGTGGACTGCGAAAATTTTTTCCCATTCTGTTGGTTGCCGATCCACTCTAGTGACTGTTTCTTTTGCCGTGCAGAAGCTGTGGAGTTTCATTAGGTCCCATTTGTCTATTTCGACTTTTGTTGCCAATGCTCTTGGTGTTTTGTTCATGAAGTCCTTGCCTACTCCTATGTCCTGGATAGTTTTGCCTAGATTTCCTTCTAGGGTTTTTATGGTGCCAGGTCTTATGTTTAAGTCTTTAATCCATCTGGAGTTAATTTTAGTGTAAGGTGTCAGGAAGGGGTTCAGTTTCTGCTTTCTGCACATGGCTAGCCAGTTTTCCCAACACCATTTGTTAAACATGGAATCCTTGCCCCATTGCTTGTTTTTGTCAGGTTTATCAAAGATTGTATAGTTGTATGTATGTTGTGTTGCCTCCGGTGCCTCTGTTTTGTTCCATTGGTCTATATCTCTGTTTTGGTACCAGTACCATGCTGTTTTGATTACTGTAGCCTTGTAGTATAGTTTGAAATCCGGTAGTGTGATGCCCCCCGCTGTGTTCTTTTTGCTTAGAATTGACTTGGCTATGCGGGCTCTCTTTTGGTTCCATATGAAGTTCATGGTGGTTTTTTCCAGTTCTGTGAAGAAAGTCAATGGTAGCTTGATGGGGATAGCATTGATTCTGTAAATTACTTTAGGCAGTATAGCCATTTTCACGATATTAATTCTTCCTAACCATGAACATGGAATGTTTCTCCATCTGTTTGTGTCCTCTCTGATTTCGTTGAGCAGTGGTTTGTAGTTCTCCTTGAAGAGGTCCCTTACGTTCCTTGTGAGTTGTATTCCAAGGTATTTTATTCTTTTTGTAGCAATTGCGAATGGCAGTTCGCTCTTGATTTGGCTTTCTTTAAGTCTGTTATTGGTGTAGACGAATGCTTGTGATTTTTGCACATTGATTTTATATCCTGAGACTTTGCTGAAGTTGTTTATCAGTTTCAGGAGTTTTTGGGCTGAGGTGATGGGGTCTTCTAGGTATACTATCATGTCGTCTGCAAATAGAGACAATTTGGCTTCCACCTTTCCTATTTGAATACCCTTTATTTCTTTTTCTTGCCTGATTGCTCTGGCTAGAACTTCCAGTACTATATTGAATAGGAGTGGTGAGAGAGGGCATCCTTGTCTAGTACCAGATTTCAAAGGGAATGCTTCCAGTTTTTGCCCATTCAGTATGATATTGGCTGTTGGTTTGTCATAAATAGCTTTTATTACTTTGAGATACGTTCCATCGATACCGAGTTTATTGAGGGTTTTTAGCATAAAGGGCTGTTGAATTTTGTCAAATGCCTTCTCTGCGTCAATTGAGATAATCATGTGGTTTTTGTTTATGGTTCGGTTTATGTGGTGAATTACGTTGATAGACTTGCGTATGTTGAACCAGCCTTGCATCCCCGGGATGAATCCTACTTGATCATGATGAATAAGTTTTTTGATTTGCTGTTGCAATCGGCTTGCCAATATTTTATTGAAGATTTTTGCATCTATGTTCATCATGGATATTGGCCTGAAGTTTTCTTTTCTCGTTGGGTCTCTGCCGGGTTTTGGTATCAGGATGATGTTGGTCTCATAAAATGATTTGGGAAGGATTCCCTCTTTTTGGATTGTTTGAAATAGTTTTAGAAGGAATGGTACCAGCTCCTCCTTGTGTGTCTGGTAGAATTCGGCTGTGAACCCATCTGGACCTGGGCTTTTTTTGTGAGGTAGGCTCTTAATTGCTGCCTCAACTTTAGACCTTGTTATTGGTCTATTTCATAGTTTCAGCTTCCTCCTGGTTTAGGCTTGGGAGGACACAGGAGTCCAGGAATTTATCCATTTCTTCCAGGTTTACTAGTTTATGTGCATAGAGTTGTTTGTAATATTCTCGGATGATGGTTTGAATTTCTGTGGAATCTGTGGTGATTTCCCCTTTATCATTTTTTATTGCATCTATTTGGTTGTTCTCTCTTTTCTTTTTGATCAATCTGGCTAGTGGTCTGTCTATTTTGTTGATCTTTTCAAAAAACCAGCTCTTGGATTTATTGATTTTTTGAAGGGTTTTTCGTGTCTCAATCTCCTTCAGCTCAGCTCTGATCTTAGTAATTTCTTGTCTTCTGCTGGGTTTTGAGTTTTTTTGATCTTGCTCCTCTAGCTCTTTCAATTTTGACGATAGGGTGTCAATTTTGGATCTCTCCATTCTCCTCATATGGGCACTTATTGCTATATACTTTCCTCTAGAGACTGCTTTAAATGTGTCCCAGAAATTCTGGCACGTTGTGTCTTCATTCTCATTGGTTTCGAAGAACTTCTTTATTTCTGCCTTCATTTCGTTGTTTACCCAGTCAACATTCAAGAGCCAGTTGTTCAGTTTCCATGAAGCTGTGCGGTTCTGGGTCGGTTTCTGAATTCTGAGTTCTAACTTGATTGCACTATGGTCTGAGAGGCTGTTTGTTATGATTTCAGTTGTTTTGCATTTGTTGAGCAGTGCTTTACTTCCAATTATGTAGTCAATTTTAGAGTAGGTGTGATGTGGTGCTGAGAAGAATGTATATTCTGTGGATTTGGGGTGGAGAGTTCTGTAAATGTCCACCAGGTTTGCTTGCTCCAGGTCTGAGTTCAAGCCCTGGGTATCCTTGTTGATTTTCTGTCTGGTTGATCTGTCTAGTATTGACAGTGGAGTGTTAAAGTCTCCCACTATTATTGTGTGGGAGTCTAAGTCCTTCTGTAAGTCATTAAGAACTTGCCTTATGTATCTGGGTGCTCCTGTGTTGGGTCCATATATGTTTAGGATCGTTAGCTCTTCTTGTTGTATCGATCCTTTTACCATTATGTAATGGCCTTCTCTGTCTCTTTTGATCTTTGTTGCTTTAAAGTCTATTTTATCAGAGATGAGAATTGCAACTCCTGCTTTTTTTTGCTTTCCATTAGCTTGGTAAATCTTCCTCCATCCCTTTATTTTGAGCCTTTGTGTATCCTTGCATGTGAGATGGGTTTCCTGGATACAGCACACTGATGGGTTTTGAATTTTTATCCAATTTGCCAGTCTGTGTCTTTTGATTGGTGTATTTAGTCCATTTACATTTAGGGTTAATATTGTTATGTGTGAATTTGATACTGCCACTTTGATTCTAAGTGGCTGTTTTGCCTGTTAGTTGTTGTAGATTCTTCATTATGTTGAAGCTCTTTAGCATTCAGTGTGATTTTGGAATGGCTGGTACTGATTGATCCTTTCTATGTGTAGTGCCTCTTTTAGGAGCTCTTGTAAAGCAGGCCTGGTGGTGACAAAATCTCTGAGTACTTGCTTGTTCGTAAAGGATTTTATTCTTCCTTCACTTCTGAAGCTCAGTTTGGCTGGATATGAAATTCTGGGTTGAAAGTTCTTTTCTTTAAGAATGTTGAATATTGGCCCCCACTCTCTTCTGGCTTGTAGTGTTTCTGCCGAGAGATCTGCTGTGAGTCTGATGGGCTTCCCTTTGTGGGTGACCCAACCTTTCTCTCTGGCTGCCCTTAGTATTCTCTCCTTTATTTCAACCCTGTTGAATCTGACGATTATGTGCCTTGGGGTTGCTCTTCTTGCGGAATATCTTTGTGGTGTTCTCTGTATTTCCTGCAATTGAGTGTTGGCTTGTCTTGCTAGGTGGGGGAAATTTTCCTGGATGATGTCCTGAATAGTATTTTTCAGCTGGGATTCATTCTCTTCGTCCTCTTCTGGTACACCTATCAAACGTAGGTTAGGTCTTTTCACATAGTCCCACATTTCTTGGAGACTTTGTTCATTCCTTTTTGCGCTTTTTTCTCTGATCTTGGTTTCTCGTTTTATTTCATTGAGTTGGTCTTCGACTTCAGATATTCTTTCTTCTGCTTGGTCAATTCGGCTATTGAAACTTGTGTTTGCTTCGCGAAGTTCTCGTATTGTGTTTTTCAGCTCCTTTAATTCATTCATATTCCTCTCTAAGGTATCCATTCTTGTTATCATTTCCTCGAATCTTTTTTCAAGGTTCTTAGTTTCTTTGCATTGATTTAATACATGATCTTTTAGCTCACAAAAGTTTCTCATTATCCATCTTCTGAAGTCTAATTCCGTCATTTCGTCACAGTCATTCTCTGTTCAGCTTTGTTCCCTTGGTGGTGAGGAGTTTTGGTCCTTTCTAGGAGGCGATGTGTTCTGGTTTCGGGTGTTTTCCTCCTTTTTGCGCTGGTTTCTTCCCATCTTTGTAGATTTGTCCGCTGGTCGTCTGCGTAGTTGCTGACTTTTCATTTGGGTCTCTGAGTGGACACCCAGAATGTTGATGATGAAGTATTTCTGTTGCTTGGTTTTCCTTCTACCAGTCTAGCCCCTTCGCTGTACGACTGTTGAGGTCCGCTCCAGACCCTGCTTGTCTGGGGTGCACCTCTAGTAGCTGTGGCACAGCGAGGGATGCTACCAGTTTCTTTTTCTGCTCTCTTTGTCCCAGGATGATGCCTGCCTAATGACAGTCTTTTGGATATAGAGGGGTCAGGGAGCTGCTTGAGGAGACAGTTTGTACTTTATAGGGGTTTAATTGCTGAGCTGTGCACTCTGTTATTCATTCAGGGCTGTTAGGCTGCTATGTTTGATTCTGCTGCAACACAGCTCATTAAACAACCCTTTTTTTTTTCTCAAATGCTCTGTGTTGAGGGGTTTGGGCTTTATTTTTGGATGTCCGATCAGGTGTCCTGCCCAGCTAGAAGGCAGACTAGCCACTGTTTGGCTGCCGAGGCTCCGCCCTGCTGTTGTGTGATTCGCGCTGTTCCTGCCGGCTCTGCTGTGGTCTCCGCCACGCCCTGCGGCGGAGTCTCTTCGTTGTAGCGTGTTGCCTCAGCAACGGCAGGCTGCATCAGCAGTGGGCGTGTATCTCAGTAGGGACGGGTTGCCTCGGCAACGGCTGCCTGCGTCAGCAGTGGGCGTGTATCTCAGTTGGGGCGGGTTGCCTCGGCAACGGCTGGCTGCCTCAGCAGTGGGTGTGTATGTCAGTTGGGGCAGGTTGCCTCCGTAGTGGTGGACGCCCCTCCCCCACAGAGCGTCTCGGACCGTCTGCCCGGGATAGTTTGAAATCGCGGTTTTGTTCGTCCCACTGGGTATCCCAAACGATCTGTCCCTGCAATCCCCTGGGCTGGGCTACTGTGCAAGTCTCGTTCAGTCTCAAGTCCAGCCCTCTCAAGTCTCAGGTTGCCGGTTCAACAAGGCACCCGGACAAACGCGCCCTGTGGGGATTGCTGGGTAGGGCCGGCCGCCGCCACCCCGGCTGCCGGCTTCGCCAGGCAGGCCTACTGCCTGGCGTTCCGTGTCTTTTTATACTTGGGAGTTGCCCTGTTCTGTGGGCAACAAAGATCAGTCTGGAAATGCAGCACTGACTCACCGTTTGCGAATTCAACGCGGGCTCCAATCCTGGGTTGTTCTCATAGCGCCATCTTGAGTCCCCTCAGCCATTTTCAGGAATAGTTTTTTCATATTATGTATATTTAAATTACATTTAAGAACAAAAATTTCTTGATAATAATAATGTTTAGAATTAATAGCCCCTTTAAGATTAACCTCATTTAAACTTTAAAGGCTATTTTTTTGGTGATTAAACATGCATGCATATTTTATAGTCATTGAAATAAACTTAGCTAGTATAAAAACAAACTTGAAAATGAAATTGGTGGCCCTCTATAGCTGGAAAGGAAAATATGGATACATTGTCAGGGGCAGGAGTAATGGGTCACTACTGTCATGCCCACACTTTGAGAGGCTAAGGCTGGAGGATCACCTGAGTCTAGGAGTTCAAGACCAGACTGAGCAGCATAACGAGACCCCTCTATATATATAAAAAAAAATTAGCCATGCTTGGTGGTGTATGCCTGTAGTCCTAAAGAAGTGGTGACTTTATATTTAATGAAGCCAGCTATCTTAATAAGCTATGTTAAATTTTTACAGACATCAGACAAAATGTCGTGCTTTAACCCTATTGAATATCCATAAATTCTGTACTCTTATCAGTATGATTAAAATGTTTTGATATTTAGATTCTTCTGTTACTCAAAATATTCAATACATAATGAACCTGGTTAAGATAGGGCACAGTTCAATCACATTTAAATGCAATAGGTAACATTATTTAAAGATGTATTACTTTAGGCCTATTTTAGTGTGGAGAAGTCTTTGGTAAATTAAAAGTTTCTCATGCGCCCTCTTATTGAATTTCCATTTGCTGAGATTTGGGTAGATTTTGAAGTGTTGAAAACATAATACTCTACTGCCAGTATTATTGCTTAACCAACACAAAATTGTCCCACCTGTGAGTTTGAAGCAGCCACTCAAGGGGCAGAGTTTCCAGGTCTGCTCTGATGTGTTGTCATATGCATAGGACATGTCCTGATGACTTGACCAAAAGTTATTCTCAGTACTGTGCAATGTAATCTTGCCAGGTACAGCTAGCTAGTCATTTTGTTACTATTCATATGAGTCTTTTTGAATAACTTAGGAAACCACTGTATATTAATAATCATACTTCTATGTGCATTCCCTTTTAAAACAGAGTCATCCAAAGTAGAAGTAAAAAATGAAAGAGATGGTAAGACATGAATAAAATATTTGGTGCATTTAAAAAGACTATTGCATATATTAGAATCTTTCTTTATAGTATATAATTTTCAAAATGCTGTTGCATGTTGCATAATGATGTTTTGTATTCATTTTGAAGTATATATTACTTTCTACCCATACTTATTTATTGATATTCCTCTTCAGTTTGGGGAGTTTTCTCTCTTTTTTTTTTGTGGAATTTGCTGTCACCTCTATTTTTATAAATTCAGGCCCAAAAGTGGTTTCTCCAACTTAAAAAAAAAAAGGGGATTATAATGTAATTCGATATGCTGCCATCTAATGGCCGTTACAATCTGAGGTCTGAGGAATGAGACATTCTTGACTGAGGTAATAGATTTGACCTAAATGTTGGATATGGAGAAAAACAAAAATTTAAGAGGTTATACTTTCTGTGTCTATATTTAAGAGACTATACTTTCATACTCTATATAAGAGGATTCAAAAAGGCTTTTGTTTTAAAGAAACAACTTCCAGTAACCTGAATTGTCAAGGGGCAGGGGATAGTCAGTCAAACTGGCCATCTTCCAACAGGTGTGCTGTTGCACAGCAAACCTGAGATGACCTCAGAGAGGGAGTCCACCCTCATCCTTCCTTCTTCTAGTTTCCTGCCAGGGCTACACATTGGTAGATACTGACAAGGAACAGAGGACAGGGGTTGCTTAATCTTCAGGGGCAGGAGAGCCATGGTGGTAAAGGAGGTGAGTGGACCTGGAAGGGGAGAAGGAAGCTAGGAAGCGTACCTGTCTCGTCCACCCTGTAGAAATTTCCAGTTGAGTAATAATGATGTGCCTCCAACAGTATTGCTCTCTCTTTTTCTTTTATTTTCTGTCTCTCTCTGTCTCTCTTTATTGTACTTGAGGTTCTGGGTACATGTGCTAATCACACAGGATTGTTGGATAGGTACATACTTGGCCAGGTGGTTTTCTTCCTCCATCCCCCCATCACCTGCAACTGGCATTTTGCCCCATGTTATCCCTCCCAGCCTTCCCTCCCCATTGCTGTCCCTCCCTTAGACTCCCCCAACAGACCCCAGAGTGTGATGTTTCTCTCCCTGTATTTATGTGTTCTCATTGTTCAACACTCACCTATGAGTGAGAACATGTGGTGTTTGGTTTTCTGTTCTTGTGTCAGTTTGCTGAGAATGATGGTTTCCAGATTCATCCATGTCCCTACGAAGGACACGAACTCATCATTTTTTATGGCTCCATAGTATTCCATGGTGTATATGTGTCACATTTTCTTTGTCCAGTCTATCATTGATGGGCATTTGAGTTGGTTCCACATCTTTGCTCTTGTAAACAGTGCCACAGTGAACATTTGTGTGCATGTGTCTTTATTGTCGAACGACTTATAGTTTTTTGGGTATATACCCAGTAATGGGATTGCTGGGTCAAATGCAATTTCTATTTCTAGATCCTTGCAGTATTGCCACACTGTCTTCCACAATGGTTGAACTAATTTACACTACCACCAACAGTGTAAAAGTGTTCCTTTTTCTCCACATTTTCTCTAGCATCTGTTGTCTTCATATTTTTTTAATGATCACCATTCTGACTGGCGTGAGATGGTATCTCAATGTGGTTTTGATTTGCATTTCTCTGATGACCAGTGATGATGAACATTTTTTCCTATGTTTGTTGGCCTCATAAATGTCTTCTTTTGAAAAGTATCTGTTCATATTTTTCACCCACCTTTGAAGGAATTTGTTTTTTTCTTGTAAATTTGCTTTAGTTCTTTGTAGATTCTGGATATTAGGTTTTTGTCAGATGGGTAGATTGCAAAGATTTTTTCCCATTCTGTTGGTTGCTGGTTCACTCTAATGATTGTTTCTTTTGCTGTACAGAAGCTCTTAAGTTCAATTAGATTTCATTTGTGTATTTTGGCTTTTGTTGCCATTGCTTTTGGTGTTTTATTCATGAAGTCCTTGCCTATGCCTGTGTCCTGAATAGTTTCCCCTAGGTTTTCTTCTAGGGTTTTTATGGTTTTAGGTTTTAGGTTTAAATCTTTAATCTATCTGGAGTTAATTTTAGTGTAAGCTGTAAGGAAGGAGTCCAGTTTCAGCTTTCTGCATATGGCTAGCCAGTTTTCCCAGCACCGTTTATTAAACAGAGAATCCTTTGCCCATTGCTTGTTTTTGTCAGGTTTGTCAAAGATCAGTTGGTTGTAGATGTGAGGTGTTACTTCCATCCACCCTGTAAAAATTTCCAGTTGAGTAACAATGGTGTGCCTCCTACATTATTGCTCTCTTTCTTTTCTTTTCTCTCTGTTTCTTTTCTTTTCTTTCTTTCTTTTCTTCTTTCTTTCTTTTGCTCTCTCTCTCTCTTTCTTTCTTTCTTTTTTTTTTTTGACAAAGTCTCGTTCTGTTGTCCAGGCTGGAGTACAGTGGTACAATCTCAGCTCGCTGCAACCTTTGGCTCCCAGGTTCAAATGATTCTTCTGCCTCAGCTTCACTAGTAGCTGGGAATATAGGTGTGTGCCACCACACCTGGCTAATTTCTTTGTATTTTTAGTAGAGATGGGTTTTCACTGTGTTAGCCAGGATGGTCTCAATCTCCTGATCTTATAATCCTCCAACACAGCCTCCCAAAGTGCTGGGATTACAGGTGTGAGCCACTACACCCAGCCTCTTTTTTTCTTTTCTAAGTATCACTTAGGCCTACCTTATATAAATGTATTTATTTATTTAGTTAGTCTCCCTCACTTGAATATAAGCTTAAAAAGGACAAGAATTTGCTCTATTTTGTTAGCCACAGTTCCCTAGCACCCAGAAAAATGCTTGGCCTTTATAGGTGTTCAAGAAATTTTTCTTGAGGGCTGTACATTTTATGGGAAGCCTTAAATACTCTTCAGACAGAACATGTCTTCAACCAAGGCTCTTATGTAGTCTACATAGAAAACTGAAGCTTTCCAGATTAGGGGCAAGGAGAGGGACAGTACAGAGGACACGTGCTTAGTTTGCCACAAGGACCTCTCATGATTAATGCTCCTTAGCCAGCTTATCAGCTTCTTTTTCCTTTTTATGGTTTTCTTCTTAGCATATTCATTATACTTCTTTCTAAATTTTTGTTAGTGATAGCCCTAGACTTTATAACATGCATTTACAATTATTCCAAGTCTACCTTCAAATAACACTAAGCCATGTCACAGGCAGTACAGGTACCTTATAATAACAAAATATTCCTGGAAAAAAAGATGGTGTCAGGAGAGGACTCAAGATGGCGCTGTGAGAACAACCCAGGATTGGAGTTCTCGTTGTGTCTGCGGAGAGGTGAGTCTGAGCTGCATTTCCAGACTGATCTTTGTTGCCCACGGAACGGGGAAATTCCCAAGTGAAGAGGAGACACGGGACGCCAGGCAGATATTCCGCCTGGCGAAGCCGGCAGCCGGGGTGGCGGCGGCTGGCCCTACCCAGCGCTCCCCACAGGGCGCACTCGTCCAGGTGCCCCATTTAACTGGCAACCGGAGACGTGAGAGGGCTGGACTTGAGACTGAGCTAGACGTGGACAGTGGGCCAGCCCAGGGGATTGCAGGAACAGAGCGTTAGGGTTGGCCCAGTGGGACGAACAAAACCGCGATTTCAAACAAGCCCCATGCAGACGGCCCGAGACGCTCTGAGGGGGAGGGGCGGCCACCATTACAGAGGCAACCCGCCCCAACTGAGATACACGCCAATTGCTGACACAGCCAGCCGTTTCCGAGGCAACCCGTCCCTACTGAGATACACGCCCACTGCTGACAAAGCCTGCCGTTGCCGAGGCAACCCGCTACAACAGAGAGACTCTGCTGCAGGGCATGGCGGAGAACAGCAGAACAACAGAGCCAGGGCAAGCCTCACAACAGCAGGGCAGAGCCTCGGCAGGCAAACAGTGGCTAGTCTGCGTCCTAGCTGGGCAGGACCTCAACGGACATCCAAAAATAAAGCCCAAACCCCTCAACACAGAGCATTTGAGAAAAAAAGGGTTTTCTAAATGAGCTCTGTTGCAGCAGAATCAAACATAGCAGCCTAACAGCCCTGAATGAACAACAGAGCTCACAGCTCAGCAATTGAGCGCCTATAAAGTACAAACTGTGTCCTCAAGCAGCTCCCTGACCCCTCTATATCCAAAAGACTGACATTAGGCAGGCATCATCCTGGGACAAAGATAGCAGAAAAAGAAACTGGTAGCATCCCTCGCTGTGCCACAGCTGCTAGAGGTGCACCCCAGACAAGCAGGGTCTGGAGCAGACCTCAGCAGTCGTACAGCAAAGGGGCTAGACTGGTAGAAGGAAAACCAAGCAACAGAAATACTTCATCATCAACATTCTGGGTGTCCACTCAGAGACCCAATCGAAAAGTCAGCAACTACGCAGACGACCAGCAGACAAATCCACAAAGATGGGAAGAAACCAGCGCAAAAAGGAGGAAAACACCCGAAACCAGAACACCTCGCCTCCTAGAAAGGACCAAAACTCCTCACCAGCAAGGGAACAAAGCTGGACGGAGAATGACTGTGACGAAATGACGGAATTAGACTTCAGAAGATGGATAATGAGAAACTTTTGTGAGCTAAAAGATCATGTATTAAATCAATGCAAAGAAACTAAGAACCTTGAAAAAAGATTTGAAAAAAGACTCGAGGAAATGATAACAAGAATGGATAACTTAGAGAGGAATATGAATGAATTAAAGGAGCTGAAAAACACAATACGAGAACTTCGTGAAGCATGCACAAGTTTCAATAGCCGAATTGACCAAGCAGAAGAAAGAATATCTGAAGTCGAAGACCAACTCAATGAAATAAAACGAGAAACCAAGACTAGAGAAAAAAGCGCAAAAAGGAATGAACAAAGTCTCCAAGAAATGTGGGACTATGTGAAAAGACCTAACTTACGTTTGATAGGTGTACCAGAAGGGAACGAAGAGAATGAATACAAGCTGGAAAATACTCTTCAGGACATCATCCAGGAAAATTTCCCCCACCTAGCAAGACAGGCCAACACTCAATTGCAGGAAATACAGAGAACACCACAAAGATATTCCGCAAGAAGAGCAACCCCAAGGCACATAATTGTCAGATTCAATAGGGTTGAAATAAAGGAGAGAATACTAAGGGCAGCCAGAGAGAAAGGTCGGGTCACCCACAAAGGGAAGCCCATCAGACTCACAGCAGATCTCTCGGCAGAAACACTACAAGCCAGAAGAGAGTGGGGGCCAATATTCAACATCCTTAAAGAAAAGAACTTTCGGTGAGAACAACCCAGGATTGGAGCCCGCGTTGAATCCGCAAACGGTGAGTCAGTGCTGCATTTCCAGACTGATCTTTGTTGCCCACAGTACGGGAAAACTCCTAAGTATAAAAAGACATGGGACGCCAGGCAGTAGGTCTGCCTGGCGAAGCCGGCAGCTGGGGCGGCGGCGGCCGGCCCTACCCAGCAATCCCCACAGGGCGCACTTGTCCGGGTGCCCTGTTGAACCGGCAACCTGAGACTTGAGAGGGCTGGACTTGAGACTGAACAAGACTTGCACAGTCGCTCAGCCCAGGGGATTGCAGGGACAGATCGTTTGGGATACCCAGTGGGACGAACAAAACCGCGATTTCAAATTATCCCAAGCAGACGGCCCGAGATGCTCTGTGGGGGAGGGGCGTCCACCACTACCCAGGCAACCCGCCCCAACTGAGGTACACGCCCACTGCTGAGGCAGCCAGCTGTTGCCGAGGCAACCCGCCCCAACTGAGATACACGCCCACTGCTGACGCAGCCTGCCGTTGCCGAGGCAACACGCTACAACGAAGAGACTCCGCCGCAGGGCGTGGCGGAGACCACAGCAGAGCCTGCAGGAACAGGGCGAATCACACAACAGCAGGGCAGAGCCTGGCAACCAAACAGTGGCTAGTCTGCCTTCTAGCTGGGCAGGACACCTCATCGAACATCCAAAAATAAAGCCCAAACCCCTCAATACAGAACATTTGAGAAAAAAAAAGGGTTTTTTAATGAGCTCTGTTGCAGCAGAATCAAACATAGCAGCCTAACAGCCCTGAAGGAACAACAGAGTACACAGCTCAGCAATTAAAACCCTATAAAGTACAAACTGTCTCCTCAAGCAGCTCCCTGACCCCTCTATATCCAAAAGACTGACATTAGGCAGGCATCATCCTGGAACAAAGATAGCAGAAAAAGAAACTGGTAGCATCCCTCGCTGTGCCACAGCAGCTAGAGGTGCACCCCAGACAAGCAAGGTCTGGAGCGGACCTCAGCAGTCGTACAGCGAAGGGGCTAGACTGGTAGAAGGAAAACCAAGCAACAGAAATACTTCATCATCAACATTCTGGGTGTCCACTCAGAGACCCAATCGAAAAATCAGCAACTACGCAGACGACCAGCGGACAAATCCACAAAGATGGGAAGAAACCAGCGCAAAAAGGAGGAAAACACCCGAAACCAGAACACCTCGCCTCCTAGAAAGGACCAAAACACCTCACCAGCAAGGGAACAAAGCTGGACGGAGAATGACTGTGACGAAATGACGGAATTAGACTTCAGAAGATGGATAATGAGAAACTTTTGTGAGCTAAAAGATCATGTATTAAATCAATGCAAAGAAACTAAGAACCTTGAAAAAAGATTTGAAAAAAGATTCGAGGAAATGATAACAAGAATGGATAACTTAGAGAGGAATATGAATGAATTAAAGGAGCTGAAAAACACAATACAAGAACTTTGTGAAGCAAACACAAGTTTCAATAGCCGAATAGACCAAGCAGAAGAAAGAATATCTGAAGTCGAAGACCAACTCAATGAAATAAGACGAGAAACCAAGATCAGAGAAAAAAGCGCAAAAAGGAATGAACAAAGTCTCCAAGAAATGTGGGACTATGTGAAAAGACCTAACCTACGTTTGATAGGTGTACCAGAAGGGGACGAAGAGAATGAATCCCAGCTGGAAAATACTCTTCAGGACATCATCCAGGAAAATTTCCCCCACCTAGCAAGACAGGCCAACACTCAGTTGCAGGAAATACAGAGAACACCACAAAGATATTCCGCAAGAAGAGCAACCCCAAGGCACATAATCGTCAGATTCAACAGGGTTGAAATAAAGGAGAGAATACTAAGGGCAGCCAGAGAGAAAGTTCGGGTCACCCACAAAGGGAAGCCCATCAGACTCACAGCAGATCTCTCGGCAGAAACACTACAAGCCAGAAGAGAGTGGGGGCCAATATTCAACATTCTTAAAGAAAAGAACTTTCAACCCAGAATTTCATATCCAGCCAAACTGAGCTTCAGAAGTGACGGAAAAATAAAATCCTTTGCGAACAAGCAAGTACTTAGAGATTTTGTCACCACCAGGCCTGCTTTACAAGAGCTCCTAAAAAAGGCACTACACATAGAAAGGATCAACCAGTACCAGCCATTCCAAAATCACACTGAATGCTAAAGAGCTTCAACATAACGAAGAATCTACAACAACTAACAGGCAAAACAGCCACTTAGCATCAAAATGGCAGTATCAAATTCACACATAACAATATTATCCCTAAATGTAAATGGACTAAATGCACCAATCAAAAGACACAGACTGGCAAATTGGATAAAAATCCAAAACCCATCAGTGTGCTGTATCCAGGAAACCCATCTCACATGCAAGGATACACAAAGGCTCAAAATAAAGGGATGGAGGAAGATTTACCAAGTTAATGGAAAGCAAAAAAAAGCAGGAGTTGCAATTCTCATCTCTGATAAAATAGACTTTAAAGCAACAAAGATCAAAAGAGACAAAGAAGGCCATTACATAATGGTAAAAGGATCAATACAACAAGAAGAGCTAACGATCCTAAACATATATGGACCCAATGCAGGAGCACCCAGATACATAAGGCAAGTTCTTAATGACTTACAAAAGGACTTAGACTCCCACACAATAATAGTGGGAGACTTTCACACTCCACTGTCAATACTAGACAGATCAACCAGACAGAAAATCAACAAGGATATTCAGGGCTTGAACTCAGACCTGGAGCAAGCAAACCTGGTGGACATTTACAGAACTCTCCACCCCAAATCCACAGAATACACATTCTTCTCAGCACCACATCACACCTACTCTAAAATTGACCACATAATTGGAAGTAAAGCACTGCTCAACAAATGCAAAACAACTGAAATTATAACAAACAGCCTCTCAGACCATAGTGCAATCAAGTTAGAACTCAGAATTCAGAAACCCACCCAGAACCGCACAGCTTCATGGAAACTGAACAACTGGCTCTTAAATGTTGACTGGGTAAACAACGAAATGAAGACAGAAATAAAGAAGTTCTTCGAAACCAATGAGAACGAAGACACAGCGTGCCAGAACCTTGGGACACATTTAAAGCAGTCTCTAGAGGAAAGTATATAGCAATAAGTGCCCATATGAGGAGAATGGAGAGATCCAAAATTGACACCCTATCGTCAAAATTGAAAGAGCTAGAGGAGCAAGATCAAAAAAACTCAAAACCCAGCAGAAGACAAGAAATAACTAAGATCAGAGCTGAGCTGAAGGAGATTGAGACACGAAAAACCCTTCAAAAAATCAATAAATCCAAGAGCTGGTTTTTTGAAAAGATCAACAAAATAGACAGACCACTAGCCAGATTGATTAAAAAGAAAAGAGAGAACAACCAAATAGATGCAATAAAAAATGATAAAGGGGAAATCACCACAGATTCCACAGAAATTCAAACCATCATCAGAGAATATTACAAACAACTCTATGTGCATAAACTAGTAAACCGGGAAGAAATGGACAAATTCCTGGATTCCTGTGTCCTCCCAAGCCTAAACCAGGACGAAGCTGAAACTATGAATAGACCAATAACAAGGTCTGAAGTTGAGGCAGCAATTAACAGCCTACCTCACAAAAAAAGCCCAGGTCCAGACGGGTTCACAGCCGAATTCTACCAGACACACAAGGAGGAGCTGGTACCATTCCTTCTAAAACTATTTCAAACAATCCAAAAAGAGGGAATCCTTCCCAAATCATTTTAGGAGACCAACATCATCCTGATACCAAAACCCGGCAGAGACCCAACGAGAAAAGAAAACTTCAGGCCAATATCCATGATGAACATAGATGCAAAAATCTTCAATAAAATATTGGCAAGCCGATTGCAACAGCAAATCAAAAAACTTATTCATCATGATCAAGTAGGATTCATCCCGGGGATGCAAGGCTGGTTCAACATACGCAAGTCTATCAACGTAATTCACCACATAAACAGAACCAAAAACTAAAACCACATGATTATCTCAATCGACGCAGAGAAGGCATTTGACAAAATTCAACAGCCCTTTATGCTAAAAACCCTCAATAAACTCGGTATCGATGGAACGTATCTCAAAGTAATAAAAGCTATTTATGAAAAACCAACAGCCAATATCATACTGAATGGGCAAAAACTGGAAGCATTCCCTTTGAAATCTGGCACTAGACAAGGATGCCCTCTTTCACCACTCCTATTCAATATAGTTCTGGAAGTTCTAGCCACAGCAATCAGGCAAGAAAAAGAAATAAAGGGTATTCAAATAGGAAAGGTGGAAGCGAAATTGTCTCTATTTGCAGACGACATGATAGTATACCTAGAAGACCCCATCACCTCAGCCCAAAAACTCCTGAAACTGATAAGCAACTTCAGCAAAGTCTCAGGATATAAAATCAATGTGCAAAAATCACAAGCATTCGTCTACACCAACAACAGACTTAAGGAAAGCCAAATCAAGAGCGAACTGCCATTCTCAATTGCTACAAAAAGAATAAAATACCTTGGAATACAACTCACAAGGAACGTAAGAGATCTCTACAAGGAGAACTACAAACCACTGCTCAACGAAATCAGAGAGGACACAAACAGATGGAGAAACATTCCATGTTCATGTTTAGGAAGAATTAATATCGTGAAAATGGCTATACTGCCCAAAGTAATTTACAGAATCAACGCTATCCCCATCAAGCTACCACTGACTTTCTTTACAGAACTGGAAAAAACAACCATGAACTTCATATGGAACCAAAGAGAGCCCGCATAGCCAAGTCAAATCTAAGCAAAAAGAACACAGCGGGGGGCATCACACTACCGGATTTCAAACTATACTACAAGGCTACAGTAATCAAAACAGCATGGTACTGGTACCAAAACAGAGATATAGACCAATGGAAGAAAACAGAGGCACTGGGTATATGCTCACAGGAATATAAATCATTCTACCATAAAGACACATGCATTTGTATGTTTATCACAGCACTATTCACAATAGTAAAGACGTGAAATCAATCTAGATGCTCATCAATGGTAGATTGGAAAAAGAAAATATGATATGAATACAACACAGAATATTACACAGCCATAGAAAAGAACAAAGTCATGTCTTCTGCAGAAATACAGATGGAGTTGGGGGCCATTATTCTAAGCAAATTAACACAGAAACAGAGAAACAAATACTGCATGTTCTCACTTATCAATGAGAGCTAAACATTGAGCATACATGAACACAAAGGTGGAAACAAGAAACAATGGGGCCTACTTGAGAGTAAAGGGTGAGAGGAGAAGGAGGATTGAAAAACTACCTACCAGATACTATGCTGATGACCCAATGACTAAATTATCTGTACTTCAGGGCCCTGGCACATGCAATCTACCCATGTAACAAACCTCCCAAATTTAAAATAAAGGTTGAAAAGAAACTAAACAAAATATAAATGTTATATATGTGTTCAAGAATATGAAATACCAAATTTAATTCCAATTTTGTGCTTTCACTTTATTATGACATAAGAGAAAACTATCAAGCCCAAATTGACTGTATCATTTTTCCAAAGTTTGATTTTAAAGAAATCTGGGAATCAAAAATCACATGATGCCCAGGCATCGTGTTAAGCTGAAAAAAGTTATCAGATATCTTACTGGGTTTTAAAAGAGAAACATGGAGAACTTCCATCAGAATCAATTATCATAGCAATTAGGTAAAATATTAGTAAATCCAATCTAAAAAAGATATTTTTTTCCAGTGCCTATCATTATGTGGTAAGATTAATCATCTAATTCTACAAATTAATAATAAAGTATCACAATAATAGTCCCCTTGTGCAGAATTGTGACAGTGAAAAATACCTTTAAATTGGTTTTTAAAACTGGATGCAAACAAGACAAAAGGAAAAAACAAAATAAAGAAGAATATTAAAAAATATATCAGAATATTACTAGGCATAAGATAAAATGTTTTCTGGTCATTACATACTATTTTGTATAATGTCCATTTCAGCTGGCCAAATTAATGCCAGAAAGGTGTTTGATTAGCAAGTAACAAGTCAAGAAGAATAATGACCTAAAATGCCAACTCTCTATTTATCCCAAGGGAATTGGAATTCAGCATCCATTTTATCAGAGTGTGCTTTTTCTGAGAAAGGACTAGAGATACACTGACACATCACAATTCTTCAAGACCTTCTCTTTTTGCAGCTTTCATTGCAAAGCACCATCTTTCCATTAACCCAGCATTACATCAGAAAGCAAGGTTAAAATAAAATTGATTAGGCAAACACTTTCTTTAGTTACACTGCAGTTGATAAAATCAGGTCGACCTAATAGGATTTAGGTTTTTGTAAAGACTCATAGGAAAATATACAAAGCATTTCTTACACTAGTTTTCTGTAGATTATCTATGACAGTCCCTATGTGCTAAATGTTATTATTTTCTACATTAAAGACTGACTTTCTACTGAAATTGTCCCCAATTTATCTCTTTCTGCAGTCTTTTTTTTGGTGTACTCTAAAAAGTGATAAATATGTCCATTTTCATTTTTCAAGCTTAACTGTTCTTAGTAATGACTTAGAAACTCATTGACCCATATACTTCTGCTTTCTACAAATTTCTGAATGCTTGTTGTCTTCTATAATCTGTAAGCTGAAAGTGAAAGATAAATTAATCAGAAGACTATGTTCTCTCTCATTCTGTTAATTGGATGACTGTGTTCTCTTCATTCTATTAACAATTTGTCTCACAAAAGATCGTTTTTCACATGACATAAAATGATGTTATAGATTCTAATTACTTGTCTATAAAAGGTCTTACTAAAAATATCACATTTCAATATTGTTTCTTTTTGGAAGCTAGTAATTAGAACTGGGTCCTTTAATTAAAATAAACTGAATATCATTTATAGAGCCATAGACTGTTGTAATATGATCTTAAATTCCTGCTTTAAAGAAAAATCATTAATATAACAACAAATAACTGAGTCTTCTCCATGCAGAATTTACTTTTTAACTGTAGTCATGATGATACAAATATGTATTCTGTAATTTTTATAAAAAAATGAGGATAATGGGTTATTACAAATTTTAAAAAGCTATGAATGCTAAAGAGATTATGTTTTCCTAAAATATTGTAAATTCTAAAACAGGAAATTTTGTCTCCTCTATATAATGAAATGGTAGTGTGTCACTTGATGGTTTTATAAGTTGCAATAATGGGATTAAAAAATTGAAATAATAAATATAAAACTCAGAAAAAATTAAAGTACCCAGAAACTTTAATTTACATGAACATGTAAATTAATTCCTAATTTACATGAACAGTGTAAATTATTAGAGCAAGAATAAGGAAAGAAATCAATGTACTCAACTTTTCCCATTCGTAGTTCCAATGTATTCCTTTAAAGAACACAATTCTATGATTTGTTTCTGTATTTCTAGGTTTATATGGCTAATGAGAGTATAGACTAGCATATCCTAATGTACAAGGTTTCTACTTGTACTGAATTGAAAAAAATTTCTTATTCTCTAATTTCTACAGAAGTAACTGAGACGTTCAAAGAACAGCTGAAACATTGGACAAGTGCTGCCCTTGGCGCGAACCATAGGATGGATATTGTTGTAGCAGAAGTACTTATTCATGCTTCCCATTTTGTCACACATAATGTTAAAATTACATGTTCCTAAGTCTTAAGATTTAATAAAATTGATACATTTTCCTGCTAAATCAGGACATACACAGGTGAAACTAACATTTTCATTTATTTATGTATTTATTTATAGGTGGAGATACCTTATGAGAAATGCATTCTTAGGTTGTTGTTGTGTGAACATAGAGTTACACAGATCTGGATGGTATTTCTCACTACACACCTAGGCCACATGATACAGCCTATTGCTCCTAGGCTATAAACCTGTAGACTATGTTACTATTCTGAATGCTGTAGGCAACTGTAATACTAAAATGGTAAGTATTTGTGTATCCAAACACATCTAATCAAAGGAAAGGTATAGTAAAAATACTCTATAAGAGATTTTGTTTAAATGGCACACCTGTACAGGGCACATAACATAAATGGATCTCACAGGATTGGAAGTCACTCAGGGTGAGTCAGTGAGGGAATGGTGAAGGCCTTGGACATTATACTACTGTAGACTTTATAAATACTGCACACTTAATCTACACTAAATTTATAAACAATCTTTATTTCTTCAATAATAAATTAACTTACTTTAACATTTTTACTTTATAAACTTTTAAAAAACATTTTGACTCTTTTGTGGTAATATTGAGCTTAAAACACAAATACTTTGTACAGCTGTACAAAAAAAATCTTTCTCTGTATCTTTATTTCATAAGCTGTTTTCTATTTTAAAATTTATTTATTTTTACATTTTAATCTTTTGGTAAAAAAGATTAAACACACACCTTAGCTTAAGACTAAACACACACCTTAGCTTAAGTCCTAAACACACACCTTAGCTTAGGACTACCCAGGCTGAGGATAATCAATATCACTCTCCCACCTCTACATCTTGTCCCACTGGAAGTTCTTCATTGCTAATAATATTAATGAAGCTGTAATCTGCTACTATAAGAATGCCTTCTTCTGAAATACATCCTGAAGGATCTGCCTGAGGCTGTATTACAGTTAATTCATTTTGTATAGGTAGAAAGAATACATTCTAAAATAATGATAAAAGCATAGTACAGTAAATGCATAAGCCAGTAACACAGTCATTTCTTGTCATCAGCAAGTTTTATGCTCAGTAGGTTTGTTTATGCTAACACCAGCATAAACAGATTTGCAATGCATTGGTACAATAACAGGAGGATGGCTTTGACCTCATTAGGAAATGGGAATTTTTCAGCTCTATTATAATCTATTGGACCACTGTCACATAAGGACTCCATTGTTGTCTGACATTTCCTTATGCAGTACATTACAATATTTGTTTATTTTACAATTCTGTTGTAGTGAAGAATACAGTGACTTCTAGTCATTGTCATTCATAGATGGTTTGTCAGATTTCCACAGCCAAAGTCTACATAGAGTTTTCCTGAGCAAAATGAAGGAAAATTGGAGATGTTATAACCAGAGAATAGAAGTTACTGATTAATTGAGACCGGTTAGCATATTTTCTTTATTTGTCCACCAGATTATAGGACGTGGAGAACCAAGAGCAGAGAATCATTTCAAGCCATTCCTTTATGAAATTTTTGAGGCAGCATCTTTGCATATGGGTTTTGTGCCACAATTGCATTGAAGAAGCAAATTAGGAAAGGCAGCTTGAAGTGTGTGGGGAAGAGAAGAAACTTGAAGCAGATGATAGACACATTGAAAGACCTGGTAGTACAGGAGAACAAGTTATTTCCCCTTTGCTTCTCAACCCCAAGAAAGATATGGGAAGGCTGAGAATGTACTGATTCACTTGAGGAAATTGGAAGGTTAGGATGAGGAAGACATGACAGGCCGATATGGATCTGACAATCAGACATAGTAATTATCTGATCACAGAGTCTCATATACAAAGACCAACCAAGCGAATGAATGATGCTATAATCAAAGACAAAAATGGCTGTGGAGTGGAACTCTTCCACACTAATGCTGATGCTAAGTGAGCACACTCTTTACCCCTTTCTAAAACTTAGATTTTAACTTAAAGTAGAGTTCATATTTTGTTTTTTCTATTACCATCTCCCAATCAAGGGCCTTCTAAATATTTTTTTCCCCAATTTCCCATCCTGCATGAAATTTTAATACCACAGATATATGATGTTTCTGTTTATGTACTCTACATATGGTTGTATTTCATAAATAAAAAGAATAAGATATTTTTACTCACCTCCAAGTATCAGTTTTCACCTTCTTGGAAGTTAATCTATTAATTATGCAAAGCATGCCCATTAGCAATGTTTCTCAAGCTTTTTGGTCCTAGAAATGCTTTACATTTTTTCTCTTTCTTTCTTTCTTTCTTTCTTTCTTTCTTTCTTTCTTTCTTTCTTTCTTTCTTTCTTTCTTTCTTTCTTTCTTTTTTGAGACAGAGTTTCGCTCTTGTTACCCAGGTTGGAGTGCAATGGCGCAATCTTGGCTCACCGCAACCTCCGCCTCCTGGGTTCAGACAATTCTCCTGCCTCAGCCTCCTGAGTAGCTGGGATTACAGGCATGCACCATCATGCCCAGCTAACTTTTTGTATTTTTAGTAGAGAAGGGGTTTCACCAGGTTGACCAGGATGGTCTCGATCTCTTGACCTCGTGATCCACCCGCCTGAGCCTCCCAAAGCTTTACATTTTAAAAAATTATTGAGGATAATAAAGAGCTTCAATTTATTTTGCTTACATGTATCAATATTTATCAAATATAAAATAAAACCTGAGAATAATCAATTTATAAATTTGCTTAAAATAACAATAATTAATTTGCTGCAAATTAATATAAATTAAATTCTTTTGTGGAGATAACTGTGTAATCCAAAACAAAAGGCAAATTTTGTAGGCATGACATTGGTTAAAATTTTGCAGATCATTTTTATTGCTTGTATAATGGAAGTTACTTAGATTCTTGTAGCTGCCTCTATATTTAGGTCTCCATAATATTTTCTTTTCATTTAAATAAAAATGGAGTAGAAATTATTAATACTTCTATAATATTAAGTAATTATAATTATAAGCTGTGGAGTTTCATTAGGTCCCATTTGTCTATTTTGGCTTTTGTTGCCAATGCTTTTGGTGTTTTGGTCATGAAGTCCTTGCCTACTCCTATGTCCTGGATAGTTTTGTCTAGATTTTCTTCTAGGGTTTTTATGGTGCCAGGTCTTATGTTTAAGTCTTTAATCCATCTGGAGTTAATTATAGTGTACGGTGTCAGGAAGGGGTCCAGTTTCTGCTTTCTGCACATGGCTAGCCAGTTTTCCCAACACCATTTGTTGAACAGGGAATCCTTGCCCCATTGCTTGTTTTTGTCAGGTTTATCAAAGATTGTATAGTTGTATGTATGTTGTGTTGCCTCCAGTGCCTCTGTTTTGTTCCATTGGTCTATATCTCTGTTTTGGTACCAGTACCATGCTGTATTGATTACTGTAGCCTTGTAGTATAGTTTGAAATCTGGTAGTGTGAAGCCCCCTGCTGTGTTCTTTTTGCTTAGAATTGACTTGGCTATGCGGGCTCTCTTTGGTTCCATATGAAGTTCATGGTGGTTTTTTCCAGTTCTGTGAAGAAAGTCGATGGTAGCTTGATGGGGATAGCGTTGATTCTGTAAATTACTTTGGGCAGTATAGCCATTTTCACGATATTAATTCTTCCTAACCATGAACATGGAATGTTTCTCCATCTGTTTGTGTCCTCTCTGATTTCGTTGAGCAGTGGTTTGTAGTTCTCCTTGAAGAGGTCTCTTACGTTCCTTGTGAGTTGTATTCCAAGGTATTTTATTCTCTTTGTAGCAATTGCGAATGGCAGTTCGTTCTTGATTTGGCTTTCTTTAAGTCTGTTAATGGTGTAGACGAATGCTTGTGATTTTTGCACATTGATTTTATATCCTGAGACTTTGCTGAAGTTGCTTATCAGTTTCAGGAGTTTTTGGGCTGAGGTGATGGGGTCTTCTAGGTATACTATCATGTCGTCTGCAAATAGAGACAATTTGGCTTCCACCTTTCCTATTTGAATACCCTTTATTTCTTTTTCTTGCCTGATTGCTGTGGCTAGAACTTCCAGAACTATATTGAATAGGAGTGGTGAAAGAGGGCATCCTTGTCTAGTGCCAGATTTCAAAGGGAATGCTTCCAGTTTTTGCCCATTCAGTATGATATTGGCTGTTGGTTTGTCATAAATAGCTTTTATTACTTTGAGATGCGTTCCATCGATACCGAGTTTATTGAGGGTTTTTAGCATAAAGGGCTGTTGAATTTTGTCAAATGCCTTCTCTGCGTCAATTGAGATAATCATGTGGTTTTTGTTTTTGGTTCTGCTTATGTGGTGAATTACGTTGATAGACTTGCGTATGTTGAACCAGCCTTGCATCCCCGGGATGAATCCTACTTGATCATGATGAATAAGTTTTTTGATTTGCTGTTGCAATCGGCTTGCCAATATTTTATTGAAGATTTTTGCATCTATGTTCATCATGGATATTGGCCTGAAGTTTTCTTTTCTCGTTGGGTCTCTGCCGGGTTTTGGTATCAGGATGATGTTGGTCTCCTAAAATGATTTTGGAAGGATTCCCTCTTTTTGGATTGTTTGAAATAGTTTTAGAAGAAATGGTGCCAGCTCTTCCTTGTGTGTCTGGTAGAATTCGGCTGTGAACCCATCTGGACCTGGGCTTTTTTTGTGTGGTAGGCTCTCAATTGCTGCCTCAACTTCAGACCTTGTTATTGGTCTATTCATAGTTTCAGCTTCGTCCTGGTTTAGGCTTGGGAGGACACAGGAATCCAGGAATTTGTCCATTTCTTCCAGGTTTACTAGTTTATGCGCATAGAGTTGTTTTTAATATTCTCTGATGATGGTTTGAATTTCTGTGGAATCTGTGGTGATTTCCCCTTTATCATTTTTTGTTGCATCTATTTGGTTGTTCTCTCTTTTATTTTTAATCAATCTGGCTAGTGGTCTGTCTATTTTGTTGATCTTTTCAAAAAACCAGCTCTTGGATTTATTGATTTTTTGAAGGGTTTTTCGTGTCTCAATCTCCTTCAGCTCAGCTCTGATCTTAGTAATTTCTTGTCTTCTGCTGGGTTTTGAGTTTTTTTGGTCTTGCTCCTCTAGCTCTTTCAATTTTGACGATAGGGTGTCAATTTTGGATCTCTCCATTCTCCTCATATGGGCACTTATTGCTATATACTTTCCTCTAGAGACTGCTTTAAATGTGTCCCAGAGGTTCTGGCACGTTGTGTCTTCGTTCTCATTGGTTTCGAAGAACTTCTTTATTTCTGCCTTCATTTCGTTGTTTACCCAGTCAACATTCAAGAGCCAGTTGTTCAGTTTCCATGAAGCTGTGCGGTTCTGGGTCGGTTTCTGAATTCTGAGTTCTAACTTGATTGCACTATGGTCTGAGAGGCTGTTTGTTATGATTTCAGTTGTTTTGCATTTGTTGAGCAGTGCTTTACTTCCAATTATGTGGTCAATTTTAGAGTAGGTGTGATGTGGTGCTGAGAAGAATGTGTATTCTGTGGATTTGGGGTGGAGAGTTCTGTAAATGTCTATCAGGTTTGCTTGCTCCAGGTCTGAGTTCAAGCCCTGGATATCCTTGTTGATTTTTTGTCTGGTAGATCTGTCTAGTATTGAAAGTGGAGTGTTAAAGTCTCCCACTATTATTGTGTGGGAGTCTAAGTCCTTTTGTAAGTCCTTAAGAACTTGCCTTATGTATCTGGGTGCTCCTGCATTGGGTCCATATATGTTTAGGATCGTTAGCTCTTCTTGTTGTATCGATCCTTTTACCATTATGTAATGGCCTTCTTTGTCTCTTTTGATCTTTGTTGCTTTAAAGTCTATTTTATCGGAGATGAGAATTGCAACTCCTCTTTTTTTTTGCTTTCCATTAGCTTGGTAAATCTTCCTCCATACCTTTATTTTGAGTCTTTGTGTATCCTTGCATGTGAGATGATTTTCTGGATACGGCACACTGATGGGTTTTGGCTTTTTATCCAATTTGCCAGTCTGTGTCTTTTGATTGGTGCATTTAGTCCATTTACATTTAGGGTTAATATTGTTATGTGTGAATTTGATACTGCCATTTTGATGCTAAGTGGCTGTTTTGCCTGTTAGTTGTTGTAGATTCATCATTATGTTGATGCTCTTTAGCATTCAGTGTGATTTTGGAATGGCTGGTACTGGTTGATCCTTTCTATGTGTAGTGCCTCTTTTAGGAGCTCTTGTAAAGCAGGCCTGGTGGTGACAAAATCTCTGAGTACTTGCTTGTTCACAAAGGATTTTATTTTTCCTTCACTTCTGAAGCTCAGTTTGGCTGGATATGAAATTCTGGGTTGAAAGTTCTTTTCTTTAAGAATGTTGAATATTGGCCCCCACTCTCTTCTGGCTTGTAGTGTTTCTGCCGAGAGATCTGCTGTGAGTCTGATGGGCTTCCCTTTGTGGGTGACCCGACCTTTCTCTCTGGCTGCCCTTAGTATTCTCTCCTTTATTTCAACCCTATTGAATCTGACGATTATGTGTTTTGGGGTTGCTCTTCTTGCGGAATATCTTTGTGGTGTTCTCTGAATTTCCTGCAATTGAGTGTTTGCCTGTCTTTCTAGGTGGGGGAAATTTTCCTGGATAATGTCCTGGAGAGTATTTTCCAGCTTGGATTCATTCTCTTCGTCCTCTTCTGGTACACCTATCAAACGTAGGTTAGGTCTTTTCACATAGTCCCACATTTCTTGGAGACTTTGTTCATTCCTTTTTGCATTTTTTTCTCTAGTCTTGGTTTTTCGTTTTATTTCATTGAGTTGGTCTTCGACTTCAGATATTCTTTCTTCTGCTTGGTCAATTCGGCTAGTGAAACTTGTGCATGCTTCGCGAAGTTCTCATATTGTGTTTCTCAGCTCCTTTAATTCATTCATATTCCTCTCTAAGTTATCCATTCTTGTTATCATTTCCTCAAATCTTTTTTCAAATCTTTTCTCAAGGTTCTTAGTTTCTTTGCATTGATTTAATACATGATCTTTTAGCTCACCAAAGTTTCTCATTATCCATCTTCTGAAGTCTAATTCCGTCATTTCGTCACAGTCATTCTTTGTCCAGCTTTGTTCCCTTGCTGGTGAGGAGTTTTGGTCCTTTCTAGGAGGCGAGGTGTTCTGGTTTCGGGTGTTTTCCTCCTTTTTGCGCTGGTTTCTTCCCATCTTTGCGGATTTCTCCGCTGGTCGTCTGCGTAGTTGCTGACTTTTCGATTGGGTCTCTGAGTGGACACCCTGTATGTTGATGATGAAGTATTTCTGTTGCTTGGTTTTCCTTCTACCGGTCTAGCCCCTTCGCTGTATGAGTGCTGAGGTCCACTCCAGACCCTGCTTGTCTGGGGTGCACCTCTAGCAGCTGTGGCACAGCGAGGGTGCTACCAGTTTCTTTTTCTGCTATCTTTGTCCCAGGATGGTGCCTGCCTAATGTCAGTCTTTTGGATATAGAGGGGTCAGGGAGCTGCTTGAGGAGAAGGTTTGTACTTTATAGGGTTTTAATTGCTGAGCTGTGAGCTGTGTTGTTCATTCAGGGCTGTTAGGCTGCTATGTTTGATTCTGCTGCAACAGAGCTCATTAAAATCCCTTTTTTTCTCAAATGCTCTGTGTTGAGGGGTTTGGGCTTTATTTTTGGATGTCCGTTGAGGTCCTGCCCAGCTAGGATGCAGACTAGCCACTGTTTGCCTGCCGAGGCTCCGCCCTGCTGTTGTGAGGCTCACCCTGGCTCTGCTGTTCTGCTGTTCTCCGCCACGCCCTGCGGCGGAGTCTCTCTGTTGTAGCGGGTTGCCTCGGTGACGGCAGGCTGCGTCAGCAGTGGGCGTGTATCTCAGTAGGGACGGGTTGCCTCGGCAACGGCTGGCTGCGTCAGCAGTGGGCGTGTATCTCAGTAGGGACGGGTTGCCTCGGCAACGGCTGGCTGCGTCAGCAATGGGCGTGTATCTCAGTTGGGGCGGGTTACCTCGGTAATGGTGGCCGCCCCTCCCCCTCAGAGTGTCTCGGGCCGTCTGCACGGGGCTTGTTTGAAATCGCGGTTTTGTTCGTCCCACTGGGCCAATCCTAACGCTCTGTTCCTGCGATCCCCTGGGCTGGCGCACTGTTCAAGTCTAGCTCAGTCTTAAGTCCAGCCCTCTCACGTCTCCAGTTGCCGGTTCAACAAGGCACCCGGACAAGTGTGCCCTGTGGGGAGCGCTGGGTAGGGCCGGCCGCCGCCACCCCGGCTGCCGGCTTCGCCAGGCGGAATATCTGCCTGGCGTCCCGCGTCTCCTCTTCACTTGGGAATTTCCCCGTTTCGTGAGCAACAAAGATCAGTCTGGAAATGCAGCTCAGACTCACCTCTCCGCAGACACAATGAGAACTCCAATCCTGGGTTGTTCTCACAGCGCCATCTCGAAAATATATCTAATTTTCAAATTCTTATTGTCCTTTGCTGCTATATAGAAAAGTGAATGACTTTTTATTTATTAACCTTTTATTGTTTATCTTTGCTATAATTAGTTATTAGTTCCAGGAAGTTTTTCTTTTCAGTTCTTTCAGTTATTTTTACATATAAAATGATATCATCTTGTGCACAAATCCAGTTGTGTTTCTTTTATTCCAATCTAGTCATATAGCAAAATATATAACCTAGGAAATAAGAAAAAAGTAGTTAATTTTAATTTCTTTACTTTGTTATTTTTATTTTGTAAGGTATGCATCTATAAATCCAGACACTTATTCTAGACCTTTTTATAACTCTTAGGTTTATTACAAGTTGCTACAATTAATGAAACTTTAAGAAAATTATTCATAATTCAGACTACACTGTTGCTCAATAATAAATAAAATTCAAGAAGTTAAAATCTAAAATAAAATAAATACAGTGCCAGGACAAATGGCTATGCCATTTCTTTAAGTGTACTGTGTTTCAAAATACAGCATTTTGTGGAAAAAATAGAAATCATAAAATTGACGGCATTTATTAAATGACAAATGATATCATATTCTGTTAGCTCATGGTTTATTTAGTAACTGTGCAACTTCTGATACTTTATCAATACTCCTTTTTTTTCTTCTAGGGCCTTCTATTTTAGGACAATAGTCTAGTTTGTTTAAAGTAACAATAAAAGTCTTAATCCCATTACTGGGTATATACCCAAAGGAATATAAATCATTCTGCTATAAAGACACATGCACAGGTATGTTTATTGCAGCACTATTTATAATAACGAAGACATGGAACCAACCCAAATGCCCATAAATGATAGACTGGATAAAGAAAAGGTGGTAGCAGGGCACGGTGGCTCAAGCCTGTAATCTCAGCACTTTGGGAGGCCGAGGCGGGTGGATCACGAGGTCAAGAGATTGAGACCATACTGGTCAACATGGTGAAACCTCGTCTCTACTAAAAATACAAAAAATTAGCTGGGCTTGGTGGCACGTGTCTGTAATCCCAGCTACTTAGGAGGCTGAGGCAGGAGAATTTCCTGAACCCAGGAGGTGGAGGTTGCAGTGAGCCGAGATTGCGCCATTGCACTCCAGCCTGGGTAACAAGAGCGAAACTCTGACTCAAAAGAAAAAAAGAAAAGAAAAGAAAAGGTGGTACATATACACCACAGAATATTATGCAGCCATAAAAAGTTATAAGATCATGTCCTTTTCAGGGACATGGATGGAGCTGGTAGCCATCATCCTCAGCAAACTAACACAGGAACAGAAAAGCAAATACCACATGTTCTCACCCATAAGTGTGAGTTGAACAATGAGAACACATGGTCACAGAGAGTGGAACAACACACACCAGGGCCTGTTGGGGGTGGGAGTAAAGGGAGGGGTCTTAGAGAATGGTTCAATAGATGTAGCAAACAACCATGGCATATGTATACATATATAACAAACCTGCACATTCTGCATGTGCCCCATTTTTGTCTTAATAGAAATTTTGAAAAATATTTTGTTAATGTTTTATAAAAAAAGAAGAATCTAATCACATTCTCACAAGCAAATTAATAGTAATAATAATATACTTAGAAATAAATGTAACCAAATATGTGAATGACCTATACAGTGAAAAGTATAAAATATTTATGAAGAAAATTAAGAAAAAAAGACAAAGATAAATATAAATACATTTCATATTCCTTGTTTAGAAGAATTAATGGCATTAAAATGTTTATACTACCCAAAGCAATCTGTAGATTCAATGTAATCTTATGAAAATATTACTGGAATTATTTGAAGACATGAAAAAATATCTGAAAGTTCATGTGAAATCGCAAAGGACCCCAAATAGCCAAAGCAATGATAAGGAAAAAGGAAAGAGCTGGACAAATTACACTTTCTGAATTCAAAATATATTACAAAGCTCGTTTTCTGAAATTATAAGTTTTTCCAACCTGGGGTTTTAGATATAGCAAATAAAAGCACAGGACATATAGTTAAATCAAAGTTCAGATGAATAATGTACACATAGACATATATATATAATTTTTGTATTATTATGCTCATTCAATATGTAAGGTACACTTTTTAAAATGTTGTTTATTTGAATTGAGAATTAACTGGGATGTCCTTTATTTAGCAGGAAACCCAAGTCCACTCCTGTCCCTCAAAGTTAATAAATGATTTGGTATACTTTCTCTGACGAGAATATTAGAATCAACCTAATTTGAATGAAGTGATTAATCATAGTCCTTAGGGAAACATTGAAGATGAATTGAAGGATTTTCATTTGTGTGTTTGTTCTTAATAGAGTTTATCTTTGCAAAGTGACTTTTGCTTTCAATGTTTAATAACCTAAAATAAAGTAGAAGAGAAAATAGTTTCTTAAATTCATACCATATTTAAAATTGGCAAAGGTAGTTTAATTTAAAATGTGTACTTACTAAATTTAAACAATAAAAAAAGATTTAATGTTTGTGGGGCAGAGATTAGTTAAGAACATTTAGAAAAGAGATAACTGACAGAGGAAATAGTTATCAAATTGGAGGTCCAAATAATGATAAAGAAAATATGGAAAAGCAAAAGATTAAAGAATGGAATTTTCTATGAGGAATTGGTTAGGAATAGGGGTGTACTTTTCTTAAATCATAAATGTAACATTCAAGCAGTTACTATGTTCAAAGCTGCTTTAGGTTTTTACTTATGTGTTAAATTTTATTAAATAGTGATAAAAGAAAGAGTATAGAGAAATCAGGATCATGAGCACTTTTTATTGAAAATAGAAATGCTTGAAGCACGTTGTAAGATGTGTCTCTTAGAAGTTTGTAAATAATAAAAAATTGTGTAAATTGAGAGTGAGGGCAGATTGTTTAAGAAGAAAAACTGGTTAGAAAGTGTGAGAAAAAAAGTACTTGAGAACTCAAAAATCTTAGGAATACCAGGAGCAAGAATATTGAGTGTTCAGGTAAAAGCGGCATTTCCCTTTAGCTATGAGTTTGCATAAATAAAAATTTGAGAATATCAACAAATGTGTAGATAAGCCCTATATAAGGTATAAAAGAATGAAATAGGTACAATATTACTAAAGAAGGCAGAAGTCAGTAAAAGACAGATGTAGCAGGATTTAATTGACTGGAGAAGTTTCCTCTGAGCCATGATTGTGTATCACAGTAAAAAAGTAAAAACTAATCCAAAGCAGAGAGCTGTGTTGCATCAAATATTGGAAAAGATGTTGCACATAAAACTTTTAACCTATTTCAAGGGGTCAATTATAAATTTCTTGTTTTGCCAGTCCTGGTGTGCTTACATTTTTTAACTTGTCTGTGTAGTTTGAAGATACCTGGCATTTATTAAAAACTAAACTATGGGCCTTCTAAAATGACATTCTGGCCCTTGAAGAAAGCTGGAATTAATTTAAACAGTCTTTGAAAAATATGTGTTAAGAATAATTGACAACCTAAGTAAGAGTGAAGATCTGACTTCACCAAGAGTTTTCATGAAAATTAGCAAATGATTTTATTGGACTGCAGGGTCAATATAGATTACCAATGTGATAGGACTGCTGCAAAAATCAATGTAATTTGAGATATTATTAGAAGTAAAATATCCAGAAAGATTGAGTGTACTACTGAATTCTGCCCCAGTAGACTTTATTTTAAATATTATTTTCAACTCTAGCTTCAACATTTGTACCAAGTTATTGCCTAAGTGCAAGTCAAGGATAGGGTGTTCAGGATAATGTGGTGATATGAAAAGTTTTTGAAAGACACATGCATGGGTAGTATACAGAAAACAATGTTTCTGGGGGGTCCTGAGAAAACATTTCTCTTTCATAATTTGCACAATTGTTATATGTGAATTTTTGCATGTCATGCCTCATCAAGTCTCTGATCCCTTAAAAAGAAGTGCAGTTGTAACATTACACATTGGAGAGATTAAGAAGAAACCAAATTCCCTGAAACATAGGATAAGAAGTATAAAGTGCAATAAATTGGGAAAATTTTACATTTGAAGGGATAGCTGGAGGAATAACCATATTCTTTAATTGAGTTTGTTTTTAATATTTCTGTGCCTCTTTCCAACATAATTGTACTCAGCTTACTTTTAAACTTATGCTACTATGTTATTACAATGTACTATAATGTCTTTGAATTAACAAAGTAAAAATTAAAAATAAAGCATGGACATTATAGGAAAAAAATCCCACATTAGCAACCTGAAACTCTTTTAAAGAGAGATTATTGTATTACCTTTTAAATATGATATTATATTTTGTCCCCTTTTTTTTTTGTTTTTAAGAAATAGAGAACCAATCTCAGAGTAACTGATCTAGGTTTTTAAAGTACAATATAACACTGAGACAATATCAGATTCTGACACCAGAAAATCATAAGTTCTACTTATGGCTATGTATTAAAAATTGATGTCGTGTGGTCAATAGCAACATATAATGTTACATAAGCTGATGCACAGTGTTTGAAAACATGAACTTTAGATTAACACAGATCTGTGCAAAATTTGAGTTTTTGGCTTTGCTTCTTTTAAAGTTTCTGAACCTAAGAAAATTATCTAAATTTACAAGTGTCTGTGGCTATTTATCTAAAAATACAACTTATTTCATTGTTTTGTTGTGGACGTTTAATAAGATAATGTTTGTCAAATATATAACTTATAGCAAATGTTATCACTACGGTTGCTATTTTAAGGTGCTGAAGATTCTTATATTTAAAATTCTGTGACAACACACTAACTAAAGTAAAATTTGAAATTTATGAGATTTTTCTGGATAAGTCTCAAAGCTAATTTTATGCCAATGAGAGCTATATTTTTGTGAATAATGTATTTGAAACAGCAGTGAACATATTTTCTTCAATAAAATGTTCAAGATTTTTATTCTTAATTTAGATTGAGTGCATTTTATTAGCATTTCTGAAATATAACACAATATCACATATAAAAATATGTAAATTGATAAATAAATACCACAGTAAAATACTAATACCCACACTTGTGTATGTATGTTCAATCTTTCAAAAATGCATATTTTGATGTAGAAACTTGGCTTACACTGTTGACTGAGTGACAAGTAATTTAGTCAAAGCTGAGAAAAATTTATTGTGGTCATCATGATACTTAGTTCAGTTTCTCTTAAGTACTGGTATTTGACAAACACCAGTGGGTTTTAATAAAAGCAATTTTTTCATTGAACATTTTAAAATAAGAAACATAGCATAATAAAGCTCTACTCTTGTTAATAAGTTTATTTTTTCCAGAAAGCTATGCAATTTCTGTGTGTAAAATGGCAGACAAAATAAAATTTAAAATATTACTTAAGTGAAAAATTCTAAAAAGACACTATAAATTTTAGCCTCAGATTAATAGAGAGCTGAGATTAGCATGCAAAAATATATTAGGTGCTTTAAATATTAAAAATTGAGAAGACACATGAGTTTTGTTCTGCTAAATAAGCATAACTGACCTATGAAGCAATTGTATTCACATTGACTTTAATTTAGGTAGCAGTGAGATATAGACATTCCTACTTTTCAAATAGGATGCTTAATAACTAATGAAGGTCAATATTCTTTGTTTCATGGCAACTCACTGGTTCGAGAACTTTCTTTTAAAAGTCAGAGCATGTGATAAATTATATTTCAGCTATTTTTTGTGCCCTCCAAGTATCCACTTAGGATTGAAGTATGGACAGGAAATAATTATGCTGTCAAAAATTCATTTCCCTACTTTTTATCTGTCAAATCTTTTTATTTTTGAATTTTGTAATGTCTTTTATTTTTATTTGACTTAATATCTATCATGCTACATATAAGTTATAAATTACACATATTTAAGTGATAAGAGTGTAAAGAAATCGAAATTACTTGGCTATTCACTAGATTTTTGATAGTGGGTTTTTTATATGCTTAAATAACTTATTCTTTTCACAGCATCCAGAGTAGAAAGTTATGTCAAAAGTCTTGATTATTTTCAGCGATCAACTAATACACAAAAAAAATGAATTTCATTTTTTTCTTTAAAATAATTCTCTTCAAAAGTGTAAGATTTATATATGTCACATAAGTATGGGAAACTTAGGTGAGCAGCTGATTAAAGAAGTTTTCAATACATTTGATATTATTTTATTTAAAAGATGGAATTACCACCTTAGTAATGAGAAAAGTATCTAAGATTTTTCTACATAATCATGATATTTTTCATCTTAGCTTTCAGTTTGATAACCCTGTTTATATTTGTACCGCTAATCAGAATGGTAAGATGAACTAGTTAAAAAGGCAGAAGTGTAATTAGGAAATCTTTTATTGTGTAAAATTCAGAAATGTTGAAGTGGTAGCTCTAGCTCTGTTAAGAGTTTCATCTCATCATTTTCAATTGATGGATATGTAGTTCTGTCTACATCATACTTATTCATACAGGATTCAGATAATTAAAAAATTCAGAGAGGCTTAAAATACTTTCAAAATGAGACAACACAGCACTTCCAGGATAATGATCTTCTTTTAATTTTGCTGAGAAAGAAAAACAATGAGGGAGATGTTGGGGGCAGGAGAGAGAGCCGTGAAGTTACTGACATAAGATAAATGGTAGAAAAACAAATTGACTCTAACATTGTAGAAATTAAGAATCTTATATTATCTGATATTTTTGCAAATTGGTAATATCTTATCCAAATCCTCAAAATTACCTCTTACTTCAAGGAATAAAGACCTAGGTCTCTTAATCCAGTATAACGCCTGAAGAACAAGGTTTTAGACACAAATAATATACTATGAAATAATGTTATAATCTTATTTCCTGTGGGATCATATGTCATTCATCTTAAACTCCATGAACATATTTCCAACTGATTTTTTTTATTTTTGTAAGATAATTTAAGATATAAAAGAAGAAAATATTTCATACTTTTAGGTATTAAGTGTAAACATATTTCAAAGAACTTTTTATACTTCAGATACCTCATTTTTTCTAAAAATTTTATCTAAAATCATTTGTAGATTAGCTCAACATTTTATATAACTGTCTAAACAGACTGAAATCTCAAGTAAAAGAATTTTAAAATGTTTATGTCTTCAGCATGTGATTAATATTTTAATATTTGACTTAATCATTACAAATATTCTATAACTAAAGCAATAATTCAGTTTACAGGTTAAGTAGCTCAGACGTTTGATACTTATGCCAGGGACACAAAACTGATTTTAAGCCAAATGTTTCTCTGTTCAATGTCTATGTGTCTATATTTTTAAGCTATAATTTTCCAAACAGAATCCCAGATTTTGTATTACAGCTCTGTAAATGGAAATTCCTTGTTTCTATTTAAAATTATCTTTCTCCATTCTTTCTACACACTTTATTGTATTCATTCATTCATAAGCTCAGTACTATCTGGAATTTAAACCAATTCTAAACTTGTGAAGAAGATTTATGTCATGATGCCTTAGACCTTAGATTAATATGAAGCTATTTTATTTTTGCTTTCATGTTTTACCCAAATCCTTTGCCTAAATTTAACTTATTGAGGCCAAGAAATTAGGTGTAATTTCTCATTTCAGTTTATTATCCCTTGGATTTGGATCTAGTTCATCTGAATATGCCTGTGCTTGCCTTAGTTGAATTTCTTGAACCTGAGCTTAACTTGGTTTAGTCTATGACAACTGCCTTTAATACTTGAACCTCTAAAGTTTTTCTCAACTATATAAATTGTAAATATGTATTTTCTTAATATTGTTGTAAATTCTATTCCTTTAATTTGTCCTATTATCAAGTGATATTCTAAGTACTACCTAGTGTTCTATATTTCTTCTAATTTTTTTCTTTTTTCTCTTGCTTTAAAATGAAAGTGCCACATGGTCTTCAGGTTTTTATAATAGTTTGAAGTGAGCAAATTCCATGTATTTTTTTCATTAAATAATTTCAACTTTTATTGTAGATACAGAGAGTACAGTGTAGGGTTTTACATGTCTATATTGCATGATCCTGAAGTTTGGGATACAAACGATCCCATCACTAAGGTAGTGAGTATCATACCCAATAGGTAGTTTTCCTGCCTACACTCTCCTATTCTATCCCCCTTCTAGTAGCCCTTAGTGTCTATTCTTCTCATCTTTGTGTTCATGTGCACTCAATGTTTGACTCCCATTTATAACTGAGAGTATTCAGTATTTATCTATTCCTGCATTGATTCACTTAAAATAATGGCCTCCAGCCACATTCATGTTGCTGCAAAGAACAGATTTTATTCTTTTATGGCTGCATATTATTCCATGGTGTATATGTTCCACATTTTCTTTCTCCAATCCACCGTTGATGGGGCACCTAGGTTGACTCCATGTCTTTGCTATTATGAATAGCATTGTGATAAATAAATGAGTACATGTGTCCTTTGGGTAGAAAGATTCATTTTCCTTTGGGTATATATCCAGTAGTAAGATTGCTTGCTTGAATGGTAATTCTAAGTTACAGAGAAATCTCATAACTGCTATCCAGCTATCCACAATGGCTAAACTAATTTACTTGCTATCAGCAGTATATAAGCACTCCCTTTACTCTGCAGCCCTAGCAGCATCTACTCTTTTGACTTTTTAACAATAGCTATTCTAACTTGTGTGCAATGGTATCTCATTGTTGCTTTAATTTGCATTTTTCTGATGATTGGTTATGATGAACTGTTTTTACATGTTTGTTGGTCATTTGTATTTCTTCTTTAAAGATCTTTTTGTTCATGTCCTTTGCTCATTTTTTTAAAATGTAGTTACATTTTTTTGCTTGTTCTACTGTTTAAGTTGATTATAGATTCTGGACCTTTGTTGGATGCATAGCTTGTATTTTCTCCCCTTATGTAGGTTGTCTGTTTACTCTGTTGATAGTTTATTTTGTTGTGCAGACTTTCTTTAGCTTCTACTTTTTCATTCAGTCCTACATAGTTCAAAAATGCCATATAGAAACAATACACTTAACTATAATTTTATTACACTTATACCCGTCCAGGTGAATAACTCCCTTCATTTTATTCTCTGGTAAGATACAAGTTACTTAAGCAAATCAATCATTACAAAAATATAAATTATACTGTAGATTACCAATATAAATGCTAACTTTTTATGACACTAGGAAAAGTAACTTGATCATATATATTCACATAAAAATTAAAAGTATTCAGGTATAGAATTAAAAACAAATGGAATATTTATAGTTTCTTTCATATTCTTGTCATGTAGGCCAGTCAATTAGCATATCATTTTTATATTTATATAATTTTTCAAGTCACCAAGAATAACTCTTTTTTATGCACTTACATGTTCAGAACTAATCTTTTATTCTCCTCAAACTTTCATATATATCAAACTTTTCAGCATTGCTTTGTGATTCATTGTAGATAGATTGATAAAATGAATATATGAGTATAAGATGTCAAACCCAAGGGTCACACAGAATAGAAATGTTTTAAAAGTTGTGATTTAATTAAATTTTCATTCAGTACAAAAATTATGATAACATGTTTATTGCTCATTCCATGCCCTGCTGCGCAATGAGGAAAAAGAGACAGTAAATATGGAATTAAATGCCAATAGGTTGCAGCTTTGTAAACACATAAAATGCAAAATGACATAAAAGCTCTTGAGTCCTGCTGATTCCTAATTGTCATGTGTTACATGCTTTATTCTACATTGCTTAAAGTAGCTAACATAACATTAAACCCTAAATACCTTATATCATTTTTAAATTTGAGATTCTTCAAATTATAACTTATTTTTATATAGTTTCCCCATTCTATGAATTCTAATTCTATTACTCTCGCTTTATTTTACTTCCATAGTAACTGGAAAAACACATGCCATTTATGTATTTATTCGTTTAGTGATATGAAGTCAAATAGTAATATAAACCCTTTTATGATTTCCTTTAAATTTTTCTCCCAGGAAATGTCAATATTCTTGAGACTACTGATAAATTGTCTCTCATGGTAATCAATAATATATGCCAGAGGAAATATATTATGCTTAGTTTGAATTAGACAAGATTAATCCCATCAAGATATTAAATTATAAACTCCATTCTATTTTTTAGCTGAGAACGCTTAACAGTTTTCTCAGCAACCATTATTCTCAGTAAACTGACACAAGTGAACAGAAAACCAAACACCACATGTTCTCACTCATAAGTGTGTGTTGAACAATGAGAACACATGGATACAGGGAAGGGAACATCATATACCAGTGCCTGAGGGGTTGGGGGCTAGGGAAGGAATAGCAGGGAATGGGGGGATTGGGAGGGATAGCATTAGGAGAAACACCTAATGTAGATGATGGGGCAATGAATACAACAAACCACCACCATGGCACATGTATACCTATGTAACAAACCTGCACGATCTGCACAAATACCTCAGGATGTAAAGTATAAACAATTTTTTTTTAAAAGAAATATTTCAAGTGAGAGGAAGGGTGTGAATGCAAGACAAAGTTAAGAATACTGGATAGGCCAGGCGCGGTGGCTCACGCCTATAATCCAAGCACTTTGGGAGGCCAAGATGGGTGGATCATGAGGTCAAGAGATCAAGACCATCCTGGTCAACATGGTGAAACACCGTCTCTACTAAAAATACTAAAATTAGCTGGGCATGGTGGTGCACTCCTGTAGTCCCAGCTACTCGGGAGGCTGAGGCAGGAGAATTGCTTGAACCCAGGAGATGGAGGTTGTGGCAAGCCGAGATCATGCCATTGCACTCCAGCCTGGGTAACAAGAGTGAAACTCCATCTCAAAAAAAAGAAAAAGAATACTGGATAGACCACCTCATAAAAGAAATTGCCTATTAAATTCCATATGTATTATTAATATGGATATGTTTTTAGTGTCATATACAGAAAAAAATGTGAAGTAAAGATATGAGGTGGAGGGAATGGTAGAAGTGGGGTGGAGGTGTAGATTGTAGCCAGAATTTACGGGGCTCTATATATATCCCACTTAGAGATGCAAATGATGTCCTGCAATCAAGAAGGCTGAAAAAATTGTGAATAAAGTGAGACTGAGAAAGGCAGCAATTGTATTTACACTGCATGGGGGACAGCACAGATTTAAAGACAGAAAATAAATAAACAAACTTGGAGACAAACTTGCTATATGTTTCTAAAATAGGATGGTGACAGAGAAAAAAGAAAAATAAATGATGTATTAGATATATTAATTGGTTAAAAGAACAGACATTGCCAGTTGGTTATACATGAATAACCATCTAGATATGTTTAGTAATCAAAAGTGTATACCTGAGAGCTAGATTACATTAAATTCTAATTCCACCTAAGCATTTTGGGCAAGAAACTTAGCATCTTTATATTTCACTCTTCTTAGCTGAAAAATGCATATAATAATCATATTTTTCATAAGATTCTTATGAGATAAGATAATATTTTAAGTATTAAGAAAGTTTCACCTGAAACAGTGGCTCATGCCTGTAATCCCAGCACTTTGGGAGGCTGAGGAGGGCTGATCAGGAGGTCAAGAGATTCAGATCATCCTGGCCAACATGGTGAAACCCTGTCTCAACTAAAAATACAAAAATTAGCTGGGCTTTCTGGTGCAAGCCTATAGACCCAGCTACTTTGAAGACTGAGGCATGAGAATGGCTTGAACCCTGAAGGCAGAGGTTGCAGGGAGCCAAGATTGCACCACTGCACTCCAGCCTGGCAATAGAGCCAGACCTCCATCTCAAATAATAATAATAATAATAATAAGTAAGAAAGAAAAGTTTGTGGTTTGTGGTAACTAATGCCTACACGACAAAGCTGGATTTCTGCACTGTCCTAACTCTGCTTAAGAAACGAGATGCCTGTGGTAAAAATATCCCTTTTTAACCAGACCAGCGGAGACTGGTTGGAACCAAGATAGCTGACCAATTCACTTGAAAAAGATCCCCGGCTTCATTATAGTTTAATTTCCATGCTTAATTACACTCCCACCAGTGGCATGACATTTGACAATTGCCATGACAATGACCAGAAGAAGCCATAAAGGACAAAAAAGAAGACATCATTTCAATTCTGGGGAGTTCACTTCCAATTTCTGGAAAAAACGTATTCTTCTCCTCCCTTTTAATGGCCAACCCTTTCATTACAAAAACCCTATATTTTAACCTTTCCCTGCTCACTTGTCAAGAGGTTTATTTGTGAACCATGGTGCTAATTCTCAATTCCATGGCCACTGAATAAAGCCTTCACTGCTTGACATTTTTAATTTCCTGTATTGGCAGCATGACACCAAACAGGGAAAGACCCCATCTTTGTCTATCCCCCAAAGAGGGGAACCAGCTTTGTCAGTAAGAGTAACAATACTTATAACTCAATTAACTTAACACAAAATGTGTTTATCACATTAATCCTTAGCATAGGATAAGAATTGATTGTCTTTCTGCATTTCACTTTCATTTACCTTAATTAGGTTCATATCTGATTAAGATAGTTGTACTCTTGCACTTAAAATTTAGTGATTTTTCTAATGTCCTTAAATCATTAATATGAAGTTTTATTTTCACAAAACATTAAAAAATTTTCATTCAAACCCAACAATGATATGTGCTCAGCTTAAATTTTATACTGGCAAATTATATGTTAAAAAGAGATGGAAAATAAATAAGAAATCAATGTAAAAAGTGGCATATTGAGTACATACCTCTTATAAAACAAATGTATAAATTAATTATTCTGTGTCGCTTATTCATCTAAGCATAATATCAAATTATTTAAAAATTATTACTAAAATAGGGGTTCTGGGCAAAATGGCCAAATAGGCACAGCTCTGGTCTGCAGCTCCCGGTGAAACCAATGCAGAAGGTGGGTGATTTTTGCATTTCCAACTGACATACCTGCTTCATCTAATTGGGACTGGTTAGACAGTGGGTGCAGCCCACAGAGGGCTAGCAGAAGCAGAGTGGAGTGTCACCTCACCCTGGAAGTACAAGGGGTCTGAGAACTCCCTCCCTGGCCAAGGAAGCCATGATGATCTGTGCTGTGAGGGACAGTGCTATATGGCCCAGATACTACACTTTTTCCACAGTTTTTGCCACCCTCAGACCAGAAGATTTTCTTGGGTGCCTTAGTTTCAAGCAAAAAACTGGGAAGCCATTTGGACATATACCACCACAGCAGTCTGAAGTTAACTTGGGACATTTGAGCTTGGTGGGAGTAGGAGTGTCTGCCATTCCCAAGGCTTGAGTAGGTGAGGAAGCCACAGAGCCACAGGGAAATTCAGACTGGGCAGGGCCCATGGCAGCACAGCAAAGCCTCTGTAGCCAGTCTACCTCTCTAGATATTTTCTCTCTGGGCACAGCATCTCTGAAAGAAAAGCAGCAGTCCAAGTCAGGGGTTTATAGATAAGACACTCAACTCCCTGGGACAGAGCACCTGAGAGAAGAGGTGGCTGTGGGTACAGCTTCAGCAGATTGAAATGCTCCTGTCTGCAGTTTCTGAAGAGAGCAGTGAATCTCCCTGCACAGTGTTTGAGCTCTGCTAAGAGTCAAACTGTCTCTTCAGGTGGGTCCCTGAGCCCTGTGCCTACTGACTGGAAGACGACTCCCAGCTGGGGTCAATAGACACCTCATACAGAAGAGCTCCCACTGGCATCTGGCAGGTGCCACTCTGGGATGAAGCTTCCAGAGGAAGGAGCAGGCAGCAATCTTTGCTGTTTTATAGCCTCTGCTGGTGACGCCCAGGCAAGCAGGGTCTGGATTGGACCTCCAGCAAACTCCAGCAAACCACAGCCTCGGGCCCTAACTGTTAGAAGGAAAACTAAAAAACAGAAAGCAATAACATCAACATCAACAAAAAGGATGCACACACAAAAACCCCAAAGGTCCTCGGCATCAAAGATCGAATGTAGATAAATCCAAGAAGATGATAGAAAACCAGAGCAAAATGCTGAAAATTCCAAAAATCTAAATGCCTCTCCTCCTCCAAATAATCACAACTCCTCACCAGCAAGGGAACAAAACTGGATGGAGAATGAGTTTGATGAACTGACAGAAGTAGGCTTCAGAATGTGGGTAATAACAAACTCCTCCGAGCTAAAGGAACATATTATAACCCAATGCAAGGAAGCTAAGAACCTTGATAAAAGGTTATAGGAACTGCTAACTAGAATAACCAATATAGAGAAAAATATAAATGACCTGATGGAGCTGAAAAAAGCACAGTATGAGAACTTTGTGAATGACAAATATAAATAGCTGAATCAATCAAGCAAAAGAAAGGATATCAGAGATTGAGGATCAACTTAATGAAATAAAGCATGAAGACAAGATTAGAGAAAAAAGAATGGAAAGTAACAAACAAGCCTCCAAGAAATATGGGACTATGTGAAAAGACCAAACTTATGGTTGATTGGTGTACTGAAAGTGATGAAGAGAATGGAAACAAGTTGGAAGGTACTTTTTAGGATATTATCCAGAAGAACTTCCCCAACCTAGAAAGACAAACCAGCATTCAAATTCAGGAAATACAAAGAAAACCACTAATATACTTCTTGAGAAAAGCAATCCCAAGATGCATAATCATCAGATTCACCAAGGTTGAAACAAAGGAAAAATGTTAAGGGCAGCCAGAGAAGAAGGTTGAGTTACCCATAAAGGCAAGTCCATCAGACTAATAGCAGATCTTTCTGCAGAAATCTTAGAAACCAGAAAACCAATATTCAACATTCTTAAAGAAAAGAATTTTCAACCCAGAATTTCATATCCAGCCAAACTTCATAAGTGAAGGAGAAATAAAACCCTTCACAGACAAGCAAATGCTGAGGGATTTTGTTGCCACTGGACCTGCCTTACAAGAGCTCCTGAAGGAAGCACTAAATATGGGAAGGAAAAGTCCATACCAACCACTGCAAAACCATACCAAAATATAAAGAGCAACAACACTGTGAAGAAACAGCATCAAATAATGTGTAAAATATGAGGCCAGCATCATGATGACAGGATCAAATTCACACATAATGATTTCACCTTAAAGGTAAATGGGCTAGATGCCCCAATTAAAAGAAACAGACTGGCAAATTGGATAAAGAGTCAAGATCCATATGTGTACTATATTCAGGAGTCCCATCTCAAATGCAAAGATACACAGAGACTCAAAATAAGAGAATGGAGGAATATTTATAAAGCAAATGGAAAACAAAAGGAAAGCAGGGGTTGCAATCCTAGTCTCTGATAAAACAGATTTTAAATAAAAATATCAGAAATGACTAAGAAGGGCATTACATAATTGTAAAGGGATAAATGCAACAAGAAGTGCTAATTATCATAAATATGTGCACCCAATAATACAGGAGCACCCAGATTCATAAAGCAAGTTCTTACAGACCTACAAAGAGACATAGACTTTTACACAATAATGTTGGGAGACCTTAACACCCAACTGTCAATATTAGATCAATGAGACATAAAATTAACAAGGATATTCCGAACTTGAAACAAGCTGTGGACCAAGCAGACCTAATAGACATCTACAGAACTCTTCATCTCAAGTAAACAGAATATACATTCTTTTCAGCACCACATAGCACTTGTTCTAAAATTGATCATGTAATTCAAAATAAAACACTCCTTAGCCAATGTAAAGGAATGGAAATCTTAACAAACAGTCAATCAGATTACAGTGTAATCAAATTAGAATTCAGAATTAAGAAACTCACTCAAAAACCACAAAACTACATGAAAACTGAACAACCTGCTCTGGAGTGACTCCTGGGTAAATAACAAAATCAAGGCAGAAATAAAAAAGTTTTCTGAAACCAATGAGAACAAAAACACAACATACCAGAATCTCTGGGAAACAGCCAAAGCAGTGTTTAGAGGGAAATTTGTAGCACTACATGCCCACAGGAGAAAACAGTAAAGATCTAAAATTGACACCTTAACATTACAATTAAAATAACAACAGAAGCAAGAGCAAATAAATTCAAAAGCTAGCAGAAGAAAAAAAAAACTAACTAAGATCAGAGCATAATTTCTTCTGCTCTGATTATTTAAGATTATTTGAGATGGGACTCCTGAATATAGTACACATATGGATCTTGACTCTTTATCCAATTTGCCAGTCTGTTTCTTTTAATTGGGGCATCTAGCCCATTTACCTTTAAGGTGAAATCATTATGTGTGAATTTGATCCTGTCATCATGATGCTGGCCTCATATTTTACACATTATTTGATGCTGTTTCTTCACAGTGTTGTTGCTCTTTATATTTTGGTATGGTTTTGCAGTGAAGAAGACAGAGACACTAAAAGCCCTTCAAAAAATTAATAAATCCAGGAGCTGGTTCTGTGAAAAGATTAACAATGTTGTTAGGCTCCTAGCCAGACTAATAAGAAAGAAGAGAAGAATAAAAGAGACACAATGCAAATTGATAAATGGGATATCACCACTGATTCCACAGAAATAAAAACTACCACCAGATAATACTATGAACACCTCTATGTAAATAAACTAGAAAATCTAGAATAAATGGATAAATTCCTGTACACATACACCCTGCCAAAACTAAACCAGGAAGAAGCTGAATCCCTGACTAGACCAATAACAAGTTCTGACATTGAGGCAGTAATTAATAGCCTAAGAACCAATAAAAACCCAGGTCCAGATGGATTCACAGCCACATTCTACCAGAGGTACAAATAGGAGCTGGTTCCATTCCTTCTGAAACTATTCCAAACAATAGAAAAAGAGGGGCCCCTCCCTAACTAATTTTATGGGGCCAGTATCATCCTGATACCAAAAGCAGAGACACAACTAAAAAAGAAAATTTTGGGCCAATATCTCAGATGATCATTGATGCAGATCTCCTCTATAAAATACTGGCAAACTGAATCCAGAAGCACATCATAAAGCTTATCCATCATGATCAAGTCAGCTTCATCCCTGGAATGAAAGGCTTGTTTAACATGTGCAAATCAATAAATTTTATCCGTCACATAAACAAAACCGGTGACAAAAACCACGTGATTATCTCACTAGATGCAGAAAAGGGCTTCAGTAAAATTCAACACCTTTCATCATAAAAACACTCAAAAAACTAGGTATTAATGGAACATATATCAAAATAATAAGAGATATTTATGACAAACCCACAGCCAATATAATCCTGAATGGGCAAAAGCTGGAAGCATTCCCTTTGAAAACTGGCACAAGACAAGGATGCCCTCTCTCACCACTCCTATTCAACGTAATATTGGAAGTTCTGTCCAGGGCAATTAGGCACAAAAAAGAAATAAATGTATTTAAATAGGAAGAGATGTCAAATTGTCTCTGTTTGCAGATGACATTATTGCATATTTAGAAAACCCCATCCTCTCAGCCCCCAAACTGCTGAAGATGATAGGCAACTTCAGCAAAGTCTCAGGATACAAAATCAATGTGCCAGAATCAAAAGGATTACTATACACCAATAATAGACAAACAGACCCAAATCATGAGTGAATTCCCATTCGCAATTTTTACCAAAAAGATAAAATACCTAGGAATACAACTTACAAGGGATGTGAAGGACCTCTTCAAGGAGAACTACAAACCACTGCTAAAGAAAATAAGAGAGGACACAAACAGATGGAAAAACATTCCATGCTCATGGTTAGTGAGAATCAATATTGTGAAAATGGCCACTCTGCCCAAAGTAAAACATAGATTCAATACTATTTCCATCAAGCTACCATTGACTTTCTTCACAGAATTAGAAAAAACGACCTTATATTTCAAAAAAGAGCCCACATAACCAGGACAATCCTAAGTAAAAAGAACAAAGCTGCATCACACTACCTGACTTCAAACTATACTACAAGGCTACAGTAACCAAAACAGCATGGTACTGGTACCAAAACAGATATATAGACCAATGGAACAGAACAGAACAGAACAGAACAGAGGGCTCAGAAATAATACCACACATCTACAACCATCAGATCTTTGAAAAACCTGACAAAAATGAGTAATGGGGAAAGAATTCCCTATTTTGTAAATGGTGTTGGGAAAACTGGCTAGCCATACACAGAAAACTGAAACTGGACCCCTTCCTTACACCTCACACACAAAAAATTAACTCAAGATGGATTAAAGACTTAAATGTAAGACCTAAAACCAAAAAACCGCAGAAGAAAACCTAGGCAATACCATTCAGGACAAAAGCATGGGCAAAGATTTCATGACTAAAACACCAAAAGCAATTGCAACAAAAGCCAAAATAAATGAATAGGATCTAAGGGACCTAACTAAAGACCTTCTGTACAGCAAAAGAAACTATCATCAGAGTAGACAGGGAACCTACAGAATGAGAGATAATCTTTGCAATCTATCCATTTGACAAAGGGATAATATTCAAAATCTACAGGGAACTGAAACAAGTTTACAAGAAATAAAACAAACAACCCCATTAAAAAGTGGGCAAACAGACACTTCTCAAAAGAAGACATTTATGTGGCCAACAAACATGAAAAATGCTCATCATCACTGGACATTATAGGAATGCAAATCGAAACCACAATGAGATACCCTCTCACACCAGTTAGAATGGCAATCATTAAAATGTCAGGAAACAACAGATGCTGGAAAGGATGTAGAGAAGTAGGAACATATTTACATTGTTGGAGTGTAAATTAATTCAACCATTGTGGAAGACTGTGGCAATTTCTCAATGATTTAGAACAAGAAATACCATTTGACCCAGCAATCCCATTACTGGGTATATACCCAAAGGATTAGAAAATATTCTATTATAAAGAAACATGCACACATATGTTTATTGTGGCACTATTTGCAATAGCAAGACCTGGAACCAACCCAAATGCTCATCAACGATAGACTGGATAAAGAAAATGTGGCACATATACACCATGGAATACTATGCAGCCATAAAAAATGAGTTCAAGTCCTATGCAGGGACATGAATGAAGCTGCAAACCATCATTCTCAGCAAACTAACACAGAAACAGAAAAACAAACACAACATGTTCTCTCTTATAAGTGGGTGTTGAACAATGAGAACAGATGGACACAGGGAGGGGAATGTCACACTCTGTGGCCTGTCAGTGGCAGATAGAGGAAGGGATAGCATTAGGAGAAATACCTAATGTATGTGATAGGTTGATGGTTGCAGCAAACTACCATGGCACATGTATACCTATGTAATACATCTGCACGTTTTGCACATATATCCAAATTTAAGTATAATTAATAATAATAATAACACTACAAGAACAAAATGTAACATGAAAAAGTATTACTAAAATAATGTTACAGTAGGTAGCTAGTCAGACCTGAGCCAGACAAGAGAGGGCTCTCCCCTACACACACGTCAGGAATGTCAGGTGATCATAGGTGTTAGTTAGGCAGTTAACTGTCTCTCTAAGACAATAATTGATCACAGCTAGTGCCAGGGAAAGGCAGTCTCTCAATAAACAGAAACAGTTGAAACTAGTGAATAGCAGCTTCTTGATAAGATAGCAGTTGGGTGAGCAGGCTCAGGCTTGTGCATAAAGAGGCATAATGGTGGAATTTAACTGGTGTATGAACTTCTAGGAACAGATGACTGGTAAGGGAGAATGCTGCAAGTGAGCATACATAAAACTTCAGTAAACACTGTGCATGCTCCTCTCCCAAGTGATAGTAGGTCACTGCACACACAGACAGCCCACCCCAAGAGAAGAATCAGGACAGAGGTAACATAAGACACCGGAAACATGTCGACATACAAAACCACAAGTAAGAAGGTCAAATCATACACTTCATCTCTCAAGTCACCCACTTGGCCCTAGTCCAAGTGTACTGTTACTTTCTTTCATGCTGGCTCTAAGGCTTTCTAACAAACTTTCACTCTGCTCTAAAACTTGCCTTGATCTCTTTCATCTCATACCCCACTCAGTTTCAGTCTTTCTTCTGAGGAGGCAAGAACTGAGGTTAAGGTTGATACAAACCTGTACAAATTTGCTGCTGGTAACGGTAATACTTAAAACATGTAGAAATTCACAATCATTGTATTCAGAGGTGTAGGTATGAAACTTGTTAGCATTTTTTTTTCAGGAAAAATGGTATTCTAAAATGCTACTCTTCTGCCATACTCGTAAATACAAGCGAAATTGACTCACAGAATTACATGGTATACTGTACGTTTCCTACATTTGGTGAAGTAAAGTGACAGTTCTGTACCATCAACTCTTTCAGGATCATCTTGAATTAATTATTTTATTTTCCTTTTAAATGTGATGTCATGGGCCTTAACTCAATCTTAAATTAATTTTAACCATTGTCTCAAAGGCAAAGTTGAAAAAAGGTCATCAGGGAAAATAATATTTCTTAAGAAATGATTAGGAATAAAGGACATTCTAAAACTGAAGGCACAGAAAAGTGTAGTTTCTACATATAGAGCAAAAACAACCAATATTTACCTATGTGTTTAAGGAGAGAAGAATTACTTTTTTTGTGAAAGGATTATTTATTACAGTCTTACTGCTCCTGTGATGTATAGAATGCTTGACATTGTTATAGAAAATCAATGTGATTCAATCTGAGAAAATCGTCTAATATGCATTCAAACCTGACAGTTGCATAAATCAGTATTTTTGTGTTAAAACCAGCCCAAAACAAAATGAAATTCGTTTGTTTACTTTCTTAAACCAGAGGTGATTGCTACTTCATTTTCCTTTAGAAAGAACTACATCATGAATTGCCTTTGAACTGCCCAGTAAAGTTGAGCTGTGGAGGATATCTCTTTATAAAAATATAATTAGAAAGTAAGTTTCCAATGTACTTACATCTTATTCATTGAGCAAGAAAAGAGTTATTTTCTTCTCTAGGAAAAAATAACCTTTTAAAATAACATATCAAATATTTAGTGCAGACATCTAATGACAATACACAACTAAAATAAATAATTACTTTTGACTCTTTTACCATTACAGTTGAAAATATCAAAATTTGATTAAATATTGTTTTATACCAAAATAAATTTTAAAACTCAGTATTAACCTTTAATCACTACATTTTTCTTAAAGTTTTGTGTATCTAGATTAAAAGTTATAGTAAATGATTTCTGACCATTACCTATTTATTTCAATAACAGGATTACTTAAACATCTCTGTTTACATTCCTTACTCAATGTGTAGTCCAAGTTTCAACTCTATTAGGATAATCAGTTATCTAGAGGTTTTACTTTGCTTTGTTTTTAATGTAAAACCATAGGGCTATTAATATGCACTGGGCTTCTTGCCTCTTCTTTTATTTTATTTTTTTTTTTAAAGTTTTTATTGCATTTTAGGTTTTGGGGTACATGAGCAGAGCATGCAAGACAGTTGCATAGGTACACACATGGCAGTGTGTTTTGCTTCCTTTCTCCCCTTCACCCACATTTGGCATTTCTCCCCAGGTTATCCCTCCCCACCTCCCCCTCCCACTGGCCCTCCCCATTTCCCCCCAATAGACCCCAGTGTTTAGTACTCCCCTCCCTGTGTCCATGTGTTCTCATATTCATCACCCGCCTATGAGTGAGAATATTTTCTGTTCTTGTGTCAGTTTGCTGAGGATGATGTTCTCCAGATTCATCCATGTCCCTACAAACGACACAAACTCATCATTTCTGATTGCTGCATAATATTCCATGGTGTATATATGCCACATTTTCCCAATCTAGTCTATCATCAATGGGTATTTGGGTTGATTCCAGGTCTTTGCTATTGTAAACAGTGCTGCAATGAACATTCGTGTGCATCTGTCTTTATAGTAGAATAATTTATAGTCCTTTGGATATATACCCAGTAATGGGATTGCTGGGTCAAATGGAATTTCTATTTCTAAGGCCTTGAGGAATCGCCACACTGTCTTCCACAATGGTTGAACTAATTTACACTCCCATCAACAGTGTGAAAGTGTTCCTTTTTCTCCACATCCTCTCCAGCATCTGTTGTCTCCAGATTTTTTAATGATCGCCATTCTAACTGGCGTGAGATGGTATCTCAATGTGGTTTTGATTTGCATTTCTCTGATGACCAGTGACGATGAGCATTTTTTCATATGATTGTTGGCCTCATATATGTCTTCTTTCGTAAAGTGTCTGTTCATATCCTTTGACCACTTTTGAATGGGCTTGTTTGTTTTTTTCCTGTAAATCCGTTTGAGTTCTTTGTAAATTCTGGATATCAGCCCTTTGTCAGAAGGGTAAACTGCAAAAATTTTTTCCCATTCTGTTGGTTGCCGATTCACTCTAGTGACTGTTTCTTTTGCCGTGCAGAAGCTGTGGAGTTTCATTAGGTCCCATTTGTCTATTTTGGCTTTTGTTGCCAATGCTTTTGGTGTTTTGTTCATGAAGTCCTTGCCTACTCCTATGTCCTGGATAGTTTTGCCTAGATTTCCTTCTAGGGTTTTTATGGTGCCAGGTCTTATGTTTACATCTTTAATCCATCTGGAGTTAATTTTAGTGTAAGGTGTAATGAAGGGGTCCAGTTTCTGCTTTCTGCACATGGCTAGCCAGTTTTCCCAACACCATTTATTAAACAGGGAATCCTTTTCCCATTGCTTGTTTTTGTCAGGTTTATCAAAGATTGTATGGTGGTAGATATGTTGTGTTGCCTCCGATGCCTCTGTTTTGTTCCATTGGTCTATATCTCTGTTTTGGTACCAGTACCATGCTGTTTTGATTACTGTAGCCTTGTAGTATAGTTTGAAATCCGGTAGTGTGATGCCCCCCGCTGTGTTCTTTTTGCTTAGAATTGACTTGGCTATGCGGGCTTTCTTTTGGTTCCATATGAAGTTCATGGTGGTTTTTCCAGTTCTGTGAAGAAAGTCAATGGTAGCTTGATGGAAATAACATTAATTCTGTAAATTTCTCTGGGCAGTATAGCCATTTTTACGATATTAATTCTTCCTAACCATGAACATGGAATGTTTCTCCATCTGTTTGTGTCCTCTCTGATTTCGTTGAGCAGTGGTTTGTAGTTTTCCTTGAAGAGGCCTTTTACGTTTTTTTTGAGTTGTATTCTTAGGTATGTTATTCTTTTTGTAGCAATTGTGAATGGCAGTTCGTTCTTGATTTGGCTCTCTTTAAGTCTGTTATTAGTATAGAGAAATGCTTGTGTTTTTTGCACATTGATTTTATATGCTGAGACTTTGCTGAAGTTGCTTATCAGTTTCAGGAGTTTTTGGGCTGAGGCGATGGGGTTTTCTAGGTATACTATCATGTCGTCTGCAAATAGAGACAATTTGGCTTCCACCTTTCCTATTTGAATACCCTTTATTTCTTTTTCTTGCCTGATTACTCTGGCTAGAACTTCCAGTACTATATTGAATAGGAGTGGTGAAAGAGGGCATCCTTGTCTAGTGCCGGATTTCAAAGGGAATGCTTCCAGTTTTTGCCCATTCAGTATGCTATTGGCTGTTGGTTTGCCATAAGTAGCTTTTGTTACTTTGAGATATGTTCCATCGATACCGAGTTTATTGAGGGTTTTTAGCATAAAGGGCTGTTGAATTTTGTCGAATGCCTTCTCTGCATCAATTGAGGTAATCATATGGTTTTTGTCCTTGGTTCTGTTTATGTGGTGAATTACATTTATAGACTTGCATATGTTGAACCAGCCTTGCATCTCCGGGATGAATCCTACTTGATCATAATGGATAAGTTTTTTGATTTGCTGTTGCAATCGGCTTGCCAATATTTTATTGAATTTTGCATCTATGGTCATCATCGATATTGGCCTGAGGTTTTCTTTTCTTGTTGGGTCTCTGCCGGGTTTTGGTATCAGGATGATGTTGGTCTCATAAAATGATTTGGGAAGGATTCCCTCTTTTGGGATTATTTGGAATAGTTTCAGAAGGAATGGTACCAGCTCCTCTTTGTGTGTCTGGTAGAATTCGGCTGTGAACCCATCTGGACCTGGGCTTTTTATGTGTGGTAGGCTCTTAATTGCTGCCTCGACTTCTGACCTTGTTATTGGTCTATTCATAGTTTCAGCTTCCTCCTGGTTTAGGCTTGGGAGGACACAGGAGTCCAGGAATTTATCCATTTCTTCCAGGTTTACTAGTTTGTGTGCATAGAGTTGTTTGTAATATTCTCTGATGACGGTTTGAATTTCTGTGGAATCTGTGGTGATTTTCCCTTTATCATTTTTTATTGCATCTATTTGGTTGCTCTCTCTTTTCTTTTTAATCAATTCAGTTATTGGTCTGTCTATTTTGTTGATCTCTTCAGCAAACCAGCTCTTGGATTTATTCATTTTTTGAAGGGTTTTTCGTGTCTCAATCTCCTTCAGTTCAGCTCTGATCTTCGTTATTTCTTGTCTTCTGCTGGGTTTTGAGTTTTGTTGATCTTGCTCCTCTAGCTCTTTCAATTTTGACGATAGGGTGTCAATTTTGGATCTCTCCATTCTCCTCATATGGGCACTTATTGCTATATATTTTCCTCTAGAGACTGCTTTAAATGTTTCCCAGAGGTTCTGGCATGTTGTGTCTTTGTTCTCATTGGTTTCGAAGAACTTTTTTATTTCTGCCTTCATTTCATTGTTTATCCAGTCAACATTCAAGAGCCAGTTGTTCAGTTTCCATGAAGCTGTGTGATTCTGTGTTAGTTTCTGGATTCTGAGTTCTAACTTGATTGCACTATGGTCTAAGAGACTGTTTGTTATGATTTCCATTGTTTCGCATTTGCTGAGGAGTGCTTTACTTTCAAGTATGTGGTCAATTTTAGAGTAGGTGTGATGTGGTGCTGAGAAGAATGTATATATTGTGGATTTGGGGTAGAGAGTTCTGTAAATGTCTACCAGGATTTGCTTGTTCCAGGTCTGAGTTCAAGCCCTTGATATCCTTGTTAATTTTCTGTCTGGTTGATCTGTCTAATATTGAGAGTAGAGTGTTAAAGTCTTCCACTATTATTGTGTGGGAGTCTAAGTCTCTTTGTAAGTCATTAAGAACTTGCCTTATATATCTGGGTGCTTCTGTATTGGGTCCATATATATTTAGGATTGTTAGTTCTTCTTGTTGTATCGATCCTTTTACCATTATGTAATGACCTTCTTTGTCTCTTTTGATCTTTGTTGCTTTAAAGTCTATTTTATCAGAGATGAGAATTGCAACGTCTGCTTTTTTTTTTTTGCTCCCCATTTTCTTGGTAAATCTTTCTCCAGCCCTGTATTTTGAGCCTTTGTGTATCCTTGCATGTGATATGCGTTTCCTGGATACAGCTCACTGATGGGTTTTGATTTTTTATCCAATTTGCCAGTCTGTGTCTTTTGATTGGTGCATTTAGCCCATTTACATTTAGGGTTAATACCATTATGTGTGAATTTGATACTGCCATTTTGATGCTAACTGGCTGTTTTGTCCATTAGTTGATGTAGATTCTTCATTTTGTTGATGCTCTTTAGCATTTAGTGTGCTTTTGGAATGACTGGTACTGGTTGTTTTTTTCTATGTGTAGTGCCTCTTTCAGGAGCTCTTGTAAAGCAGGCCTGGAGGTGACAAAATCTCTGAGTACTTGCTTGTTCCCAAAGGATTTTATTTTTCCTTCACTTACAAAGCTCAGTTTGGCTGGATATGTAATTCTGGGTTGAAAGTTCTTTTCTTTAAGGATGTTGAATATTGGCCCCCACTCTCTTCTGGCTTGTAGTGTTTCTGCCGAGAGATCTGCTGTGAGTCTGACGGGCTTCCCTTTGTGGGTGACCCGACCTTTCTCTCTGGCTGCCCTTAGTATTTTCTCCTTCATTTCAACCTTCATGAATCTGACGATTATGTGCCTTGGGGTTGCTCTCCTTGTGGAGTATCTTTGTTGTGTTCTCTGTATTTCCTGGATTTGAGTGTTGGCCTGCCTTGCTAGGTTGGGGAAATTTTCCTGGATAATATCCTGAAGAGCATTTTCCAGCTTTAATTAATTGTCTTCATCCCCTTCTGGTACACCTATCAAACGTAGTTTAGGTGTCTTCACATAGTCCCACATTTCTTGGAGACTTTGTTCATTCCTTTTTGCGTTTTTTTCTCTAATTTCGGTTTCTCGTTTTATTTCATTGAGTTGATCTTCGACTTCTGATATTCTTTCTTTTGCTTGGTCAATTAGGCTGTTGAAACTATTGCATGCTTCGTGAAGTTCTCGTGTTTTGTTTTTCAGCTCTTTCAATTCATTCATATTCCTCTCTAAGTTATCCATTCTTGTTATCATTTCCTCGAATCTTTTTTCAAATCTTTTTTCAAAGTCTTAGTTTCTTTGCATTGATTTAGAACATGTTCTTTTAGCTCGCAGAAGTTTCTCATTACCCATGTTCTGAAGTCTCATTCCATCATTTCGTCACAGTCATTCTCCATCCAGCTTTGTTCCCTTGCTGGTGAGGAGTTTTGGTCCTTTGTAGGAGGCGAGGTGTTCTGGTTTCGGGTGTTTTCCTCCTTTTTGCGCTGGTTTCTTCCCATCTTTGTGGATTTATCCACCTGTCATCTGAGTAGTTGCTGACTTTTCGATTGGGTCTCTGAGTGGACGCCCAGATTGTTGGTGATGAACTATTTCTGTTACTTGGTTTTCCTTCTACCAGTATAGCCCCTCCACTGTATGACTGCTGAAATCCACTCCAGGCCCTGCTTGTCTGGGGTACACCTGTAGCAGCTGCAGAACGGTGAGGGATGCTACCAGTTTCTTCTTCTGCTATCTTTGTCCCACAATGATGCCCGCCTAATGTCAGTCTGATTAGTCCTTTTTGAGGTGACTCTGGATATACAGGGGTCAGGGAGCTGCTTGAGGAGATGGTCTGTACTTTATAGGAGCTCAATTGCTGAGCTGTGAGATCCGTTGTTCATTCAGGGCTGTTAGGCAGGTGTATTTAAGTCTGCTGCAGCAGAACTCTTAAAACCCCTTTTTTTCCTCAGATGCTCTTTCTCAGGGAGTTGGGGCTTTCTTTATGAGTGTCTGTTGCACTATCCTGCCCAGCTAGGAGGCAGTCTAGTAACTGTTTGCCTGCTGAGGCTCCACTCTGCTGATGTGGGGTCTTCCCTGTTGCTGCGGGCTTTGCCTCAGGCTTTGCCCTGCTGCCCCTGGCTCCACCCTGCTGCGGAGTCTCTCTGTTATGGCGGGTTGCCTCAGCAATGGCAGGCTGCATCAGCAATGGGAGTGTACCTTAGTAGGGGAGGATTTTCTCGGTAATGGTGAATGCCCCTCCCCCGCTGAGCTGCACCGTCCTGGTTTCAGATGTGCCTGCAGTGAAACTCTCCACCCAGAGTGTTTCAAATTGCCGTTTTGTTTGTCCCTGCGGGGGTGAAACCCACCGAGCCCGCTCGCTTGGCTCCTCAGAGCGCCTTTCTTTTTCTTTTTTCTTTTTTTAAGTTGAACGGATGGCTCTTTCCCAGGTGTTTCAGTCGCCCGCTGTTAGAGCACCGGGGTCTGTGTGATTTCCTGTGCAGCTAGCCACTGCGCTGGTTCAAACGCCACTTCCCAGGAATCTCCTGGTCTGGCTCACTGTCCAAGTCCTGTTTAATCAGATGGATATGCTTATCTGTCCTCCCAAATCTCAGATTGCCAGTTTAGCAGGGCACCCGGGCCTGTGTGTTATGTGCGGATTGTTGCGGAGTGCCGCTGTGCTGCGGCGCCGGAGGAAGCGGCTGCAACAGCCAAAATGGCTGCGCTTGCGTCCCGTGTCTTTCTTACTCCTGGCAATTTTCCCGTTCTGTGGGCAACAAAGATCCATCTGGAAATGCGGCTTTGACTCACCCTCTGAGCGTTCACTGAGAGCTGTGATCCTGAGTTGTTCTTGCCACGCCATCTTCTGAAGTTCTTTTCTTTTTGACTTATATGGACTCTTGTTTTTCTTCTTATCTCTCAGAGTACATTGTTTTTTTTTGGCAGGGGGCAGGTATTTGCATTTCTTTTCTTTCACTCACAACATAAATACATTTTACAATCTGTCTAAGAGTCCTCCAACAGCTAGGCAGAGCAACTCATACTTAAATTCTGAGGCTCTGAATCAGGATTGGGGTCCTAGGCAAGATGGCCAGGAGAGGGAAAAGAGAAGTGAAACAAGCCCACATCATATGAGTCCTTCAAAGCCAGTCCAAAGGGCAGGTGTGAGGCAGGAGAGAGACTAGGACAGGAGCTGGGTGGAGCTGTCCAACTCCGAGGTCCTGAAGCCAATGATTTTTTTTTTTTTTTTTTTTTTTAAGACAGAGTCTCACTCTATCGTCAGGCTGGAGTGCAGCGGCGGGATCCCAGTTCACTGCAACTTCCATTTTCCGGTTTCAAGCAATTGTCCTGCCTCAGCCTCCTGAGTAGCTGGGACTACAGGTGCATGCACCACCACACCCGGCTCATTTTTTGTACTTTTATTAGAGACGGGGTTTCACCACGTTGGCCAGGATGGTCTCTATCTCTTGACTTCATTATCCACCCATCTCGGCCTCCCAAAGGCCAATAATTTCTTTGTCTCTCTGTAGCTGCAGTGCCATTGACTAAGTAATTGTTCAGTTAATGCATCTTGCTTGTTAAACAAGGTCAAGAAGAAAGTGAGGCAGGTCCTTAGTTTTGACCAAAAATGAGGCATAAAGGTTACACTCTGCTTTGGTGGATGTCAGCATTATAGTATAAGGATAGGTTTAGGTGGCTTAAAGAGATATCAAGAGTGGGTATCACCAGAGTTTTCTCCTTGACTGCCTTCTTGTCAGTGCACATACCTGGACCAATCCAGTATCTTACCCTTGTGGTTTCACCCACCATCTATGACTTGCATTTCCCAAACTGTGGCTCCCAATGTCAATGTCTGTTGGGCCATTAGCAAAAGGGTTCCCTGGTTGAATACATTTGGGCAGCATGAGCTTTAAACAGATGTCTTGCTTGCAGGATTTCTTGGAGTCTTTTATATACTACGGTGCATTGGGCTCTCCAAGATGAAGCAGCAGTTTAAAGGACAGAAGAATATGGTATTTCTTAAACTCATTTGATCAGAGCCTTCCTTTTTTCAGGCACGAGAAAGTATAGTTTGTGAAAAACTGTAATTCCTAAATATATTTTGTCAGAAACAATTTTTTCCTGAAGTTCCTAGGTCAGCCCAGACATCTCTCCTGCGATTCCTTTTAATTTCTCCTCTAGAGTGTTTTGCAGGAATTTCAAAGTCCACATATCGAAAACCAAGCTTGTCTTTTAGTGCTTCCAAGCTTAGCACACGGACTTGCCATTCTCCTGGGTTTCAGGAATCTGGAACCGTTTTCCTTGACCCCTTCTTCCACTTCCCCTCTATGTCTAATCTAATCACCAGCTTCACTAATTTAATCTCAAGAATAGTTTTCAATTTTCTGTCCTCTCTCCTATGTTAATGCATTAGCTCAGCTATTTTTTGGGGTGGGGAGGGGGGAGAGTGTTGGCAGGAATCTCACCTGAACAAATATGGTGGCTTTCTAAGCGGTTATCCTGACTCTAAACTCACCCTTCTCAAATCTATTTGCCATACCTGTGTCATGCAGAGGAAGTCCCCATTGCCTGAGACCCTTCCCCAACTCCTCGCTGCCTCTGGGTTATGCTGATGCTCACACTCCTTAGCATGGTGTCTGAGGGTACCATGTCACAGCCTACGGACCCCTCCAGCCTCTCCTCTCTTCACATAGACCCTGCAGCTATTCTGAACTCCTTGCAGTTTCCTCTCACACGAGGTCTTACTGGATCTTCATTCATCCTTTAGCCTTTTATTCATCCATATAATTCCTTCCTGTCTCTCAAAATGCAGCTCAAGGCTCTAGTAAGTTCTTGCTGGTGGCTGTCCAACCCCAGTTGGGTCTAGCTGCTGTCCTTCCTCTGTAGCTGTTCTTGCAGCTAACTCTACCTGCATAGTAACGTGTACACAGTAATCATGTAACTCTACATAGTAACGTGTGCAAAGTAATGACCTAACTCTACATAGTAACGTGTGCACAGTAATGACCTAACGCTACACAGTAATGTGTGCACAGTAACGACGTAACTCTACACAGTGACATGTGCACAGGAATGACCTAACTCTACACAGTAACGTGTGCACAGTAATGACCTAACTTTGCATAGTAACGTGTGCACAGTAATGACGTAACTCTACACAGTAACGTGTGCACAGTAATCACGTAATTCTACACAGTAACGTGTGCACAGTAATGACCTAATTCTACATAGTAACACGTACACAGGAATGACCTAATTACACAATAATGTGTGCACACTAATGACCTAACTCTACACAGTAACATGTGCACAGTAATTACCTAACTCTACACAGTAACGTGTACACAGTAATGACCTAACTGTACACAGTAATGACCTAAATCTACACAGTAATGTGTGCACAGTGATGACCTAACTCTGCACAGTAACGTGTACACAGTAATGACCTAACTCTACACAGTAACGTGTACACAGTAATGACCTGACACTACACAGTAATGACCACATAGCTTTTTCTTTATTTTAGAGATAGTTTTGCACCATGTTTCCCAAGCTGTTGTGCGGTGAGTATTTATAGGTGTGATCATCCTTGAACTCCTGGCCTCAAGTGATCCTCCCACATTTTTGTCCACAGCTAGACTTTAAGCCCCTGGGAGATCAGGAACCATGTCTTAATTAACTTTGTAGACTTCATGCTGACACTTATGAGGAATGCAGCCAATGATACATGTTGACTGTTATGGCGTGGTGTTATTACATCAGTAACTCCCTTGTAGGCCTCTATTTGTCTTTTAGATGCCGGATTTTCATTTTATAATATATGGTATTTTGCATTCAACATGGGGAAAGGGATGGTGTTTCCACTGAGCCTAGAGAATTTGGTTATTGGGCACAGATTGACCCAATTTGAGAGCCCTTGAAACCTCTTTAAACAGGAAGGCTCTCTGTTTGCCACTTACTCAGATACGTGCCCACCATTCATGAGCATTGCCAACAAATATGACACATCTATTTTCCTTAAAAAAAACTCTTAAACTCATGCATCATGTTTAGCCTGCTCCATTTCTTCTGTGAGGGTTCACTATGGCAGATTTAGGCTGGTGAAATTGCTAAATTGTGATAATTCTGAGGAAATCTTTCTAATATATATAAGTCCAGAAACTGAATCTTCATGAATCTGTTTTGTAATTTATGCCACTCAATTCAATTCAACAAATGCTTGTTAAGTGCCCTCTCTGCAGCATGTGCTGAGCCCAACCCTTGGTAGGAGATGGCTAACAGAAAAGGTGTAAGATGTTCCTACCCTCTGCAAACTTGCCATCCAAAATGTACAAAAGCCAATGACAAATCACTATAGGCAGTGGAGAGAAGGACAGTGTAGAGATGAATAGAAACAACCCAACTGAAAATTCTATATGGTACTGAGTAAAATGTAGGGCATTCAGGGCTGGAGGGGTCCTTTTAAACCCCATACCTTGGGCACAGCTAATGGCAAGACAGCAGGCCAGAGAAAGGAGCCATTATTGACATCCCATCCTAGGGGCATGGTCCCTCTTAGAATCTCAGGTGTAATGCAGATTGGAAGATCCCTTCAGGGGCAGTAATTATATAAAACTATTTTTTGGTTGTCTATTTGCTATCTCAAGCTTCTCTTCCTAATATTCCAATTCAGGTTGCAAATACAGTACCCATGTCTTCATCTTCCACTGATGTCTCATGTCATTAAGTGTTAAGAATGAGGCTGAGGGCCATTGATTTCTCCTATAGGTAAAGAGCCAACCCCCCCCACACTAACAAATGGCCCCTCCCCAGAGTGGTGTGAGATGTGGTTCTTTATTTGGTAAAACAATATATTACTCATTATCCTTAACTGCAACTAGAGACATCCAAACCCACCCAACCAGCTTATTTTCCTGTTAAGCAAGACAGAAATAAAACATGGTATAAAGTAGAAGGGGAACTTGACTCCAGAAAGTAGTGGTCAGGGAAGCTTTTCCTGAACCCTTCAGGAAGAGATATATTCAACTGTCAGAGGCCTAGCAAAACGAGTTATGCTAATATTCCTGTCTTATGTGTAATTCAAATTAAAGTGCTGCCAAACCATAAAAGCTATGTAAGAATGTCCCCCAAATTCTGATTTTCCCACAGTGATAATTCAAGGCTTCTTTTTTGACAGATACATATTTCTTAATTTTTTCTCCATTCTTTTATGTTCTTTCCTTGCCTGTCTTTCCAGTCTGCCGCTTGGAAAACCCAGTCCTGCCTGGCAGGCTCCAGTGATGCTCCCATAGGACCTCCTGCTATCCTCTAACAAAGCTGGCACTTAACTCCCTCTCTTTACTCACCAGGGCCTCACCTTACCAGACTGTGAGCTTGTGGGGACTGGGAATCATCTTCCTTTGGGACTGGATGCTGGGCACAGGTCTTGGCTTGTGGTAGGGCTGACTATCTGTTCGATGAGTGTCTTTGGTCATCTTGACACCTAGTCAGATGCACACCTCAGCAGCCAAAGCTAACAATGGAAAGGGATGATGAGTGAGGGTCAGGCTGGACTGTGGTCTGGGAGTATGGTGCCTGCTGCAAGAGACCTTGGGAGGGAGATCAAGGCTTATTACATAACCATTAGGGCCTGATTTAGACTTAGACCTGGCTGGCACCAGAAGGCTGCTCTGATGAGTGGAGCATGAAGACAGAAGGTGCAGTTTGATCATGAAAACGTTGTTTCTGGGTGAGAGAGCCACTCAGAGCAGGACCTAGCAGTTGCAACTACTGGGCTCTGGGTCCAGGATCCTCCCCCAGTCCCCAGCCTAACAGACACAAGCAAAGAATGACAGGAAAGAAAATTGAGGCATCAACTTTGTTGACTGCAGAAAAGAAGCGGAAGGTCAGGGAAAGACTCTGACCTGATGGACATAGGAGTGTCTGATGCTCTTCTCAGGTACAGAAGTCTACTAGATCCTACCCACAGGTGAATCTGTGGTTCCCGATCATAACACTCCAGCCTCTAGGGGGAGCTCAAGAACCTCAGAGGGTGGACCAGGGGCTCCTCCCCACAGGTGAAGTTGTTGTTCCTTCATAACATACTATGGCCTCTAGGGGGAGCTCAAGAACCTCACAGGGTGGACCAGGCAGAGTAAAGCTGATGGGGCAGAGAGAAGGTCATGTGATTGGATCACCTCTTGGGAGGTGGATTGTGCACAGGAAAGAGGTTTAAACTGTGATTTCTTGGCTTGCTTTTAGATGGTTTTACTCTCATTTGCCGGTGTTTCATATTCTTTCTTTCTTTCTACTTCATCATCAGAGACAAAAAGGAGGCAAATATCCTTGTCCTAGAAAAGATGCCTGTGGTAGGGAGTTAGTGTCTCCAGCTGAGCAGGAAAGACAGATGCTGATGAAAGTGACAACTCTTGTGACAGAGTCTTGCCCTACATAGCAAGTCTGAAGCCCAAGACATTTTAAAAGCAGATATTTTCAACAGCAACCTGTAAATGCACATTTTAAGTAACAGGTTGTGTGCATGACCTAACACAGAATCCATTAAAATGGGAACGGCGGCTTATTTTTAAAGCCTCCACTAATGCTGATTTGCCTTAAAAAAAAAAAAAAAAAAAAGCTTCATGTGCTATCCACAGTACAGAATTCTGGTCCCACGGGGTCCCATATCAATAACATCTGCTGATTCTGCCTTTTGAACAAACCAATCAATCCTTCCCTGGAGGGTGCAGTGGAGAAAAGGAAGCACGCTGTCTGGGAGGCCATTTGTGCAATTCTCAACCTGGCTGGTGTCACCTCAAATGTTGCAGAATGCACTTGACTCCTTCTGGGAAGCCACAGAGGGGCCTTCAAGGAGACCCCTCGTCCTGCCATTTTGCAACCTGACTGCACTGCTTCTAATTATTGCATTTCTCACTGTGTTTATATGCGTCATAGCTTCTGAGGTGAGGCACCCACCCACTCTGACACTGCTCCTGGCTGTGGGAACAGCTGTCATGGATGCTGCCTGTCCAGGTGTCTGGAAGATGATTTATAGTGTGTATCGGACCAGACTGGTGATATTTTATTAATTCAAATGTCAGAAAACGTAATGATAATGTGTTTGCCACAGGGCTCAACATTTTCATTTTTTTAAATAAACATTTTAGATGCTGACTCTGGGTTTCTGTATAAAAGATAATATTAGGGAATACTATTAGGGTAACCTTAATGTCAGCATTAAAATTAGGGGATAATATTCAATAATTTATTTTGCTTTTTTTTTAACAAAGATTACAGTTTTACTCTATGCACATTTAAGAAATCCCAAGCAGATCTCATTCTACAGAGACAGGAACTATTATTCTTGTTTTGTATCTGGGAAAAATGAGTATTTCAAAGGGCATATTCATAAGTAATCAATGAGTAAGATTTTTGATAATTTGTTTTTCACATTTTTAAAATGTCTTCTGCATGCCTTGACTTGCAAAGTTCTTTCACAACTGCTGTCTTTTTAAACTTCATTTTCAAAACATTTTTGTCTGATAGATATTATCTCCATTTTATGGATAAAAAACTCAGTCTTATGTAACTTGCCTACATCAGGCAACCAGTGAGTTTCAGAAATGGGCTTCAAACTCAACTCTCTGGCAGACCTTTCCCTCTCTTAGACCAGTACACTGTCTCATTCACTTATTTGTCTATTACTTTGATCAGCAAGCATCTGAGTGTGTCTCTCTCCTATGTTCCCAGACTTGAGCAAAAAATCAGGAATACAGAGGCAAGATACTTGAGAATATTTTAAAATTTAAAATGGTTATTTAATATACATCCATTGAGCACTTATATGTGCCTAATATTATGAGAAACACCAGAGATATAAAGGAGAATGAGACATAGACCCCTGGGTTAGGTGTCCCAGCCTAACTAGTGAGCAGCAAAGAATCAGTACATCTCACACTGCAAACTCAGGTGTGCAAGAAATGCAAGCTTGCGTTCATGATCCAACTTGGTTCTATTTTAGCTCGTGTGGTGCGAGAGCAGAGAAAACTTAACTTCAGTCAATTGTGGTGACAAGGATCTTGCACTTACATAGCTATTGGGAGGTAGACAAGGTTCTTGATGATGAATCCACACAGGTCAGAGCAAAGGTTCTTTTACTGTCCTCATGGCCCCTTTCTGTGCTGCCTGTGTGTCATACTTGGGGGATTGGGAACATTTCTACTGCTTCTGCTCGGCAGGTGGGAAAGGGTACCAAGGCCATCTGAATACTGCCGGCAAAATGGTTCATTGCTGCCTCCTTTATCTGTCCCTTGATTCAGAGACCAAGGATGTGCCACCCAGCAAATTGTTTATCTGTTAGCCTGATATACGAAATTATCTGGCTGTTGTTTTCTCATGCGCCACCCACTATTTTTCATTACTGATCACAAACTCCCCCCAAACAGCTCCAAGGTAAGTAGAAAAGGAAGTGACCCTTGAATTCCAGAAGTTTCTGGGTCCCTTGAAAGACCCAGAAACTTCTGAAAGTAATGTATGCTGGGAACAGTAATTTCAATGTGCTCACCATTCATGCAAGCAGAGAAACAGACTTGGGATATAAGGTGTCATTAGAATTCCAGTAGGTGGAATTTGTCTGGAATCAGGAAGTACACCGGGATGTGTGCACATCAATTTACCTTCTGCCATAATCACAGAAAGGCATTTTGTTTTGTTTTGTTTTGTTTTGTTTTGAGACGGAGTTTCACTCTTGTTACCCAGGCTGGAGTGCAATGGCATGATCTCGGCCCACAGCAATCTCTGCCTCCTGGGTTCAGGCAATTCTCCTGCCTCAGCCTCCTGAGTAGCTGGGATTACAGGCAAGCACCACCGTGCCCAGCTAATTTTTTGTATTTTTAGTAGAGACGGGGTTTCACCATGTTGACCAGGATGGGCTTGATCTCTTGACCTCGTGATCCACCCGCCTCGGCCTCCCAAAGTGCTGGGATTACAGGCGTGAGCCACTGCGCCTTCCCCCCACCCCCATTTATTTTTCAGAAGGAGACAGAAAGTCAGGTCAAGAGCGATCTCCTCACCTTTACTGTTGACAATCCCCTTCTTTAAATGTATCTTGTGTGGTTAAGGAAGAATGAAGAAGAGCAGGGGTGGGAAATGGGTTCTAGAAAAATCTTGCAAAATAAAAGATGGAGAACAGCACCAGACAGACAAAAGAGGAAGGAAGACTCCTCTGAAAATTATCTACTGTAGGGTCTAGAGAAGAAGTTGCAGGATGGCCTCTGGCAAATTCAGTGCAAGGCAGAACTGCAGTACAGTCAGGGCACTGAGGCAGGAGCCCCGTCCTGCAGCCGGAGCAAATCCCGGCAGGTTAGAGAAGGTGAAAACTAAACATTCTGGCCGCTGGCTTCACGTTTCAGGCAGCACCCACTGCTCTGGCCCTCTCTTGACTCTATTGAACTATTGTAATTTTCCATAAAGGCCTTGCTTCTGTCTCTAGATGGTCAATGTGCAGCCCCAACCCCACTGCTGACATGCCTGATGCAGCTTACACATTACAGTAGATTCACCAACTCTATGTGGGTTACCTTGGCTCCTGGAGCTCCTTTGTATTTCTGTTCTACCACTTATCATACTGCATGATAATTGTTTTGGTTTTTTGTTTTTCTGTATTCCTGGTTAGACTCTGTTCTTACCACTAGCGAAGAATGACTTTTATTATTTTTTTTTGCAACCACCATTTATAGACCACTCTCTTTCGGTATGCTAAGCTCTTTATGTGCAGTGTCTCACTTAGGCTCAACCCAATCCCATACCTATCCTGCCCTACAGATAGAGAAGCTGAGGCATAGAGAGAGAGAGCACCTTGCTTGAGTTCACAGTGCTGGCAAGGGATGGAGCCAAGTTTCAAATCCATGTTGTTTGGACCACAAAGCCTGTTTTCTTTGCCAAGAAACTATACTCCTTCTAGAGGCCCTCAGAAACCAAAGAGGGGACATATTTAGGAGCTAATAGGCACCAAAGTAATGGGCCAGAACTGGAAACCTTGTGGGGTGATGGTGGGGTGGTGTGTACAGAAGAGCTGGAGATACAGAGTCTGTGAAGCTGAGATCTGGAAGGAGGTCCCCTCATTCTTCTGGGTTGGGCCAGGGGAGGAAGAGCTTCCTTCTACTTCCTAAGTTCCAGCAGTTCTGTGACCAGGAGATTACTAAACCAGGGAACATACCTGGGTATCTGTGGCTGGTTCCAGGGCTCGGGGGTCTTGCTTTGGTTGATAATATCACCTTTGATGTTGTTGGGGTCCTGAGGAGGTGTTTAGAAGTTTCCAGGCCTGGACTCAGATCACACAAGAGTTCTGGGTCTCAGGAAGCCCCTCTAGGACTGTTAGTGTGCTTAAAGTTGTAATTTCTTGATTTCTTCCTCCACAGGAGTCATTGCCTATCATACTCATTCAACAAGCAATTACCAAGTATCTACTTCATCTCAGGGCCTCTGTCAATTCCTTGAATACAGACACAAGCAAGACACAATGCTTGCCCTAGAGGAGCCCACAGCCCAGTGAGAGAAATAGTGAGGAAAGAGCAATACAGTAGGCATGATGTGTGAGCTCAGGGTTCTGTGGGGTCCTCAAGGAAGGTATGTGTCCCAGTTTGGAAGCAGGCCAGAATGTGGAACATTCCCCATGTAGGTGACTGAACTGAGTCTTGGAAAAACATGAGTATGAGTTGAGCCAGAAAAGGAGTCAGAGAAGCAAGGACACAAAAGTGAAAGGGACCTAGCAGTTTGTCACAGCTGAAATATGGAGTGTGTTCTGGAGACTGATGGAATTGAGTCCAGGTCCTGATTGAAAGGTAGTGAGCCTGGTTGAGGTCCCGGATGTGACCCTGAAAGGAATGTGGCCTGTTTCTCCCTGCTGAGATCTGGCTGGGCTTGGACAAGTGCCTTCCTCTCTAGCTTGGACCAGATTTCAACCAACACAGCCCTGTCTCTCCAAAAGCCTATCTTAACTTGTATAGGTTTTTAAATTTTTCTATGTCATGGGCTCCTCTGGGTGTCTCATGAATTCGATAGACCCCTTTTTGGAAAGGGGTGTGTGTTTTTGAAACTTCTTACTTTGAAATAAGTTTTGATTTACAAGAGTTGCAAAAATAGTCAAAAAGTTCATGTGTACTCTTCACCAGCTTCCCCTACTGTGTTAACACCTTACATAACCATAGCATATTTATCAAAACTAAGAAATTAACATTGTTACATTACTAAGAACTGGACTCCAGACTTTACCCAGATCTTATCAGTTTTCCACCAATCCTTTTCCATTTCTGAATGTTCTGATGTGGATCCAATCCAGGATTCCACATTGCATTTAATGGAATAAAGTTTTTAAATGCAGAAAACAAAATACAAGAAACTATAAAGTGAACCAAATTAAAAGATAATTACAAAAATATTAAAAATAATATGAAGAATATGTGATTAGTAATTTATAGGTCTTTTAATCCATTACAAACAAGAAAATACATGTAAAATAGAGGGGAATAAAAGTTAAGTTTTATTTTTTAAAGACAATGTAAAATTGGTTGTGGCCTAACTTGAGCTGAGCAATAAACTTGGAGTGGTTTTTACTCATTTTTTTTTTCTATATTAATCAATGAGCAATGAGAGACAGGGAATAGTGGAAGGCAGCAGAGGCATCTGGATCAGCCTGTGAGAGTGACCAAGTTACCTGACCTCACTGTTTGGTGGCTGAACTTCTGCCCAGTGTAGGGTCGCTTAATAATCGGTCAGCCATATTGCACAGCCTTCTCTAGGCAGGCAGATTGAGATCCAGTGGAGGATTTAATAACCACCCTAATTTCAGCAAGTGTAAATTATATTTCTAAATATCTACGACAACTAAACTGCTTTAAAAATATCTGTGATTTCTCCTAGGGGACAAAAGTTAACAGATATTGATAATGTGATTTGTAACCTATATTCATAATGAAATAAAATGCTAAATTTAAGTTGGATGTTAGTAAAAGTACAGACATATTTGTTTTTAAACTACGTTTACAGATCCTTTGAATTCTGTCCGCAGAGTTCCAGATTAGAGTCCTGAAACTCCTGGAAGTTTATAAATTAGATAGCCCCTGTCTTGGAGTGAATTCAAAATACTTTTTAAGGTACAGTAAAAATAATTAGAGTCAACTGCTTTAAAATGTGAGAGTTTCATATAATTATTCCAATGTCAACTTCTTTGGAAAAACGAGCTCCTGTGTCACTGGGCTTCCGTCACAGCATGGCAGCAACAGCTGGAGCTGAGTAAAGCCAATCACATATGCAGATCAAAGGGAAGACCCATGCGTCACAATCTCTGCAACTTCCTTGCACGTCCCTAGCAATGAACCAGAGATCAGTTGTCATGAACCATCCTTCTTTCACTGTGATTATTTTTTAATACTTGCCCCCGTTTACTCATTTATTTTGTTTGTCTGGTCCCTATGGGCATGTGAGTTTGTAATCTCTTATTTCTGAGTTGGGAAGAGGAAAAGGAGCCTCCATCTCCTGAAATATCTTCCATATCAGATTCAGCACTGGGTGCTTTACTTATGGTATCTCTTTGAGTTATAAAATCTGTGTCCAACTCTTGGATAAATCACTCATTGTCCTCTTGACCATGGGCAAGTCACTTCTGGGCCTTAGTTTTTTCCCATTGAAAAAGAGAGAGCCTGACCGGGTGCGGTGACTCATGCATGTAATCTCAGCACTTTGGGAGGCTGAGGCAGATCACTTGAGGTCAGGCGTTCGAGACCAGCCTGGTCAACATGTTGAGACCTCATCTCTACTAAAAATACAAAAATTAGTTGTGTGTGGTGGCGTATGCCTGTAGTCCCAGCTACTTGGGAGGCTGAGGCAGGAGGATCACTTGAATCTGGGAGTGGGAGGTTGCAGCCAGTTGAGATCACGCCACTGTACACTAGCCTGGGCAACAGAGCAAGACTCTGTCTCCAAAAAATAAAAAGAGAAAGTCTGATTTGATGGTTTCTCAGGTCTTTTCCTCCTCTGACACTCTTCCATTTCATATTGTCTGCTTCTCAGGGGCAGGACCATGACTTACTGAGTGCAAGTGGTCACGGCACCACACACAACACCTGAAGCTCACTCAATGAATAACTGATGAATGAATGAGCATGTGATAGTATAGCCTGAAAACCTGTGGACAGAACTCAAGGGATCTGTAAAGTTAGTTGGAAAATAATTATATCTCTATTGTCACTAAACTTCAAATTAAATTTAGCATTCTATTTTATTATGAATATAGGCTACAAGTCATTGTATTAGAAAAGATGAGAGAAGTTGGGAAGGTGTTTGATTAAGAAAGAGAAGAAGAGAACTAAAAATTTTTGTGTACCTACTATTTTCCAGGACTTGTGCTAAGTTGCTTAAATTCATTTTCTTGTCTCAATGGAAGTACTGAAGCTCCAGCCTCAGCAGCTGTACCTGGTGCCCACGACGCCTTGGACACTGTTGCACTCACATGTCAATTCCTCTTTCTTTGTGAAATGATTGATTCTGTCCCTTATGATAACCCATCTCTTTATACCACCAGCCCCCCACCATCACCAAGAGCCAGTCATGTGACCCAAGTGATACGAATTAGACTCTCACTTGGGAATTGAAGATTCATACAGGAAAGTTAGACTCCCAGCATCCCTGTAAAAAATGCCTTCACTCTTTTAAGTTTGAATGTGTTTCTGTTACTTGAAGCTAAAGAGCCCTGACAGATAAGTCTGAATAAGTACACAAACCTGTGATGTAGGTTTTATCAAGCTCCATTTCCTAAAGGAGCCAATGGATTTTTGTGTGTTCCTTTATCTTAATGCACTGTGGATAACACAAAAAAAGAGGCAACTAAAATCTTAGGGCAAAGGTATGTCCCACAACAGACCGGGAAGCAGCTGCTGCTTATACAAGAGGTGTCATCAATTTCTGCCCTTGCCAATAGGCCAGACCATCCATTCACCTCACTGCAGTCTTGAAAGAACAAACAGAAGCATCCCTGAGAGTCCTCATGAATCAATTTCTTCTTGAAACTTACTCTCCCATCACTCTCTCTTTCTCCAGGCTATTATTTCCTTCAGGAGTTTGGCCCTAGGAATAAGAGAAGCAGGGGCTTACAGTTATATATAGGAGGGCTTCTGAGTTTCAGAAAGAAATCACTTTCCTTTGTTTCTTCTGCTGTCTAAGAATGCAGGCAAGTTTCCGCAGGTCTTTCGGAGCAGGCAGAACGGTTAAGGAGTGCCTTAATGGTTTTGTTCATGAGAACAACTGACAGTCAACAGGTTTTATGCACATCTGGGCTTAGTGTAGAGAGAACAGGAGATCTGAAAGGCCATTTTTGCTTTGGGAAGAAATAACTTGACTACTATTTTTCCATTTTAGATAGAACATCCTTTTTCCTTGGCTTGAAAATGCTGTTTTCCTTTATGCTCCTTTCATGGGTAATTCAAATGATACTGAGGAAAAGTCCAAGGGAAAGGCTGGCTACCTGGAATGTGTACTATCCTTCTACAACAAACACACTGGTTTGGTTTATAAGGTAGCATTTTCCTGAAATACATAGCTGAACTTAAAAAAAAAAAAAGCACTGAAATCCCTAGGTTATAGAAATAGTGCAAAGGTTTTCTGAACAGGTGAAATGGAAGCCCAAAGGGATATGGAAACAAGCTATAGATGCTAGTGGGTAGGAGTTCCTACTTAGATAGGGGTAAAACCTGTGGTTTAAACGTATGTTAGACAGTGAATTATATGAAGATATGCCCTTTGAAGCATATACCTATGAAAAGAGGCTACAGACGTGCCCCACTAACCCAGAGAAGTGGAGGGCAGCTTGCTCCATATCTGAGGCTCTAGGTAGAAACTGAAGCACCAACCCTATGCCTTATGTGATAAAAGGCATGAGTTTTTACTAGCCACCAAATGTGTGTAAATTGCAGATATAAGGGATCAGTAGAATTCTTGGGACTTTGGGAAAGTATCTCTGTGAGATACTTTCAAAAACTATGGCATGTGGGACTTCTCAGAAAAAAAAAATCTAATTAATATTCACTCACAATAATAAATTACAAACCACACAAGGAATTGAATGACCATGATGCAAAGCAGATATAATAAATAAGACAATTTATACACAGAAATATCAAAACTATTTGGGACCACAAAAAGAATTTATTTAAAATGGTTAAAGTAATTTTAAAAAACTGGGCAATACACAAAAGAACAAGTAGGTATGAAAAAATAGAAACTATATAGATTTTCAAAATATAATATTTAAAATGAAAAAGTAGAGCAGTAGATGGGTTAAATAGCAGTTTAAAGACATTTAAAGAGAAATAGTAAAGAAGGTAGAGCTGAGTAACTCACCCACAGTATAGCATGGGATTTAGAGATGGAAAATAGACAGGAAAGAAGGAGACGATTTACATTTATTGAACAGGAGTTTCAGGAAGGGAGGGCAGAGTAGAAGGCATATTTGAAAAACAGTAGGTGAGGAGTTTTCAACATTGTTAAGGTCATAATTCTGTTAATTGAGGAAGTACACTGAGTATACAGCAAGATTAATTTCATAAGTAGACATAGCATAATGAGATGATAGAGTAATAAAGATAACATCTTTTTAAAAATCATAAAATGAAACAAAGCAAAACAAATTAGAATGTAATTCTAATTACACTCATGTAATTAGAATGACTACTTTTTCCACAATTTTAGAGACCAAAAGATTAAAGGTTAGCTTCAAAGTACTGAGGAAAAATAACTAACAACTTACAATTTCATACTTAGGTAAATTATTATTTGAGAGAGAGAGAGGATAAGAAAAAACTTTCAGGCACAGACTAAGAGTTCATTACTTATAGGTAATTTCTCCAACAACTGCTAAGTAATATAATTCAATAAGAAACACACTGATGGAAAAGAATGTTTAGGATATAGGAAGCTATAGTGAGCAAATAAAGCAAATAAGTGGGTCTATAAATCAGTAAATCTAAGCATTTATTGTCAAAACAATCATAACAATAAAGAATTTTTGGAAGGCCAAAAACGAGCTGGAGCTAAAATAATATAAAATTGTGGTATAATGGAATATTATGTAGCCAGCAAAAACAATGAGTTCATGTCCTTTGTAGGGACATGGATGAACCTGGAAACCATCATTCTCAGCAAACTGACACAAGAGCCGAAAATCAAACACCGCATGTTCTCACTCATAGGTGGGTGTTGAACAATGAAAACACATGGACACAGAAAGGGGAGCACTACACACTGGGGTCTGTTGGGGGGAAATAGGGGAGGGACAGTGAGGGATGGGGAGTTGGGGAGAGATAGCATGGGGAGAAATGCCAGATATAGGTGATGGGGAGGAAGGCAGCAAATCACACTGCCATGTGTGTACCTATGCAACTATCTTTTTTTTTCAATTCCCATTTATTTTTGGCTCTTGGGGCAATGTTATCCTTTCAATATGAAAAAAAGCAGCAAGTTCAACACAAAATAGAAATCTCAAATATAGGATAGAACAAAATCAAGTGTGTGGGGGGGGGAAGCCACAGCAAAAGGAAATATGAGATGTTGCAAAAAAGATGGAGGAGGGTTCCCCTCTCCTCTGGGCATTGACTCAAACACTGATGTGGCAGTATACACCGTTCCACATAGTCAGGGATGTTAATTCCTTTTCAGGGACAAGAAAAGGTGGGGGTTAGGACATTTTTGGAGGCTTAGGGACCAAGGCTGCTCTCTTTACCCCCATTGATACCTTTCTCTGATCGGCCGAAAGGAGTTTAATGAGTGAGGGAGGTAGAGATGGAGAGGGAAGGATTCCACTTGATAGAGTGAGGCAGACCCCTCCACAATGTAGAGCTTGGAGGGAGATCAAAAATGGAAATAATACTGCTAACACCTCCCTTGAAGCTGAGATGGGAAATGGAAATACCTAGAAATTAATGACTTAATAGCTTCGATTTCCCTCTCCAAAATTTTAGAATGGAAAATTCCATCCCTTTCCTTACAGTGACTTCTACCCCACTACCTTCTAGCATTTTCTACTTTGCACTTAGGATGGTTGCCATTATCTACATGTTTTCAGCACCTGGTTGGTCCTAAACAGGATCTGGATGAGACCCAGCTTCTTGGAGATTTTTAAAAGGGGAATATTAACTGGACAGATGGAAGGAATGGGCACCAGCAGGAAATACAGGGTCATCCAGAATGGCAGAAACCTAGGTTTCCCAGAGTGGAAAGAGAGAGGAGAAATTCAACAAACAAGTATTTATTGAGTGCCTTCTATGTGCCAGGCACTATTCTAGACCCCCCAGAAGAAAACAAAAAAAAAAGATAAGAGGCAGCAAACACAAATTCTGAGGGAGAGGAAAGGGGCAGTTGAATAAGACAGCTAAGGGAACTGAGAAGCCTGAGGTGACGGGGGCTCTGCCTTAGGCCTCCTCTTCAGCCTCCTCACCAAAATCCTCCTCCTCTTCTGCGGTGGTATCCTGGTACTGCTGATACTCAGAGACGAGGTCATTCATGTTGCTCTCAGCCTCGGTGAACTCCATTTCGTCCATGCCCTCGCCTGTGTACCAATGGAGGAAGACCTTCCAGTGGAACATGGCAGTGAACTGCTCTGAGATGCGCTTGAAGAGCTCCTGGATGGCTGTGCTGTTGCCGATGAAGGTGACTGCCATCTTGAGGCCACGAGGTGGTATGTCACAGACGGCTGTCTTGACGTTGTTGGGGATCCATTCCACAAAGTAGCTGCTGTTCTTGTTCTGCACGTTAAGCATCTGCTCATCGACCTCCTTCATGGACATCCGACCACGGAAGACAACTTCCACAGTGAGGTATCGGCCATGGCGGGGGTCACAGGCAGCCATCATGTTCTTGGCATCGAAGACCTGCTGGGTGAGTTTGGGCACTGTGAGAGCTCGATACTGTTGGCTTCCATGGCTGGTGAGAGGGGCAAAGCCAGGCATAAAGAAATGGAGACGTGGGAAGGGGACCATGTTAACTGCTAACTTGCGGAGGTCAGCATTGAGCTGGCCAGGAAAGCGGAGGCAGGTGGTGACACCACTCATGGTGGCTGAGACGAGGTGATTCAGATCCCCATAGGTTGGTGTGGTCAGCTTCAGAGTGCGGAAGCAGATGTCATAGAGGGCATCGTTGTCAATGCAATAGGTCTCATCAGTGTTCTCTACCAACCGATGGATGGAGAGGGTGGCATTGTAGGGCTCGACCACGGTGTCAGACACTTCGGGTGAAGGCACCACACTGAAGGTGTTCATGATGCGATCAGGGTACTCTTCTCAGATCTTGCTGATAAGGAGAGTGCCCATTCCAGAGCCTGTGCCCCCACCCAGTGAGTGGGTCAGCTGGAAGCCCTGAAGGCAGTCACAGCTCTTGGCCTCCTTGTGAACCACATCCAGGACAGAATCAACCCCTTCTGTGTAGTGGCCTTTGGCCCAGTTCTTACCTGCCCCAGACTGACCAAAAAAAAGTTGTCTGGTCTAAAGATCTGGCCAAAAGTCCAAAAGTACCCGAGCGAACAGAGTTCATGGTCCCAGGTTCTAGATCCACCAGGATGGCACGAGGAACATATTTGCCACCTGTGGCTTCATTGTAGTACACGGAGATGCAGTCCAGCTGCAGGTCACTGTCCCCGTGGTAGGTGCCAGTGGGGTCGGTGCCATGTTCATCACTGATCACCTCCCAGAACTTGGCACCGATCTGGTTGCCACACTGACTGGCCTGGATATGCACGATTTCCCTCATGGTTAAAATTTAAATTTTTTGCTCACCTTAAGGTATGTCCGGTGCAAAAAAAATATGAATTTTTTTTTCTCTGCTGGTCGCAGGCTGGAAGGTTGGAATGCACCCCAGAGGCCGGAGCAGCGAGGTGCAAACTCAGCGGTAGGAAGGTTCTCGCAACTATCTTGCATGTTCTTCACATGTACCCCAAAACCTAAAATGTAATTTAAAAAAATAAAAGAAAAACATTGGGGTATATAAGTATGGTACCCCCTAGCTGCATGTGATTACTGAGCACTAGAAACATGACTAGTACATCTGAGGAACCACGTTTTGTATTTTATTTAATTTTGATTAATTTAAACTTAATTTTAAATCAGTATAAAATATTGTTATTAAACAAAATTTCATTGTTTTAATTAGGCTACACTTCATATTAATTATTGCGTTATATAAGACATTATTTTTTGTTATAGCGGGCATATCGGGTACATGTCTTGTTTCCAATAGAAACACAAAACACACAAATTGACCTAGTCAGTATCAATCACTTAAACCCATCATTTATCTAGTCAGTATCAATAAACTGATTCAGTTTGAATAAGCCTTTTTCTCTGCATGGATACAATCTTGTAACATGCTCGATTGTATTGTGCAAATCACATGAGTTATAGCATTTGAGTTGATAACTTTGGCCACCTATAAGATGGCTTGGATTCTTGTACAAAAACTAAAGCCACCTTTAGATGGAGAAATGGTGAAATAAATTATTGGTTATTATTATGATAATTTTGGTAGAATATTATTTAAAAAGACTGAAAATGATTTTTTACAAAAAGTGAGAGATCTTCAATTAAACCACCAAATAATCTTCTATAGGACATAAGACTTTTATAATAATAGTAAAGATCAATTGAATCAAAGATTGAAAAATTGCAAGTAATTTTTTTTAGCTTTAGGGGCATTGTGCAATATTAGATATTATTCAACTAATACTTTGTGTGAGTTTGATCTCAACTTCCAAATTTATAAAGAAAGGTCAACACGTGGCCTAAAATATCAAACTTGTGGCATAGATATATTTGGATATTTTAATTTGTCAAAGAATTTTACATAGACATAAATTGCTCTAGCTACACAAAATCAAAATTTATTGAAATTTCAAAAATGAGACCACATTTTCTGTACTGCTTCATTATAATGTATGATATTGCAAATATTTGTGCTTGGTTTCCTGAAGTGAACTCTATAAAAAGTGTTATATATAGCATAAGCTCAACTTGAGATAAAAAAGAAGAAAAAAAAAGCTCAAACAGCCTGATAGAAGAGAGAAGAGGAAAATATAAAAACTAAGAAAAAACCTGACAGAAAATTCAAAATAGGAAAGCATAAATAATTCCAAAAATTCATTAATTATTAAATATAGAGCAGTTACATTTATCTGTTAGAAGATACAAATTCTCAGACTATACGAAAAATAAATGTTTAAATGCAGCAATGTGCTGTTTACAAGAGACACACCTATAAAATGTAAGGATATCAATATAATTTTCTAGACAGATATTAGTCAAACAAAAGCAAGTATAGGAATATCCCTATATTAGGGTTCTTGACTGTGAGCAATAGAAGGCTTTCTAGTTGTTTAGGCAAAAGCATATTCAATAGAGGATATTAGCAGCTCATGGAATCTATAGGAGGCCAGAGAGTTAAGCTTTTACATGAAGTCAGGAACAGCAGTCAATTATATCAGGAAGCCATGACAACCCTGTACAGTTCCAGCAATTGAAATTATGGACCAGATAGATAAGTCTTCCACTGTTCTACTGCATAATTTCTAGAAAAATGGATATCTATCTCCACTATTGGGTTACATCCCTCACTTTCTAAGTGAAGTCAGGTGGGCACATTTAACTATCAGAGCATGGGCCTTAAAGGAGGCCGGGCAGGACTGGTGGGAAGAAACCAGGATGCTACTTAGTAAAAGGTACTACTTGGTTAGAAAGAGATCAGAAGGTTGACAATTTCTCCAGATAACAGAAGGCTGTTCAGAAGTTTCAGAAGATCCAGAAAACCTGATAATATTATATAATCTATTATAACATAATCTAAAAACTCATGCTGAATAACTATAAGACTTATGTAGTTATAATTTATTCCTAGGAATATAGAATATTTGCAAGAGATTAATGAAGGAAATTATAAAGTTTTATTGAAGAATGTCAAGGAAAACTCAAATAGAAAGATAAATGAGAAAGCTCAATATTTTAAATTGTCTTTCAACTAACTTATAAATGTATTGAAGTTTCAATGAAATTCTTATGGGCTTTTTTATTGAACTTCGGAAACTGTTTCAAAAAGTAGATTTAGAGGTCAAGAATAGCTACAAAAATTTTGTAACGATATAGGAGGAGTATCTTCTCCTACCAGGTATCAAACCTGTTCTAAAGATATAACAAAACAATTTGGTATTGTTTCCAGGAATGCACAAAATAAAGACCCCACTTGGTATATGATAGAATTGTCATTCAAATCTGAAGGGAAGGAACAGGTTTATTTAATTAATAGCGCTCAAACAATTGGTCATCCCCACAGGGAAAAACAATTCCTAACTCATGCAATAAACTCCAGAAGGACTAAGAAGAGGTGAATTTTAAAAGTTTTATGAGAAAATATAAGAGACATCTTCATTGTGTCAGGGTAGAGAAAGATTTCTTAAATAATACACAGAAGTGTAAACCATAAAGGAAAACACCGATGAATTTGAATATATAAAAAATAGAAGGTTTTATATGATAAAAGAAACTGTACACAAGGTGAAGTCACAAATCATAGACTGGGAAAATATTTACAGTGCATTCACCTAACAAAAGATCAATATCTGGAATATGTAAGGAACAAGCCTATACAAATCAATATATAAGAAGATAGACAAGCCAGTGTAGAAATGAGCAAAGCAGTAGACAGGAAATTGATAGAAGATACCCAAATAGCCAATACATGAAAAGACGCACAATCCTGCTAGTAATCAGAGAAGTGCAAAATTGAACTGTGAGATACCCATCTGTACCATTTTTCGCCGTTAGATTGTTTAAAATTTTAGAAGACCGATGATGGGGAAAGTGGTGTAGAATCTAGAACTTTTCCATACCATTGCTATGATTGTAAAATGTTTTCATCACTTCAAAGAACAAATTAACAATATCATTCTGGCCTGGATGAAGTCACAGGGACTGGACTTACCTCTGGCCAGAAGTGACTAAAAACAAGAAACAAAATACAGGAAACCATAAGGCACGCAGACATTAGGCAGCACAAGACCAAGACCATGGCCTCTGAGGGACAGACAACAAACACGTAAGTCCTGCAATCACTCCAGCTTGCTACCTTGAGAACTGACAGATCTCACTCAGGCACAGGCCAGTGAACTCCTGAGTTGTGTCAAAGAGATGGAGTTGGGAGGCTATGGACAGCAAGAAGGCTACAGTTGACAGGAAATAGCATGGAAGGGGAAAGCTGCCGAGAGCAAGAGAGCTTGAGGGACCTGGCAAGGGTTCCTCTTGAGTCTTAGCTGAAGGCTGCTCAGTGCATTTACTTAAGGAAGATACCCAAGTATTTCCATTGGAGAAAACAATGGAAATAATTAGTGGGTGCAATCTCTGGAATTCACACAAGACTGAGAATGGTTAGTGTCACCAGCCAGAGTGGGAAAATCTCATAATTCACAGGGTATTGGGGAGCATAATCAGAAGTAACCAGTAATGGGAAAAAATTAGCCATGAACTAAAGACTGCTCTGGTTTCCTCTAATAAAGCTTAAAAGTGAGTCTCAAAAGGATAAAATGTTTCTGAGTACCTTAATTGCATCCCAGGACAGAGCTCAAGGATATTTATAGGACGTAAAAGTATCTACTGAAATCACAATTGTGAGCAACCAGCAGTTCCACTGGCAGGCATCTAATTCTTGCATGTGTACATGGAACTGTGTGCTGATGTATTGCAGTAATTGTGAAAAATCAGAAGGAACTCAAGGGTCTATCAATAGAGAGATGCATAATTAAATTGAAGTATATTCATAAACTGAGGTATTACATCTCATTAACAATGAACTGAATCTGTGTAAGTCAACATACTCAAATCACAGAACATGCTGTTGAGTTTTTAAAAAAAAATAAAAGGATATGTGCAGATGATACTATATATGTATATTTGTAAAACACTTTAAAACAGTCATATAAATTGTTTATGGATAAACACATATGTTAGAAAATACATAAACATATGCATTACTAATAATAGTTAAAATGTATAAGTTCCTGTTGAAAGTTAATTTGAAACATGGTGGTGTTGACAGAGGGGCATTTAAGAGGCAATTGGGTCATGAGGGCTCTGCCCTATGAGTGGATCACCATGGTTTCATGGGCTAATGTAATAATGGATTATCATGGGAGTAGGACTGGTAGCTTTATAAGAAGGGGAAGAGTAACCTGAGCTAGCAGGCCCAGCCACCTCACTGTTCGATACACCACAATACGTTGGGACTCTGCAGAGAGTCTCCATCAGCAGGAAGGTCCTCACCAGATGCAACTCCTCAACCTTGGATTTTGCATCAAACTCATATATTAGAATGCTACATACCACTTTAGGATTAAATTAGGGGGATAACTTCTGGATAATAGGGTGAGGGCAGACTAGGGATAAAGGTAGCTGTAATTTGTATTCCTTTCAGAAACAGAATCAGAGCAAATATGACAGTGGATTAATATTAGTTAAATCTGGGTGGTGAATTCTTAGGTATAACTTGATTTTCTATTCTTTTTATTATGTTTCAATTATTTTACACTGAAATTTCTTAATTAAAAAAATCTTTATAGAGGAGGTGTGAAATTGTGTATCTTGGCCACAGAAGACACCTGTGGGAAACACAGAACAGCAGACCTAACTCCTTTCTCCTTATAAGTTAACGATTTCTCTGGTGGATTCTGGGTGTTCATATTAAGGACAACTTGAAGGACACTAGTAAGACCCTTCTCTTTATGTCTCTAACCTCATTCCTGGAGAATATATCAGAAATCAGCAAGAATAGGGCAGAAGAATTAGAACCAATACCCCAAACTCAGTGTACATATCAAGAAAGGTACCAGAGGCCCATTTCATGGCCATAGCTGTGGCCATCACATTGGAGAGAAAGGTCCTTTCTTCTTTCTCGCAGTATCCTTGGAGGAACCGCTTCCGGCCCAGGCATGGTAGTTCACCATCACCCCCCAACATACCCATGGACACTGCCATTTTCAGCAGGGGCACTGTGAGGCCAGGGCAGCAGCTGGGAAGGCTTGCTGGTCACCAGGCTGAATTCTCTGGGTCTCTGTCTGCATGGATGGCCTTTAGGCTAAGCCCATAGGGTTTAAGGCTTATTACAGGAAGAAGGGACCCCAGTGAAGTGAGAAGGACATTTTCACATTTGCTGAACTAAGACCTTGAAATCTCTCTTTTTTTTTAAGTGATCTGATTTTGCAGCTCCAGCTGATGAAGTGGGACGTCTTGCTTGTATGTAAGGTCAGGGGAGTCTGTGAGGTAGTGATGTGTGCTAGGGGTCAAACATTGCCCCTATTCAGACTGAGGTCTGAATAGAGTAGTTCTGCCCCATCAAGGCCTGCAGATGAAGACCTGCCAGTTCACTTGGTAACTATTTACTGAGCCTTTACTATGTGTACTTTTGTATTGATTCTCTAGGTTTCTCAGTTCCTAGGAGGCAGGTCTTCTATGAACCTATGAACACCTATGAAGGGTGCAGGCCTGAAGAGGGAGGCAGATGATGCCTTACACACAGCTATGCTTGATATGCTAAGGGGCTTCAGCCTGATGGTTATGGAGAATTGGCCACACTATTTTCACCTAATATACGGTGACTGATGCTGGAGAGGTTACAGGTGGAGGCAAAGGTCTAACAGAAGAAGGGGAAGAGAACTGGGAGCAGCAGCCTCTTTGCCACTTTTTAGACAATACCATGATGGCAGCCACAGTGTTCGCTGTCATTTTGTAAAATTTAATCAGGAAATGTCCACGGAAAAATCTCCCATAGTGGGGAGGCTGCTGGACAGATGACTTTCAAGGTGGTGTCAACATTATATAGCACCTGCGAGCTGCGGGCCCCATACTCATATATGAGGAATACTTGGATCCTTTGAGGCAAAAATCTCACTACTTAGTGGAGCTGTCAATCTAGCTAGCCAGCTCAGCCCCTCCTGGTTCTAGGATTCTGTGATAGGGTGGCTCTAGCTGAGTCTCAAGAAGTTACAAACTATTACCAGTTGAGAGAGAGAAAGGAGGAAACTAATTCTGATGTGTCTATCCTGCAGGAAAGCACACTCTTGGGTGAGGGGGAAACCTATGTATGGACTGTAAATAGGGACTCAGGGTGGGGAGGAGGGTGTGAGGCAGTCTTGCAGGAGTTGGTTCCTTGGGATTCCTGCCTGTGTCTGCCAAGGTTTGGTGCCTGGGTGAATTTCTTTATAAGGCATTTTTCTCTGGCTGAAGAAGGGGAGCAGGCTGTAAGTAAGGCTTGCAGCTTCAACAGATAAACATGGGAGAAGGAGGGTTATAGCTTGGCTTCCCATCCAACCACATTGGGATGGGGGTTCCTCGTGGTGACTGTGGGAGGCAGTGTCCTCAGAAATGTTCTGGAAGTTGGGGCACAGAGTGTGCCATTTTGGCATCTTGGAGGTTTTGTGTTCCAGGTGGCACAGCGTTTTTCTGGAATAGTAAAGATGGTAACTAGGGCAGAAAACTGGTGGGAGAAGATGGGGGCACTGAGAAGAAAGGGGCTGATCTTGAACACAAGGATGCTCCCCTACCCTACCCTGCCAGGGACCCACAAGCACACTGTGTGGGGCAGGGGGTCTTCAGAGGGGGCTGCGGTCCTGGGGTTAAGCTGAAGGCTGCCATGGAGTCTGCACACTTCTGCTCTTTCCCCTTGAGTCTCCACAGGCTGGATGGCCCAGGTCTACACGAAGGACAATTCTGTGGCATAAAGAGTAACAGGTCTGGACAGGATCTAGCTGTTTCCTTTTTACCAAACTGAAATAAAGGGCATCTCCAGAATCACCTTTCACTGAAGAGTTTCACTCTATGACAGGGTCTGCTCTGGGGCTGAAGAATCTAGAGATCGGAGGCACCTTCTTCTAAGACTGTTTGTCATTCTTCTGGCCAAAGTTACCCAGGAGCACAGCAAACATGCTTTGGAGCCAAAGGAACCTGACTTGAAGTCCCAGCAATACCTTTTCCTGGCTGTGCGGTTTTGGGCAAAGCTTTTACCTTTTCTGAGCCTCAGTTTCCTCATCCATTAAGTGGGGATGTCCTGATCACAGTGCTGAGATGATGTGTATAGAATATGCAGTCCCGTGGCTGGCACACAGTAAGTGCTTAATAAGTGCTGCTTCACTTTTTGTTCCCTTCACTTAGTTGGAGAAAAACAACCACGTCAGCCAAAGGCAGGACTGGAATGGAACTTACACCCTGTGTTCTTGGTCTCACATGGGCCCCAGATTTTAGACTCCCCTGATATAGGTCAACAGCTGGGCCTGACCTCGGACCTTACCCACAGCTGCACAATGCCCAGGCATCTTCTTGGTGTCCTTTGATTGTCCTTAGATTCCAAAATGGCTGTTTTTTGACAGGCTTCTTCCCAGCCAGCTGCCCCCAGGGCTGGCTGTGGTGAAGCCTGCATTTGTCAAGTGGTAGCTTTAATGAAAAATGAGGCGCAGACTCACATGCATGAGGAAGTAACAGCTTTCTCGACCACATCATGCTACAAAAACCTGTTCTGTGCAGCCAATATTGATTTCCTTGAGCCCTTTATCTCACTCCGAAATTTTATCTCAGAAAGTCAGTACCATGGGTATTGCCATCTAAACAGGACTCTCTCCTGCCCACATATTGTTGGATGGGAGTCCGGGAAATTTCTTCCAAACAGTCCTTCATTTGTTCATCAGAAGCCAGCTTCTTTTTTGCTTTGAGGCAAGGAAGACTAAGCTTTGGTGGGCCAGCCAGCCTTGCATGCAGCTGACAACATGGCAGATACAGATCCTGGCAGGAGATCAACTTTGGGCCTCAGGAGCTGTCTATTGACGGAGACAATGGAGAAGTCAAATCCTGGTGCATCACTCTCCTGTAGTGAAGGCGGTTTGAGAGGCAGAGAAAGTGTTTAGATGTAGCTTACGGGATGCTGGAGTGGGGTAACTTAGATTTACACCTTCCGGGGGCTGCACAGGTGTGGACTGAAGTCAGCTTGGATTCTCTTAACTTTGCCTTTGTTTGATCACCCGGAGGAGTCAGATCCTGACAAAACAAGTCATGTTAGCCCATGGAAGGCTAAGTATAGACCAACTATGCTTTATTGATTTGTTATTGGAGGTCCAGGTCAGTAATGGAGCCCTGTTCAGAAGGCAAATTACCAATCAGAGGGATGCTTAGTGGGTGCAAAGTTAGAGCAAAGAGAGCAGGATCTTCTTGTGGAATTGTTTGTCCTTCCTTCTTCCATCCCTCCATCCCTTCTTTCTTCCTTTCTTCCTTCCCTCCTGTTTCCATTCAGAGCTTAGTGAACCTTTTTATCATGTGCCTGGTCCTTGCCAGGCTCTGGGAATATACAGATAACCATTTCTATCCCTGGAAGCTCACATACAATCTAATGGGGAGACAGATAAGTCAACAGAGAATACAGAGTGCAGCTGTTGTGTCTTCACTTGTAAAGCAGGTGGGCTCAGAGGGCTGCAGTGAGGACTCACTGAGACAGCATCCATCCTGATAGCGATAGCACAGTGTGTGGCTCACAGCACTCAAAAATGTTGGCTACTGTTCTTTTTATTCCTCATCTCCTTAGTGCTGGTGAACACACAGCAGAGGAGAGCTGAATTCTCTGGGAAGTCAGTGCAGGCTTCCTACCCAGGAGCATGGGAGGATGAGTGGACCTCCCCTGGGTGGAGAAGGGGTGTGAGGGTCCCAGCCAGGAGGCCAGACACTTGACACTGTGTTCAGTGAATGACAAGGGACATTGAGGTAGAAGAGGGAAAGGGGCACAGGACAGGAATAAGGTAATACAGGGTCAGATAGCCTGGGTGCTGAAGGAATAATGGAGGCTTTTAAACCATAAAAGCATGACCGGAGTTTTGGAAATCTAGCAGTGATGATAGCACAGAGCATGGATCAGATAAATTGTAAAAAGGGCCCTTTTGATAGGGCAAGGTGTGAGATGAGGAGGACTTACTCTGAGGTTGCATTAAGAAGATGGAAAAGAGAGATTAGATTGGTGATACACTAAGGTAGAATTGTAGGAAAGTGATTACTGATTGAATTTGGAGGGAAAGGAAAAAGCAATGGCTGAGTATATTCTTAGGGTATTTGGATGCATGATGGTCTCACTAGCCCAAGCTAGCCAGTGAGAGGGCAGGAAGAAGTGTAGGAGGAGAAGGTGGTTTCAGTGTGAACAAGAGTGCTTGTGTCCAGGCAGAGATGGGGTGAGGATTGGAGAAGCTGCTTGGGGGCTTGTGAGTAGGCGTTAGCAGAAGTCCTGGTCACTTAAGGAAATGTACAGACAAGGGGGAGGGCAGACAAACAATTGGGTTGTTCAGGAAGAAGAAAACCCTGGCTAGGAGTCTAAGGAAGGAGTGATGTGGATGTGGGGGGAAGGGAGACGAGGGCAGCTGTGCCCAGGAGCACAAAGAGGCAAGTGGAATGAGGACTAAAAAGAGGGGACATTTGGTGTCTGGGATGCTGCTTTTCAGACAAGCCCTGTTCCTGGATAGATACAAACAAATGCTAGTGACTCATTTAACTTTACTTTTCTCAAATTCTTTATTGGGCAACAGAAGTTTTGTTGACTACAATATAGCTCCTTTGCTGCACCCAATAGGTGTTTCAACAAAGATTGAACAAGGAGATCTTACCATTTCCAGCCTGAGAGCTTATCTTCCTTCAGGCCTGTTATTAAGATTTCAGAAGCTCCTCCATCCGTCCAGGAACACACTGATATCACTTTAGGTGGATGGTTTCCATGGAAACAAATCTCTTTAATTTGTTAATCATTTTTCTTCGTGCTAATGTCAGCAAGTGACTAGTTCTAACCCTGTCTCCTTACTCTGGTCCTGACCCTCGTGGATTAGGACAGGGGTATGAGGGACCTGGCCATCCCTGACTGTGAAGTGGCCATCTCTTCTGTACTATGTATGGTTTCACAGGGTGGAGAGAAAACGATCTCTATCTGGACATCATCTAAGAGGGCAGTGCAGTTTGGTTTTCAATTCTTGCCATCCCACCTTTGACACATGGGATGCTTGGCAAGTTATGTAAATGCTCTAAACCAGCATGTCTTCATCTATAAAGTGGAGATAAATCCTAAATCATGGGGCTATTGTGGGGGATTAAAGGAGGTGAGATATTAAAAGTAGGGCAACAACAGCTTGCAAGTGTTGGGATTGTCATTATTACTGTTCTAGAAATGGTTAACTTTTGAAGGAGGCAGTTGGTCTCATTCCCGGTATCTTCCTGAGACGCCCTCTTCTGTGACTTATTAAGGCTTTTACTTTGCAGCGAGGAGGAGGGAAGCAAACCCACATACATTTTTGTGGGGCTGTGATTATAAATACTATAAGGGATAATAAACTTTGGACAGATTTTTAAAGTGAACATGTAGCCTGGGCTCCTGTTTCCTGCTCAGGAAGGAAAAGTGTCACAGTCTCCTGTTGGCTGCACCCAGAGACCTAGAGATTAAGCATCCTCCCTCCCTCCCTTCTTCTCCCTCTCCCTCCTTCCTTCCCTCCTTTCTCTTTTCCCTTCCTCCTATACTCTCTCCCTTTTAGGTTTCTGTTATAGAGAATTTAGGCAAATCACTGGCCCATCATGCATGTTCAGTTAAGAAACATTGTATTTTTTTTTTTTTACTGTTTCTTTTGGAGACTGACCAATTGATTGACGATTGGCTGACCATGCTTCTTTGGTGAATTCTTTGGTCTTGTCTTTTGCCTAATTTAGTTGCTATTTAGGGTGTTCGTTTTTTCTTGGTAATCGTTTTTTAGTTGTTTTAGTAAGAATACTTTCTGGCATATTTTTCAAAAAATTTCTCTGCCTTTAAATGGGTAATGTATACATTCACAAAATGCAAAACATTCATAAGGCTTCATAATGAAACAGAAGGCTCTCTCCATTCCCTGGGTCCGTCAGTCATTGTCCGTCTCCAGAGGCTGCTACAGGCACACCAGCCTGTAGCTTCCCAGCATCGCAATAAAGTGAATGTGATAATAAAGAAAGTCACATGAGTTTTGTAGTTCTCTAGTGCATATAAAAGTTATGTTTACATTATACTGTACTCTATCAAGTGTGCAATAACATGTCTAAAAAATGTACATACCTTAATTAAGAAATAATTTATTACTAAAATATGCTAATGATCACCTGAGCCTTTGGCAAGTCATGATCTCTTTTGCTGGCAGAGGGTTTTGCCTAGACATTAATGGCTACTGACTGATCAGGTTGGTGATTGCTGAAGTTTGGGGTGTCTGTGGCAATTTCTAAAAATTAGGTAACACTGATGTTTGCTACATCAGTGGACTCTTCTTTTATGAAAGAGTTCTCTGTAGCATGCAATGCTGTTTGACAGCATTTTACCCATAGTAGAACTTTCAAAATTAGAGTCATTTCTCTCAACCCCTGCTGCAGCTTTATCAACTAAATCTTTTGCTGTCATTTCAGTAATGTTCACAGCATCTTCACCAGGAATAGGTTTCATCTCAAGAAACGACTTTCTTTACTCATTCCTAAGAAGCAACTCCTCATTCATTTTAGTTGTATCATGAGATTGTAGCAATTTAGTCACATCTTTGGGCTCCACTTTTAATTCTGGTTTTCTTGCTGTTTCTACCACATGTTCAATTATTACCCGCATGAAGTCTTAAACCCTTCAAAGTCATTCATGAGGACCTGAATTGACTTTTTCCAAACTCCTGTTAATGTTGGTATTTTGGTCTTCTCCCTTGAATTACAAATGTTCTTAATGGCATCTAGAAAGAAGAATTATTTCCAAAATATTTTCAATTTATTTTGCCCAGATCCATGGGATGAATCACTATCTGTGGCACCTTACAAAATATTTTTTTAAATAAGACATGAAAGTAGAAATTACTTCTTGACCCATGGATTGTAGAATGAATATCCTGTTAGCAGGCATGAAAACAACATTCCTCTCCTTTGTACAGCTTCATCAGAGCTGTTGGGTGACCAGGTATGTTGTCAATGAGCAGTAATATTTTGAAATAAATCTTTTTTGTCAGCAGTAGATCTCAACAGTGGGCTTAAAATATTCAGTCAACCATGCTGTAAACAGCTGTGCTGTCAGGCAGGCTTTGTTCTTCCATTTATAGAACACAGGCATTAGCCTGATTCTAAAGGGCCCTGGGATTTTCATGATGGTAAATGCACATTAGCCTCAAAGTCACCAGCTGAATGCCCCTAACAAGAAAGGCAGCCTGTCCTTTGAAGCTTTAAAACTAGGCATTGAGTTCTTTGAAGCTTTAAAACTAGGCATTGAGTTCTCCTTCCTAGCTATGAAAGTCATCCTCGATGGCATCTTCTTCCAATACAAGGCTATGTTATCTACATTGAAAATCTACTGTTTAGTAGAGTAGCCACCTCATCAACGACATTGGCTAGATTTTCTGGATAACTTTCTGTAGCTTCTACATCAGCATGTGCTGCCTTACCATGTACTTTTACGAAGGCAGCTCCTTTCCTTAAAGCTTATGGGCTAACCTCTGGTAGCTTCCAACTTTTCTTCTGTAGCTTCCTTACCTATCTCAGCCTCTACAGAGTTGAAGAAAGTCAGTGCTTTACTCTGGATTAGGCTTTGACTTGAGGGACTATTTTGGTTAGTTTTATTTACCTAAACTATTAGAAGGTTCTCCATAGCAGCAATAAGGCTGTTTCACTTTCTTATTGTGTATGTGTTCACTGGAGCAGCACTTTTAATTTCCTTTAAAACCTTGTCAGCTGCATTTGCAATTTGATTAACTGTTAGACACAAGAGGTCTAGTTTATGGCCTATCTTGGCTTTTGACATGCCTTCCTCGCTAAGCTTAATCATTTCTAGCTTTTGATTTAGTGTGGTAGATATGCAACTCTTCCTTTTTACTTGAACACTTAGAGGGCACTGTAGGGTTATTAAGTGGACTGATTCCAATATTGTCATGTCTCAGAGAATGGTGAGGTCCCAGGAAAGGAAAAGAGACAGAGAACAAACAGGTCTTTGGTGGAGCTGTCAGAACACACACGACATTTGTTAAGTTTGTTCTCTTAGATGCACGGCTTGTGGTGCCCCAAAACAATTACAATAGTAACATTAAAAAGATCACAGATCAACAAAACAGATATAATAATAATTTTAAAAGTTTGAAATATTATGGGAATGACAAAAATATGACACATAGACATGAGTGAGCACGTGCTGTTGGAAAAATAGTGCTGATAGACTTGCTTGACACAGGATTGCCACAAACCTTCAATTTGTAAAGACACAGTGTTTGAGAAGCATAATAAAATGCAACAACATGAGGTATGCTTGTACTTACTGCCAGAATCTTGAGTATCCTTCCTGTGATATTGCATGCATACAGATTGTAAGAATATCCATATATATGTAAGAGTCTAAATATTTATACATATGGTAATTTATATAAATTTTTTTACCACTAGCTTTTTCACTTAATAAATATCTGGCAGATCATGTTATATAAATTTTTATAGAGCTGCTTTATTATTATTTATAATGACTATATACTTTTCCATCATATGTTTGGACTATAATTTCTTTAAACATCAAATATTGATGAACATTTAAATTGTTTCTAATATTTTTATCTCAACACTGCTGCAATGAATATATTTATAATACATTGGTTTATCTGTAGAATATATAATCTAGAGGTGAAATAATGAAGTTAAAGTTTGATAGATATGATTAGATTATCTTTTATACAGGTGACATCAATTTATACTCTCTACAGAAGAAGAGTATCACTTCTTGGCCTTTTGGCTTAAATCAAGTGTAGTAGCTGTTCTTATCAGACGTGTTTAAGAGTATCTCTTTCTCTACAGTTTTTCCCAAGTTAAATTTCATCAAACTTTTTGATATTTATCAACCTGATATATAAATTTTTAAAACACAGCATAAGTTCTAATTATACTGTTCTTGCTATAAAAACAGTTGAGACATTTTTTTTCATATGAAGAAAATGCATTTATTTTTCTGTTTTGGGGAAATATGTCTTCATATACTTTGTCCATTTTTCTATTAAAGCATTCCACTTTTGATTTGTATAGTTGTTTACCTATATTAGTGAATTTACCCAGTTGTGATATAAATTGAAAATATTCCTTCATAGTTTATTGTCTTTTTTTAATGTTCTTCTCATACAGAAAATTTTTTATATCGTTATTACATTGATCCCATATTTTTCTTTGATAAATTTTAGGTTTTGCATTATAGTTGGAAAGATATCTGCCCTAAGAAATTGTTAAACTCTTTTTATAAGTATAATTTTGATGCCATGGAAGAAATAGCACTCGAAGATAAGTCCTCTCAGAAGGATGTGGCGTAGAGATGGAACAATGGCAGCTGCACCCTTGAACAAGGAGGGATGTGGTACTTATGCCTGATGGAGGTCGTCCTTCCTGTTGTGCCATCCCCTATTGGCTAGGGTTAGACTGCACAAGCTAGACTAATCCCGACTGTCTTTTTTAAAAAAGCAGGGGTCCAAGCTGGAGTGGCAGGGTGGGTGTTTTGGCAGGAAGGATGCTTATGTGGGCAGGTCAGAGCAGGTATCCAGGGGTGATCAGGTGACCAGGGTAAGTCAAGATGTAGGGAGGGGGAGCGGATGTGAACTACTGATTTGAACCGATGGAGAATGTTTTTTATGTTTTTTCTGGAATTACAAGGAAGTTAAACTGCCTCCACTGGCACATGGTCTAGAGAAGAAATGATGCTTTTTGTTTATTTCCTCAATGTTTATTATGTTGCTATTTTTTCTATTTCTTTTTGGGTCAATTTTGATCATTTATGTTTTTATTGACAGTTACCTCAAAATTATGGTCTAGAGAGCCCCAAGAGGTTATGAACATGCCCTGAAGGCTACTGTGGGGCAGAGAGAGTCCAGAAGAAAGCAGAAGCAGGAGCTGGGTGTCCGTGGAGGACAATCTTAAAGGGTTTTTAATACAGATTCTCAAATCTATTGGGATAGAGTTTAAAGTGTTATTATTTATTTTCTTCCTCATCTATAGCCAGGTACCTATTCTTAGTCCTAATTTTGAATAGTCACTTGCTTTTCCTGAAGTTTTGCATAGTTTATGGGTTTAATGAAAAAAAGCAGCCTCTGGATGAACTTATCAATTTTACATATGTTTTTACTAATCATTAATTTTTGTTTATATCATTATTTTTTCTCCTCTTTTCCTTCAATTTTTCTCTGCAATATATGTAGTTTACTTAATTTATATTTATTCGCTCTTATTTAGTAATAAATATACTTAATGCAATAACTAAGTTTTTGATTACTGCAGAGGTATTGATAAGTATCATCCTCATTTTCATTTTTGTAAGCATTTAATAATTACTCTTTCGTTTTCTTCTTTTACCCTAGAATTATTTAGGATACCTGTTTTGTTTTGTTTTTTTTTCAAATTTTCAAGTGCTTGGATTTTTAAGATAAATATTTTACTTAGCAAATGAGTCCATGTAGTTTCTATTATAAAGAGATTTTTAACTGAACTTTTCTTTGTCACCCAATATAGGCCATATATTGGTGCCCAAAAAACTGTAAGCTTTATATGGCACAGATTATAATGTAAATGTGTTGTCTGTCTTACTAACTTTATTATTGAAACCTTTTATGTTCTTATTACATACCTTCCTCATATTTGAAGCTTTAAAAGTGTATTGATCTCTCATTAAAAATATTTTTGATGCAATCTTATTTGTTAACAATGCAATTTGTTAAATATTCATCACTTTATGAATTAGACTTCACAACAAAAAATTACAGTTTCCTCTTTCTCTCCATTTTTTTTTTCTTTTCTTTTTTGAGATGGAGTTTTACTCTTGTTACCCAGGCTGGAGTACAATGGTGTCATCTCGGCTCACCGCAACCTCTGCCTCCTGGGTTCAAGCAATTCTCCTGCCGCAGCCTCCCAAGTAGCTGGGATTACAGGCGCATGCCACCACGCCCAGCTAATTTTTGTATTTTTAGTAGAGACGGGGTTTCACCATGTTGACCAGGATTGTCTTGATCTCTTGACCTTGTGATCCACCCGCCTCGGCTTCCCAAAGTGCTGGGATTACAGGGTGAGTCGCTGTGCCTGGCCTCTTTCTTTCTGTGTTTTACCCATGAAATTTACCTTTGCCAATATTTCTATTGCAACACCTGCTTTTCTTCATGTTTTTCGGATCTATCTTTGTACAACCTTAACTTTAGCATCTCAGCATCTCTTTTAAAAATTATTGTGATTCCCTAGCTCTTGAATGTTTATGCTGTTGTTGTTTCTAGTGTAACAAACCCTCAGTCATATTTTTTAATGGAGATGATAATAGTAGTATCTATCTCAAAGAATTGTTGGAAAGACTAAATAAGATCATGCATGGCAAGTGCTGAGCACAGTCTTGTCATTATTAATTCCAAAGTGATAAAAAACCATACCCTTCCTCCCTCCCTCCCTCCTCCTTTCCCTCCTCCTCCTTTCCCTCCTCCTCTCTTCCCTCCTTCCTCCCCCTCCCTCCTCTCCTGCCTTCTCCCTCCATCTCTTCCTCCTTTATCCTTCCTTCTTTCTTTTCTTTTTACCTTTCTTTCTTTCTCTTTCCCTTCCTTCCTTCCTTTTCATTCTTTCCCTTTCTTCCTTCCTTCTTTCTTACCATTCCTTCCTTCTTTTCTTTCCCTTTCTTCCTTCCTTCTTTTTTATTTTCTCATTCTTTTCTTTTTCTTTCTTTCTTTCCCTCCCTCCCTCGCTCCCTCCCTCCCTTCCTCTCTCTTTCTTTCTTTCCTTTCTTTTCTTTCTCTCTTTCTCTTTTTTTTTGATGGAGTTTCACTCTTGTTGCCCAGGGTGGGGTGCAATGGTACTATCTCGGCTCGCTGCAACATCCCCCTCCCGGGTTCAAGTGATTCTCTGGCCTCAGCCTCCTGAGTAGCTGGAATTACAGACTCCCACCACCATGCCCAGCTAATTTTTGTATTTTTAGTAGAGATGGGGTTTCACCTTATTGGCCAGCCTGGTCTCCAACTCCTGACCTCAGGTGATCCACCCATCTTGCCTTCCCAAAGTGCTGGGATTACAGTTGTGAGCCACCACATTCAGCCCATTGTTTTCTTTTAAATTAAGTTTCCTCTTGTTATACTTTAAACCATAGGTTGCCTTGTCAACTAATAAAGCTTGAATTTAAACAAACAGAAAATATACAGCTATTTGTTAAGTTTAGTTATGGCTATCCTTGTACTAAATAGGGAAAGGGGTGAGATTTCCCTCTCAGACTTTAGGATTCTAAGCACACAGTGACCTGCAGTGACAAGGGGCAGCCAGGCATCAGGCATCATGGTTAAAGGAGGCTCTGCAGTCAGTCCACTGCCTCCAGGGCCCAGCTCCACCCCTGCCTGCTCCCTAGCTGGCCCAGAAAGCTCAGATGAGTTCCTTGACCTCCCTATCTCCACCCCCTCATGTGTGAAATGGGGATATCAATAGCACCTTTCTCATAGGTTTGTTGTGAAGATGAATGGATACATGCAAAGCACTTAAATATGTGACCAGTCGTGAATGCTAGGTAAACAGGTGAGCTGTTAGCAGCTATGACTCATACTGTGCTCTCCTCCCTCTCTCCATTGGCATTTGTCCAAGCTCCTCCTCCCTTGTATACCAATTAGTTTTCATTAATTTGATTAAGTGCAAGAAATATTTTCAGAGTACCTACTGTGTTTCAGACACTGTGCTGCTACTTATAGGAAGCACAGTCTCACAAGAGACAGCTGTATAAATACAATAACATTAAGGCAGTAATTTAATAAAAACTTCAAACAATAAAATAATAGTAATAAGTCAGTGTAGAGTATAAAGCTGGGAGCATAAGTCAGTAGTAGAGGAGGCACAGAGAAGGGGCAGTTGCTTCTCTCTGGGGCAGCGGGCAGGGAAGGCTCTGAAGAAGGGGAGCCCAGGAATGGATCTTGAGCTGGGTCTGAGCTGAAGTCCTAGGTGAGGAAATAGCAGGCAGGAAGCCATGGCGACCTAAAATAACGTGGCATTCCCACAGCCATCTCCTCCTGACACCTCTCGTCCTCCACCTGGTAACATCTCCCCATGTTGTTCTTCTCCCTGAAGAAACGTCCCCTCTCCTTCTGAAGTCCTGCTCAAGTCCTGCTTTCTCCAAGAGCCCTGCCCCCAGCGTCTGACTCACTGTGACCCACCTGGCTTCCCTGGTGCTGTGACCGTGTCTTGTGTGTCCCCTCTGGCTGCTCCAGATGGTTGCACAGTGCTGAGCGCATGGTGTTGATGGATAAAATGGTTACCAAAACCATGCAATGACTATTTTTTTCTCCCAACACCCTGGCTGAGAGGGCCCGTTTCCCTCCAAAGTCCCCACTGGTCTTTGAAGAGAGGAGATCAGGGTGATTTGTCTTTTCCTAGCTCACAAGACATGTCCCTTTTACACGATTCTCTTGAGGAACCCCAGGGAACATGTGGGACCTGGCTTGAGATTACAAAACGGCTGAGAAACAAAGAGAAGAGCGGCGCAGAAACCTGGCGAGTACAGCCCTTGTCGCTGAAATGTCAGACCCTCTGAAGTCGAGCCCATTCATCTTGTTTTATTGCAAGATTCAGAATCGCCTTGCTCTGGCGGCCACAAAAGTGATAGATGGTTTTCCCCACGTTCACCCAGTACCATGGCTGCCTGGAAACCAGACCCCAGATGATCAGGAAGAGGAAATCAAACCCGCCCTTGGAGGTTTTTCAGTAACTGCTGCTAGAGAGAGATGGGACATTCACGGTCTCTGGCCAAGCTGCTCACGCTTGGGTTTTACTGCGTTTTTCATAAGAAAATCAAAGTCACAGCCACGCTGGAACCACTGCAGTTAAGCAGCCTCCGCTCCGGTGCGGGGAGGGAGTGGCTGCAGCCTGGCTGTCCTGCTGCTGAAGGCCGCGAGCCTGTGCTGTTCGGCTTTTTGTTAATGACACAGGTGAAAAGTAGAAATGCCTGGTTGTTTTAAGTTGGGGTTCTTCAATCACGGGGGAGCTGAAACCTGTTTCCATATATCAGTTTCCTAGTCGGATTCCATCTTTTGTAAATGGCCATTTTCCCTCTGCTACGAATATAATTAATGGTTCAGTTTGGCAGTTCCGCATTTATTGTGGGTCTAGCACATTCAGTGATACGTGGAGGTGAATTATGTATGTCCCATTTCCCAACAGTGCAGACGGAAGAGAGAGAGTGGGGGGGAGACAGGAAAACAGAATGTGACTTTGCCGCAATGGGGCTGATAAGGGTGCCTCCAGAGTGTTTTTCCTGCGTTTGTTATTTGCTTTCTAATTTATTTTTATTTTTGGAGAACATAGAGATATTTTTCTTCTTTTAATATTATAAATTACTTATCTTTTTGTGATTACTTCTATCACTTGTTAAATACCCATTTCTGTTTCATTTTAACTCTCTGTGGTCAATTGTATTTTAATCTCAAATCTGGCTGAAATTTATTTCCGTGTTAGATTTTTATGAGTTACAGGTCTTCCTGCTTTTTCTCAATTTCTTTGATTCTGCAAACATTATATTGACTAATTCTTCCCTTTTCTCTGTGTTTTTTTTTTCTGATAGCTTTTTTGTTTGTTATACATAAAATTCCCGCATATACACACACGGAGATTATAATGTTTCTTTTCCTTTGTGCCAATACTCTTTTTTAGTCTTGATTTTCAATACATTTCAATACCTGGCAGAGATGGCACACCCTAGAATTTTTTCGTAGTCCATCTTATTTATTCTTTCTTTTGACTACTAGGGATTTTTTTCCAGTTCCAAGAAAACATCCAGAGAAATTATTTTTGACCTTGTATTCAATCTATAGATTTATTTAGTTAAACCAATATGTTTATAATGTAACCTGAATAGCACCATCCAAAAATAAATTATATTTTACTTTTATTCAAAATTTCTTTTAATTTGTCCTGAAGTTTGATGCTTTGTTTACAAAGTCACTCACATGAAATATACATTTATTATAATACTTTGTACATTTTGCTATAATTTAGATGATATTTCTTTATATTTTAGTAATGTGCAAGGAAATTATTATTTATATGTAAATCTTATATCTGGTTAATTTGCTACACTTAATTTTGGAGGTTTTCATTGAAAACCTGCTTTTGTAGATATGCAGTCATACCATCAGTATATAATGGCACTTTGTCTCTTTCTAATTAATCTAAGTCACTGTTAACTGTCTTCTCTTTTTTATGTTGTTTCCTGACTCTGTAATAAAAATGGTGGTAGGCTGGGCACGGTGCCTTATGCCTGTAATCCCAGCACTTTGGGAGGCCAAGGCGGCTGGATCATGAGGTCAGGAGCTCAAGACTATCCTGGCCAGCATGGTGAAACCCAATCTCTACTAAAATTACACACATTAGCTGGGCATGGTAGCACATGCCTGTAATCCCAGCTACTTAGGAGGCTGAGGCAGGAGAATCGTTTGAACCAGGGAGTCAGAGGTTGCAGTGAGCTGAGATTGTACCACTGCACTCCAGCCTGGTGACGGAATAGGACTCCGTCTCAAAAAAAATGGTGGGAGACAGTGTCTTTGTTCCTGAGGTAAGTGAAAAATTTTTGGTACAGGTGTCACGTTTGAGCATAATCTTGAGGATATTTACCTAAAGATATTATTTTTATTGTAACAATACCAGCCACACAAACACTGATATTGGTGTCTATTATGTGGTATTATGGGCCAGGCACTGTTCTAGGCTCTTTCTATATATGTGACTTCATACAATTGTCACAAGAAACCATTATTTCCGTGCTACAGAGGGATCATGGGGCATAAGGAAGTTGGTAACTGCTCACGTCAATAACAGAAAGAGGACGTGAATCCAGGCATCTGGCTCCAAAGACTGTGCATTTAGCTGCTTCTAAAGAACATGCATTTATCCATGAATCATATCTTATTAGAACTGATCAAACTAACTGGAGCAAATAACATTTTCACAACTATTAAAATGAGCATGAGACCTTTCTTCCTTAATCTAATAATGACTTCTAATAGATTTCCCCTTACTGGGGCTTCTTTCTCACATTCACAGGATAAGCCTCTTTGGGTCTGTGGAACATTCTTTTTATTTATTATTGATTTTCTTTAGTTTGTGGTTTAAGACTTTTTAATATACATAAGAGTGACTGGTTTAGTTTGTAGTCTTTCTGCTTATGTGATTTTTTTAAAAAGAGTTTCTTCTTTTTTATAATTTGTTTACTTTGAGAAATCGACAAAGTGGAGAAGACTGCAAAAAAGTACAACCCCTAGAATTGGAAAGTTGTCAACATCCTGGTATATTTGATTCAAGGCTTGTTTCATTTTACTTAAAAGATATGAAAATTTCAACACAAACAAATAAGCTCCCCTTAATTCTACCCAGAAGAATTGGAAGCAGGGGCTCAAACAATATTTACCCAGCATGCTTATGGCAGCATTGCTCACAGGAGCCAAAAGGTGGAAGCATCCCAGGTGTCCACTGACAGATGAATGGAGAAATGAAATGTGGTGTATCAATGCCATGAGATATTATTTAGCCTTAAAAAGGTTGGAAATTCTGACACATGCCACGAAGTGGATGAACCTTGAAGACATTAAGATAAATGAAGTAAGCCAGTCACAAAAATATGAATATTTACAATCTCACTCATATAAGCTACCCAGGCTGGTCAAATTCACAGAGACAGAAAGAATGGAGGTTGCCAGGAAGTGAGGGAGAATGAAATGGGAAGTTAGCACTTAATACATACAGAGTTTCAGTTTTGCCAGATGAAAACGTTCTGGAGCCGGGTGGTGCTGGTGTTTGCACAACACTGTATAGGTACTAAATGCCACTGCACTGTGTGCTTAGACGTGGTTAAAATGGTAACTTTTTTTTTTGAGACGGAGTTTCGCTCTTGTTACCCAGGCTGGAGTGCAATGGCGCGATCTCGGCTCACCGCAACCTCCGCCTCCTGGGTTCAGGCAATTCTCCTGCCTCAGCCTCCTGAGTAGCTGGGATTACAGGCACGTGCCACCATGCCCAGCTAATTTTTTGTATTTTTAGTAGAGATGGGGTTTCACCATGTTTACCAGGATTGTCTCGATCTCTTGACCTCATGATCCACCCGCCTCGGCCTCCCAAAGTGCTGGGATTACAGGCGTGAGCCACCGCGCCCGGCCCAAAATGGTAACATTTATGGGTATTTTATCACAGTTAAATAAAAAAGAAGTTTCCCTTATTTTACGTGCCCAGTGTCATTCTCGTCTCAGGTGTTCCGAAGGAATCATTGTCATGGATTGATTATAGTATCTTCTAGCCCATCTTTTATGGTTTTACAAACATACATAGGAATCTATGAAAGGTTTATAGCATTCTTTTGTTTTCTGAAATTTCCATTGAAAGTAATATGGTGCATGGAGCATTCAATAGTTGGACTTTTATCACTACATTTTGTTTATTTCTTTATTGTTATTTAAATACATTTCAATTCTTTTCGCTGTTTTAAACAATTCCATAGTGAGTGTCTTTTTACTGAATATGTGCCAAAGATTATCCAAAGTGTAGACCTTGAACTGAATGGCTGAACGTTTTCTGAAACATTCACAGGGTGAATGTTTTCAATGATCTTGGATAATGTCAATTTGCTCTGGAAGTGATTATTCAAATTTAAATATCGACCAGCAGAGTATGAGAGTACTCACTTTCCCCTAGCTTCAGCAAGACAAATATTGACAATTAAAATTTAATTTCTGCCAACGGGCTAGGTGTGAAATGTTACCGCTTTGTTTAATTTGCCTTGTCTTGAATACAGGTGAGCTTGAATATCTTTTCACATGTTAATGAAGCACCGGTTTTCTCATTTCAGAATCACCTTGATTATTGCCTTTCCTTTTTTTTGAGACAGAATCTCACTCTTTTACCCAGGCTGGAGTGCAGTGGTGCAATCTTGGCTCACTGCAACCTCCGCCTCCCTGGTTCAAGTGATTCTCCTGCTTCAGCCTCCAGAGTAGCTGATTACAGGCGCGCACCACCACGCCAGGCTAATTTTTTTTTTTTTTTGGTGGAGACAGGGCTTCACCATGTTGGCCAGGCTGGTCTTGAACTCCTGACCTCAGGTGATCTGCCTGCTTCAGCCTCCCAAAATGGTTTTGTTCTTTGTTGACTTGAAATTTATTAGATATTTTGGAAATTAATTATTTGTCCCTACAGATATCACAAATATATTTTTTAGTCTTTTTGTTTAACTTTATTATGTTTTTAAATCACAGATTTTAATTTTGATGTAGTCAGATTTAAAAATATTTTTCATTATGATCTGTGCTTATTATCTTTAAGAAATTATCCTACCCTCAGCCCATAAAAATATGATCTGATAGATTCTTCTAATTGATTTCAAACTTTTTTTGTAATGTAGATTTTAATCAATATGAAACTTGCTTGGGGACCTTATGATCTCTTCAGCAAATGTGGCTTTAGAGCCATGTGTGTTGAAATGGAGATGCAAACCCAACTTCACCTGACCTAAGATATGGGCTTGTCATCCCTACATTCCACTACCCTCCTCTTTGTTCCCCCTTCTCATTCCATTATTTCTCTTGCTTCTATTTTATGCTGGTATTACTTCATTTCTTCTATTCTCTCCTGATGGGATTTGTTTTCAGTTCACTCTCCCTTCTTGCTTTCATTGTCTCACTCTCTCACTCTCGTGTTTTACAGAGCTAAGTGTAGCATGTTATTTTTAGTTTCTATATATTTGAGTTTTCTCTTTTTCACATATATTATGAATGTTTAACTCATTGCATTTTGATCTGAAAATAATAGCTGTAAAAACTCTGCTGTGAGGTGTTTATCAGTGTCTTCTTTATGATTTAGTATACGATCAGTTTTTAATTACAGACTGTGTACATATACTTTAAAAGAAAAAGTAATCCATATTTTTGCATTACAAGATTTGAAATAAGTCTATTAGATGTACTTTTTTAAATTGTGTCATCCATTTTTAAATGTCCTCATTTAATTTTTACATACTTGGGTCTGTAATAGACTGATAGTAGTAAATTCTATTTCTACACTCAAGCATGTTTTTGATTTCTTATGTATTTTAACAGTTTTTTAAAAAAATTTTTATTGGATTTTAGGTTTGGGGGTACATGAGCAGAGCATGCAAGACAGTTGCATAGGTACACACATGGCATTGCTTTCCTTCTCCCCTTCACCCACATTTGGCATTTCTCCCCAGGCTATACCTCCCCACCTCCCCCTCCCACTGGCCCTCCCCTTTTCCCCCCAATAGACCCCAGTGTTTAGTACTCCCCTTTCTGTGTCCATGTGCTCTCATTTGTCATCACCCGCCTATGAGTGAGAATATGCGGTGTTTCATTTTCTGTTCTTGTGTCAGTTTGCTGAGGATGATGTCCAGATTCATCCATGTCCCTACAAATGACACAAACTCATCATTTCTGATTCCTGCATAATATTCCATGGTGTATATGTGCCACATTTTTCCAATCCAGTCTATTATCAATGGGCATTTGGGTTGATTCCAGGTCTTTGCTATCGTAAACAGTGCTGCAATGAACATTCGTGTACATGTGTCCTTATAGTAGAACGATTTATAGTCTTTTGGATATATACCCAGTAATGGGATTGCTGGGTCAAATGGAATTTCTATTTCTAAGGCCTTGAGGAATCGCCACACCGTCTTCCACAATGGTTGAACTAATTTACACTCCCACCAACAGTGTAAAAGTGTTCCTTTTTCTCCACATCCTCTCCAGCATCTGTTGTCTCCAGATTTTTTAATGATCGCCATTCTAACTGGCGTAAGATGGTATCTCAGTGTGGTTTTGATTTGCATCTCTCTGATGACCAGTGACGATGAGCATTTTTTCATATGATTGTTGGCCTCATATATGTCTTCTTTCGTAAAGTGTCTGTTCATATCCTTTGCCCACTTTTGAATGGGCTTGTTTGTTTTTTTCCTGTAGATCTATTTGAGTTCTTGTAAATTCTGGATATCAGCCCTTTGTCAGATGGGTAGACTGCGAAAATTTTTTCCCATTCTGTGCATTGCCGATTCACACTAGAGACTGTTTCTTTTGCTGTGCAGAAGCTGTGGAGTTTCATTAGGTCCCATTTGTCTATTTTGGCTTTTGTTGCCAATGCTTTTGGTGTTTTGTTCATGAAGTCCTTGGCTACTCCTATGTCCTGGATGGTTTTGCCTAGATTTCCTTCTAGGGTTTTTATGGTGGCAGGTCTTATGTTTAAGTCTTTAATCCATCTGGAGTTAATTTTGGTGTAAGGTGTCAGGAAGGGGTCCAGTTTCTGCTTTCTGCACATGGCTAGCCAGTTTTCCCAGCACTATTTGTTGAACAGGGAATCATTTCCCCATTGCTTGTTTTTGTTGGGTTTATCAAAGTTTGTATGGTTGTAGCTATGTTGTGTTGCCTCTGGTGCCTCTGTACTGTTCCATTGGTCTATATCTCTGTTTTGGTACCAGTACCATGCTGTTTTGATTACTGTAGCCTTGTAGTATAGTTTGAAATCCGGTAGTGTGATGCCCCCCGCTGTGTTCTTTTTGCTTAGAATTGACTTGGCTATGTGGGCTCTTTTTTGGTTCCATATGAAGTTCATGGTGGTTTTTTCCAGTTCTGTGAAGAAAGTCAATGGTAGCTTGATGGGGATAGCACTGATTCTGTAAATTACTTTGGGCAGTATAGCCATTTTTGTGATACTAATTCTTCCTAACCATGAGCATGGAATATTTCTCCATCTGTTTGTGTCCTCTCTGATCTTATTGAGCAGTAGATTGTAGTTTTCCCTGAAGAGGTGCCTTACGTTCCTTGTGAGTTGTATTCCAAGGTATTTTATTCTATCTGTAGCAATTGTGAATGGCAGTTCATTCTTGATTTGGCTCTCTTTAAGTCTGTTATTGGTGCAGAGGAAGGCTTGTGATTTTTGCACATTGATTTTATACCCTGAGACTTTGCTGAAGTTGCTTATCAGTTTCAGGAGTTTTTGGGCTGAGGTGATGGGGTCTTCTAGGTATACTATCATGTCGTCTGCAAATAGAGATAATTTGGCTTCCACCTTTTCTATTTGAATACCCTTTATTTCTTTATCTTACCTGATTGCTGTTGCTAGAACTTCCAATACTATATTGAATAGGAGTGGTTACAGAGGGCATCCTTGTCTAGTGCCGGATTTCAAAGGTAATGCTTCCAGTTTTTGCCCATTCAGTATGATATTGGCTGTTGGTTTGTCATAAATAGCTTTTACTACTTTGAGATACGTTCCATCGATACCGAGTTTATTGAGGGTTTTTTGCATAAAGCACTGTTGAATTTTATCGAATGCCTTCTCTGCATCAATTGAGATAATCATGTGGTTTTTGTTTTTGGTTCTGTTTATGTGGTGAATTATGTTAATAGACTTGCGTATGTTGAACCAGCCTTGCATCCCCGGGATGAATCCTACTTGATCATGATGAGTAAGTGTTTTGATATGCTGTTGCAATCGGCTTGCCAATATTTTATTGAAGAGTTTTGCATCTATGTTCATCATGGATATTGGCCTGAAGATTTCCTTTCTTGTTGGGTCTCTGCCGGGTTTTGGTATCAGGATCATATTGGTCTCATAGAATGATTTGGGAAGGAGTCCTTCTTTTTGGATTATTTGGAATAGTTTCAGAAGAAATGGTACCAGCTCCTCTTTGTGTGTCTGGTAGAATTCGGCTGTGAACCCGTCTGGACCTGGGCTTTTTTTGTGTGGTAGGCTCTTAATTGCTGCCTCAACTTCTGACCTTGTTATTGGTCTATTCATAGTTTCAGCTTCCTCCTGGTTTAGGCTTGGGAGGACACAGGAGTCCAGGAATTTATCCATTTCTTCCAGGTTTACTAGTTTGTGTGCATAGAGTTGTTTGTAATATTCTCTGATGATGGTTTGAATTTCTGTGGAATCTGTGGTGATTTCCCCTTTATCATTTTTTATTGCATCTATTTGGTTGTTCTCTCTTTTATTTTTAATCAATCTGGCTAGTGGTCTGTCTATTTTGTTGATCTTTTCAAAAAACCAGCTCTTGGATTTATTGATTTTTTGGAGGGTTTTTCGTGTCTCAATCTCCTTCAGTTCAGCTCTGATCTTAGTTATTTCTTGTCTTCTGCTGGGTTTTGAGTTTTTTTAATCTTGCTCCTCTAGCTCTTTCAATTTTGATGATAGGGTGTCAATTTTGGATCTCTCCATTCTTCTCATATGGGCACTTATTGCTATATACTTTCCTCTAGAGACTGCTTTAAATGTGTCCCAGAGATTCTGGCATGTTGTGTCTTCGTTCTCATTGGTTTTGAAGAACTTCCTTATTTCTGCCTTCATTTCATTGTTTATCCAGTACACATTCAAGAGCCAGTTGTTCAGTTTCCATCAAGCTGTGTGGTTCTGGGTTGGTTTCTGAATTCTGAGTTCTAACTTGATTGCGCTATGGTCTGAGAGGCTGTTTGTTATGATTTCATTTGTTTTGCATTTGCTGAGCAGTGCTTTACTTCCAATTATGTGGTCAATTTTAGAGTAGGTGTGATGTGGTGCTGAGAAGAATGTATATTCTGTGGATTTGGGGTGGAGAGTTTTGTAAATGTCTATCAGGTTGGCTTGCTCCAGGTTTGAGTTCAAGCCCTGGATATCCTTGTTGATTTTCTGTCTGGTTGATCTGTCTAATATTGACAGTGGAGTGTTAAAGTCTCCCACTATTATTGTGTGGGAGTCTAAGTCTCTTTGTAAGTCATTAAGAACTTGCCTTATGTATATGGGTGCTCCTGTATTCGGTCCATATATGTTTAGGATCGTTAGCTCTTCTTGTTGTATCGATCCTTTTACCATTATGTAAGGCCTTCTTTGTCTCTTTTTATCTTTGTTACTTTAAAGTCTATTTTATCAGAGATGAGAATTGCAACTCCTGCTTTCTTTTGCTCTCCATTTGCTTGGTAAATCTTCCTCCATCCCTTTATTTTGAGCCTTTGTGTATTTGTGCATGTGAGATGGGTTTCCTAAATACAGCACACTGATGGGTTTTGGCTTTTTAACCAATTTGCCAGTCTGTGTCATTTGATTGGTGCATTTAGTCCATTTACATTTAGGGTTAATATTGTTATGTGTGAATTTGATACTGCCATTTTGATGCTAGCTGGCTGTTTTGCCCGTTAGTTGTTGTAGATTCTTCATTATGTTGGCGCTCTTTAGCATTTAGTGTGATTTTGGAATGGCTGGTACTGGTTGTTCCTTTCTATGTGTAGTGCCTCTTTTAGGAGCTGTTGTAAAGCAGGCCTGGTGGTGACAAAATCTCTGAGTACTTGCTTGTTCGCAACGGATTTTATTTTTCCTTCACTTCTGCAGCTCAGTTTGGCTGGATATGAAATTCTGAGTTGAAAGTTCTTTTCTTTAAGATGTTGAATATTGGCCCCCACTCTCTTCTTGCTTGTAGAGTTTCCACCGAGAGATCTGCTGTGAGTCTGATGGGCTTCCCTTTGTGGGTGACCCGACCTTTCTCTCTGGCTGCCCTTAGTATTTTCTCCTTTATTTCAACCTTGTTGAATCTGACGATTATGTGCCTTGGGGTTGCTCTTTTCGCAGAATATCTTTGTGGTGTTCTCTGTATTTCCTGCATTTGAGTGTTGGCCTGTCTTGCTAGGTGGGGGAAATTTTCCTGGATGATGTCCTGAAGAGTATTTTCCAGCTTGGATTCATTCTCTTTGTCCCCTTCTGGTACACCTATCAAACATAGGTTAGGTCTCTTCACATAGTCCCACATTTCTTGGAGACTTTGTTCATTCCTTTTTGCGCTTTTTTCTCTGATCTTGGTTTCTCGTTTTATTTCATTAATTTGATCTTCGACTTCTGATATTCTTTCTTCTGCTTGGTCAATTCGGCTATTAAACTTGTGCATGCTTTGTGAAGTTCTCGTATTGTGTTGTTCAGCTCCTTTAATTCATTCATATTCCTCTCTAAGGTATACATTCTTGTTATCATTTCCTCAAATCTGTTTTCAAGGCTCTTAGTTTCTTTGCATTGATTTAAAACATGTTCTTTTAGCTCACAAAAGTTTATCATTATCCACCTTCTGAAGTCTAATTCCGTCATTTCGTCACAGTCATTCTCCATCCAGCTTTGTTCCCTTGCTGGTGAGGAGTTTTGGTCCTTTCTAGGTGGCGAGGTGTTCTGGCTTCGGGTGTTTTCCTTCTTTTTGCGCTGGTTTCTTCCTATCTTTGTGGATTTATCCACCTGTTGTCTGTGTAGTTGCTGACTTTTCAATTGGGTCTCTGAGTGGACACCCAGATTGTTGATGATGAAGTCTTTCTGTTACTTGGTTTTCCCTCTACCAGTCTAGCCCCTTTACTGTACAACTGCTGAGGTCCACTCAAGGCCCTGCTTCTCTGGGGTGCACCTATAGCAGCTGCGGAACAGCAAGGGATGCTACCAGTTTCTTTTTCTGCTATCTTTGTCCCAGAATGATGCTGCCAAATGTCAGTCTTTTGGATATAGAGGGGTCAGGGAGCTGCTTGAGGAGACAGTCTGTACTTTGTAGGCGCTCAAGTGCTGATCTGTGAGCTCTGTGGTTCATTCAGGGCTGTTAGGCTGAAAAGAACCCTTTTTCTCTTAGATGCTCTGTCTGGCGGGGGTTGGGGCTTTTCTTGTGAGTGTCTGCCTCATTGTCCTGCCCAGCTAGGAGGCAGTCTAGTCACTATTTGCCTGCCGAGGCTCCGCCCTGCTGGTGTGATGTTCGCCCTGTTGCTGCAGGCTCTGCCCTTCTGCTGCAGTCTCCGCCCTGTTGCCATGGGCTATGCCCTGTGGCAGAGTCTCTCTGTTGTACCGGGTTGCCTTGGCAATGGCAGTCTGCGTCAGCAATGGGCGTCTACCTCAGTAGGGTCTGATTGCCTCGGTAATGATGGACGCCCCTCCCCTTCGGAGGTGTGCTTTAAGAAAACCTCCTCACTGGGGGCGTTTGGAATTGCCATTTTCTTTGTCGCACTGTGCTACCCCAAATGCTGTGTCCCTGGGATTTCCTGGGCTGGCTCACTGTCCAAGTCCCGTTCAGTCTCAAGTTCCTTCCTCTCAGGTCTCAGTTTGCCGGTTCAACAAGGCACCCGTAACAGTGCACTTTTGTATGGAGCGCTGTGGAGCGCCTCTGTGCTCCAGCATGGGCCGGAGCCACACTGGCTGCCGGCTACACTAGCCAAGACCTCTGCCTGGTGTCCCGCGTCTCTTTTATACCTGGGAATTTCCCCGTTCTGTGGGCAACTAAGATCCGTCTGGAAATGCGTCCCCGACTCACCCTCTCTGCGCATCCAGTGAGAGCTTTAATCCTGGGTTGTTCTCACAGCGCCATCTTGAGTCCTCCCCAAAGCTAGTCTTAAAAGGAATAGGAGCCCAGGTCTTAGAACGTACATAGAAGTGATTTAAAATCATTTTTAGACCATAAGAGACAAAAAGAGGGAATGTGAGGCCCCTAGGGCCCCTGTTTCTGAAATCAGGGCTAACTCTTTGGAAATGCTGCCATGTGTTATGGGGGTCCCAGGGCCAAGTCCCACTTTGCACCAGAATGGAATTCACCTGTGTCAGTTCTGACTTACTTAGCTGCTTACCAGTCACTGAATATCTAGTAGAAGCAATGCACAGAACAGACCAGTTAGTAGAATTTGAGTTCAGGTCTGTGTTGTTTGACCTGTGCAGGGAAGCTTTAAGTGAGAATCACATTTTCTTTTCTCTTTCTTTTTTTTTTTTAGAAAGAATTTCACTTTTGTCACTTAGGCTGGGGTGCAATGGCGCGATCTCAGCTCACTGTAACCTCCGTGTCCCGGGTTCAAGCATTTCTCCTGCCTCAACATCCTGATTAGCTGGGATTATAGGCACATGCCATTATGCCCAGCTAACTTTGTATTTTAGTAGAGATGGGGTTTCTCTATGTTGGTCAGTCTTGTCTCAAACTCCTGACCTCAGGTGATCTGCCCACCTTGGCCTCCCGAAGTGCTGGGATTACAGGCATAAACCATGACACCCAACTGATAATTGCATTTTCTTTCTTTCTTTCTTTTTTTTGAGACGGAGTTTTTCTCTTGTCACCCAGGCTGGAGTGCAATGGCGTGATCTTGGCTCACTGCAACCTCCGCCTCCTGGGTTCAGGCAATTCTCCTGCCTCACCCTCCCGAGTAGCTGGAATTACAGGCACGTGCCACCATTCCCAGCTAATTTTTTGTATTTATAGTAGAGACGGGGTTTCACCATGTTGACCAGGATGGTCTTGATCTCTTGACCTCATGATCCACCCGCCTTGGCCTCCCAAAGTGCTGGGATTACAGGCGTGAGCCACTGAACAATTAGAGGGTCTGTGTTCTTACCTGTAAGTAATCATGAGGTCCTAAGGAGCTGCTCCCTTTAGATGCACAGGCGGTCCCCTGATTTAAATGAAGGCAGTCTTTCATTTAGACCACCTTCTTGGTCTCAACAGACATTTGGGTTTGAGTTCTGTAGTCTACCTGTGCAGGAACTGACCTGGAAGTGAGATCAAAAGATGAAATCTGATGAAGTATGTTTGATACGAATAGTCTCCTCATTTACACATAATCTATAAGCATCTGTTCTGTGCCAGGCTGTGTGCTGGTGCTGAGAATATGAAGACAGCCAAGAAAAAATGCAATAGAGGTGCAGTGAGGTCACTGCATTGAGTGATGTTCTTAAGAACATCCAACCTCACTGAGTGTTCTTAAGAGCTTCCCATCTCTAGGGAAAGATAGACATGTACACAGATGGACTGAAATACAAAATGATTGCTATAGTAACCCAGAACATGGATATGAAATGATTAAACCTTAGTGTCCTGACTACTCTAGTTGAAGAATGGTTAATCATGTTCTATAGGTAGGTCTTGGAGTGAGCAATTGGGAATCAATATTAGTGCTGACCATAAGCAAGAATGGCTTTTCCTACTAAGGGGATGAAAGAGCCTTCTCATTGGTCTAGCAGGCTATTCAAATAGCTGCAAAAGGTTGCCTGGTCACAGAGAATGCATGCTGCATTCTGGTCATAGAGATTGCATGCTGCAGCATTATGTAGCTGTTTTAGGACTTTATAAAGGAAGATGCAAGATTCTGTTTGCATTTGGAGCAAAGCGTGAATATAGACTAATATAATCTCAGCTGCCAGGTTATGCAGGGTCACAGGCAAGCTTCATTTTAACTGCTAAAAGGTAGTGATGGGCTGGTATGCCAATAATTTTTTTAATGCTGAGGAGTACACATGTGAGAATGATCCTTCTCACATTCTGACACCTTGATAGCGTCTCATTTATTTACAGATTTAGCTAATTAAGTTACCAAAAGTCAGCGTGCACACAACTAAATTATTCTATTATTTTCATGTCTCTTTTCAGATTACTATGCTGTATGGATAATTCATCATTTGGGGGCAAGATAAAAACAAAACAAACTTTACAAGAAGATCCTTAGGGAACCTGGCTGGTAGGTGGGATTATGACATTCTCCGTTTCTAGTCTCTGGCTATGGCGAAATTAGCTGTGTTCTGTTATTCTTGGCTCCGTAATCTTAAAAAAGTCACTTAAGCCCTGTGAGCTTCTAGAGATTTAAAGAAGGATAATTTTCTCCCCTTCTGTAAGAGAGTTGTGAAGATAAAGAATGTTTATGCAAGTTTGGGTAAATGTAAACTAGTTTGCAGAAATAGGCAACTATTATTAATATTATTCTGGAATTTTCAGAATCATAGGAAAGCTTATGCAAGCTGATATAGTCAATTTTTCATAAATTATTTTCAAAAAGTTATGGCAATTTTCACTAGAGACACAGGAAGGTCTTAGACTGCTTTTTTATCAGAGTCAAACAATAGTTATTAAGTTGGTCTTTAAAAACTAACAACTAAAAAGAGTGAAATTAGTTGATTTCTTGGTTTATTGAATTGACCGAGTCACCCTTCAAGGCCAGAATAGACAACATTTGTTGTTTTTTTTCCCTCGAATGTTTGTTTCAAAGAGTGGGCAGTGGCCAAGGCGGGCAGAGGTTGGTGCTACTGCTGCTGCTTCCACCAGCCTGTGTGGAATCCACATGGGGGCAATGGAAGAGCCAGCTCCAGGCTGATGCAAGAGGTGGACGCAATCTTACCTTTGTGATCGCTCTGCTGCCCAGCTCCAGAAAGTTCACAAGCACCTCATCCTTAGCCTTTCCCCACTACCACACATTATTTCCAGAGCTTTGATGGGAAGCGAAAGAAGCGGCATCGTGCCCTGCCAAGGGTGTGGTCTCCTGCTTCATACACCAGTGTGAATACTCCCCCTACTCCCAAACTGTGCTTCCCCTTTTGACACTTCTCGGTCTCAGCATGTCTTGGTTTTGGGGAGAGAGAATGGGGGAAAATCTCTTACTTGCCTTCCTTAGGCCTGCTCTCCTGATCAGTACACCCATACAGTGCCTGTTATGGGCTGTCTCTTGGTGTCCCGGAATTCAATTGTTGAAATCCTAATGCCAAAAGTGATGGTATTAGAAGGTGGGGCCTTCAGTAAGTGATTACATCATGAGGGGAAACCTTCACAAGTGGGATTAGTGCCCCTATAAAAGAGGACCCAGAGAGCACACACCCCCCCACCATGTGAGGTCATGGCTAGAAGGCACCACCCATGGGCCAGGAAGACGTGCCCTCATCAGACACTCGATCTGTTGGTGCCTTAGTCTTAGACTTCCTGCCCCACAACTGTGAGACCAGCATGTGCTGTTTAAGCCATCCAGTCCATGGTAGATTCGTTATAGCAGCCCGAGCAGACTAAGGCAGGGCCTGTAGCTAAACCTCCCCACTCGATTTTCAGGATAAATCTGGTTACAGGTTGGGTTCTGCAGAGGCAAACTCTGAAACAGAGTTGGAGGTACAAACTCATCTTAGGGAGAGCACCCATGGAAGGAAGGAGACGAAGCCTGCATGGGCAGAGGGAGAAGCTGAACGCACTGCAGGCTCAGCAATGCCTGGCCAACCCAGTGGGGGTAGTGGGTGGAGGCGGTTCCCTTGGAGTTGTGCCCAGCTGGGCAGAAATGGCCAGGCCTGTTGACTCTCACCACACCTGGCCACCAAATGTGGACTGTTCTGGGAAAGACAAGACACTTTGCAAAGCTGGGGAAAACCCTGAAGATGTTGGGGCAGGAGGCTATCTGTCCACCATCCTCCTGACAGTCGGCAGGCAGCCCTTTTTTGAAGGGGGTCTGGGAAGTGCGCCTCTACATCCAGCAGCCTACTCCTTGTGCTTCTCAGGACCACTGCTCCAAACTCACTCGGGAAGCAGCTTGTCAGGATTCTGATGGCCTCTCTTGCTCAGAAACCTAGAAGAGGCAGGTTAGCAGGATAAGATACAGCCTCAGCCTCTGAAGCTGGGCTCCCAGCCACAAGTGATATGCAGCTTCCTTCTCCACTGTACAATCTAGAATCCCCTCTCCTTCACCTACCCTCATTACTGGCCTTGGTGGCTTTCCTGGAGGTGGAACTAGTCCCTCATCCCCCAAGAGTCTGCATCCCTAGTCACATGCTCTCCAGCTGCGGTTGCTGTACTTGTACCTGTACAGTCATAATGATCAAGAAGGACCCCAGTGGCTCACCTGAACTCCACACTCCTTCCCTCGTTTTTAATACCAGTCACCTCCTCCTGATGATCAGGGTCATCTGACCCTCCAACAAGGTGACTTTTCTTCTTGCCTACTGGTCTCAGCACAAAGAAGTGAAAGTGCCCAGGTAGCAACCATGTCATATAATTCAGTGGGACTCCTACTCTGTCTCCCCGAGAAAGCATACACCCTCTGGGAACCAGGACCTCTAACCCTGTATAGCCCAGAGTGGTAGGGGCGGGACGTAGAGTCCACCAGTATGCCATTAAGAGTCAATGGTAACTGGGGCCACTTCTAATGACACTCTAGCTTTCACACCTTGGTTCCCAGATCCCTGTATTCTTCCTCTTGGGGACACAGCTCCATAGAAGAACATTTGATTTGTGCATATATTATACCCTAGAGGACAGTACACCATCCTTGCAGGCCGTTCCAGTTCTCTATCAGCTGGTAGCTTCGTGGTGGCAAGGTACATGCAATCAGACCATTTCATGGTCATGGGCTCACTCCCATGACTTATTTGCAGAACAGAATCTAAAGAAACCCATCAGGTGTCATGCTTCTATTTTCACAATGGGAGGTACAAGTTACAATAATTCATTCACTTTGGAGGAAATGTCCCAGCATGCCTATGTCTACTGGGCCCTACAAATAGTAAGAGCATGACAGCCCCCGAGTCCTCGTATTGTTCCTCTCTGGTCCTCTGGAGTGCATGTCTGGTTGGCCACCTCTTGCTTATGTGTCCCAATCTATGTAATGCCACTGATGCAATGAATCAGGGTGATATTATAGAGGATGTCCAGATGGTCCAGGCCTCTTCCGATTATGTCACGACAGGTTGGGAGAGTCAAAATATCTCTGGGACAAAATTGTAAATTGGATATTGTTGCCTATTCCTTGTGAATGCAAACGATTTATGATCCTCTTTTCTGAGAGGGACAGAAAGGACTTGTTTGCCAAATCAATGACCACATGCCATATACCTGAAGCTGTATTCATATGTTCTAACAAAGAGATGACAGCTACGGTGTTATGAGCGGGCTGAGCGTGCAGTGTCTCTAGTCGGCTCTAGGAGCCAGGTGCTTTCTTCAGGGGCTGTCCCCTTGAGTGACATGGAGACATGCAGGGGACCACCTCTGCCTCCTTCACAATGCCAAGGGCAGCACTTACCTTTGCCATCTTTCCAGGGAGGCATTGCTATTTTGGATTTACTCTCTTAGCTGGAGTGAAGTAATTGCAGAGGCTTCCATTTGGCCTTTCCACAAAGCCTTTCCATTTGGCTGTCACTCCGCAAGCCAAGGACCCAACGGTGATGTTACATGTACTGCCAAGCATGTCAGTCCCAATCGTACACTTGGGCACTGGGGAAATGATCACAGCATGGGTCCACGGGTGCAGTGGACCTGCTGTAAGCTAGACCTGGGTCAGGGAACATCTTTTTCATAACCCCCTCTCTCCTCACTCTAACAGCAGAGACTTGATGATGTTTTGGGCCCTGGGTATCGGCGTTAACTGTGACTAACAGTCCTTGAACTCCCTAGTCCTTCCCTTTCCTTTGTACAGCTGCCACAGTAAAAGTCTGTAAATCCTTTTGTGAAAGGACTGGAGGATTCTTGAGTGTGTACACTTGCCAGAATGTTGTAGAATCCTTCCTTTTGGGGGCCCTAGCCACCTGTTCAATCAATGAGTTTTTAGCCTAAAATTTGAGTTAGGTCCAGAAACTAAGCAAAGGGCTATGATGTTTACTGGGGCGACTTCTATCAGCCTACTGGTCACCTAGTCTCAATTTCTTCTGCTGCTATTAGCTGGGCAGTGCCCTTATTGACTGCCCATCTATTAGATCCCTCAGAACTCCAAGTCTATTATGAGTCATAGTCCCTTAGTTGCCACTCTGTCCTTGCTGGTCATTACAATAATTGCAATTCCTTGGCTTTGGGCAGTTTTGCCCCATTGCCTCTATTGCTTTGGTATCTAATCATCCCCTTGCAGTCAGCAAGCCAAGCTCTGTAGCACCCTCTTCTGCCATCACCTCTGGCCTGCAGATGGACTCTGTGAAGTGGGGACATAGTCCCTACGGATTTGGTAAATGCTGTGTTTGCTGGGTTTTCCTGTGGAATCTAATCCTCTGCTGGGCATTCCAGTTAAATGGGGGCAGAAGGAGAGATGAAACTATAATGCCGCCTCAAAAATGTTACCAATCTTTCTTTTTTTTGAGACAGAGTCTCACTCTGTTAACAGGCACCAGGCTGGAGTGCAGTGGCACAATCTCAGCTCAGTGCAACCTCCGCCTCCCGGGTTCAAGTAATTCTCCTGCCTCAGCCTCCTGAGTAGCTGGGACTACAGGCACTCGCCACCACGCCCAGCTAATTTTTGTATTTTTAGTAGAGACAGGGTTTCACCAGGATGGTCTTGATCTCTTGACCTCATGATCCACCTGCCTTGGCCTCCCAAAGTGCTGGGATTACAGGCGTGAGCCACTGATCAGAGGGTCTATGTTCTTTATCATCGCCGGAACCCTAATGTTTGTATCTTTGAGAACTGAAATTATTAAAATTATTAAAAGCTGTGGGTAACATTTATTAATTCTATTTCTCTCTATTAGCCAAAAAAACCCTATAGTGGATCCTTTGCAATACACAAGAGTTAAGTTTTTTTAATGATTCGATTTTTAAAATTTTATTTTATTATATATATTTAAGCTGTATAACATGATGTTTGAATGTACCTAATGAAATGAAATGATTACTGTAGTCAATAAAGGTAACACATTCATGCCTTTACCTGGTTACTTTGTGTGTGTGTGTGTGTGGTTAAGAACACCTGAAATCTACTCTTTCGGCAATTTTCCAGTATACAGTACAATGTTATTAGCTCTAGTCACCACACTGTACCCTAGATCTCTAGAGTTATTTATAGTTCATAACTGCAACTCTGTACCTTTTGACCAACATCTCCCCAGTTCCTTATTTCTCCTCACCCCTGGTAATAATCACCTTTCTGTTCTTTGTTTTTATGTATTTGACTTTTTTAGATTCCACATATAAGTGAGATATGCAGTATCTTTTTTTATTGAGACAGAGTTTTGCTGTGTTGCCAGGTGCCAGGCTGGAGTGCGGTGGCGCGATCTTGGCTCACTGCAACCTCTGCCTCCTGGGTTCAGGCAATTCTCCTGCCTCAGCCTCCCGAGTAGCTGGGACTACAGGCATGTGCCACCATGCCCAGCTAATTTTTGTATTTTTAATGGAGACGGGGTTTCACCATGTTGACCAGGATGGTCTCGATATCTTGACCTTGTGATCCACCCGCCTCGGCCTCCCAAAGTGCTGGGATTACAGGCGTGAGCCACTGTGCCCGGCCAATATGCAGTATTTTTCTTTCTGTATCTGGCTTATTTCACTTAGCATAACATACTTCACCTTCATCCATATTGTCACAAATAGCAGAATCACCTTTTTTAAGGCTTCACAATATTCCATTACATATTCCACAAGTTCTTTATTCATTTATCCCGTGATGGATGCAGATTATTTGCCTCTTTGGCTATTGTGAATAATCCTGTGATGGATATAGAAGTCCAGAGATCTCCATGTGGTATTTCTAATTTCCTTTCCTTTGGGTACATACCAGGAAAGAGGGATTGCTGAATCATATGATTGTTCTATTTTTAATTTTTTGAGGAAGCTCCATACTGCTTTCCATAATGGCTGTACCAATTTACATTGACACCAACAGCGGACATGGGTTTCCTTTTTTTCCCACCTTCACCAACATGTGTTATCTCTTGTCTCTGATAATAGTCATCTTAACAGGTGTGAGATGCTGAGATCTCACTTGATTTCAATTTGCATTTCCCTGACACTTAATGATGTTGAACACCTTTTCATATACCTGTTATCCATTTTTATGTCTCTTTAGAGAAATACGTATTCAGGTCCTTTGCCCACTTTTCATCAGGTTATTTGTTTTCTCGTTATTGAATGGCATGCTTTCCTGATGTAACATATTTTGAATATTAATCCCTATCATGTATATGACCCACAAATATTTTCTTCCAATCTATTGGTTGCCTTTTCATTTTGTCGACTGTTTCTTTTTTTGTGCAGTTTTTAGTTTGTTATAGTGCCGCTTGTTTATTGTTGCTTTTGTTGCCTAATTTTCGCGTGCTATACAAAAAAATGTTTTGTGATTCCCTGTGTAACTTTATGCCAAACCCAGAAGAAACCAGCAGAATACTCTACCTCCACTTAGCAACCTCGCTTTAGCTAGCTCACTACTGGCAGAAATGGCTAGAATTTTTTAAACAACGTAATATTTGCTAGTTCGTTTCTAATGTTAAAAAATGCATGCTTGTTGTAGATGTAACCTAGATCTTAGCTGAGAATGCTGAGACTTAGAGAAAATTAACTCCACCCTCTTATCCTGTCTTTGTGGGAGCTCCAATGAGCTTCAGATTACTGAACATTCCCAGGGACACAAATTCCCATCACTTCTGGCTGTCGTTTTTTACTTTAGCTGAACTTTGGTTCTCATGAGTTTCTTACTTCCCATGGCTGGTCTCTTCCCTGCTCTGCACATATCCAGATAGGAACTCTATCTCCTGTCCCTTGTTTCCAAAAAAAAAACTCATATAAGGCCATTTGTGTGTGGGGTGGACTTCGTCTGATGTTTGGGAAACAGAAGGGGTTCATGTTACGGCAAAGTAAACAAGTTAAAACTGAAGATAAGTCACCAGAGTGTTTGCAGGAAAACGCAGGAGGATGCCTTTTCTTTTAGTGCCTCCGCACTGGGGAGTTTCCATTGGCCACTTTTCTCCCACCATCCTAGTTTCCTGTCTGTTGCCATGGTACTCTGCTCTTTCCTAGTCCACTAGACGTTTGTCTCATTACTCGTGGAATAGGTTAGATTATTGTTTGTCAAATAATCTGTTTTCCTCTCTGTAGGAAGGTGCCTCTTCTTGCAGAAGGTTGAAGTGTCCCCATTCTGTTGAGCGCAGGAGTGGCTGTGTGGCACACTTTGGCCCATGACACATGGCTGCAGGTGATGTGGATCATGTCTGTGCAGAAGCTTGCCAAGCCAGGGCATGGGGCATCAAGTCTTTCTCCTCACCCTGGTGACTGTCAGGGTTCCAGAGAGAAGCAGCTCTTGGAATCTAGGTCCAGAGTACAGACAGCAGGGAGCTTATGCGCTAAGTGCACTGATTAATTCTAGTAAGATGTCTGGTGTTCTTTTGGATTTTCTTACGTGATTATGTCATCTGTGACTAAAGACAAGTTTTTTTCCTTCCATTCTAATTCGTTGTGTTCTTGCTTTAGTGACTATTTAGAAATGATTTGGGGGGGAGGACTCAAGATGGCGCTGTGAGAACAACCCAGGATTGGAGCTCTTCTCATTGAATCCGCAAATGGTGAGTCAGAGCGGCATTTCCAGACTGATCTTTGTTGCCCACAGAACTGGGAAACTCCCAAGTATAAAAAAGACACAGGACGCCAAGCATTAGGTCTGCCTGGCGAAGCCGGCAGCCGGGGCGGCGGCGGCCGGCCCTACCCAGCAATCCCCAAAGGGTGCGCTTGTCCGGGTGCCCTGTTGAACCAGCAACCTGAGACTTGAGAGGGCTGGACTTGAGACTGAACGAGACTTGGACAGTAGGCCAGCCCAGGGGATCGCAGGGATTGGGATACCCAGTGGGACGAACAAAACCGCGATTTCAAACTATCCCGAGCAGACGGTCCAAGACGCTCTGCGGGGGAGGGGCGTCCACCACTACCGAGGCAACCCGCCCCAACTGAGATACACGCCCACTGCTGACGCAGCCAGCTGTTGCCGAGGCAACCTGCCCCAACTGAGATACACGCCCCTGCTGACGCAGCCAGCCGTTGCCGAGGCAACCCGCCCCAACTGAGATACACGCCCATTGCTGACGCAGCCAGCCGTTGCCGAGGCAACCCGTCCCTACTGAGATACACGCCCACTGCTGATGCAGCCTGCCGTTGCTGAGGCAACATGCTACAATGAAGAGACTCCCCCGCAGGGCATGGCAGAGACCAGAGCAGAGCCGGCAGGAACAGCACGAATCACACAACAGCAGGGCGGAGCCTCGGCAGCCAAACAGTGGCTAGTCTGCCTTCTAGCTGGGCAGGACACCTGATCGGACATCCAAAAATAAAGCCCAAACCCCTCAACACAGAGCATTTGAGAAAAAAAAAAAGGGTTTTTTAATGAGCTCTGTTGCAGCACAATCAAACATAGCAGCCTAAAAGCCCTGAATGAACAACAGAGTGCACACCTCAGCAATTAAACCCCAATAAAGTACAAACTGTCTCCTCAAGCAGCTCCCTGACCCCTCTATATCCAAAAGACTGAAATTAGGCAGGCATCATCCTGGGACAAAGAGAGCAGAAAAAGAAACTGGTAGCATCCCTCGCTGTGCCACAGCTACTAGAGGTGCACCCCAGACAAGCAGGGTCTGGAGTGGACCTCAGAAGTCGTACAGCGAAGGGGCTAGACTGGTAGAAGGAAAACCAAGCAACAGAAATACTTCATCATCAACATTCTGGGTGTCCACTCAGAGACCCAAACGAAAAGTCAGCAACTACGCAGACGACCAGCGGACAAATCCACAAAGATGGGAAGAAACCAGCGCAAAAAGGAGGAAAACACTCGAAACCAGAACACCTCACCTCCTAGAAAGGACCAAAACTCCTCACCAGCAAGGGAGCAAAGCTGGACGGAGAATGACTGTGACGAAATGATGGAATTAGACTTCAGAATATGGATAATGAGAAACTTTTGTGAGCTAAAAGATCATGTATTAAATCAATGCAAAGAAACTAAGAACCTTGAAAAAAGATTTGAAAAAAGATTCGAGGAAATGATAACAAGAATGGATACCTTAGAGAGGAATATGAATGAATTAAAGGAGCTGAAAAACACAATATGAGAACTTCGCGAAGCAAACACAAGTTTCAATAGCCGAATTGACCAAGCAGAAGAAAGGATATCTGAAGTCGAAGACCAACTCAATGAAATAAAACGAGAAACCAAGATCAGAGAAAAAAGCGCAAAAAGGAATGAACAAAGTCTCCAAGAAATGTGGGACTATGTGAAAAGACCTAACCTACCTTTGATAGGTGTACCAGAAGGGGACGAAGAGAATGAATCCAAGCTGGAAAATACTCTTCAGGACATCATCCAGGAAAATTTCCCCCACCTAGCAAGACAAGCCAACACTCAATTGCAGGAAATACAGAGAACACCACAAAGATATTCCACAAGAAGAGCAACCCCAAGGCACATAATCGTCAAATTAACTCCAGATGGATTAAAGACTTAAACATAAGACCTGGCACCATAAAAACCCTAGAAGGAAATCTAGGCAAAACTATCCAGGACATAGGAGTAGGCAAGGACTTCATGAACAAAACACCAAAAGCATTGGCAACAAAAGCCGAAATAGACAAATGGGACCTAATGAAACTCCACAGCTTCTGCATGGCAAAAGAAACAGTCACTAGAGTGGATCGGCAACCAACAGAATGGGAAAAAATTTTTGCAGTTTACCCATCTGACAAAGGGCTGATATCCAGAATTTACAAAGAACTCAAGCAGATTTACAGGAAAAAAAACAAACAAGCCCATTCAAAAGTGGGCAAAGGATATGAACAGACACTTTACGAAAGAAGACATATATGAGGCCAACAACCATATGAAAAAATGCTCATCGTCACTGGTCATCAGAGAGATGCAAATCAAAACCACATTGAGATACCATCTCACGCCAGTTAGAATGGCGATCATTAAAAAATCTGGAGACAACAGATGCTGGAGAGGATGTGGAGAAAAAGGAACACTTTTACACTGTTGGTGGGAGTGTAAATTAGTTCAACCATTGTGGAAGACGGTGTGGCGATTCCTCAAGGCCTTAGAAATAGAAATTCCATTTGACCCAGCAATCCCATTACTGGGTATATATCCAAAAGACTATAAATCGTTCTACTATAAGGACACATGTACACGAATGTTCATTGCAGCACTGTTTACGATAGCAAAGACCTGGAATCAACCCAAAAGCCCATTGATAATAGACTGGATTGGAAAAATGTGGCACATATACACCATGGAATATTATGCAGCAATCAGAAATGATGAGTTTGTGTCGTTTGTAGGGACATGGATGAATCTGGAGAACATCATCCTCAGCAAACTGACACAAGAACAGAAAATGAAACACCGCATATTCTCACTCATAGGTGGGTGATGAAAAATGAGAACACATGGACACAGAAAGGGGAGTACTAAACACTGGGGTCTATTGGGGGAAAAAGGGGAGGGCCAGTGGGAGGGGGAGGTGGGGAGGTATAGCCTGGGGAGAAATGCCAAACGTGGGTGAAGGGGAGAAGAAAAGCAAATTACACTGCCATGTGTGTACCTACGCAACTGTCTTGCATGCTCTGCTCATGTACCCCAAAACCTAAAATCCAATAAAAAGTTAAAAAAAAAAAAAAAGAAATGATTTGGAAGCTCCAGGGCAGTGTCAAATAACAATGATGGCAGCAGGCAACTCTAATAACGCTCACAGTCTCAGGGGAGAATTCCATTAAGCCTCCTGCAGCTTTTTGTAGATTTTAAGAAGTCAGATTAAGGAAATTATCTTCTATTCTTAGTTTTCTAGATATTTTTAAACACAAATATAATAAATTTCATCAAATGCCTTTTCTGCAGCGATTGAAATGATCATATTACCTTTATTCTTTAATCTATTAAACTGGTCAATCATAATAATTGATTTTTGAGCATCAACTTAACCATGCATTGCTGAAATAAAAAGTATTGTTTTATACCTCACTGGATTTGGATTACCATATTTTACTTACGATTTTTGCATTTATATTCATAAAGATATTGGCTGATCTTTGGTCTCCCTTGCAATGTCCTCCTTGGTTTCTTATCACATTTTCCACGACCTTATAAAATAAGTTGGAATTCCTTACACCTAGGCTTGGAATTTCTTTCTGCAAGTCTTTGATTTCCTTTGGGTCAGGTTTGATGAATTGTATTTTTCTAGAAATTTGTTTATTCCTAAGTTTTAAATTGGCAAATTACCATAAATTCTTCAACTAACCTTTTATAATTTTGTTAATGTTTGTGGGATCTTTCGTAATGGCTCCCTTTTTTATTCCAGATTCCGATCTTGTGTCTTGTTCTTTCTTAATCAACTTTTCTTCGGAGGTGGAGAGTATATCAGTAATCTCTTGCAGCATAAAAATCACCCTAAAACTTAGTGACTTAAAACAATAATCTTACACAATTCTGTGTGTGGGAATAGGTTCTAGAAGTGGATTCTCTGAGTAGTTCTTACCCAAAGTCTCTCGTGTGGCTGCAGTCAAGATGTCTTCTGAGGCTGTGTTCAAGTGAAGTCTTAACTCAGCCACAGGATCTGCTTCCAAAGTAGCTCACTCACATACCCGGCAGGTGACTGCAATTTGTTGGCAATTGCTAGAGGCCTCTTTTCTTCACCTTATGAACCTCTCCATAGGATTGCTTGAGTGTCTTCGCAACAGGGCAGCTGGCTTCCTCCTATAAGGGATCCTGGGAGGTTGGGCAAATTGCCATTTGTTATTCTGGTAGATTCTTATGAACTGGATTCTTTATGAGTGTTCACATCTCTGCATTAATATGCATTTCCCCTCCCTCCCTGCTTATCTGGTCCCAACTTTAGGGCTGTCATGTCCACAATTGCCTCCAAGAGGCAAATATCCCCAGGGATGTTCAACGGGAGCTCCTCCAGAGGTTTTGAAGCCAGGTGTGAATGTCATTGGCCAGAACAAGTGGTCCCTGGCAATGCTGGTCTCAGAATGCCACCTGCTGTGTGGCCTCTCAGAGAGAGAGAGCTGCTTCCTCCAAGTCAGGCTCTGACTAAGCAAAGCCTCAGTAACAAAAGCCACTGCTTATTATATACTAATCCTGTACCAGACAAGGGCTCACCTCCTACATTCTCACCACATGTGAAAGGAAGTGAGCAACCTAGCCCCCACTACAGATGAGAAAAGTGAAACTAGAAGAGGTCAAAGAACATGTCCAAGGTCGCATGGCTGGTAAATGACAAAGTCTAGACTTGAATGCAGGTGTGGGTGAGGCACCACTTGTTACAGGTACAGATAAAGACGATGGACAGAGATCAGCACATGCTCTGCCTCACCCTGGTGCCTGAGCCCTGAGAGAGCAAGACAGCCATGGCCTTAGAACTTCCCCCACAGGATCCATGGCAAGGGTCTTAGGAGAGAAAAGAACACTGCCTTCCCATGCCCCCTGTGTACTGCCCCACAGCAGGTCCCTGGGGTCCAGGAGAAAGCCAGGTCTATAGCAGGGAACCATGAGGCCAATGAATGACTCTTACCTGTTGGCAGACCCTTGTTTAGAGACATAATTGTTCTTCGAGAGAACACCAGCCATCCCAGGTGTTACAGCCGGAATTGTGTCCCCCTCCCAAAAGACATTGAAACCCTAAATTCCACTACCTGTGAAGGTCACCTTATTTGGAAGTAGTATCTTTGCAGATGATCAAGTTGAGATGAGGTCATTAGGGTGGGCCCTAACCCAATATATCTGTGTCCTTTAATAAAAAAAGAGAAATTTAGACGCAGAGATAGATACAGATAGGGAGACACGCACACAACAGAGTATGCGCCATGGGAAGATGGAGGCTGAGATCATGCTGATGTAGCCATAAGCCAAGGAATGCTAAAGACTGACAGCAAGCTACTAGAATTTAGGAGCAAGGGCTGGAACAGACCCTTGCTCTCAGTCTCAGAAGGAGTCAACCTGTCAATGCCTTGGTTTCAGATTTCTAGCCTCTATGGTGCGGCAATAAATATCTGTGGTTTAGACCACCCAGATTGGGGCACTTTGGTATGGTAGCCCCAGGGAACTAGTAGAGTCCTGAGATGTGGGTCTTCCTCTCAGCCCTTCAGCTGGGTCTGGCTGAGAAACCCCAGTACCCCTGGTGCTACTGCCTAACTTGAAGAGACCCAGCATTGCTGTGCAGTGACAAGGGAGGCCAGAAAGACATGACCATGTCCCAGGGCTGGGTTCTTGCCGTATTAAGAAGGGATAAGTGACTCATCTTCCAAACAGAGGGGTCCTGTCCTGAAGTGCCCCCACTGATGACAAAGAGCCAGATCAAAATCCAATTGCGCTCTCAAGTCTGCTGCAGGAGAGAATGGTGTCCTGTGCTGCTTCAGTGACAATTAGTGTCAGAAGATTAGGTTTATAATGGCCCATTCATTTTCTCCAGTCATCGTTGGTGTCTGGTGGAGAATTGGAATTTTTAATCCCCCATGCTCTAATTGAATGCACAGTGAACTCTTTTGACAGCTCAGAAACTTTGTTGCAGATTCTCGATGACTTCCCACGTCAGGACCAATTTGCAGCCTTGTTTGTTCAGCTGATTAAGTCCCATCCAATTTTCTGGAGCTAAGATTTCAGAGGATCTGACATCATACATCTGTACCACAGAGGAGTGGAAGATGGGAATGGTCCCTGCAAGACTAGGGTTGAGGTCTGACCTCTAGAATCATTGAAACTGCTGTGAGTCCTCTTATTTTTGCTCCAGGAACAAACAGTACACTCTCTACTAAAAAAAATCCATGTCAGTATTTGCCACAATGACAAATCTCTAAAAATGCAGCCTTTGTCCAGAGATTGTTCGAAAAGTCAGTGAGAACATATATACAGCTTCTAGCCTGGGCTGCATCTAGGTAAAGGATAAAGGAAGTTTTAGGATGCTCCCATTGGTTCCACATAGTTCCCAGCCCTGCAGTTCCCTATTTACAAGACCTCTGCCAGTTACTTATACTTCTTAAGTTTCCACATCAGTAATATGGAAATAACAGTAATAGAAACCTGCTAGAGCTGCTGTGAAGACAAAATAAAATATTACATAGATAAGTTATTTGATCGGTCTCTGGAGCACAGTAACCACGAAATGAATGTGAGCTTCGTGCCAAAGCTCCTTATGCAAAAAATTCCTTTCTCCTCTTTCACCTTCTTCGTTCATCTCCTTCCTTCATCTTCTACGTTCTCGATCCTCTGTCAGAGAAAGTCTACGGTACCATCTAATAGAAATATAGTGTGAGTCACATGGAATTTTAATTTTTCTACCAGCGATGTTTTAAAAAGTGAAAAGAATCAGGTAAAGTTAATTTTGGCAATGTGCTTTATGTCAAGCAATATATAGTTTATGATTGTTTCAACACGTAATTGACATAAACATTATTAATGGGATAGTTACCTTCTATTTTTCCTACTCATTCTTCAGACTCTGGTGTGTGTGTCACACTCACAGCATATCTCATTTTAGCCTGGCCACATCTTAAGTGCCCAGTTAGCCACGGGAGTTCGGTGGCTAGGATGCTGCTTAGCACCACTCTAGACCTCTCATAGCTTATGATTTCCCTAGAAATTTCCCACCTGCCGTACCTTGTTCCCCAGCCTCCTACCCAATCCCTCCTATCTGTAGCTCAGGAGGTCCCCACCTGCAAGATCAGGAACATCCAAGCCAGCTTGAGGTCAGAAGGACATTAGCAATCTCACTCGGGGGAGGGAGGAGAGAGTGGGCACTTGAAGCCAAACTCTCTAGATCCAGAATTGAGTGACCCAGCTGTGACCTCTGGGCTCTGGCAATGCCTGCTGCCTTCCCCACTGCACCATCTTCCAACTTCCTAAGTGGCTCACCAAGCCCAGGGCTGGAGGCCTCCCTGCGAGTGCAGTTCTCAGAAGGCCCCTGAGTCTATGATTTACCTTCCCCCCCACAGATAGACTTGATCAGGGCACCTGTGTGCCCCAGAAGTCTTTCTCAGTGGTCCTCTCACCCTCCCTCCAAGGAGAACCTTGCCTTGCCTTCCTGCCTTGACCCAGACCCAGAAGGAAATATTTGGGGAACACAAGGTCAATGGGCAGGCCCCTGAAGTTATTTTGCACAGCTTTTAAGGTTGCTCACAGACAGACTGCGTTGATTTCCGTGGATTATATTATGTGTCCCACAAAGGCTCTTGGCCTTCCAGACTGTGGACACTGGAGATTGTGCTGGCTGCCCCCTCCCTGGCCTGGCTTCACCTCAGCTTCTAAACTTAGTTAGGGCTTCTAGAAGGCAGGCCATTTGCATTTCTCTTTGAGATGATCAGGCAGGTCAGTAGTTTAATTCACGGCTACCATTTAGTGGCTACAATCAGTGGCTGGCCTTCTGCACTACAAGGTTACAGCCACCTTTCCTCTTGACCAGGACCACCCTCAGATCTGAAAAAGAGGGTTCCCTCACCTGGGATCCTTGCTTAACAGGGCCCCAATCTGGCCCTACCTGGCTGCCCCTCTGAGGCAACCTCAGTGAGGCTGAAACCTGCAGGGTGGAGGGAGTGTGCCCACCTGAGGCTCACATACTCAAATCGTTCAACCTGAAAACGTTCTGAGACTCAGAATCCTGGCATTATCTGGACAAACACCTTCTGACCTCTGTCCCAGGCCTACCAGAGTCTCTTTCCACATCCGTTTTCTGAAGGTGCCTGTGAATTCCTAGGCCCAGTAGTGGCTAAGGGGTAGCTGTTTGTCAGGGGTACGGTCAGAATGTGGCCACATGGCCTGTATAGCCACAAGCATGCATCAAGGCCCCTGCAGTGTGAAGCAGAGCCAGGAGTGGGAAGGAAAGAATGATGGGGGACCCACTCTCTCTGTCATATCCATGTTTCCTGGCAGAACTCCACGAAATCCAGCAGCTCTGAATCTGAGCCTGGCCTCCAGGTATATTGGAAGGTGTACTTGTCAAGGTGGAGTCCAGAACATGCTCCGCTTTGCACTTTGTCAGCTGAGTCTATGACTTTTAAACATTTAGGCATGGAGTGTGGCCTCCATTTGTGTCCTTGCTCTGGGATCCATCCAAGGTAGGACTGGGCTGCTCCTGGCTCTTGAGGGCAAACTGCCTCACGTCATGATCCCTGCTCCTCCTCCACCCACATCCATGCGATGGGAACCCATGGTTGTCTTCCATCATCAGGCTGAGCCACGGTGTTCCGTGGCAGTGCTTGGCCTGCCCAAGTGGATGCTGGAGTTTCTGCTGGCCTTGCCACTCCATGGCCCAGCTTCTGCTCAAGGTTCCAAACCTAGTTCCAGCTCCTAGAAGGCGGGGCATTTGCATCCCTCTTTGAGATGATCAAGCAGGTCAGTCGGTTAATACGTGGGTACCACTTAGCCAAACAGCATTAACACGCCCCCTCTTACCACATCCTGATCTCCAGGCCTTCTTGTGCAGAGGTGACAAGGAAACATCATGACTCCCTGGTGTGAATAGAGCAGGGGAATCAGCAGCTCCCCTCCGAGGCAGATGCCAAGGCAGGAATAGTTCCCGCAATGGGTGCTGCCTCCCACTTCGCTTTTATGTGCTTGGTTGGGCAGCTCGCTCTGCAGTCAGATCTGGGGATCAAGAGACGAATAAGACACCATCCCGGCTCGTAATGAATTCATAGTCTAGTGGGTGGCATACGTGCAAAATAGTTACTATCCACTGTAATCAGTGCTGTGATAAAGGTTTGTTCGAAATGCAGGGGAACCTTGTGGAAGGGATGACATACTCAGGATATAGTTTAAAAATAGGAATTTTACATGTAATAATAAATATTATTTAATATTCTCTTGGTTGCTAGAAATAGAAATCTTGAGCCAGCTTAAGCCAAAGGGTAACCTTGTAACACTAAGAATTGAGGGGAATCATACAAATAGAGGGAATTGTACATCCCAGGTGAAGATGCATCAGCCTTAATGGACAGACTGAAGCAGCAGGAAGATCCCGGCTGCTCTTTCTTTCACCTCCTTCTCAGCAGAGTTGTTTCATGCTTTTCTCTCACTGTAATCCAGTTTTCTCTGTCTTCCAGTTCACATGAAAGGAGCTGACCACTGGTGATAGCTCCAGAATGTATCACCCAGACACAGAGAGCAACCAGGCTGATATTTAAATGTCTTAATTCAAACTTGAAATTCATCAGAAAGGACTGTGGCTCAGTGTAAATCAGATACAGACTGAGATATGTAGCCATCTTGCTCCATTATGGGGCCTATTGTATATACATGACTCCTTTTTTGGAAACATTAAAGATGGAGGGCTAGGTGTGGTGGCTCACTCCTGTAGTAGCAGTGCTTTGGGAAGCTGAGGTGGGAAGATGGCTTGAAACCAGGAATTTGAGACCAGTCTGGACAACACAGTGAGAACTGTTTGTTCTAGTTTAAAAAAACATTTTTTTTAACTAGCTGGGTGTGGTGATATGAACCTGTAGTACTAGCTGTTCTGGAGACTGAGGCAGGAGGATTGCTTGAGCCCATGAGTTCAAGGTTGGAATGAGCTGTGATCATGGCCCTGTACTCTAGCCTGGGTGACAGCAAGACCCTATCTCTAAAAAAAACTGAAAAGTTAAAAAAGTAAAAGATGGAGGAGAATAAAATCATGCCACCCTCAATTGGAAGCCTGCTTCCAGAAAGATAATAGAAGGTGGGTGAATCAAGTAATAGATGTTCACGCCATTCCACCCCGTGACCTACCAGCGTACATGCACACATATGCATGTTTACATGTGCACAAACACACACAGATCCTTTCCTCCCACACACCCAAAGAGGCCTCTGCTCAATTCTATTCACCAAGATTCTTTTCCCCAGTGGGAGGGAAACTAAGGTCACATCTGGCAATGAATTCCAACGTGATGTCATGCAGTTCATAGTCTTTTCTAAGTTCACAGTCTTTGGAGATTAGCCATTCCTCTACTCTCTTTCTTTTAAAGGTGCTTTGGAAGGATAAAGATGTCAGAGGGAGATCCCCAGAGTTCTGAGACTTGACTCGTGATCGCCATAAACCTTCAGTTTTCTGAGCAGGACATGACGATTAGCTTTAAATTTCACTTCAGCTTCATGAAGAGGATTCCGTGGCAAATTTGACTCTTGCAGCTTGGCAAGGAATACAATTATTTAAGCCTCAGCAGACTCAGATTTCTGTTGACATCCATAAAACTCCTTGCTCAACAGAATTACATGCACCCTGTGCTATTCTCTCTCAATTTTTATGATAGCTATCTTGGAATGGAGCTTGTCTCTCTCCTCGTGTAACATAAGGGCTGCAAGAAGTAACTGAGACATGCCAAAGTCATGGAATATTACCATTGAGTCAAGTCCCAAGATAAGATAAGCAACAGTTTTACTAATTATGAGGATTGCCATCTCTTCAGATAGAGACGGAAGGATGAGCAAATCCTTACCTCTCTCCTCACCACAAGTCATTTTCTCTGACATTCTGGTAGATGAAAATCTCCACTCCTGGTGGAAACTTCTTTATTTGTTAAGTTTCATTTAGTCAACAATAACAAACATAGGCCATGGATAACTTAAAAATGACATTTACTAATATAAGCAACGAGGTTATGACAGGGAGTCCAAGGAAGAACTCAGCAGCCATGCCTTGAGATGGGCAGGGACCTGGAAGAGTCGGGGCTCTTGGTTGAAGGGGTAGTCATGAGTCTTCACCCTGATAGCTCTAAAATGGCTCAGGCAATGGCATTCTGGTATTGAGTCTCTCAATTCAGTATCTAAATGCCTGGCAGAGATTATCTAGTGGAACAAGCATTAGGCTTCGCTTCCAGAAACTTACATAAGTACTAAAAAGACACTATCAAAAACTAAAACTCCAAAAACAAAACAGCTTTCCAAAATACTGTATTCCAAGGGGTCTAGTCTGAAGAATTCTCCTTTCCCAGGGGCTGTGTGTATAAACATGTGCATGCACGTCAGGTGAAAGAGAATTGGCAGAAAATTAGCGTGAAGGGGTAACCAGGAGATGTCAGGAGAGTTTATTGAGAAAAAATGTAAATCAAAGCTGACTTTGGAAATTGGAAAGTATCTCTGGGCAATGCAGAAAGGCCTTGTTGAGCTTGGAGGCCACACATCTGTAATGGTTCTAATCTGCATGGTTATGCAATTTTCTCTCGCATTGCTCAGAAGACAACATATCAGATTGGGGGAGGCAGGAAGCTGGGTGGATACAAGTCTGTGTTTTTCTCAGCAGGTATGACAGGGAGGAAAGAGGATGAATGCATTGTCAGAGCAACAGATCTCATGGCGCACCGTAGAGTCTAGAGGTCGGGGTGGGAAATGACAAGAGGAGGCTGATAGTTGAGACGGTCAATAGTCAAATGCCAGTGGTCCTGGTTAGAAAAAAGACAAGTTTTAGTGGGAGTAAGGGAACCTTATGTAAGAGGTGAAAGAGATCAACAGGCCAAGAAGTGGATAGAAATGAGTAGACTTGTACTTATTTCTAAAACAGTCCTGAATTTCTGTCTCCGACCCTCTAGCCACCCTCTGGCAGACATCGTCAGGCAGACATTCTCAGAATATTCAGCCCACTCTTGAGATTTATCAGTGGGTTCAGGATGATTTACTCACGAGAGTCCAGTTCAGAATTCCATCTCAGGCTCTCCTCTCCTTCCCTGTGGTACATCCCAGCACCCTGAGAGGCTGGTTTGGTCAGAGCTGGTTGCAGTGGTGGAGGCTGTGGTGCCTGCCTTCTGGATCAGTTTGGGCTGACATCTGTGACCTTCGCCACTACGGCGACCTTGCCCTTTGTGGCTTTCAGCTAGGTCCAGCCTGGCTCCTGGTTGGACTGGTGGGAGATACAGCAGCATCTTCCCTTGGCCCTGCCAGCTGTATGTGTCTCCTTCAACACCTCCCAAATAGTGAGACTGTATCTTGATTCTTTTACTCTGAAGGGAGGGCAATTTTAAGACACAAAAGACAGAGTCTTCAAGTGCTGTTTCTGTTCATTTATGCCCCACTCAAGACAATGGCAAAGCAGCCACTGGCCCCATTTTCAGCCCTCTATTAAAGGTGGGATCTTTCCATGCATCTGAGCAGTCCTGGACCCCAGGGCTTAGTGTCAGTGTCAGGTACAGAGGGACAGAAACAATTGTGTAGACCCCCAGTTTGCAGCCAGGCTCTGCATTGTCACACAACTGAAGGGCTGCTTATAGCTGCAGCACAGGGCTGCGTTCTGGTCCCTTGTACTGTTCTCCTGGGACAGAAACAGTAGCTCTTGCTGGTATTCAATCTCAATTCATTTATGTCGTTAGAGGCAGGTTTAAGGAATAGGTACAATTCCATCTTTATTATGTCACTCAAACTGTGAAAGAGATTAATCTCTATCATTAACAAAAACATTAACAGCAAGAAAGCATAATTTGAAGACAAAGAGCGACTTCTCATATCATTTTGGCAAATATTCTATATATTCATCTCTTCTTGCAACATCTATAATTTACCTTTTGAGAAGGCACATGGAGACCTTGGGGTAACTCCTATCATAGTCTCAGCTCATTTATTCCATCCATTTCTCATGGAGAGAAAATAAACGCATGCAAAAGACTTAAGTCATCTTCATTTTCATCAAGTTCCAAAGCAAGCAAGCATGTACAGTCGGGGCGACGAGGTACAGTTGTCTTTATGAATGTTAGTGAGAATTTGGCCCACAAAGGAGGTCACAACCTCTCAAAGTAGCCCTGCAGCCCATTCCTGTGGAGTTCCCGGTACCGAGCCAAGAGGCACCAGGCCGACACATGCATTCTTTTTCATTTTCTGCCTCCATGGCTGTTTGCTCAAGGCCCTGGGGAACTTTGGCATCATTTTCCAATGTCTTCAACGTCATGGGGAAATGAGAAGGGGCAGTGCTGGGTCACCCTTTCTACTTAGCACACTGTACTCTGTTTCTTAATGCCCTGACTGTGTAGGACACTCCAATCTGTCTTCAGAAGTAATGAGAACAGAGATACAAGTATGCTGCCTTCATAATGGCCCATGGACTTTGAGGGAACTTGTCCCCAGTTGCCCCCCACCCCTTCCTCTAGGAAGCACTTGGAAAAGTAGCATATTTTCCCTGGCCCTCCCTATGCCAATCTTCAACTCTCCTTTCTCCCACCCCAAGTTGATTGGATGTGGAGTGAGAAAGGGAGCAAAACAGTTCTGTCCCCTCATTTCTCTATGTGAATCATTCGATTCCATGCCCTTGGAAGTCAGTATTGCAGCAGACGACCTCGGCGCGCAATCTACCCATTTGTAAATTCCCTCCAACAATTGTTCTGAGGATTGTTCTCAGGCTGTGGAACTGCTCCCTGCTCCTCAGCATCCTCAACCCTAAGACTCTTGTTGATGGCTAATGGGGACAGAAATTTGGAAGCTCAGCTCTCTTACTTTAGTTAGGAACAAACTCTGAGCCACAACTTACTCTCCAGAATTTACCTTTGGGATCAGATTGAGGAGATTACCCTTCTGACACATGTAATTGCAATTTTGCTTGGCTAAGAAGCACCTTCCCTGTTCTGCTTTCTCTATCCCCTTGTCAGTTTCGTCTGGGAGTAGGGCAACAGCTCATCACGGTTTGACTATGACTGTCCCAGTTTTAAAACTGAAAGTTCTAAACCACAGTAACTACCTTGCTGTATCCCCTGTCCCAGGTATACTGAAATTGTTAGTTACTCTACCTGGGAGTACTTTCTTTCTTTCTTTCTTGAGGCAGAGTGTTGATCTGTAGCCAGGTGCCTGGCTGGAGTACAGTGGTACAATCTTGGCTCACTGCAACCTCCACCTCCTGGGTTCAACCAATTCTCCTGCCTCAGCCTCCCGAGTAGCTGGGACTACAGGTGCCTGCCACCACTCCCAGCTAACTTTTGTATTTTTTAGTAGAGACAGGATTTCACCATGTTGGCCAGGATGGTCTCGATCTCTTGACCTCGTGATCCACCCGCCTGGGCCTTCCGAAGTGCTGGGATTACAGGCGTGAGCCACCGTGCCCAGCCGGGAGTATTTCCTTAATAATTCCTTGTGCACAGATCTTTGTCTCAGTGTATGCTCTAAAGAAGCTAATCTTGGGCAGTAACTTAGAGTCTGAGAAGGGCTACTGTGAGGCCTGAACAGAGAAAGAACACCGTGCTTTCTCTGAGGAGACTCACACATGAAAATACCTTGACATATGAATAGCTCAGAGCTGGAGTGCCTCCAGGATGGCAGAATCAAGGGCATATACATTGTAGTGGGTTGACAAAGTGAAGGTGAAAGTCATTGGAGTTGAAGACAGTGAGGATGATGAGTCCTGAGACCAAAACCCCATCAGGATGTCAAATGTTGCCATTTTTTTCCATAAAGGTGAACATTTCAATAGGAGACAGGTAGTTCACAAGAAGAGGGTCTAAGGTAATATCCAACCCAGAGAAAGCATTCAATAAATATTTGTTGAATGATTGAATGAATGAATGACATTGCAGATAAGGGGGAGATTGTGAGGTCAAGCTAAACCTCAAGGAAAGACAGCAGATTTGTCCAGCACTTGAATCTACCTGTTGTCATGACGTAGTGTCTTATTCACCCGTCATCCTGAGAATAGGTATAGTTGAGGAGTAATCTATTGTTTAAATAAATGAATTTGTTAGCAATTTCTTAGACACAGTAAAAGCGTTTGCAACTTTATCTTCTTGGGTAAGAAATTTCTTAAACAATAGAGTTATGTTAATGTAAATAATCTTATTTCTGGGTCCTATTAATTTTGTAGTTGCAGTCAAGTTGTTCTCAAACTTTGCTCCCACTTCCGTTCAGTATATGGGTGGTTACAAGACCAGATGCTTTGGCTGGACACACAGGCTCACTGCACTGATGGCCTTGAAACAGCCTATCTGAGTTAGATAGTGCTGTCAGATGAACTTGTCCCCAAGAGAACAGCAGGTGGGGGGAGTAAGCAAGAACTATATTTACTTATCTAAATTGAAAATTTGAAATTTGAAGGCTTTACGTGGGTAACCAGACCATTTGAAATAGGCCAGATTCTTCAGTGAATCGAGTGAATCTTGATCATAAAATGCCAAGAGCTCACTTAGGGAAGATGAAGACCTCAGGCTACTAGAAACAGAGGTTGCAAACTCTCATAATAAAGATTTTCTGTCTCTGCAATCTGGATATGGATGGCCATTGCATTGCATGGACAAGAAACGGGATCAATTTAATGGAAGCAGGAGGTGAGTTCTGACATGGGATGTCACCTCCATGGCTTGAAGGATGCTGTGTGGCAATAAAATGTCTGAAGATTTTTCTGGTTGGTGGACTCTCTCTTACATTACCTCACTCCAGGACCTTATTCCAGGGAGGAGTGGATTCTGATTAGTACAGCCTGAGCTTCCCTTTCTGCCCTGTAGGGTGGGGAACAATGAAGTGGGAGAGCTACCATCCACTGGAGAAGATTCCCCTTGGAAAGAGTCAGGTTTCTCAGATAGGAGAAGGGGGCTCACCCTGGATTTAGTTAAAAAGGGCCTAGAATTCTAAAGGACAAAAGGAAAGCAATGGGAAACCAGATGAGGAAGAGGCAGCCCAGAGCCAAAAGAGGATGAGACTATACCAGGGACAGGCCAGTGGGGAAAATATATTAAGGAGGTGCTTAAAGATGAGAGACTTAGCAGGGAGACTGGAAAGATAAACTGGGCTACAGAATTTCCAAAGTCTCAGTAATTCCCTGGTGTGTGGGATAGAGGAGGAGTGGCCACAAAACGGAGTAGGAGACGGGGCACACACAGCTCTTTGGGAGATAGAAGTCATGGCTGAAATTAAGCCTGTTTCTGAAGAAATCAAATGCCTTAAATAGCTGCAAGCTGCAGGTGGACCCGGCCCCATGTCTTGCTGGAAGGAGCCAGCTGCAGCCACGACTGCCTTGCTTACTACGGCCCTGTTGATGGTGCAGTCATGATCACTCCCCTGGATTCTGGCATATGGTTGGTTATTATCCGTAATGTCCCTGCTGTGGTGAATTTTCTCCTCTTCGTCTTTTTTATGAGTATTTTAATGGGAAGTTGTTGTTGGGGGGTGCATCCGGCTGAAGTTGAATATGTGCAATTTTAAGGAATATTCCCTTGAGGTGGGAGTTGTGTTGGAAAAAGCAAGAGCTTTCAATAGCTCACAACAGCCCAGTGAAACAGGAGGCATTGCTCCTGGTTTATGGAATTGGAAACTGAGTCGGGGGTTAGGAAAACGCTGACAGTGGGAATCAAAGTCTGACCACGTGGCACAGAAAGGGCAAATGATTTATTTTTTCAAGGTTGCTCCACTAGTAAGAGAATTGATATTAGAACTGAAGTTTACTATTATTAATTTGCTCACACCCGGTGTCAATATAACCAGGCCAGCTTCATGGGCATTGGTCTGTGAAGCAACACAGGTTCCTGTGCCCCAAAAGGCCCCACATTTGGTTCTATGATCATCTGCTGCCATCTTGAAATTCTGAATAATTTTTTGGCCAGAGATCCCAAATTTTCATTTTGCCTGAGGCCCTGCAAATTCCGTAGCCAGTTCTATATATACTATATTAGCTGTGTACAAGACAATGTTTAACTTTGATTAATATTTTATTGATCACTTCCACATCTGTACGTATTTACACTCTTATGTACACACATTCACAATGGTGTAGGTGGGATCGCTTTGGAAGATTTCATCTCCAAGGTCTCCCAAGACCCAAAATGAGCAGAGAAATTCCTTCTAGTAGGCCCACGAAGGCTAATTTAAAACTTGCTTTTGCATGAATATTAAGGAACTGTACGATAAGGAATTCACCTCATTTAATCCTTGTTTTCTCTCTTCTGTTTCCTTTCCAATCTATTTCCAGATACATTAGCAAATTTTTCATACTTATAATCAAAACATAGGAACAATGTTATATACCCTTCTAGTTTTACTTATTTTTTCAGACAGGCCTTCTCCCACACTGCAATATTGCTTTCTTAGTTTTTAATTTTAATGACACCGTTGTCTCCCATTGAGATGATCTTACATAATTAATTTTAAAATTATCCTCCTGTGAACATATATCTTCATTTATTACTTTCACAAACTGCAGAGCACTGACTCTATGCCATGCCTGATGGAGGCTGTGTTAGGGACACAAAGATAAAATGTGACCTTGACTCTCACAATTCTTTAGGAGAAATTAGAGCTCAGTGAACACATTGATTTCTACATTCAGTTTAATTCCTAAGGAGAATTTCCTTGAAGAGAGATTGCTGGATCCAAAAAAAAAAAAAAAAGCCCAACACTTTTAAGGCATGTTGTCAAATTGCTTCCCAATTCATAGTCCCTCTAGCAATGCACAAATGTACCTGCTTCACTGAAACCTTGCCAAAATTAATCATTTAAAAACCTCCCACTAATTTAATAGGCATAAAATGATACAAAATTGTTTTCATTGGCATGTGGTTCTTTTGAAGCCTCACCCTCAAATCTCAGTAATTGCTTATTTTACCCCTGACTGTTACCTTTATCTACGGGGAGCTCTGACAACCATGACCCCCATTCTTTTCTTCCCATAATGAAATCAGAAGACATATATTTATTTTATTTCATAGAAAATACAGTGTGACCTAGTAAACTTCCTACAACATGTAAAACTCTTCCCTTAAAGGAGAATCCTTTTGCTTCTCTAAAAATTCCATCTAAGGCATTAGTTTCTTCTTATCCTATCCTGAAGTGTCCAGGATCATTCTGAACAGCATCAGCATTTACAAGCATCTTCAAACATTTAAGTTATTGCAATGTGCACTTTGCAACAAGTTCCCACTGCATATTTATAATAGAGGTCAAATGAACGCAACACCCTGTTCAACTTCTTCCTGTTGAATCACAAACTCCCCCAAGGGACACATGGTGCTACTCCACTTCCCATAGAATGGAGCCACGCCCACTAAGTCAGGCATGTGACACAGCTGAGCCAATCATATCCTCACTCCTTGAACAGCTGGGCCAATGGTGGCATGCAGTTCGAGGAGGGCCAATTGCAGTCTTTCCCTGAGATGATTCACATGTTAGCTGGCAGAAGGGAAGCTGCTTTCCTTATGTAGCTCTGTTAAGTTGTGAGTGTGGAACTTCCAGCTGACAGGCTCTTGCCCCTTTCCCTGCTCCCCATCCCACCCGTGGGCAGGAGAGAGCACGGGCTTGTAGTGGAGACCCAAGGGTAGCACAGTTCCACTGCCAGCTGCGGTGATTTCCAAGGGCGGCCCCCCACATCCCCTTCCTACACTCTTCCTACATTGTGACCACATACGTTTTTTTAAAAATAAATAATTCTGTTTCCTTTTCTCATTCACTTGCAAGTAAGAGTTAATATTTATTCTGAGTCGCGTGGACTTCCCCTGTGAAGTCCAAAGGTGTGAGTTGCTCTCAGACAGTGTGAATAAATTTCCATAATTATAAAAATTAAAATTCAACAGTTTGGTATGTAAAGTCATTCATTCAACACATGTTATGTGGCTGCTATAAACAATTCCAAGCACAAGTCTTGGAGATGGAAACTCCCACCCAGGCCATCGACTACCCAAATGATTTTTTCGATTCATAAAACGTCAAAGTGGACATGAATAAGTTCATTTCATTTTACCAGTAAAGTGAATCTGGCATAATCAGCGAGGAGCTGGGACTAGAATAGCGAGCTCCTTCTGTAGCATTACACTGAAATCAGGCCCTGGGAAATGGAGATTCTGTTAGATGTAAACACCTGCGCCAGCCACCTGGGATCAAGATAGATGGGAAATAACTATTGTCTGTGTAGTTCTTGTATCAGGAACAAGCATTTGGTGCTGGGATTATTTTTAGCAGAGGCACTGGTTTTCACATAAATAGTACATGTCGTTGTCAAAGGCCTCATCTTCCTATTCTCTGGAGTCATCTGCTTCTACACTCCTGCCTTCACACGTTGTTCAGAAGTGTAAATAACAGCTGCAAGGCTGGAACAGCTTCTTTCTTTCTCTATGGCAGTGTGAGGTGGGGGCTTTGCCCGCTCACTCTCCCAACGTCCCTTCACAGTTACATCCAGAGCACGGGACGGCATCCCCCTGGACAAGCTGGTCCTATTTGTACTGGAGAGGCAGTGTGTATGAGGTATATGAGCCACCACACCAGGGCTAAGGTTTGCATATAGCACAGGAAGAAGGAAGGAAAAATATTCTTGGAAAGCAAAGCCCCTTAAGCCCAGTGATAATTCCCTTCTCTAGGGCTGAGCCCCTTCTCTGTATTTTTGAGAAGTCAGGCTCTTCCAGAAGAGCCTTGGGACATTGGGGCAGGGGGTGGCTGACCAGGGGTGCTCAGACATTGTGCCGATTGGATCATTTGTCTCAGTCCTGACTTACTTCCAGGCCTACTCACTGGAGGAAGAGGTTGTCATCAGAATAGATGAGGGAATGTGTGGGCTTCAGGCTCAGAACCCACCTAACTCAGGCCAACTCGGAGGACTTTGTGAAAATGCAAGGACCTTTGTTTCTCTCCCAAAGTTCTCATTGACTGTGCCTTGTTTTTCCTCAATGAAATGTTGGAAATGAGAGGGGACTGGGGACTTGTTTTGGAGGATGGCAGAGAAGAAAGGTTCAGGGAGACCACACTTTCAACCCAAGGGAGGATCCAACAATAGGGGGTTGGTTAAGTAACCGACACCTTATCAATCTGTGGCAACAAGGAAAATGCTGGGCAGTATTAAGAAGAAAGGCATGCTGTAATTTGATTGGAATGATACAGAAAGGAATGATTATAAAGGGTTAACTTCGAGTAGGAAGATTCCAGTTTACTCATTTCTGTTCATTTTATTCTGTTTTCCAAACCATCTGTCTTCCTGTTTGCCAACCTTGACACGGGGCTTTGCCCTATTTCTTGCTTTCCCAAATGTTCTTTCCCCAATGATGGCTGGCTTCTCCCATCCTCAAAAGACACCTGCTCAGAGAGCCTTCCCCAAACACCAATTAACAATATGTCCCCCTGCACTAATCCAGACATTTCCAGTTTAAAACCAAGCAAATAAAAAACAAAAAACATCAGAAAAATTGGACTAAAATTAATTTTAAAGTAGATACTTAGGAGAAGATATCCCGACTTTCAGCTGGGATAGACAGCATATACCAGCACACGTCAGCATAAGAACATGGCTTTTTTGTACCTTTTGAATGGAAGAATTTTTTTTTTTTTTTGCAAGAAGTGGTGATTGTTAGACCAGGGTGATATAGGGAGCGTGGATGTTATTCTTAGGGATGATTGAAATACAGCGTTGTGATTCTATAACTTAATGTGATATATTGTTACCAGATGATTAATTCATCCTCATAATTTCACAGCCTGCCACTTGTCTGGACTAATTTATGTTACCTATATGGTAACGTGAAATAGGAAGAGGCTTTCGCCTTCCAGATGGATGAAGCCAACGTGGTTACGAATGATGAGCTGTTGGTGGTCTGAGGTCCATTCACTCAGTAAATGATTATTGAATCTTTATTCTTGAGTGAACACTATTGATCAGAGCAGGAATGTGTTGTACTGGAGAAAGAGAAAGAGTTAAGGTTAGTTAATAGCACTGACATTGTTTAAGGTACTAACGTAAAGAAATAATATCGAAATGTATGGGATCCTGGAGAGGACACCAGCAGAACTGGAGAAAGGTTTCACTCTCAGGGCCACAGAGGAGGGGTCAACACGGGATGTCTGCTCAAGTCAAGTCTAGGTTTTGGGAAAGGCTGAAATAGGCGTATGTTACTCATAGTTATTCCCTGGCAATGGAGCGCTCTTCATGCTCATAGGAAGAACGCATGGAGATTCAGTAAAGTGTAATAAATGGTGAGGTAATAGGTGGCCTATTTAATTTCACCTCGGGGTATACAGAGATTGGGAATCTGGGGTACCCCAGTAAGTCACGAGCTTCACCTCCACGTTGCCTTGCCTGTTCTAGTTGTTGCCATCACTGTGTGGAGAGAAAGTTGAATGGAGGAACAAATGGTGGGTCATTCTCGTGGATACACTTAGCAGCCTGCTGTCAGATTCCTTTCTTCTTTGCTTGCCATTTCCCAGAAGGTTTGATTCCTCCCAGAGAATGAGAAAGGGAGTTCAAAAGGAAGTTAACAGTGACTGTATCCTGGGCACTGTGGTGGGTGCTGGGGATTGGTTGGTGAATTCAGGCCCTACTCCAGGGAGCTTACAGTCAATTAGCAGAGACAGGGAGAAAACAGCTCATTTCAACAGTGTGAGAAGTGGTTCAAGGGAGTGGAAGGAGGGTAATGAGGGACCTCACATGAGTGACCCATACTGAGCTTTCAGGTGCTGAGGAAAGCTTCTTAATTTTAGCTAGGGTCATTTTAGCTAGGCCCTGAAGGACAGCTGTGATCTAGAGGGTGGAGGAGAAGAGGATAGTCCAGGGAATAGGATCCACATGTGCCAGGGTCCCAGGTGAAGAGAAGAGATGTGCGTTTAGGGAACTGGATGGGGTCAAGCAGTTGGAGCATGCTAGCCAAGGAGAGGGGTGAGATGATCCAGGAGAAGTGGGCAAGGGCCAGACATTGAAGGGATCCCATCCACAGAATTGATGGCAAAGAGTCGGTAGAGAGGGAGAGGCTGGGACTATGAAGGACAGTGGTATTCAGGAGGGGCAGATACAGAGGCTAAGACCTGGAGCAGAGGTGCAGTTTGGAGCCCACTTGGGAGAGAAAGTTCCTCGTTGTGACAAGGATGGTCATGGAGGCAGTTAACCTGGAAAGTGCTAGGGCCATTAAGGCTGATGGCATGCCTGGCTGGTGACTCCTTCCTCTCTGAAGTCAGGGGTGATGCGTCCGGCTGAAAATGAAGTTGGAGGCAGACAGGAGGGTCTGGGAGAAACTCAGGGGTGGGCATGGAATTGGAATCAGAGCTCTTAAGGAAGATAAATAAAAATTCCTGGGCAAGTCTGAGTCTCAGTTGTGGCTCATGACTACATACTTACAGGGGCACGATTCCATGTGATTATGCAACATTCTCTAGGAGTAAAGGACAGCAGGGATTGTGGGCACAAATTCAGGGCTGGTGTTTTGGTGGGCGCATGTGACAGAAAGCCAGGGAATGCCAGGTAAAGAGACATCTTGAGCATACACATTTACTGTTGCTCAATTGGGGGCGGGGGGAGTGGGGGAGAGTTTAAACAGACTTTTTAAAAAGCCGACAAGCACAGAAGACATCAGTGACAAAACCCTGAAAGCTGAAAAGCTGATGTAAAGGGGCTGACGTAGCCTTTGATTGTTCCAGCAGAAGACTGGAGGTCCGTTATCTGAAGAGAGTAAAAGGAAGGTATTTGGACTGTAGTGAAACAAGCAGAGCTGAGAGTGAGAGGATCAAACTGGAAGTAGTGAGATTAAGTAAGGCAGAAACCCTCAGACTTCTGTTCCTGGGCTCACAGATGCTAACAGCCTGACCTTTGCCCTCTTGCTGAGAGTCAGAAGACCAGCCAGGAGGAATGGCATAAAGGTGCTGGCAACAGGGCTGTCCAGTGGAGCAAACCAGCCGGACTGTTATAAGGTGAAACTCGTTCCAGCAAAGTGCTTAGAGCATCAGTCAGCCTATTGCCCCCACTTTTAAATATGAGCAGGCAGTCATGAGATACCAGATACCCGAGGAAACATGCCAACATAAAATATAGGGACTAAAATACTAAAATAAACATGGCAAGGAAAGAATGCAAGGAAACTGAAGGAGGCCAAGACCTACAAGAGAGAAAAAAAGAAAGCGAACATTATCTACCGTTAAGGTCTTTAGAGAAGAAGGGAAGATATTGCAGCCATGAAATGAGAATAAAAGAGAGGAGAAAGCCAAGAGATAGAAAGGCCTGGTATTTGGGGGCCTGGACCATGGGAAAGAAATGGAGGGATTCCTAGGAGGCTGGTTAGCTGTGATCCCAGGGTAATAGCTATGACCCAGGTGAGGAGGACATGCAGCCCAGGGTCCAGATTATCACGAGATTTTTTTTTCCTAAAGAGTTGCAATTGATAGACCTGAAGTATCTAAATATATTGAAATTTTGGAACATTTAGAATTGCTTTAGTGATGAATACAGAAAAAGTTAGGGAGGAAAGTTAAAGATGAATTTCAGGCATATTTTGCAGGAAAGACTCAGTCTGAGCAGCACTTGCATTCTCATAATTGTGTAAACACTAAATGTTGAAGCTAAATTACTGTAAAAGTAAATTAGAGAGTGGAGAGCCAGGAGGAACACTTTCGTGGGGCGGGAGATTAGGAGGGAGAATGAAAATGAAAGAGAGTTAAATTCTCATTTTCCATAGACAAGCCTAAGATGAAAAAATGAAGAATAAATAAGTGTATTCTGTAAAGACACGGGGATAAATACCCAAAGAATGAGCTAACAGAATTAAAACTGCTTGCCTATCTAAGGAGTGGGGGATTGTGTGGTAATGGGCAGTCATTTTCATTACTAGTCAAATAAGAATCTGGTTATTTCCGGTGGCTCAAGCCTGTAATCCCAGCACTTTGGGAGGCCGAGGTGGGTGGATCACGAGGTCAAGAGATTGAGACTATCCTGGTCAACATGGTGAAACCCCGTCTCTACTAAAAAAAGAAAAATACAAAAACTTAGCTGGGCATGGTGGTGCGTGCCTGTAGTCCCAGCTACTCGGGAGGCTGAGTCAGGAGAATTGCCTGAACCCAGGAGGCGGAGGTTGCGGTGAGCCGAGATCACGCCATTGCACTCCAGCCTGGGTAACAAGAGTGAAACTCCGTCTCAAAAAAAAAGAATCTGGTTATTTCAATTATGTGCATATATAGCTAGAGAACACTAAAGGGAAAAAGAAAATGACAGGAAAGCGTGGGTATTGGAAAGAGGGGTGCCAGAGTGACAGATCATGGAGCTCAGGCAGAATAAGAAAATGAAGAAAGAAGACTGATGGATAAGGACGGGGAAGGGAAGCAGTTCAGAACGAAGAAAATGGCATTAGGAGAAAGGGCTTGTGCGGAGTGGTCAGAGGCAGCCTGGGGGAAAGTCTTAAAGACTTCCTATTTTGCTATTTCCTATTTTGTCTCCGTTCTTTTTACGTTACCATTCTAGGTGACTCCATTATCTTAGGAAGTTTTCCAAACAGTGAAATTTAGGGTTACAATGTTAGTAATCAACCTCAGTCAACCAATCAGATGAAGGCTGTCAGAATTGCTCTTTTTTTTGAGACAGAGTCTCACTTTGTCACCAGGCGCCAGGCTGGAGTGCAGTGGCACAATCTCCACTCACTGCAACCTCTGCCTCCCAGGTTCAAGCGATTCTCCTGCCTCAGCCTCCCAAGTAGCTGGGACTACAGGCGCACACCACCATGCCCAGCTAATTTTTGTATTTTTAGTAGAGATGGGGTTTCACCATGTTGGCCAGGATGGTCCTGATCTCTTGAACTTGTGATATGCCCGCCTCAGCCTCTCTCAGTGCTGGGATTACAGGCTTGAGCCACCGCGCCCAGCCCAGAGTGGCTCTTCTTGATAAGAAAGTCCAGAAAGGCCTATTCTGATGATGTAAAGACTCTCAGAAGTTTGGTCCTCCATGGTGACTTTGTAATCTATGAATTTGTCTAGACCACACTACATTGCCTAGAACTGGCTTTCTTACACATTACTAGCTAGAGCAGTCACAAGGGAGACTCTCGAGAGGCTTGGAGGGCACAAGGGAAGCAGCAAGCACTTTGTAATCTGCACACGTGTTAATGAGCTTCAGATTCACACATAGGTGTGGTAAAGTAGCTAGGTGTGCGATTGCTCTGCCTTCCCCTGGACTCTCCTTCAGCTTCTTCAGCTCCTGGGCAAGGTATGAGTATCTCCATGAACCTCGGGCCCTGGCTTCTGCAGGAACCCAGGCACCCATACCCTCAAGGTGAGAGACCATTCTAGTTTGTCCTGGTGAGTTTTTGCTAATGTTCATGGACTCCAGCCTCCCCATGACCTTCCCTTTCTGATTGCTTACCCTGTGAGCTTCTCACTTGAGCGTCAGATGTGGAAAAAACAACCTTAGAGACAGTACTTAACCAACTCCCTGTTATGGACTGAAGGTTTGTGTTTTCCCATCTCTAAATTCACATATTGAAGCTGTAACCTGCAATGTGACTATATTTGGAGATAGGGCCTCTAAGAAGATAACTAAGGTTAAAAAAGTTTATAAATGTGGAGCCCTAGTCTGACAGATTTCCTGTACTTACAAGAAGAGACACAAGAGTGATTTTCTTTCTCTCTCTCTCTCCATGCACACACAGAGGAAAGGCCATGTGAAAACACAGCAGTAAGGCAGCCATTTACAAGCCGCATGAAGGCCTTCACCAAAACCCCAATTTGCCAGCACCTTGATCAAGGGTTTCCAGCCTCCAGAACTGTGAGAAATAAATGTCCGTTGTTTAAGCCATTCAGTCTCTGGAATTTTATGACAGCAGCCCAAGCTAATTAATACACACCCCAGTCGTGGAAGCCAATACCCTTTAGCAAATCTATCATCTATCTATCTATCTATCTATCTAATCTATCAATGATATGCTTTTTTTTCTTTTGAGACAGAGTCTCATTCTGTCACTGGGCTGGAGTGCAGTGGTACAATCTCACCTCCACCTCCCAGGTTCAAGTGATTCTCCTGCCTCAGCCTCCTGAGTAGCTGGGACTACAGGCACGAGCCACCATGCCCAGCGGATTTTTGTATTTTTAGTAAAGATGGGGTTTCACCATGTTGGCCAGAATAATCTTGATCTCTTGACCTCATGATCTGCCCACCTCGGCCTCCTAAAGTGTTGGGATTACAGGTGTGAGCCACTGTACCCGGCCTCAATGAGATACTCGTAACCTAGTGATTCTGTTACTCTGGTTGAACTCTTACTGATATCACCTCCCGGGTAGAAGAATGACCTCCAAAGATAACCAGTTCCTAATTCCTAAACCTGTGAATGTTAAGGGATTCATAAGATGTGATTAAATTAAGGATTGTGAGCTGTGGAGATGATCCTGGATTAGCTGGTGGGTCCTAAATGTAATCACAGGTGTTCTTACAAGAATGAGGCTGGGGGAGATTTGGCAATGTAGAAGAAGACAATGTGACCGCTGAAGCTGGAGGCTGTGCTTCTGGCTTTGCAGATGCAGGAAGTGGACATTGGCCAAGGCATGCAAAAAATGCAGCCCTAGAAACTGGATGAGAGAAGGAAATCGGTTCTCCACTGGAGCCTCCAGAAGGGAACATCTTGATTTCAGCTAAATGTAACTGGTTTTGCACTTCCCATCTCCAGAACTGTAAGACAATAAATGTGTTTTGTTTTAAGACATCAAGTTTGTGACAATTTGTTACCGCAAACTAATACAGACTGTAATATAACTCGTAAGTTATAAATAAAATAGAAATCCATGAGTTCATTTTAATAGTAGATAAGTAGAGAGACAGATGATAGATAAATAATAATAGAATGAAAGAATAAATGAATGTCAGGTAGAGGAGAGGGAGGGCTCTTTTTACAGTAAAAAGTTGACTTGGCTGGGCGCGGTGGCTCACACCTATAATTCCAGCACTTTGGGAGGCCAAGGCGGGTGAATCACAAGGTCAGGAGATCGAGACCATCCTGGTCAACATGGTGAAACCCCGTCTCTACTAAAAATACAAACATTAGCTGGGCATGGTGGTGTGTGCCTGTAGTCCCAGCTACTTGCGAGGCTGAAGCAGAATTGCTTGAACCCAGTAGGTGGAGGTTGTGGTGAGCCAAGATCACGCCATTGCACTCCAGCCTGGGTGACAAGAGTGAAACTCTGTCTCAAAAAAGAAAAAAGTTGACTAATACATGTGGAAGGAGTGGTGAAAAATTATCATTTTGAAATCAATGTGTGAAGATTGGCTTAGGTGAATGCTAAATTTAGGGGAAAATAGTGAGGATCAAGAGAAATCGTAACTGTGCCACTTAGTAAACACGTTGGTCAACTGGTCAAAATTAGTATCACCAACGAGAGCAGATGGACATTGTGGACCTCCAGATGTGCTATCCTGAGTAAAACAAACAATTGCTTTTGTAGGACCATCTGGGGGTGCAAAACCTGTACCTAATGATGAGAAAACATCAGACAAAACCAGCTAGAGGAATATATTATGAAAGAACTGACTTTAGCTTTTAAAAAATGTCAGTGACATGCAGCACAACAGAAAGTTATGGAACTGAGATTACAGAAGACTAAAGAGAAATGATAAGTAAATGCAACATGTAACTCTGTCCTGGCTCCTGTATTGGGGAAGATGAGTGCTGTTATTAGAGACATAAAATATTATTAAGAATATTAATGGCTATACTGCCCAAAGTAATTCACAGAATCAATGCTATCCCCATCAAGCTACCATTGACTTTCTTCACACAACTGGAAAAAACCACCATGAACTTCATATGGAACCAAAAGAGAGCCCGCATAGCCAAGTCAATTCTAAGCAAAAAGAACACAGCGGGGGGCATCACACTACCGGATTTCAAACTATACTACAAGGCTACAGTAATCAAAACAGCATGGTACTGGTACCAAAACAGAGATATAGACCAATGGAACAAAACAGAGGCACCGGAGGCAACACAACATATCTACAACTATACAATCTTTGATAAACCTGACAAAAACAAGCAATGGGGAAAGGATTCCCTGTTTAATAAATGGTGTTGGGAAAACTGGCTAGCCATGTGCAGAAAGCAGAAACTGGACCCCTTCCTGACACCTCACACTAAAATTAACTCCAGATGGATTAAAGACTTAAACATAAGACCCGGCACCATAAAAACCCTAGAAGGAAATCTAGGCAAAACTTTCCAGGACATAGGAGTAGGCAAGGACTTCATGAACAAAACACCAAAAGTATTGGCAACAAAAGCCAAAATAGACAAATGGGACCTAATGAAACTCCACAGCTTCTGCACGGCAAAAGAAACAGTCACTAGAGTGGATTGGCAACCAACAGAATGGGAAAAAATTTTTGCAGTTTACCCATCTGACAAAGGGCTGATATCCAGAATTTACAAAGAACTCAAACAGATTTACAGGAAAAAACAAACAAGCCCATTCAAAAGTTGGCAAAGGATATGAACAGACACTTTACAAAAGAAGACATATATGAGGCCAACAATCATATGAAAAAATGCTCATCGTCACTGGTCATCAGAGAGATGCAAATCAAAACCACATTGAGATACCATCTCACGCCAGTTAGAATGGCGATCATTAAAAAATCTGGAGACGACAGATGCTGGAGAGGATGTGGAGAAAAAGGAACACTTTTACACTGTTGGTGGGAGTGTAAATTAGTTCAACCATTGTGGAAGACAGTGTGGCGATTCCTCAAGGCCTTAGAAATAGAAATTCCATTTGACCCAGCAATCCCATTACTGGGTATATACCCAAAAGACTATAAATCATTCTACTATAAGGACACATGTACACGAATGTTCATTGCAGCACTGTTTACAATAGCAAAGACCTGGAATCAACCCAAATGCCCATTGATAATAGACTGGATTGGAAAAATGTGGCACATATACACCATGGAATATTATGCAGCAATCAGAAATGATGAGTTTATGTCGTTTGTAGGGACATGGATGAATCTGGAGAACATCATCCTCAGCAAACTGACACAAGAACAGAAAATGAAACACCGCATATTCTCACTTATAGGCGAGTGATGAAAAATGAGAGCACATGGACACAGAAAGGGGAGTACTAAACACTGGGGTCTATTGGGGGGAAAAGGGGAGGGCCAGTGGGAGGGGGAGGTGGGGAGGGATAGCCTGGGGAGAAATGCCAAATGTGGGTGAAGGGGAGAAGAAAAGCAAAGCACACTGCCATGTGTGTACCTACGCAACTGTCTTGCATGCTCTGCTCATGTACCCCAAAACCTAAAATCCAATAAAAAATTTAAAAAATAATAATAATATTATTGGGACAAAGAAATAATTGGGAAATGGATGGTAGATTAGGTGAAATCATATCATCTGTGTTACATTGAATGTCAGTGTTGTGGTTAAATAAAAGACTAACCTTATTAGGAAATACTAAAATTGTAAGAGGAAAAGCTGTATGCCTTCAACCTGGGAGAAAATGTTTTCAACAGATACTGGGGGAAAGGTTAGTATTCTCAAAAATCAGTAAGAAAAAACAGTCTTATAGAAAAATGATCATAGTGGCTCACGCCTGTAATCCCAGCACTTTGGGAGGCCAAGGCGGGTGGATCACGAGGTCAAGAGATCGAGACCATCCTGGTCAACATGGTGAAACCCCGTCTCCACTAAAGATACAAAAAATTAGCTGGGCATGGTGGCATGTGCCTGTAATCCCAGCTACTCAGGAGGCTGAGGCAGGAGAATTGCCTGAACCCAGGAGGCGGAAGTTGCAGTGAGCCGAGATCGCGCCATTGCACTCCAGCCTGGGTAACAAGAGCGAAACTCCGTCTGAAAAAAAAAAAGAAAGAAAGAAAAATGATCATATAATACATACAACAAATAACAGAAAAATATACATGATATATACTCAACTCTCTCGTTATTAAAGAAATACAAATTAAAACAATGAGATGCCATTTGTTACCCAGAGTGGCCAAACTGAAAGGGTTTGGAAGTATCAACTGTTGGCACTGAAATGGAAAATGGTGGAACTACAAGATCATGTAGCTACTTTTGGGGAACAACTCACTATGACCCACACGCACAAAGAGGCACATACAAAAATGTTCATTGCAGTCATGTTTACAGTTAGAAACTAGAAGCCACGTGAACATATGTAGGAATATGGATAGAAACTCAAGTCCTTCCATCGAGTTAAAAAAACAACTTATAACCAGGCACAGTGGCTCACGCTTGTAATCCCAGCACTTTGGAAGGTCGAGGTGGGCGGATCACGAGGTCAGGAGTTCAAGACTTGCTGACCAATATAATGAAACCCCATCTCTCCTAAAAATGCAAATAATTAGCTGGGCATGGTGGCTCACACCTGTAGTCCCAGCTACTCGGGAGGCTGAGGAAGGAGAATCGCTTGAACCTGGGAGGTGGAGATTGCAGTGTGCCAAGATCGTGCCACTGCACTTCAGCCTGGGCAACAGAGTGAGACTCCATCTCAAAAAAATCCAAAACAACAAAAAAACTTGTAAAATAGTATAAATGTTTCTGTTGCAACTATATATTGGTAGCACCTCATCTAAAAAGTTGCTGGCAGTATTTACTACAAGCAGCGTGTAGGTATATCTCATGACCCAGCAGTTTTACTCCTAGGGATATACACTACAGAAATGCATGCGTGTGTTCACTAAAAGATGTCTACAAGTATAGTCATAGCCCAAATCAAAAGCTACCTGAATGTCCATTCAATGGTAGAATGGAAAAATAAACTGTGGTATATTCACAACGAGTTAGTGAAATGAGAATCAGAAAACTGCAACCACACATAATAATGAGAACATCTCTCACAAACATCATGCTGAAAGAGTGCAGACACACAAAAGAGTAGAAGCTCAAAACAGGCAAAACAAATCTGGAACCTTAGAAGTCAGGTTGGTGGTTTGTGTTTGCAGGGTTTTAACTAGAAGGGACATGAGGGAGGCTTCCGAGATGTCTAAATGTTCTGACATTTTTGCTAAGTGCTGATTACATGTTCAATTTGTGAAATTGTTCAATTTGTGAGAAAACATCCAGCTGGACACATGATCCTTGCCTGAAACTGAACACTTACAATTTATGCATAAAATAAAATCTCATTGCAAGACATTTGATATTTTTTCAGTTTATTTTTGATTATATTTGGAGGCCAATGTTACATGATAGCTTCAAACCAACCATTGTACATTAACCAAATTTTACACAAGCTATTTGAAAAAAGATCTAAAAATGTGCTTAGTTATTGGTATTATATAACATTTACCAAGCACCAAGAGTGTGCTGAGATCTGTACAGAACAAACATAGAAAAGACACAGTCCCTGCCTTCAAGAATATCCATTCCTTCAGGATCTTGCACATAAAATTTCACCTGACATTCCACACTCTTTTATTCATAAGGCAAAAATAAGGAAGTTCGTTGCATTTCTCATTGTTACTTAATAAATACTGAATACCCTTTTCCCCAATTCTACCAATGATTACTCGTATCTTTGCCTTTAAATACAAATTTCCATAGTACAATATACAGCATATACTGATTTGGTATTCACACAATTGACCACAATATTCTTGCAGGTTGGTTATAATATGAAGCATGTTGAATTTCAACATTCACAAATTTTTATACCGCTTAACAGAATCGTTTACTGTTGGCAGAGCGTCTTCTGTTTTGTTTTTTCTATTTCAAAAACAACAACAACCACAAATGTGATGCCACTGCTCTTATCTTGATAACTTGTAAACAAAAACAGCACTGCCTTGATTCCAATAAGGGCATCGGAACTATGGCACAATTATTCAGAACAGTGATTTTTAGCACATCTATTAAACTAGCCTTGCAGATACCAATCACATAGTTGCATGCCTTAAAATACTAACAATTTATGATCAGCTAATGGATGATATAAGTATGACTTACTTTACTGTATTTCAGTTTAATGAAGGGGATACTGGTTATAAAATGCCTGAAAAAGATGAGAGGAGAAATATTTTTTGCTCTTCTGCAAGGCTGTGTTCAGAACAAATTTAGATTAGAAGATGAAATGATTATGAATTTGATCATTGGCTAAGGACATTTGATTTCAAAATAATCTCTTAAATAATAATATTTTATTATTTTTAAAATGCAGGAAAAATGAAGTGAATTTTGATAATGTTGTAATTTTAGACTCAGATGCAAGAAATGATCCTTTATGTAAAAATGCGAGAGTATGGTGGAAGATGGTACCCAATACAGCAGACAGGCCAGTCCATATGTCACCTGTGGGGAGCTCACTGTGACAGGAGGGGATGGGCAAAGATTAGAGGGATGGACAGACATTTCCCTCCTAGCCCGGTTCTGTCTTGCTCATTCTGCAAACTGAGGGAATAGAGGAGATAGGGTGAGTCTGGGGGTTGGGGAAAGAAGGCTGGGGTGAGCTTGGGGTCAATGGCAAGAAAGGCTCCAGCTGTGAACTTCACCTTCTATAGATCTCAAGACCCCAAGCATCCAAGAGCTCCAAGCCATGGTAATGATTCATAACCTCAACATCAGACCTGGTATTATCAGGCTGAGGATGACCCCGGTCCGGAGAAAACCACCTTACGTTTGGCCTCCATTGTCTAATTTCCTGGGTCAGTACCAAGTCTGGATGTGTTTGTTATGTGACAACAACGTTGAGTTGAATTTTAAAGCTACTCAGAGCTACTCTGGACTTAGAGCAAGACTGAATTCCTCTGACTACCTCTCCAGCTATGGAAAGCATAGAATAAAATTCTACAGAATCCTTTCATTTCCAAGTCTGAGGTGTGCCTTACAGTCATGCCCTCCCAAGGTAGCTAGGCACATACCCACATGGGGTCCATTAGGAATAGATTCACCCAAGGGCAGTGGCAAAACTGGTTTGGTCCAGCCCCTGAGATCCCACCTGTCAAATGGAAGAGTTGGGGTGGATTTGACTAGATTTTTCCTATGTTGGGTAAGTACGTCTCCACTCTACTGCAAATTCAGAGTAAGAGGTTGGGAGCTACTGATCTCTGATACTCTGACACTTAACCTGTGATAAAGAGGAGAATAATGGGATTAGAATGCGGTGTAGAGTCCTACTGGTTGAGGGATGCGGTGGAAAGGCAATGCCCAGAGTGGTAACCTAGTAGTCTCTTTGGGGTGAAACAAGCAACCTTATGTAATATGCCCAGTTGAAAACAGAGCACCAAAGACTATAATTCTGATGGCAATAACATATATATATATATATATATAATTTTTTTCATTTTCAATTATAAATCCTCAGTTTTCCAGTCACTGAAATTGGAAATCCATCCATACATAAGCATGATAATACAAATGGAGAGCATGAAAACCTTTAAAAATAAAGGTTCACTACAGATGAAAACATTCATCTCTCACTTGTTAACATCATAAAATTAACTGTCTGCTCCTTAAGGGTGAACAACAGAATTAGGCACAGCAAGATAAGCGTTATTTGGGATTTTTTTAAATGGATGCTGGACTCCTATTGCTTTAAAAATTGAAATGCTCTCACACCTCTTATTTAGAAATTTATTATATCATCCAGAGTGATTACACTTGCTACCAAAATCTATTTATGTCCCACCTTGTTATAAAAAAAATACAAGGGAGCTAGTTTCTGTCAATCCTTTTTTCTTTAACCTGTGACAAGATAGAATCAGATGCTGATAAGGATTCTTTCTGTTCCATTATTGTCAAAACACCATTCAGCAGGTGGAGACAGATCAAAATTCAGGTGAAATTACAACAGCTTCTTTTACATTAAAGAAACCTTGCTCTAAGTTATTTAACGGAGAAGACAATAAATGAAAATCAGGTATTTAGATATAGATAAGTGGTTAAATAGATAATATTTTTGCACTGCTGCTAAGTATTCAAAACTCTGGAGTAGGTGTTGTGGTAACTGAGAAAACCCCAGTGCCTTCTTTATTGTTATATTATTGAACAAGCTTTCAAAATCATTTTAAAGCCATTGAAATGGCTGACATTAGTGGTGCATGAAAACCATGGTTTACAGATAGAATGCCAAAGTTTAGCCATTGTCTCTACTCTTCAAGGCACAAGGAGAAGTTCCAGACTCTTCAACTCATGTATGAGAGGCAGAGCCTCTGGTATACCAGGAGATAGAAAATTAAGGAATACAGCCATACACCAAAAGCAAGAACAGGAGATCTTTGGAGTGGCCATGATTTTCAAAGACTGACCTTACATCATTAGCAAGCAGCTCCCCTGCACTTTGGACTGAGGACAGGAAGGTCTCCTGGCCTGAATACCTTGGCCCATCATGCAGTCTGAACACTTCATTCCACACCTGAGTTGGTAGTCCAGCTCCTTCTTACCCCAGGCACAAGGAAGAAGGTCCAGAACGTTTCCATGAAGATCTGCAGTGATGCAGACATTCTGTCGTGTTGATGGCAAAAGGGCAAGAATGAAAGTCAGTAGCCCTTGATACAAGTCGACAGAGAAGGAATTCCCTTTAGGGACATGCACCCTGTTATTTCACCAGCAATGGTCTAAGAGCATTATGGAAAAGAGAACTCACCCTCTTTTCTTCTTATGTTGCTATTTCCCTTAGTTTCTTCTAAAGAGACATGTATTAAATATCTTCTGCATAACTTATTCCCCACCATTAAACGTCATCAAAATGGAAGGAACCCAATTAATCTTTCTCTCTTTTTTTGGCTTGGGATAGTCAATTTGTATTTACTGGTAGTTCATTACATTCTTTTGGTAGGAAAAGATATTGCACTTCTAAAAATGCATCGAGTGTAATTGAGTCAAAGCTAATAGGTAGGTAGATTTCTCACTAGAATGTGTATTTTCTAAAAACCACCTTATTCAACATTTGTGAAAAAGCTTCCATGATTTAATCTCTATCTCAACAGACTGTTGCCTTACTGCTGCAAGATTCTAAAATACAGACAAGACATCAGTAGTCATAAGCCACATGTAGGTTGCATTCTCAGCTCATGATTTCATTGTGCAGATGGGCACGACAATCACGAGGATGACTGTGCATGCCGCGGCAGCGATCAGAGCAGCTATCTTGCAGACCTTGGCTCGTCTGAATTCGGCTTCTTTACGCTTTAGTAATGAATCGTAGCCTGGAGTATAAATGTCTTCCATCCAGTACTCTAAGTTGTTTGGGTTTAAAGATTCTTGTGTCTAAAAGCGAAGAGAAGACGTTAGAAATACGGTGAATATCTGAAATCAGGTCAAAGATGTCCTGACAGTCATCACTCCTGAAGCACTTACGTTGTCTGTAGCTGGGAGTTACAGACTGTGTGGTAGAGCGCTGCCCCACCAGCCCCAGGCCTGAGGCGGACTACCATGGGCTCATCCCATGTATCAGATTGCATGAACCCCTCCCTCATGCTGGTTTTGACACCGAGAAACGTAAGGGTCTTTATCTGCAAGCAAGCAAAATGGGGCTGAGACGAGCAAGACTCTGAACTTCAAGGGCATGCAACCAAGAACAGGCTGGCCCCACTGCCAGGGAAACGAGGAAAGTCACTGAAAAACGCTTTCTTCCAACAGGCTCGAAGAACAGATCTGCTTGAAACAAGGCCATGATAGCACTCTGAGTCAGTTCTTCTTTCTCAGATAAAGCTTCTACTGAAAAATCAAAGGCACCTCTAAGATGAGCAGTTCAAACAAAACACAAAATGTTTCAATCTCAAACATTTGTCTGAGCAGATTATGATGCTGGTCAAAGTCAAGGTCTACTGACCCCACAGCAGACCGTTCTCACCCCAGACCTGCCTTGGCAGTGGTTCCAGACTTGGGGCAGCTTCCCCAAAGAAAGAGCCCCCACTGACATTTGTCTCCTGATCGCTCCAAGATTAATCAACTATCATTGGAGAAATACCGTATTTAACCTCTATTGCCCATGAATCCACGTTGACAGTTATAATCTATTTCCATGAAGAAAGGCAGTGTTCTCATTTTAAGGCAAGCATTTAATAATATGAGGGTCTCATAAAAGCAACAACACATTGCAATTCCAAGTGAGGTCATTTAAATCTTTGAAGTGCAAACAAAATATCCATTTTGAAGATTTTCTTAGATTGTCTAATGCTCATAAATACAGGCACATTAAAAATTATTCATACACATACAAATACAGGCTCAGAAAACAAACCCTTCAAAGTTTTAAAAAACTTCGCTGTACCATTTATTGGTAGAACAGTGATGATTCTCATGCATGCTGGTAATTCTCTGCCTGACCTTCTAGATTCATTCTCTGTTTTTTTAAATCTTGCCCTGTGACCCTAAAAATATAATCTACATGGATACATCATGGGGGCTCCCCTGCCTTCAAGCTCCACTAGGGGTTCAGGCAGTGAAGACATAGAGAAAGGGAGGTTGAGGTACTCATTCCCCCAGCTCCCTCCCAGTGGGGCTGTCGTTTGGCGGGAGCCCAGCTCCTATCAGACACCCGCTCTCAGACCTATAGGTCTCAGTGGGTTTCAGCAACAGCCCCTTTCCCTTGGCCCTTCAGATTCAAGGGTGGCAATAGCCTCCTGCTGGTGCTGGTCTCTGGGTGCTTTACCAGCTATTGTAAAGAGTCCCCTCCTTAGTTATCCCTTGGAGTATGCCACGTGCCTGGTGCCAGGACACTAACGACTCACAGGCCCTGCCCCCCTCAGGCTTTACTGTCTGCCTATTACTCACAATCGTCTAGCATGGGGCTATGCATACTATGACCTGCGGGCCATATCTGACCTGCCACCTGTCTTGGTACAGCCCTTGAACTAAATGTGATTTTTTTCATTTTTAAATGGTTGAAAGGAAATCAAAAGAATAAGATTTTATGACATGTGAACATTATATGACATGCAAATCTCAGTGTCCAAAGATCAAGATTTATGGGAACAGAGCCACACCCATTTGTTTCCAAACTGTCTATAGCTGCTTGCGCACTACAGAGGCAGAGTTGAGCATTTGTGAGAGATTTCAAGGCCCACAAGGCCTAAGGGATTTACTGTCTGGTCCTTTAAAGAGAAAGGTCAGAGAACAGCCCTGTTCTAGGACGTGCTTATGCAACACCGCACAATGGAAAGAGAAGGGGATCTGAGCATCACAGAAAACCTTCCGGTCCCTTCCCTCGCTGAGGCTTCGTGTTTACATACTGCTGTTGAATTTTCCAAGTTCTATGGAAAGGTGGAAAGTGGTCTTGGACACTCAGGGCACCCAAAACAGAAACCAGGACACTCTGAATGTGGTAAAAGTCCTTACAGTGCAGGGTTCTCTGTCCAACCCTTCAGCCTTTGCAAGATTGCAAGAAACTCCTGCATTTCCACTGCTGCCTGGCCCTGACGGCTAGACTGCCTCCTCCTGCTTGAGCCACCAAAGCTCTGCCTGCCACAGGATGTTGGGGCCAATCTGCTGTCCCTGGCATGAAAACCCTTCAGCAGCTTCGTAGGCACTCAAGAGAGATGGACCCAAGATGGGCATATTTTGCTGGAGGACTGGTCTGCAGAAGGGGGCAATGTGCCTCTAGAGCCCGGGTGCTGGTGGAGGCTCAGACATGCCCTGGCACTGAAAGTCTGGCACATGCATATTCTGGGTGAAACAACCTGCTCCTCTTCTCCGCCATCCCAGGGCCGACCCAGAAGGCAAACACCGTGTAAGTGACACATCAGATTTCGTGCTTTATTCCCTCCAGCTCAGACAGAAGGACATTGGCTTCCTTTTCGTAGCTATCTACACTTTATTATGGGCTGGGATTCAGTGTGTGAAATAAAGTATTTTTAATTAGTTTTTTCGATAACTGTAAGCTGTGATGGCACCAAGTAGAAGAGAGATAATACTGAGGTTTCAAGGGGTGCAGGGAGTGCGTGCAGTTACTAATTAGTCCTGGTAAATGTTGGAAAGAACAAGCCTGCACCTTTGCCTACGCCCTCAAGCAGACACAACTGAAGGCAGATGTATATCTTGGCCCAACGGGACTCTAAAAAGATTGTCCAGAAGCCAACCCTGCCCTAAGACTGCGCCTGAGACTCTGCAAAGAGATGAAAACAAAAGAGATGGCGCCTGCTGCCTTCAGCAAGCCCTCAATGTTGGCTGTGTTTCACTATAAACACCCTCACACGGCGATCGAACTCTCTTCTTCCTCATATTTTATGCAACTGGATTCTCTCTCTCCTTTACATTTTCAAGTAATGTCACCTAAAGCTCTGTAACCCAAATGGCTATTTTTAATTTTTATAATTTTATCTTTATGCTCATAAAAATATTGGTACACTAAAAGCTCACATATCTGTAGGGGCAAAATCTTCCCACTCCATCCCTGCAAACTTTACAGAGATGTTTCCCAGTCTGTGACTCACTGAATGAATGACTCAAGGTCATCCAGTGATACTGGTGATATATCGATTATTCCGTCAGTTGAGCCATTCACACCTCCAGGTCCTTTCTGACCCACCAGCTGCTCTTGGTATTCTAATTCCCACAAATGGAGGGGTAACACCCACGGCAGAGCTGCACAGGACCCACCTGAGGGAGAAGCAAATCCCTGTCCAGCCTCTTTGCCAGCAGGAAGGCGACAGAAGAGGGATTGGCCTGAAGGGTCAAGGGGTATGCAGTGCAAGTGGGTATGTAACATGCATGAGGTGAGAGGGGTGAGGAGGGGATCAGGGCTGCTCCTGATGCACCCACAGACCTCACTGTCAGCATCTGGCCAGAGTGGCCCCTCCCCATAATTGCTGTCATTTAGGGCCCAAGATAAACAAATGTCATGGCAATTATTATTTTTCTTTGTAACATAAAACTCCACTAAACTCTTAATAGAAAAACGAAATAGCAAGGAAGTTGCAGAAGAGAAAGAACATGAGACCCATTGCCAGACGGTCCAGTATGAATTTCGACTTGTCTGACCTGGGGCAAATTATCAACCTTCCCGGGGCTTCAGTTTCCTCATTTGTAAACGGAAGATGGTTATAGCAATTCCTGCCTCACAGGCCACTGTGCCTGGAACTGAGAGACTGCTTTTAAAAAGCGCCATGCAAAGTTGATTGATTTCATCATCATCGACCAGCCCCCACAGGCCTTCTTTTTCAGTGCCTACCTGATGCCAGGTGCTTCAAATATATTGTTTTCAATTCTTACAATGACTCACAGCTCGATATTATTAGGTCCTTTTAACAGGTGGAGGGACTGAACCTCAATCAGATGCAGTGAATGCCTCAGGTCACACAGCGAAGGAGCCCTGGATGAAAACGCAGTGCTGCCAGAATGCAGGCTTCTCTCTCCACCGCACTGCACCTCCCACAGCCCTCTGTTTTAGAGCAAGGCCATTTCAGGGAAGCCTTGCCATACTGATCTCCGCAGGCAGCTCTCACCAACTGTGCTTCAAGAACATGGGCATTCTGGGGCCTGCACGGAACTGGCACCCCAATGCTATGGCCTCGCTGCCCACAAAGCTAAGGGCACAGGTGGGAACGGGGTGCTTTCTTTGCTCCTGTGGTGATCTGGAGACACAGATCGACACAGCGTGAATGGAACCAGGCAGAGCTGCCCACCAAAATAAAAGTGTGGCCCAAACCCAGCCCTGCCTGTGGGTGAACAAGAAACATGCCCTCCAGCCACAACTGCATTCACAGAGCTTCCAGGGATGGCTCTTACCTGGGGCGGCTCCGTATGGAAACATAATCCATAGCTGGGCTCCCACAAATATGCTTATCCCACGTGCTACATATGGAAGGAGAAATCAGCTTGTATTTCATTAAACAGTTTGGCTCAGGTCTTGTGAGCAAATATTAGAATCTGCACTTGGTACACAGTCATAAATGCATCATTAGCAAATCAGATGGCCGATTAAAAAAAAGACATAAATCAAGCATTCCTACTGCTAAATGTTTATGGTAAGCAAAACAACAATCCCCTTGTTAAAAGTGTCTTCTACTCTATGATTTATTAAAGTTCTGAATTCTATGCTGGGGGCCCAGGGAGTTGAAGGGTGTGGGGATGGGCTGGGTAATCTAAGCCTTCCATGTCCATTCCTGTATTTGCCAGGGCACAGGTGGGCTTCCCCCAACCCAGGGACAGCGAGAGGCTCACCTGAAGGTCCAGGGCTGTCAGCTTGCCCTTGTCACCCGCATTCCGTGCATACTCCTCAATGGTCCAAGAAGGTTGGCCTCACTTCACCTCGGCCAGCTCGGTCAGCCACATGTCAGTATACAGAGGGTTGCTCTTCATGTGGGCTTTGAGGGATGCAGGGTAGGGGTGAGGGCTGAACACCTGCTCCACCAGGAAGCCGTCTTTGGGCTGCTTGGGCAGTCGGTGCTGTGGGGGGATGTCGTACTGTCTGTCTGCCTGCAAAGGGGCACAAAGAAGTCCAGACAGGTGGCACAGATGCCCTTGGATTTCACAGTGCAACTGAGCAACCAGCAGCTTTCAGTCACAAGCCCTGTAGACATCCAGCTAGCAAACTGCAGTTACTTCCAAGCAAATAGAAAGTATGAAAGCATAGCCACATTGGGGGAAACTCTAGGAAAAGCTTATGATCGTAATGTGACTAATATAAATTAACATGTCTATGCCAGGAAGAGGTTATTTAATGTAAACTTTACGCCATCACTACCAGTATGAATCCCCATCGTACAGGTAGGAAAAGGGTGCCCCAACTCAGTAACCTGCCCCAGGGCGGGCAGCTAGCAAAGGATGGAGCTAAGATTTCAACTGATCCTCTGGCTTCAGAGAGTCTTTGTTTACTGATATTAATGCCCCCTCTTTCTTTTGGCATTTTGCATGGGATAGGGATGAGTAAAGGAACTTGCTAAAAACCTTGATGCTACACTACCTCTTTGGAAGGAAGAAGCCGATGCAGAAAGCATGTATTGGGAGCCACTAGTGATTTTCCCAGGCAGCAGATGGACCCCTGTCAGAGGGGATGTGGCCTTCAGGATAAGAGGGCGGTCTGGGCAGCAGTGTGGACATAGGAAGGTGGCTAAACAGGTGGCAATAATTTATATTCTCCATCCTTGAAGTGCAAGCCGAGAGTTTCTGCTCTCAGTACACCTGTTGTAAGACTCGGTGAGTGCTCCTTTCTGTGACCTCTTAGGACTGTGTCCACCTTTCAGCCAGCACTTGTGCCTTTGAATTATAACTGCCTGTTTGCCCATCTGGCTCCTCTGTTAAAGTATGAGTTCCTTGAAGGCAAGGGATTGTTTTGTTCGCCTTTTGAGTCACCTCTCCAGCAAAGTAATACCATCAAGTAGAAGACACTCCATGAATAGTCATCGAAAAGTCAGAGGCCAATCATAGGAAGCCATGTATTATGTAACAGAGAGTAAGTAAGTTGTGTATCTTAGTAACAGCAAGAGAAAAAGGAAAAAAGAATATTAGCAGTCAATGTGTGTGTACAGAAGGAAGAGAAGGAGAATGTTTAGGTGTGATGAGAGTTGTGCAAGAACGTGGTGGGCACAGGTGTGTGTGTGAGTGTGGCTCATATGCTTGTGTAGGGGCTAGAAGCACACGTGCTGTGTGTGTGTGAGAGTGTGTGGCTCATATGCTTGTGTAGGGACTAGAGGCACACGTGGTGTGTGTATGTTGTGACTGTGTGGCTCATATGCTTGTGTAGGGACTAGAGGCACACGTGGTGTGTGTATGTTGTGACTGTGTGGCTCATATGCTTGTGTAGGGACTAGAGGCACACGTGGTGTGTGTATGTTGTGACTGTGTGGCTCATATGCTTGTGTAGGGACTAGAGGCACACGTGGTGTGTGTATGTTGTGACTGTGTGGCTCATATGCTTGTGTAGGGACTAGAGGCACACGTGGTGTGTGTATGTTGTGACTGTGTGGCTCATATGCTTGTGTAGGGACTAGAGGCACACGTGGTGTGTGTATGTTGTGACTGTGTGGCTCATATGCTTGTGTAGGGACTAGAAGCACACGTGGTGTGTGTGTGTGGATCATATACTTGCATAGGATCTGGAAGCACACGTGGTGTGTGTGTGTGAGTGTGTAGATCATATGCTTACATAAGGACTGGAAGCACATGCCCACCTACCAGCAAATCCAACCCATTGGCTCTTACCCAAACAGAGTATAACATTTGGCTATTCCCGACCATCTAGAGCACAGACACTGACACAGAGAACACAGGATAAATCCACACAAGGAAATTAGTTTTCCTCTTATTTTCTAAGTCATCGAAGCCAAGTATCTTCTAAGAGACTTCACTGGTTTTGTCTATTCTGCTCATCACCACCACCCAACACTCAGAGCGCTCCTATCACATGCAGGGTCTGCACCAAGCTGGGAGGAGGGCAATGGCAGTAATAATGACTCCGACGGCAGCCACGGCAGGCACAATTGCAGTTAACCAAGGGCTCACTATGTGTCCACCACTCTGCTCAGCGCTAGGCATGCATTGTCTTCATTTCATCTTCTTATTAAAATTATGAGCTTGTAACTATGATTATCACTAGTATGGATGTGGAAACTCAGGTCAGAGAGGTTAAGAGACTAACCTAATGTCACACAGCTGGTAAATGGTAGAGCCAGGATTTGAAACTGTTTCCACTTCTAAGATGGAAAGTTTCATGGCTGCCCATGCCTGTTCCTATCACTGAGTTTGTGTTCTCACTGGGCAGTCAATATATATACGTAATATGTCTTTTCAATAAAAGCTTGCATCCACAAAGTCTGAAGGAACAGGACTAAAGTCTGCAGATCAAAGACCAGCAATAAGCTCTAGAAAAGCTTACAGAGACTTACGACATAAGGGGCCTCGAGGGGAAGGAGTGTAAGACTTAGATCAGTACCGGGGAGGTGGACCAGGCAGTCTTGGTGGAGGATTCAGGAGAAGAAAATTTGACAGTGGAATAGGGCCTGGCCATCCTCGGTGCTCAATTAATGTTTACTTAATGGGTGACCAAATGCATGCACCTGGCTATTTTGAGGAAAAACAGGAAGACTCATCAAGGTAGAGCAGAGTCCAGTGAGTCAAGGTATACCAGAGCCTTCTAGTTGAGGAAAAGTACATGAAATTCACAGGGTCATGAAGCCTTGGCTAAGATGTTTGCAACTCTTTACTGAGGCAAAAAAGAGTCAGAGAAGAGTGGGGAACAGGGGCCCTGAGCAACTACAGAGAGTGGCATTTCTGAAAAGTGAAAGCCGCAGCAGTCTGTGAGATGAGGCGGGAGGCGGAGACTGTGGAGAACGTGCTCAAGCATCCCAGATAGCGGAAGAGCCTTGACTCTGGTAGAGGTGTGAATGGAAAAGAAGGCAGAGTTGCAAGAGACAGGACGAAAGGCACATCCGCAGGGTCTGGCAGCTACGCTGGGCAAAGCGGGCTGAAGAGGGGACCAGAGGGGCTTCTTCACTTCAGAGGATTGCTAAGATGCTGACCCCCATCCTTACCCCTCCCAGAATGGAAACAGTGAGAGGGAACACCGATTTTAAAGGAACAGAAAAGCCTGCTTTGGGAACTGTTGATTTTGACATGTAGGCAAGACATTTAGGGGAAGCTGGCCTTCAGCAGTTTCACATGTGCGATCGCAGCTTCAAAGGCAGGCAGGGTCTGGTCACTGCCATGGGAATCACCACCCCAAAGCTGGTGAGAGCCACAAGCGAGGAAGCAGAAATGAGGTTGCAGAAGGAGACAAAATAGAGGGCACATGCCCAGCATCAGCAACTTTGTGTCAGGCATGTCGAGTGGATCTGACTCAAGCTGTGACTGTTCATTCCTGCTGGCTTTGTGAAGCTTCCTCATTGGATAGAGGTGGGGCATGGCAGGTGCAGTTTACCCTGGCATTTCTACAGAAGCACCTAACCATCTGAGTTCTCTGAATGGCCACTTTTCAATGACATCTGAAACCCAAAGCACCAGAAACCTGGCAAGACGCTGGCAGCTGAGACAGTGACAATAGAATCCGAGAAGAGGACTGGGTCTGGGCATCTTGTGCCCAGCTTCATGGCACATACCAGACTCTGGCCAACACCACACACCGTAGGCTGCTCCAGAAGGGCAGAGCGGTAACCAGCAGACACCAGAGGTTTCTTTAAAATCAGAAAATAAAGTGGCTTATTTTATTCCCTTTCCCACACTTTGGACCCTGAAAACTTCCTTAGAGCCCAGTTTTCCAAGCTTTTCCTTCTCAGCACCATTTGAGGATCTCAGCCTCCTCCCTGGCTTTGAGCGTCTGTAGCCCACAACTTTGTCTTTCTCTGACAGCACATTCCTTGGAGACCTCAGGAGCAGGGCCTTGTCTGTCCGTTGACCTTTTAGAAGCAGGGCCTGGAATGCACACAAGCCACACTCAAGTTGTATCACCTTGGCCAGAAAGGGGTCACTGTAACCCACTTAGAATGAACAGGATCAGTCACAGGTCCCACAGAAACAAATCATCTTGACTGCAGGGGGTGAGAGAAAGAACAGATTCGAGTGGTGCGCCCTGATTCCAGGACTGACAAGGTGGAGCCTGCCATACTTATGCAAAAGTACTGCACTCACATGAAAGAGCCTCCAACAGACAGTGTACAGAAAAAAACTGAACAGGAAAGAAAGACACCAGATCAAAAGTTGCCATCTTGGTGTGTTGGAACTATGAATGATTTTATTTATTTATTTATTTATTTATTTATTTATTTATTTATTTATTTATTTATTTGAGAAGAGACTTGCTCTGTCACCCAGGCTGGAGTGCAACGGTGTGATCTTGGCTCACTGCAACCTCTGCTCTCCCAGGTTCAAGCGATTCTCCTGTCTCAGCCTCCCGAGTAGCTGGAACTACACGTGCCTGCCACCACACCCAGCTAATTTTTTCTGTTTTTAGTAGAGGCAGGGTTTCATCATAATGACCAGGCTGGTGTCGAACCCCTGACCTTGTGATCCTATTTATCTTCTTTCCTTCCTAATCATCAATTTATTTTATAATTAAAAAAAACCCCTCCTACTTAAAAAGGAACATCCCATGTGCAATGAAGTCCACGAAAGGGATGTATCCACGAGCACCCTTTCCACTGTTTTCCCTCATTTACCTCGCCTGCATCCTGCATCCTGCTTTCAGAAAGCACAGGAAGATATCCTTGGTGATGCTTGCCTGCTCTGACACATTCCCCTTTCTATGAAAATCTGTTCTCACACCACCTGTCCAATGTATCCCAACCCTACACTCCGCTGTCGGCAACATCGCAGTATGTGCTCCTCCTAGTTGACGACAACCTGGCGGCACACACAACCTGCCTGTGCTGTCCTCTCCATTCCAATGTGAAAAGCCTGCCAAACTTGGAAGGAAAACTGGCACACAGAGGCCTCTTGCCTGTTTAATGCAGTGTTCAAGGCTTTGAAATACACCAGGGCTGTGATGAAGCTGGTGGCCGATGATGTGAACTTAAATTTAAATTACCTCTTTAGATTTCCGATGCCAGTCTTTATTATCTCCTGGGCCCGGGTCTTTTATCTCCTCCTCATTGAGGCCTGCACGGTTGGTATAAGTGATGGTACGCCAGTCTCTGGGTGAGTTGGAGATGCTGGCAATTTTGGACTCTGTGGCACTGTTCTCCTCTGTTAGGGACCTAGAGGACGGCCTGGTGAAGAGGCTTTTCTTTAAGGCCTTGACCCGCAGGCTTTCGCTGTTGCTCCCACTAGCATCAGAGCAGCACCAATCAGGGTTGTTCTCCAGTTTGGGTCCATGGGAGCTACTGTGTGCACGGAACATCCGGGGAGAGGCACTGTCATCAGACGGAGCCTCGCTTGTCAAGGAGTTCAGGTCTATCTGCACATTCACCTTCTCAGGCTGTTGCATTTTCTGGTCTAATTTATTTAGTTTGCCCAAGACCTGGGAGGTTTCCTCACGGACACCTGACAGGGATTCCAGCTTCCGTTCGATTTCGCCGATCCTGAGCACCAGTTTGCACACACTGGTCTTCAGCTCTTCTTCCAAGTGGTGGGTGTTTTCAGGTCGGCTGCTTTTGTCTCCCTTGCTGTTGGGGACCCCATTGGCAATTTTGGTTAAGTTGTGCTCAGGAGAGCTGTCGCAGTCTGACTTATGGAGCTGAGACAAGGACCCTGTGCTGTTGTAGCAGGATGAATGTATCACTCCTGTGGAGCCACTGATGCTCATGTCATCAAAAAATCGGAAAATATCACTGATGTCGTCACTGACAACTTCCGAGTCGTCGTCTGAGTGCTTCATGGCATGCCTGTCACTGTACTTGCCCTGACTGGAGGTGCACAGGTCTTTGCACTTCTTGGGCTCTAGTACATGCTCGGTCTGGGTGCCCACACTGCTGGTGTCTGAGCTGAGCTGCCCGCTGGTGCAGTTAATGCTCTTGTCTTTAAACTTTTTGACTGGTTCATGCTTCTCCAGGTCAACAGGGGATGAGATCTCTTTAGATTTGAGCCCGTTTGGTTTTGCTGCATAAGCAATGGGGAGAATTGGCTGCTGATCATTTGGAACGAGGTAAGTCGGGCGCCTGCCTGAGGCTGGGAAATTGGGAGTCTGGCTACTGGCATTTGGATAGCGCAACTTCTCCTTGGAGGGATTTCTATTGAAAAAGGACCGTTCAAAGTCAGGAACTTCCTCCATGTTCAGGCTCCAGCTTTTGGCTGGCCATGGAGTCTGCTTGCTGGGCCTCCCTGGACAGCACCTGGCTTCCTGGGTCCCCATCACAGGAGTGGGCCCGAAGTATGTAGAGGCTTGAAGGTCATCTAAGCTTTTGTGCTTTGCTCACCTTTTGTCAGGAACAGGGGAATACACCGGGTTCAGGTACTGGCTGTTATAGGGCATTTCAAAGCTGTGGTTAAAGAAGGGTGGCTTGTGGGGTTCCTTTCGACTCTGGGGTTCCCCGTGCTCATTCTCTGCTTTGCTGATGGGGCCAACCATACTGGGGGACACTGCCATCAAGTTGTGAAAATCCTCTTTAAAGATATTCCTTTTCTGGACACAGGACTGGACCACAAATGGCTCCTCATTGGAAATGAAGGTCTCCTTGATGCTCTGGTTGATGGGCAGGGAGTCCTGGTCTGAAATTGACTCATTTTCAATGTTCATGGGAAAGTAGGTCCTCTGCATCTCACAGGGCTGAGGGCTGGTCACAGAGTAAGGGGCCAGCGCCTGCAGCCTGTCCAGGGAAGCAGCCCTGTGTTTCACCTCTTTGCTAACTCCCAACAGGAAGTTAGGCTCAGAGGCAGGGACAAACTGCGGGCAGTCCTTGCAGTCTATCTTCCGGCACTTGGATGACTGCCTGGTGGGGTAGCCCCGGCTGAAAGATCTCTCACTCAGCTCGCAGTTCAGGGGCTCACACTCTGCTGCATTGCAGACCTCTGTGTCTGACCTGCATGAGTCAAAGGATGCCTCCTTCTTGCACACCTGCTGGCGGCCCATAGGCAGCTTCTCCTTGGCGGCCCCGCCATCCATTTGGATCAGGTTGAATATCGTCACTATATCTGCTGCCACCATAATTTTCTTGGATTGCTGGTTATTCACAATGCATTTCTTCTTGTCTTTGAACAGCGTGGCTGGAAAATTGGGATCGAGACAGGCCGTGTAGAAGAGCATGCTTCTCAGTTTGGCAAGCTGCGACAGATCGAACCGGGCACAGAGAGATTTGCACAGATCCTGATAAGAAATGGTATTTTGCTTGCTGTCCAGTTCCTCCAAGATCTTCACCAAGAAGAGGGAAGTTTCCTGACTGGTCCCCATGATTTATAACTTGAAAAGCTTGCTGATTACACTGAAACTTCAGGTCAGGTCTACGGTGGCAATACTGAGAAAAAGAGGAGGAAAAGAGGATTATAAACACCAGTGGAGTTTGAAGCCAAGCTTCTTACAAACTATATAAAGAAATACAAAGGAAAACATTTTAATGATTAAAAATGCATTAAGGGCAGTAAAAATATTCATAACATTCAACTTAGTAAATCCCTTCCCAGGAATCTACCTTAATGATTGATGACAATCATTATGCTTAAAGATATTCACTGTGATGGCACTTATAATAATAAAAAAGCAAAACATCTTAAATATCCAAATAGCAGAATACATAAACATGCTATGATATTCCATGAATTTTTACAAACATTAAAATTATGTTAATGTACATTCTTACAACAGAATACTACTCATCAAGAACAAACTATCAGTACATACAAGGACACAGATGAATCTCAAATGCATTGTGCACGGGTGGAAGAAGCCAGTGGGAAGGCTACATACTTGACTGCGTGATTCCAACTTAATTACATTCTGGAAGACATATCAGTGGTTGCCAAGAGCTGGATATGAGGAGGGAGGTTGACTCAAAGGGGCACAGAGAAGGTTTCCAAAATGATGTAATTGTTCTACATCCTGGTTGTGGTGGTGGTGACTTGACTACATGCATCTCTCAAAACTCACAGGACTCTAAAGTATAAGTTTTCCTTCACATAAGTAATACCTCCATTTAGAAATTAAATAATGAAGACTTTTCATAACAAAACTATGATATAATATTGAGTGAAAAATATGAAAATAAATCTATATAAGATTATAATGATATAAAATTATGCATTCTTGGAAACAAAAATGAAAGAAAATGATGTGCATGAAGATGTCAGTAGTGTTTAAGTTTGGGTTGCAAGTGTGGATGTTTTAATGAGTTGGTAATCTCTCTTCCCTAATACCCTATTATGCAAGTTTTCAAATATACAGCAAAGGGAAAAGAATTTTACAGTGAACACTAATATACCTACCATCTGGATTCTCCATTAATATTATACTTTATTTGCTTTATTGCATATCTATCCATGTATTCATCAAGCTTTCTTATTTTTTTATTCACTTCAGAGTAAATTGCAGACATCTGTACACTTCCTCCAATACTTTATCATACATATCAACCAAGTTCAAGAATGGTTCAGATTTTCTTTTCCTATAAAATGTACGTACAATGAAGTGCACAAATCTTAAGTGTGCGTTGGCTGAAGTTTCAACAGTTACGTATGCCTGTATAGTAACCAAAACCCCTGTAAAGAACTAGAATGTTCCCTTTGCCCCTGAAAGTTCCCTCATGCCCTTTCCTGTTCAACCACTGTTGTTTTTATAGGTTATTTTCTTTATCATTTCCCATCTTTTCTAAAATTCTCACAATGAGCATTTGTTATTTTGTAAGCACCAAACAATCATAAACTTTACTTTGAAATCTGATGAAAACACGACATTAACAGATCTTGGATGGTAAAATTAAAAACACTAAACCAAATATTAAATGGAAGTTCATAAGAGAAGGTGAAGCCCTTCATTGATAAACACAGATGCAGGTTCTAGAACTTACAAAGACACATCAAACTGCACAATGTATTCATTTCCCTGGTGCACACTGCTTAGAAAAGGTATTTTGATAATTGATTTATTGATTTTAAAGTTAGCGCAGTCCACATGTATCCAACCCATTTTCTAGGGGAATAGTATATTTTCTTTGGATTACATTAGCAGCTCGAGGTAATGAGCTTTCTCTCCATCCTGAAGGCAGCCACTCCCAATGGGCTTCTATAAACATTAGCCTGGTCTCTCCATGAATATCTGGAGGGACATGCAGAGACCAGTGGTTTGCATTTTCTTGCATGGAAAAGAAAACCACCTTTGACAGTTCTGCTCCTGCCCAGAACAAGTCACCGTGAAACCCATCCCGCCCCAGCCTTCCAGTCCATCTGATGAAAGCATTCTGTGTCCAAATGTTATGGCTTGTTAAAGGTGGGGACAACCTGTCACACTGGGTCTCAAGTAAATGAATGGGTGTAGATATCAGAGCTCAGGACAAGTGAATGTAATTTTGGGAACAGCAACTACAACCCATGCATATATTTTACAGTTTGGGTGACACAAAGCACTTTCAGGACTTCCAAGCTAATCCTGTGTGTGTCCTACCTTGCACCTTCCAGGAAAACCCAACACTTAGCTTCTCTGGGAAGATTTCTCAACTCTTCTATCCTACTTTGCATGGCAAAGGAAGTCTTAATCGCAGATCAAAAAACCTGTTTGGAAAAGCAAGGCCCAGGGTCTCCTGATGTGAATAAAAGAAGTACAAACAAATATGGTAAGCCTGAGTTATATTTTATCAAATCGGAGATTAGGAGGTCTGTGGCTGGAAAGAGGTGGGTGGACACACGTGCAGCACAGGTGCACGTGATGATCAGTTATCACAGAGAAACTGCACACAGATTTCCTACAATGTGCAAATGAGAACCAGAGAAGAAGAAGAGCAAAGGCAGAGATGAATTGAAAAACCGGATTCCAGGCTCTATAGCAGTGGAACAGGATCCAGCCGCCAGCATGAAGCCCTCGGCAGTCTATTTGACCACACAAAAAACTGTGTAGGGCAGGAAGAGCACCCCCATGTTACAGATAAATAAACTAAGCAACTCAGAGAGGAAGTAACCGTGTAATCCATGAGTTGCCAGGGCTCGGTATTGGGTTAGGGGCCCAAGTGTACTCCAACCCAGGTCTTCTGATGCTGTTGAAGGAGCACTAGGCTCAACTGCATGCCAGGAGGAGGACAAGCACCCAACGCCTACTGACAGAGGTGGATAAGGGTTGGGGAGCCGCTATGGATTCACCACCTGCTATGTTCTGAGGCCTCACATGGTTTCAAGCAACAGCTCAGAGGAGGCGGCATAGACACTCCTCAGTTATTCGGGAGAAATGAGGAAAAGGAAGCCAGAGAAACTACACTGAGAGCGTGACGCATCATAGACTGAACCCAGATCTGGCCAAAGAGCAAGGCAGAAATATCCGCCTGGAATCTGGGAGTTGAGCAAAACCGCCTTGGGACACTATGCATGCATATCCCCACACACACAGCTCCATACTCACACAGCTGCACACTCAGACTCACCCAGACCTGCTCACATGCAGACTCACACACCCACACACACACTCCCACACACAGCTCCATACTTACAAAGCTCCACACACAACTCCACACACAGACTCATCTAGACATGCTCACACACACTCACACACACTCACACAGACTCACTTGCTCACACACACACTCAGGTTCACACAGACACGCTCACATGGACACACACCCAGACACACACACACTCCCACACACAGCTCCACGCTTACACAGCTCCACTCTCAGATTCACACACAGACTCACCCAGACGCTCTCACATAGACTCACACGCACAGCTTCACACAGACACGCTCACACACACTCACCCAGACACACACACTCCCACATACAGCTCCACACTTAGCTCCACACTCACACAACTCCACTCACAGATTCACACACAGACTCACCCAGACATGCTCACACACACATGCTCACACAGCTTCACACTCACAGACATGCTCACACACACCCAGACTCACACACTCACATACCCCACAGCTCCATACTCATCCAGAAATACCCACCCAGCTTCACACTCAGACTCACCCAGACATACACAACTCCACACTCACACAGCTTCACACTCACCCAGACACACACATGCACACACACCCCAACTCTTACCCACAGCTTCACACACACCCCCAGACAGCCACACAGCTTCACACACCCAGACACATTCACTCACACAGCTTCACTCACCCAGACTCACACATTCACAGCTTCCCACTCAGACTCATCCATACACACACCCATACAGCTTCACACACCCAGACACCCTCACACACACACACCCAGACTCACACATGCTCATACCCACCCACACAGCTTCACACTCAGATTCACCCCCACACAATTCCACACTCACACAGCTTCACACTCACCCAGACACACAGCTTCACACTCACCCACACACCCACACAGCTTTGCACTTACACAGACTCACCCAGAGACACACAGTCACAGACTCACCCACACACTCATTCACACAGCTTCACAGTCAGACTCACCCAGCCACACACACCCACACACACACGCACACAGACTCACCCACACTCACATGCAGACACATTCACACAGCTTCACACTCAGACTCACCTAGACACACACCCCCATACATATACAGCTTCACACAGACTCCCCAGACACACACCCACACACAGACTCACCCACTCACAGTCAAATATCTTCACACTCAGACACACTCGCAGCTTAACACACACTCACCCAGAAACACACTTATACAGCTTCACACTCGCACAGCTTCAGACTCATACATACACATACCCAGACACACACAGCTTCATACTCACACAGACTCACACTATACCCAGACATACTTGCACAACTTCACACTCATAGACCTACACACACAATTACATTTATACACATACAACCACACATTCATACACACTCTCAAGCACACACACACATCCACCTACACACAAACAGACCTACACTCACACTCACTTGCACATACTGTCACACTTCTGCACACCAATGCATACACATAATTCACACAAATACTCAAGCTCCCACACATCCATAAACACATTCACACCTCTGCACACACACCTTCACAAACACATATACACCCACATACACAGACTCACTCACACTCTCATGCACATGCTTCTCTCCTGGGTGTCTCTGTCGTCAGGGTTTGAACTTTCTTAAGACCCCAGCACATCTCCATGCATATTTTGGGGGCCAGGCAGCCACCAATCCACCCTCTCTGGCATTTGGGAAGCTCACCCCATGATGCTGCACTTTACCTGCAAACACAGCCGTTGCAGCACCTTCTTCACTCCATCCTGTGTGGGAAAGCTCTGGGAGGACTCCAGGAGGCGAATCACAGGACTTCCATCCCACCTGGCTTCAGAGCTGCTTGCTAAGGAGCAGCCATGGTCAGCCCGGCAGGGAAACTTACGGGAGGAGCCAGTGGGCAGCAGAGATCCGAAAATCATGGGGCCAGACTGGGGCACATCAGCCCCCTAGGGCCCCACTGACTGCCCAGGTCAGCACCGCACCCAGGCCTCCCCTCCCTTGTGAGTCCTGCAGACCCCTCTGCTGGGAGGCCTGCTTCCTTGGCTACCCACACCCTCCTGCAGTCCTGCTCACCCACACCACCTCCTAGAACAGCCCTTCTTCCCCAGGCCCTCAAGAGTCTCCTTTCATGGTTCCCTCCATGGTTCCCGACAGCCGTCCACCTGTGCCTTGGCTAAGGCGCTTGCCACGCAGTTTTCAACCAGGTAAGATTCACCTGGGATGGTTTTAAAACATATTGAGACCTGACCTCCCCTACCTTAGACCAATTAAGTCAGAATTCCTGGGAGGGGTCCAGGTCTTGAGGATTTTTAAAAGCCACTGCGAATTTCTGAACCACGGGCCATTGGATTTGGGGACTGAAAAGCCCCATTTGGTAAGTAGGAGGGAAGAGATTTATGAAAGGTATTGAAGCCTGGTGGTAGAAAGGACAGAGCTCAGACTCCAGCCCTGCCCACTGTGTGACGCTGCATAGGTTACTTTCAGCTCCTACACCCTGCCTCAGTGTTGTCGTCTGTAACAATGGGTTTAATTAACAGCATATGTAAAGCACTTAATAATAAGCCTCTGGTGTGACAGCCATGCAACAAATGGCAGCTGTCACTGATGGGACAGCTGTGGTAATGGGAATGCTCGCAGGCTCAGTGGTTTATGCCTCATAGCACCCTCTGCAGGTTATAAAGAAGTATTTTTTGAAAAATTACTCCATTCTGTACAAAGAGCAAGACATGCCTGCCTAAAGTGAGATTCTGGCCTCTCCAGTTTTCCATTTTCAATTTCTTTAGAGACTTTTAGTTTCTCATTATGGAAAGCTTCATCCTCAACCACATGCTCCAGTGAACCTTCAGTAGACCAATGATTTACTGCCTCTGTCTCAGCTGCACACGACCTCAGAGGGAAAAGACAAGTTGGCTGTGGGGCTCATTATTCAGCTTTTTTTTATAAGGAAGACAGCTCATAAACTGATTCCATGAAAAAGTTCTGAAAGCCAGAGGTTGAAATTTCTCAGAATAAAGGGGGTGCCCTTGTCACCGGCCACTCCAAACTGTGGCACACCCCTCACTATGTGGCTCTCACTTGTGCATCTGCCTCATGTCTCCTTGAAGATTCTGTTGGTGTCCAGCCCTCCTGAAACTTGTTTCTGAGCACCCAGATGTGCATGAGACCGGACTAGGCACAGCCGAGAAAGGTAAAGGTGCTTCCCCAATAGAGCCCACAGTCCCAGAGAAGAAAACACTCTTTAGAGAGGGCTGCATGGGACACAGTGAACTCCAGCCTAAGCCCTTCATTTTATGGCCAAGAAAACTGGGGTCCAGAAGGTAACGTGACTTTTCAAAGACACATGTAGACCTAGTGGCAGAAGTGATCCTAGCACCCAGGGTTCCTGACACCTGTTTTCACACATGCCTGCAAAAATGCCAGTTCTCACTGTCAAGTGCCAGAGGAGCATAAACATGGAGCTAGGAACTGGAGTAAGGGGGAGATGAATTCCAGCCATGGGGAAAAGGTAAAGCTGGCTTCACAGAGGAGGTGCCACGTGTAATGGCCTCAAAGACTACAGAGGAGGAGAGTGTTTGATGGTCTGGAGGAAAGGGAACAAGTAGGTACTCCAGGCAGAGGGTGCAGGGCAGTGGGGAAGAGTCTGTCTGTCTGGTAGGGATGCAAACTAGGAGGCAGAGCTGGACACACAGGTAGAATTTAGATAGGGAGTGCTACAGTTTGAATGCGTCCCTTCAAGATTCAGGTGTTGCCAATATGATTGTTTTAAGAAGTGGGACCTTTAAGACACCCTCCCAGGAATTCTGATTTAATTGGTCTAGGGTAGGGAAGGCCAGGTCTCAATATGTTGTAAAACCATCCCAGGTGATTGTGATGAGGCCATAAGGGCTCCTCTCTCCTCAATGGAATCAATGCCCTTATAAAAGAGGCTTTGTGCAGCATTCTGCTAGCTTGCCCTTTTGCCCTTATGTGAAGATGGAGCAAAAATGCCCTCACCAGATATGTCAGAAACCGGCACCTTGATCTTGGACTTCCCAGCCACCAGAACCATGAGAAGTAAACTTAGGTTCCCTATAAGTTACCCAGTTTCATGTATTCTGTTATAGCAGCATAAACATACTAAGAGAGGGCAGTACACTAAACTCTGAGCTGGGAGTCTGAACTCAATTCTGTAGGAAATAGGAGCTGGGAATTGACAAAAAGGGTGTAGGAGCAGAGTAAGCCTGTGGTTAAGATGAGCACTCCAACCTACAGATGCCCTGATGGGGATCCACATTCTCTCAGCTCCTTTCAAAGCCTCCTCCCCGTACACAGCGAGGGGAAGAACTCCAGGCTCTTCTAATTCCTAATCCATAGGTATTTCCACTAGACAATAGTCTGTAGCTTTGGGAAAGGCCAGAACAAGATGCTTGATTTTTCTTCCCATTACCCTTGTTCATTTCTCGTGCCACATTCCAGACATGATAAATGTTGCTGTCCAGCCTACAAAGCTAAAGCAAACATCCACCCTTTCACAATCTTATGCATATTCAACTGCTCGCACTGTTGGCATCTGATGTTAATCAAAGCGGAGCAGAAAGGGAGAGATGATTTGGAGATATAGTTTGCAGTATTGCTGCTTGAATCTTTGGACAGAAGATAAGCTCTCAGAATTTCATTTCCGCCAACTCCCTTAGAAATTTAATCTTCCCTTCTGCTACCAACAACCTCAAAATGAATGACACAAACCTTGAACTGGATTAGCAAAACTCAGTTATAAAGTATTCTTATTAAAGCTTTCCAATATGCCAAAATACACTGATCTTTCAAAAACTGAAATAAAGTGCAGAGATGTAACAGCCACAATGTTCTCACTTCATGCTCACAAAAAGCACACTGCAAGGTAATTCATCTGCAGTATTCATGTAATTCCTGCCTTGGAGTTGGCCTGCTTGTTTTGAAATTTGTCTTGTTTTTAATTCAGGATGGTGGTTGCTACTGTAAACTGGTGAAACTATAAAAGGAAGGTATCAATCTAGGAATCTAAGTTTTGTGATTAAGAATATCTACATTATTTGTGTCACCTCTAATAAAATTTCAAATTTAAGGAGGAACACTTTCTTTCCCAGAGACAGCCATCTTCCACAAAAACTGCTAAAGAGGGCACCAAGGAGTTGAGAAGGGGTTACACTTCTGTTTCTCAAGACGTATACCTGCAGAGCTCAACCCTAATGCAAAGTCCTTGAGTAAGAAGTCAAGTGATTATGAAGCAATTTCTAGATCTGGCAAGAAAGTAAGCTTAAAGGATGTGAAAAACTCTCATTATGAGCACCTAGAAATGCCGGATAAAATGCAAATGTTTTTCTTAACATGCGTAACTAAATTTGCAAGAGCAAGCTAAATGCCCAGATGCCAGAAATAGAAGATTACAAATCACACAGGTAGACAGGAGAGCTGGCACTGTGGCTGCCCTAAGAGTAAAGGAGATGTTCTTCTAAGGTAGAGTAGGATAGGCCTTACATGAGATGGAAAAACATAGATGGAAAAATGTAGAAACACAGATGTCTGCATAAAGATCCTTGAAGCACTATTCTCTAACTTTATGTGAAAGGATGAAAAAAATCTGGTGCACAGGAAACAAAGACACTTGTAGCCTCCGCCTGAGCTCTGTGACAAATAAAGTAAAACATTACTCCTTAGAAATGGAAAACGAGACCAATATTTTAATATTTTAGGGCCCAACTTTATGTTGTCATGGTGTACAAGAACTCTCGAGCTAAGAAATTAATGTAAAAATCAGTTCCATGCTGATAATGTCCATGGGTGCAAGCAGAAACAAGAGCAAACGTACTCTAGACAATCAAAGGTACATAGGAGCACCACAGAGAAAAGCAGCCACATTAACGCTGAGTTACATCTTTAAAAATTACCACACACTAGAGAAAATACTACTCAATGAGTAAGCAGCAGCAGACACAAAATCACCAGCAGGATTAAAACTTAAAGAACTTCATAAAATGAATCCACAATCTTAAAGAAGATAATTATACTTAAAATAAGTAAACGCATAAAATTATTAGAAAATCCAAATAAAAGAAGACACTATGAAAAAAGAACATACAGATCTGGAAAAGGACTAAGTAGTACTTCTAGAAAAGGCATCATTAAAATGCAAAACACAATGGCATTAAATAGCATATTAGATCTAAACGAAGATAAAATCTATAAACTGGAAGATAGATCCAAGGGAATTTAGCTGCATGCAGCATAAAGAGATACAAAGATAAAAAACATGGAACCAGTCAGGCATGGTGGCTCATACCTGTAATCCCAGAGCTCTGGGAGGCTGAGGTGGGTGGATCATTTGAGGTCAGGAGTTCAAGACCAGCCTGGCCAACATGGCAAAATGCTGTCTCTACTAAAAATATAAAAAACTAACTGGGCAGAGACTCAGCAAGAAAAGAAAACTTCAGGCCAATATCCATGATGAACATATATGCAAAAATCTTCAATAAAATACTGGCAAACTGATTGCAACAGCACATCAAAAAGCTTATCCACCATGATCAAGTAGGCTTCATCCTGGGGATGCGAATCTATAAATGTAATTCACCACATAAACAGAACCAAAGACAAAAACCACATGATTATCTCAATTGATGCAGAAAAGGCCTCTGACAAAATTCAACAGAACTTTATGCTAAAAACCCTCAATAAACTAGGTATTGATGGAATGTATCTCAAAATTATAAAAGCTATTTATGACAAACCAACAGCCAATATCATACTGAATGGGCAACAACTAGAAGCATTCCCTTTGAAATCTGGTACTAGACAAGGATGCCTTCTCTCACCACTCCTATTCAATATAGTATTGGAAGTTCTAGCCAGAGCAATCAGGCAAGAAAATGAAATAAAGGTATTCAATTAGGAAACAAGGAAGCCAAATTGTCTCTATTTGCAGACAACATAATTGTATATTTAGAAGGACCCATTGTCTCAGCCCAAAATCTCCTGAAACTGATAAGCAACTTCAGCAAAGTCTCAGCATACAAAATCAATGTACAGAAATTACAAGCATTCCTATATACCAATAACAGACTAAAAGAGAGCCAAATCAAGAGTGAGCTCCCATTCACAATTGCTACAAAGAGAATAAAATACCTAGGAATACAACTAAAAAAGGATATAAAGGACCTTTTCAAGGAGAACTACAAACCACTCCTCAAGGAAATATGAGAGGACACAAACAGATGGAGAAACATTCCATGCTCAAGGTTAGGAAGAATCAATATTGTGAAAATGGGCAGTATGGCCATTTTTACATCTATAAAGTAATTTATAGATTCAATGCTATCCCCATCAACCTACCTATGACCCTCTTCACAGAACTGGAAAAAACCACCTTAAACTTCATATGTAACCAAAATATAGCTCCCATAGCCAAGTCAGTTCTAAGCAAAAAGAACAGAGCTGGAGGCATCATGCTACCTGACTTCAAACTATTCTACAAGGTTACAGTAATCAAAACAGCATGGTACTGGTAACAAAATAGAGATATAAACCAATGGGACAGAACACAGGCCTTGGAGGCAATGCCACACATCTACAACCATCTGATCTTTGACAAACCTGACAAAAACAAGAAATGGGGTAAGGAGTCCCTGTTTAATTAATGGTGTTGGGAAAAGTGGCTAGCCATGTGCAGAAAGCAGAAACTGGACCCCTTCCTGACACCTTACACTAAAATTAACTCCAGATGGATTAAAGGCTTAAACATAAGACCTAACACCATAAAAACCTTAGAAGAAAACCGAGGCAAAACCATTCAGGACATAGGCATAGGCAAGGACTTCACGGCTAAAACACCAAAAGCATTGGCAACAAAAGCCAAAATAGACAAATGGGATCTAACTAAACTCCAGAGCTTCTGTACAGCAAAAGAAACAATCATTAGAGTGAAGTGGCAACCAACAGAATGGGAAAAAATTTTTGCAATCTACCCATTTGACAAAGGGCTAATATCCAGAATCTACAAAGAACTAAAACAGATTTACACAAGAACAAAACAAACAAACCCATTCAAAACTGGGTGAAGGACATGAACAGACACTTTTCAAAAGAAAACATTTATGAGGTCAAGAAACATGAAAAAATGCTCATTATCACTGGTCTTTAGAGAAATGCAAATCAAAACCACATTGAGATACCACCTCACACCGGTTAGAATGGCAATCATTAAAAAATCTGGAGAGGATGTGGAGAAATAGGAACACTTTTATACTGTTGGTGGAAGTGTAAATTAGTTCAACCATTGTGAAAGACAGTGTGGTGATTCCTCAAGGACCTAGAAATAGAAATTCCATTTGACCCAGCAATCCCATTACTGGGTATATATCCAAAGGATTATAAATCATTCTATTATAAAGACACATGCATACATATGTTCATTGCAGCACTGTTTACAATAGCAAAGACCTGGAACCAACCCAAATGCCCATCGATGATAGTCTGGACAAGGAAAATGTGGCACATATACACCGTGGAATACTATGCAGCCATAAAAAATGATGAGTTCTTGTCCTTTGTAGGGGCATGAATGAATCTGGAAACCATCATTCTCAGCAAACTGATACAGGAACAGAAAAATCAAACACCGCATGTTCTCACTCATAGGCAGGGGTTGAACAATGAGAACACATGGAGGGGAGCATCACAAACTGGGGTCTGTTGTGGGGGGACAAGGGGAGGAACAGTGGGAGGTAGGGAGGTTGGGGAGGGATAACATGGGAGAAATGCCAGATACAGGTTACAGGGTGATGGAGGCAGCAAACCACATTGCCATGTATGTACCTATGCAACAATCCTGCATGTTCTGCACATGTACCCCAGAACCTAAAGTGCAATTATATATAAATATATATATATTATATATATATATTTATATATATATTTTATATTATATATAATATTTTATATATATTTATATATAATAAATAAATAAAACACAAAAGAAGGAGGAAATTAAAAAAAACTCAAATAAACTGAAAGAAAAAAGGAGAATGTAAAAATGTATGGAAATGAAATATACCAGCTTTGGGATAGTGGTTTCTGGGAGGGGCAAGAAAGATGTGATGTAAGGCCTACATTTAAGGCTCAATATGATGTGCTGCCTGCCACCTGGTGAAGCCAGGATGACCTTGATTGGCCAAACTGCAAGTTCCTCCACCCCTGCAGATACGTACCCGAGCCAAACCACTCTTCTTATCAAGGGACCAGGCACAGCTCCTACTTACCCCAAGTGGCAGCTTCTGGTTCCCTGCCAGTCCTCAAAAATATTCAGACAAGCCAATTGTTGTGGGAATCAGGGGTCGCCTCACCATTTTGGTACTGCGAAGGCTGCCTCCCACAGCCCCTGTTTGTTCCCTCTCTTCCTGAGTACACCCCCGTGTGGCCCTGTGTGGCCTGTGGTGTCCTCTGCTTGTCCTCCTTTGAGTGCAGGTGATTAATAAATCACTGTCCGTCTCATCTGCTCAGTGTTGGTGTCAAGTGTTCAGTCATCTCCATAACCTTAGAGTGGAAATCCTCCCTCACCAACACAGGGAGCAGCAGGTGATTAAAACAAAAGAAGGAGCACGTGACACTTGAACTATATCACATTCTTTTCTTTAAAAACAAACAAAAAACAAACACTGAAGCAAAAATGACAAAACATTATCATTTGTTTAATTTAAGTGGTATATGGACTTCTATTGGGTTATTTTATGTACTTAATTTTTAAAAATAAGTACTCATTTTAAAATAAAGTAAAAACACTGGATAAACAAGTTCCAACTTACCTGCTTTTACTGAGACCTGCCAAAAAGAGAGCTAAAGAAACCTTATGTAAGTAAGGTTCTAAATGGGCAGTAACCACTAAGAAAATTGACAGGGCAGGTTTTTGCTATTGTTTATGTTTCGTTGGAAGGTTGTTTTTTTTTTTTTTTCATTTTTATGGGTCAAGGCCATGCATGTTAAAGGGAACACTAAATAATTATTTGCTTTAAGTTAATTACCTAAGAATTCTGGTCAAAATAAAAATCTATTTGAATAGCTAAATATGAAAACTTACTACAAAGCTCTAATTATTATAATTTGACAGATAAATCAATGGAACAGAATCAAAAGACCAGAAGCAGACCCAAATGTAGATAAAGAGTCAATATATGGTAAAGGTGGCTTTTCAACTCAAAGAGAAAATAACCGTTTATTCAATAAACATAACTGTGCCACTTTATTAGTTAAATACTACTGAAATGAATGGTTAATTGTTTGGTAAAAAGTTAGCCCTATTTCTTGCCATTTACAAAAGTAAATTACAGATAAAATATAGAGCAGAAAATCTGAGTCAAGATTTAGATTATTGGAGGTTGTGAAAGGATTTTCTACACAGGTTGAAATAATTAAGACAAAGTGACACATTTGGATAAATAAAAATAGCTTACTGTGTCAATAAACATCAAAAACTTGAAAAGCAGAAAATTCTTGCATCTGACCAAAAACTCTTACAAATGAATAAGAAATAATGAACAACTCAAAGAAAAAAATGGTTAATTTACAAAGAAAAAAGGCAAAATAAACGTGCAACATAATAAATAAAGCAAAATAGAACAGCAATTTGTTTGATGACTTAATTATTTATAAATCTAAAGAAAATTAAAATGTTTTCTTTCTAAGTGGAAAAGTACTAAAGACTAAGGGTTTTGACTATTATTACGAAGGGTTTTGACCATTATTATTTATAACCAGTATATAGTGGTTATAGTATTTATAACATATAGGTTCTAGTGTCTATGCCCAATATGCTCATACCACTGTTGGGGAGAATGAGGGAAAATAGACATTCCCATGTATTGCTGAGAAGTATAAATTTATATGACTTATAGGAAGTAATCAACAATAAAACTTGAAAAATACACATACCCCTTAAATAAAGCAAATCCACAGTTCTAAGTATTTATCTAAAGAAAATAATCAGATATATATAAACAAAGTTTATGAATATATTCTCTTTAATGTGGCTTAAGCTAAGAAAAAATCAGCAATACTCTTCGTAGCCAACAATGGGTTCTGTAAATTGCAGTATGTCAGTATGACAGAACACCATGTAGCCATTAATAAGTCGTGGTGCAGAAATATATTTATTGGCATGTTGAAGTTTTAATGATGTATTCTTAAATGAAAAAGTATGCCACTAAATGGTAAGTTGTACTATGACATAAAATTTTGGACATACACTCACCCTCTCTCTATGTTAATAATAATTATCTCTGGGTGGTTTTCTCTTCCTTTCATTTCAGGTCTGTTTTATTTAAATGTTCTAAATATGCGATTTTCTAATAAAAAACGAAGAAAGGATTTGCGAGCAAATCCTGGTGAGGGGAATTTGAGGAAGTCAATTATCATATCTAATCTTTGATTTTCTTACTATAAAAAGAAGATATCGGTTTCTCCTCCTAGGATTACTAACAAGGTCAAATGAGACATCCATTTATTCATTGGAAAATGTTTCTTTTTTAATGGGCATGTGTCAGGCACTGTCTTAGCTGGTAACTATACGGCAGGGTATAAGGCAGACTACAGACAAAACAAAAACCCTGCCTTCATGAGCTTATAGTCTAGTCAGGGAGATGGACAATAAGCAAAATATGGAAGTAAAATGTATAGTGTATTAGATGGTAGAAAGTGCTATGGAGAAAAACAGAAAGTACAAGGGGAGGGGTTACAACTGTAAACAAGGGGGTCAGAGTAGACCTGGGGGAGAGATACCTTTGCATGAGGTACTGAAAGAGGCAATGGAGCATACCACATGCCTGCCTGGGTGGTACCATGTCCCTGCCTGGGTGGTGGGGAGGAGCAGAGGTTGGGGAGGGAATAGCAAGAGCAAAGGACCCGGGCTGGAAGGAGGACTGGCATGTTTGGTTGACCATAAAAATGTGCTTTATAAAATCTGGTGTGCAGGCCGGGCGCGGTGGCTCATGCTTGTAATCCCAGGACTTTGGGAGGCCGAGGCAGGCGGATCACGAGGTCAAGAGATCAAGACCATCCTGGCCAACATGACGAAACCTCGTCTCTACTAAAAATACAAAAATTAGCTGGGCGAGGTGACACGTGCCTGTAGTCCCAGCTACCCAGGAGGCTGGGACAGGAGAATTGTTTGAACCCAGGAGGCGGAGGTTTCAGTGAGCCGAGATTGCGCCACTGCACTCCAGCCTGGTGGCTAGCAATGGAGCAAGACTCTGTCTAAAAAAAAAAAAAAAATAGTGTGCAAAATAAATATTATTTATCAGTGTATTATCTTTGACATAATATTCACCTCCAAAATAATTATTTTCTGTCTTAAAATGTCTCGGAAAATAGCTTTCTAATGCTCAGGTCCTGCTTGTGTTCTATTTTAGAGTGAAATAATAAAAATGACAGCTATGAGCGCCCTCAACTTCTCTCTCCACCTCAAATCATTCCCAGGTGACCTCCCTTTGACCTCAGACTTCCCAGGAAGAGGTGAGGCCTTGGACCTGGTGGTGGGAGTCAAAATGGTGCGGTACAGAGTGGTACCATTTTGGGAACAGGAAAGTCACAATGTTCCCTCCCACCATCAGAAACCTCTGGCTTATGTTTCACTTAAGGAAGGAATTTCTGACCCCTTCTTGCACATAGTCTTAGAGGCATGACATTTTTGTTTTATTTAAATCATGTTAACTATTTTTTTCATTTGAGTGATGAATCTAAATGCATATTCTAGTTCCTGTGTACGGCAGCCTCATAACTGGATATGGCTACGTGGTTTCAGTGCCTGTTTGTGCTTTGGGAACAGCATTAGATTTGTATTGCTGTTTCCGAAACTGGGGTCCATGGAAGCTTTAGGCAGGGTAATTTTAGGGTTTAAGAAACACTGACTAAGGTGATGGTCTGACTAGATTCTCTGGATGTGCACTGCTCCCATGAGAAGTAAGGCAAAGTTACACTTCAGGTTCTGAAAAGGTCTCTTGCCTCCCCACACTTATGTGGCAAATCCTGATCATCTCAGTGCTTGTGCTGTATTAGCTTTCTACGGCTGCTGTAACAAATGACCACAAATGTAGGGATTAAAAAAAAAGATTTATTGTCTTATAGTTCTGGAGTCAGAAGTCCAAGATGGGTTTCAAATACCAAGGTGTTTATTCCTTCCAGAGCCTCTAGGGAGAATCAGTCTCCTGGCCATTCCCAGCTCCTTGATGCTACCCACGTTCCTTGGCTCAGGGCCCCTCCCTCCATCTTCAAAGGCAGCAATCACATTGTTCAGACCTCTACTCCAATGGTCACATCTCCTTCTCTAACTCTTCCGCCTTCTGGTCTCCCCATTTATAATCCCTTGCAAGTACATCAAGCCCACCCGTTTAATCCATCATAACTGCCTCACCTCAGGATCCTTAACTCCATCACATCTGCAATGCATCTTTTGCCATGTATGGTAACATAATTACAGGTTCTAGAGATTAAGACATGGACACCTTTGGGGAGCCATTATGCCACCACAGGGACCATGGCCTGTGTGCACAGAGAAAGAAAGGAAGTTCATCCTCCCCACATTCTTCATGTCTAAGATTGACATCCTCAACTGGAAGGCCTGCCATCCTCTGAAGGCAAACGTTTTGCCCTCATTGGTAAAATAAAGTCACATTTACCCAGCTTCTTTTCCGTTAGAACCTCTGTTAACTGGCAGCAGATGATAATGACAACTGGTGATGTTAACAAGGAATCTCAGGTACTATAATCCTGAGATGTGGGATTACAGTTCTGGAACCGAGAGGGGGAAGAAATTCAGAAGGTCACACTGTCACATCTTTCTCCCAAACTTGTCCTGTGCCTGCCTGGGCATCATGGCTCTTAAGATGGGGAACAGTCACAATTTCTCAAGGAAGCTGAATCCCCTTTGGAAGGGCAGTTCTTCAAGGATTTAAGGATGGGTCTTACATCCCATTTCTCCCATTTGCTTCAGGACCTGGCTGCAGCTCCCTGCATCTTTTAGGTTGATGGAGAGGAGGCTACCAGGAACAGTCTCTGACTCAGAAAATGAAGTCAAACCCCAGATCTTCTCCGTATAAAGTAGGCAACTCACAACAGCCTTGTAAAATATGGGGATAAAGCAAGTCTCTGGCCTCACCCCAGAGATTCTGACTCAGCAGATGCGGCCTGGAAATGTGCATTTATAAAATCCCCTAGAGGTTCTGGTATAGTGGATACACTGACGGCTGCTGGGAAATCCTGGACTAGTTGGACTAGTTGCAGCTTGGAGCCAATTCTTTTTTTTTTTTTTTTTTTGAGTCATAGTCTCCCTCTGGAGGGCAGTGGCACGTGATCTTGGCTGACTGCAATCTCCACCTTCCAGATTCAAGGATTCCGCTGCCTCAGCCTCTTGAATAGCTGGGACTACAAGCACACACCACCACGCATGGCTAATTTTTTTTTTATTATTTTAGTAGAGACAGGGTTTAACCATGTTGGCCAGGATGGTCTCCATCTCCTGACTTCATGGTCCACCCACCTCACCCTCCCAAAGTGCTGGGATTACAGGCGTGAGCCACCACTATTTAAATGATTTCCAATTGGTTCATGCACTTCTCAGGGTGTGTCTCCCTCACTTGAAGTGCACAAAAGAACAGAAGACCCATTCATCCTTCTAGACACTATTATTTCAGCTAAGGATCTTTCTGGTGGTCATACCATACTGTTGACTCAGGCCGAGGCTGTGGGAGACTAAATAATAGAATACTTTTCCCTTCGTGCTGTGACTACAGGGTCAGGCCTCTCCCATTTCTGCAGAGTGCATTCAGAATCACCTTGTTCTTTCTGTCTTTTACCCAACAGCTTTAGGGAACACCCAACTTGAGTGGGACACTGTGCTCCTCACCAGGACAAAACTATGAATGAGACCCTGGCCATGCCTGCAGGGCCAAAGGCTAGAAGAAGGGGAGCACCGATACATCATCTGTCATACAGCAGGGGAGTCAGTGCTCTGATGACACTGGCACAAACAGCAAGCGCCTACAGCCAACCACCCAACCCGTGGACTACCCACCCACCTTAACCCACACCCAACACCACCTACGCACCTCACTCCCACACAACACAGAGAACATTCCCTCACTGACTGCCACCACACCCTGCACACTCATGATCTCCCCCCGACATCTCATCACTACCCACCCACACCCACACACTCACTGCCCACCCCACCCACATCTCATCACTACCCACCCACACCCACACACTCACTGTCCACCCCACCCACATCTCATCACTACCCACCCACACCCACACACTCGCTGCCCACCCCACCCACATCTCATCACTGCCCACCCACACCCACATACTCACTGCCCACCCCACCCACATCTCATCACTACCCACCCACACCCACACACTCACTGTCCACCCCACCCACATCTCATCACTACCCATCCACACCCACACACTCACTGTCCACCCCACCCACATCTCATCACTGCCCACCCACACCCACACACTCACTGCCCACCCCACCCACATCTCATCACTACCCATCCACACCCACACACTCACTGTCCACCCCACCCACATCTCATCACTACCAACCCACACCTATACATTCACTGCCCACCCCACCCACATCTCACTACCCACCCACACCCACACACTCACTGCCCACCCCACCCACATCTCATCACTACCCACCCACACCCACACATTCACTGCCCACCCCACCCACATCTCATCACTGCCCACCCACACCCACACACTCACTGCCCACCTCACCCACATCTCATCACTACCCACCCACATCCATACCCACTCACTGCCCACCCACACCCACTCGCTACCTATTCCACCCACTCAGTCACTACTCACCCCCAATCACTACCCACTGTACCCACACCCACTCACTCCTTTCCATTCTGCACCCACGTAGCCAAAAGGCTTTCATCTTCTTCAGTGTCCACGCCTGAGACAGACCTCCTCTTGCTGTTTTCCAAGGTTTGCCTTCTCACCACTGTTCAATCTTTTAGGCTGCCAGGATATGCCAATGCTTTCAGTTCCTAGTGACTGGTGGATCTTTGTTTTCTTAGTTACTTGAAGCTTCCTCAAGTAACCCTAAAACTTGCATGTTTAGCTTTCTGAGTACTTCTTCTTCTCAAGATTCCAGTATTATTGAAGAGGGTTCAATGGGGTGACATGAGCCACTGATGGTCACAATTGCTCACTAGAACACAAAGTAAGTGGCAGGAAGAAAGGGTGCAGGGAATTGGACACACATGAGAAAGACACTGAAGCTGGGGACAGTGGAGGGCTGGGGACAGTGGAGGGCCCCCTGGATGAGAGCTTTTGCAGTGTGACGTTCTTACAGGCCACGTTAGTAGAAAAGCCTGTCCTTGGCTAAGGGGATGGAACAATGCTCAGAGCACCAGAAAAATCATACAGTTGTGTTCGATAAATCATGCTTTAAAGATAGTGCATGCATGTGTATGGAGTCTGTTGAGTGGGTAGTTCTCTAACTTGGACAATGAAGGATACATTGGCATGTAGGCGTGTTACTGCCCTATGACGCCGTCATCAAATTCATTCCACTAACTCTCCTGCCTTTCATTCTCAGCTCACAAATCACCTTCTGTTTGTATCTGGCTTTTAATGGACAATTCCCTATGATCACTGAACACATTTATCAGATTTTTTTCCTTCTCCCTAAACTACGAAACCAGCATCAGGCTTTTGGTTTTCAGGTTCCTTCTCCAAAAGACTAACGTGAGTATGTTACCAAATGAGCTCTCTGACCAGATGAAATGACAGCCACGTGCCAAAATGGGGTGCTTATACCAAGGTCCTGATCCCCATGAAGCCTGGTCTCTGCAAGCACTAGCCTTCCTGGATAACACTGCTATCCTGATCGGCTGCCTAAGTTCTTTATATGTTGTATCAGTCAGGATATGCTAGGTTACACTACAGCAATGAGCAATCCCCAGATTTCAGGGGTTTAAAGCACCAATCACTTTGTTTATTATCAGTGCTATATGTCCATTATGGGTGGGCAAGAAACTCTGCTCCACATCATCCTCAATCTCAGACCCAGGCTGAGGGAGGAGCAGCCACTTTCTGGAGACTTAACTACCCATTGGAACAGAAGAAAAGGGAGAACCTGGTGAGGCATCTGCTAACTCTTAAAGCTTCAGGTACTTTCTGGCCAAACAAATCACAAGGCCATACCTAACTTCAAATGAACAGGAAAATGCAATCTTACCACGTGCCCAGAAGCACAAAGACCCAGAACCTTTATGAACAAAATTAATAGCCAGCACACCTACACTTCTGTTCCCTCTTGGAGCAATCCATTCCCAGTGTTAACTTTAATCATTTTAAAGGACTTCCTATAATAAACCAAAATCTGCCTGTGCAGGCACCAGAAATATAGCAACAAATAAATCAAAGTCCCTGCTCTCCTGAGATTTCCGCCATAGTGGATCATCCGCCAGTCTTTGGTTGGCCAGAATAACTTTACTCCCTCTTCATTTCCTAATCCATCCAGTGAGCATTTACTAAACACCTGCTCTGACGCCAGGCAATGTGGTTGGCTCAGAAGATCCAGGGCTGAAAAAGCTACGCATGGCTCTCCCAGAGCTCACGTTGCAGGGCTTTAGCTAGCCATCCGGGAGGATCAGCTACAGGTGACAGGTACATGACAGTTTGTAACACTGAGCTAGGTGACCACAATGTTTCATTTGAAACACTCAGAGAGTGAATATGCCATATTGCAGAGAGAAGCTTCCAGTGATTCTCAAACTGAAGTCTGAAGAGCCCATAGAGGTTCCAAAGGGTGCTTCAGACACACTGCAAGTCAACTGGCTGCTATGTCCCTCCCTTCCTCTTCAATCTGTTTTGCATACTTAACTTGTTTTTTTTTTTTTTTTTGAGACAAAGTTTTGTTCTTGTTGCCCAGGCTGGAGCGCAATGGCGCGATCTTGGCTCACTGCAACCTCTGCCTCCTCGGTTCAAGCCTCCCGAGTAGTGAGGATTACAGGTGTGCACTACCACACTCAGCTAGTTTTTTGTATTTTTAGTAGAGACAGGGTTTCTCCATGTTGGCTAGCCTGGTCTTGAACTCCCGACCTCAGGTGATCCACCTCCCTCGGCCTCCCAAAGTACTGAGACTATAGGCATGAGCCACCGTGCCCCGCCACTTAATATTTATAAAAGATTTAATTTAAAGGGTTCTACTCTTAGAGAGACAAGGGGGAAAAGAGGAAAAAAATTCCATGATTTAGTCTGATACTCTCTCATTTTATCCATGTGAAAACAAGCATGCATTAAAGTTAAATAATTTACCAAGGTCATACAGTGAGTTAGAAGCATGCCTACGTAGGAAGCCAACTTATCTGCCTGTCTTAAGCTTCACAGCCTTTTTCTGTTTTTGAAATTTAAACCGAGTCTTCAGAGGAAGCTCTAAAAACAAAGATGTGAGTGTCTGTCGGTGGGAAAAGCTAATCAGTGCGATTAAGCAACATATTCACAGAGGAATCTAGAATCTTTTCCTAGCTAATTTGAGAATGCACATTACCACCTGGCTGGAGCAGAGGGCAGGGCCTTCCCCTGCCTTCTCCTGGCCATTAAATCCCTGCCCAGCAGGCACAGAGCCATAACTGCAACAATGCTTTCTGCTGCACATTTGTCAAGATTTGAGAAGGGCTCATTTTGGGAATCCTGAGTGAGAAAATTCCCAGACCCGTTCTGTGCATGTGCTGGGAACAGAGGCAGGAGAGATATTTCAACCTCACAGGAGCATGTCTGTTTCAGACAGAGTACTAGAGAGTTCATAAATATGACTGGTTTTAGAAACTGGAAAGATACATCAATTTTGCCTGGAGCACTGGCCAAGGGGAAGAAATATTCGAAAGGAACATAACACCAACAGCAAAACCTTTTGTCTGCCTTCTGAATATTAAGTGCCGTACAACAGTTCCTCACCAAACTCATCCGAAATACAAATAAACTGTTTGATCTATTCTCTGTCAACTGACATTTATTTTCACATAGTCCCTGATCTATACTCGTCTCTCAGACACACACAATAAAAATTAGGCTTTATTTACTAGACATTTAAGGTTTTCCCTCCAGGCTCCAGCAGCCTAAGAAAATCTCTAAGTTTGCTCTCTCTGCCGACTCACCACCGTCTCCTGCTTTACCCTCCTCCAATACACAAGAGGAAAACCCATTAAAGGGTGTTGTACAACTCCAGGCATCCTGCTTTCTCTAATCCACTTCTCTTATTTCAACAATCCCCAACATATTGCTGCCGGGCTCTCAATGAGGCTCATTTCAAAATACATCCCGTGGGCTAGCTTCCACCTGCATGGCAGGCTCCGTTGATGCTGGTGTCTGAGAAATGAGAAGGGCCGTTGACCCACCCTCTCCATCCAGAGAGGCGCCAGTGGCAGCTTGTTTGCTGGAATAAAGGGTGCATAACTGGCCATATAAGCTGCTGCCGCAGTCCTCCTAGCAACACTTCATGCCATGGATGAAATCACAGAGCACAAAATTGCAGAGCCCAGCAATGATGCCTCCAACCACAGCCACAGAAGTGGCTGCATGGGTCTACCATCTCCCAGCCAAATGGCTCCATCCGCAACAGAAACGGGTGCGAAGCCTTTAGGATAGACGCATATTGTTTACAACAGAAACTGGATTTTTCCTCTCCTTAGGTCTTCACCAAACGTAACTTAATTCCCACTGAAAAGAGCACCAGAACACAACCTTACCTTCCTTGCTGTATACACAGGCGCTTCACTCAGTGACAATCTTCCAGCAAAACAATGCTGGAGTGCGCGCTGCGAGAGTTAGGCTACTCAAGTGTTAGGCTCGCTGGAGAGGGGACAGATGACTACTTTGATGGGTTCGGTAGCCCAGGGGAATTCTCGCTTTCGGAGGGGCGGTGGCGAGCAGGGCGGGCACGCTGAGTTGGACGGCGTGTGAGCGAGCATACACTCCCCGCCTGCAGGCCTGGCCCTGGTGCTTTCTGACGGGTGAAGTTGAGCATCCTTATTCCCTCGGGAAGAACAACGTTCCCATTCCAGGTCAACGTGACTGGAAACCTCAATTTAAGAATTGCATCCACTGGTTGGTCCATCTGGGGTTTGTCCAGCTTCTCATCTTACTTCGCGCCTCCGTTGTGTCAGGCTTTTTTTTTTTTTTTTTCCTATGTGCACAGATAGCTCACATAGTTAACCCTCAAAACCCCGTTTTCTGAAGCGATTCTCAACCAGGAAAACTTGCCCCAAACTGCAGAATCTTCTTCCGTGGCTTCTCTTCCCGAATCCCTGCTCTGTCCACCAGGTGCGGCCCAGGCCAGTATCCGCACACACCTTTTCCGCCGCTGTCCGGGGCGCAGCGACAAGGGGGTCCCGCGCCTCCGCGGCCCGCAATGCTCCCCGGCCAAGCCGAGGCAGGGAGGCGCCTGCAGCTACTGACTTCACAACCCGCGCTCGTGTGCACCGACTAACGGGCACACCGCGAACACACCACACACACACACACGCACACACGCACTCATGCGCTCCCGCCCCCTGCCCGGCCCGGGCTCTCCAAAGTTACCTCCTAGGCGCCCGGGGGCAGGGCCCACGCCTCCCTGCGGGTCTCCGGCGGCCGCTGGGCAGTGGTCCTCACGGCCTCCGGTGCCGCGCCTCCGGGAGGCTCCGGAGCCAGCTGGTCGCTGTCACCCGGCAGCCGGGATTCCGCGCCCCGAGCTGCACCCTGGGGATGGGGCGGCTTTCGCCTCCGCCGCCCGGGTCCGGGTCTGCGCTCACCCGCGCGGCGCCCACCTGGCTGCAACCCTGGCCAGTGCCCGCGCGCCGCGGCTGAGGCTGGCGCTGGGACTCCTCCGGGGCGGCGCGCAGCAGACACAGCCTCGCATGACGCCAGCGCTCCAGCGGCCCCGGGACGCGGCCTCACCCTCAACCCCCGGCGGTCTCAGCCTCGCTCTTTGTGTCTCGGTCGGCGCCGCCACGTCACGGGCTTGGAGTCTCCGAGCAGCGCTGGCCGGGAACGCGGCTGCGGAGAGCGGGACTGGGCTAGTCCACCGCCGCCCGCCCGGGGCGCTCAGGCTGGAGGGGCGCACTGGCAGCCACCGAGCGCACGCCGGGGAACGGAGCGGGCGGGCCCGGGGAGGGGCGCGGCGTCGCGCCAAAGGGGTGCCCTGCCAGGGGCTGCGGCGGAGGAAAGTGGGAGTCCGAGCGCCGCCGGAGCCCCACGAAGGCGGTGTCCGTTCGGTCCCAGGTCGCGGCTGCAGCGCCAAGGGGCAAGCGAGACGAAGCTGTGCGCCGGAGGGAGCCCAGCAGCCGGAGCCACCCTCGGGGTTAGCGTCTCCCCACTCCCCTACCCTGAAGGTGACTGCGGCACCCAGGGGCAAGCAGGGGCGAACGGTGTCCGGGGCTCTCCTCTTCCCAGGGAGCACTCGGCTCACCCTCTGGGGCTTGGGACTCTGCAGTGCTTTGCAAGGCCAGGGCCAAGGGGCCACTTCACTCATTGATCTCTTCTCTTGGCTGGTGTCTACCTAATTGGAATCCAGACTGTCACATGACCACCCCCTCCCCAAACATTCACTCATTCATTCATACACCCCAAGCCCCACAAAACTGGGATGGGTTTCCAAAAGTCTTACTGGATACATGGATCAGAAATGGAGGCCTTTCCTGTCACCCCGTGTGCTGCAGCGGGGCCGAAACGCAGCAGCTGCCTCTGGTGGCCCCATCTAGACAGATTCTGTCCCTGTGGCTTCGGAGGCTCAGTTAACTTTGCATCCCCATGACAAGAACAGCACAAACAAGAAGGGTGGAGGAGGTGTCATAGTTTCGGGTCCATGGAATCTCATTTCAAAGGAAAGCAACACCCCCGTCCGCCCCCCACCCACCTCCTCCCTGCCACAGAGTTATGGAGCTTAGCTGCTAAGGAGCATACCTCGGCAGGGACAGGACCCTCTGGGGTGGGGGCTGCCTTAGATTTTCCCTGGTCAGCTCCCCACACCCCCCCCCCACTTGCTACTTGTGGTGGGATGACAGGCCCTGGGGGGATGCAAATCTCCTTCTCAGCCTCGCTCAGCTGTCTGTATGTGGGTGGCAACAACGCTTTGAAAGTGAACTTGCTAATAAATGGATACTTTAAATAATGCCCTATCAGGGTGATGCGTGTTGACAGCTAGATTTTCCCCAGAGCTCCTCCTCTCTGCCCAAGTTTTGAAAATCCACTTGTCTTTACTACCTTACTGTGAGATAGGTTTAAACCGATTCTAGTAAGGGCAAATGGATTTGAAAATGTAAACTAGAAGGGAAGTTTGTTTGATTCCCGGTACTTTGCCTAGGAACTTTAAATTTGTAAATAGTGCTGGCTCTGTCTTTGGGTCCCAATATTATTTGTGGCAACAGGGGGCATAAGCTTACAGAGTAAAGGGTGCCCAGGGTAAGAAGCCTGTTTGATGATAGCTAAAGACTCTTTGGGGGCCTCATTGCCCCGTAAGTTCAGGGTCATATTATTTGAGACCTGAACAAATACATATTTCTCCTCAAACCGAGAACAGTTGAACCACATGGAACAATTAAGGCAGGAAGCTGTTCGGGACCTGTCTTTTGCTTTAAGTTCTTCGTCCTTGTATTTCTCCTATTTCTTCATGAGATACCACCACAGAGACCACATCCTAGAAGGAAAAACCATAGGTTCCTGAAACTCAGATTTGGTAAAAATCTGCCTTTCCCTCACTTACCTCAGCTGAAGTCGGCTAAAGGCTTACTTAATTTCTTTCTGAAATAACCCTTTTGGAAAACAACTTTAAAAATTTTAAAACGGCATAAAAGGAACATGCGGAGTAGAGCCCTCTGTTTCTACAGTTACTCAATTCCAGCCAGAAGTTGGCTAGTGGTGTTTACAGACACAGCGGATTCAAGGGCTTGCCCCTTTCCCCTCCTGGCTACTGATTTCTGATTTCTGTAAGCCTGCCCCAGAAGCTCTCATTCAAGCCTTGGGAGACATTCCTCTCACTATCACTCACCCTCCCCAAGTGGACACAGATACAGTCACACCTCAGCCACATGCTCCGTCCCATGCATCACTGTCTGGAAAGAGAGGCTGGAACTCCGACTGCCTCTCCTGTTCTGCACACACACAGTGGACATCTTTATGCACGTCCGATCTTGCCTACCTGGGGAAAAGTGAAGGTTATTTGTCTGTCTCACTCACTGGACTGGAATGATACTAAATTATATTCACCATTTATCTACAGACCCAAGGCATTCAGTCTGCAGGGCTTGGGGGATGATGTGAATTCATGGCACTGCACCCCCCGCCAAGATACGTAGTTTAAAAACATGTTTTGGTCTGGGCAATAGAAAGAGACTTAAGATGAGATGGGAGACTGCACACCAGACTATGAAGACAAGAGTAGAATCAGCGTCCAGAAACTATCAGCCTCCACATTTTCCTCTGTTTCTAGTAATTTCCCACTCAGATCCCACATTTCACTTCATAATACAATTGGCAATGGTGTGAAAACCCAATGTGGTGTAAAAGAAACAGCTTTGAATTTGGCATCTGAAGACATGGATTTAGACATCTGTCAAATGACCTATGTGAACTTGGACAAATCACTTGACCTGATTTTGGTCCTCCAGCACTTTCAATGCAGGGTTCTACTTAAATTTAATATTAGAACTCAGAAACATCTATAGTTTCCTTCTTACAGGATCTGAGGTTTACTACGAAACCTAATAAATAGTTGAGGTCCGTGTGATCCAGTCTCAATTAGTATCCCATTCAATGAAATATAGTCCAGCAGCAAGAGAAATGTATTATTAATCAAATCCCTTACTTGAACTTCTCAGAGACAAACATCCTCCTCTCTCTCTAGGCCCTTCTTACCTCAGCTGTTTCAAAGCTCCTCTTTCTCTCTAAATACGTAACACACATCTTCTGAATCTCTCCTCTCCTACCTCCACTCTACTTTTCTGTATTTTGTAGAGCTATGCGTTCCCTCTCCTCTCTTTAGGGGAGGGAAGACGAAAGGAAAACTGGGCAAAATCAGAGTTCTCTGTAGTGATAGAGGTAGGGGAGAAGACTGTGGCCATTCATCCATTAATACTTTGGTCCATCATAATTAGCTCTCCTTTGGGTACATTTTAGATGTATTGAAGAATTAGAAAAGGGCACTGGATATAGCATCATTATTTAAAGATTTTGTCTCCAACTCACCTACTGACCATCTTAACCTCTTTTGAGCTCCAGTTTTATCATCTACAGAAGTGGACCAAGAGGTTTCACAGAATTTTAGGGAAGATGAGATAAATGCAAAGTGGGGATCTCGTAACAGGTATTCAGCAAAAGTTTGTGACTCTGAAAATGGCAGGCTGACAGAAAAAACAAAAGGAAGGAAGAAGGGAAAAAGGAAAGAAGGAAGGACAGAAGGAAAGAAGGAGGGAAGGGAGGAAAGAGGGAAGGGAGGAAAGAGGGAAGGGAGGGAGTGAGGGGGTGGGGAGGGGAAGGAGGGAGAAGAAAGAAAGGAAAGAAGGAAGGGAGGAGGGAAGGTGGGGAGGGAGAGGCAGGAGATAGGGGGAAGAAAGGAAGGAAAGAAGGAAGGGGGGAGGGAGGAGAGGGAAGAAGGAAGGAGGGAGAGAAAAAAGGAAGGAAGGAAGGGAAGGAGGGAGGGAGGGTGGGGAGGGAGAGGTGGGAGGTAGGGGGAAGAAAAGAAGGAAAGAAAGAAGGAGGGGGGAGGAAGAAAGGAGGGAGAGAAGGAAAAAAGGAAGGAAGTAAAGAAGAAGGGAGAAAGGAAGGAAGAAAAAGGGAGAAAGGAAGGAAAGAAGGGAGGAAGGGAGGGAGGGAGAAAGGAAGAAAGGAAGGAAAAAGAGGAGGGAGGAGGGGAGGAAGAGAGGGAGAAAGGGAGAGAGGAAGGAAGGAAAGGAAGGGAGGAAGGAAGGAAGAAAGGGAGGGAGGGAGGGAGGGAGGGAATTTTTTTTTTTTAAATTTTTTATTGGATTATAGGTTTTGGGGTACATGAGCAGAGCATGCAAGACAGTTGTGTAGGTACACACATGGCAGTGTGCTTTGCTTTTCTTCTCCCCTTCACCCACGTTTGGCATTTCTCCCCAGGCTATCCCTCCCCACCTCCCCCTCCCACTGGCCCTCCCCTTTTCCCCCCAATAGACCCCAGTGTTTAGTACTCCCCTTTCTGTGTCCATGTGTTCTCATTTTTCATCACCCACCTATGAGTGAGAATATGCGGTGTTTCATTTTCTGTTCTTGTGTCAGTTTGCTGAGGATGATGTTCTCCAGATTCATCCATGTCCCTACAAACGACACGAACTCATCATTTCTGATTGCTGCATAATATTCCATGGTGTATATGTGCCACATTTTTCCAATCCAGTCTATTATCAATGGGCATTTGGGTTGATTCCAGGTCTTTGCTATTTTAAACAGTGCTGCAATGAACATTCGTGTACATGTGTCCTTACAGTAGAATGATTTATAGTCTTTTGGATATATACCCAGTAATGGGATTGCTGGGTCAAATGGAATTTCTATTTCTAAGGCCTTGAGGAATCGCCACACTGTCTTCCACAATGGTTGAACTAATTTACACTCCCACCAACAGTGTAAAAGTGTTCCTTTTTCTCCACATCCTCTCCAGCATCTGTTGTCTCCAGATTTTTTAATGATCGCCATTCTAACTGGCATGAGATGGTATCTCAATGTGGTTTTGATTTGCATCTCTCTGATGACCAGTAACGATGAGCATTTTTTCATATGATTGTTGGCCTCATATATGTCTTCTTTCGTAAAGTATCTGTTCATATCCTTTGCCCATTTTTGAATGGGCTTGTTTGTTTTTTTACTGTAAATCTGTTTGAGTTCTTTGTAAATTCTGGATATCAGCCCTTTGTCAGATGGGTAAACTGCAAAAATTTTTTCCCATTCTGTTGGTTGCCAATCCACTCTAGTGACTGTTTCTTTTGCCGTGCAGAAGCTGTGGAGTTTCATTAGGTCCCATTTGTCTATTTCGGCTTTTGTTGCCAATGCTTTTGGTGTTTTGTTCATGAAGTCCTTGCCTACTCCTATGTCCTGGATAGTTTTGCCTAGATTTCCTTCTAGGGTTTTTATGGTGCCAGGTCTTATGTTTAAGTCTTTAATCCATCTGGAGTTAATTTTAGTGTAAGGTGTCAGGAAGGGGTCCAGTTTCTGCTTTCTTCACATGGCTAGCCAGTTTTCCCAACACCATTTGTTAAACATGGAATCCTTGCCCCATTGCTTGTTTTTGTCAGGTTTATCAAAGATTGTATAGTTGTATGTATGTTGTGTTGCCTCCGGTGCCTCTGTTTTGTTCCATTGGTCTATATCTCTGTTTTGGTACCAGTACCATGCTGTTTTGATTACTGTAGCCTTGTAGTATAGTTTGAAATCCGGTAGTGTGATGCCCCCCGCTGTGTTCTTTTTGCTTAGCGTTGACTTGGCTATGCGGGCTCTCTTTTGGTTCCATATGAAGTTCATGGTGGTTTTTTCCAGTTCTGTGAAGAAAGTCAATGGTAGCTTGATGGGGATAGCGTTGATTCTGTAAATTACTTTGGGCAGTATAGCCATTTTCACGATATTAATTCTTCCTAACCATGAACATGGAATGTTTCTCCATCTGTTTGTGTCCTCTCTGATTTCGTTGAGCAGTGGTTTGTAGTTCTCCTTGAAGAGGTCCCTTACGTTCCTTGTGAGTTGTATTCCAAGGTATTTTATTCTTTTTGTAGCAATTGCGAATGGCAGTTCGCTCTTGATTTGGCTTTCTTTAAGTCTGTTATTGGTGTAGACGAATGGTTGTGATTTTTTCACATTGATTTTATATCCTGATACTATGCTGAAGTTGTTTATCAGTTTCAGGAGTGTTTGGGCTGAGGCGATGGGGTCTTCTAGGTATACTATCATGTCGTCTGCAAATAGAGACAATTTGGCATCCACCTTTCCTATTTGAATACCCTTTATTTCTTTTTCTTGCCTGATTGCTCTGGCTAGAACTTCCAGTACTATATTGAATAGGAGTGGTGAGAGAGGGCATCCTTGTCTAGTGCCAGATTTCAAAGGGAATGCGTCCAGTTTTTGCCCATTCAGTATGATATTGGCTGTTGGTTTGTCATAAATAGCTTTTATTACTTTGAGATACGTTCCATCGATACCGAGTTTATTGAGGGTTTTTAGCATAAAGGGCTGTTGAATTTTGTCAAATGCCTTCTCTGCGTCAATTGAGATAATCATGTGGTTTTTGTTTTTGGTTCTGTTTATGTGGTGAATTACGTTGGTAGACTTGCGTATGTTGAACCAGCCTTGCATCCCCGGGATGAATCCTACTTGATCATGATGAATAAGTTTTTTGATTTGCTGTTGCAATCGGCTTGCCAATATTTTATTGAAGATTTTTGCATCTATGTTCATCATGGATATTGGCCTGAAGTTTTCTTTTCTCATTGGGTCTCTGCCGGGTTTTGGGATCAGGATGATGTTGGTCTCATAAAATGATTTGGGAAGGATTCCCTCTTTTTGGATTGTTTGAAATAGTTTTAGAAGGAATGGTACCAGCTCCTCCTTGTGTGTCTGGTAGAATTCGGCTCTGTACCCATCTGGACCTGGGCTTTTTTTGTGAGGTAGGCTCTTAATTGCTGCCTCGACTTCAGACCTTGTTATTGGTCTATTCATAGTTTCAGCTTCCTCCTGGTTTAGGCTTGGGAGGACACAGGAGTCCAGGAATTTATCCATGTCTTCCAGGTTTACTAGCTTATGTGCATAGAGTTGTTTGTAATATTCTCTGATGATGGTTTGAATTTCTGTGGAATCTGTGGTGATTTCCCCTTTATCATTTTTTACTGCATCTATTTGGTTGTTCTCTCTTTTATTTTTAATCAATCTGGCTAGTGGTCTGTCTATTTTGTTGATCTTTTCAAAAAACCAGCTCTTGGATTTATTGATTTTTTGAAGGGTTTTTCGTGTCTCAATCTCCTTCAGCTCAGCTCTGATCTTAGTAATTTCTTGACTTCTGCTGGGTTTTGAGTTTTTTTGATCTTGCCCCTCTAGCTCTTTCAATTTTGACGATAGGGTGTCAATTTTGGATCTCTCCATTCTCCTCATATGGGCACTTATTGCTATATACTTTCCTCTAGAGACTGCTTTAAATGTGTCCCAGAGGTTCTGGCACGTTGTGTCTTCGTTCTCATTGGTTTCGAAGAACTTCTTTATTTCTGCCTTCATTTCGTTGTTTACCCAGTCAACATTCAAGAGCCAGTTGTTCAGTTTCCATGAAGCTGTGCGGTTCTGGGTGGGTTTCTGAATTCTGAGTTCTAACTTGATTGCACTATGGTCTGAGAGGCTGTTTGTTATGATTTCAGTTGCTTTGCATTTGTTGAGCAGTGCTTTACTTCCAATTATGTGGTCAATTTTAGAGTAGGTGTGATGTGGTGCTGAGAAGAATGTGTATTCTGTGGATTTGGGGTGGCGAGTTCTGTAAATGTCCACCAGGTTTGCTTGCTCCAGGTCTGAGTTCAAGCCCTGGATATTCTTGTTGATTTTCTGTCTGGTTGATCTGTCTAGTATTGACAGTGGAGTGTTAAAGTCTCCCACTATTATTGTGTGGGAGTCTAAGTCCTTTTGTAAGTCATTAAGAACTTGCCTTATGTATCTGGGTGCTCCTGTGTTGGGTCCATATATGTTTAGGATCGTTAGCTCTTCTTGTTGTATCGATCCTTTTACCATTATGTAATGGCCTTCTTTGTCTCTTTTGATCTTTGTTGCTTTAAAGTCTATTTTATCAGAGATGAGAATTGCAACTCCTGCTTTTTTTTGCTTTCCATTAGCTTGGTAAATCTTCCTCCATCCCTTTATTTTGAGCCTTTGTGTATCCTTGCATGTGAGATGGGTTTCCTGGATACAGCACACTGATGGGTTTTGGCTTTTTATCCAATTTTCCAGTCTGTGTCTTTTGATTGGTGCATTTAGTCCATTTACATTTAGGGTTAATATTGTTACGTGTGAATTTGATACTGCCATTTTGATGCTAAGTGGCTGTTTGGCCTGTTAGTTGTTGTAGATTCTTCATTATGTTGAAGCTCTTTAGCATTCAGTGTGATTTTGGAATGGCTGGTACTGATTGATCCTTTCTATGTGTAGTGCCTCTTTTAGGAGCTCTTGTAAAGCAGGCCTGGTGGTGACAAAATCTCTGAGTACTTGCTTGTTCGCAAAGGATTTTATTCTTCCTTCACTTCTGAAGCTCAGTTTGGCTGGATATGAAATTCTGGGTTGAAAGTTCTTTTCTTTAAGAATGTTGAATATTGGCCCCCACTCTCTTCTGGCTTGTAGTGTTTCTGCCGAGAGATCTGCTGTGAGTCTGATGGGCTTCCCTTTGTGGGTGACCCAACCTTTCTCTCTGGCTGCCCTTAGTATTCTCTCCTTTATTTCAACCCTGTTGAATCTGACGATTATGTGCCTTGGGGTTGCTCTTCTTGCGGAATATCTTTGTGGTGTTCTCTGTATTTCCTGCATTTGAGTGTTGGCTTGTCTTGCTAGGTGGGGGAAATTTTCCTGGATGATGTCCTGAAGAGTATTTTCCAGCTGGGATTCATTCTCTTCGTCCCCTTCTGGTACACCTATCAAACGTAGGTTAGGTCTTTTCACATAGTCCCACATTTCTTGGAGACTTTGTTCATTCCTTTTTGCGCTTTTTTCTCTGATCTTGGTTTCTCGTTTTATTTCATTGAGTTGGTCTTCGACTTCAGATATTCTTTCTTCTGCTTGGTCAATTCGGCTATTGAAACTTGTGTTTGCTTCGCAAAGTTCTCGTAGTGTTTTTCAGCTCCTTTAATTCATTCATATTCCTCTCTAAGGTATCCATTCTTGTTATCATTTCCTCGAATCTTTTTTCAAATCTTTTTTCAAGGTTCTTAGTTTCTTTGCATTGATTTAATACATGATCTTTTAGCTCACAAAAGTTTCTCATTATCCATCTTCTGAAGTCTAATTCCATCATTTCGTCACAGTCATTCTCCGTCCAGCTTTGCTCCCTTGCTGGTGAGGAGTTTTGGTTCTTTCTAGGAGGCGAGGTGTTCTGGTTTCGGGTGTTATCCTCCTTTTTGCACTGGTTTCTTCCCATCTTTGTGGATTTGTCCGCTGGTCGTCTGCGTAGTTGCTGACTTTTTGTTTGGGTCTCTGAGTGGACACCCAGAATGTTGATGATGAAGTATTTCTGTTGCTTGGTTTTCCTTCTACCAGTCTAGCCCCTTCGCTGTATGACTGCTGAGGTCCACTCCAGACCCTGCTTGTCTGGGGTGCACCTCTAGTAGCTGTGGCACAGCGAGGGATGCTACCAGTTTCTTTTTCTGCTCTCTTTGTCCCAGGATGATGCCTGCCTAATGTCAGTCTTTTGGATATAGAGGGGTCAGGAAGCTGCTTGAGGAGACAGTTTGTACTTTATAGGGGTTTAATTGCTGAGCTGTGCACTCTGGTGTTCATTCAGGGCTGTTAGGCTGCTATGTTTTATTCTGCTGCAACAGAGCTCATTAAAAAACCCTTTTTTTTTTTTTTCTCAAATGCTCTGTGTTGAGGGGTTTGGGCTTTACTTTTGGATGTCTGATCAGGTGTCCTGCCCAGCTAGAAGGCAGACTAGCCACTGTTTGGCTGCCGAGGGTCCGCCCTGCTGTTGTGTGATTCGTGCTGTTCCTGCCGGCTCTGCTGTGGTCTCCGCCACGCCCTGCGGCGGAGTCTCTTCGTTGTAGCGTGTTGCCTCAGCAATGGCAGGCTGCGTCAGCAGTGGGCGTGTATCTCAGTAGGGACGGGTTGCCTCGGCAACGGCTGGCTGCATCAGCAGTGGGCGTGTATCTCAGTAGGGACGGGGGTGCCTCAGCAACGGCTGGCTGCGTCAGCAATGGGCGTGTATCTCAGTTGGAGCGGGTTGCCTCGGCAACGGCTGGCTGCATCAGCAGTGGGCGTGTGTCTCAGTTGGGGCGGGTTGCCTCGGTAGTGGTGGACGCCCCTCCCCCACAGAGCGTCTCGGACCGTCTGCTCGGGATAGTTTGAAATCGCGGTTTTGTTCGTCCCACTGGGTATCCCAATCCCTGCAATCCCCTGGGCTGGCCTACTGTCCAAGTCTCGTTCAGTCTCAAGTCCAGCCCTCTCAAGTCTCAGGTTGCCGGTTCAACCGGGCACCCGGACAAGCGCACCCTGTGGGGATTGCTGGGTAGGGCCGGCCGCCGCCGCCCCGGCTGCCGGCTTCGCTAGGCAGACCTACTGCCTGGCGTCCCGTGTCTTTTTTATACTTGGGAGTTTCCCCGTTCTGTGGGCAACAAAGATCAGTCTGGAAATGCCGCTCTGACTCACCGTTTGCGGATTCAACGAGAAGAGCTCCAATCCTGGGTTGTTCTCACAGCACCATCTTGAGTCCTCCCCGGGAGGGAATTTTTATCTTGGCATCTAGGCATAAGCTTCACTGTACCAGTGAACAAGGAATTGGGCATGAGAAAACTGTTTCCCCCTCTGGGCTGAAAGTCTGAGCTGTAATCTCCTTTTCGATCCTAAGAGAAGACGGTGCTTTGCTGGCTGACAAAATGGCAAGCAGCACAAATTTTTAAATCATGTCATTGGCGTGAGTACCCCATGATTAGTGCTTAGCAGCTCACTCTCTGATTCTCCTCTGAGCTGCCCAAAAATCCTGTACCCGTTTCTCCTGGGTACTCCAATGCTATCACCTGCCAGGACAGCACTTCATAACTTCACCCTGAACCCAGAGTTTTTTGGATCCCATCCTCTTAAGCCTCACATGTCCTGTATCTTATACAAGCACTTAAAAGGATATATATCATGCAGAAATTAATCTCAGAGATCATTTAAGATATCAATTTTCAGGCAGTACAACAGTTGCTTCTAACCTCTACTTCACTTCCCAGAGAAAAACTTAATATAATATCTGTTCCCAGAGGAATTTTATCAGTGGCAGGACCTGAGCTACAGTAATAGGTTTATGAGACACAGATTTGAAGTGAAGTGGAATATAGAAACACTCCCCAACTCTAACCCTTTGATGTGAGTTAAATGGGTAGAGACTGATACTAGCAGATTGCCAATCATAAAAATAAGATCCAGAAGGAATGGTAAACTTGTTTTTTTTTTTTTAACTTTTATTTTAGGTTCAGGGGTACATATGCAGGTTTATTATATAAGTAAACTCATGTCATGAGGGTTTGTTGTACAGATTATTTTATCATCCAGGAATCAGAAAGGAAGGAAAGAAGGAAGGAGGGAGGGAGGAGAGGGAGGAAGGAAGGAGGGAGAGAAAAAAGGAAGGAAGGAACAGAAGGGGGGGAGGGTGGGGAGGGAGAGGTGGGAGGTAGGGGGAAGAAAGGATGTAAAGAAAGAAGGAGGGGGAGGAAGGAAGGAGGGAGAGAAGGAAAAAAGGAAGGAAAAAACTAGGAAAGAAGGAAGGAAGTAAATAGTACCCATTATTTTTCCTAATCCTCTCCCTCCTCCCATTCTCCACCCTCTAGTAAGTCCCAGCCTCCATGGTTCCCTTCCTAGTGTCTGTGTGTTCTCATCATTTAGCTCCCACTTATAAAGGAGAGCATGCAGTATTTGGTTTTCTGTTCCCGCATTAGTTTGCTCAGAATAATGGCCTCCAGTTCCATCCATGTTCCTGCAAAGGACATGATCTTGCTTTTTATGACTGTATAGTATTCCATGGTGCATATGGAATTTTCTTTATCCAGTCTACTATTGATGGGTGTTTAGGTTGATTCTATGTCTTTGCTATTGTGAATAGTGCTGCAATTAATATACATGTGCGTGTGTCTTTATGGTGGAACGATTCATTTGCCTTTGGGTATATACCCAATAATGGGATTGCTGGGTCAAATTGTAGGAATTGTAAACTTCTTTTTTTTTTCATTTTTTAATTGCATTTTAGGTTTTAGGGTACATGTGAAGAACATGCAAGATTGTTGCATAGGTACACACGTGGCAGTGTGATTTGCTGCCTTCCTCCCCATCACCTATATCTGGCATTTCTCCCCATGCTATCTCTCCCCAACTCCCCACCCGCCGCTGTCCTTCCCCTATTTCCCCTGGGAATTGTAAACTTCTAAGTGATGCTGTGAATTATGAATGAATCTGAAACTAGAAATGAGTTATGAATACAGCCCAGTGTTCACAATACTTCCTAAATTTCCTAAAATATGGCCTGGAGTTCAGAGCACCTCTATGCTGTCTAGGAACTTCCCTGAGTCAGGTTGGAGACTAGGGGCCTCTCTAGACCAAGGAGAGTATAGAAGTTCCCATGGTCCCTTTCACAAGGCTGGGCCCAGGGAGCCAGGCTGGACATAGTACAGCTTCAGTTAAGCCATGCTCCACTGAATTCTACTCTCCTGCTGTGCAAATGGACTTTCCAAGCAGAGGCTGCTGTGGTGGTCTGTTTGCCAGGTGCAGAGGATATTCGATTTTTTGTTTTCTGGCTGCCTAGATTCCAAATTCTCTTCCTGTTTTGATGGAAGCTGCCATAGTGAAATTCTAAGGGCCCCTATCCTGAGCCTTGACAGCACCAGCATAAGCAGGTGGCCTGAGCTTGGCCAACCCCATGCTTCTGCCTGAGGCAGTGAATCTGAAGCCAGGGATGATGTGAAATAATCTGATGACAGTCTGAAAGTCATCCCACCCCTAGTGGTGGTGGCATCCAGGGTGCAATAGTCCAGGGTGCTCCCGTAGTGGGAGCAACAGAGCCCAAACAAATCCTTCCTGTGGCACGACCTTGGCAGTGATTCCAGCCCTCTGGAGAAGGAAACTACCCCAGTTTCCTTCAGTTCCTGTGTATTTTGCAATCCTGATTCTCTGGCCCCACCACTGATTCTGTCAGCTCCTGACATCCTTCCAATAGATTCCTTCACTCCCCAAGCACACCAGAATCAGGGCCTGATGTTGGCAACGCAGATTCCTGACTGGTGCATGAGAGGCTGGCTTTCGACTCTTGGAAATGATTATGCCCTGTAGGTCTCAGACAGGACAGCTGGGTTGAGATCCAGCTCCGAGTGTCCAGCTCCGAGTGTCCAGTTCTGAGTGTCCAGCTCTGAGTGCCCAGCCACGATGAGACAGAACTCACCAGGCAGCAAGAGCTTCCTGATGCTTCCCTCTCCTCTGCAGGATACAGGGCCATGTTGTACGACACAGGGGCTAATGTGTGGTGTACTGAACAAGGAGGCAGGAGGGTGGGGTTTCAGGCCCGACTCCCTTATGTCTGGCTCTGGCACCTTGGCCAACGCGCAGCAGTCGCTGGACTTCGTTTCCTTAGCTGTCACCTGAGGAGGCTGCACCACGTGTTTGCTAGAGACTTTGCCACTGCGACGTTCAAGGATTCTTGGATGTGGGGGTATGTGGAGGAGAGTCCCCAGTCGCCTTGGTTGCCAATTTTTACCTCCGAATGAGTGAAGGTTGTTGGATGAGCTTCCATGAAGGAGGAGAAAGGAGGAAACAGTGGAGAGTGGAAAGGAGCTTTGTCCACGGTTTGAGTTCCTAATTCCATCATGTGAGGTGAGGGAAGAATGAGAGGTGCTGTCCTAGCACTGGGGTGGGTGGGAAATCAATATCATTTGGGCATCACTATGTGGCACCGTCCATCCTCATTGCCTATTCACTTACAGTGTTCAAATGGGGTGACAGTTATATACTTTGTTAAAGAAGAACCATGGGCCAGGTGCAGGGGCTAGGCCTGTAATCCCAACACCTTGACAGGCCGAGATGGGCGGATCACCTGAAGTCAGGAGCTCAAGATCAGCCTGGCCAACATGGTGAAACCTTGTCTCTACCAAAAAGACAAAAATCATCCGAGAGTGGTGGCACATGTCTATAGTCCCAACTACTCGGTAGGAGAGACAGGGGACTCACTTGAACCCAGGAGGTGGAGGTTGCAGTGAGCTGAGATCTTGCCCCTGCACTCCCAGCCTGGGTGACAGAGTGAGGCTCTGTCTCAAATTAAAAAGAAAAAAAACCATGACTCCTCCTCTTTGAGACAATAATTGCACAGTAATGCTTGGATAACTTACAGATGTCATTGCTTTTGTTGAAACATGAATGTTGAAACTTGCATCCTGGAAGTATCTAGGCCTCCATTCTATTTCTTCTTCACAGTGTCCAACATCCAATAACATCCAAGTGACCTGGAAAGCAAAACAATGAATTTTTGTGGATTTTGGTCAACGATAAATCCCAAGCACTAAAACGGTGCTTGAAATATAGTAGGGGCTCAGGAAACATTTGCTAAGTGAGTTCCATGTTCTGGTAAAAATGACCAAACATGAATCTCCTCCATTTCCAAGTCTCTAAAACTGAATGCAAGACCCAGCACTTAATAGGTGCTCAGCACATGTTTAAAGAATCATCTCTGCGCTTTGATGCAATCTTATCTGGGTGCTTCCCAGCCCCAGCTTAGCATTAACCTTGTAATATCCTGATGCTGCAGCAGGGATTTGGTTTGTTTTTTTTTTTTTTTTATCATGACTAGACAGATGGGAGAACGGGGCCACAGGACTGTGAATGAAATGACTTCACCAGGTCTTCCAGGGAGTGGGAGTTCTCTAATGCTGTTGTAACATTTTCCACACTAGACTGAACTTCAGAAAGAATTGGATCTCAATTCAGCATACCTAAATAATATCACCTGAAAAGGAAAGTTCAATAAAAGGAAACTCGATCGAAAAGGGTACTTAAGAAAAATCCATTAATGCTAGGCTTGGATTGCTGGAGCTTCAGGTGCTATTTTGTGATCAGATAAAGCCTGGCCTCTCTATCTGAAAGTCTGGTAACTCAGAGTCATTCTGAGATTCTCATTATTTCCATGGAGTTATCTGGATCCCTGAGATAAACAAAAATATTTTTAGGGTCGGCACCGATGGGCATGCCTCCAGGTTTCCACGGAAATAACCACCTCCTTCATGATGTCAGGAATGTCAGGGTGGTGGACAGCTTGAATCATCCAGAATTCTCTACCAGCTAAGCCGAAGAAAGAGAGCTTTGCTAGCACCAGACCACAGGGTGGCATGCATCTATCCATTCTGCGAAAACACCAGTGCCACCAATATGTCAGGCCCTCTGTTAGCTGCATCCAAATGCAGAGATGACAACAGAAGCTAACAATTGCATGCCAGGTATCTGTTCTGAGACGTATCTTACTTAATCCTTACAAAAATCCTACAAGGCAGGTCACGCCATTATTTCCCACTTTACTGATGAGAAATGGAGGCGATGAGAGGTTTAGTTATTTCCCCAAGGTTACGAAGATAAGAAGAGCTGGAGCAGGGATTTGAACCCAGGTTCTAGAACCTGTGTGTTGAATGTTTATACCGTTCTGAGATGAGAGACACATGGCCTCTGCCCTCAAAAGTCTCACTGTCCACTTGGGAAAGGCAGATCCTAAGAAAGTCCTGATAACTCAAGGTGACCAGGGAGTGCACGATGCTGTGGGGACGCTGAAGAGGATGGTCCATAAACACATCACAGGAGTGTCGGTTATTGTTAAATAAATAGCTTTATTGTTTTGAATAGGTAATAATACAATGGTATAAAATGTTACAGCATTCAAACGAAACTAGCTAGTTTCTCTGTCCAGAGACAACTGTTTTACCAGTTTCTTATATGTCCCTCCAGAGATAGACTGAGAAAATAAAAGCAGCTCAGCATAGTCTGTTGCTAATATTTTGGAGATTAGTCTAACAGTATTTATAAGGCAGCCTTATTTTTAAGCTTTTTATTTTGAGATACATGTAGAGTCACACGCAGTTATTTTGTGTTTTATGATTGCCTAATACTTCATTGTAGATATAACTGTGATTTATTTAATGAGCATGAGGGAATATATATAGGTCATTTCAAACGTGTTGCTGTTATAAGTGTCAGTACAATTAACAGACTCAAACGCACTATTTCACACATTTGTGAGTAAATGCCTGTAGGAGAAGGTAGAACTGCTGAATCAAAGGACATATGAAATTTTAATTTGTCAATATTGAAATTTTACCTTCCCTTGAGGTTGCACCAATATACACACTCCTCCAGTTGAGACTTCAGTTCTGCAATCGTTTTATTTCCTCTTGTTCTACCTGCCCATTTTCCGCCTTCCGCTGTGGCTCGGCCATACTTCCCTCTCTTATCTGCTCTTTAAGCTTCAGTTATATACAAGTGGTGGCTTCATGATGCTTTTTGAAACTGTGGCACATACTTGGCACAATTCTGTGGCAACGTTTTTCCAGCGAATGTTCTTCATTTGCTGTGTGTTTTTTCTTTTACATTCCTTGTTATTCGTTTCTGAGTGATGCTATCTCTGCATATCTGAAAACTTTTTTTTTTTTTGAGATGGAGTTTTGCTCTTGTTGCCCAGGATGGAATGAGGTGGCCTGATTGCAACTCACTGCAACCTCCATTTCCTGGGTTCAAGCGATTCTCCTGCCTCAGCCTCCCTTGTAGCTGGGATTACAGGTACCCACCACCATGCCCAGTTAATGTTTTGTATTTTCAGTAGAGAAGAGGTTTCACCAGGTGGCCAGGCTGATCTCGAACTTCTGACCTCAAGTGATCCACCTGCCATGGCCTCCCAAAGTGTTGGGGTTACAGGCGTGAGCTACTGCATCTGGCCTGAATAGCTGAACCCTTTAACTGGGAGGGGATGCTTTACAGTGGTGCCTCCTGACTGTGAACAAGTAAGAACTTACTCCAAGAAAAGTTATTCACTGAAGGTTTGGGAATGGGGTCTGGGGCCTCACTGGAGGTTGGCAGATCCCTCTCTGTTCACAAGGTCATATGAGGTGAGATGTTGGGAATGGGGGTTGTTTCAACATTCATTTAGTCCCTTCCCTTTGCAGAGGCCAGCTCTTGCCAGCTGCTCACAGTGCAGTCTCCTCACCTCACCTTGACAACAGGCTGCTGACTGCATATACGATGTGTCTCCACCCACTCAAATTCCCACTGTTTCTCTCCATGTCAAACTAGCTTCAGGCAAGTTCCCACCACCAGGCCAGCCACCCTTTCCCCATTCCTCCAAAGAAGGCATTTCCAGGTTTGGGGCTGAGGCTATCTTGCCTTCTCGGGAGAAGTGCTCGCTTTGCCTGGGATTTGTGGGCAGGTGTCCACTCTTGGAGTCTTCATTTACTCCTCACATTCATATGCCTTTCACTGCCTTTGGAAGCCCTCCCTCATTCACTTACTCCGTGTTTTATCAAAGATGGATTCTGTATTGCTTTTGTCCCTTTGGAGCCCACTTCTAAGAGTAGGAGGAGGCGGCATGACCTCTGCATCCCTGTACCCTAGAACTTGAAATCAAGAGGTGTTCAGTTGGAGCTTGACCTGCTGTGTCTGGAGAGACCTGCTGCCCACCTCAGGGACCACCTTCCTGCTGTGGCCGAAAGGAGAGAGACCAGTTTCAGGTAGATGCAGTGGCAAAAATGCAGAAGCAAAAACCTCCTGGACCTGGAGGGAGAAAAACTGAGATAATTCCTTCCTTTGCTGCTCACTCTGGGTAAATCTTCAGGCAGGTCACCGCCCGAAGGCCTCCATAAGGAGGTCACTGTCATCATTCCAGGCTGGTGCTGACGCACAGACTGCTACCTGCCCACAACAGCAGAAATTCACAAGTCAGAGTAAGCATTCAGAAACTTCCATAGCACTTTGACAGAGTAATTTTATGTATGTTGAATTTAATAATATACAATGCTGGCTTACATTGTTGTGTGTCTATTTTATTACTATAATATTTTTACTTTATTCCTTTTTTCTAATAGTTTATTCAAGCTTTATTTTAACTGATGTCACTTACAGCATTTGAAGAGGAGGATCTAATTCCACATAAAATGGAAGACTCTAATGTGTATCTGTTAAACTGCTGAAAGAGGAATTGAGTGGTAAGAATACAACAGATGCCCAGTTTAGATTCTGAGTGTCATCACCATGTGATTACAATCATACAGACTCTTTCAAGCTTAGAGCTGGAGCTCCTGGAAGCGATTTCATACTCTGGTGCAAGAGCAAAAAAACACAACATGAAGGGAATTAAGTCCTGAATCACTGGCTTGTTTATATCCACCATCTCCCCGAAATGGTCCAAAAAACACAGTGACCACACCTTGTAGACCTTTTGGTTTAAAAGAGGTGACGATGAACTGAGGCAAGAACAGGTCAAAAAAATTTGTCTATAAAAGTCCTTTTCAGGTGGGTTCGTACATGCCATCAAGTAATTAGCCTCTTATCAATCAGGGTTAGGAAACCAGGCTTCAGTTCTCAGGAGGTTACAATTTCATTCGTTTACTCAATACGAATTTACGAAATGCCCACATATTACCAGTTTCCACGTGCAGTCATTTCTATTTAAAAAAGAAACCTGGTATCTCTAGAGGGGCAACCAAGTTCCCCCCAGGTCTATAGCTGCAATAATTTGCAATTGCTGTAATTATTTACCTAATAATTCATTTTATTTTATTGTATAAAAGCATTGATTTGAATAAATTGGAAATGTTTTTAATAGCCATATTTCACATCAGATAGTTTGAGAATCACTGCTTGATAAAATACCCAACACTACCTAATGATGTAGGCAAATTATCTGAGTCCTTATTAAAAACGTATATATCCATCTCTCCCTGTAGGATGGGAGTTGTTTCAGCGTAGAATAATAATTGAATGGATGTAACATTCTAGCATCCAAAGTTTTATTTTTCCCCTCCCTCAGCTTCTTACAAATTTTTCCTCATTGTCTTTTTCCACTTAGCATTAACTGAGAGAAATTTGATTCTCATTCATACATAAATAGTCTATCTTTATTCTCTGGAACTGTAAAGAATTCTCTTTCTCTTTGATGTTTCAAATTTTCACTACAATTTGTTCAGGTGTTGTTTGTTGATTTGCTTTTTGATTCATCCTGCTTGGTAAACAGTAGGTCTTTTCGATCTTTTTATGGCTGTAGACAAGCCTTTCTCCTCAGATTTTGTATTCCTCTCACCGCCATTCTTTCTATTCTCTTCTTCTAAAACTGCTATTAAGTAGATTTGGGGACCTTTGGATTTATCCTGCATGTCTCTGAACATTCCCTTTATGCTATGTGTTTTTTTTTTTTCCTTTAACCATGATTTGAGAGAATACGTCCGTCCAGTCATACTAACCCACTCTTCAATCCTATTCATTCTATTCAGCTCATTTGTTGAACATTTTATTTTAGCATTCATGTTTTTATCTCCAAGATCTTCTTAGTTATAAAATATCTTTCTTCTGTCCTAACTATCTGCTGTTTGGAGGGGGGAGACAGGACGTGAGGCTATGGCATGGAGACAGCAAAGCTCTCTCTTCAAAAAGGGCTACATATTACTAGCTTCCAATTGCAGTCATTTGTAGATAAAGAAACCTGGTATCTCTAGAGGGCATGCTGGGGGACACTTACACAGCTGGCCGGTGGACAGTCACAGGCTGCAACTGCAAAGTCCAAGCCCACTCGGGTCTCACTTGAAGTTTTGCACCATCTGACACTGGTGGTTGTCTGTTTCAGTTTAAATATCAGTGGAGACTATCTTGAGTCATGAGGCTTCTGAGAGTTCCAGGACAGCAGAAACTATTCCAGGACTCCCGTGATTAGTTAGTTCCCACTTCATCAGCTCAGTCTGAGAATAATCCTGGGGCGGGAAATGCTCTGCCTCCCAGGTTTCCTGTGAGGTCTCGCCACTGCTCTCCATCCCCGCCATAGGTAAGAAGGGTAACCTACGGCTTGGCCGAGGCATAAACTAACACCCATCACACTGTGTCTGAAGTCTCTGTAGGGTCGATGTGTTCCTTTAGAATTAAACTCTTCCTTTGTTTGGATGAATTGACTCTTGTACATGAGGTTCGCTCTCTGCAAATGTTTGCTGGCTTTAATTTCAGCCTCGTCTTCTTAGCCAAGACTTTCAGTTAGCAGATCTCCTGCTGGGCTGGGAGGAGATGGAGGAACCATCCCTGCAGAATGCACTGTGCTAGTGGAGTGAAGCCAGCTGGCTGGGCTTCTAGGGCAGCTGTCCATCTGGGCATTATTGTCCCCTCTTCTCCCAGGGGAGATGCGTTCTCCCACTCTTCCAGCTGGAGGGAGACAGCATTTCTGCTGCTACTGCTACTCTTGGGTTCCCTCCTGTCCCCAGTTTTTACCACCTTCTGACAAAGACCATCCTCAGTATTCTCCCCATTTCTCTGCCCCAGGTTGTTCACCCATGGTGTCCCCAGTTTTCCTTCCCTCTGCTATCTTAGGGCTTTGCTTGGTGGCTTTCTGCTGTCATCTTTCAAGCACCCATCACAGATTCAACATTGAGAATACCCCATGTGGTTTAGAAGGGTGAATAGTTTATAAAACATTATTTTCTTTTCTATGAAGTTTGTGGATAGGCACTGTGGATGCAGGGGACTGCTAAACCACCATTAACCACCATTGACATGCCACTAAACCAATCTTCAAAGCAGTGGGTTATGTATTTATTCAAGACAGAGTTTCTGTCTTGTTGCCCAGGCTGGAGTGCAATGACATGATCTCAGCTCACTGCGGCCTTCGTCTCTCGGGTTCAAGTGATTGTCCTGCCTCAGCCTCCCGAGTAGCTGGGATTACAGGCATGTATCACCACCCCCGGCTGATTTTTGTATTTTTAGTAGAGACGGGTTTTGCCGTGCTGGCCAGGCTAGTCTTGAACTCTTGACCTCAGATGATCCCCCCACCTCACCCTCCCAAAGTGCTGTGATTACAGGCGTGAGCCACCACACCCGACCACAGTGGTGTTTTTAAAAGACAGTTTACACCTAAACATCTTACTTAACTTCTGTTTTTAGCTCTTACTAGCTTTGTTCCGTGACTTTGAACAAGCATTTCACCACTCTAGTTTCAATTATTTACCTATAAATGGAAGATCTGGGCAAGATGGTCTAAATTTCTCTCTAGTCTGCAATTCTGCATTTTTACCTTAAATGCAGCTGTGTGTGACCAGAGCAGTGGGGCTCTGTACTCCGATTCTCATAAATAACTCACAGCCTTACCATCCTTTATCTCCTGGGAGAATCACCTGATTAATTCTACCATTTCACAGTCCTTGCATCTGCGCTCCGCAGTATAGTAAAACCTCATTAACTTGGATGACGCTCATTTAGAATGGATGATAATTCCATAACTGGACCAAAGTTTATCTTCGCTTAGTAAAAATGTGGCTTCATGGAAAGTGTAGATAAACAGTGTCAACAGCGATGCCAAGCCAACATTCAAAATCCTTAAGAAGCAGCAATTTTTCAAGTCTCTGCAAGCATTTTCAACGTGTACTTTTGTATCTACCAGGAACCAGCTTTTTATTCAGAGCATCAAACCAAATAGGCTGATGGTCAGGCCTCATGATGGCTCTGAGCCTGGCTGCTTTCCCTTTGACCCTGCTGTGTGTGTTTGCTCTGTGCTTTTAAAGATGGAAGAGTAAAGTGCCCACACTGCAGAGAGGATCAAACAACAAAACAGAAACTCTGGTCCTGCCGCAGCACACGGAGGATTTCTAACCACAGCTGCGGCAGCCTCACAAAAAGAATGCAGGGAAGCTGACAGAAGACACAGGAGATGGCCAGGGAGGAGATCTCCAATTAGCCAAGGAGGAAGCCCTTTCAGGAGACATTTACCACACAGAGTCAGACACTCACAAGCCACTTCAGCAGGATGACCTGCAGCTTTGGAGGAGAAGACCGTCTTCAGGACCCACATATTTGACAAGTGCCACAGCTGATTTCTAAGCCCAGCCCTAGTGGAGAAATATGGTGCTGATTATAAAGGATTATTAACCTTTGTTAACAAGACTCATCCTACAGTGATGCCTGGAACTATCTTCAATTCAGTAGACAGATGCTTATGCTGACAGCTTCCTAAACTGCGTATTTTACATTCTTGTGATTGTTAAGAGGTGAGATGTCATTAAACTATATGGACCTGACAATATTTGCAACTCAAATCCCTACGTCTGAGTGGGCAGAAAAGATGAGAGCCGCCTCCTGCCAAGAAGGGAACTTGGACTGAGTACCCACCTGTGCTGGAGCCTGCTGGCCCTCTCTGTGGGGGAACAAGGCCAGGCGGGCTCACGGTGTCTGTGTTGCACATGTGATGCCTGGCAGCTGCCTGTGTAAAGGAAAACTTTACAAGTCCCTGGGAAGGTAGAGATTGTCCAGATCCCCTGGGGAAAGGGCTCATTGTTGGCTGGTGTCATAGGCCTCCCCTGTGTCCAAATGGATGGAGTGAGAATGCTGAGAAGAGGGATGGGGGTCATATTGGACACTAATGGCCTCTTTTACCATATCACGATTGGGAGTCCATGGTCCTAGAGACTGGGCATTCCTGCAAGCTGAGAAGACAGAACCACCACGTTCCTCAGCCAACCACCACAGTCTCAGCCGGCCTCGCTGACTGCTGTGAATTTGTGGCACTCAGACTCAGAGGTCTATTGTTAGATTTAGTCTCATTTTTCCCATTTGCTATTTGAATGCCCTTCAATGTCTCAGATTATTTGCATAATGAGTTTTCCCCTCAGCCCTATATTTGCCATGAACAGATCAAACTCCACAAGGTGTTTGAAGATCTCTATGGTACCACGGAGCTGAAGAAAATGGCCCCATCAGACTGGGTCACCATTATTAATGAAGTCATTCTGTCCTGGTAAGATGAGACTTATGACCCCTGGAAAGAGATCACAGAGCTGGCAAGCTGGGGATTTCTCCTAATGGGCAGTGGATCCTGGCTAGCCAATATTTTGATCAATATGTCTGTTCAATCACAAACCAGCTCCTCCTTTCCAGATGTGCCAGGCAAGAAATGTCCATACCAGCTGCCAATTCAGGGCTGCTGAGAATCTTAAGACTGATTTATTAAAAGGCAGACTAGGAAGCCAAGAGAGACATATTCCAAAACCTCTCCTTAGTGGTGTCTGTGGCAACTTTAGCTATGATAGAAACAAGTTTCCAGTGTTAAGAAAAGAATTTTGAAAAATATGCTGTATTCACTTAAAGGGGTGTGTTTCTGGACCACTAAAATGAAACTAGTATCTGAAAGAGAAACAAATTTCTGATATGCTATGCTAACAAAAACCGCAAAGGAATCATATACGGTGTGTTACCACTGCAACAAAGAAAATACCCACCTTGGCATATGAACAAGAATTCAAAGGCATGGAGCAGAAAGGAAAGTGATAGTTGATGATTTTTTTCTACAATTGTTTTAAAGTGTTACTATGCACACACAAAAATAAGTTCTGCTGCCACACCACGGGAATTTTGTTTGCTGAATCCCCTCAGCTATCTGTGGATCTCTATGTTCTCAGCATACAGGCCTGTAATTAAAATTTCTGTTTCATGCTTCTTGACCTTTTCTGGGAGCGCTGCTTTTGTTATGGCTTTGACAGACTTAGACATGAGCCCCTAGAGTGATGTGGAAGGAAAGATTCAGCCAGCCCCAAGGAACCTGGCCTGAATGTACCCCGGTAAGTTGCCTCTGTTCACAAGGCAATCAAGTAGAACCCTCATCCAGATTCACCATGTACTTCCCCAAAACTATTTCCATAGTGCAAAGGTTGTTTTTTGTTTTTTGTTTTTTCTGAGACAGAGTTTTACTCTGTCGCCCAGGCTGGAGTGCAATGGCGCAATCTCAGCTCAATTTAACCTGCACCTCCGGGTTCAAGCAATTCTCTTGCCTCAGCCTCCTGGGTAGCTGAGATTATAAGTGCGTGCCACCATGTCTGGCCGATTTTGTATTTTTAGTAGAGATGGGGTTTCACCATATTGGTCAGGCTTGTCTTGACCTCCCAAAGTGCTGGGATTACAGGCGTGAGCCACTGTGCCCGGCCCAGTACAAAGGTTTTGCCACAACTATGACTGATTTTGGTCTGCAACTTCAAGAGAATTCAGCCACGCTTTTCAAGACAATAATAATATCCTCCTGATATCAGACTGTGCAGTGGGGGAAGGGAGTGGGTGGGCTGGTGTGTGATAGGGGCTGCTCTGCTGGAGCACTCAGGGTTACCTAGGGCTAACTCCCTAGGGCTACCCAAGCACTGCCAGCAGGCACAGCCAGGCTGGGGCCCCAGGAGAGGCCAGAAAACCACGGGGTGCTCAGGTTGTTGAACGGGCCTCATCTGACAGGCAAGACCACCCGGAAGAATTTAGTTCCCACAGTTACCCTAGGGCTAAAGTCTGCTATGGGAGCAAGTCGAGCCTAGAGGAATGGCTGTCCCTGGCCATGCTTCACTGCAAATCTCCCACAGCAAACCCTCTGGGCTCCACTCAGGCTGAATTTGCTGCCTCTACCACGTCTCCAAGCAGCTCTCCCTGCCAATTCAAGTGCCTGTGGTGGTCAAGGGGTCTCCTGCTGGGATTCCAGAGGCCTGTGGAGAGAGCAGGTTGTCCCTTGTGAGTTCAACTCACCTGTTTCCCTGGAGACATTGGAGGCCAAGAGCCAGTCCCAGTGCATGGTAGCCCCATGCAGGGGCTTTTCCCCACTTCAGCATAGCTTCTGTGTCTTCCTCCCGTCCGCTCTCAGTGCCTTCCTGCTGAAGATTTGTTAGGAGAGGGTCAGTCGTCCCAGTCCCTTGGTGACAGGTGTTCTGCCTGGCTGCGTATTGTCCAGCTCCTTCCAATAAGCTCCTCTGAATCTCCTCATCATTCAAAAAGATAAAATGATTTAAAGGATGAAATTTGGAACCATGGACTGCCCAGGATAAAGTCCTCCATTTGCATTCTCTATTTCTGTTGACTGCTTTCCCCTTTGTGGGAGAATTTACCTTTATTGCTGTCCCTAATTATCCTCCCCTAGCCAGAAAGGTTACACATACACCTGCCAGAAATGGGGAGCTGTTGGGAGCCATTAAGATATATTGAACTGACTCCAGTTTCTCCTTTTCCCCTAGATGGCTGTGTGACCCCAGGTGAGTTATCTAATATGGCAGCAGCTATTTTCTTTGTGCATACCTTAAGTGGTTAAATAAAATTATCAGTCCTGGAATTCAGAAATTTCCTTTGCTATTGCTAATTGTGAGTAACCAACATGCTTCTTCTTCTCAGGCTGCAAATCAGTAAGACAAATATAAAGAGAATGCTTTGACATCAGGAGTCAAAAGACACAGGAAACACTGTGGCATAGATGTGACATTCCTGTCAATATATTTTCATTAAAAAGGCAGGGCATGCTTCTGGAAATGTATTGCGATGGACCTGGGAAATTATAATTTAGATTGAAGCACTTGCCAATCATTGCTTCTGAGAGGTCGCTGCCAACTTTCATAATTTTATTTTTCCTTAATCCTGGGCTGTTATTCATCCATATGCATCTGTGAGAATCTTATGTTTTCCACAATTTAAAGCTTAAACACCTATGGGAACTCTTCAAGCAGTATTTCCTAGGTCCCAAATAGCAGTCGTTTCCTGTTCAATTAAGCTAGTGATGGAATTTGTTCTATCAGCTAAGCCAGTTTTGGTCCAGCTGCAGTGAACTTCTGTGTGGCATGCGGGCTGTCTTTGTGACGGTTGTGCTCTTTTCCTGACCACATCACGGTTGTCCTTCAAGTGCTCTCACCAATTAGGAAGATACAATTAGATGACAGCATCACCGTCTCCTATACCATCAGGAATAAGGAACGGATGCTCCATTCCAATGGGAAGAACTGGCTCTTTTCACAATTATTCATATCCTGAATTAGAATGCATTGCTTTATTTATCATTTTACCTAGTTTTCTCTGAATCCATACTATTTAAAGTCTTGTTTGTTTAACCATGAGGCTGATAAAGAAAGGAAATGCTAGGCATATGAACTTATTTTTCAATTTAAACAATTATTTGCTTAATGAATAGGTGGTGTATGTGTGCAGTATAAAATTCATCGAGTATGAAAAGAGCACAGGGTATAGTGAAAAATACCAATCCAATCGAGTGTACCTCTTATCTAAACGCAGTACAAAACTTCCTAAAATGGATCTTCAGGTAATTAGTTTACGCCTCTCTAGGGGCAACTAAGGTTACGGATTTCTTATGTATCCTCTAGTTTATTTTAAAGTTCGGGAAAATTGGGCTCAGAACAGCAAAATAATTAATTTACAGTCGTATGGCAAGTTGTTTGCTGCAGCCAAACCAGAACCTTGGCCTTTTAGTATTAACACAATTTCACCGATAATACATAGCTGTCAGCAGGCTCCAGGGAAACCAAAGCCATTCTTTCCTTACGATGCAAACCAAAAACTTTCTAATGAAAGCGGAAGGCTGAGGAAAACATTCAGACAAAGTGCTTTCATTTGGTTGGATGCTCAATAAACAACACGAAATACTCTTTTTAAAAGAGATGTATAACAAATCTAGTCCAGTGACCTTACTTTACACGTGAGCAAACTAAGGCTTACATTGGGAAACAATTGTCCAGCAAATTAACATTGAGTGGGCCTATTTGTATGAACTTTGAGCAGTGTTTGTGACTTTGCAAGGGGAATATGGATCCTCCTTACCCCACCTCCAATCATTACCTCTTGGTTCCCCTGGCTATATCTGGGGCACTGCAGCTGTGTTATAATGGAGAATGCAGAAGCACATTGATTTCCTATAATGGTTTTATCTATAGAAATTTGTGAAGACATCCTTTGGTTTGAAGATTTGGCGCTGGATATCTGACAGTGCCAAACTGAACTGAGAAGGAGTGTTCCAAAGTAGTGCCTCAAATGAACCTTTGCTCATCAAGAAAAGTCTTTCTCTGAACTTGCAGACTGTAACTCCCTGACCTGTCCGTATTATAGGATGCATCGCACAGTTGGAAATGCGTTGCTAGGCATTAAAGACTTTTTGTTGCCTTCGTAGGAATGCAGGTTATTCAGGAAAAAGCAATCAAAAGCAAGAGAGCTCTTGAGACAAGCTCTGTACTTGAATTAACAAAGAAATCTATATCGAGTCAAGTTTTCTTGTATCTTTTGAATTGAAGTTGTATTAGGACAATGTAATTAGAGGCCAAAAGAGAGATTGACAGTGAGATAAAAATGTGAATACAGAGACGCTGTGGGCCCTTCTTCCCTGCCCTGGGAAATATGCTATGCCTTTAAAACACTTCATGTGGTACTATGTGTCCTTCCTCTTTTGAATCTCACAACAAGCCTGGGAGGCAGGAATTCTCACCACTTGCATTTTAAAGGTGAGAAAAATAAAAGCCTAGAGAGGTCAAGTGATTTATGCAAAGCCACACAGCAAAGAACTGACCATCCCAGATCTGGGCCCAGGGTTTCTGGCTTGCAGGGGCCTTTCTCTATGAGTTCTCCCTACACCTCTCTTCCCACTCCTTCTCTGTCTCTTTAGCTGTTCTTTTCTTCTTTCACTCACTCACATTTAGGCATCCCTGAAGTTTCTCTTTGGGGCTGACTTCTCTTTTCTACTTCAAATGATGTCATTAAAATCCTTCTCACAGCTTTAAATATCATCTCTTTGCAGATGTCCTATGCCTCCGACCACCTTGGGAGTCAGTGTCTTCAGCTCAAAGCTGCTCCTCCGCACTCAGGCCATAGATTCTTCAGGTCCCTGAAAAGCCCATGGGTGACTTGTGCATCAGATGGGAGGAACTGTGACTGGCAGAAGCAGAAGGTGCATCCCAGCTTGGCAAAGGAAACTGATGTTCCAGCCCTCTGAGTAGGGCCTGCAGACCGAAGCTGCACAAGGAAGATCTCTATAGAGTGGTGTGAGCAGAAAGGAATTTCACACACACATTCTTACATCATTACAGATGAAGAACTTTTTCCTTTGCTGTCGGTTGGAAGGTCAGGATATTGAGGAGCAAACAGTTAGACTTCCCATTTTTTTTTAAAATTTTTATTGCATTTTAGGTTTTGGGGTACATGAGCAGAACATGCAAGACAGTTGCGTAGGTACACACATGGCAGTGTGTCTTGCTTCCTTTCTCCCCTTCACCCACATTTGGCATTTCTCCCCAGGCTATCCCTCCCCACCTCCCCCTCCCACTGGCCCTCCCCTTTTCCCCCCAATAGACCCCAGTGTTTAGTACTCCCCTCCCTGTGTCCATGTGTTCTCATTTTTCATCACCCGCCTATGAGTAAGAATATGCGGTGTTTCATTTTCTGTTCTTGTGTCAGTTTGCTGAGGATGATGTTCTCCAGATTCATCCATGTCCCTACAAATGACACAAACTCATCATTTCTGATTGCTGCATAATATTCCATGGTGTATATGTGCCACATTTTCCCAATCCAGTCTATCATCAATGGGCATTTGGGTTGATTCCAGGTCTTTGCTATTGTAAACAGTGCTGCAATGAACATTCGTGTACATGTGTCCTTATAGTAGAACGATTTATAGTCCTTTGGATATATCCCCAGTAATGGGATTGCTGGGTCAAATGGAATTTCTATTTCTAAGGTCTTGAGGAATCGCCACATTGTCTTCCACAATGGTTGAACTAATTTACACTCCCACCAACAGTGTAAAAGTGTTCCTTTTTCTCCACATCCTCTCCAGCATCTGTTGTCTCAGATTTTTTAATGATCACCATTCTACCTGGCGTGAGATGGTATCTCAATGTGGTTTTGATTTGCATCTCTCTGATGACCAGTGACGATGAGCATTTTTTCATATGATTGTTGGCTTCATATATGTCTTCTTTCGTAAAGTGTCTGTTCATATCCTTTGCCCAATTTTGAATGAGCTTGTTTGTTTTTTCCTGTAAATCTGTTTGAGTTCCTTGTAAATTCTGGATATCAGCTCTTTGTCACATGGGTAAACTGCAAAAATTTTTTCCCATTCTGTTGGTTGCCGATTCACTCTAGTGACTGTTTCTTTTGCCGTGCAGAAGCTGTGGAGTTTGATTAGGTCCCATTTGTCTATTTTGGCTTTTGTTGCCAATGCTTTTGGTGTTTTGTTCATGAAGTCCTTGCCTACTCCTATGTCCTCGATAGTTTTGCCTAGATTTCCTTCTAGGGTTTTTATCATGCCAGGTCTTATGTTTAAGTCTTTAATCCATCTGGAGTTAATTTTAGTGTAAGGTGTCAGGAAGGGGTCCAGTTTCTGCTTTCTTCACATGGCTAGCCAGTTTTCCAAACACCATTTGTTAAACAGGGAATCCTTTCCCCATTGCTTCTTTTTGTCAGGTTTATTAAAGATTGTATGGTTGTACATATGTTGTGTTGCCTCCAGTGCCTCTGTTTTGTTCCATTGGTCTATATCTCTGTTTTGGTACCAGTACCATGCTGTTTTGATTACTGTGGCCTTGTAGTATAGTTTGAAATCCGGTAGTGTGATGCCCCCCACTGTGTTCTTTTTGCTTGGAATTGACTTGGCTATGCGGGCTCTCTTTTGGTTCCAAATGAAGTTCATGGTGGTTTTTTCCAGTTCTGTGAAGAAAGTCAATGGTAGCTTGATGGGGATAGCGTTGATTCTGTAAATTACTTTGGGCAGTATAGCGGTTGTCACGATATTAATTCTTCCTAACCATGAACATGAAATGTTTCTCCATCTGTTTGTGTCCTCTCTTATTTCATTGAGCAGTGGTTTGTAGTTCTTGAAGAGGTCCCTTACATTCCTTGTGAGTTGTATTCCAAGGTATTTTATTCTTTTTGTAGCAATTGTGAATGGCAGTTCGTTCTTGATTTAACTTTCTTTAAGTCTGTTATTGGTGTAGAGGAAGGCTTGTGATTTTTGCACATTGATTTTATATCCTGAGACATTGCTGAAGTTGCTTATCAGTTTCAGGAGTTTTTGGGCTGAGGCGATGGGGTCTTCTAGGTATACTATCATGTCGTCTGCAAATAGAGACAATTTGGCTTCCACCTTTCCTATTTGAATACCCTTTATTTCTTTTTCTTGCCTGATAGCTCTGGCTAGAACTTCTAGTACTATATTGAATAGGAGTGGTGAAAGAGGGCATCCTTGTCTAGTGCTGGATTTCAAAGGGAATGCTTCCAGTTTTTGCCCATTCAGTATGATATTGGCTGTTGGTTTGTCATAAATAGCTTTTATTACTTTGAGATATGTTCCATCGATACCGAGTTTATTGAGGGTTTTTAGCATAAAGGGCTGTTGAATTTTGTCAAATGCCTTCTCTGCGTCAATTGAGATAATCATATGGTTTTTGTTTTTGGTTCTGTTTATGTGGTGAATTACGTTTATAGAGTTGCGTATGTTGAACCAGCCTTGCATCCCCGGGATGAATCCTACTTGATCATGATGGATAAGTTTTTTGATTTGCTGTTGCAATTGGCTTGCCAATATTTTATTGAAGATTTTTGCATCTATGTTCATCATAGATATTGGCCTGAAGTTTTCTTTTCTTGTTGGGTCTCTGCCGGGTTTTGGTATCAGGATGATGTTGGTCTCATAATATGATTTGGGAAGGATTCCCTCTTTTTCGATTATTTGGAAGAGTTTTAGAAGGAATGGTACCAGCTCCTCTTTGTGTGTCTGGTAGAATTCGGCTGTGAACCCGTCTGGACCTGGGCTTTTTTTGAGTGGTAGGCTCTTAATTGCTGCCTCGACTTCTGACCTTGTTATTGGTCTATTCATAGTTTCAGCTTCCTTCTGGTTTAGGCTTGGGTGGACACAGGAGTCCAGGAATTTATCCATTTCTTTCAGGTTTACTAGTTTACGTGCATAGAGTTGTTTGTAATATTCTCTGATGATGCTTTGAATTTCTGTGGAATCTGTGGTGATTTCCCCTTTATCATTTTTTATTGCATCTATTTGGTTGTTCCCTCTTTTCTTTTTAATCAATCTGGCTAGTGGTCTATTTTGTTGATCTTTTCAAAAAACCAGCTTTTGGATTTATTGATTTATTGAAGGGTTTTTCGTGTCTCAATCTCCTTCAGTTCTGCTCTGATCTTAGTTATTTCTTGTCTTCTGCTGGGTTTTGAGTTTTTTTGATCTTGCTCCTCTAGCTCTTTCAATTTTGACGATAGGGTGTCAATTTGGATCTCTCCATTCTCCTCATTTGGGCACTTATTGCTATATATTTACTGCTTTAAATGTGTCCCAGAGATTCTGGCATGTTGTATTTTGGTTCTCATTGGTTTCGAAGAACTTCTTTATTTCTGACTTCATTTCATTGTTTACCCAGTCAACATTCAAGAGTCAGTTTTTCAGTTTCCATGAAGCTGTGCGGTTCTGAATTGGTTTCTGAATTCTGAATTCTAACTTGATTGCACTATGGTCTGAGAGGCTGTTTGTTATGATTTCAGGTGTTTTGCATTTGCTGAGCAGTGTTTTACTTCCAATTATGTGATCAATTTTAGAGTAGGTGTGATGTCGTGCTGAAAAGAATGTATATTCTGTGGATTTGGGGTGGAGAGTTCTGTAAATGTCTATCAGGTTTGCTTGCTCCAGGTCTGAGTTCAAGCCCTGGATATCCTTGTTGATTTTCTGTCTGGTTGATCTGTCTAATATTGACAGTGGAGTGTTAAAGTCTCCCACTATTATTGTGTGGGAGTCTAAGTCTCTTTGTAAGTCATTAAGAACTTGCCTTATGTATCTGGATGCTCCTGCATTGGGTCCATATATGTTTAGGATCGTTAGCTCTTCTTGTTGTATTGATCCTTTTACCATTATGTAATGGCCTTCTTTGTCTCTTTTGATCTTTGTTGCTTTAAAGTCTATTTTATCAGAGATGAGATTTGCAACGCTTGCTTTTTTTTTGCTCTCCATTTGCTTGGTAAATCTTCCTCCATCCCTTTATTTTGAGCCTTTATGTATTCTTGCATGTGAGATGGGTTTCCTGGATACAGCACACTGATGGGTTTTGGATTTTTATCCAATGTGCCAGTCTGTGTCTTTAGATTGCTGCAGTTAATTCATTTACATTTAGGGTTAATATTGTTATGTGTGAATTTGATGCTGCCATTTTCATGCTAAGTGGCTCTTTTGCCCATTAGTTGTTGTAGATTCTTCATTATGTTGATGCTCTTTAGCATTTAGTGTGATTTTGGAATGGCTGGTACTGGTTGTTTCTTTCTATGTGTAGTGCCTCTTTCAGGAGCTCTTGTAAAGCAGGCCTGGTGGTGACAAAATCTCTGAGTACTTGCTTGTCCGCAAAGGATTTTATTTTTCCTTCACTTCTGAAGCTCAGTTTGGCTGGATATGAAATTCTGGGTTGAAAGTTCTTTTCTTTAAGAATGTTGAATATTGGCCCCCACTCTTTTCTGGCTTGTAGTGTTTCTGCCAAGAGATCTGCTGTGAGTCTGATGGGCTTCCCTTTGTGGGTGACCCGACGTTTCTCTCTGGCTGCCCTTAGTATTTTCTCTTTTATTTCAACCTTGTTGTATCTGACGATTATGTGCCTTGGGGTTGCTCTTCTTGCAGAATATCTTTGTGGAGTTCTCTGTATTTCCTGCATTTGAGTGTTGGCCTGTCTTGCTAGGTGAAGGAAATTTTCCTGGATAATGTCCTGCAGAGTATTTTCCAGCTTGGATTCATTCTCTTCGTCCCCTTCTGGTACACCTATCAAACGTAGGTTACGTCTTTTCACATAGTCCCACATTTCTTGGAGACTTTGTTCATTCCTTTTTGCGCTTTTTTCTCTGATCTTGGTTTCTCATTTTATTTCATTGAGTTGATCTTCGACTTCAGATATTCTTTCTTCTGCTTGGTCAATTTGGCTATTGAAACTTGTGCCTGCTTCGCAAAGTTCTTGTATTGTGTTTTTCAGCTCCTTTAATTCATTCATATTCCTCTCTAAGTTATCCATTCTTGTTATCATGTCCTCGAATCTTTTTTCATATATTTTTTCAAGGTTCTTAGTTTCTTTGCATTGATTTAATACATGTTCTTTTAGCTCACAAAAGTTTCGCATTATCCACCTTCTGAAGTCTAATTCTGTCATTTCGTCACAGTCATTCTCCATCCAGCTTTGTTCCCTTGCTGGTGAGGAGTTTTGGTCCTTTGTAGGAGCCAAGGTGTTCTGGTTTCGGGTGTTTTCCTCCTTTTTGCGCTGGTTTCTTCCCATCTTTGTGGATTTATCCACGTGTCATCTGTGTAGTTGCTCACTTTTCGATTGGGTCTCTGAGTGGACACCCAGATTGTTGATGATGAAGTATTTCTGTTACTTGGTTTTCCTTCTACCAGTCTAGCCCCTTCGCTGTATGACTGCTGAGGTCCACTCAAGGCCCTGCTTGTCTGGGGTGCACCTATAGCAGCTGTGGAACAGTGAGGGATGCTACCAGTTTCTTTTTCTGCTCTCTTTGTCCCAGGATGATTCCTGCCAAATGTCAGTCTTTTGGATATTGAGGGGTCAGGAAGCTGCTTGAGGAGACAGTCTGTACTTTATAGGAGCTCAATTGTTGAGCTGTGAGCTCTGTTGTTCATTCAGGGCTGTTAGCCTGCTATGTTTGATTCTGCTGCAACAGAGCTCATTAAAAAACCCTTTTTTTTTTTCAGATGCTCTGTGTTCGGGGGTTGGGGCTTTATTTTTGGATATCCGTTGAGGTGTGCTGCCCAGCTAGGAGGCAGTCTAGTCACTGTTTGCCTACCGAGGCTCCGCCCTGCTGTTGTGAGGTTCACCCTGTTGCTGCAGGCTCTGCTCTTCTGCTGCGGTCTCCGCCCTGCTGCCAGGGGCTATGCCCTGCGGCAGAGTCTCTCTGTTGTATCAGGTTGCCTCGGCAATGGCAGGCTGCATCAGCAGTGGGTGTGTATCTCAGTAGGGGCGGATTGCCTCGGTAATGGTGGATGCCCCTCCCCCAGGAGCATCTCAGGAAACGTCTCCACCGGGAGCGTTTGGAATCGCCATTTTGTTCGTCCCACTGTGCTACCCCTAACGCTGTGTCCCTGCAATCCCCTGGGCTGGCCCACTGTCCAAGTCCCGTTCAGTCTCAAGTTCAGCCCTCTCAAGTCTCAGGTTGCTGGTTCAACAGGGCACCCGGAGAAGTGCGCCCCGTGTGGAGCACTGTGTAGGGCCGGCCGCCGCCACCCTGGCTGCCGGCTGCACCAGCCAAAACCTCTGCCTGGCGTCCCGTGTCTCCTTTATACCTGGGAATTTTCCCATTCTTTGGGCAACAAAGATCAGTCTGGAAATGCAGCTCTGACTGACCTCTCTGCACATTCACCGAGAGCTTCAATCCTGGGATGTTCTCACAGCGCCATCTTGAGTCCTCTTTAGACCTCCCATTTTTATAGCATGTTACAGTTTGCCACGTAGTTTTGTGTCCACTGTCTTATTTGACGTTTCTGATGATTTTGTGAAGCAGGGAGGGTAGGAGCTAGCACTCGGAATGACTTGCCCAAGATGTCACAGCTAGTAAGTGGCAGTGCTGGAAAGCTGAATGAAAACCAGTCTGGTCCTCTACCAGAGCACGCCCTACTTCCTTGCTCACCTAATTCCCCTCTTCTTTGTAAGTTTTCTTAGATAACATAAATCCTCAATGGACTACCACCCACTGACTCCTGGACAAAGCAGGAGTAAGCAAACATTTCCTGTCAGGGGCCAGATAACAAGTGTTTTCGACTTTGCAGAACATGGAGCCTGTATGACAACTTTTCAGCTTCGTTTAGTCTGAAAGCGGCTGTAGGCAATACATAAACACATGAGCATGGAAGTGTTCCAATAAAACTTTATTTAGAAACAGATGGTGGGCCAGATTTGTCCCTCGGGCTGTAGTTTGCCAATTCCTGATGTAAAACTTCGCAGGATGATTCTTGTCCTCGCCAAGATCTGCCCCCATCTTTCCTCATTGCCTCCAGATCAATAACCGGGGTCTGGCTTCAGTATGAGCAGAACAGGGACCGAGAGTCCTTACTTTGGGAAGAAACAGTTCACATAACTCAAAGAATTTCAAGAACTGGCTAATATGTACTAATAGAAACTAGGGAGCAAATGCCCCAGTATCTTGAGGACTTGGGGCAGGGAAGGGTGACAAGGAGAATATAAGGCTGCGTTGGGAGAGTTTATTGACATAGATGCACTCTCCCTGACTCAGGGTTTAATATCCTGCTAAACTCAGGTGGAGTTGTTGAACTTGCTGCTGGAATGGCTCCTCCAAGCTTTCACTCAACAATAGGCTTCAGGTGGGCGCGGTGGCTCAAGCCTATAATCCCAGGACTTTGGGAAGCCGAGGTGGGCGGATCACGAAGTCAAGAGATCGAGACCATCCTGGTCAACATGGTGAAACCCCGTCTCTACTAAAAATACAAAAATTAGCTGGGCATGGTGGCGCGTGCCTGTAGTCCCAGCTACTCAGGAGGCTGAGGCAGGAGAATTGCCTGAACCCAGGAGGCGGAGACTGCGGTGAGGTGAGATCGCGCCATTGCACTCCAGCCTGGGTAACAAGAGTGAAACTCCCTCTCAAAAAAAAAAAAAAAAGTGCACTCGCCGGTGGCAGTGAAAAGGCGGAGGCGCCAGCCTCTCGGGCTCCCACTGCCTCCCCCTCCGCATCCCCTCCCCACCTCCCGAACCCGCCAAACTTGATGTGACCCCGGCCCGACATGGCGGCTGCCCCTCTAACGGTCCCGCGGGCCATCCGCAGCCCGCCCTGCACCCGCGAGCGCACCGCTCACCGGGTCCTTTCTCACTCCCCGCGGGGCCTACGCGGCGCTCGCCCTAGCGTTCCTTCCCGCCGCTCGCCCTAGCGTTCCTTCCCGCTGCCCCTTCCCCCGCACCATGAGCAACCGGAAGCCGGACAGAGAACACGGAGGCGGAACCGGCACCGGCTCCGGCGCTGGCTCCCGCGGCGCCCTGGAGGAGGAGGTCCGGACACTGTTTGTCAGCGGCCTCCCTGTGGACATTAAACTCAGAGAACTGTACTTGCTTTTCCGGCAGTTCAAGGGGTATGAAGGGTCCCTGATCAAGCTCACCGCGCGACAGCCTGTTGGTTTTGTGATTTTTGACAGCCGGGCAGGAGCAGAAGCAGCCAAGAACGCGTTGAACGGTATTCGCTTCCATCCTGAGAACCCGCAGACGCTGAGGCTAGAGTTTGCCAAAGCCAACACCAAGATGGCCAAGAGCAAGCTGATGGTGACTCCAAATCCCAGCAAGCAACATGCACCCTGCCCTAGGAGCACAACTGATTGCACGGGACCCTTATGACCTGATGGGGGCTGCTCTGATCCCTGCATCCCCAGAGGCCTGGGCCCCCTACCCTTCATACACCACAGAGTTGACCCCAGCCATCTCCCGTGCTGCGTTCACCTACCCAGCTGCCACTGCCGCCGCCGCTGCCCTCCATGCTCAGGTGCACTGGTACCCTTCCTCTGACACCACCCAGCAAGAATGGAAGTACCGTCAGTTCTGTTAGTTCTTCAGGGGAGTTGGTTTTGGGAATCTATGGTGGTGCCGGGGCAGGCGCCCTGAGCTCCCACCGCCCCCAGGCGGCCTGTACAGAGCTGCTGCTGCCCTCCAGAGACTGTGAATCCTAAGCCTGACTCAGTGGACTGCTTCCTGTTACCCTCCCTCCTCTTCCTCAGCCCTGTTCTGCACCCTCAAGCCTTTCTCCAATGCCTCCCAGGAGGATTTAGGGACCTTCTCGCTGGGGCATCCAGATCCCGCTCAGAGGCCTCACGGGGACCGGCAAGGCCTGACCTTCTGCCCAAACCTGATTCTGCAGCTCCCCCTGGAGAAAGCAAGGTGTTTGATTTTGCATGTTTTCTGGCATGAATGAAGACACTTACACTTGTGTATATGTGAGTGTACAGTTTGTTCTCACACTGTCACCATAGCGGCAGGTCCTGGCTTCCAATGGTTCATCCTGCCTGGCCCTTCCTCACCCTGCCCCTGCACCCACCCCACTTCAGGGAGGCCCCAAGCCCTGTGGCCCCATGCGCTTCCACGCTCAGCTCCCATGTCCACCCAACAGATAGATGGGGTTTGCTTTTCATTTCACACTGAGCTCCTCTGCTGCCGTCTTCTTGGACCAGCCCCCCACCCATCCTGTTCACCTCTCCACAGCGCACCCCGCCCACCACTGCTCTGTGTTTCTTCAAAACCTCGAAACCAACCAGACTGTGAAAAGTATTTTTGTACCGTGTAACAAAATATTTATGCATCATAAAGGATTTTTCATGTGTCTACAATTAATTACTAAAGAGACCTCGTTTGCCCTGCCAGATAAGTTTAATGTTTAGTTTGAGGCATGAAGAAGAAAAGGGTTTTCTTTCTTCAGCAGTAAGCCTTTGTGTCAGGCATTTGTTTAAGAAAATGAAATGAAGGAAACGTTGTGCAATGTTTTTTGTTTTGAGCATATCAGTGCTTTACTGTCAGCCGCAGCTGTGACCGTCCGGCCATTTCAGAGTCGGGAGCGAGGTGGCTGTTGTCATAGCTGATCCTGTGAGAATGTGAAACTGGATAATATATGAAATGCAAAATAAAACAAAATCAAGATGAAAAATAAAAAAGTACAAAAATTAGCTGGGCATGGTGGGGCACACCTGTAGTCCCAGCTACTCGGGAGGCTGAGGCAGAAGAATTCCTTGAACCCAGGAGGCGGAGGTTGCGGTTAGCCGAGATCATGCCATTGCACTCCAGCCTGGGTAACAAGAGCGAAACTCTGTCTCAAAAACAAACAAACAAAAAAGGACAAGAATTTGCTGTTCATGGTGTCACGCACCTGTAGTCCCACTACTCGAGAGGCTGAGGCAAGAGAATTGCTTGAACCCAGGAGGCAGAGGTTGCGGTGAGCCGAGATCGCAGCATTGCACTCCAGCCTGGGCAACAAGAGTGAAACTCCTTCTCAAAAAAAAAAAATAGTAAAAAATTAGCTGGGCATTGTGGCACGCACCTGTAGTCCCAGCTACTCGGGAGGCTGAGGCAGAAGAACTGCTTGAACCCAGGAGGCAGAGGTTGCAGTGAGCCAAGATTGCGCCATTACACTCCAGCCTGGGTAACAAGAGCGAAACTCCATCGCCCCCCTCCCCCCAAAAAGTACAAATATCAGCTGGGCATGCTGGCATGTGCCTGTAGTCCCAACTACTCGGGAGGCTGAGGCAAGAGAATTGCTTGAACCCAGGAGGCAGAGGTTGCGATGAGTCGAGATCACGCCATTGCACGCCAGTCTGGGTAATAAGAGCGAAACTCGTCTCAAAAAAAAAAAATAGTACAAAAATTAGATGGGCATGGTGGCAGGCGCCTGTAGTCCCAGCTACTCAGGATGCTGAGGCAGAAGAATTGCTTGAACCCAAAAGGCGGAGGTTGCAGTGAGCCGAGATCGCGCCATTGCACTCCAGCCTGGGTAAAAAAAGCGAAACTCCGTCTCAAAAAAAAAAATTCAAAAATTATCTGGACATGCTGGCGTGTGCCTGTATTCCCAGTTACTCGAGAGGCTGAGGCAAGAGAATTGCTTGAACCCTGATGGCAGAGGTTGCGATGAGCCGAGATCGCGCCATTGCACTGCAGCCTGGGTAACAAGAGCGAAACTCCGTCTCAAAAAAAAAAATAGTACAAAATTAGCTGGGCATGGTGGCAGGCACCTGTAGTCCCAGCTACTCGGGATGCTGAGGCAGAAGAATTGCTTGAACCCAAGAGGTGGAGGTTGCGGTGAGCTGAGATCACGCCATTGCACTCCAGCCTGGGTAAGAACCAAGAACTCCATCTCAAAAAAAAAGTACAAAAATTAGCTGGGTATGGTGGCGTGTGCCTGTAGTCCCAGCTACTTGGGAGGCTGAGGCAATAGAATTGCTTGAACCCAGGAGCCGAGATTGCGCCATTGCACTCCAGCCTGGGTAACAAGAGCGAATCTCAAAAAGAAGAAAAGAAAGAAAGAAAAGAACCATGGAGACAGATGGCGACGATGGTTGTGTGCTTGGATTACCGGAGTGAGCCACCACGCCCGGCCAGAGATAGGGTTTTACCATGTTGACCAAGCTGGTGTTTAACTCCCGACCTTAAGTCATTTGCCCACCTCCACCTCCCAAGGTGCTGTGAATACAGACATGAGTCACTGTGCCTGGCCTGCTGCTACTTTTTGGCCATTTATTTTCTTGTTCTTCATACTTTCACCTATAGTAGACAGCAAAAAACATGGGTGAATCATGAGTCAGGGAGGAGGTTTTTTTTTTTTTGAGATAGGGTCTCTCTGTGGCCCAGGCTAAATGGCAGTGGTGCAAGCTCTGCCTCCCAGGTTTAAGGGATTCTCCTGCCTCAGCCTTTTGAGTAGCTGAGATTACAGGCACGCACCACCACACCTGGCTAATATGTGTATTTTTAGTAAAGACAGGGTTTCACCTTGTTATTCAGGCTGGTCTTGAACTCCCGACCTCGTGATTCGCCTGCGGCAGTCTCCCAAAGTGCTGGAATTACAGGTGTGAGCCACCAAGCCCAGCCAGGAAGTTTTTAATAAAAGAAATATTTCTGAAATTTTGGTCTACAAATCTAGCAAATTTAAGGAATAATCTATTACAGATGAGGAAGGAAAAACAATGAATGAGAATATTCAGTCTCTTCCCTCAACATTGTTATAATCACCCCTTATTTAAAGAGGAGATAGTGGGAGAAGTACCGCCTTGGAATACTTTGGGGCCACTGGAAGGTGGCAAGGTAGATTTAGGCTTTTTTTTTTTTTTTACTTTTGAGATGCAGAATCTCAGAAAAATAAAAAATAAACCAGATGAAATCTAAAGAGAAAAGCAATTATTTGCTTAAGAAATGGAAACACACTATGAATTCTTTAAGTATCTGTAGAGATGATTTAAAAGTTGAAGTGGAACCACATGATTTACACTTGAGTTGGTGACTGACGGAGGAAAACATGAGTTGAAATGGTGATAGGGAAAAATATGAAAGAGAGGCCTTTAGGTGGCTGATGAGTGTGTTAATAGTGTGAGTAAACTCTGTGATTCTGGGTCCCAGGAAACACTGACAGATAGAAAGTGCCACCCATGCTCTGCTGGCACAGCTGGCAGGAACAAGTGACCTCCCTTCAACCCAAGTCCCCTTTATTTAGGATTCCCGGCTGCCCTGGCCCCTCTCTGACATCGTGAGCTTTAGAAGGAGGATCAGGACAGCCAAGGCTCTCCACCTGAGATTCCCTGGTGTGTCAGAGGCAGAAAGGCTTTGGGGTCTGAGGGCACTGTGGGACAGTGAAGGACACTCCAGAGATGGCCTCTCCCAGCTGGAAAATGACTCAGAGCCTCCATGGGAGTTTGGTCATCAGGGAGCCCACTGGGTAGATTTGGGTGGCAACACTGACCTGCTAGGACACACCTTCACCCCACCAGGTCAGCTGTGAGAACTCAGGGCAGAGGGGCCCAGAACAGGCGGGTAGCAGCTCTTATTTAAATGCAGTGGCTCTGCTCCTGTGAAGGTTTTGGAAGATGTAAGGTGGCTTCAGAAAGCTCAGGCTCCACAGCAGTGTCACGAAGCAGAATCGCATCTCAACCATACCCAGGGCTCCTGTCTTTACCCTCACTCACTGCACAGAAGAGGGGGCACCTTACCTGGGGACAGGGATCCACACTCAGCTCTGCTCCACACACCCACCATCCTCACTATGCTGATTCTGAACCAGTCCCTCCCTTCAGTCCAATTTAGGGTCTGTGGCCCAGACAGGGCCGACTCAGCCACCCTCAGCATCCGAAGGTTCTGAACAAATGCCACAGCTGTCTGCACTGAGGACAGCAGCAACACTGGCAATGTTGACAGCCAAGGCCAATACGACACACTCTTCACATGTACACGCTGTATTTTCTGTCGCTCTGTGCTAAGTCATGTTCTTAAAGGGGACTTTTGCTATGCCAGATAGTTTCAATATTTATGTAGACCAATGCTTTTTTCTCAAGATCAGTATTTTTGTGTCCTAAAACAACTATACATATATGCATGTCTGTATATATACAACTATATACATATATACATGTATATGTGCATATATATACAACTGTGTATATATACATACACACATGTATATAGTTGTATATATACACATACACACATATGTTCATATAAAAAACATTTGAATTATATCTCAAAGTCTGTTAAAAACATGAATGGCTTGATATTCTAGTGCCAAGTGAGGGATGGCTTTATTTAAAACATAAATAGTTTCCAGTAGATTCCTTTAAAAATATTATAGCAGGGATTTCCAGATCACCCCCACTCCCACCTTTTTATAATTTTTGACTATTTTCCAGAGTCGTGAATCCAATGAGGTGAAGGTGGAAGAAAGCATTTAGCAGTAGGTACAGGAGAGCTGGTGTTGAGTGAGGCAGAGTGGGGAGAGATGCTCCTTTAAGTGGGAGCCTCTGGAACCTGGAGAAAGCAAGGGTGAAATGGGCAACTTTCCTGCAGAGCTACCAGAGGTGTGGATGATGCCCCAGGCATGGATGATGCCCCAGCAGTGGATGCCCCAGGCGTGGATGATGTCCCAGCAGTGGATAATGCCCCAGACGTGAATGATGCTCCAAGCGTGGATGATGCCCATCTGTGGATGCCACAGCAGTGGATGATGCCCCAGGCGTGGATGATGTCCCAGCAGTGGATACCCCAGGCGTGGATGATGTCCCAGCAGTGGATGATGCTCCAGGTGTGGATGATGCCCAACTGTGGATGCCACAGCAGTGAATGATGCCCCAGCAGTGGATGCCCCAGGCGTGGATGATGCCCCAGCAGTGGGTGATGCCCCAGCAGTGGATGATGTCCCAAGAGTGAATGATGCCACAGAAATGGATGATGCCCCAGGCGTGGTTGATGCCCCAAGCGTGGATGATGCCCCAGCAGTGGATGCCCCAGGTGTGGAAGATGCCCCAGCAGTGGATGATGCCCCAGGCACGGATGATGCCACAGCAGTGGATGATGCCCCAGCAGTGGATGATGCCCATCTGTGGATGATGCTGCAGCAGTGAGTGATGCTCCAGGTGTGGATGATGCCCCAGCAGTGGATGCCCCAGGCATGGATGTCCCAGCAGTGGGTGATGCCCCAGGCATGGATGATGCCCATCTGTGGATGTTCCAGCAGTGGATGATGCCCCAGGCATGGATGATGCCCCAGCAGTGGGTGATGCCCATCTGTGGATGATGCCGCAGCAGTGAATGATGCCCCAGCTGTGGATGATGCTGCAGCAGTGAATGCCCCAGCAGTGGATGCCCCAGGCGTGGATAATGTCCCAGCAGTGGGTGATGCCCCCGGCATGGATGCCCCAGCAGTGGATGATGCCCCAGCAGTGGATGATGCCCCAGGCATGGAAGATGCCCCATCTGTGGATGCCCCAGGAGTGGATGATGCCCCATCTGTGGATGATGCTGCAGCAGTGGATGATGCTCCAGGCGTGGATGATGCCCATCTGGGGATGATGCCGCAGCATTGGATGATGACCCAGCAGTGGATGCTCCAAGCGTGGATGCTGTTCCAGCAGTGGATGATGCCCCAGGTGTGGATGATGCCCCAGCAGTGGGTGATGCCCCAGCAGTGGATGATGTCCCAGGGGTGGATGATGCCATAGCAATGGATGATGCCCCAAGCATGGATGATGCCCCAGGCTTGGATGATGCCCCAGGTGTGGATGATGCTGCAATAGTGGATGATGCCCCAGCAGTGGATGCCCCAGGCGTGAATAATGTCCCAGCGGTGGGTGATGCCCCAGGCATGGATGATACACCAGAAGTGGATGATGCCCCAGGCATGGATGATGTTTCAGCAGTGGATGATGCCCCAGCAGTGGATGCCCCAGGCATGGATGATGTCCCAGCAGTGGATGATGCCCCAGGCGTGGATGCCATAGCAGTGGATGATGTCCCAGGGGTGGATGATGCCACAGCACTGGATGATGCCCCAGGTGTGGCTGATGCCCCCCCCAAGCAGTGGATGCCCCAGGCATGGATGATGTCCCAGCAGTGGATGATGCCCCAGGCATGGAAGATGCCCCATCTGTGGATGCCCCCGGTGTGGATGATGCCCCATCTGTGGATGCCCATCTGTGGATGATGCTGCAGCAGTGGATGATGCTCCAGGCATGGATGATGCCCATCTGTGGATGATGCCGCAGCAGTGGATGATGGCCCAGCAGTGGATGCCCCAGGCGTGAATGATGCTGCAACAGTGGATGATGCCCCAGCAGTGGATGATGCCCCATCTGTGGATGATGCCCCAGGAGTGGATGATGCCCATCTGTGGATGATGCCACAGCAGTGGATGATGCCCCAGGTGTGATGTCCCAGCAGTGGATGCCCCAGGTGTGGGTGATGTCCCAGCAGTGGATGATGCCACAGCAGTGGATGATGCTCCAGACGTGGATGATGCTCCAAGCATGGATGATGCCCATCTGTGAATGCCACAGCAGTGGATGATGCCCCAGGCATGGATGATGTCCCAGCAGTGGATGCCCCAGGTGTGGATGATGTCCAGCAGTGGATGATGCTCCAGGCATGGATGATGCCCATCTGTGGATGCCGCAGCAGTGGATGATGCCCCAGGCGTGGATGATGCCCCAGCAGTAAATGATGCCCCAGCTCTGGATGATGTCCCAGCAGTGGATGCCCCAGGTGTGGAGGATGCGACAAAAGTGGATGATGCTCCAGGCGTGGATGATGCCCATCTGTGGATGATGCCATAGCAGTGGATGCCCCAGGAGTGAATGATGCCCATCTGTGGATGATGCCACAGCAGTGAAAGATGCCCCAGGCATGGATAGTGTCCCAGCAGTGGATGATGCTCCAGGCATGGATGATGCCCATCTGTGGATGCCACAGCAGTGAATGATGCCACAGCAGTGAATGATGCCCCAGTAGTGGATGATGCTCCAGGCATGGATGATGCCCATCTGTGGATGATGCCGTAGCAGTGGATGATGCCCCAGCAGTGGATGCCCCAGGCATGGATGATGCCCCAGAAGTCGGTGATGCCCCAGCAGTGGATGATGTCCCAGGGGTGGATGATGCCACCGCAATGGATGCCCTAGACATGGATGATGCCCCAGCAGTCAATACCCAAGGCGTGGATGATGCCCCAGTTGTGGATGATGCCACAGCAGTGGATGATGCCCCAGGTATGGATGATGCCCCATCTGTGGATGCCACAGCAGTGGATGATGCCCCAGGAGTAGATGATGCCCATCTGTGGATGATGCCACAGCAGTGGATGATGCCCCAGGCGTGGGTGATGTACCAGCAGTGGATGATGCTCCAGGCATGGATGATGCCCATCTGTGGATGATGCCCCAGGAGTGGATGATGCCCATCTGTGGATGATGCCACAGCAGTGGATGATGCCCCAGCAGTGGATGATGCCCCAGGCGTGGATGATGCCCCAGCAGTGGATGCTCCAGGCATGGATGATGCCCATCTGTAAATGATGCCACAGCAGTGGATGATCCCCCAGCAGTGGATGCCCCAGGGGTGGATGATGCCCCAGCAGTGGATGCCCCAGGGGTAGATGATGCCCCAGCAGTGGATGCCCCAGGCATGATGCCCCAGGCATAGATGATGCCCCAGAAGTCGGTGATGCCCCAGCAGAGGATGATGTCCCAGGGGTGGATGATGCCATCACAATGGATGTCCCAGACATGGATGATGCCCCAGCAGTCAATGCCCCAGGCGTAGATGATGCCCCAGTTGTGGATGATGCCACAGCAGTGGATGATGCCCCAGCAGTAGATGATGCCCCAGGTATGGATTCCCCATCTGTGGATGATGCCACAGCAGTGGATGATGCCCATCTGTGGATGATGCCACAGCAGTGGATGATGCCCCAGGTGTGGGTGATGTACCAGCAGTGGATGTCCCAGCAGTGGATGATGCTCCAGGCATGGATGATGCCCATCTGTGGATGATGCCCCAGGAGTGGATGATGCCCATCTGTGGATGATGCCACAGCAGTGGATGATGCCCCAGGTGTGGATGATGCCCCAGCAGTGGATGCTCCAGGCATGGATGATGCCCATCTGTAAATGATGCCACAGCAGTGGATGATGCCCCAGCAGTGGATGATGTCCCAGCAGTGGATGATGCCCCAGCAGTGGGTGATACCCCAGCAGTGGATGATGTCCCAGGGGTGGATGATGCCACAGCAATGGATGATGCCCCAGGCATGGATGATGCCACAGCAGTGGATGACACCCCAGGAGTGGATGATGCCCCAGCAGTGGATGATGCCCCAGCTGTGGATAATGCTGCAGCAGTGGATGATGCTACAGGTGTGGAAGATGCCCATCTGTGGATGCCACAGCAATGGATGATGTCCCAGGCGTGATGTCCCAGCAGTGGATGATGCTGCAGCAGGGGATGATGCCCCAGGCGTGGATGATGCCCCAGCAATGGATGATGCACCAGCTGTGGATGATGCCACAGCAGTGAATGATGCACCAGCTGTGGATGCCACAGCAGTGGATGATACTCCAGGCGTGGATGATGCCCATCTGTGGATGATGCCCCAGGCGTGGATGATACCCCAGGCATGGATGATGCCCCAGCTGTGGATGATGCCCATTTGTGGATATGCCCCTGTTGTCCCAGCCATGGATGATGATTCAGCTGTGGATCAAAGCCAACAGTTGTTTTCAAGAAAAATCTAGCACCCAAGTCATTAGTGAGATTTATCAAGAAAAAGAGAAAATCACAAAATTAATATCAGAAATTAATAGGAAGACATAACCACAGAGAGAGCAGAGACTATAAAACAATGAGTGGACATTATGAATACATAACTTGTTTTGAAGCAACGTTTTGTTTCACTTTGGCTGGTGTCCATATGCTGCAGTAGCCAGCCAATAGTGAGAGGGCTTCTCATGGAGGAAGCTTGGGTTGAGGCTGAGGATCTTTAACATGCATGCACAAGAGTTGCCACAAGGGGATGGAAACCAGGCTACCAACCAAGTGCTGCACAGAGTTTGTACCTGTCCCTCTCATCATTTTCAGCTGGCAGGGTTTGAGCATTTTAGGGCTTGGGAAGGTATTACTAAATCTACTAAAAGACATCACCGATCCTTATATGCTTTGGCCAATTGCTGAGCAAATTAACTTCACAACTGAAGTGGGCTGCATTGGCCAGTGTGGTCCCCCACTCCTCTTAGAATTTGTGAGCTTGGGGCCTGCTGGAGGGTGGACGGTGGGAGGAGGGAAAAGGTCAGGAAAATAACTGGTATTAGGCTTAATATGTGGATGATAAAATAACCTGTACAACAAACCCTCGTGACACACGTTTATGTTATATGTACCAAACCTGCTCATCCTGCACAGGTTCCCCTGAACGTAAAAACAAAACACAAAAGGATCTGTGAGCCGACCCAAACACCTGGGGATCTTTGTGCTTTTCACACTGATGATTACAGGGGAGATGTACCTGTAACTGCCCTGGGTTGTGTGACCATGGAGGCCACTTTATAACGACGGGCAGTGTCTGGGACTTCCTTAGGGCTTATACATGAATGCTGTACTCCCTGCATGGTGGCGAACACCCCATGACTGAGAGCATGCCAGTAGTTGCCAGTGTCAGCACTGGCCCACACTCCTGGATTTGTGTTTTCACTTTTTCATTCAGGAACTCAGGAGCTGGGGCCACCCCCTGGCCCTTCAGGTTCTCTACCTGAGCTGTGAGGATAATAAACCAATGGAAAGCTTCGTCCAGAAATTACAGATGTCTAGACAATCTGGTCATGAGAAAATCACTTCTGGGGTGAACAAGTGACACTGCACAATCAAGCAGTTTCATTCTTTTGTTCCACTGGGAAAATACTGACACATACAGGACAATCAAATTTTACTGAAAAGCAATTCATTTCCACAGAATGAATGCTCCAAAAAAACCTCTCAAACCATCATGTGGTCCACGTGACCTTCATTATGACTTAAAGCAGCTACCTTGGCTCTCTGTGTGTGAAGGTTTTCAGAAGGAAACAAAAACCTATTTCAACAGTAGCATCAATAGGGCATGATGGAGATTCTCCTGTCTCAGAGCCGAGTTCTTCATGGACACAACTGTTTCTCACAGCACGCCCCAGATCCTCACACCTATCAGGAACCTGAAGCTAGGAAGGTTCTCCAGACAAAAGCAAGCAAGAAAATCCTCCCAGACTTATCAATTACATTTGCCATTAGAAAGAAAGTGATACTAAAATATGTAAAATGTTAGAGAGGGGAACAACACACACTGTGAGGGAAGTGGACAGGAGAGAATCAGAATAAAGAGCTAATGTATGTGAAGATTAATACCTAGGTGATGGGTTGACAGGTGGAGCAAACCATGCCACAATTTTAGCTATGTAACAAAGCTGCACATCCTGCACATGCATCCCAAAAATTAAAATCAAATTTAAATTAAAAAAGAAATTGCCAGAGAAGGCAAATCTAGAGTAAAAGAAAGTGGCTTAGTGGCTGTCCAGGGCCAGCGGTGTGGGCCTAGAAAAAAAAGAGAAGTGACTACTAATGGCGATAGGGTTTCTCTGAGGGGGAAAGAATAGATTCTAAACTTAGATTGTGACAATGGCTGCACAACCCTGTAAATATAGTAAAAACACTACATCACTCACTTTAAATTAGTGAATTGATTTGCATATCAACTCTGTGACAATAAGACAGTTTAAAAAAAAAATACTTACGGAGGTCATTTGGGGCTGTCACGGGGTCCTGCAACAAGAGAAGAACACAAAAAACATGGTAAGCATCATATCATGCAGGGTGCTGGTGGTGCAGGTCTTTTCACATGGTGACATTAGAAAATCACATCATTGGTCCCTAAATGAAGCATAGGAGATGCTTCTGGAAAAGACAGTGGGGTGTGTTGGAAATTTGGAAAGTGGTGATGTCAGTTGGCAAACACAAAATTCTTTTTCAAAAAACAAATGTGACTACTAAGAAACATGCCCATGACGAGACTGTAAGTTAGGCCATCTACTGACTGACATCGTCAATCAGGCCTCAGTTGGTCAGACACTCCATTGAGTGCTCGCTAGAGTCCATGACAACTGAGGTCTGATTCACAATGGCAGTCAAAAATGATATTGACTTGATATTCCAGAGGCCCCAGGAAGAAATATTTCTCTTCGAGACAAAGAAATGCATCTTACCACATCAGGGGGCATCTAATAGTCCTCTATGTCTTCTAGGATGAGGTCCTGTAAGACCTCAACAGGACCTAGGAGAACACAGAGTGACAGTCAGTGGACAGGTGCAGCTGAGGAACATCAGAAGGAGCATTGGGAATTGTGGACGGGGCTGGAGTGTATGGAGCTGGGCATTTGACACGAATGGACAAAGCTGCTGCTGGACCATTCTCCTTGGTGCTGAAGAAAAAAAGAAAGGAGGGGCAAAAAGAAATGAAAGAGCCTTGGCTCCTAGCCAGGGCAACCTCATCAATGTGAAATCGTCATTTGAAGAACCAGTTAATACAGAAAGGAACCTACTTTAAATGGGTGAATTGGATTGCATGTCAACTAAGTCTCAGTAACTGTTTAAAAGAAACAGAATACGTACGGTGGTGATACTGGGCCACAGGCTTCTCCTGCAATGAGAGAAAAAGAAACACCATGAGGATTACATCATGCTGGGTCCTGTTGGCACAGGTCTTGTATTCACTTGGTGAAATGAACAACCAGATGGCAGGCTGGGAACGGTGGCTCGCGCGTGTAATCCTAGCTCGTTGGGAGGCTGAGGTGGGCAGATCATAAGGGCAAGAGATTGAGACCATCCTGGCAAACATGGTGAACACGGCTCTACTAAAAACTACAAGAAAGGTGGGTGGGGTGGTGGTGAGAGACTTCAGTCCAGCTACTAAAGAGTTTGAGGCAGGAGAATTGCTTGAATGCAATAGGAGGACGCTGCAGTGATCTGAGATCACACCACTGCTCTGTACCCTGGTGACAGAGAGACTCTGTCTAAAAACTAAACTAAGCTAAACAAAAAAAAACAGATATCAAACAGTGATGAAGCCACATGCCCCTAATGGAGCACACGGGATGCCTGCAGAAAATGCAGTGGGTTTGGAATATTTAGCAAGTATCTATGCTGGCTTAAAAATACGAAATTATTTTTCAAGAAGAAAATGTTGCTACTGAGAAATATGCCCATGACCAGATTGTGAGTTATACCATCATTTGACTGACATCGTCAATCAGGCCTCAGTTGGTCAGAAATTCCACTGACTGCTTGTTAGAGTCCATGACAACTGAGGTCTCATTCACAATGGCAGTCAAAAATGATATTCACTTGATATTCCAGAGGCCCCAGGAAGAAATATTTCTCGTCAAGACTAAGAAATGCATCTTACCACATCAGGGGGCATCTCATCGTCCTCTATGTCTTCTAGGACGAGGTCCTGTAAAACCTCAACAGGACCTAAGAGAACACAGAGTGATAGTCAGTGCACTGGTGCTGCTGAGGAATCTCACAAGGAGCATTGGGAAAATTGGACAGGGCAGGAGTGTATGGAGCTGGGCATTTGACGCACATGAACCGAGCTGCTGCTGGACCATTCCCCTTGGTGCTGAAGGAACAAAAGGAAGAGGGGCAGAAACAAACAAAAGAGCCTTGGCTTCCTAGCTAGGGCAACCTCATCAATGTGAAATCGTCATTTGAAGAACCAGTTAATACAGAAAGGAACCTACTTTAAATGGGTGAATTGGTTTGCATGTCAACTACGTCTCATAACTGTTTAAAAGAAACAGAATACGTACGGTGGTGATACTTGGCCGCAGGCTTCTCCTGCAATAAGACAAAAAGAGACACCATGAGGATGACATCATGCTGGGTCCTGTTGGCACAGGTCTTGTATTCGCTTGGTGACATAAGAAAACCAGACAGCAGGCTGAAAACGGTGCCTCACACATGTAATCCCAGCACATTCAGAGGCTGAGCAGGCAGGTCATGAGGGCAAGAGATTGAGACACACCTGGCCAACATGGTGACCCCGGCTCTACTTAAACCTACAAAAAAGGTGGGTGTGGTGGTGGTCAGAGACTTTCGTCCAGCTACTCAAGAGTTTCAGGCAGGAGAATTGCTTGAATGCAGTAGGAGGACGCTGCAGTGATCTGAGATCACACCACTGCACTGGACCCTGGTGACAGAGAGACTGTCTCAAAAACAAAACTAAGCTAAACAAAAAAAAAACAGATGTCAAACAGTGATGAAGCCACATGCCCCTAATGCAGCACAGGAGATGCTTGCAAAAAAATGCAGTGGTTTTGGAATATTTAGCAAGTATCTATGCTGGCTGAAAAATACAAAATTACTTTTCAAGAAGAAAATGTTGCTACTGAGAAATATGCCCACAACCAGATTGTGAGTTATGCCATCTTTTGACTGACATCGTCAATCAGGCCTCATTTGGTCAGAAACTCCACTGACTGCTCGCTAGAGTCCATGACAACTGAGGTCTCATCACAATGGCAGTCAAAAATGATATTCACTTGATATTCCAGAGGCCCCAGGAAGAAATATTTCTCTTCGAGACTAAGAAATGCATCTTACCACAGCAGGGGGCATCTCTTCGTCCTCTATGTCTTCTAGGACGAGGTCCTGTAAAACCTCAACAGGACCTAAGAGAACACAGAGTGACAGTCAGTGCACTGGTGCTGCTGAGGAATCTCACAGGAGCATTGGGAACTGTGGACGGGGCTGGAGTGTATGGAGCTGGGCATTTGACACGCATGGACCGAATTGCTGCTGGACCATTCTCCTTGGTGCTGAAGGAAAAAAAGAAGAGGGGCAGAACCAAACGAAAGAGCCTTGGCTTCCTAGCTAGGGCAACCTCATCAATGTGAAATCGTCATTTGAAGAACCAGTTAATACAGAAAGGAACCTACTTTAAATGGGTGAATTGGTTTGCATGTCAACTACGTCTCAGTAACTGTTTAAAAGAAACAGAATACGTACGGTGGTGATACTGGGCCGCAGGCTTCTCCTGCAATAAGAGAAACAAAAACACCATGAGGATGACATCATGCTGGGTCCTGTTGGAACAGGTCTTGTATTCACTGGGTGTCATAAGAAAACCAGATGGCAGGCTGGGAACGGTGGCTCACGCATGTAATCCCAGCTCGTTGGGAGGCTGAGGCGAGCAGATCATGAGGGCAAGAGATTGAGACCATCCTGGCCAAAATGGTGAACCCGGCTCTACTAAAAACGACACGAAAGGTGGGTGTGGAAATGGTGACAGACTTCAGTCCAGATACTCAACAGGTTGAGGCAGGAGAATTGCTTGAATGCACTAGGAGGACGCTGCAGTGATCTGAGATCACACCACTGCTCTGTACCCTGGTGACAGAGAGACTCTGTCTAAAAACTAAACTAAGCTAAACAAAGAAAATCAGATATCAAACAGTGATGAAGCCACATGCCCCTAATGGAGCACCCGGGATGCCTGCAGAAAATGCCGTGGGTTTAGAATATTTAGCAAGTATCTATGCTGGCTGAAAAATACGAAATTATTTTTCAAGAAGAAAATGTTGCTACTGAAAAATATGCCCATAACCAGATTGTGAGTTATACTATCATTTGACTGACATCGTCAATCAGGCCTCAGTTGGTCAGAAATTCCACTGACTGCTTGTTAGAGTGCATGACAACTGAGGTCTCATTCACAATGGCAGTCAAAAATGATATTCACTTGATATTCCAGAGGCCCCAGGAAGAAATATTTCTCGTCAAGACTAAGAAATGCATCTTACCACATCAGGGGGCATCTCATCGTCCTCTATGTCTTCTAGGACGAGGTCCTGTAAAACCTCAACAGGACCTAAGAGAACACAGAGTGACAGTCAGTGCACTGGTGCTGCTGAGGAATCTTACAAGGAGCATTGGGAAATGTGGACAGGGCTGGAGTGTATGGAGCTGGGCATTTGACACGCATGAACCGAGAAGCTGCTGGATCATTCTCCTTGGTGCTGAAGGAAAATAAAAGAGGGGCAGAAAGAAATGAAAGAGCCTTGGCTTCCTAGCTAGGGCAACCTCATCAATGTGAAATCGTCATTTGAAGAACCAGTTAATACAGAAAAGCACCTACTTTAAATGAGTGAATTGGTTTGCATGTCAACTAGGTCTCAGTAACTGTTTAAAAGAAACAGATTACGTACGGTGCTGATACTGGGCCACAGGCTTCTCCTGCAATAAGACAAAAAGAAACACCATGAGAATTACATCATGCTGGGTCCTGTTGGCACAGGCCTTGTATTCACTTACTGACATAAGAAAACCAGATGGCAGGCTGGGAACAGTGGCTCACGCAAGTAATCCCAGCACGTTATGAGGCTGAGGCAGGCAGATCATGAGGGCAAGAGATTGAGATCATCCTGGCCAACATGGTGAACCCGGCTCTACTTAAACCTACAAAAAAGGTGGGTGTGGTGGTGGTCAGAGACTTTACTCCAGCTACTCAAGAGTTTCAGGCAGGAGAATTGCTTGAATGGAGTAGGAGGACGCTGAAGTGATCTGAGATCACACCACTGCACTGAACCCTGGTGACAGAGAGACTCTGTCTCAAAAACAAAACTAAGCTAAACAAAAAGAAACAGATGTCAAACAGTGATGAAGCCACATGCCCCTAATGGAGCACAGGCGATGTGTGCAAAAAATACAGTGGTTTTAAACTATTTAGCAAGTGTCTATGCTGGCTGAAAAATACGAAATTACTTTTCAAGAAGAAAATGTTGCTACTGAGAAATATGCCCACGACCAGATTGTGAGTTATGCCATCTTTTGACTGAGGTCGTCAATCAGGCCTCAGTTGGTCAGAAACTCCACTGACTGCTCGCTAGAGTCCATGACAACTGAGGTCTCATTCACAATGGCAGTCAAAAATGATATTCACTGGATATTCCAGAGGCCCCAGGAAGAAATATTTCTCTTCGAGACTAAGAAATGCATCTTACCACAGCAGGGGGCATCTCTTCGTCCTCTATGTCTTCTAGGACGAGGTCCTGTAAAACCTCAACAGGACCTAAGAGAACACAGAGTGACAGTCAGTGCACTGGTGCTGTTGAGGAATCTCACAGGAGCATTGGGAACTGTGGACGGGGCTGGAGTGTATGGAGCTGGGCATTTGACACACATGGACCGAGCTGCTGCTGGACCATTCTCCTTGGTGCTGAAGGAACAAAAAGAAGAGGGGCAGAAACCAACGAAAGAGCCTTGGCTACCTAGCTAGGGCAACCTCATCAATGTGAAATCGTCATTTGAAGAACCAGTTAATACAGAAAGGAACCTACTTTAAATGGGTGAATTGGTTTGCATGTCAACTACGTCTCAGTAACTGTTTAAAAGAAACAGAATACGTACGGTGGTGATACTTGGCCACAGGCTTCTCCTGCAATCAGACAAAAAGAAACACCATGAGGATGACATCATGCTGGGTCCTGTTGGCACAGGTCTTGTATTCACTTGGTGACATAGGAAAACCAGATGGCAGGCTGAAAACGGTGCCTCACGCATGTAATCCCAGCACATTCGGAGGCTGAGGCGGGCAGATCATGAGGGCAAGAGATTGAGACCATCCTGGCCAACATGGTGAACCCGGCTCTACTAAAAACTACAAGAAACGTGGGTGGGGTGGTGGTGAGAGACTTCAGTCCAGCTACTCAAGAGTTTGAGGCAGGAGAATTGCTTGAATGCAGTAGGAAGACGCTGCAGTGATCTGAGATCACACCACTGCACTGGACCCTGGTGACAGAGAGACTCTGTCTCAAAAACAAAACTAAGCTAAACAAAAAAAAACAAATGTCAAACAGTGATGAAGCCACACGCCCCTAATGGAGCACAGGGGATTGCCTGCAGAAAATGCAGTGGGTTTGGAATATTTAGCAAGTATCTATGCTGGCTGAAAAATACGAAATTACTTTTCAAGAAGAAAATGTTGCTACTGAGAAATATGCCCACGACCAGATTGTGAGTTATGCCATCTTTTGACTGACGTCGTCAATCAGGCCTCAGTTGGTCAGAAACTCCACTGACTGCTCGCTAGAGTCCATGACAACTGAGGTCTCATTCACAATGGCAGTCAAAAATGATATTCACTTGATATTCCAGAGGTCCCAGGAAGAAATATTTCTCTTCGAGACTAAGAAATGCATCTTACCACAGCAGGGGGCATCTCTTCGTCCTCTATGTCTTCTAGGACGAGGTCCTGTAAAACCTCAACAGGACCTAAGAGAACACAGAGTGACAGTCAGTGCACTGGTGCTGCTGAGGAATCTCACAGGAGCACTGGGAAATGTGGATGGGGCTGGAGTGCATGGAGCTGGGCATTTGACACGCATGGACCGAGCTGGTGCTGGACCATTCTCCTTGGTGCTGAAGGAACAAAAAGAAGAGGGGCAGAAACAAACGAAAGAGCCTTGGCTTCCTAGCTAGGGCAACCTCATCAATGTGAAATCGTCATTTGAAGAACCAGTTAATACAGAAAGGAACCTACTTTAAATGGGTGAATTGGTTTGCATGTCAACTACGTCTCAGTAACTGTTTAAAAGAAACAGAATACGTACGGTGGTGATACTTGGCCGCAGGCTTCTCCTGCAATCAGACAAAAAGAAACACCATGAGGATGACATCATGCTGGGTCCTGTTGGCACAGGTCTTGTATTCACTTGGTGACATAGGAAAACCAGATGGCAGGCTGAAAACGGTGCCTCACGCATGTAATCCCAGCACATTCGGAGGCTGAGGCGGGCAGATCATGAGGGCAAGAGATTGAGACCATCCTGGCCAACATGGTGAACCCGGCTCTACTAAAAACTACAAGAAACGTGGGTGGGGTGGTGGTGAGAGACTTCAGTCCAGCTACTCAAGAGTTTGAGGCAGGAGAATTGCTTGAATGCAGTAGGAAGACGCTGCAGTGATCTGAGATCACACCACTGCACTGGACCCTGGTGACAGAGAGACTCTGTCTCAAAAACAAAACTAAGCTAAACAAAAAAAAACAAATGTCAAACAGTGATGAAGCCACACGCCCCTAATGGAGCACAGGGGATTGCCTGCAGAAAATGCAGTGGGTTTGGAATATTTAGCAAGTATCTATGCTGGCTGAAAAATACGAATACATTTTTCAAGAAGAAAATGTTGCTACTGAGAAATATGCCCACGACCAGATTGTGAGTTATGCCATCTTTTGACTGACGTCGTCAATCAGGCCTCAGTTGGTCAGAAACTCCACTGACTGCTCGCTAGAGTCCATGACAACTGAGGTCTCATTCACAATGGCAGTCAAAAATGATATTCACTTGATATTCCAGAGGTCCCAGGAAGAAATATTTCTCTTCGAGACTAAGAAATGCATCTTACCACAGCAGGGGGCATCTCTTCGTCCTCTATGTCTTCTAGGACGAGGTCCTGTAAAACCTCAACAGGAACTAAGAGAACACAGAGTGACAGTCAGTGCACTGGTGCTGCTGAGGAATCTCACAGGAGCACTGGGAAATGTGGATGGGGCTGGAGTGCATGGAGCTGGGCATTTGACACGCATGGACCGAGCTGGTGCTGGACCATTCTCCTTGGTGCTGAAGGAAAAAAAGAAGAGGGGCAGAAACAAACGAAAGAGCCTTGGCTTCCTAGCTAGGGCAACCTCATCAATGTGAAATCGTCATTTGAAGAACCAGTTAATACAGAAAGGAACCTACTTTAAATGGGTGAATTGGTTTGCATGTCAACTACGTCTCAGTAACTGTTTAAAAGAAACAGAATACGTACGGTGGTGATACTTGGCCGCAGGCTTCTCCTGCAATCAGACAAAAAGAAACACCATGAGGATGACATCATGCTGGGTCCTGTTGGCACAGGTCTTGTATTCACTTGGTGACATAGGAAAACCAGATGGCAGGCTGAAAACGGTGCCTCACGCATGTAATCCCAGCACATTCGGAGGCTGAGGCGGGCAGATCATGAGGGCAAGAGATTGAGACCATCCTGGCCAACATGGTGAACCCGGCTCTACTAAAAACTACAAGAAACGTGGGTGGGGTGGTGGTGAGAGACTTCAGTCCAGCTACTCAAGAGTTTGAGGCAGGAGAATTGCTTGAATGCAGTAGGAAGGCGCTGCAGTGATCTGAGATCACACCACTGCACTGGACCCTGGTGACAGAGAGACTCTGTCTCAAAAACAAAACTAAGCTAAACAAAAAAAAACAAATGTCAAACAGTGATGAAGCCACACGCCCCTAATGGAGCACAGGGGATTGCCTGCAGAAAATGCAGTGGGTTTGGAATATTTAGCAAGTATCTATGCTGGCTGAAAAATACGAAATTACTTTTCAAGAAGAAAATGTTGCTACTGAGAAATATGCCCACGACCAGATTGTGAGTTATGCCATCTTTTGACTGACGTCGTCAATCAGGCCTCAGTTGGTCAGAAACTCCACTGACTGCTCGCTAGAGTCCATGACAACTGAGGTCTCATTCACAATGGCAGTCAAAAATGATATTCACTTGATATTCCAGAGGTCCCAGGAAGAAATATTTCTCTTCGAGACTAAGAAATGCATCTTACCACAGCAGGGGGCATCTCTTCGTCCTCTATGTCTTCTAGGACGAGGTCCTGTAAAACCTCAACAGGACCTAAGAGAACACAGAGTGACAGTCAGTGCACTGGTGCTGCTGAGGAATCTCACAGGAGCACTGGGAAATGTGGATGGGGCTGGAGTGCATGGAGCTGGGCATTTGACACGCATGGACCGAGCTGGTGCTGGACCATTCTCCTTGGTGCTGAAGGAACAAAAAGAAGAGGGGCAGAAACAAACGAAAGAGCCTTGGCTTCCTAGCTAGGGCAACCTCATCAATGTGAAATCGTCATTTGAAGAACCAGTTAATACAGAAAGGAACCTACTTTAAATGGGTGAATTGGTTTGCATGTCAACTACGTCTCAGTAACTGTTTAAAAGAAACAGAATACGTACGGTGGTGATACTTGGCCGCAGGCTTCTCCTGCAATCAGACAAAAAGAAACACCATGAGGATGACATCATGCTGGGTCCTGTTGGCACAGGTCTTGTATTCACTTGGTGACATAGGAAAACCAGATGGCAGGCTGAAAACGGTGCCTCACGCATGTAATCCCAGCACATTCGGAGGCTGAGGCGGGCAGATCATGAGGGCAAGAGATTGAGACCATCCTGGCCAACATGGTGAACCCGGCTCTACTAAAAACTACAAGAAACGTGGGTGGGGTGGTGGTGAGAGACTTCAGTCCAGCTACTCAAGAGTTTGAGGCAGGAGAATTGCTTGAATGCAGTAGGAAGACGCTGCAGTGATCTGAGATCACACCACTGCACTGGACCCTGGTGACAGAGAGACTCTGTCTCAAAAACAAAACTAAGCTAAACAAAAAAAAACAAATGTCAAACAGTGATGAAGCCACACGCCCCTAATGGAGCACAGGGGATTGCCTGCAGAAAATGCAGTGGGTTTGGAATATTTAGCAAGTATCTATGCTGGCTGAAAAATACGAATACATTTTTCAAGAAGAAAATGTTGCTACTGAGAAATATGCCCACGACCAGATTGTGAGTTATGCCATCTTTTGACTGACGTCGTCAATCAGGCCTCAGTTGGTCAGAAACTCCACTGACTGCTCGCTAGAGTCCATGACAACTGAGGTCTCATTCACAATGGCAGTCAAAAATGATATTCACTTGATATTCCAGAGGTCCCAGGAAGAAATATTTCTCTTCGAGACTAAGAAATGCATCTTACCACAGCAGGGGGCATCTCTTCGTCCTCTATGTCTTCTAGGACGAGGTCCTGTAAAACCTCAACAGGAACTAAGAGAACACAGAGTGACAGTCAGTGCACTGGTGCTGCTGAGGAATCTCACAGGAGCACTGGGAAATGTGGATGGGGCTGGAGTGCATGGAGCTGGGCATTTGACACGCATGGACCGAGCTGGTGCTGGACCATTCTCCTTGGTGCTGAAGGAAAAAAAGAAGAGGGGCAGAAACAAACGAAAGAGCCTTGGCTTCCTAGCTAGGGCAACCTCATCAATGTGAAATCGTCATTTGAAGAACCAGTTAATACAGAAAGGAACCTACTTTAAATGGGTGAATTGGTTTGCATGTCAACTACGTCTCAGTAACTGTTTAAAAGAAACAGAATACGTACGGTGGTGATACTTGGCCGCAGGCTTCTCCTGCAATCAGACAAAAAGAAACACCATGAGGATGACATCATGCTGGGTCCTGTTGGCACAGGTCTTGTATTCACTTGGTGACATAGGAAAACCAGATGGCAGGCTGAAAACGGTGCCTCACGCATGTAATCCCAGCACATTCGGAGGCTGAGGCGGGCAGATCATGAGGGCAAGAGATTGAGACCATCCTGGCCAACATGGTGAACCCGGCTCTACTAAAAACTACAAGAAACGTGGGTGGGGTGGTGGTGAGAGACTTCAGTCCAGCTACTCAAGAGTTTGAGGCAGGAGAATTGCTTGAATGCAGTAGGAAGGCGCTGCAGTGATCTGAGATCACACCACTGCACTGGACCCTGGTGACAGAGAGACTCTGTCTCAAAAACAAAACTAAGCTAAACAAAAAAAAACAAATGTCAAACAGTGATGAAGCCACACGCCCCTAATGGAGCACAGGGGATTGCCTGCAGAAAATGCAGTGGGTTTGGAATATTTAGCAAGTATCTATGCTGGCTGAAAAATACGAAATTACTTTTCAAGAAGAAAATGTTGCTACTGAGAAATATGCCCACGACCAGATTGTGAGTTATGCCATCTTTTGACTGACGTCGTCGATCAGGCCTCAGTTGGTCAGAAACTCCACTGACTGCTCGCTAGAGTCCATGACAACTGAGGTCTCATTCACAATGGCAGTCAAAAATGATATTCACTTGATATTCCAGAGGCCCCAGGAAGAAATATTTCTCTTCGAGACTAAGAAACGCATCTTACCACAGCAGGGGGCATCTCTTCATCCTCTATGTCTTCTAGGACGAGGTCCTGTAAAACCTCAACAGGACCTAAAAGAACACAGAATGACAGTCAGTGCACTGGTGCTGCTGAGGAATCTCACAAGGAGCATTGGGAAATGTGGACGGGGCTGGAGTGTATGGAGCTGGGCATTTGACACGCATGGACCGAGCTGCTGCTGGACCATTCTCCTTGGTGCTGAAGGAACAAAAAGAAGAGGGGCAGAAACAAACGAAAGAGCCTTGGCTTCCTAGCTAGGGCAACCTCATCAATGTGAAATCGTCATTTGAAGAACCAGTTAATACAGAAAGGAACCTACTTTAAATGGGTGAATTGGTTTGCATGTCAACTACGTCTCAGTAACTGTTTAAAAGAAACAGAATACGTACGGTGGTGATACTTGGCTGCAGGCTTCTCCTACAATAAGACAAAAAGAGACACCATGAGGATTACATCATACTGGGTCCTGTTGGCACAGGTCTTGTATTCACTTGGTGACATAAGAAAACCAGATGGCAGGCTGAAAACGGTGCCTCACGCATGTAATCCCAGCACATTCGGAGGCTGAGGCGGGCAGATCATGAGGGCAGGAGATTGAGACCATCCTGGCCAACATGGTGAACCCGGCTCTACTAAAAATACAAGACAGGTGGGTGGGGTGGTGGTGAGAGACTTCAGTCCAGCTACTCAAGAGTTTGAGGCAGGAGAATTGCTTGAATGCAGTAGGAAGACGCTGCAGTGATCTGAGATCACACCACTGCACTGGACCCTGGTGACAGAGAGACTCTGTCTCAAAAACAAAACTAAGCTAAACAAAAAAAAACAAATGTCAAACAGTGATGAAGCCACACGCCCCTAATGGAGCACAGGGGATTGCCTGCAGAAAATGCAGTGGGTTTGGAATATTTAGCAAGTATCTATGCTGGTTGAAAAATACGAATACATTTTTCAAGAAGAAAATGTTGCTACTGAGAAATATGCCCACGACCAGATTGTGAGTTATGCCATCTTTTGACTGACGTCGTCAATCAGGCCTCAGTTGGTCAGAAACTCCACTGACTGCTCGCTAGAGTCCATGACAACTGAGGTCTCATTCACAATGGCAGTCAAAAATGATATTCACTTGATATTCCAGAGGTCCCAGGAAGAAATATTTCTCTTCGAGACTAAGAAATGCATCTTACCACAGCAGGGGGCATCTCTTCGTCCTCTATGTCTTCTAGGACGAGGTCCTGTAAAACCTCAACAGGACCTAAGAGAACACAGAGTGACAGTCAGTGCACTGGTGCTGCTGAGGAATCTCACAGGAGCACTGGGAAATGTGGATGGGGCTGGAGTGCATGGAGCTGGGCATTTGACACGCATGGACCGAGCTGGTGCTGGACCATTCTCCTTGGTGCTGAAGGAACAAAAAGAAGAGGGGCAGAAACAAACGAAAGAGCCTTGGCTTCCTAGCTAGGGCAACCTCATCAATGTGAAATCGTCATTTGAAGAACCAGTTAATACAGAAAGGAACCTACTTTAAATGGGTGAATTGGTTTGCATGTCAACTACGTCTCAGTAACTGTTTAAAAGAAACAGAATACGTACGGTGGTGATACTTGGCCGCAGGCTTCTCCTGCAATCAGACAAAAAGAAACACCATGAGGATGACATCATGCTGGGTCCTGTTGGCACAGGTCTTGTATTCACTTGGTGACATAGGAAAACCAGATGGCAGGCTGAAAACGGTGCCTCACGCATGTAATCCCAGCACATTCGGAGGCTGAGGCGGGCAGATCATGAGGGCAAGAGATTGAGACCATCCTGGCCAACATGGTGAACCCGGCTCTACTAAAAACTACAAGAAACGTGGGTGGGGTGGTGGTGAGAGACTTCAGTCCAGCTACTCAAGAGTTTGAGGCAGGAGAATTGCTTGAATGCAGTAGGAAGACGCTGCAGTGATCTGAGATCACACCACTGCACTGGACCCTGGTGACAGAGAGACTCTGTCTCAAAAACAAAACTAAGCTAAACAAAAAAAAACAAATGTCAAACAGTGATGAAGCCACACGCCCCTAATGGAGCACAGGGGATTGCCTGCAGAAAATGCAGTGGGTTTGGAATATTTAGCAAGTATCTATGCTGGCTGAAAAATACGAATACATTTTTCAAGAAGAAAATGTTGCTACTGAGAAATATGCCCACGACCAGATTGTGAGTTATGCCATCTTTTGACTGACGTCGTCAATCAGGCCTCAGTTGGTCAGAAACTCCACTGACTGCTCGCTAGAGTCCATGACAACTGAGGTCTCATTCACAATGGCAGTCAAAAATGATATTCACTTGATATTCCAGAGGTCCCAGGAAGAAATATTTCTCTTCGAGACTAAGAAATGCATCTTACCACAGCAGGGGGCATCTCTTCGTCCTCTATGTCTTCTAGGACGAGGTCCTGTAAAACCTCAACAGGACCTAAGAGAACACAGAGTGACAGTCAGTGCACTGGTGCTGCTGAGGAATCTCACAGGAGCACTGGGAAATGTGGATGGGGCTGGAGTGCATGGAGCTGGGCATTTGACACGCATGGACCGAGCTGGTGCTGGACCATTCTCCTTGGTGCTGAAGGAACAAAAAGAAGAGGGGCAGAAACAAACGAAAGAGCCTTGGCTTCCTAGCTAGGGCAACCTCATCAATGTGAAATCGTCATTTGAAGAACCAGTTAATACAGAAAGGAACCTACTTTAAATGGGTGAATTGGTTTGCATGTCAACTACGTCTCAGTAACTGTTTAAAAGAAACAGAATACGTACGGTGGTGATACTTGGCCGCAGGCTTCTCCTGCAATCAGACAAAAAGAAACACCATGAGGATGACATCATGCTGGGTCCTGTTGGCACAGGTCTTGTATTCACTTGGTGACATAGGAAAACCAGATGGCAGGCTGAAAACGGTGCCTCACGCATGTAATCCCAGCACATTCGGAGGCTGAGGCGGGCAGATCATGAGGGCAGGAGATTGAGACCATCCTGGCCAACATGGTGAACCCGGCTCTACTAAAAATACAAGACAGGTGGGTGGGGTGGTGGTGAGAGACTTCAGTCCAGCTACTCAAGAGTTTGAGGCAGGAGAATTGCTTGAATGCAGTAGGAAGACGCTGCAGTGATCTGAGATCACACCACTGCACTGGACCCTGGTGACAGAGAGACTCTGTCTCAAAAACAAAACTAAGCTAAACAAAAAAAAACAAATGTCAAACAGTGATGAAGCCACACGCCCCTAATGGAGCACAGGGGATTGCCTGCAGAAAATGCAGTGGGTTTGGAATATTTAGCAAGTATCTATGCTGGTTGAAAAATACGAATACATTTTTCAAGAAGAAAATGTTGCTACTGAGAAATATGCCCACGACCAGATTGTGAGTTATGCCATCTTTTGACTGACGTCGTCAATCAGGCCTCAGTTGGTCAGAAACTCCACTGACTGCTCGCTAGAGTCCATGACAACTGAGGTCTCATTCACAATGGCAGTCAAAAATGATATTCACTTGATATTCCAGAGGTCCCAGGAAGAAATATTTCTCTTCGAGACTAAGAAATGCATCTTACCACAGCAGGGGGCATCTCTTCGTCCTCTATGTCTTCTAGGACGAGGTCCTGTAAAACCTCAACAGGACCTAAGAGAACACAGAGTGACAGTCAGTGCACTGGTGCTGCTGAGGAATCTCACAGGAGCACTGGGAAATGTGGATGGGGCTGGAGTGCATGGAGCTGGGCATTTGACACGCATGGACCGAGCTGGTGCTGGACCATTCTCCTTGGTGCTGAAGGAACAAAAAGAAGAGGGGCAGAAACAAACGAAAGAGCCTTGGCTTCCTAGCTAGGGCAACCTCATCAATGTGAAATCGTCATTTGAAGAACCAGTTAATACAGAAAGGAACCTACTTTAAATGGGTGAATTGGTTTGCATGTCAACTACGTCTCAGTAACTGTTTAAAAGAAACAGAATACGTACGGTGGTGATACTTGGCCGCAGGCTTCTCCTGCAATCAGACAAAAAGAAACACCATGAGGATGACATCATGCTGGGTCCTGTTGGCACAGGTCTTGTATTCACTTGGTGACATAGGAAAACCAGATGGCAGGCTGAAAACGGTGCCTCACGCATGTAATCCCAGCACATTCGGAGGCTGAGGCGGGCAGATCATGAGGGCAAGAGATTGAGACCATCCTGGCCAACATGGTGAACCCGGCTCTACTAAAAACTACAAGAAACGTGGGTGGGGTGGTGGTGAGAGACTTCAGTCCAGCTACTCAAGAGTTTGAGGCAGGAGAATTGCTTGAATGCAGTAGGAAGACGCTGCAGTGATCTGAGATCACACCACTGCACTGGACCCTGGTGACAGAGAGACTCTGTCTCAAAAACAAAACTAAGCTAAACAAAAAAAAACAAATGTCAAACAGTGATGAAGCCACACGCCCCTAATGGAGCACAGGGGATTGCCTGCAGAAAATGCAGTGGGTTTGGAATATTTAGCAAGTATCTATGCTGGCTGAAAAATACGAATACATTTTTCAAGAAGAAAATGTTGCTACTGAGAAATATGCCCACGACCAGATTGTGAGTTATGCCATCTTTTGACTGACGTCGTCAATCAGGCCTCAGTTGGTCAGAAACTCCACTGACTGCTCGCTAGAGTCCATGACAACTGAGGTCTCATTCACAATGGCAGTCAAAAATGATATTCACTTGATATTCCAGAGGTCCCAGGAAGAAATATTTCTCTTCGAGACTAAGAAATGCATCTTACCACAGCAGGGGGCATCTCTTCGTCCTCTATGTCTTCTAGGACGAGGTCCTGTAAAACCTCAACAGGACCTAAGAGAACACAGAGTGACAGTCAGTGCACTGGTGCTGCTGAGGAATCTCACAGGAGCACTGGGAAATGTGGATGGGGCTGGAGTGCATGGAGCTGGGCATTTGACACGCATGGACCGAGCTGGTGCTGGACCATTCTCCTTGGTGCTGAAGGAACAAAAAGAAGAGGGGCAGAAACAAACGAAAGAGCCTTGGCTTCCTAGCTAGGGCAACCTCATCAATGTGAAATCGTCATTTGAAGAACCAGTTAATACAGAAAGGAACCTACTTTAAATGGGTGAATTGGTTTGCATGTCAACTACGTCTCAGTAACTGTTTAAAAGAAACAGAATACGTACGGTGGTGATACTTGGCCGCAGGCTTCTCCTGCAATCAGACAAAAAGAAACACCATGAGGATGACATCATGCTGGGTCCTGTTGGCACAGGTCTTGTATTCACTTGGTGACATAGGAAAACCAGATGGCAGGCTGAAAACGGTGCCTCACGCATGTAATCCCAGCACATTCGGAGGCTGAGGCGGGCAGATCATGAGGGCAAGAGATTGAGACCATCCTGGCCAACATGGTGAACCCGGCTCTGCTAAAAACTACAAGAAAGGTGGGTGGGGTGGTGGTGAGAGACTTCAGTCCAGCTACTCAAGAGTTTGAGGCAGGAGAATTGCTTGAATGCAGTAGGAGGACGCTGCAGTGATCTGAGATCACACCACTGCACTGGACCCTGGTGACAGAGAGACTCTGTCTCAAAAACAAAACTAAGCTAAAAAAAAAAAAACAAATGTCAAACAGTGATGAAGCCACATGCCCCTAATGGAGCACAGGGGATTGCCTCCAGAAAATGCAGTGGGTTTGGAATATTTAGCAAGTATCTATGCTGGCTGAAAAATACGAAATTACTTTTCAAGAAGAAAATGTTGCTACTGAGAAATATGCCCACGACCAGATTGTGAGTTATGCCATCTTTTGACTGACATCGTCAATCAGGCCTCAGTTGGTCAGAAACTCCACTGACTGCTCGCTAGAATCCATGACAACTGAGGTCTCATTCACAATGGCAGTCAAAAATGATATTCACTTGATATTCCAGAGGCCCCAGGAAGAAATATTTCTCTTCGAGACTAAGAAACGCATCTTACCACAGCAGGGGGCATCTCTTCGTCCTCTATGTCTTCTAGGACGAGGTCCTGTAAAACCTCAACAGGACCTAAGAGAACACAGAATGACAGTCAGTGCAGTGGTGCTGCTGAGGAATCTCACAAGGAGCATTGGGAAATGTGGACGGGGCTGGAGTGTATGGAGCTGGGCATTTGACACGCATGGACCGAGCTGCTGCTGGACCATTCTCCTTGGTGCTGAAGGAACAAAAAGAAGAGGGGCAGAAACAAACGAAAGAGCCTTGGCTTCCTAGCTAGGGCAACCTCATCAATGTGAAATCGTCATTTGAAGAACCAGTTAATACAGAAAGGAACCTACTTTAAATGGGTGAATTGGTTTGCATGTCAACTACGTCTCAGTAACTGTTTAAAAGAAACAGAATACGTACGGTGGTGATACTTGGCCGCAGGCTTCTCCTACAATAAGACAAAAAGAGACACCATGAGGATTACATCATACTGGGTCCTGTTGGCACAGGTCTTGTATTCACTTGGTGACATAAGAAAACCAGATGGCAGGCTGAAAACGGTGCCTCACGCATGTAATCCCAGCACATTCGGAGGCTGAGGCGGGCAGATCATGAGGGCAGGAGATTGAGACCATCCTGGCCAACATGGTGAACCCGGCTCTACTAAAAATACAAGACAGGTGGGTGGGGTGGTGGTGAGAGACTTCAGTCCAGCTACTCAAGAGTTTGAGGCAGGAGAATTGCTTGAATGCAGTAGGAGGACGCTGCAGTGATCTGAGATCACACCACTGCACTGGACCCTGGTGACAGAGAGACTCTGTCTCAAAAACAAAACTAAGCTAAACAGAAAAAAACACATGTAAAACAGTGATGAAGCCACATGCCCCTAATGGAGCACAGGGGATTGCCTCTAGAAAATGCAGTGGGTTTGGCATATTTAGCAAGTATCTATGCTGGCTGAAAAATACGAAATTACTTTTCAAGAAGAAAATGTTGCTACTGAGAAATATGCCCACGACCAGATTGTGAGTTATGCCATCTTTTGACTGACGTCGTCAATCAGGCCTCAGTTGGTCAGAAACTCCACTGACTGCTCGCTAGAGTCCATGACAACTGAGGTCTCATTCACAATGGCAATCAAAAATGATATTCACTTGATATTCCAGAGGCCCCAGGAAGAAATATTTCTCTTCGAGGCTAAGAAATGCATCTTACCACAGCAGGGGGCATCTCTTCGTCCTCTATGTCTTCTAGGACGAGGTCCTGTAAAACCTCAACAGGATCTAAGAAAACACAGAGTGACAGTCAGTGCACTGGTGCTGCTGAGGAATCTCACAGGAGCATTGGGAACTGTGGACGGGGCTGGAGTGTATGGAGCTTGGCATTTGACACACATGGACCGAGCTGCTGTTGGACCATTCTCCTTGGTGCTGAAGGAACAAAAAGAAGAGGGGCAGAAACAAACGAAAGAGCCTTGGCTACCTAGCTAGGGCAACCTCATCAATGTGAAATCGTCATTTGAAGAACCAGTTAATACAGGAAGGAACCTACTTTAAATGGGTGAACTGGTTTGTATGTCAACTACGTTTCAGTAACTGTTTAAAAGAAACAGAATACGTACGGTGGTGATTCTGGGCCGCAGGCTTCTCCTGCAATCAGACAAAAGAAACACCATGAGGATTACATCATGCTGGGTCCTGTTGGCACAGGTCTTGTATTCACTTGGTGACGTTACCAAACCAGATGCCAGACTGGGAACGGTGCCTCACACATGTAATCCCAGCACGTTGGGAGGCTAAGGTGGGCAGATCATGAGGGCAAGAGATTGAGACCATCCTGTCCAACATGGTGAACCCGGCTCTACTAAAAACTACAAGAAAGGTGGGTGTGGTGGTGGTGAGAGACTTCAGTCCAGCTACTCAAGAGTTTCAGGCAGGAGAATTGCTTGAATGCAGTAGCAGGACGCTGCAGTGATCTGAGATCACACCACTGCACTGTACCCTGGTGACAGAGAGACTCTGTCTCAAAAACAAAAGTAAACTATAAAAAATACCAGATGTCAACCAGTGATGAAGTCACAGGCCCCTAACGGAGCACAGGGGATGCCTGCAGAAAATGCAGTGGGTTTGGAATAATTAGCAAGTATCTATGCTGGATGAAAAATGCGAAATTATTTTTCAAGGAGAAAATGTTGCTAATGAGAAATATGCCCACGACCAGATTGTGAGTTACGCCATCTTTTGACTGACATCGTCAATCAGGCCTCAGGTGGTCAGAAACTCCACTGATTGGTCGCTAGAATGCCTGACAACTGAGGTCTTATTCACAATGTCAGTCAAAAATGATATTCCCTCAAACTTCCACAGGCCCCAGGAATAAAAATTTCTCGTCGAGGCAAAGAAATGCATCTTACCACGTCAGGGGGCATCTCATCATTTTCAGTGTCTTCTGTGATGTGGTCCTGTAGGACCTCAACACGACCTAAGAGAACACAGAGTGACATTCAGTGCACTGGTGCTGCTGAGGAATCTCACAGGGAGCTTTGGGAAATGTAGACGGGGCTGGAGTGTATGGAGCTGGGCGTTTGACAAGTATGGACCGAGCTGCTGCTGGACCATTCTTTTGGTGCTGAAGAAAGGAAAAGGGGCAGAAAGAAATGAAAGAGCCTTGGCTTCCTAGCTAGGGCAACCTCATCAATGTGAAATCGTCATTTGAAGAACTGGTTAATACAGAAAGGCACCTACTTTAAATGGGTGAATTAGTTTGCATGTCAACTACGTTTCAGTAACTATTTAAAAGAAACAGAATACGTACGGCAGTGAGCGAGGGCCACAGGCTTTTTCTGCAACAAGACAAAAAGAAACACCCTGAGGATTACATCATGCTGGGTCCTGTTGGCACAGGTCTTGTATTCACTTGGTGACATAAGAAAACCAGATGGCAGGCTGGGAACAGTGGCTCATGCATGTAATCCCAGCACATTGGGAGGCTGATGCAGGCAGATCATGAGGTCAAGAGATTGAGACCATCCTGGCCAACATGGTGAAACCCTGTCTCTACTAAAAACTACAAGAAACCCGGCCTGGTGGTGGTGTGAGCCTGTAGTCCCAGCTTCTCCGGAGACTGAGGCACAGGTTTGCTTGAACCCAGTACGTGGAGGTTAGAGTGATCTGAGATCACACCACTGCACTGTAGCTGGGTGACAGAGGTAGTCTCTGTCTCAAAACAACAACAACGAGAAAACCAGATGTAGAACAGTGATCAAGTCACTGGCCCCAGATTACGCACAGAGGATGCTTGCAGAAAATGCAGTGCGTTTGGAAAATTTAGCAGGTGTCTATGTTCTCTAGGAAATACAAAATTATTTTTTCAAGAAGAAAATGCTGCTACTGAGAAATGTGCTCACGACCAGTTTGTAGGTGATGTCCTCTCTTGACGAACATCATCCATCAGGCCTCAGTTGGTCATAGTCTCCAGTGACCAGTCGCTAGAGTCCAAGACGCCTGAGGCCTAATTTATGATGGCAGTCAAAAATCATATTCACTTTATAGTCTAGAATCCCCAGAAAAAAAAAAATTTCCAGACAAAGAAATGGATGTTACCATGTCAGAGGCCACCTCCTTCTCCTCACTGACAGGTGTACACTCCTGTGGGTCATCAACAGGAGCTAGGAGAACACAGAGTGACAGTCAGTGCATTGGTGCTGATGAGGAATCTCACGAGGAGCTTTGGGCAATGTGTGTGTGGAGGGGCTGGAATGTGTGGAGCTGGGTGGTTCACAAGCATTGACTGAGCTGCTGCTGGACCATTCTCCTGGTGTTGAAGGAAAAGGAGAGGGGCAGAAGGAAATGAAAGAGCCTTGGCCTTCTAGCTAGGGCAACTTCATCAACGTGAAACAGTCACCTTAAGAACCGGTTAATACAGAAAGGCACTGTATATAGAAACAAGAAATACATTAGGGATGCTTAGAACCAGGGGTGCAAGGTTGGGAAAAACAGAGGGGTGTCTACTAATGAGGTTTCTTTGAGGAGGAATGAAAAGGTTTTAAAATTAGATTGTAACATGAGTACATAGCCTATAAATATAGTAAAAACACTGAATCACCCACTTTAAATGGGTGAATTGGGTTGCATGTCAACTACATCGTAATGACGCTATGTTAAAAAAGGAATACGTACTGTGGTGATATTCACCTGTAGCATTTTCCTGCAGTGAGAGGGAAAAAAAACCATCATGAGGATCAGATCATACTGGGTCCTGACTGCACAGGTCTTTTATTCACTTGGTGGTGTTAGAAAACCAGCTATCAAACAGTGATCAAGTAAGTCACTGACCCCCAAATAAAGCATAGAGGATGGTTGTAGAAAGAGAAGTGGGTTTTTGTCTTTGGTTTTGGACAGATTCTTGCTCTGTCACCCAGGCTGGAGTGCAGTGGCATGACCTTGGCTCACTGCAACCTCACCTTCCTGGGTTCAAGCAATTCTCCTGCCTCAGCCTTCCAACTAGCTGTGACCATAGGTGCCTGCCACCATGCCCGGCTAATGTTTGTTTTTATAGTAGAGATGGGGTTTCATTATATTATATTGGCCCTGTCTGCCTCAGCCTCCCAAAGTGCTGGGATTCCATGTGTGAGCCACCAAGGCAGTGGGTTTTCATGGAATGTTTAGCAAGTCCATGTTGGCTGCCAAATACAAAATTATTTTTCAGGAAGAAAATGTTGCTACTGAGAAATATGCTCACTACTAGTTTGTAAGTGATGCCATCTTTTGACTGACATCATTAATCAGGCCTCAGTTGGTCATACATTACAGTGACTGGTAGCTAGAGTTCATGACAGCTGAGGCCTGATTCACAATGGCAGTCAAAAATAAAATTCACTTGATATTCTGGAAGCCCCGGAAAAAGACATTTCTCTTCAAGACAAAAAAATGCATCTTACTAAGTCAGGTGATGTCTCCTCCTGAAGCTTTTGACTTGTGCACCCCTTTGGGTCTTGAACAGGAGCTAGGAGAACACAGAGAGACAGTCAGTGCACTGGTGATGCTGGGGAATCTCACAAGGAGGATTGGGGGATGTGGACCAAAGCTGCAGTGTATGGAGGTGGGCTGTTGACAAGCATGAACTGAGCTGCTGCTGGGCCACTCTCCTTCGTGCTGAAGGAAGGCAAAGGAGAGGGGAAGAAACAAATGAAAGAGCCCTGGCTTTCTAGCTAGGGCACCCTCGTCAGTATGAAATAGTCTGAGAACCGATTAATACAGAAAGGCACTGTATGGCCCAGTGAGAGCATCTCATCACACCTGCTGCCCACGTGAAGGTCTAGGCAAATCCCAACATTTTATGAAAAGTTACAGGATTATTTAATTTCTGTGGATCTACATATCCTGCTACATTTATCATCTATCCTGTTGTATTTTTAAAATTTTAAAAGCTTACATATTTATTATTTTAATTATTAAGTGTGCATTTCAATGATATTATATTTAGTAACATTCATGATGCTGTGTCAATAATGAGAAAAATCAAATCTAAATTCATAATGTAGCTTCCACCTTGGGCAATGAAAGAAAAACAGCAGTATAATGTCAAATAGAGGAAAAATAAATAACGATTGCAGAAATTAATGGAATAAAAAACAGGTAATCAGAGAAAATCAACAAAACCAAAAACCAGTTCTTTGAAAAGATCAATAACACTGATAAACCTCTACCTTGTCTAACCTCAAAGGAAAGGAAGGAAGTCACGATGTGCTAATAATATCAGTTCAAGAGGAGTGAAATCAAAAAATAATAAAGGAATATTGTGAAAACATCTGTGCCCACACTTGGAAACATTATATAAAATGAGCTAACTTTTTGGATCTGTTTCAGAAGGTTTAAAGTCTTCTCATGATAAATGAATCATCTGAACAGGCCTATATTTATATTAGAAATTGAATCAATAATTAGTATCTTCTCAAAAGAGCAAAAACACTATCTTCAGATGATTTCACCGGTAAATTCTACCAAAATTCTTACAAAGCAACGTAGTCTTACTGTACGAGCAAGTAATCATAATTTTAGTATTTCCTTAGTTACATTTTAAAAATTGTTTCCAAACAAGACACAAAAAGGTTTATAATTGCTGTATTCATAATTGCCCAAACTGAAAGCAAATGTCTAAACATTTGACATGTCCTTTACTATCAAAAGTGAACCAAGCCTGGGCAACACTGTGAAACCCCGTCTCTACAAAAAAAAATAAAATTTAAAAAAATAGCTTGGTATAAAGCATGTCCATTACAGCCATCTGCTTGGGAGGCTGAGGTAGAAGGATCACCTGAACATGGGGAGGTCAAGATTGCAATGAGCTGTGATTGCACCAATGCAGTCCTGGGTGACAAAGTGAGACCTTTTCACAAAACCAAACAAAAAAAGAGCCAAACTCTAAGTTGTCAATGTACCTTTACTTGTGTAGTTGCATCACCCATTGATTTAATGCATTTAAATGGGCACAAATGAAATAAATGAAGAACATGACATAGCATTTACTGAGTTTCTCTGGGACACTGGATGAGTAAACTGGAATTATTTGCTTCAATAAACTTAATGATATAATTTCCACCCTACCTTCATTTTCAATGTGGCAACATTTCCTATGCCTCCATTTTTTTACTACCCAGCTCCTGATGCGGCCAGCCAAACCTGCAAGGTAGAAATGTATTATAATAAAGACAGTGCTTGACATCTTGCTGGCAGAAGACCACAGAGAAATTAGTAAAAACTTATTCAGTTTAAACTTTTGATCCTAGTTTTCACCGACTGCTTTTCAATGCTACCTGAATTAGATCTGGGTTCTAGGAAGATTTGTTTGTCTAGGCAGATACCTTTATTCAGATGAGACAATACAGAAAAGCAGAAGATCCAAGTTACCAAGAATAGGCTGGGTTCAAATCCTACTTAGAATCTGCACATACCTGGGAGAGGGATATGAACCCATCTGTGCGTCTCCTCCCTATTCTACCAAAATGTAGAAGATGTAGAAACATTAGTAGATCTATGCTATAGACCTACTCAGGTCTATAGCACCTAAAACGATGAAATGCAGATAAAGACCTAAAAAGACTTTTTTTTTTTGTAAATGCCCTAAAATGTTCAATCATTCAATGTCGAGAAGGATAATCAAGATGCTTGGTAGTGGTTGAATATAGAGAGGGAGCTTCCATGTCTCCTGTGCAGGGTGGGATGGAAAGTGACTTCACAGTTTCCATGGCTACATGATTTCCAGCTCATGACAGAGATCTGTGATTTCCCTGATCCCCACATCAGCCCCAAGGGACAGGCAGGGAAGGGGCTACAACCCATATTTTCCAATTCAGTGAATGAAAATTCAGACATTTTGAGTGACTTGCCCAGGGTCACCACAGTGAGGAGTGATAGATCTGAGGTAATAAAGTAGTTGGTTCCCCAGGGATAGAGATCCTAGAACACCTGAGTCCTCTAGATCATGCCCTGGACCCTGGACTGAGAGCTCTTCTCACAAGCTTTGTCAAATCCTGCTGCCCCAATTATTTCTGTGGGATGGTTGAAGCTCTGGAGAGGTGGCAGGTGGCTTACCGCATTTACTGACCTACTCTATTATCCCTATGTTGTCACTTTTAATAGTTTTATGACCCATAACGCAAACATTTTAAGTCTCTCCATTATGATGCATGATCAGAGATTTTACCTGAGTCCACTCTTTCTACCCATCAGGTGATTCTCATCTGCTGGGCTGGAGCTGGCCTGACGTAAAAGAGGACACGTGGCATACCACGGAGCTGCTGCGTGCCCCACTCCTGTGAACACAGCATACCACGGAGCTGCTGCATGCCACATTCCTGTGAACACGGCATACCACGGAGCTGCTGCGTGCCACACTCCTGTGCACATGGCATACTATAAAGCTGCTGCGTGCCACACTCCTGTGCACGCGGCATACCATGGAGCTGCTGCGTACCCCACTCCTGGGCACACTCTTGCCTTGCTTCTGCTTTCCCAGCTCTGACAATCCTAATTCTGGCTTCCAAACCAATCCTGTATGTCCCTCTCTGTTCTCAGACTTGCCTCAACTGTTGGATATTTTAATCACTGTTGTAGTGACCGTCACTGAACTGTGACATTTCATATACCATAGTATACGTTTATCTTATTATGTATTTCTTAATAAAATTTAACTTTTTTTTTCAGACTTTTAGGAACATTTCTGGGCTAGGTGTGCTGGCCCATGGCTATAATCCTGACATTTTTAGAGGCTAAGGCAGGAGGATTGCTTAAGGTCAGAAGTTTAAGACCAACCTGGACAACACAGTGAGACCTGGTCTCTACAAAAAATCCTCTAAATGTCACCAGATGTGGTGGTGAGCCCTTGTATCCCTAGCTACATGGAAGACTGTTGTGGGAAGATCATTTGAGCCTAGGAGATTGAGGCTGCAGTGAGCTATGATCATGCCACTGCACTCCAGCTGGGGTAACACAGCAAGACCCTGTCTCTTCAAAATAAAAAGCATTACTGTGTTACAAGTATCCCCATTTTATTTCTCATTATCTAATATTGCTGTTTTCATCCTGAGGCTTGATTGCTTTAGTAAGCCAAAAAAAAAAGTTTTTTAGACAAGGCAGGCCATATGCACACCTTTTTATAAATTCTAGTTTTATATGCCATATATCTAGAATTTACATTCTTGATCTACTCAGTCTTCTTCTTAGAACCAGCCTCCTCATATGTAACACAAGTATAATTCCCATATTACACCTAACTCAAAACACTGAGAGGATAGAATAAAATCAAAGAGCAGTCTGTATATTACACAAGGCACAACAGATTACAAAGCAAAGCTTTCTCTAACTCAAAGGCGAGAAGTGCACAGTTAACATCCTTTGCAGAACCCATAGCAGAAAGGTATTTTGAGAAAATATGCACGTTGGCTACCCAGGGAAGTTAGGAGAAAACTGTCACAGGTCATCATCAAGACTTCCCCAATGTTGTCTTTTATTTTTAAATAATGAAATACACATTATTTCCCCTGCTTTCTTTCATGTATATTACTGCATATTCTCCTTTTGGCTTTTCTGTGTACCCTATCTTGGGAGTCAGTCCATAGCAATAAAAAGACATCTTACTCTTTTTCACAGCTCCATACTTCTCCTTCATGTAGAAGTACCAGCTTATTTTACTAGTCCCTTACTAGGCATATCACTTATTTCCGATATTTAACTATTGAAAATAATGCTACAAGAACTTTGCACAGAGTTTGTTTTATATTTATGGAGCACACCTTCAGGATAAAATTCCTCAAGGTAGGATGTCTGGTTTAAATGCATTTTCACGGTTGTGAGATTGTGCCAAATTCCCCTTCATGGAGTTGGGCCTTTTTGCATTTCCACCAGCAATATATGAATGCACCTTTCCTTACAGCCACACCAAATAACGTTTTGCCATGTTTTTGGGATCTCCCTCAATAGGAGAGACACTGCAGTAGAGCTGTCCTTTGCCTTTCTTTTATGAGTGAAGATGTGTTTAACAATCACCTGCATTTCTTTTTCTGTGACTTGTCTATTTATCACTTTATTATCTATTTTTAGTGTCACTTGATTTTTCTGAAGTCGGCCTTTTTCAGGTCCTTGTAGTTTTTCTCTTCACTGTTGGCTCTCACCTGAACTACTCCACCAGCCTCCTAGCTGCTCTTCCTGCTTCCACCCTTGCCTATATTTCAGTATATTCACACAGAGCTGCTGCTCAGTCTTTTTCTTAGAGAACTAACAGTAATCCTGGGCTATAAACCTCCAGTGGTTTTTCATCTCAACTGAAGTCCATCTTCTCTGTGAGTGCTCACTACATGTACAAGGCCTTCACCCACCTTATTCATCCCAGCATCCTTTCACTCTGCTGCAGCCACTCTTGTGTCTTTCTGTCCTTTGCCTAAAACAACCTTGTTTTGATTTCAGGAATTCCAAAGTGGATATCCCTCTCTGGAAGCCCTCTCCCATCATCCTCACAAGTTTCCCTTCACTTTTTTATTTTTAAAAATAAACAAGATGGGGTGTCTCTGTGTTGGCCAGGCTGGTCTTAAACTTCCAGCCTCAAGGAATCCCCTCATCCTGGCTTTCCAAAGTGCTGGGATTAAAGGTGGGAACCACTGTACCCAGCCCATTTCACTTTTAAGACTGTTCACATGTCACTTAAAGAGAACCTCCAGCTCTTAGCACCAACCCTCCATAAAACTGCCCTCCTCTTTAATCCATCACCCTGCTTTACTATCTTCCCAGCACGTCACCACCCGCCATTCTTGACTATTCATGTGCTAGCTGCCCTTACTTCCCTATTGAATGTAAGGGTCAGACTTAGAATGGGGCTCTCTGTTTGTTCCACTGTTTGCCCTGCATCTGCAACACTTCCAGGCCATTTAAAAGTGCTCAATACATATGTTTCATTTTACCCCAAACTAGTTAAGTTTCTCCCAATTTTCCCAGATCTGCTAAAGTTGTCTTTTGATTTATCATCTAAGACAGCATCAGATTTTTTAAACTGATGGCTATTTAGAATTAAAGACACAAGCTATCAAGATCCACAAAAATATAAATGAAGAATGTTAATGTCTATTTAAAAGTCAATGGTAACTGCAGTTAAAGGTAACTGGCCTTAAATACAAAGTGACTCATTTCATTGGTTTAATTATGTCACTAGACAAAATATATTATCTGAATTTTATAATGAGATATCACGCATCTGTCATCAAAATGTGCTTTACGTGTGTTCTTAGAATCAAACGTGACAGGATTGTGTCTGACTTTACGAAAAAAGACGACCAATCGCAAAGGGTAGGTAAATACATAGTGCTTTAACCGGTCCGTAGTACACTAAGCAGTTATTCAAAGTCATCAGGTACAGCAGGGTGCCCTGGCATGCAAACACATCCTGGCGTGCTCTCTAGGTGTAAAGTACTGTTTGAGAAACTTACGCCATTATTGCACTGCTTTAAGTAAAACTTACAAGGCAGCACATATGAAATGATCAAAAAATTTTATTTTATAAAAAAGTTTGTGAAATAAAATATTCAAATGCATACCAAAAATTTCCAGAAGAACCAGTACTCAAACAGTAACACAAGTGAGCTCTGGGTATTCTGAGTATAATAAATAATTTTTCTTTATTTTCTACATCTTTTACATGAAACATACTGACAGTTATTTTAAAAGGACGATTCAAAATAGCAACTAGAAAGCTAAAAGACCTGCTGCTCAGAAATCTCTATATCATATGCGCATTCTTTCCCTTCCTGACCCCTCACTTGAGAGAGCCAGCCAACGAGCAGCGTTCCTATGGTAAGAACACAAAAGGCTGCATGAAAAGTTGATGGGTAGTGATAAAATTGGATAATGAGCTCCTACTATCTTAATCTGTGTTACTTATATTACCCCCAGTCATATTACATATAATGCTAAATAAATGCATGATAGGACAAAATATGTTTGAGTCTGAGATCTAAACTGGGTTCTTAGAACTTTTCTTTGAAATGGCTTCAAGACACAATGTTCTTTTGAAATATTTCAGAAGAGAACAATGAAGCAGAGCATCATTTATGGCATAAGTTCCTGAAACAGGACTTGGCACCGAGAGAGCACTCCAGGATGTCTTTCCACAGCAGTGCACCCTGCTCTACCTGATGACTTTAAATGACTGTTTAGTGTGTCACAGAATGGTTGGAGCACTGGTTACTGTGATATTTGTCTAAGGCACCAAAAGAATTCAATTTGTCTTTATAGAAAGGTTAAAATGTTTCACATCTAAGTAGGAATTTATCACTTTCCAAGAAAAGTGATACAAAATTTTCTGAAATAAAGATATTAACAACAAACTTTGAATGCGTCTATACTTTGTATTGAGTGTTCTGAACATGTTGCTTTCTTGTTTTATTTGCCCAGCCAGGCTGGAGTGTACTGGCACGATCTCGGCTCACTGCAACCTGCAATTCCTGGATTCAAGTGATTCTCCTGCCTCAGCCTCCCAGGTAGCTGGGATTACAGGTAAGTGCCACCACGCCTGGCTAATTTTTTGTATACTTAGTAGAGAAGGGGTTTCATCATGTTGGCCAGGCTGGTCCCAAACTCCTGACCTCAGGTAATCTGCCCACCTCAGCCTCCCAAAATGCTGGGATCACAGGCATGAGCCACCGTGGCTGGCCAAAGAATAAACACTGAAATTGAGGTTTCTGTTATCCCTTTACTGAATACCACAAAAATACATTTGAAACTTACTATCATGCACATACACATAAAATGGTAAATTCTGCACTCACAAACTATTTTTTCCTCAACTGTTCTGACTTAACACTTCTTACTCGCAGCCTGTGCTTAATGTGTGGGGCCTTACCTGCCCTCTTGCCAGCTTCTCCCGACCAGGACATTCTCAGCTTCCAATCAGTTAGCACAAGAAACTCTTTGTTACCCCTACTTTTATCCTTATCTATTTCAATAAATGTATAGACAGAAGGCAGAGCCAGGAGAGATGGCACATGCCTGTATTGTCAGCTCTCCTATAGGCTGAGGCAGCAGGAGTGCTTGATCCCAGGCCAGGAGTCAGAAGCCAGCCTGTGCCACACAGTGAGAACCCATCTCTTTAGGAGGAAAAATGGAGAGGTAAATGTTGTGTAAAATAAAATGCAGGGCCGGGCACGGTGGCTCAAGCCTGTAATCCCAGCACTTTGGGAGGCCGAGGCAGGTGGATCACGAGGTCAAGAGATTGAGACCATCCTGGTCAACATGGTGAAACCCCATCTCTACTAAAAATACAAAAAATTAGCTGGGAATGGTGGTGCGTGCCTGTAATCCCAGACACTCAGGAGGCTGAGGAAGGATAATTGCCTGAACCCAGGAGGCGGAGGTTGCAGTGAGCCAAGATCGCGCCATTGCACTCCAGCCTGGATAACAAGAACAAAACTCTGTCTCAAAATAAATAAATAAATACAAATAATAAAAAAAAATAAAATGCAAAAGGAACTAATCGAGATGAAAGTAAGTTCTAAGAGAGGTTTATGTTATGGGTAGACTTTAAAATAGAAGACATTCTGGAGTTTGTCAAGCTCTTTAAGAACTGAGTTTAGCATCACTACGACCTCCAATGTCTACTTTGATGACTTAGAACCTCAGTTCTGTTCAGCAGCTGTCTCACACAGTCCCTTCAGATCTCTAAGCCTTCCTTTCTGCATCAGCAACATAGGGAGAATATCCACAGGCCTTATTTGTATTTGGAAGGTTCTAATAAGATGTACATGAAAACATGTTTTACATCCTAAAGAATAAGGAAAAGGCTCACTTTGTTCTCTCACTACCTCATCTACCAAATCGGACAGAATATCACACAGAGGCTTGCCATACACCACCAAGCAAGGAGTTTCCACAGGTACTTGCATGCTTGTGTATAAGGTACAATCTATTAAGTCTCATAATTATTTGTTCATTCTTTCACAATTTTTCAATATTCTGAAAAGGGAGTACAGCACTTCCTTGTTACAAAGGCACACCCACCGTGAGGCTTAATTATTCTGTGAAAGAAGGTAACAGCTAAACTGAAGTTTAAACACAAGAGCTGTAAGACATTTTCTCCATACTAATAAAATCTCTGCCATTAAAATGAAAGAAATGAGCTGATCATATTTCTATGTTTTTATGATATAATGTTTTCTATTTCAGTGGACTTAGTTTTTGTTCAAGAACTGGTTACCCAGAATTATCTGTTGCTAGATTCATCTATTTCTAAAATCCTAAAGAATTTTAGACTGAAGGCTGCTGGCCCTGGCTGATGCCTGTCACCCAAAAAACCTATGTCACCTGGTTACCAGGAAACAACCAAGTCAGGCTACTGGCTCACAATGCCCTGCCCCACAACCCCACCCAATGGCTCACAATGCCCACCCCTGCTGCTGCTCACCTGGGGTCACTGTTCCCCCCCATGTGACTGCATTATTCATCCTGGGCTGCCTAAGCTTTCCAGTCCTGAGAAAAGTGTGTGGAGGGGAGGGAGGTTGTTATTGGGGGCTGAACTCAGTAGAAAACCCTGTCAGTTCCATTAGCATCTCTGGTTTTCTGAGTCTGGTAGCTTTTCTTTGCTCAACAAATGTAGTGATATACAAATGTTTGACTGATTTTGTAACTAAATGCTCCTCTCCTGTCTTACAAGTGTTAGTTTTTGTCTTCAATTTGACCATAGAAAAAAGAAATGTTTCCTCTCTCCTCCCCTTTCCCATCCTGCAGGAAGGGGAGCCATGAAAACAAACTCTTTTCCATAGGCAGGGTCTGGCCTTCTAACTCTCAAGTCTTTACCTTACAAATTCAAGTCTAAAGTCATTTCATCTCTTTTGGAACCTGTAACCATGAGCTAGCTCTACCTGTCTTTCAGAACAAGGAGGTAAACAAAGCCCGTGAAGTTACTGGAGAAGGGCTGAAGAGACATTCATGTCAAAGTGGGAATTTTAAAGTAATCACAGCTCCTCGGCTAAACTTTTGGGTAAAACCAAAACAAAAACAACTTCTTTACAGCTCTGGCAATAACATTTCATACCTTTTGCAGTCATTTTAAGCGTGTCCCTCAATTTTTCCTTCTTTTTTCAAATTACAATTAGAAGAAATAAAGCTGCTTCTGTCAAGGTGACTTCAAACCATCTATTAAGAACACCATATAATCTCTTCCATGGCAAACTCTATTTTAAATTTAAGAAGTCTCCAAATATTTGAGTCTGAATTATCCCAATTATTAGCTTCCTTATCGAATAGGAGAAAAGAAATGATTGGGCCTTTAACTGGCTCCTTCACTGAGGTACCATAGTAGCTGGATAGGTAAGGCTAGAGAATGGGATGGAGATTCCAAAGCTGGAGTATCTGAATTTTCATCAGGGAAAGAAAGAGACTAGACCAAAAATGCCTCAAGCAAGAAGGCTCAACAACAAAGACAAGAGGCAGGACTAGCCTTTGACCCCACGCCCAGCCCTGGGAAAGCTGGCTATAGGCAGGAGGGAGCTGGAAACTGAGGCTGTCTCTTGGGTGAGGGAATGGGAAGTAGGTGGGGGAGGTGGTGGCCAGAGAGCAAATGGCGCCCGTGGCTTCTTTACCTTTGCGCCGCTTTGACTTGATGGGCTGCACGTGCTGGACCTCCGCCACTCCGGGATGTAAAACAGCAGTCTCTGCAGTGGTGGATGCTGGTGCTTCAGCTGCCGCAGACTGAGTCTCACATTCACAAGACAGCACCTCTGCCTCCTGGCATGAGGCACAACTGAGGCAATCCCCGCAGCCTATGCAGTTCCCCATGAGTGACCTACAAGGGGACTTTCAAAAAAAAGCAACAAACAAAATCAGAAAAAAGAACAATGAGAACACATGGACACAGGGAGGGGAGCACTACACACTGGGGTCTGTTGTGGGGAAATAGGGGAGGGACAGTGGGTAGTGGGGTGGGGAGTTGGGGAGAGATAGCATGGGGAAAATGCCAGATACTGGTGATGGGGAGGAAGGCAGGAAATCACACTGCCACATGTGTACCTATGCAACAATCTTGAATGTTCTTCAGACATACCCCCATACCTAAAATGCAAGTAAAAAAAGAAAAAAAACAAAGCAACACACACACACACACACACACACACACACACACACAGAAAAAAAGCAACACACTGAAAAAAAAGAAAAAAGAAAAAGAAAAGCAACAGAGCAAGCGCCAAGGGCAAAAACACTTCTGTGAGAGTAGTCGGAGCTCCTCCTCCTCCCACTGCCAGCTTCCGACTGAAGGCTGCTGGCCCTGGCTGATGTTACAAAGCCTCCTATGTCACCTGGTTACCAGGAAACAACAACATCAGGCCAGTGGCTCACAATGCCACTTCCCACAAACCCATCTAATGGCTCAAGATGCCCAACCCTGCTGCTGGCCACCTGTGGCAACCCTGACCCTCTTGGTGACTGCATTATTCATCCTGAGCTGCCTGAGATATTCTATTTTTCACTACAGGCCTCAAAAAACTCAGAAATGTCCTTTCATAGATTCTATATAGAGAGCGTGTCTAACTTGTGAATAAAAACAAAGCTATCATTCTGCGTGATAAATCCACAAACACAAAGCATTTCACAGAATCCTTTGGGGCCCACCTCTCACCTTTAGCTTCCTGTTCTTAGTTATTTGGGCTTCTGTCTCGCATGCTCTGTCAGGTTCTAGGCCTTGTAAGGGTGAGTTCCATGTCTCCATTCATTTATATGGGCCCAGGACGTTGGCTCTTGGGAGGGTCTTCATGGTGACTGAGGCCATGGATCCTTTACACTGTTCCTTGAATCCACTTGACACGAAATGCTCATCCTGAAATGATGCTTTGAAAGTGATGCTTTCAGTCAATTAGTGGTCCACTGTATTATGGATCCCTAGTACCCAATATATGGCATATAAGAAATGAATGAAAAATGAGAAAATAAACTCAAGTGTGCCTACAAGGCGAGAGAAAAGTGGTCCTACTTACTAGGTGTGCTACAAAGGCATCTGGGACCATTGGCTTTGCTATTTGATAGTAGGCCTGGGGCTTTGAAGGCTGGTATTTCCTCATTCTAAACCTCAAATTCCAATAAATTACCACCCAGTGGACAAAGGTCCATGCGCCAGAGCTCTTGGTGTGAACAACATACCTTTTTTGGGTGTGATTAATGGACAGGGACTATACAGAACTAAAAACAATGTTTGTGTGCTGACTACCCACAAGCCATGGTGATAAAACACTCTGTATACATGATCTTATTCAATGCTTGTTACAAATCCATGAAGTGGATTTTTAGACAAACTTTCTATTCTAGAGCTTTCTGGAACAAGAGGCTAGTGTGGTGAGCTTTCACCTACTCAGCAGCAGATTCAGACATTTGTTATCTGATGGCCAATCTCATTAAATGTATACTCCTACATGCTTCTCCTCTTCCTCTCATGATTTTACAGCAAATCCCACACATCATATAATTTCCTCCCAGACTGTCTTGGTCTATGTCTGTAAAAGATACAATTTTTGTTTCTTCTTTCAAGACAAGGTCTCTGTCAACCAGGCTGGAGTTCAGTGGCATGATCTTGGTTCACTGTGGCCTCTCCTGCCTCAGCTGCCTGAGTAGCTGCAACTACAGACTCACACCACCATGCCAAGCTAATTTGTTTATTTGTATTTTAGTAGAGAAAGGGTCTTGCTATGTTGCCCGTGCTGGTCTAGAATTCCTGAATTCAAAGGATCTTCCCGCCTTGACCTCCCACACTACTGAGATTATAGGTGTGAACCGCCGTGCCCGGAGACAAGAACTCTTTAAAAAATATAATAATCCCAATACCATCATCAACCAACCATCTTACACCATTGCTCTTTATGACTGTCAACTCCCCTTCTAGCTCCAATTTCCAGTCATTTCATGTGTATATTGTTTGAATCAGGATCCAAATAAAGTCTCTCTTTGGGATTGTTTGATTCACCTCTTACAATTTTTTTGATCCTGACAGCTTCCCACTTTGATCTCTGTGCTGTACCTTGCAGCCCATTTAGTGAATAAATCAGGCCACTTCCCCATACTTTGGATTATGCTAAGTGTATTCTTATCATGCTGTTTCTCATACTGTGAATTCTGCTAATTGTATCTTGTCATGTTGGTTAACTTGCTCTTTGTTCTAGTTTTGACAAATTAGTAGTTTGATCTCAAGACTTGGTGAGATTCAGGTTGGACTTGAGGGTCAGGGCAAAGACTGTGCTAGTTTCTTCTGGGAGAAGGTGTGTACTTTCTGGACATCTTTTTTTTAAATTGGTGATATTAATGGCCATTGATCAATTATGGATTGAACAATGAAGATACTGTTGTATCATTCCTTCTTCGTTTATGAGCTGCCATACTTCCAGAAAGAGATACTGCTACCCGAAGAAGGGCCTTGCATGAAGAAAAAAATGAAGCAAATACAAAAAAGAGATGCTGCTTCTTATAAACTGTGTTACTCACTTCTACAACTTATATAGAAAACACCAGTTCAAGCCTTGATTTCTTCTGTTTACCATTTTTCAAAATGATGGGCAGTTTCATTTATATCCTTCAATGGTGACCACTTCTATTAATTAATTTATTTAGACAAGGAGGGTCTAGCTCTGTTGCCCAGGCTGGTATGCAGAGAAGCAGTCATGCCACTATAGCCTCAAACTTCTAGGCTCAGGTGACCCTCCCATCTCAGCTTCCTGAGTAGCTGAAACCAAAGACACGGGACCTCATACCTGAGTAATTTTAAAATATTTTGTAGAGACAAAGTCTCCCTCTGTTGCACAGGCTGGTCTTGAACTCCTGGACGAAGGGATCCTTCTAACTCAGCCTCCCAGAGTGTTGAAATTACAAGCATGAGGAACTGTGCCAGCCTACTTTTATTTTTTCAAAAGGATCATTATGAATGCAGATATTCAAACATATCTGATATCTCTCAATTCACTGCAACTATTAACCTTATTAATGTACAAAATGTCCTATCTTTGGTTAGAAGGAGTCCCTTCACATTGGCCCTTCAGACATGTTGAAATCATCCTAATAATCTTTGATGGATTTTTTGCTATCCAGAGTGACAATATGTTCCAGGCTCCTTACACATTTCTGGCCTAGACCTGGAAGCAGCACTTTCCCAGGAAGGCTTGTTTTCTTTCACTGGGCAATGGTATTTTGAGACTATATTGAGCCAAAATCTTGGTGCTAGGGGTAAATAGTATAATTTTAAAATGTAGAAAGCCGCCTGGCGCATGCCTGTAATCCAAGCACTTTGGGAGGCCGAGACGGGTGGATCACCTCAGGTCACGACTTTCAGACCAGCCTGGACAATACGGTGAAACCCCATCTGTACTAAAAATACAAAAAATTAGCTAGGCATCATGGCAGGAGCCTGTAATCCCAGCTACTTAGGAGGCTGAGGCAGGAGCAACAGTTAAGAAAATGAACAAAAGCAAGCCTGCACACAAATACATAAGTATAAAAATAATGTTGTGAGCCTGGGTCTAAATAAAATAAACGAGTAAATGTGAGGCTGCCAATAAATAATTAGATACCTAGATAGATATATACATAAATCCAAGCCCACTTCCAAATACATAAATAAATAAGTAAATTCGACCTCCTTCTCCATAAATATGTCAGCAAATAAATAAATGTAAGTCTGCCTCTAAATAAATCGACAAATAAGCAGCTCCACTTGGTGGCTCATGCTTTTTTTTTTTTTTTTTTTTTTTAGGATTTGTGCTTTTTTTTTTTTTTTAATTTTTTATTGCATTTTAGGTTTGGGGGTACATGTGCAGAACATGCAAGACAGTTGCATAGGTACACACATGGCAGTGTGTTTTACTTTCTTTCTCCCCTTCACCCACATTTGGAATTTCTCCCCAGGCTATCCCTCCCCACCTCCCCTTCCCACTGGCCCTCCCCATTTACCCCAATAGACCCCAGTGTTTAGTACTCTTCTCTCTGTGTCCATGCATTCTCATTTTTCATCACCCACCTATGAGTGAGAATATGCGGTGTTTCGTTTTCTGTTCTTGTGTCAGTTTGCTGAGGATGATGTTCTCCAGATTCATCCATGTCCCTACAAATGACACAAACTCATCATTTCTGATTGCTGCATAATATTCCATGGTGTATATGTGCCACATTTTTCCAATCCAGTCTATCATCAATGGGCATTTGGGTTGATTCCAAGTCTTTGCTATTGTAAACAGTGATGCAATGAACATTCGTGTACATGTGTCCTTATAGTAGAAGGACTTATAGCCTTTTGGATATATACCCAGTAATGGGATTGATGGGTCAAATGGAATTTCTATTTTTAAGGCCTTAAGGATTCGCCACACTGACTTCCACAGTGGTTGAATTAATTTATACTCCCACCAACAGTGTAAAGGTGTTCCTTTTTCTCCACATCCTCTCCAGCATCTGTTGTCTCCAGATTTTTTAATGATCGCCATTCTAACTGGCGTGAGATGGTATCTCAATGTGGTTTTGATTTGCATCTCTCTGATGACCAGTGACGATGAGCATTTTTTCATATGATTGTTGGCCTCATATATGTCTTCTTTCGTAAAGTGTCTGTTCATATCCTTTGCCCACTTTTGAATGGGCTTGTTTGTTTTTTTCCTGTAAATCTGTTTGAGTTCTTTGTAAATTCTGGATATCAGCCCTTTGTCAGATGGGTAAACTGCAAACATTTTTTCCCATTCTGTTGGTTGCCGATTCACTCTATTGACTGTTTCTTTTGCTGTGCAGAAACTGTGGAGTTTGATTAGGTCCCATTTGTCTATTTTGGCTTTTGTTGCCAATGCTTTTGGTGTTTTGTTTATGAAGTCCTTGCCTACTCCTATGTCCTGGATGGTTTTGCCTAGATTTCCTTCTAGGGTTTTTATGGTGCCGTGTCTTATGTTTAAGTCTTTAATCCATCTGGAGTTAATTTTAGTGTAAGGTGTCAGGAAGGGGTCCAGTTTCTGCTTTCTGCACATGGCTAGCCAGTTTTCACAACACCATTTGTTGAACAGGGAATCCTTTCCCCATTGCTTGTTTTTGACAGGTTTATCAAAGATTGTGTGGTTGTAGATATGTTGTGTTGCCTCTGTTGCCTCTGTTCTATTCCATTGGTCTATACCTCTGTTTTGGTACCAGTACCATGCTGTTTTGATTACTGTAGCCTTATAGTATAGTTTGAAATCCGGTAGTGTGATGCCCCCCGCTGTGTTCTTTTTGCTTAGAATTGACTTGGCTATGCGGGTTCTCTTTTGGTTTCATATGAAGTTCGTGGTGGTTTTCTCCAGTTCTGTGAAGAAAGTCGATGGTAGCTTGATGGGTATAACATTGATTCTGTAAATTACTTTGGGCAGTATAGCCATTTTCACGATATTAATTCTTCCTAACCATGAACATGTAATGTTTCTCCATCTGTTTGTGTCCTCTCCGACTTCGTTGAGCAATGGTTTGTAGTTTTCCTTGAAGAGGTCCCTTACCTTCCTTGTGCGTTGTATTCCAAGGTATTTTATTCTTTTTGTAGCAATTGTGAATGGCAGTTCGCTCTTGATTTGGCTTTCGTTAGGTCTGTTATTGGTGTAGAGGAAGGCTTGTGATTTTTGCACATTGATTTTATATCCTGAGACTTTGCTGAAGTTGCTTATCAGTTTCAGGAGTTTTTGGGCTGAGGTGATGGGGTCTTCTAGGTATACTATCATGTCGTCTGCAAATAGAGACAATTTGGCTTCCTCCTTTCCTATTTGAATACCCTTTATTTCTTTTTCTTGCCTGATTGCTATGGATAGAACTTCCAGTACTATATTGAATAGGAGTGGTGAAAGAGGGCATCCTTGTCTAGTGCTGGATTTCAAAGGGAATGCTTCCAGTTTTTGCCCATTCAGTATGATATTGGCTGTTGGTTTGTCATAAATAGCTTTTATTACTTTGAGATATGTTCCATCAATACCTAGTTTATTGAGGGTTTTTAGCATAAAGGGCTGTTGAATTTTGTCAAATGCCTTCTCTGCATCAGTTGAGATAATCATGTGGTTTTTGTGGCTCATGCTTTTAAGCCCCAACCCATTGCAAGCCTGAGCCAGCTATAATCACCTGAGATCACGACATCAAGACCAGCCTGGTCAAGATGGTGAAAGAATCCCTGTCTCTATTTAAAAACATACTAAGATGAAAGTAATTAAATAAATAAGTAAAAATATAAATAAATAAATGCAAGCTGGGCTTCCTGCCTCTAAGTAAATAAATCAGTAATTATGTAAATAAATAATGGCTGGAGGAGATGGCTCAGTCCTGTAATCCCAGCATGTTGGGAGGCAAAGACAGGTGGAACATGAGCTCAACAGATCGAGACCATCCTGCCCAACATGGAGAAACCCGGTCTCTACTAAAAATATGAAAATATTAGCCAGGCATGGTGGCACGTTCCTGGGGTCCCAGCTACAAGGGAGGCTGAGACAGAAGAATCGCTTGAACCAAAGAGGGGGAGGTTACAGTGGGCCAAGACTGCACCACTGCACTCCAGCCTGGTGAGATAGCAAGAATCCATCTAAAATCAATGAATCAATCAATCAATCAGTCAATCAAGAAACGCAAGCCAGCCTCTAAATCATTAGGTAGTTAAGAAAATGTATAAATGCTAGCCTGCACATAAATACATAAGTAGATAATTAAATGTCAGCCTGTGTCTAAATCAATAAATAAGTAAATGTAAGCCTGCCTCTAAATAATTAGATTGGTAGATAGATATACATAAATCCAAGGTTGCCTCAATATATATAATTAAATGCAACCTGCTTTTCCATAAGTACATCAGTAAATAAATGAATGAATGCAGGTTTGCCTCTAAATACATCGATTAATAGATAGATAAATAAATCAATGAATAAATAACCTCACTTAGTGGCTCATGCTTTTAATCTCCCACCCATTTGGAGCCTGAGCCCGGTATATCACCCAAGATCACGACATCGAGATCAGCCTGGCCAAGATGGTGAAAAAAACCCTGTCTCTATTTTAAAAAATAATAAGATGAAAATAAATAAACAAATAAATATAGACTTAAAAAATAAATGAATGCAGGATGGTCTGCTTACTACTAAGTAAATAAATAAGTAAAGTAAATAAATAAACAAAAGCTAGGGGCCATGGCTAAAGCCTGCAATCCCAGTGCCTTGGGAGGCCAAAACCAGCGGATCACGAGGTCAAGAGACCAAGACCATCCTGGCCGACATGGTGAAACGCCATCTCTACTAAAAATACAAAAATATTAGCGAGGCTCAATGGCACTCACCCGTGGTCCCAGGTCCTCCGGAGGCAAAGGAGGAAGAATTGCTTGAATCCAGGAAGCAGAGGTTGCAGGAAGCCAAAAATGGGCCAGTGCACTCCAGCCTGGTGACAAAGCAAGACTTCCTCTAAAATAAATAAGCAAATAAATAAATAAATGTGAGACTGCCTCTAAATCATTATACAGACAGTTAAGAAAACAGATAAATGCAAGCCTGCACACAAATGCATAAATATAAAAAAAATGTCGTGAGCCTGGGTCTCAATAAAACAAATGAGTAAATGTGAGCCTGCCTCTAAATAATCAGATAGCTAGATAAATACATAAATAGAAGTCTGCCTCCAAATAAAGAAATAAAGTGAATTCGACCTGCTTCTCCAAAAGTACATCAGCAAATAAATAAATAAATGCAAGTCTGTCTCTAAATAAATCAATAAATAAGCAGCCCCACTTTGGTGGCTAATGTTTTTAATCCCCCGCCCATTGGGAGCCTGAACCGGCCATATCACCTGAGATCAGGACATTGAGACCAGACTGGCCAAGATGGTGAAAGAATCCCTGTCTCTATTTTTAAAAATACTAAGATGAAAATAATTAAATAAGTAAAAATATTAATATATAAATGCAATCCAGGCTTCCTGCCTCTAAGTAAATAAATCAATAATTATGTAAATAAATAAATAAAGGCTGGGCAACATGGCTCAGTCCAGTAATCCTAGCACTTTGGAGGGCCAAGACAGGTGGAACACGAGCTCAAGAGATTGAGACCATCCTGGCCAACATGGAGAAACCCGGTCTCTACTAAAAATACAAAAATATTAGCCAGGCGTGGTGGCACGCTCCTGGGGGCCCGACTACAAGGGAGGCTGAGATAGAAGAATCGCTTGAACCAAAGAGGGAGAGGTTGCAGTGGGCCAAGACTGTGCCACTGCACTCCTGCCTGGTCAGAGAGCTAGAATTTGTCTAAAATCAATGAATCAATGATCCAATCAATCAATCAAGAAACGCAAGTCAGCCTCTAAATCATCACAGTTAACAAAATGAATAAATGCAAGCCTGCACACAAATATATAAGTACATAAATAAATGTCATTCTGTGTCTAAATGAATAAATAAGTAAATGTAAGCCTGTCTTTAAATAGATAGGTAGATAAACACATAAATCCAAATCTGCCTCAAAATACATAATTAAATGTGACCTGCTTCTCCATAAGTACGTCAGTAAATAAATAAATAAATGCAAGTTTGCTTCTCAATAAATTGATTAATAGATAAATAAATCAATGAATAAATAGCCCCGCTTAGTGGCTCCTGGACAATGGACTGCTTTGATAGTGATTTTGTTTTTTCTTCATTAGTAACCAACAGCACAGCTAACCAAGAAACTATACACATTCGGGGCCATGTCAAACTGAAGAGTCTGTGCCTAACAAACAATGAACAAATTGAAAAAGCATGCTAAAAATTGTAAGAAAAGATTGGGCAAACATTCAGTTGAATAAGAAGTTATTTTTTTAAAAAGGTACAAGCCAGTAACACTACCAGCTTGCAAAAAAAAAAAGGAGAAAAATAACCAAACCAAATAACCTGAAGAGATATTTGTGCAGACAAGAAACTGATGCAACATTTGCAAAAATGTGGTTACCATTACCACGCATGAGAAAAATGAAGATCAAAACCACACTCAGATCTTATCTCACTCCCAACTACAATGAATATTATAAACAGATTAAAATATTTAAACAGACAACTTCTAATATTAATTTCCACAAAGGGGAACTTTGTGGAAACGTAAATTGAGTGTTAACAGTATAAATCACAGATGGGGGTCCTGCAAAGAATAGAAAAGAAAAATACCATACTATCTAGCATTCCCAGTACTGGGTATACATTCCACTTACCTGTCCATCCACAGAGGGATCAAGAAACTCTCGTATGCATACACTAGGGAATATTCTTCGGACACCAAAATGATGAAACAGTGTCATGTGGAGCAACCGAGATGAACCTAGAAAACATGTTCAATATGAGCTGGGCCATGAAAGACAAACACTGAATCTTAAGATGTCTATCTTAAAGAGATAGAAACCACAATATTGGTTACCAGGGTCTGGGAGATAGAGGGGGAGTAGGGATTGGTTATGGAGGCATAGTTATCTTAACCTTAAAGGAATCAATCTGAGTGTTCTCCTCCTCAGCCTGATGACTGGAGTTAACAATATTATATTTTTCCAAACAAGAAAGGAGAATTTTGAGTGTTCTCTCCACACAAAAATAATACCTTATGAGGGAACTGAGATCCTAAGTACCCTGATTTGATCATTACTCAATCTATATGTGTGAAAATGTACCCCTAATTATGCACCTTTATGTTGCAAAAAAAAGTTAACAGAAATAAATACATATTGCTAAAAATCACAGGGAACCATAAAAACACTTAATATCTAACGGAATCCTGAGAAATACAATCAAAGTGAGGACCCACAATCTTCGATATTAAATCACACTGCCAAGCTGCAGTTATGCTGCAGATAGATAGTACTTGGATAAAAACAATACCTAGAACTGTGGACAAAAACGGGGAGGACAAAACAAGATCAATTCAAACATGGACATAGTCAACTCACTTTGATAAAGACCACCACAATGTGGAAGGCAGAGTCTGCTCAACGAATGCCTTTGAGAAAAATGTTATCTGGATGCAGAAGAGAGAAACAGGACCCTGATTTTACATGATATAGGAAAATCAACCCCCGCACCCCCCACACACCCCCCAAAAAACAAACACACACACACACACAAACCCCTGAAGACCAGAACAAAAGACCATAAACCACAAAATGTTTTTAACTAAAACACAGGTTGAGCATATATTCTGGGTCACTTGAATCTCTGCTCACCTTTGAAAAGAGAAAAAGACACACCGTGGAAGAAAAACCTCATTGACAATTAAATGCTTTGTAACTGATACCTATTTCCTTATATGGATGACCAAAATTACATGCATAAAAGGTGAAAATAAATGTGGACTACATCAACCAGAAAAGTTTCAGCATGGCAAAGAAACTACTTTCCAAATAAAAAAAAAACCCTATATATTAGGCAAAACTTTCAGGTAATCATATAATTCATGTGTTGTCATCTAAGTTGTATACAAAAAACACTACAAAGTAACAATCTAATATTTCACAAAGGACCTGAACAGGCAATTCTGCAACATAAAACCGAACAACAGATAAAAGGTCCTCAAAATTAACTATCCAACAAAGTTAACTAACTGTGTGTGGTTTAATTAAAAACCACACAGATAAATTCACACTTACTGAACATTCCTAGAAAATATTTTTAAAAATAGGAGAGGCCAGGCTCGGTGGCTCACACCAGGAATCCCAGAACTTTGGGAGTCTGAGGCAGCAGATCACCTGAGGTCTAAAGCTTGAGACCAACCTGATCAATACGGAGAAACCCTGTCTTTACTACTGATACAAAAATTAACCAGGCCTGGTGGCACCCGCCTGTAATCTCAGCTACTGGAGGGGCTGAGGCACGAGAACCACTTGAACCCAAGGAGAAGGTTGCCGATCTGGGGTCACTGCAGTCTCCACCTCCCAGGGTCAAGCAATTATCCTGCCTCAGCTGGCCACTCCCGGGGATCTGGAGTGAGGCGGGGGAAATCCCAGCCACCTGGCCATCATGCTGAAACCACATCTCTACTAAAAATACAAAAATTAACCGGGTGTGGTGGCGCCCGTCTGTAATCTCAGCTACTGGAGGGGCTGAGGCAGGAGAACCACTTGAACACGAGGAGGAGGTTACAGATCTGGGGTCACTGCAGCCTCCGCCTCACAGGCTCAAGCAATTCTCCCGCCTCAGCTTCCCGAGTAGCTAGGATTACAGGCACCCGCCACCATGCGTGGCTAACGTTTGTATTTTTAGTAAGACAGGGTTTTACCATGTTGTCCAGGCTGGTCTCAAACTCCTGAACTTGTGAGCTGCCACCTCAGCTTCCCAAAGTGCTGGGATTACAGGTGTGAGCCACCTTGCCTGGCCGGGTCAGGAGTTCCAAACCAGCCTGACCAACATGCAGAAACCAAGTCTCTACTAAAAATACAAAAATTAGCTGGGCGTGATGGCACATGCCTGTAATCCCAGTTACTTGGGAGTCTGTGGCATGACAATCACCTGAACCCGGAAGCGCAGGTTGCAGTGAGGCCAGATGGCACCACTGCACACCAGCCTGGGCAGAGCAAGATTGTCTCCAAAGAAAAAAAAAGGAACGCGGGTATGCTTTTCGAGAAAAGTTTCCATCTACAGCGTATGAGTTTTCCATCCACTCATACACTGTAGATGGAAACGAAAAGTCAGAATACACACCACGGAAAACAGCTAAATACCTGGAGACTCCTCAAAGAACTGACACTACAGACGTCCCCTGCTCTATTGTGCTCTAGCTAGGTCTCTTTCTAAAGGTCCGGAGACATCAAAATAACCCTGGACCTCAGCTCAGAGGCCCGTGGGGCTCGGAGGGTCCCAGGTCCCGCGCTTCACCGCAGCCTCTGGGCCAGGCCCTCCTATATGCTGGACGCGGGTCGCACACCGTTCCCAGCCAGGGTGCAGACGCTGGGGCGGCCAGGACCCCACAACCGCCGCCATGCAGACTACTGGGGCTCAGATGCCCACAAGGAGTCAGGGCCCAAAAGCGAGCAGCGGGGAAGGAGCAGGGAGGCCCAGAGGCTTCCCGGTGGGGTCCATGCCCCGCCACTTACCACGGAGACCTGCCTCCTGCTCCCCCATCACGTGGAAGCCACCACGGCTGCTCGGAAGCTCGCTGGGACCGCGCCACCACTTCTGGACGCTGCAGCTTCTGTTCCCTGGGACACGACTCCTCTTCTGCTCCACGGGACCGCGCCGCCACCTCTGGCCGCCGCTTTTGCTCTCTCCGACCACACCGCCACGGCTTCCGCTTGCTTCAACGACGCCATGGCTTCTGCCGGGGGCCCTGCCGGAGGCGCCCTCTCAGCTTCCGTAGAGGCTCGCACGCCGGCAGCGTCCCTAGCGATTGGCTGAAGCACCACCCCCTCTTAAAGGGGCCGCGGCTCGGACTGCACAGAAGCAGCTTTGCCTTGTGGCACAGGCTGAGCCTCTGCCCACCCCCAGAGGTGAACGAAAGGCACCCAGTCTCTCCTCCCGGCTCTGGGACCCTAGAGATCACAGGAGTGGAGCCCTGTGACCCCAGCCCCGAGATCAGCTCTCTTTGCCTCGGGAGCTTCCAGGACCTGCCCCTGCCCTCCACTGGACCTCAGCTTCGCAATCCACAAAGGAAGCGGCCTGGCTGGAGCTCTGGGGTCCCTCAAGTGCAGCGCCTCAGGATGCAGGCCGGGCTCCCTTGTCCCATTGCAGAGGGGGCGCTTAAAAACACGGAAAGCTGGGGGCTGGAGGGACAGTCCCGAGGGCCGCAGGGCCTCCCCGGCCTCCCTGTTCGCATCTGTCCTGTGGGAGCCTGGGGGCCTCCTAGGGCCCAGACACCCGCGGCCTCACCAGGGCTGCCTGGGTCACCCGGCTCCCCAGGATGCAGGCAGGGGCTCTGGTGTCCCGCGCTGCCGCACCTCAACTCCATCCTAGGTCAGCACCCGGAGGGGCCCTGTGGACTGGACCCAGCCAGCCCCTTCCCAGGGAGAGGGGCCCTCATCGCATCTGTCTCTATGCCACCCACGGGAGGGCCATGGTGGCCTTTCCCGGGGATCTGGAGCGAGGCGGGGGAAATCCCAGCCGCCTGGCCATCATGCCGAAACCACATCTCTACTAAAAATACAAAAATTAACCCAGGCGTGGTGGCGCCCGCCTGTAATCTCTGTTACTGGAGGGGCTGAGGCCGGAGAACCACTTGAACCCGAGGAGGAGGTTACAGATCTGGGGTCACTGCAGTCTCTGCCTCCCAGGCTCAAGCAATTCTCCTGCCTCAGCTTCCCGAGTAGCTGGGATTACAGGCACCCGCCACCATGCGTGGCTAACGTTTGTATTTTTAGTAAAGACAGGGTTTTACCATGTTGTCCAGGCTGGTCTCAAACTCCTGAACTTGTGATCTGCCACCTCAACTTCCCAAAGTGCTGGGATTACAGACATGAGCCACCACACCCAGCTGCACCTTTGCCTCTGAGTGCCAGGTGTCCCTCAAACCTGTTTCCTCCCTGGGTGTTTCATGGGTTCCTGGTCCCTGTCCCCTACACAGTCACTCGAGAGAGATGTTGGTTGCCTTCAAGCCTGGGATAGGCTGTGTGGTTCCCCCCAAGATATCCACATCCTAATCTCTGAAGTCTGTGGACACATTTTCTCAGAGGGCAAAAGGGACTTTCCTAGTGTGATGAAGTTAAGGATCTCTAGAGGTGGAGATTTTCCTGGGCCCTCCAGGTGGGCACTAAATGTAACCACAAGGATCCTGATTAGAGGGAGGCCAGAGGCCAAAAGCAGAAGATGAGGCAGCAAAGAGGCAGAGGCTGGAGTTGTGCACTTTAAAGATGGAAGCAGGAAGAAGCATGAGCCAAGGAAGGAAGCAGCCTCTTGAAGAAAAGACAAGGAATTGGGGCCTGGCCAGGTGGCTCACACCTGTACTCACAGCACTTTGGTAGCTGAAGGTGGGCAGATCTCTTGAGGTTAGGAGTTCGAGACCACCCTGGGCAACATGGTGAAACCTCATCTCTATGAAAAATAGGACAATGAGTCAGGCATGGTGGTGCCCTGCAGTCCCAGCTGTTCAGGAAGCTGAGGCAGGAGAATCATTTGCACTGGGAAGGCAGAGATTGCACTGAGCTGAGATTGTATTATTGCACTCCAGCCTGAAGGACAGAGCAGACTCTGTCTCAAAAACAAAACCAAAAAAAAAAAAAGACAAGGAAATGGATTCTCCTCCAGACCCTCAGAAGGACCCAGCTCTGCCAACATCTTTATTTATAAAAGCAGAAGATCTTTCCCAAAGCTCAGATAGGCATGTCTTCTAGTGAGAACCGCAAAAGCCAAGCCAAGTTTGGGTATTGTAGACATCGCCCTCTAGTGAAATATATGAGGAATATCCAGGTAGAAATCAACTGAAGAAAGCCCCCCAAATGGTGTACGAAATATACAAAAACAAGCACACATTAAACAGCAAACAATAAATCAGACATAATATGAAAACCACAAGTCATATGGATAGATCTTAGAAATAAGACCAGAGCCTAAGCAATCAACAAAAAGGGAGAAAAAGGGAGAAGGAAGAAAAAAAAGAATTTAAGAAGAAAGATAAGAGGCTGGGTGTAGTAACACGCGCCTGCAATCCCAGCACTTTAGGAGGTCCAGGCAGGAAGGTTAGCTGAGGTCAGGAGTTCGAAACCAGCCTGGCCAATATGGTAAAACCCTGTCTCTACTAAAAATACAAAAAGTAGCTGGACATGGTTGTGGGCATCTGTAATCCAAGCTACTTAGTAGGCTGAGGCATGAGAATAGCCTGAACCCCAGAGGCAGAGGTTATAATGAGCTGATATTTCACCACTGCACTCCAGCCTGGGTGACAGAATGAGACTTAGTCACAATAAATACATAAATAAAGTAAGTAGAAAGATAAGATCTTAAGTTCAAAAACCTGTAAAAATCCAGAAGAGGAAGGAGATCTTCTCTTTGGAATGAAGGTATTAGATGTAGTTAAGAAACAAACATTGTTTTTTTGTTTTATATATATTTTTTGAGAGTCTCACTCTGTTGCCAGGCTGGAGTGCAGTGGCACAATCTCAGCTTACTGCAAACTCTGCCTCCTGGGTTCAAGTGATTCTCCTGCCTCAGCCTCCCAAGTAGCTGGGATTACAGGCACACACCACCAAGCCTAGTTAATTTTTGTATTTTTAGTAGAGAATGGGGTTTCAGCATGTTGTCCAGGATGGTCTCGATCTCTTGACCTCATGATCCACCCGACTCGGCCTCCCAATGTGCTGGGATTATAGGTGTGAGCCACAGCACCTGGCTAAGAAACAAACTTTTCAATAGGTCCTTAAGTCTGGTAACAAACATAACAGAGGGCAGGACATAGGGTGAAGGTATGAAGGCCATTCTTAGGATTAAGGTTTTATGGAATTATTTTAAAATCTTTCAATTTTTTTTTAAGATGGAGTCTCACCCTGTCACCAAGGCTGTGGCACAATCTTGGCTCACCAAAACCTCTGTCTCCCAGGTTCAAGTGATTCTCCTGCCTCAGCCTCCTGAATAGCTGGGATCACAGGCATGCACCACCACACCTAATTTTTATATTAGAGGTGGGATTTCACCATGTTGGCCAGGCTAGTCTTAAACTCCTGACCTCAGGTGACTCACCCACCTTGGCCTCCCAAAGTGCTGGGATTATAGGTGTGAGCCACTGTGCCTGGACTAATTGTTTTTGTTTTTTTTTTTACTGCTCCTTGCAGAGCAACACTAACCCATAGGCAGTGTAAACCAGACTAGCCAGGTTTTGTAGAATGTTTTCTCCTCAAATTGAAATATCCAATGGTTAAATATGAGTGAGTTGCCAGGCATGGTGGCTCATGCCTGTAATCTTAGCACTTCAGGAGGCCAAGGCAGGAGGAATGATTGAGCCCAGGAGTTCAAGACCAGGCTGAGCAAAAATAAAAAAAATTAGTTGGGCATGATCCTGTGAGCTGGATATCTGGGGTATTAGCTACTCAGGAGGTAGAGGTGGAAGATGGAAGGATCACTTGCACCCAGAGAGATTAAGGCTGCAGTGAGCTGTGATTGCATCACTGTACCCCAGGCTGGACAATTGAGAAAGGCCCTGTCTGAAGGGGAAAAAAAAGGCTAGGTGCAATGCTGCAGTGGCTCACACCTGTAATCCCAGGACTTTGGGAGATTGAGACAGGTAATTACCTGAGGTGAGGAGCTTGAGACCAGCCTGAGGCAGGCAGATTACATGAGGTGAGGAGCTTGAGACCAGGGTGGTGAAACCCTATCTCTACTAAAAATATAAAAATTAGCCAGGCATGGTGGTGCACACCTGTAGTCCCAGCTACCAGGGAGGCTGAGACAGGAGAATTCCTTGAACCCAGGAGGTGCAGGTTGCAGTGAGCCAAGATCGTGCCACTGCCCTCCAGTCTGGGGGACAAAGTGAGACTCCATCTCTTAAAAAATAAAAAAGGGGCTGGGCATGGTGGCTCACGCCTGTAATCCCAGCACTTTGGAAGGCTGAGGCGGGTGGATCACGAGGTCAAGAGATCAAGACCATCCTGGTCAACATGGTGAAACCTCATCTCTACTAAAAATACAAAAAATTAGCTGGGCACGGTGGTGCGTGCCTGACATCCCAGCTACTCAGGAGGCTGAGGTAGGAGAATTGCCTGAACCCAGGAGGTGGAGGTTGTGGTGAGGCGAGATTGTGCCATTGCATTCCAGCCTGGGTAACAAGAGGGAAACTCCACCTCAAAAAAAAAAAAAGGTGGGTGACATCAAAGCCCTTTATTTTATTTTATTTATTTATTTTGAGACAGAGTTTCACTCTTGTTGCTCAGGTTGTAGTGCAATGATGTGATCTAGGCTCACCACAATTTCTGCCTCCCAGGTTCAAGTAATTCTCCTGCCTCAGCTTCTCAGTAGCTGGGATTACAGGCATGTGCCACAATGCCCAGCTAATTTTCTATTTTTAGTAGAGATGGGGTTTCACCATGTTGGTCTAGCTGGTCTCGAACTCCTGACCTCAGGTGATCCACCTAACTTAGCCTCCCAAAGTGCTAGGATTACAGGCATCAGCTACTGCGCCCAGCCATCAAACCCTTCAGAACTGACAAATTTGTTTTTTTTTCCTCTTAAGAACTATTTAAAAGAGTATCTTATTTACTATCAATTAACATTTTTGGTTCCTTGAACAGTATGGCATAGCCATTAGAGTTAAAAAGCAACGATTTGGATCCAGAATGAGTAAGCAGGAATCACTGCTTCTGGCTCTGCCTAGACTGTACAGCCTGGAAGACACTAAATTTCCTCACTTATTCAACAGTTGCTGTGAAGATAAAACTAGATTACACAAAGCTCCCAGGACACTGGCTTGCATGCGTGGTGGCCAATCATCAAAATATATTTCTTCCTCCCCTACCCCTACTCACCCAGAGTATACATTTAGCAAAATGTTTGTGAACGAATGGGCCAGATTAAGTGGATCACACCTGCAATTCCAGCACTTTGGGAGGCCAAGGTGTGAGGAATTCCACTTGAGGCCAGACATTCAAGACCAACCTAGGCAACAAGCAGGTTGTGTATTTTCTTTTGCTTTTTTTTTTCAGATAGGGTCTTGCTCTGTTGACCAGGCTAGAGTGCAGTGGCACCATCATAGCTGGCTGTAACCTCAAACTCTTGGGCTCAAATGATTCTTCCACCTCAACCTCTAGAGTAGCTGGGACTAATTGTATCTAACAGTAGTAAGACAATAACCTCAGAGAGGCCAGGCATGGTAGCTCATGCCTGTAATCCCATTATCCTAAGTGAACTAACTCACAAACAAAACCAAATACTGCATGTTCTCACTTATAAGTGGGAACTAGACAGTGGATACACATGGACAAGAAGATGGAAATAATAAGACACTTGGGACTCCACAAAGGGAGATGGGAAAGAGAAAGAGGGTTGAAATATACAATGTTCTAACAGATACAATGTTCACTATGTGAGTAATGGATACAATAGAAGCCTAATTCCCACCAGAACAGAATATAATGTAACAAACATGCCCATGTACCACCTGAATCTAAAATTAAATTAAAATTTTTTAAAAAAGAAGATAATTAGTTTCCCTCATCACTTGAGATTATGAAGAGAGGCTTCCTACAGTTTCTGGGGCAATAAATACAAAAATCTGAGAAGAGTGACATAATTCTTACCCTTCTGTCAATCTTCCTTAAGTGACTTGACCTGCAAAAGCAGAGGGCTGGAAAAGAAGGCAACAGAGACTAAGGATACTGTGAGCAGCAACTTCCTAGCTCCTTAATCCCCAATAAAAGCAAATAGGTCACTCCAGACATTCTGTAACTTATAGCACAATGGGAGAGAACTCCTTTAGAAACAAAGAGACCGCACATGCAGGAAATAAACTAATGCTACAGAATCTTTCAGTTGTCATGTCAGTTTTAAAACAAGAAGAAGGTTGGGGGAAGTGGCTCATGCCTTGGGAAGCCAAGGCAGGCAGATCATGAGGTCAAGAGTTCAAGACAAGACTGACCAACATGGTGGAACACCATCTATACTAAAAATATAAAAATTATCTGGGCATGGGCACATGCCTGTAATCCCAGCTACTTAGGAGTTTCAAGCAGAGAATCACTTGAACCCAGGAGGCGAAGGCTGCATTGAGCCAAGACCATGCCACTGCATTCTAGGCTGGGTGACAGAGCAAGACTTCATCTCAAAAAAAAAAACCACAAAAATAAAAATAAACCAGAAGGAATGAACCACTGGCCAGGCACAATGGCTTATGCCTGTAATCCCAACATTTTGGGAGGTCAAATCAGGTGGATCACCTGAGGTCAGGAGTTTGAGACCATCCTGGCGTTGGCCCTGTCTCTATTAAAAATACCAAAATTAGCCAGGTGTGGTGGCCTACACCTAAACAGCTACTCAAGGCAGGGTTAAGGCAGGAGAGTCACTTAAACCTGGGAGGCAAAGATTTCAGTGAGCTGAGATCACACCACTGTACTCCAGCCTGGAGTACAGTGAGACTGAGACTCTGTCTCAAAAACAGAGTGAGAGTGAGACTCTGTCTCAAAAACAAAAACAAAACAATAACAGCAACAACAACAACAAAAATGGCGGGTGTGGTACCTATAGTCTCAGCACTTTGGGAGGCCTAGGAGGGTGAATCACTTGAGGTCAGGAGTGGTGAACCAACCTGGACAATATGGTGGAACCCCATCTCTACTAAAAATACATAATTAGATAGGCATGGGGGCTCACACCTGTAATCCCAGCTACTCGGGAGACTGAAGCAGGAAAATCACTTGAGCCTGGGAGGCAGAGGTTGCAGTGAGCTAAGATTACACTGCTGCACTCCAGCCTAGGTGGAAAAAAAAAGAAGAAATTGACCACTTTTAAAAAATTATTCGTTGATCAAATCCTAGAAGACATGAACATTTTTTAAAGACAGGGTCTCACTTTCCCCAGGCTGGTCTCAAACTCCTAGGCTCAAATGACCTGCCCACCTCAGCCTCCCAAAGTGCTGGAATTACAGGCTTGAGCCACCATGGCATGAGCATTTTGAAAGGCAAAGAGAGCTATCTGCCCTTCAAACCCCTTGGACATAATTTGGAAACAGTAAATTGCCCAGTTCCTTGGATCCTATGAGACACTCCTCTGTATTCATCATTGGGGTGTGCAATTAGAGATCTAAATGTCTCCAAGCTTGATGTGAGGAAACACTTTGGGGTTCACAATTAGCTCATCATCTGAAAGACAATTCAACTTCGAGTAGAAAAACACTCATTAGATGCACTGTTTGTTCTCACACTGGGTCCTCACGGCCCCATCAGGATGGTATTGCTACTCCATTGACACAACACAGGAAGTTCTATTTTGTAATGAAGCTTAGAATGACTAATGGATTCACATGGGAACACCAAGTTACAGAGGAGCTGAGTGGACCAGTGCTCAGGTACCTTTGTCTCCATACCCTGTGCGCATTCTACTACCCCACTGCTTCCAGGTACAGAACAGCCCTCAGTCTCTGGAAATTAGCTTTGGACAGCCTTTTACTCCCTCAAATAATGTGTATCTGGCATATAATAGTAACAAAACCGGCTGGTTCCCACACAGCACAATTCCATACAGTTATTCAATGCTCAAAGAATTTCCCAAACAGTGTCTTAATGTTACCCTCACAATAACTATTTGGATCTAACAAGAGTAAGAAAATAACCACAGAGAGGCTAGGCACAGTGGCTCACTGTAATCCCAGCACAGGAGGCTGAGATGGATGGATCACCTGAGGTCAGGAGTTTAAGACCAACCTGGCCAACATGGTGAAGCCTCTTGAGTAGCTGGGACTACAGGCACAAGCCACTGAACCTAGCAATCCCTAATTTTATTTGCTATAATATTTCCACTGACAGTTTCAAGCCAAATCCTCCCCGGAGCTTCCTCCTAGTTTACATAGTCCAAATTCAGCTCCCTGAGAACATATATCTCCCTCTGTTTGGTTTTATCATTCTCTTTTTGCCCGTCTACATTACCAAACTGAAAACTCTTTAGGGACAAAGAGCCTTTTTGTATTCATACTCATTATGTCTGGCGCAGGTATACAATGAATAAATATCTGTTGGTTTTGCTTATTTTTATTTTAAGACAGGGTCTTGCTCTATCACCCAGGCTGGAGTGCATGGTGCAATCTCAGCTCACTGAAACCTCTGCCTCCCAGGTTCGAGCAATTCTCCTGCCTCAGCCTCCTGAGTAGCTGGGACTACAGGAGCATGCCACCACGCCCAGCTAATTCTTGTGTATTTTTGGTAGAGACGGGGTTTCACCCTGTTGTCCATTATGGTCTCGATTTCCTGACCTTCTGATCCACCCACCTTGGGCTCCCAAAGTGCTGGGTTACAGGTGTGAGCTCCCATGCCTGGCCTTTTCTCTCCTTTAGAAGGACATCGGTCATACTGAATTAGGCCCCCTCCTTCATGGCCTTGTAGATTCTTAGTAGGAGTTCCTCATTACTTATGCAAATTTCTGCAGGCAGCTTGAATTAAATATAAACCTGGCCCTGCACAGTGGCTCATGCCTGTAATATTAGCACTTTGGGAGGCCAAGGCAGACAGATCACCTGAGGTCAGGAGTTTGAGACCAGCCTGGCCAACATTGTGAAACCCTGTCTCTACAAAAATACAAGAATTAGCCAGGCGTGATGGCAGACACCTGTAATCCCAACTACTCGGGAGGCTGAGGCAGGAGAATCATCTGAACCTGGAAGGTGGAAATTGCAGTGAGCCAGGATTGTGCCACTGCACTCCAGCCTGGACAACAGAGTAACACTCTGTCTCAAAAACATCAACAAAACGAAAACATAAACCTGACTTCAGCAGCTGAATAAAAGCGTTTACTTCTTTTCACATAACAAGAAGTCCAAAGTATCTGGCCATTAGAAATTAGCTAGCATTGGATTTAACCTTCTGTCATAAACAACAAACAAAATATATCAAGTGACTCTTTGTAGGCACTGGGTAACAACCAATGGAGGAATATGACCTTGGCAGAAAAGGACAAGAAGTGAACCCCACATCAATCCCAGATTTCTGCTTATGGGCATTTCCTAAACAACATCCTTTGACTCCATGCCTCACATCCAGGTAAGCGGAACCCCATCTCTACTAAAAATACAAAAATTAGCCAGGCGTGGTGGCGTGTGTCTGTAGTCCCAGCTACCAGGGAGGCTGAGGCAGGAGAATCGCTTGAACCCAGGAGGCAGAGGTTGCTGTGAGCCGAGATCGCACCACTGCACTCCAATCTGGGCAATAAAGAGCAAAACTCCATAAATAAAAATAAACTTGTACCTATTCCGTGTGACATCTGCTGGTGATGCTGCCTTTGTTGGGCACCCATCACAGTCACTGTCCCTGGATCTGTGAAATCTGTGTGGCCATCCCTCCCACAGAGGGAGCAGGGCTCTCCCTTTATTGCTCCTAAAATGGTCCATAAGTCTGTCCCCACAACTGGACAGCTCCGCTTGGTTCAGTCCACCTTCCCTGTGTCCCTGAGCCTGGTCCCCAGTTGACCTTTATGAGCAAGTCGGTGAGTGGGTAACCTTGGAAAAGACCAAGCCAAGTCCTTGCTGCCTTCTCAGGATGCCTTGCAGACCACCCTTTCCCTTGGCCATTTTGTTGAAAATGCAGTACAAATGGATTCGGTCATAGTAAACCCGGGGCTCATCTTTGCTCCTCCCTCTCCAGTTGGCCCCCTCCTCCCAAATCTGTGCCCCTATCTGTCAAACTCTGCATGGGTCACCACGACACCCTCCCTGGGGTATTCCTCATTCTGGATTCCCACCCCTGCTCACCCATCCACGTCTAATCTTATTACTTCCCTGCAAACAGCTCCAGAATCTGGGCCTTCAGTCTGTCCTCTGGGTCTGGGCCTTGTGCCTGTTCAACCTCTTCTCAGAACAACTTGGCCCCAGGATGCCCTCATTCCATCCCTGCTGACAACTGGGAGTTTCAACCTCTGTGCCTGCAAGGCCTCTGCTCAGGTGTCCTTCAGGCATCACCTGCCATATGGTTGTTACCTTGCCCAGCTTCCTTTCCATGTGGACTTCAGTTGGGGCAAGTCTGGTTCCTCTGCGACCTCAGCCCCAGCACAGATACTGACCCTGATGGGTATTCCTTGCCTGAAAGGCCCTGAGGGACACTGAGACCCCAGTCCCATCATGGTACCCAAGGGTGCTGTCTCCCCACATTCATGGCAGGGCTGCTGATGTGGCACGGGTCAGCCTCTCCTGCAGGAGCCTTCACCACAGCCACTGCAAAGGTGGGCATCAGGCTGCAAAGGCCCTCAATTTGGAGGGCCCCTCAGTTTTCAAGACTATTCAGTTTGCAGAACAAGAAACTGAGGACTAAAGAGGTGCACATGTCAGCTCCATCAGCTCCAGGGTCAGGGACAGGGAAAAACTGGAGTTGGACTACTAAGTAAAGCCCCATGGCTTTTTCAGTCACTAGCACTGCTAAGCCAAAACTGTAATTACCTTGCCCCCGGTGCAGTCGACATTTGGGGTGAGGTGAATGACCTTCCCTTTATTTCTGGCAAATTACGTCTCAATCTAGTTGTCTTGATTTGTAGCAGTTGGTGCAATTTGTCCAAGGCATTCATCAACTCTGCCAATTCTGCAATATAAGCTGAGTGACCTTGGGCAGGCTGCCTCCTTTCCCTGGCCTCTATTGTCATCTGCACAATGGGGATCACAGCAGAATCTGCCTATTCTGTGTCTAAAATGATTACCACCTGTGGGATATAAAGTGCACCAGTGATACATGGGCTGTTGGGTCCCAGATGGTCACAAGTTGTCGCAGATGTTCGATGCTTCATCCAGGGACCTCCCGCCACACACAGAGAGTGAGGCCTGGGGACACACAGAGAGGTGGGCTGCACCATGGTGCCCCACAGATGCTTCCCTGGGCCTTTCCCTCAGAGGCACCTGCACTCTATGAGGGCTTGGGCTCCCTGGAGGAACTGGCTAAGGTTTAGTGACCCAGGGGGCTTAACAGTGACACATAAGTGAGAGAAGGAAAAGGGAGAGAAAGAGGGAGAAGACCTGAGCACCCTGCAGGGACAGTAGCCAACACCCATTGGGGACTTTCTGCCCCTGCCTTAGTTTCTGTCCTACCTGGAGTGCTAGGGAGAGGCAGGTGAGGCACTGACCTTGGTGCCTAATTTAAGGGAAGCCAGAAATCTCAGGAATCAAGATAAATACTATTTGTAATATGATATTGAAAATAAAAATAATTCAAATCAAATCCATGGTGGGCAAAATATCAACTCCTTAATTAAAGCCAGTGTCTACCCAGGCCTCTATAGGGGATAAGCTTCCTCCTCACCCCTCTGGCTTATCTGCCCTGCAGGACTCCCACATTTCCTGGAATATCTCGCCCTTTACTGCCCCACAGGCTCTGCAGGCTGGGCTGGCCTCATTCCACCCAGGCTTGCAGCTCCAGCTGGGAGGAACAAGGTGGGGCCTGTTTATGAAGGAGACTTGCCTCACTGTGCCCCTCCCAGTACCTGCACCTGAGCTGTGCCATGTGGAGCTTCCCTTTCCCATGGGACCCCAGATCCCTTCAAAACCCCTTGGCCACAGCCTATGGCTTCCCATTACCTTTAGTGACACAGCTCTTTTTGGTGTGTAAGACACTAGCCTACACGTTAGGTCTACCTCAGAGCTGACTCCAAGCCCTTCCCCACGGCTGGCCAGACCAGTCTGGGGTGCCCAGTGGCTTTGAAATACTTTGTGTGGGAATGAGGCTTGGCTGGCTCCCACACCGTGGAGTAGTGTAGGGAAAAATAGAAAATATCCTCATGTGCCTGGGGCCCCACAAAAATGAGTTGCTGACTTTCCCAGGGGTGGCCACTGTCTCTCAGGCCACTGTACACCTGCTATGGTAGATGACTCCTGAGGCACTGGTGACCAAAAGCTGGTCCTTCCCAGTTTCCCTGACCCTCACTTCTCAACCTCTGACATGACTGTCACTGGCAGCCTCCTGCTGGCTGTTCAGGTCTCTGGCTGGGGAGCCAAGGGACACTTGTGAGTCCTCTTGTCAAAGCCACCACCTGCTCTAAAAGCCCTCCATGACACCTGAAGACAAACCAGCATGCATGGGTGTGTGGCCGGCCCTCCCTCAGCACCCTTTCCTCTACTGCAGGACCTATGGCATCATCAGCAAAGGTCTGATCCCCTTGCCAGTGTGGAAGCTGTAGGGGAAGGAGGAGCTCCAGGATCTCATCCCACACCCACTGGCCCCTGTCAGCAGGAGGAAACAGGACATGGTTAAGCCCCTCTCCATGAGAAATGTGAGCACAGAATCAGCACTGGTAACGATCATGACACCCAGTTGTCACTAAGGGCCTCTGATGTGCCAGACATTGTTTACAAACCTAACATTTAGACAACCCTCTAGGAAGGTGATGTCTCCTTTTACAGGTGAGGAAACTGAGGCACAGTGTCTTCTCTCTCTCCCACAGTCCACGGGGTCATTTGGAGTTGCAGGGCTCAGGCCTACTAAAGGTTCTGATTCTTTCCTAGTAAAGAAAAGAATTCAATGGGCACTGCCGTAGGGTGGGGCCAGTGAGAGCAGGGGGAAAGAACAGTGAAGGGCTGAGGAGGGCCTGAAATGAGGTAGTGAGGACACCACGGTACCTGGACTTCCCATTCCACAGGAATTGCTGGGCCCACCTGGGCTGAGCTCAGGAAGCAGGAGCAGCAGAAACTCAGTCCCAGCCAGCTCTCCCCACCAAAGTGCTCGTTCCCGTTCCTGACGCCTATACCCACAGAGCCCTGTCACCCCGTGGTGTTTGCTACTGTGTCCTGGGGGTCCCAGGTGGTCCCCACAACACAGAATGAGAGGGCATGGGCCTAGGAACCACCGGGTCTGGGCACCCCACCATGCTCAGGATTTCCGAGGAAACATTATGTGCCCACCTTGCTAGAGCAGGAAGAGATGGCCCTATAGAGTCCAGAGTCCAGGGAGAGGAGAACTGCTCTTCTCTCAAAGACCACTGCTGTCACTGACACCTCCGCTGCCAGCCAGCCACCAGCAGTGCAGCTCCCGACAGACGTGCCACTGGCAGTGTAGCTCTGGGATAGGGCCAACACGCTGCACCCCACAGCAGGAAGTAACACCCAATGGTGGCTCCACCTGCCCCTGCCTCAGACACTGCAGCACCTGATGGTGCCTGCAATCCACCCCCCCACCGACCCCACTCTGTGCAGCACACCCCAGGATAATGCCCCCAATTTACTCCCTTCCATGGGCAGTTCTCCACATACAGCATCCCAAACCAGAATCTTATTGCGGTCAGTGACACCCCGATATGCCACCCAAACCGACCCCCATCGTGGGCAGTGCAACCCCAGATAGCACCCCAATCCCCTCACTACTGGGTGCAGTGCAGGACCCCATAGCTCCTCCAACCCACTTCCTGCCTCAGGACCTGCAGCCAGGGATAGCACTCCAAACTTGCTACCCACCTCTGGAAATGTAGCCACGGATAGTCCACCCAATCCATCCCCCACCATGAGCAGGGTAGCTCCCAATAGCAGACCTAACCTGCCCCTGCCACAGCCAATATGCCTTGGATGGCACACCCACCTGCTCCCTGCCAGGCAACACAGTCCCCTGATACCACCCAACATGCTCCCTCGCTATGAGCAGTCTATCCTGCCCCCAACAGTGCCCCCAGCCAACCCCCACTTCCTCTCCTCATGCAGTCTGGCCTCCAGTAGTGCTCCCAAGAAACACTCCCCACCTCTGCCTCAGTGTAGACCCTGATAGCACCTTCAAAAGTCCCTCCCCGCCACCAGGAGTGTAGCACCCTATAGTGACCATAACCCATCCCCCACCACTGGGATTCGAGCCCGAGAGTGTCCCCAACCCATCCCCTGCTGAAGGCCGCAGCCATGGATAGTGCCCTAACCAGTTCCCAGATGGAGGCAGTGAGGCCCTGGCTATCACACTCCCAACCCACCATGGACAATGTAACACCCCACAGCGCCCCCAACCTATTCCTGACAAAGGAATTGGCAGCATCCTATAGTTCCCCCAACTTGCCCCCCAATGCGGGCAGTTCATCCCAGGGCAGTGCATCCCCAGACAATGCTCCCAAAACGCCCCACTGCCGCTGGCTGTACAGCTTGGCATAGCGCCACAACCCACCCCCAGCAACGAGCAGTGCACCCCGGATAGTGGCCCCAACCTACTCCCCTCCATGGGCAGCGATGTTCCCAGATAGCACACCCAACCAGCCCGAAACACAGGCAGTGAGGTCCACATGGACAGTGTCCACTGCCCACAGTAGGTCGGGCACTGCCAACCCAACCCCGCATGCTGCAGGAATTGCACCGTGGATGGTGAACCTATCCCACCACCTTTTCCCCTTCCTTGCTGGGCTGTAGTCTCCTTTCTCGCCACACAACCATCCTGCCCCAACTCACCACCATCCAAGGGCAGTGCACCCCCAGATAGGGTCCCCAATCCTCTCCCCTCCATGGGCAGTGGCACCCCAGGTAACACACCCAACCAAACCCTGAATACGGGCTGTGACACCCTGAATAGCACCTACTGCCCAGGGCATGGTGCCCCCAACCCACCCTCCGTGATGCAGGCTGTGCGGGCTGGGATGGAGAACCTATCCCACCATCATTTTACCTTTCTGGCTGCACTGTAGTCTTCCTCACTGCCACCAACCGCAACACCGAAGCGAGCCAAGATGCTGCAGCCTCCAGCTTCCAGCGTGGGTGGGTACTCCGCCTTCTCCTCTACACCCAGCCACAGCCGGTAGGCGAGCTGACCCAGAAGAACCTAAAATGGCGGGACTCCCCTTTGGGATGCTTCGTATAAGGCATTCCTGTACTACATGTTCTGATTGGATGAGTGAAAAACTACAAGGTCTACTCTAATTGGTCTTTATTTTCATGCTCTGATTGGTTATCCTGATTTGCTCTCATCCAATCAGAGCACATAGTCAAGAACGCCTTATATAAAACCAGTGAGCCAAGGTCACGCCATGGCACTCCAGCCTGGGTAACGAAGAGCGAGACTCCATCTCAAAAAATTAAAAAAAGTACAAAAATTGGCTGTGCATGGAGGCGCGCGCCTGTAGTCCCAGCTACACTGGAGGGCAGAAGAATTGCTTGTACCCAGGAGGCTCAGGTTGCGGTGAGCCAAGATCGTGCCATTGCACTGCAGCCTGGGTAACAAGAGCGAAACTTCGTCTCAAAAAAAAAAAGTCAAAAATTAGCTGGACATGCTGGTGCGCGCCTGTAGTCCCAGCTACTCAGGAGGCTGAGGCAATAGAATAGCTCAAACCCAAGAGGCAGAGGTTGCAGTGAGCCGAGATCGCACCATTGCACTCCAGCCTGGGTCACAAGAGCGAAACTCCATCTCAAAAAAAACAAACAAAAAAAATGGGCTTCATCAAATGAAATTGAGACACTGGGTCTGCCTTGGAAGCATATGGAGGAAGAGTAAGGAGAGCCAGCGAGGTGGGAATGTAAGAAGGACTCACTGTGTGAGACCGGAGAGCTCACCTTGTGTGTAACAGCTTCCCTGGAAATGCACCAAAAATGCTTCTTTACTAAGGCAATAAAAATCCACTGATGATGGAGGCATTAGCACTTTTAGGAAGCTCAGCGGCCACTGTCTTCTGATGGCTTGGATTGACACTAGAAAATGCTGCATAGAACTAGGCTCTCTAGTAAATGAAGGTGACAGGATGTCCACATAGCAAGAATCATTTTGGTCAGAGGCAAGAAAGTTGTGTTAACAGAACAGGCAGCAACTGGTGTGGCAATGGGGATGGCCTCAGAGATTGATGGTGATGCCCATTAGGCCATAGTATTCCCTGGGGGTAAGATAAATGGGTAGCTGGCTAGGGTGTAATCTGACTTCAAAACGGAAAAAGTGAAGATATGATGAGCAGAGCCAATGTCAACTGCTGAACAGAAAATCGCTGTTCCTCCTTCAGTTTCCAGTTAAGTCAGTTCACAGACCCAGGACCTACTGCTTCCCTGGGAGGAATCAGTATTCTCACAGCATTCTTCCAGAATAACTGTATGTGTGCACTCTTAGATATGAGTTCTAGGCTAAAACTGATGGCAAGGGACCCAACGTGCCATCATGGCCCCCACCCTCCCAGTGAGAGTGGAGATGTGGAAGGTCAGCTGGAGCCCTGGCCCACATTCTCTCATAGTAGGTCCGTTGTAGCCACAGACCTACCACCTAGTTATTCTGCCAGTTGTCAAGTGTATAATTATTTCTAGCAGCTGACAGACTGTCTCATTCATTTCCTGGTCTGTGAGACCAAGAGAAAGAGTTATTAAAGCACAAAGGGTGAGTGGAAGCCCATGAAACAGCCCCTCATCCCGGCTAACACAGCAAATTAGAATCCATTCTGCCCCTGGGGTGGAATGGCAAATATTAGTGGCATCCTCAAACATGGAAAGAGTGCAAGTGTGATGGTCCTCATCACATCTGTGTTCATCTACAAGGCTTCTGCAAAAACTAAATAGATACAGTGGATGATGGGGAACTCCTATAAACTAAGCCAAATGATAGCCTCAGTTGCTACCACTGTTCCAGATATAACATCTTTACTGGAAGAGACAAACACAGCCTCAGGCTCTAGGACTGTGGCTATTGAGCGGGCAAATAAGTTCTTTTCAAACCCCATCAGTAAGGAGAATAAAAAGCAGCTCACCTTTATGTGGGAAGGACAGGCTTACACATCTACTGCCTTGCTCTAGGGCAATGTTAATGCTCTTGCTCTCTTAGTAGAGTCTGCAGGGATCTGATTGTCTTGACATTTATGAAACATCATGATTGCCCCCTAGATGAATGATATTGTTCTAACTGGACTGATGAGCCAGAAGTGGCAAGTATTTCAGATACCCAAGTAAGGCACACACTGCCGGAATATGGGAGATAGAAGCCATGAAACTTCAGGGGCTGGTCACACTGGTGATGCTTCCAGGCATTCAGGGGTCTGAGGCTTGCCAGGTTCTTCGCTGTAAGATTGGTTGCTGCACCCTGCAACATCTACAACCAAGCTTTGGTAGGCTCCTTGGGATTTTGAAAGCAGCATGTATAGTCCTTAGGAGTATGACTGCAATTCATTTGTCAGACATGCTGGAAGACTTCCAGTTTGGAGCAGGACACCAGTGAGAGAGGATTCTCTAAGAGGTCCAAACTTGCATTCACACCAATTTATATTGAGCTCCCACCACTCAGGCCATGTGACTGGGGGATCTGATATGCCTAGAAGGTTCTGAAGGGAATGATGATGCCCTGAGGATTCTCTGGCCATCACCACAGGAGAGTTTCAGCTCAGACTGCCGGAGCTCTGGATCGAAGCTGTAGCATCTGCAGCAGGGAGTAGTATGCCATTTGAAAAAGTGGGCATGCCTGAGTTCCTGACCACAGAATTGCAAGTGGCTATGAGATTGGAGCTGAGTATCATGAACTGATATTTTTCAGATGCACTAAGTCATGTTGAACATTGTATATTCAGAATTGGGTCCAAGAAGGTTCAGAGGTGGCCTCAACAGGAAGCCCAAACCTGTGAGACTGCTACCTTTAACACACCAGTGCCACCTCCTGAACTATACCCACAGCATATGGCAGAATACAGAGGAGTCCCTATGATGAACCGATAGAAGAGGAAAACTGAGGCCTAGTTCATAGATGGAGGGGCTTACTTATGTTGACACTAAACAAAGCAGGAATGCTGCCCACGAAGGACATCTGGGAAGGTAAATCCTCCCAGTGAGCAGAGCTCAACTAGATGGTCAAGTTTCAGTGGAGGGAGAAGCGGGATGAAGTAAGACCATACATAAATGACCTGCTGATTGGTAAAGAGCATGAAAGGAGCAAGACTTGGAGATCAGAGGTCAGAAACACAGAGGAAAGTCCTGAGGATGGACCCATGGGAAGAGGAAAAAGTGTGAAGAACTTTGTATTTCATATGAATGCCCACCAGAGAACATGCATTGCTAAGGAAGCATTCCCCTGTCATGTTTCAGTTTGAGGATGACAGCCAGCTTCTCTCCAGACATTCCAGTGCTTGGGCAATGGACCCATGAATGAAGAGGCTACAGAAACAAGGCAGGATGCTACAAATGGGCCCCATGGCATGGGGCCTCTCATCAGTGCAAATCTGACTGCCGATGCAGCTAAATGTTTGTCCTGTTACCAGCAGAGGCTGATGCTGAGCCTTTGATATGGTTACCATCCCTTAAGATGGTCCCTTGAGATGGACCAGGCATGTGGTGGCAGGATGACTGCAATGGACTCCTCCACCTAGCAGGGAATTGTCACCTAATTCTTACAGGGATTTGACTACCCTGCCCATTGTGCTTCCTCCCACTTTCCATGCAAAGTCTTACAGAAGACCAGGCTTATTGGCATAGAATCTTGAACAACATTGATTCAGACCAAGGAGTACATATTATGACAAAGAAGGGGTGTGAATATGTGACTATCATATAGCACATCATCTGGAAGATACAACCTAATGAACAATGAAATTATTTTTTAAGACTTAGAGTAAGGGCCAGATTGGGGACAGCACCTGCAGAATTGGGGCCCTTTCCTCCAGAATGCAATATGGCTGAGGGCCATGCCTGGCATAGTGTCCCCAATATCTAGAATGCACATATTCAGGAACCCAGAGGCACACATAGCAGTGATCTCTCTCACCATTATTCTCAATGACTTTCTTGCAAAAGTGTGCTTACTGCCTCGATTACTCTAAATTCTGTTGGATTGTAGGCTGTGATTCTCAGTAAGGGAGAGGTTCTAGCAAGATTGCAATATGTTTCCAGTGAACTGAAGCTATGACTACCATCTTACCATCCTGAGTTTCTCATGCCAGTGGATGAGCAGGCAAGGAAAACAGTTACCAGATTGGTGGAGAGAATTGTCCCCGACGATCACTAGAAACTGCGGTGGCTGCTCTATAATTAGGTCTGAAACGAGTGTATACAAAAGGCAGGGGATACCCTGGGAGGCTGTTAGTGGGTTTTCACCAAGAGATAATAGTAAAAGGGAAAAGGTGGCAACTGCCACCATGCAATAGCAAGAAAAGTTAGAGTTCAGATCCCTAAGGATGGAGTCCAAGGTCTGGGTTACCCCACCTGCCAAGCCACCTAGACCAGATCAATCACTGCTAGGGGATCCTGGAAGGGGAGAGAAAAGAGAACATTAATCACTGCCTCAGGCCAAGTTACAGCAGCAGGGACTGTAGCTTGTTCTGCTGACGCTTCTGTATCAGTCTTTCTTTTTCTTTTTTTTGAGACAGAGTCTTGCTGTCACCCAGGCTGAAGTGCAGTAATGTGATCTCAGCTCACTGCAACCTCTGCCTCCTGGGCTTAAACAATTCTTGTACCTCAGCCTAGCCTCCCCAAGTAGCTGAAACTACAGGCACGCACCACCACATCTGGCTGACATTTTCTTTTTCTTTTGAGTAGTACTAAACAGGGTTTCTCGGTGTTGACCAGGCTGGTCTCGAACTACTGGCCTCAAGTGATCCACCCACCTCGGCCTTCCAAAGTGCTAGGATTACAGGCATGAGTCGCCACTGCTGGCCCTGTGTGAAGTCTTGATGAAGCTCCTTCACAAGGCTCTGTGGCCCAAACTGTGAGGACTCAGCTGTGTCGTATGCTTTGCCGCCTACTCTTTGGCCCACTTTTCACCAACAATTGCTAAGGCAATCAATCAGCTCTGTGCAGGTATGACCTGCCAGTACAAGTCTTGGTTCTATTATGAGTCTCTCCCTTTCTGCTTCTGGGATTCTCTAAAACCTCAGCATGAGCCACCTGTATGAACCCACCCGGCATTCACTCACACATGTATAACCTGGGGGCTGGACAAGGTTAATGACAGTGAGATAACTGGACCCATGGGGGACAGGAGTCAGCAAATAAATGCTCCACCCTTTGGTGTCTGGGTGGACATCTATGAGGCACATTCTCTCCTGCCCCTGAGGTCTCAGTAGAATGGAGCCCTCACCATCCACAGCAGCGACCCACTGGAGAATGCAATCTTGATCAGCTTTTCCTTCTTCCCTCTGCATGCTCCCTCTCCCCTCTTCCTGATCCCTGAGGTCTCAAAATAAACCAGCTTCCCAAAAGCCTTTGCCACAGGTTCTTCTTTCTGGGGGACTCAGGCCAAGACAATGACCTCCTTTCCCTGCCATCACCCCATCACTGCTCCTTTACCAACCAAGAAGGGCCCCTGAGGATACACCTCATGAAGAATGCCTCCTCCAAAGCAACTTTCTAACTTCGCCTAAAAAATCCTATTGATGAGATTTCAATTGCTAACCACATCTACTTGAAAATGGTATTAAACATCCCCGCCTGACACACCCCATTGTAAAACTGGTTTGGCAGGAAAATCTTTATTCTGATTCTTCCACCCTCATTTCTCTTTTCCATTTGTCATTTTTGCAGTTACTGGCACTCAGAGGCAGAAAAGTGAAGCAACTCTTTCACACACCCCCATGTCACTGTTTGTCTTTCCACATGAGGTGAGGACAGGGCTTCTGAATCTTGGCCCTATTGACATTTGGGAATGAATAATCCTTTGTTTGGGGAGCTGTTCTGTTCACTGCAGGATGTTTAGCAACATCCCTGCTCTCTACCCACCAGGTGCGACTCCAATGTGACAAGCAAGGATGTCTCCAGACATTGCCAAATGTCCCCTGGGGGCAAAGCCACTCCTGGTTGAGAATCACTGGCCTGGGAAATCCTTCTGCTCCTCCTATAGGCTCCCCGTCATCTATCTCATACTCCTGTAAAGAAAACACTTATCTTTCCTTCTTTTCTAAATAAATATACAAATTCTTGAATATTTGTCAAGAAGCTGCTACATGCCAGAGCATGTCCTGGGCATTATGCCATTAGGAAATGACATATGAATACTAGTACTTATGTGTTTTACTTCATTCATTCAATCATGCATGCAGTCCTTCAACTCATATTTATTGAGTGCCCAGTCCATGTCAGGAAATATTCTAGGCACCGAAAATCAATTACTGTAGAAAGTAAATAAAAATCCTAAGACACAGAGTACTCACTCCCCCATGGAAAAAAACATATATGGGACTTGGGGATAGAACCAACCTGAGTTTAAGTCCTATTTTTGTTACCTTCAGGCTGTTTCATCCTAGGATGGTACTCAGTTTCTCTGAAACCCAGTTCCTGGTCTAGAAAATGGGGTGCTAAAATGCTCACCTTAGCACGCCAGCTTAAAGAGTAGAGGCAATGTATGCTGCATGATTTATAATAGTAACTGTCTTATATAGCAATTATTACTCACCATGACAGCTTGTTACATTGTTGTGGAAGATCGGACATGGAAAGGTCCTTTGGCATTAAGTAATCCAAAGCCCTCATTTTACAGAAGAAAATACCAATACTTACATTGGTGACAAAGTCAGAAAAACAACACGAGTCTCCTGTTCCTTTCTCATTAAATGAGATAATTTTTATATACACAGAATTGTACTAAAATGATCGCATTGTAATAATCACTTTCTCTCCTGTTTTCCTGTCTCTTAGGTATAATGAGAAGGCGCTCATCAGCTCTAGACCCTAGATGTCATTTTCACATTGCTCATTTAATCAACAAATGTTTACCAAATGTCTATTATGTGCTAGGCCATAAATGTTTTAGGCACTGTGGATGTGAAGGTGAACAAGGTAGCCAATATCCCTGCCTCTATCATGCCCATAGTTTAGTAAGGGAGATAAACAATAAATAATTAAATAAATAGTCCATGAAATGACTCCAGCTTACCAAAGAAGCCAGGAAGAAACCAAACAGGTACTGTGACAAAGAATAACAGGGGAGACTTACTCGGATAAGGAGTAAGGGAGGGTTTGTTTGTAGAAGCAACGTTGAAGCTGAGAAATAAAAGATTAGGAGGGACCAGTGCTGTGGAGAGCGAGGGAAGAATGGTCCAGGCAAAGGAAAGAGCAGGTGCAAAGGTCCTGAGGTTAGGAGGAGCATAGCAAGTTCAACGGATCTTTTAGCTAGAAGAAAGGCTGCGGAGAAAGGCAGGAGCTATGCAGTGTTTAGACTTTCTCCCTGGTATGATAGAAAGCCATTGATGTTGAGGACAGGGATTATGGGCAGCAATTTCCTGACCTGGTATACCTTGTAAATCACCCCACTTGCAAAGTAGAGAGGGTCATTGGCTGTCAATGAACCTCACAGAGAGAAAGAGGTCCTGCCTCCGTGGGGACTGACACGCACGTGTCAGCCTGGCTGGCTTAGATTCATGCCCCCTAATTTCAGCTGTCACTGCAGATAAGAGCAGGATTACACTTGACAGTTCTCACAGATGCAATTTTTATTTAGCCTTTCCAGAGCCCATTTAGGTTGGCATTTGAGTAATGAATTGGAGGAATGTTCTGCCCAGTTTGGGAAGGCAGGTCAGAAACCTTTCTAAAATGCAAATCTGACTGTGTCTCTCCCTTGCTTAAAACCCTTCATTACATGCTGATAAAGGACACATTTCCTGTCATGGAATTCAAGGCCCCTCCACACATGGCTCCTGGTCACCATTCCAGCTGATGTCTGTTGCTACACAATATCCTACTCCTAATCCAAAACTCCCAATTCTCCTGAATGCATCATGGGTCTCCATGCCTCAGTTTCTCCTTTCTTTCCTCTTCCTTGTGTTTTTTGGACTCACACAAGCAACTGATGATCAACTTGTCCCAGGATGTCCCCAGCTTTAGCATTAGAAGTCAGTTTGGGAAACCTCAGTCCTGGGCACACCAGGACAGTTGGGGTGATGATTAATTGCATGTGTCCACTTGAGTGAGCCATGAAGAGCCCAGATATTTGGCCAAGCATTATTCTGGGTGTTTCTGTGAGGGTGCTTTTGAATGAGGTTAACATTTTGCTGGGCGTGGTGGCTCACGCCTGTAATCGCAGCACTTTAAGAGGCCGAGGCAGGTGGATCACTTGAGGCCAGGAGTTCAAGACCAGCCTGGCCAACATGGTAAAAACCCCATCTCTACTAAAAATACAAGAATTAGCTGGGTGTGGTGGCATTTGCCTGTAATCCTAGCTACTCTGAAGGCTGAGGCAGGAGAATCCCTTTAACCAGGGAAGCGTAGGTTGCAGTGAGCTGAGATCATGCTACAGCACTCCAGCCTGGGCAAAAGAGCAACACTCTGTCTCAAAAAAAAATAAATACATAAATTGGGAGACTGAGAAAAATGGATGGGCCTCCCTATTGTAAATGGGCCCGGTCCCATCAGCTTGTGATAAGTAGTTTTATGTGAAAACTTGACTGAGCCATGGAATGCTCAGACATCTGGATAAGCACAATTTCTGGATGTGTCTGTGAGGGCATTTCTGGAAGAGACTGGCATTTGAATTGGTGGACGGAGTAAAGCAGATGGCACTCCCCGGTGTGGGTGGGCCTCATCCAATCCCTTGAGGTCCTGAAGAGAACAAAAAGGTGGAGTAAGGGGACTAATGGAAGCTGGGGCATTGATCTTCTCCTGTCCTTGCAGCTTCTGCTTCTCAGGCCTTTAGCCTTGAACTGGAATCTACAGCATGGGATCTCTGGCCCTAAGTCCAGCAAACCACACCGCTGGGTTTCCTGAGTCTCAGACGTCCCCAATTGAAAGAATCACTGAGGCTCTGAGACACTTGGAGAAACTTAGATCATCAATCACCGAAGTTCTTACAGGGCAGCTCTCCCCACCCCATCCCACCCTGCTTTCATAGTTTTAACTTAGAAAACAGAGCTTTTAAAAATGACCTGCCTTTTAAAGTAGATATGCCTTCCCCCACTACCACAAATTTCCATTTATATTTTCTTTTATATATTACTATAAAAATTTTAAAAAAAACATTAAACTTTGCAGGCTGCAGATTGTAGGACTTCTCCAAGGGAAGCTGAGGCAGGCAGATCACCTGAGTCCAGGAGTTCAAAGCTGCAGTGAACTGTGATTATGCAACTGCCTCAGCAACTAAGAAAGATCCTGTCTCTAAAATAAATACAATAAAATAAATGACATGGAAGAGTCATGAATGCATACTACTAAGTGAAAAAGCTAAACGGAAAAGGCTACATATGGTATAATTCCAACCACATGGCATTCTGGGTAAAGAAAGCAATGGAGACAGTAAAGTAACCAGTGGTTGCCCGGGGTTGGGTGAAGGAGGGATGAATAGGCAGAGCACAGAGGGTTTTAGGCCAGTGAGACTATTCTGTATGATACTACAATGATGGATACATATCATTATGCATTTGTCCAAACCCAAAGAATGTGCAACTCCAAGACTGAACTCTAATGTAAACTATAGACTCTAGGTGATAATGATGTATTAATGTATGTTCATCAATTACAACAAATATGCCACTCTGGTGCAGGACGTTGATAGTGAGAGAGGCTGGGTGTGGGGCTAAGGGGGAGGGGGCATACAAAATCTGTATTTTTTTTCAATTTTGCCATGAATCTAAAACTGCTATAAAAAGTCGGCTCTATTGAAAATTATAGATTGAATTCTGGTAGAAAATGTCATCTAGATGCAGCAGAGTGCTGCATCTCCTGACATCTTATTAAAATATAGGCAAATGCAAAAATGCATATGTATATTGACTGATTAATAATCTGATGCAAGAATCTGGGAGAAGAGAAGCTGAAGCAAATTGCAAAGCAGGTTAATTAAACAGGGGAAAATGTATCCAGCTTCAGCTCCTGATACACTTCGTTTACCTACCCTTCATGAAACAGACAGCGATGATCAAAGATTGCCTTGCACTTTGAATCTATCTGTTTTCATCGGTTCTAGTTCTGAGTCCAAGGGCTGACTAGAAAATTGGCAGCCAGTTCTTTATTCAGTGCTGCTGTTCCACGAGGAGGGGATGAGGCTGTCCTGATCTGTTCACCGTCTTTCCACATCCAGGCAGAATGCAAAACTCAAAACAACAAAGCAGATGAAAGAAAGGTGAGCAGACTGCTATGTGCACAATACTTTCTGAAAGGCATGGTCCTCAGAAGAAAAGTGTTTCTTCCTTCTCAGAAAAATACTGATGAGATAGCCTCTGTGAAGCAGGAAAAAAGTTCTAGGGAGAGAGCAGATTTAGATGAAAAGTAAAAGGATGAAACGAACAACAAGAAAAGAAAATAGGAAGATGAATGTAAAAAAAAAATGAGTGGTGCTTGATTTGGCAGCACAGATACTAAAATTGGAATGATACAGAGAGATTAGCACGGCCCCTGCACAAGGATGACACGCAGATTCGTGAAGCGTGCCATATTTTTTTAAAAAAGAAAAAAAAAGGAAATGTGTGAGTTGAGAGGTGCTAAGCAGTAAGTGAGAAACAGCGTCATGGTTTTAAAACCTGACCACAAGTTCTCTGACACTCCTACTTTCCAGAGGTGTGGAGGTGCAGTCTGCATTCCTGCCTCTTAGCATCTGAACAGGTGCTTTGCCCAGCACTGTCCTGCACAAACATAATGTAAGCCACATGTGGCATTTTAAATTTTCTAGTGTCTGCGTAGAACGAGTAAAAAGAAACAGGTCAAATTAATGTTAATATATTTTATTTAACCAAATATATCCAAAATATTATTATTTCAACTTCTAATAAATTTATTAATACAACATTTGACATTCTTTCTTGAATACTAAGCCCTTGAAACTCAGAATGGGTCTGTACTTGCCTGAAGTCTCACTTCCCACTAACTACATTTCCAGTGGTCACAGCCACACACAAGCAGTGCCAGCCACTCTGTGCAGTGCATGTTCTGACTGACAGAGTTCGATGGGAGAGGTGCTATGTGACTTCCAAAGCTAGGTCATAAATCACCAAGCAGTGTCCGCCTTGCTTACTAGAAACACTTACACTGGAGCCCAGCAGGATGATGAAAGAAATCCAACCACACTGACATTATATGCATTGAGGAAACCCAAGCCACAGGGAAGGGCTACAAACAGGTGTTCTGATTGAGATTTCTACTTGGGATGGCCACTAGCGATCCTTGCCAGGTACTGGACAGGTGAATGAAGAGCCCAGCCCCCAGCCATTTAAACCAGACTTAGCCATTCAAGGTGAGGCCCCAGACATAATGGAGTTATGACAAGTTACTTTCTGTGTGCCCTTTATAAATTCCTCACTCACAGAACCTGCAAGCATAATTAAATGGTTTTTTGTTTTTGTTTTTGAGAAGGAGTCTCACTCTATTGCCCAGGCTGGAATGCAGTGGTGCCATCTCAGCTCACTGCAACCTTCACCTCCTGGGTTCAAGCAATTCTCCTGCCTCAGCCTCCTGAGTGGCTGAGGTTACAGACGTATGCCACCAGGCCCCGGCTAATTTTTTGTGTATTTTCAGTAGAAACAGGGTTTACCACGTTGGTCAGTCTGGTCTCAAACTCCTGACCTCCTGATCTGCCAGCCTCTGCCTCCCAAAGTGCTGGGATTACAGGTGTGAGCCACCATTCCCGCCCAATGTCCACTGCTTTATATCACCAAATGTTGGGGTGATTTGTTAGACAGTTACAACACAAAAATAAAAGTTACCACCTCACTAGAAGGAGTTAAAGAGTAGAACAGATAGAACCAGAAATAAAATAATTTTTATGGAGGACAAACTTTAGCATTTTTTTGAGAATTCAGAGGCAAAGAAAAATGAGATGAAGCAATAAAAAAAGATGCTAGATGTGGAAGTCAGAAGATGGAGGACACTTTATTTTTGTCTCCTTGAGGAGTTGCGTGAGTTGAAGCATTATCAAGGGAACACCTGAAAAAAATATTTCCCAAACAGGTAGACTGACATTTAGACTAACCATGACTTATCAGCAACTGATCCAGACAAGAACTGAGTGATATATTCAAAGCATCCATCTAAAATGTTATTATTTGCCATAGTATTAATTGGGACAAAGACGAAGAGGTTCACACCTGTAATCCCCGCAGTTTAGGATGCAGATGCAGGTGAATCACCTGAAGTCAGGAGTTTGAAACCAGCCTAGCCAACATGATGAAACCCCGTCTCTACACTTACATAAGGACAATTTTCCACTTATATAAGGACAATTTAAAGTGTCCAAACCCTGAGTCTACAACACGCAGACTTTCATTAAAAGGTCTATAAAAGGATATATTTAATCATAAAGGGGAGACATGAAATAGAAGAGACAATAATGAAACACACAGAAATTTGTAAAATATGTTGGTAAATCTGATTAAACATCTCTCTTTAAAATCTGATATTTTTGTGTTAAACAGCAAACTCAGATTCTAAATAGTAATAGCAAAAAATAGCATAAGTATCTCAATGCGTAAAGTCCTTATCCATGATTAGGGGAATAATAAAAATGTCTTCTTTTATAGGTGTAGTTAAACATATATTTTAAACTAAATATGGGCACTTAAAAACCAGAGACACTTGCTAGGTACGGAGGCTCACACCTGTAATCCCAGCACTTTAAGACACAAATGCAGGTGGATCACCTGAGGTCAGGAGTTTGAGACCAGCCTGGCCAACATGATGAAACCTGTCTCTACTAAAAATACAAAAAATTAGCAGGGTGTGGTGGTGGGCCCCTGTAATCCCAGCTACTCAGGAGGCTGAGGCAGGCTGAGGCACAAGGATCTCTTGAACCTGGGAGACGGAGGTTGCAGTGAGCTGAAATCACACCACTGCACTCCAGCCTGGGCAACAAGAGGGAAACTCTGTCTCAAACAGGCAAACAAACAAACAAAGCAAAACAAAACCAGAAACACAGTTTCCAAATCAGGGTTGAGTAAAAAAACAAAAAACAGAAATATTATCAGGACAATAGAAAGCAGAGAAGAACAAAAGACAGAAGAAGTAAATGGAAGGATAGAGAGAAATAAATCCAATTATATCAGTAACATTTTCCACTTATATAGCTCGATAGCCTGTAACACAGTGCTTTATAATATTTATGGATACATAAATATGTATCAAAAGTATAAAAGAACATCATTGCATGGAAATGATGCTCTAATTCATGACAGTATTTACCTTTGGGGAAGAAGAGAGGGTACTAGTGTTAGGTACTACTACACAGGGTATCTCAGCTCGTCTGGAATGTTTAATTTCTTTAAATAAAGTTCAATCAAATAGGACACCATGTTAAAATTGGATAAAACTGGAGTAGTCAGTACACAGGTATATATTATTCTCTATTCTCTATATGTTTGAAATAGTCTTGCTAAAGTAAATGTAGCAGGAGAAAGAATGCAAGAACCTCTAATCCATTTGTAGCTCCTTCTTTGAGCCCAGAGAAGGCTGAATCTACGAACCTATAAATAGTGGGGAAAACACATTTCACAGCAAGAATGAAAACTCAGACAGGAATGCCAGCCTATGGATCTAAGAACTGCTGCTCCAGTAACAATTAGACTTCAAAATGCAAAATATGTTTGCAAACTTCCCTCCCCATGTGTATTTTTTAGGAAACCTTTGGTTGCCAACAGAAGGATGAGTCAGTCTCTCTTCCTAGCCAGAGATACAACCAGAGCCAAGAGAAACTTGTTGCGGTAAACACATGGGGATGGTGGGCGTTCTGCAAAGTTAACATTCTATAAAGATCTGCAAAGCTGATTTTTGACAGTCTATGGGGAAAATAAACCCTTTTAAAGCATGCCTTTTTGAACGAGCTTTTCAGAGACTTGAGGCAGCCTCATTAATTTATTACGTAATATCATTTGGTCCTAAATGTGCACTGGTCCACCCACCTCCCCCTACACCCCAACTATTTAGACCCTCTTTAGCTCTCAGCATTTTAACAGCACAGTAAAATACACTTTGGTGTGAATTCTCACTCAGAACCAGACCTACATCTATGACTTAAAAATTAGAGGCAGAAAAGCAAATATGAAATGCCTAAATGGGCCGGGTACTGTGACACATGTATGTAATCCCTACATCTGGGGAGGTGGAGATTGGAGAATCGCTTGAGCTCAGAAGTTTGAGCCCAGCCTGGGCAACATGGTGAAACTCCATCTCTACAAAAAATTTTAAAAATTAATTGGGCATTGTGGCATGCACCTGCATTCCCAGATACTCAGGAGGCTGAGGTGGGAGTATGGCTTGAGCCCAGGAGGCAGAGTTTGCCATGAGCTGAGTTCACACCACTGCACTCCAGCTTGGGCAACATAGTAAGATCCTGTCTTAAAAAATAAAATTTAAAAAAAATTCTTAGATGAACCAAATGGGACTTCCTCTGTATTTCTTCTAGGCATTTATCATTTGCTGACCATTGCCTTTTGTTTCTCCAATCTATCATATCTATCCTTCAAAAACCTAGTTTAAAGAACACTTTCCAAGTGTCACCAGGCAGAAGTGAGCTTCCAAGGACTTTGTCCGCATATATCTTTTATAATCTCTTGCTTTTGCAGGCAGCACAGTGCTCTTTTGTCTGCAGTGTCTTTCAAACCCAGTCCCGAGTGCCTTGAGGAGAGGTGCTCTGGCTGATTCATTTCTGTATTCTCTCCTGGCATTTAGCAGAGGTACTTACAGATAGTAGCTACTCAGTTTTTATTGTCTTATTAACAAAACTCAGCTCTAGTTCCTGCAAGCCTACTGCCAGTCATGCTGTTTTATTCTAGGGAATCTAGGCTTAGAAATATTAATAACTTCCAATTCCAAATTTTGCAGACTATATAATTCAGGTCTTACCTCCCAAAATTTTTGATGAAAGCTCCCAAAAAGTTGTTCAACATCTAATTATATTATCTTCAAAGGGATCAAGAATAAAGAAGAAATGGAAAATTAGTGAACTAAAACCTTTGGGTGAAATGAAAAGCCAAAGAAGTGAGTCTAGCTCTTTTGCTAGTGGTATGGGGGAAGGGAGGAAATTGCTTCAAAACTGAGTTTCACTTTTGGAGATTCCCTGAAGCCAGAAGGATAAAGATTCCAATTTAAGTTGTGATGCCAAAGGTCTGCAACCTCAGAGAAGGATGACTCAGAAGTGAACCAACTCTTGGACAGCCTTTAGCTTTGTGTCACTGGAGGGCTCAAGCTTTGCACTCAGATAAGGGTGGTACTGAATGTGTAGTGTCATGTGCCTTTTAGAAGAAAAGAAAATGTTACCTGAAGGCCTCAAATTACTTCTCCAAATAATTTTTCAAATGCAAAGTCCAGAACAAAAATTAACTAAGCACATTATCAGAGAAGACCACATAAGCAAAAAACCAGCTGAAGTAATAAACAATTGAAAGAGTTACCACAATTATTTGAAATATTGGAATTAACACTAGCCTACAGTATTAAAAAAATAAAAGGCTATGGACGTTGTCGTCAGGTTATCTAAAGTTAATAAGAAGGAAAGAATCTTAAGAGCTGTGAGACAGAAGCACCAGGTAACCTATAAGGGAAAACCTGTAAGATTAACAGATTTCTCAGCACAAACCATTTCTCTCTTAAAAAACAAAATTTTAAAAATTGCTTAGATGAACCAAATGGGACTTCCTCTGTATTTCTTCTAGGCATTTAGAAGGGATTTGGGCCCTACCTTCAGCCTCCCCACACAAAACAATTATCAGCCAAGAATTTTGTGTCCAGCAAAACTAAGCATCATATATGAAAGAAAGGGACAGTCTTTTTCATATGAACAAATGCTGAGAGGATTCACCGCTACCAGGCCACCACTATAAGAAATGCTAAAAGGAGCTCTAAGTCTTGAAACAAATCCTGGAACACATCAAAACAGAACTTCTTTAAAGCCTAAATCTCACAAGACCTAAAAAATAAAAATACAATTTAAAAAGCAAACACACACACACACACACACACACACAACAAAGGTACACAGGGAACAAATAGCACAATGGTACATCACATCTCAATACTAACATTCAACGTAAATGGCCTAAATGTTCCACTTAAAAGATACAGAATTGTCATCAAGACAGAAAGTCAATAAAGAAACAATGGATTTAAACTACACCCTGGAACAAACAGGCTTGCCAAATATGCAGAATATTCATCCAACAACCACAGAGTACACATTCTATTTAACAGTGCATGAAATGTTCTTCAAGATAGACCATATGATAGGTCATAAAACAAGCCTCAATAGATTGAAGGAAATTGAAATTATATCAAGTACTCTCTCAGACCACAGTGGAATAAAACTGGAAATCAACTCCAAAAGGAACCTTCAAAACCATGCAAATACATGGAAATTGGATAAACTCCTACTGAATAATCATGGAGTCAAAAATAAAATCAAGATGGAAATTTAAAAATTGCTCAAACTGAACAACAATAATCACACAACCTATCAAAACCTCTGAGATATAGCAAAGGCATTGCTAAGAAGAAAGTTTTTGGTCCTAAACACATACACCAAAAAAACTGAAATAGCTTAGACTGACATTCTAACTAATATTCACACCTCAAAAAACTTGAGAAACAAGAACAAACTAAACTCAAACTCAGCAGAAGAAAGGAAATAACCAAGATCAGAACAAAACTAAATGAAATTGAAATAAAAAAATACAAAAATATATGAAACAAAAAGCTAGTTCTTTGAAAAGATAAATAAAATTGATAGATCATTAGCAAGATTAACCAAGAAAAGAAGAGAGAAGATTCAAATAACCTTCATAATAAATGAAATTGGAGACATTACAACTGACACCACAGAAATACAAAAGATTATTCAAGGCTATTATTCCTTTATGTACATAAACTAGAAAACCTAGAAGAGATGGATAAATTCCTGGAAAAATACAACCCTCCTAACTTAAATTAGGAAAAAACAGATAACCTGAACAGAGCAATAATAAGCAGTGAGATTGAAATGGCAATCTAAAAATTGCCAACAAAAAAGAGTCCAGGACCAAATGAATTCACAGCAGAATTCTACCAGACATTCAAAGAAGAATTGGCACCAATCCTTTTGACACTATTTCATAGCATAGAGAAAGAGAGAACTCTCCCTAATTCATTCTATTCAGCCAGCATCACCCTAATGCCAAAATCAGGAAAGGACAAAATGAAAAAAGATATCTACAGACCAATATCCTGATGAACGTAGACACTAAATTCCTTAATAAAATACTAGCTAACTGAATCCAACAACATATCAAAAAGATAATCTACCATGATCAAGTGGGTTTCACACCAGGGATGCAGGGATGGTTTAACATATGCAAGTCAATAAATGTGATACGCTGCATAAACAATAAAAACAAAAATCACATGATCAATTCAACAGATGCAGAAAAAGCAATCCAGCATTCCTTTATGATTAAAACTCTCAGCAAAATCAGCACATAAGGGACAGACCTCAATGTAATAAAAGCCATCTATGAAAAATCCACAGCCGACATAATACTGAATGGTTAAAAGTTGAAAGCATTCCATCTGAGAACTGGAACAAGACAAGGATGCCCATTCTCACCACTCCTCTTCACATAGTACTGGAAGTCCTAACCAGAGCAATCAGACAAGAGAATGAAATAAAGGGCATCTAAATCAGTAAAGAGGAAGTCAAACTGTCACTGTTTACTGATTATATGATAATTTACCTCAAAAACCCGAAAGACTCCTCCAGAAAACTCCTAGAACTGCTAAAAGAATTCAGCAAAGTTTCTGGATACAAGATTAATGTACACAAATCAGTAGCTCTTCTATACACCGACAGCAACCAAGTGGAGAATCAAATCAATAACTCTACCCCTTTTACAATAGCTGCCAAAAAACCCCAAAATGAAACAAAACAAAAAACAACTTAGGAATACACCTAACAAAGGAGGTGACAGAACTCTGCAAGGAAAACTACAAAACACTGCTGAAAGAAATCATAGATGATACAAAATATGAAAACACATCCCATGCTCATGGATGGGTAGAATCAATATGTGAAAATGACCATACTGCCAAAAGCAATCTACAAATTCAATGCAATTCCCAAAAAAAACCCACCATCATTCCTCACAGAATTAGAGAAAGCAATTCTAAAATTCATATGGAACCTAAAAGGAGCCCATATGGCCAATGCAAGAAAAAGAACAAATCTGGAAGCAACCCACTACCTGATTTCAAAATATACTTTATGGCTGTAGTCACTAAAATAGCATGGTACTGTTATAAAAATAGGCACATAGACCAATGAAACAGAATAGAGAACCCAGAAATAAACCCAAATACTTTCAGACAACTGATCTTCAACAAATCAAACAAAAACATAAAGTGGGGGAAAGGACACCCTTTTCAACAAATGGTCCTGGGATAATTGGCTAGCCACATGCAGGAGAATGAAACTGGATCCTCACTTCTCACCTTATACAAAAATCTATTCAAGATGGATTCAGGACTTAAATATAAGACCTGAAACTATAAAAGTTCTAGAAGATAACATTGGAAAAACCCTTTTAGACATTTGCTTAGGCACGGATTTCAAGATCAAGAACTGAAAACAAAGATAAATAGCTGGGACTTAATTAAAGTACATAGCTTTTGCATGGCAAAAGGACCAGTCAGCAAAGTAAATAGGCAACCTACAGAGTGGGAGAAAATCTTCACAATCTCTACATCTGACAAAGGGCTAATATCCAGAATCTACAATGAACTCAGACAAATCAGTAAGAAAAAAGCAAGCCTGTCTCACACCTGGAATCCCAGAACTTTGGGAAGCTGAGACAGGTGGATCATGAGGTCAGGAGTTCATGACCAGCCTGGCCAACATGGGGGAAACCCTGTCTCTACTAACAATACAAAAAATTAGCTGGGTTTGGTGGTGTGCAACTGTAATTCCAGCTAGTCAGGAGGCTGAGGCAAGAGAATAGTGTGAACCCAGGAAGCAGAGGTTGCAGTGAGCTGAGATCACACCACTGCACTCTAGCCCAGGGGAGAGTGTGAGACACTATCTCAAAAAAAAGAAAGAAAGAAAAGAAAAGAAAGATAGAAAGAAAAAAAAGAAATGAACAATCTCATCAAAAAGTGGGCTAAGGATATGAATAGACAATTCTCAAAAGAAAATATACAAATTGCTAACAAACATAAAAAAATCCTCAATATCACTAACAATCAGTGAAATGTAAATCAAAACACAATGTGATACCACCTTATTCCTGCAAGAATGGCCATAATCAAAATATCAAAAAATGGTAGATGTTGGTGTGGATGTGGTTGGTGATCAGGGGATACTTCTATACTGCTGGTCGGAATGTAAGCTAGCACAGCCACTGTAGAAAACAGGGTGAAGATTCCTTAAAGAACTAAAAGTAGAACTACCATTTGATCTAGCAATCCCACTACTATCTACCCAGAGGAAGAGAAGTAATTATACAAAAAAAAAATTTGCACATACATATTTATAGCAGCACAATTTGCAGTAGCAAAATCGTGGAACCAACCCAAAAACCCATTAATCAACGAGTGGATAAAGAAACTGTGGTATGTATATACACACACACACACACACACAATGGAATACTACTCAGCCATAAAAAAGAATGAATTAATGGCATTTGCAGTGACCTGGATGAAACTGGAAACTATTCTTCTAAGTAAAGTAACTCAGGAATGGAAAATCAAACATTGTGTGTTCTCATTGATATGTGGGAGCTAAGCTATGAGGATGCAAAGGTGTAAGAATGATTTGGGGGCCTTGTGGGGAATGGTGGGAGGGAAGCAAGGGATAAAAGACTACAAATAAGATGCAGTGTACACTGCTTGTGTGATGGGTGCACCAAAATCTCACAAATCACCACTGAAGAACTTACTCATGTAAACAAACACCAAGCATACCCCAATAACCTATGGAAAAAAAACAATAATTTTTTAAATGAAGGAAATATAAATTCTAAAACAGATTGTTTTCCAATGATTGGTTTTAACAGCAGAGTAATGTAAACAAAACTGAAGGGAGAAGTACAAAATAGGAAGATAGATCAGAAGTAATTAAGCATGATTAAGAAGAGGAAAAAATATAAAACTAAAGAAGAGGTTCTTACAACAAAGATGATATGATAAGAAGATCTAGCATACATCAATTGGAAGCCCGGAAGGAGAAAAGAGAACATAGAGAAAAGATAATATTTGAAGAAATAATGAGGAAGGATTTTTGAGAACTAATAAAAGACAACTGTGTATTCAGGGAAGCCCAATGAATCCCCCAAAAATAAATAAGTAAAAAGAAATCTGTACCGAAACACTTCATAGTGGAACTACAGTAAACTAAAGAAAAGGAAAGATAGCTTAAAATCTGCCAAGATAAAAGACACATATCTTGTAAAGGAACAAAAGTTAGGTAGACAGCCGACTTCTTAAAATGGAAGCCAAAAATATAGTCAAACAATATAGGCACAAGTAGAAGGACAATAACCGTCATCCTATGTGTGTATATATATATATCCTATATATATATACACACATAGGATGACGGTTATTATATATATATATATATTCACTCACTATCACCAATCTATTGAATACTTTACTGGGGGTCATGCCAGCTTTAAATGTTAAGATGACAAATAAAATATATGAAGATCAGAATGGAAAAAATTCCTATATTTTCAGATACTATGATCGTGCTTATGGAATGCCCAGAAGTACTACAGGTAAATTATTAAAAATTAATTTTAATAACTACGAAAGATTAGCAAAATTGTCAGAAAATCAATTTTACTTCTATATGCCAGCAACAAACAGAAATGAAAATTTTAAAAATTCTACTTGGAATAGCATCAAGAAGTATCAAGTATGTAGGAATCTAGAGAATAAGATGTATAAAACTTGCATGAAGAGAAATATAAACCTTTACTGAGAGAAATTGAAGGAAAACTCAAGGAAATGGAAAGGAATGGACTGGAAAACTGTCTTGCAAATATGTCATTTCTCACCCAATCAACCTATGGATTCAGTGCAATCCGAGGGAAAATCTGAACAGGATTACCTTACGTGTGTGTGTGTGTGTGTGTGTGTGTGTGTGTGTGTATGTGTGTCGTGTGTGTTGTGTGTGTGTGTTGTGTATGTGTGTGTTTTAATTTGAGAAGTTGTTTCTATCATTTTCATGGAAATGCAAACAGTTAAGAATAGCCAAGACGCCCTCGAAAAATGACAAAGTGGGAGGACTTGTCTCACCAAATGCCAGCCCTTATAAAGGTTCAATTATCAAGTCACTGTGGTATTTGCACAGGGATTGACAAGTAAGCTAATGGATGGGAATAAAGAACCTAGAAACAGACCCACACATATGTAGATATTTGATTCATGACAAAGATAACATTGCAGAGAAGAGGGGGAAATATAATCTTTTCAACAGGGAACTGAAATAACTGGGTAGTCATATGAAAAAATCAAATAAAATTGAACCCTTACCTTCTAAAACACTAAAAACAATCCAGGAAGATTATAGATTGAAATATAAAAGGCAAAATTATAAAGATTTTAGTGGAAATGCAAGAGAATCTCTTTCTGATTTGGGGGCAAAGTATGCTTTGTGTTTTTTACAAGCCATAATTAGTCAGGTATGGTGGCATGCAACTGTTGTCTCTGCTACTCAGAGGGCTGTGGCATGAGAATCACTTAAGCCCATGATTCAAGGCTGCAGTGAGCCTGGGTGCCACTGCACTCCAGCCAGGTGACAGAGCAAGACCTTGTCTCAAAAAAAAAATTAAAGTGTTAGTCACAAAGGAAATAGATTGATAAATTATATTACATTAAAATTTTTAAACTGTTGTTCATCAAACTACCCCTTTTACCTCCAAGCAGAAGAACACATAGTCAAAGAAGAAAAAGCAAGGCAGGTTGATTGCCGGAGATCAGGAGTTCAAGACCAACGTCAGCAACATGGTGAAACCCCGTCTCTACTAAAATAGAAAAAATCCACCGGGCATGGTGGTGTGCACCTGTAGTCCCAGCTACTCAAGAGGCTGAAGCAGGAGAATTGCTTGAACCCTGAAGAAGGAGGTTACAGTGAGCTGAGATCGAGCCACTGCACTCCAGCCTGGGTGACAGAGACTCTGTCTCATTTAAAAAAAAAAAAAAGCAGCAGCACACACTCAGGAAGAGTGTAGCATATAATAACAAAAAATGATCAAATTTTTTGCTGCCAAGACCTAGTGAAGTAGAGATGGGGAAAGTGTTTCTGAAAAGTGGCCCCTCACATGCAGTGAGCGAATACAAGTTGTTTTGTTTTGTTTATTGTGGTCAAAAGCACATAACATTAACTTTACCATCTTAACCATTTTTAAGTGTACAGGTCAGTGGTGTTGAGTGCATTCACGTTGTTAGACAACAGATCTCCAGAACTTTTTCATCTTGCAAAACTGAAACTCTGTACCCACTAAAATCTAATTACTCCTCCCACCAGCCCTAAGCCCTTAGCAAATACAGGTTATCTGTAATTCATTCAGTCCTTTAAGCCCTTTTTCTCTATCTGCTATCTCTGAGTCCCAGCCTCCACCATTCATGCTATTTTCTGTGAAAATCTCTCTACTGGTCTAGTGCTGTACAACATGGGGACTTTCAATTGAAGACTTTCAATTCTGGTGGACCTGGGTTGAAATCCAACAGTTGTTTTATCATTTGTAAAATGAAGATAATAAATAGTACCTGATGATGGCAGCTGGGGCTGGGGCTGCACTCTCTATGAAGGCAGTGGGAATTCTGTTCCTTCTGAGTTGGGGGCTGGAGCTCCCAGGTGCTGCCCAAAATGTGATTGTAGCCCCAGGCTTCCTGCTCTAAAGAGCAGATTATACCCACCATGTTCATTATAATCTCAAAGGAGAAAAAAAACTTGCAAAAGAAGCAAAAAATAACAACACAAACTTCTCTTTGAAGAATTCCTGTAACTTTTTTGTGTTTAAACTTAGCTGTACTATAATATAAGTACTTTGTGTGTATTAGATTGTTTTTAGGGCACTGTGAGAACAACCCAGGATTGAAGCTCTCGCTGGACATGCGGAGAGGGTGAGTCGGGGAAGCATTTCCAGACGGATCTTAGTTGCCCACAGAACGGGGAAATACCCAGGTATAAAAGAGACACGGGACGCCAGGCAGAGGTCTCGGCTGGTGCAGCCTACAGCCGGTGGGGCTCCGGCCGGCACCAGAGCGCAGAGGCGCTCCACAGCGCTCCATACAAAAGCGCACTGTTACGGGTGCCCTGTTGAACCGGCAAACTAAGACCTGAGAGGGCTGAACTTGAGACTGAACGGGTCTTGAACTGTGACCCAGCCCAGGAAATCCCAGGAACTCAGCGTTTGGGGGAGCGCAGAGCGACAAACAAAACGGCGATTCCAAACGCTCCTGGTGAAAAGGTTTTTTTTTTAAAGCGCAGCTCCGTGGGGGAGGGGCCTCAGCCATTACTGAGGCAATCAGCCCCTACTGAGGTACACGCCCATTGCTGAGGCAGCCTGCCGTTGCCGAGGCAACCCGGTACAACAGAGAGACTCCACCGCAGGGCGTAGCCCGTGGCAACAGGGCGGAGACCACAGCAGAAGGGCAGAGCCTGCAGCAAAAGGGCAAACCTCACACCAGCAGGGCGGAGCCTCAGCAGGCAAAAAGTGACTAGACTGCCTCCTAGCTGGGCAGGACAGCAAGGCGGACACTCACAAGGAAAGCCCAAACCAGCCCCCAGACAGAGCATCTGAGAAAAAAAGGGGTTTTCTTATGAGTTAGGTTGCAGCAGAACTAAACATAGCAGCCTAGCAGCCCTGAATGAACAACAGAACTCACAGCTCAGCACTTGAGCTCCTACAAAGTACAGACTGTCTCCTCAAGCAACTCCCTGACCCCTCTATATCCATAAGACTGACATTTGGCAGATATCCTGGGACAAAGATAGCAGAAAAAGAAACAGGTAGCATCCCTCACTGTTCTGCAGCCGCTATAGGCACACCCCAGACAAGCAGGGCCTGGAGTGGACCTCAGCAGTCGTACAGCGAAGGGGCTAGACTGGTAGAAGGAAAACCAAGTAACAGAAATACTCCATCATCAACAATCTGGGTGTCCACTCAGAGATCCAATCGAAAAGTCAGCAACTACACAGACGACAGGTGGATAAATCCACAAAGATGGGAAGAAACCAGCACAAAAAGGAGGAAAACACCTGAAACCAGAACACCTCGCTGCCGAGAAAGGACGAAAACTCCTTACCAGCAAGGGAACAAAGCTGGATGGAGAATGACTGTGACGAAATGACGGAATTAGACTTCAGAAGGTGGATAATGAGAAACTTTTGTGAGCTAATAGAACATGTTTTAAATCAATGCAAAGAAACTAAGAACCTTGAAAAAAGATTTGAGGAAATGATAACAAGAATGGATACCTTAGAGAGGAATATGAATGAATTAAAGGAGCTGAAAAACACAATACGAGAACTTCGCAAAACATGCACAAGTTTCAATAGCCGAATTGACCAAGCAGAAGAAAGAATATCTGAAGTCAAGGATCAACTCAATGAAATAAAACGAGAAACCAAGATCAGAGAAAAAAGCGCAAAAAGGAATGAAGAAAGTCTCCAAGAAATGTGGGACTATGTGAAGAGACCTAACCTATGTTTGATAGGCGTATGAAGAGAATGAATCCAAGCTGGAAAATACTCTTCAGGACATTATCCTGGAGAATTTCCCCCACCTAGCAAGACAGGACAATACTCTATTGCAGGAAATACAGAGAACACCACAAAGATATTCCGCAAGAAGAGCAACCCCAAAGCACATAATCGTCAGATTCAACAATGTTGAAATAAAGGAGAAAATACTAAAGGCAGCCAGAGAGAAAGGTCGGGTCACCCACAAAGGAAAGCCCATCAGACTCACAGCAGATCTCTTGGTGGAAACTCTACAAGCCAGAAGAGAGTGGGGGCCAATATTCAACATCCTTAAAGAAAAGAACTTTCAACCCAGAATTTCATATGCAGCCAAACTGAGCTTCAGAAGTGAAGGAAAAATAAAATCCTTTGTGAACAAGCAAGTACTCAGAGATTTTGTCACCACCAGCCCTGCTTTACAAGAGCTCCTGAAAGAGGTACTACACATAGAAAGGAACAAGCAGTACCAGCCATTCCAAAATCACACTAAATGCTAAAGAGCATCAACATAATGAAGAATCTACAACAACTAACGGGCAAAACAGCCAGCTAGCATCAAAATGGCAGTATCAAATTCACACATAACAATATTAACCCTAAATGTAAATGGACTAAATGCACCAATCAAAAGACACAGACTGGCAAATTGGATAAAAAGCCAAAACCCATCAGTGTGCTGTATCCAGGAAACCCATCTCACATGCAAGGATACACAAAGGCTCAAAATAAGGGATGGAGGAAGATTTACCAAGCAAATAGAGAGCAAAAGAAAGCAGGAGTTGCAATCCTCATCTCTGATAAAATAGACTTTAAAGCAACAAAGATCAAAAGAGACAAAGAAGGCCATTACATAATGGTAAAAGGATCGATACAACAAGAAGAGCTAACGATCCTAAACATATATGGACCCAATACAGGAGCACCCAGATACATAAGGCAAGTTCTTAACGACTTACAAAGAGACTTAGACTCCCACACAATAATAGTGGGAGACTTTAACACTCCATTGTCAATATTAGACAGATCAACCGGACAGAAAATCAACAAGGATATCCAGGGCTTGAACTCAGACCTGGAGCAAGCAAACCTGATAGACATTTACAGAACTCTCCACCCCAAATCCACAGAATATACATTCTTCTCAGCACCACATCATACCTACTCTAAAATTGACCACATAATTGGAAGTAAAGCACTGATCAGCAAATGCAAAACAAATGAAATCATAACAAACATCATAGTGCAATCAAGTTAGAACTCAGAATTCAGAAACCAACCCAGAACCGCACAGCTTCATGGAAACTGAACAACTGGCTCCTGAATGTTGACTGGATAAACAACGAAATGAAGGCAGAAATAAAGAAGTTCTTCGAAACCAACGAGAACAAAGACACAACATGCCAGAACCTCTGGGACACATTTAAAGCAGTCTCTAGAGGAAAGTATATAGCAATAAGTGCCCATATGAGGAGAATGGAGAGATCCAAAATTGACACCCTATCGTCAAAATTGAAAGAGCTAGAGGAGCAAGATCAAAAAAACTCAAAAACCAGCAGAAGACAAGAAATAACTAAGATCAGAGCTGAAACGAAGGAGATTGAGACACGAAAAACCCTCCAAAAAATCAATAAATCCAAGAGCTGGTTTTTTGAAAAGATCAACAAAATAGACAGACCACTAGCCAGATTGATTAAAAATAAAAGAGAGAACAACCAAATAGATGCAATAAAAAATGATAAAGGGGAAATCACCACAGATTCCACAGAAATTCAAACCATCATCAGAGAATATTACAAACAACTTTATGCACATAAACTAGTAAACCTGGAAGAAATGGATAAATTCCTGGACTCCTGTGTCCTCCCAAGCCTAAACCAGGAGGAAGCTGAAACTATGAATAGACCAATAACAAAGTCAGAAGTCGAGGCAGCAATTAAGAGCCTACCACACAAAAAAAGCCCAGGTCCAGACGGGTTCACAGCCCAACTCTACCAGACACACAAAGAGGAGCTGGTACCACTTCTTCTGAAACTATTCCAAATAATCCAAAAAGAAGGAATCCTACCCAAATCATTCTAGGAGACCAATATTATCCTGATACCAAAACCTGGCAGAGACCCAACAAGAAAAGAAAACTTCAGGCCAATATCCATGATGAACATAGATGCAAAAATCTTCAATAAAATATTGGCAAGCCGAATGCAACAGCAAATCAAAAAACTTATTCATCAAGATCAAGTAGGATTCATCCCGGGGATGCAAGGCTGGTTCAACATATGCAAGTTTATAAACGTAATTCACCACATAAACAGAACCAAAAACAAAAACCACATGATTATCTCAATTGACGCAGAGAAGGCATTTGACAAAATTCAACAGCCCTTTATGCTAAAAACCCTCAATAAACTTGGTATCGATGGAACGTATCTCAAAGTAATAAAAGCTATTTATGACAAACCAACAGCCAATATCATACTGAATGGGCAAAAACTGGAAGCATTCCCTTTGAAATCTGGCATTAGACAAGGATGCCCTCTTTCACCACTCCTATTCAATATAGTACTGGAAGTTCTAGCCACAGCAATCAGGCAAGAAAAAGAAATAAAGGGTATTCAAATAGGAAAGGTGGAAGCCAAATTGTCTCTATTTGCAGACGACATGATAGTATACCTAGAAGACCCCATCGTCTCAGCCCAAAAACTCCTGAAACTGATAAGCAACTTCAGAAAAGTCTCAGGATATAAAATCAATGTGCAAAAATCACAAGCCTTCCTCTACACCAATAACAGACTTAAAGAGAGCCAAATCAAGAACGAACTGCCATTCACAATTGCTACAAAAAGAATAAAATACCTTGGAATACAACTCACAAGGAACGTAAGGGACCTCTTCAGGGAAAACTACAAACCACTGCTCAACGAAATCAGAGACGACACAAACAGATGGAGAAACATTCCATGGTCATGGTTAGGAAGAATTAATATCGTGAAAATGGCTATACTGCCCAAAGTAATTTACAGAATCAATGCTACACCCATCAAGCTACCATTGACTTTCTTCACAGAACTGGAAAAAACCACCATGAACTTCATATGGAACCAAAAGAGAGGCTGCATAGCCAAGTCAATTCTAAGCAAAAAGAACACAGCGGGGGGCATCACACTACCGGATTTCAAACTATACTACAAGGCTACAGTAATCAAAACAGCATGGTACTGGTACCAAAACAGAGATATAGATCAATGGAACAGAACAGAGGCATCAGAGGCAACACAACATAGCTACAACCATACAATCTTTGATAAACCTGACAAAAACAAGCAATGGGGAAAGGATTCCCTGTTCAACAAATGGTGCTGGGAAAACTGGCTAGCCATGTATAGAAAGCAGAAACTGGACCCCTTCCTGACACCTTACACCAAAATTAACTCCAGATGGATTAAAGACTTAAACATAAGACCTGCCACCATAAAAACCCTAGAAGGAAATCTAGGCAAAACCATCCAGGACACAGGAGTAGGCAAGGACTTCATGAACAAAACACCAAAAGCATTGGCAACAAAAGCCAAAATAGACAAATGGGACCTAATCAAACTCCACAGCTTCTGCACAGCAAAAGAAACAGTCAATAGAGTGAATCGGCAACCAACAGAATGGGAAAAAATGTTTGCAGTTTACCCATCTGACAAAGGGCTGATATCCAGAATTTACAAAGAACTCAAACAGATTTACAGGAAAAAAACAAACAAGCCCATTCAAAAGTGGGCAAAGGATATGAACAGACACTTTACAAAAGAAGACATATATGAGGCCAACAATCATATGAAAAAATGCTCATCGTCACTGGTCATCAGAGAGATGCAAATCAAAACCATATTGAGATACCATATCACGCCAGTTAGAATGACGATCATTAAAAAATCTGGAGACAACAGATGCTGGAGAGGATGTGGAGAAAAAGAACACTTTTACACTGTTGGTGGGAGTGTAAATTAGTCCAACCATTGTGGAAGATGGTGTGGCGATTCCTCAAGGCCTTAGAAATAGAAATCCCATTTCACCCAGCAATCCCATTACTGGGTATATATCCAAAGGAATATAAATCATTCTACTACAAGGACACATGCACACTAATGTTCATTGCAGCACTGTTTACAATAGCAAAGACCTGGATTCAACCCAAATGCCCATCGATGATAGACTGGATTGGGAAAATGTGGCACATATACACCATGGAATATTATGCAGCAGTCAGAAATGATGAGTTCGTGTCGTTTGTAGGAACGTGGATGAATCTGGAGAACATCATTCTCAGCAAACTGACACAAGAACAGAAAATGAAACACCGCATATTCTCACTCACAGGCGGGTGATGAAAAATGGGAACACATGGACACAGAGAGGGGAGTACTAAACACTGGGGTTTATAGGGGGGAAAAGGGGAAGGCCAGTGGGAGGGGGAGGTGGGGAGGGATTGACTGGGGAGTAATGCCAAATGTGGGTGAAGGGGAGAAAGCAAATGAAGCACACTGCCATGTGTGTACCTATGCAACTGTATTGCATGCTCTGCACGTTTACCCCAAAACCTAAAATGCAATTAAAAAAAAAAAGATTGTTTTTAAAAGGACAAAGATAAAAGGTTTCTTTATTTCCTTTCTTCGTCCATGAAGTTGCTGTTTGTTTGTTTATTTATTTATTGGCCTGTTTGATGTATGTGTGAAACAATTTTATTCAACGATAAACTGGAATTTTATCTTGCTAAGTAGTTCTAACAAAAACAATTAAAATTAAAATGGCTAAGACAGTAAATTTAATGTTATGTGCTTTTCACCACAATAAACAAACAAACAAGAAAACATATATTTACTCTGCAGGGGAGGGGCCACTTTTCAGCTGCCACATCCCCATTTCTACCTCATTAGGTAAAAGTGCATCTGATTACTTTGTGTTCTTGTATGCTACATTCGTCCTTGTCAGATACATGCTTCTCCACTAAAGATGTGTTCCCTCACTAAAAGGGATTTTTGGATGAACACCAGTTGTTTTATGTAATCTAATGTATCAATTTTTTTTCTTCATGACGAATGCTTTTTATGGCTTTTTTTAAAAAATCCAAACATTCTCTGTCCCAAAGTTGGAAAAAGATTCTCTTTTATTTTCACTGAAAGCTTTATAGTTCTGCCATTTATATTTAAGTCTATAATTCATCTGGGTTAGTTTTAATTTTATTTATATATTTATTTATGGAGACAGGATCTCCTTTTGTCACCCAGGCTGGAGTGCAGTGATGTGATTTTGGTTCACTGCAGCCTCAACCTCCCATACTCAAGTAATTCTCCCACCTCGGTCTCCCAAGTAGCTGAGACTACAGATGCATGCCAACATGCCCAGCTAATCGTGTGTGTGTGTGTGTGTGTGTGTGTGTGTGTGTGTGTGTATGATCAGATCTGCATTTTATTTTTCCCTATTTTATAGTTTTTTTTAAATTTCCAACTTTTATTTTAAATTCAGGGGTACACATGCAGGATATGCAAGTTTGTTACGTGGGTAAACATGTAACAAACATGTGCCTTGGTGGTTTGCTGCACAGATAATCCCATCACCTAAGTATTAAGCCCTACACCCTCTGACAGGCCCCAGTGTGTGTTGTTCCACCCAATGTGTCCATGTGTTCTCATCATTCAGTTCCTACTTATAAGTGAGAACATGCAGTGCTTGGTTTTCTGTTCCTGCATTAGTTTGCTGAGAATAATGGCTTCCAGATCCATCCATGTCCATGCAAAGAACATGATCTCATTCATTTTTATGGCAGCATAGTATTCCATGATGTATATTTACCACAGTTTCTTTATTCAGCCTGTCACTGGTGGGCATTTAGGTTGATTCCATGTCTTTGCTATTGTGAATAGTGCTGCAATGAACATATGTGTGCAAGTATCTCCGTAACAAAATAATGTATATATTCCTTTGGGCATATGCCAATAATGGGATTGCTGGGCCAAGTGGTATTTCTGCCTTTAGTTCTTTGAGGAATCACCACACTGTCTTCCACAATGGTTGAACTAATTTATAGTCCCACCAACAGTGAAGAAGTATTCCTTTTTCTCTACAACCTCACCAGCATCTGTTGTTTTTTGACTTTTAAAATTAGATCTCATTTGCCAATTTTCACTTTTCTTGCAAATGCTTTTGGCGTCTTTGTCATAAAATCTTTGCTGGTTACTATGTCCTGAATGATATTGCCTAGATTTACTTCCAGGGCTTTTAAAGTTTTGGGTTTTACATTTAAGTCTTATTTCATCTTGAGTTGATTTTTATATATGGCATAAGGAAGAGGTCCAGTTTCAATTTTATGCATAGGGCTAGCCAGTTCTCCCAGCACCATTTTTTAAATAGGGAATCCTTTCCCTATTGCTTTTGTTGACTTTGTTGAAGATCAAATGGTTGTAGATGTGCAGTCTTATTTCTGGGCTCTCTGTTCTATTCCATTGATTTATGTGTCTGTTCTTGTACCAGTATCATGCTGTTTTGGTTACTGTAGGCTTGTAGTATAGTTTGAAGTTGGGTAGCATAATGCCTCCAGCTTTGTTCTCTTGTTTAGGAATTGTCTTGTCTATCCAGGCTCTTTATTGGCTCCATATGAATTCTAAAATAGTTCTTTCTAATTCTACAAAAAAAAATGTCAAAGGTAGTTTAATGGGAACAGAATTAAAACTACAAATTGCTTTGGGTGGTATTGCTGTTGTGATATTGATTCTTTCTGTCCATGAGTATGGAATTTTTTCTATTTGTTTGTGTCGTCTCTGATTTCTCTGAGCAGTGGTTTTTACTTCTCCTTGAAGACGTCTTTTAACTTCCCTTGTTAGTTGTATTCCTAGGTATTTTATTGCTTTTGTGGCAATTGTGAATGGGAGTTCATTTGTGATATGGCTGTCAGTTTGCCTGTTGTTGGATGTATAGAAATGCTAGCTATTTTTGCACATTGATTTTCTATCCTGAGACTTCATTGAAGTTGCTTATCTGCTTAAGAAGCGTTTGGGCTGAGATGATGGGTTTTTCTAGATGTAGGATCATGTCAACTACAAACAAAAATAGTTTGACTTCCTCTCTTCCTATCTGAACACCTTTAATTTCATTCTCTTGCCTAATTGTTCCAGTCAGAACTTCCAATACTATGTTGAATAGGAGTGGTGAGAGATGGCATCCTTGTCTTGTGCCAGTTTTCAAGGAAAATGCTACCAGGTTTTGTCCATTCACTATGATATTGGCTTTGGGTTTGTCACATATGTCTCTTATTATTTTGAGGTATGGTCCTTTAATACTGTATATATTGAGAGTTTTTAGCAAAAAGGAATGTTAAATTTTATCAAAGGCCTTTTCTGGAACTATTTAGGAAATTACATGGTTTTTGTCTTTGGTTCTGTTTGTGTGATGAATCGTATTTATTTATTTGTGTATGTTGAACCAGCATTGCATCCAAAGAATGAAGAATTTAATTGTGGCAAATAAAAACACTTTTCTCATAAGGACGTATATGTCTTTGCCTTTACTTGTGTCATTTATACATTTACTCATTTTTTAAGATCCCACTCAAATATTACCTCCTCCAAGAAAACTATACCAATATCCCAGACTACTATTTATTTCTACCTTGTTCAGAATCCCTCCTACCCCTCAAGTCCTTCGTTTAGTATTTAATCACTGCCTCAAGAGAGTCCTAGAGGTTTCGGATTATTGAAAGAAAGGGAAGATGTACCTTACTGTGTACCCCTGACCTTGCCTGTAGTTGAGAAGAAGCTACTAGAACCTCTGAGCCAGCTCAGATCATGCCACCATCTCCATGGGAACATTAAATTTCCTCCCACAGGTTTGCATGATGGAACATCCAGGAGCTCTTTGATGATAGGAGGTGGGTTTCTCCAATCTCTTCTCTGGACTGAATCATTCCCTGGAAATGGGGCCATGAATTATTGGGGTCTTAGAGCTTGTGAAGTAAAGGATTAACCCAAAGAAAGTTTTGGCTCTTTACCCCCAGTTTCTGGAAGGTAACATTTAAACCCTTGGAATGCCACAAATTTTAAGAATGCCTTTATATAACTAGAACAGAGAGATAGTCTGTACTCACCATAAGATTTATGGTAAGGATCTTGGACAACACAACATCAGCTTTGCCTCTGGCGGGGCCGGAGACCAAAGTCAGCCATGTGGGTGACTAGCCATATATATGCGACTGATTCCTCAATAAATACTCTGGACACTGAGACTCAAGTGAACTTCCCTAGTTGGCAATACCCTGGGTACATTTTCACATATCATTGCTGGGAGAGATAAGTGCTGTCTGCATGACTTCACTGGAGTAGACAAATGGGAAGCTGTATTCCTAGTCTCTCCTAGACTTCTGTACCTTTACTTATTGTTGGTTTTTAAATGCATTCTTTTGCTCTAATAAACTGTAAGCATGGGTAAATTGGCTTTCTGAATGCTGCGAGTTCATCTAGTGAAACTCTGAACCTGAGGATGGTGTGAGGTACCTTCCAAACTTCCAAGGATTCTACTCAATACATTTCTTTTCTCAATCTAAGGGCGCCATGGGTCAAACAGATATAATCTTAAAATGTTTTTCAAAACAAGGTAGCAAACTGCCAACCACATTGGAAATCGGGTAGCTGGATGGCCCCTGAAGATCGATGATGGTACTGATGACCAGGCCAGCAACAACTGGTGGAAGTGAGAGTGGACGTGGCAGAAAGTAAAGAGCACCATGGCAGTAAAGCTGTTGGTATCTGGTGATCTACCAGCAAAGAGCCATGTCTCGTGGAGCATGTGCAGGAGGTGAACAAGCAGTTGGAACTGGAGATCCCAGATGGCGATCACGTGGAATGCTTAGTGGTGGTATTGGTGTTGGTGAAGCATTTGGGCTCTTAGAAAGGAAATAAATCGTGTTGATATCCTTGTAATTGACTGTATCGTTTTGGTAAGAAGAATAGGCTATATCCATGAAAGATAATATAAAAGAAGCTTCCTTGCCCCTATATCTGAAAACACTACTTCATAAGTAGATGATCTGATCGAAATATAGGATAAGGAGTAGCAGGAAGAATAGGCGGCTGAAAAAGCCTCTAGCCATGCTGCTAGAAGCTCAGAGTGAAGTGGAGGACGTAGAGAAAGGGATTAAGGTTTCTAACCAGGAGCTGTAGCGGGTAGAGATAGTGAACTTCTGAGCCAAAGGAGCTGAGCACCCAGAAGAAATGTGAAGAGCAGACACAGCTTCTGGCAGCCTGGGGACGGCCAGTAGGCCACTGTGGGATAGGTGCATTCTTCCAGGCACCACTGGAAGAATGACCTCTCCCCTTGCAACAGCAGTTTAGCGATGCATTCTGGCACTGAGCTGGTGTGGGTATCAGCAAGTGGCAGCTCCAAGCAGGTACTACTGTCAGCCAAGAGAAGGCAGGGCTAGTCACAACTGTTTTGTTTTTCAATGAGGCAGATCACAGAGGAGAGTCTGGGGGTCCAGCCCACTTATGGCCTCCCTAGAAAGAAGTTCCTTCTGGGAATAATGCCGACTAAGCTGTTTATTCCAGTTCAGCTCCTGCATAAAGAGTCAAAACTCAGCAGTATCATGAACCCATAGCCTGCACAGGGCTTGCTTTGTGGCCTTGATGTCTATCTCTTTCTAGGCGAACTGCCATTCATGTCGCTGAGAACTATGGAGAGGATGGGGTGAGCTTCATGTCCACAGCTGCAGAGCACAAAATCCAGAATGGCAGAGACTTCTTCCTGCAAAGTCCAGAAAAATCTAAGCCCTGTTGCATAATAAAGCTCCTCTCAAGCAGCTACCTTGTACATAATGCCGATGATTTTACAAACGGGGAAACTGGGGCCCCAAAAGCTCAAATTGCTTCTTCGTTAGTGATACAGCTGGTCACCTCTAGGCTGTGATGCAATATTTTTTAACTCCACATGGATGCTTCTGACAGCATCAAGACCCCTGTGAGTCTGGAAGAAAGAAGGAAGGTGCTTTGAGGACAGGAAGGGCAGCTCTGACATTGGTAAGTCAAGAGTCTGAGCTGACATTGCAATCACACAACACACAGCCTTTTGAACCAGTGAAAGAATCAAGCAAATGCACCGTTTATTACCCCACAGGATAACAGATAGCTTTAACAAGACCAAGCCAAGCAAAAGTGGCTGCAATATGACATATCTTCTTTTGTCCCTATTCTGATAAGATACTGGGTTAAACCTGCCCTCTCAGACTGGGCACAATTGGGCAAGGGAACAAACCTCCATAACATTCAGCACTTGTTCTAGACAAAAGTTACCCAAACGTGCTAATGTTCAGGGAACAATTAGGAGTGTTCTTGTACATTATCTGCTACCTCCTTACTGCTCCAGAGGACCTTTTAACCTTCATCCTGTTTCGCTAGGTGTGCAACTCCCAAATCGTTCATGCTGAAATGAGCAGAAAATGAGACTAAGAGATCTTAGCTTCTGTCTGTCGTGGGTTTTTCTGCTTTTGGTTCATGGGTCTGTGTGCACTCTGCCTTGGCTCAGGTTCATTTGTTCAAGCCTATGAAGGTTACAGACTCACCTGGGTTTCTTTCCTGCCTTACAGCTCACCAACAACTAGGGGATGCTGCCACCTGGTGGTGGGAATCGCCTTGCATGAGAATCTACACCGATGAGCAAATTGCACTAAAAAGTTAAAACTTTGCAAGAACTTGCCTTGCACAGAGACTTGAAAGGGAATCAATTTCCAGATGCCTTGACTGCCATTCTTAAAACCTGCCTGAGAACAGATTGGAATGATAAGATAGAGTCTCCTTTCCTATATTCCTTTTTGGACAAAAAAGAAAGGTACATCCTTATCCATCCTGAATCTTACTACTGTGCATTGCCCTGATTTGTAAAACAAACAAACAAAAAACTGCAGTATGCCAAAAGGACAATTTAAAATACTGTCCTCAAGGACAACTCCATTAATGATTAATCAAAGCACCGTAGGCTTGTCTAGCACGTCTCCGTCTGCAGGTCTGGGAGATATTTCTGTCAGGAGAAGTGAGACATTGGAACCCTGTGCTAGGGTGTTCTGAGTTTGGATATAATGCAGAGAAAAGCAGTGAAGCGTTTCACCTCTTCCATCCCCCAAATATTGCCAGGTAGAGCAGCACTCTTGAGGGAGAGTCCTCTGAAAACATAAAAATGAGCCCCAGAAAATGTACCCTCCCTCAATATTTAAGTGATTCCTTTAAGACATATTTATACCAAGACTTGCACAGCTTAGTGATGCTGATACTTTTAAGCATGACTAGAATGTTTTTTGAGCTACCAGAATTCTCCAGTGTACACTGACTCGTTCTCACAGACAAAAACCTTTTGTAATCTTTCAGATTTGGTGTGTTTCATTCAGTAATGTAGTTAAAACCTGTTTTAACACATCTATGAAATGTTTATTCCAGTTACTTTGCCATTACCTTATTTCAGCTTATAAAATGTTTAATATTTTTCTATCTCTTTTTAACAAAAAACAAAATTATATGCTAGCTGTCAGACTTCAATTAAATACAGAAGGAAATTTTGATCAGTTTTTATAATGTGATTAATAATTTCTGATTTTATACATGATTCTTATTTATTTCAAAAAGCTAGTCACCACTGTTTAATATGCAAATACATACACATTTTTCAAATATATGTCTCATATACCTAGCTTCTTAGGTAACAATATTTTAGCCACATCTTACATTGCATTAATATTAGAGTAATTATTAGATACACATGGCTTCATTATGGATTGCTTTTAGTAATATATCTTATGAGATGTGTTTTTAAGTTATTCCTTAGCTGTTCTTTTTGAAATACTATTTTTGAAGCACAAATTGAAAAATAAAGTCAATCCTTTCTGATTTTATTAAATAAAGAAAGTAAATCTGATATGACTGTATAGTTTGCTAGCAAGGAACTGGATTTGCTCATTAGGTTATATGGAAGATATTTTCCATCAACTGAATAAGCTAAATTTGCAATTCTAAGATTTCAGTCATGATAGAAATTATTTATAAAGCAGGCAAAACAATTATGACATTTGATAAAATAATATTGGGTTGACAAAGGTATACTGAAAGTAGAATTTCAATTTTCCCCACTCATTGATTAAATATGGTGTTTGTTAGTAAAGGGGCAACAGAATAATTAATAGTCACTTAATACATATTGGCAAAGATTTTTTTGGTTATATGTTCCAGAAATATAAATAAGAAATCAGTTTTATGACTGGATAACACCATTTGAAAGTAAAGTGTTTTCCAACCATTTGATTTCAACAATATTGCAGGAAGACCTCATTAGGTCATCAGCTGATAATGTTAATGATATCACTTTTGACATATTACTCAGAAGTTCCAAAAATTGAGTCGCAATTCTAAAACATAATTTCTACTCCCACCTCCATATTTCCAAGAACAAGGTTTCTCAGTATTTGTATCTATAAAAATGAAAAAAATATAATAGATGCTAAATCATGTCACATTTTGGCAATAAGTAAAATTAATCAAAGGAAAATGATATGTTTTTATAAGCATCCATCTCATTAAAAGAATGTGTTTGCAACCTTCTCTTCCATTGTGGTTAGCTGCCGACCCTGTCGTGAGCTCCCATGCCTCACCCTATAGTAGAAGGTCCTCCCTGGAAAGCAGCTGCTCAGCCAAGGACCTCACGCACGTCATACGGTCATGTGACTACTTCTCACCCATAGAAAGTTAGCAGTCACAGTGGGTGGAACTTCCAGGCCAAGGCTCTTTAGGAGGTCTTCCCCGTACAGTCCTCTTCCTTTTCCAGCTGGATTCTGCTAAGATGATGAGGCCCTCAAGATTGGAGAAGCCATAAATCAAAAGAAGCTTGAGTTTCTGAATCATTTGACAGGGAGCCTCATGCCACCTAGAACATCCACCTGAGACTGGAAAATGGGCCAGAGGTAAACTTCCATTGTGTTAGGCCAGTGGAATTGGGGTTATGTTTCAACAGCCATCTCTACCTTAAATAACACATGCTCAATAATGACTTATCAATATTTATAATACATCTCTGTTGCTTTAATTATATGCTAATAATATATTAATAACTCAAGCCAGAAGAATTTTTAACACTTAGAGTCCTATGTTCATATAAAATTGTTTGAAAGTTTAATTTCAACTTACATTTGTAATTTTGACATAGAGAATTTGATGGCATGATCAATAAATACTAAAGTGTATTGTAGGATAAGCTAAAATTATGTATTGGGAGGGGTGTGGCAAAATAAATTCAAGCAAATAAAGGGATGATGTAAAACGTTTTAACATTATAGAACAGTTTGTTCATATACAATTTTTAAAGATGATAGTTTGCCTTCAGTTGCTACCAGAGTCCTTCAATACTTCTTTTAAAATGTTTAAGACTAAAATCTATGCACAAGGGCAGATTTTTTTTTTTTTTTTTGAGACAGAGTTTCGCTCTTGTTACCCAGGCTGTAGTGCAATGGGGCAATCTTGGCTCACCGCAACCTCCGCCTCCTGGGTTCAGGCAATTCTCCAGCCTCAGCCTCCCAAGTAGCTGGGATTACAGGTGCGTGCCACCTTGCCCAGCTAATTTTCGTATTTTTAGTAGGGACGGGGTTTCACCATGTTGACCAGGTTGGTCTCGATCTCTTGACCCCATGATCCACCCGCCTCAGCCTCCCAAAGTGCTGGAATTATAGGCATGAGCCACCACGCCTGGCCAACTTTTTTTTTTTTTGAGATGGAGTTTTGCTCTTGTTGCCCAGGCTGGAGTGCAGTGGCACAATCTTGGCTCACTACAACCTCTGCCTCCCTGGCTCAAGCGATTCTCCTGCTTCAGCCTCATGAGTAGCTGGGATTACAGGCATGCACCACCATGCCCGGCTAATTTTGTATTTTTAGTAGAGACAGGGTTTTGCCATGTTGGACAGGCTGGTTTCGAACTCATGACCTCAAGTGATTCACCCACCTCGACCTCCCAAAGTGCTGGGATTACGGGTGTGAGCCACCATGCCCAGCCTATGGTAGGTATTTTTTAAAGTTCTTAAAGCATAAATTGGCAAGTGACAGATCTGTATCTGAAGTCAGAGGCATCTTTATAATCATTCACTACATGTGCATTTAAGGACTACTCTTCATGTTCCAGACACTGCATTGGACTGTAAAGGTACAAAGGTGAGACACACCTATACTCAAATACTCAAAACTCCCTCCCCACACCTACGGTCAAAAATCCCTCCCCACATTCTCCCTCTCTCTCTCTCTCTCACACACACACACACACACACACACACACACACACTTGGGGTTTGCTATTCTGAATACCTAAGATATCATGTCCACCTCACCCTAGTAAGTAGGCCCATTGTATGAAAGAAAATAGACCCACACGAGCAAGAAAATGGCTCAACCCAAAATTGCGAAGAAAAGAGTGATCTTGCCCATGTAGACATTCTGTGCTTTTCAAATGATACCTGTAATCCCTCTATGCTCCCTGGTATCTCTTTAGTTCCTCCCAAAGTGGCAATGACAATGGCTAATTCCAGGTTTTCTCAGCTTCATGAAGACCTACCAGTAAGTAGTCACAGCCTTGACCCCACCTCCCACTGATTGAAGGAACCACTAAGCACATCACATTCCTGAACTGGTCTCGTGACCTGAGTCTATCTGAATGGAAGTCTTGGAGCTCTGCAAAAACTATAAAACTGACCCAAATCTAGACCAGCTAGATGATGCCAGGAAGAGAGAACAAACTCTGAGCACTGACTAAAAAACAATAAAACAAACACCAACAACAAAAATGCTAAATAAAGGATATTTTGAGGTTACAATAGATAGTAACTCAATGTCAATAATTCAGTGAGACTTTCGAAGGGTTAATGCTATTCTAAAGGCATTAATGAAAGCCTAGGCTCCGGAACAAAGGAGGGGTTTCCATTTATCTGAGCCAGTCAAATAACAATTACAACAGTGTGTTCTGAAAGCAGTCCTGACAAACTAACACTTTCCTATAAATTCTCTCCACCACCCGACACAGACATGAGCAGTTATGGGATTAAAGTGGGAAATAAGTGTGGTGGGACTGGGATGTGACTGTAATTCTGGAGTATGCAAAATCTGGCTTTCCATAACTCTTCTAAAATACAGTATGCAAAATGACCAGTCATATCTTTCTCAAATGGTCTCTGTCTTTGCTCTTCTTATTTGAGTTACCCAAGAACACCAAAAGCTATCAGATAGAGGGTTCTGATCTATCTGGTAGATAGCATGGTTAAAGAAATGACAGAGTGTTATAGTTTAACTTAAAGAAAACTTTCTCTTGAGTAGATGAAGTCAGCTTTGGGACAGTACATCCCCTAACTTGGAGGTGATAAGCAAAGGAGGCATAATAGAAGAGCAGATCGTTAGCTTAAATAATCCTGACTCTAACCTTATATAGCATAGGGCTGCCATATTGGTGCCCTTTACCTTGGATACAGAGGATGAGAGGACAACAGGTCTGATCATCACCACTCACCTTTCTGCTCTGAAAGGCTTCTGATGCCACATAAAATCATGCATCCTGAATAGTTTAGATGTGTCTCACATTGAAATGTAATCCCTGGTGGTGGAGGTGGGGCCTGGTGGGAGGTGACGGGATCATGGGGATGGGTTTCTCATGAATGATGTAGCACCCTCCCCTTGGTACTGTTCTTATGACAGTAAGTGAGTTCTTGCAAGACCTGGTCATTTAAAAGTATGTGGCATTTCCTCCCTCTGTCTCCTGCTCCTGTTTCTGCCATGTGACATGCCTGCTCCTGCTTTGCCTTCCATCATGACTGGGAATTTCCTGAGGCCTCCCCAGAAGCAATTACTCTACAGCCAGCAGGACCATGAACCAATTAAACCTATTTTCTTATAAAATACTCAGACTCGGGTATTTCTTTATAGCAATGTGAGAATGGATTAATACGAGCTCTAAGCTCTCCTGATGACACTACTCTCTTTTCCCAGCCATCACAGAGGAAGTCCCTGGGAGTAACCACAAGAGAGATAAGTAAACACGAAGAATGTTAGTTGTTATCTAGTCAGAAGTAGACCAAGAAGCGGTGGGACATTGTGCTAACTGGTAGTCTGAGGAGCGTGGGACAAACAGACCCTTTCCTCCTTCCTGGTCAAGGCCCAGCATCAGAGAACTGGGGGGCTGCACCGGGCATGACAAGGATTAAAGGGCCAGAGGGATGCGGCTTGTAAGGGCCCTTTATATGAGCATTTCGAAGCTTTGAGGATGAGACATTTTTCCATGAATCTATGGAATTCTGAAGGTCATGAAAAGCTACGAGTGTCTAGCATTGTGGAGACATAAGATTAGTAATTTAAGGATGGCTTTGGTGGGGATTCTTCAGAGTGGAGAAAGAGACCTCCATGTATCTGCCTGGTTGCCCTGCTCAGCAACCCAGGACAGGGAATCAGAGTAAAAGCTCTCTCTAGGAACAGAGTACATTAGTCTATTTGAAGCATCTCCTAGACTGTGTTTCACAGGGTGCAAAATTCACTGGACAACTTGAAAAAGGAGTTATGGCCCAAAGCGGAGTTAATGTGATTCACCTGTTTGTCCTGGTCCGTTTGCAAATTAGCCTGAACAAAAAGGTCTTTATAATTAACCATGCTTTGTACAGAAATATCCCTAATCCCCCAAGTCCTTGTTAATCAGGTAGATAATTTGGTGGGCATATGGCAGAGAGACCTTGGGGATGGGAAACAATATACTTGAATTTCATCAGTTTCCATCTTGGTTTTATTCATTTTTTTCATGTGGGAATTTTTAACTGAATCCACCTAAAGTTTAAGTGATTTCCTGCCCAACAGATTCTAAAAAAATCAACTTGCTTCAGGCAGAAAGGGTCTCAAATGTAAACCAAAATTAAAATTCTAAGCCTCCCTCAACTGACTGAATGGACTCCTCTTGGCCAGGGGCATTCCAAAGTAAACCTAAAAAACTAGTTCAGGTTGTGATAAGAAGAGGGGACATCAGACATGCCTCATCATACTCCTCTCCCTTTGGAATTCAGGCAAAACTTGCTAGTACTATTAAAACAGAGATCCTAAGTCTGACAAAACAGACCCTTTGTAGCAATAAGATACCAAATTCCAACATGACTCTAGCACAGCATCACATGGCAGATAACAGTCCCTGGAAGACACTGAAGCATTTTACCCTAAAGTATATTTCTTTGACATATTTTGAAACAGCCCTGCAAAGTTACAGGCCCACTGGGGAAAATTTATAATCCGAAGAAAGTCCCCTTCCCTTTCCAGGTCTTCCCCTTGCCCCTTGCCCCATCCAGGAGAGATTTAAATAAGAGATTTAATCTTTTAGGGTCTGATAAGAGACATCTGCTATCTATTCTCTCTGAACATTGCTACCTGGAGGCTTCATCCACATAACAAGAACCTTGGCTTCCACAACTTCCCTTATCTTAACTACAAACATTTATTCCTGCTGACTTCAACTCTTCAGGCACACTTTAACCCTTTCCACCTATTTTCAATCAGGACATCTTTGAATCCACCTACAACCTATAGTCCCCTGCCTGGAGTTGTCCTGCCTTTCCAAACCAATGTGTACCTTACATGTACTGATTGATGTCTTATGTCTCCCTGGTATAAAACCAAGCTGTAACCCAATCACCTGGCGTGCATGTTCTCAGGACCGCTTAAGACTGTGCCTCAGGTCTTGCTCACTCATATTTGGACTCTGGTACAGAATACATCCGTTCAAATATCTTACAGAGTTTACCTCTTTTACATCAACACAAACTAACTACACAGTCCATGAAGCCCAAAGCCACAGCAGCTCAGAGAGGCTGCCCACTCTTAACTTTGCATGCTGAGTTTGTCCTAATACCAGTACCTAATCTTCTGTTCAATTGTAGTAATGAAAGGGATAAATGATTAACTGCTGTTGGGAGTCGTGGGAAATTCACTGAAGGACGGGCTTGCTCATGTTAAACCGTATGTATAACCTTTTTGCAGTTGAAGACAATTGAACAGCCAAAGAAAATAGCCCAAGAGGGAAACCAAAAAGATTTAAGATTCTTTGATGGAAGGTTCTTAAGAAAGTTCCAAGACTAGCATAATCCTGTTGAAAACACAGCCCTTTCTATCCCTGACCAAGAAGTTTCTATGAATAAAAGAGATAACAGCCTATATGACTGGTCTTATCTGCATGATTAGTGGTGTTCATAAAACACCAATTCATTGCATGGCAAGAGAACAGTGCAATCTTGTTTGCAGGTATAAAAATAAAACAGAATCTGCTAAAACCAGAAACACAAGGGCTCCATTCTCTTCTATCTCTACTCATTTGATCAATGTAAGGCTATCAGTCATAGGCTCTGGAGAATCCCATACAGATAAATCAAAAAATTGTGGATCCATTATTTAAAGCTGATCAGACAAACAGGGAGAAAGCTCATTTTTCAGACATTGCCTGAAATTTGACTTGAAAAGACTGGAACACATTATAGGTATAGAAGGGGCACTGATGAAAAAGGAGAATTCTAAAGGATTATGTTCAGTTCTAATTACCTAGCTGGGAACTAGAGTCAGCGTTGGGGAGTGGTATGGTTTATCTGTGTCCTCACCCAGATCTCATCTGGAATTGTAGCTCCCATAATCCCCAAGTGTCACGCGAGGAACCCAGTGGGAAGTAATTAAATCATGGAAACTGGATTTCCCATGCTGTTCTGGTGATAGTGACTTTTACAGGATCTGATGGTTTTATAAAGGGGAGTTCCCCTGCATGTGCTCTTTTGCTGCCACCATGTAAGATGTGCCTTTGTTCTTCTTTCACCTTCTGCCATGATTATGAAGCCTCCCCAGCCATGCTAAACTGTGGGTCAATTGCCCTTTTTTCTTTATAAATTACATAGTCTCAAATATGCCTTTATTAGAAGTGTGAGAACAATCTAATACAGGGTGCTAAAGGAGGGGAGAAGTCTGAGGTATGGAAGATTATAGAAAATTCTGCAGAAAAGGTGAGGGTCTTAGAACAGTAAAAGTCAATTTCATTCAATTCAACATACCTGTACTACAACCTCTCTACCTGCATCATCCCATATCACAAATTCTCCACCCTGGCAAAGACATCCACCCTTGCGTATCTCCAGCATTTCCTCTTGGCCAATAAGCCTTCTACTTACTTCACAACTTCTCTACCCATCTTGGTGAAACTGTCTTTGCAGAAATTTAAGTAATGAGAGAAATCTAACATGACTGGCTCCATCATGCTTCTAAACGCACAGGCTAAGGTGATTTCTTTTATTTATTTTTTATTTATTTATTTTTATTCTTTTGCTTATTCTAGCATGCAGACCGAGATAACTATGAAAGGAATTTAGTTGATAGTTAGGCTTTGATGCAGGGAAAACTAATCCTCGTTCTTGTTCAGAGATTGAAGCAGCATTCATAGGAAAAGGTAGAATTGTGGTAGAGGCATGAAATTTGCTAAAGAAGAGACTAAAGAACTTTGCTAAAGAATAGTTAAACAATGACCTGCCATTGCCTATCTTGCTTTTCTATAAATTGCTTACCATTCCTAAAGGTGCATAACCAGAGGCTGTAAGATTTATAACTTCCCCATTTACTCCTATAGATAACTTCACTATTGTAAAACATAAAGAACTGGTCTTTGAAATATTTTTCAGATTTGGCATTTCAGCAGACCAAGGGATGTCTCTGGTCCTGCCCCTCCTGGGAACTAACTCAGCTGCATGAAGACAGTTTAGATAACCCTGTGGCTTCTTCCCTGGCCAATGGATGGTTTCAGTTCCCTAACCCCATGCCCACCAAAGTACCCTTAAAATCCCCAGCCTCTGAATTCTGGAAGAGGCAAATTTGAGAAATTTCTCCCATTCTCCTCACTTGGCTGGAGAGCAATTATTAAACTCATTCTTTGCTGCAACACCTACTGTTTTCAGTGCATTGACTTTTATTTTGGGGGGAAGCAGGCAATGCGAACCTGTTGGGCTGTGACATTGGGGCCCCAGAAGCTGCATTTCCATCACTTCTCACTGTCACTCAAAAAGTCACCAGCCCCAACCCTCATCAACAAAAGGCATTTTATATGGATTTTCTTAACATAGTCACATTTTTAAAGATTTGGATATAAAAGTCATTGCTTTACACCATGTCATCTAAACCTTCTTAGGGACCTGAATTTTAAAATATGCAGCCTAATCAATTCCTTCAAGAATACACATCTTGGTGTATTTGGTTTTTTTTTTTTTTTTTTTTTTTTGAAGTAGGGCCTACGTGGTACACTATTTGGTAAACCGAAAGATACATTCTTGAGTATTTTGGAGTTCAACCCTTAAGGCAGTTTCAAGCACAGGCAGATGAATATTCCTTGAGTTTGATCACTGTCAGATTAGTAACAGTTCATCTGCCTCTCTGGAGAAGTTCGCTGGGAGGACTTTACAGATGCCTTTCCCACAACCTGTGACTGAGATAAAGCTCAGTGCAGAGTCGCTTGTGTATTCAGCCAATGGAAGGCTGAATACAAAGGAGAAATGGCAGACACGCCAAGTCAAGCAATCCAAGCAGAAGATGCTCAGAGAATGACTGTTCATTCACAGAACCAGCGGAAGCCAAAGGACTATGTTGTACTGGAGCGAGCATAGAAAGTCAACACGAAGACAAAAGTATGCCAAATCGCAGGGTCTTTATTGCCGGCAGCCATGGAGGACTCACGTCTCTCCAACCCGTGGCCCCGAAAGGAGGGTGCCAAGACCTTTTACGCCCATAAAACCACCTCTGGGTGAGGGTGAGGGGCAGGGGTGGGGGTGAAGGGCTTCAGACATTCCGAGGGCCAGTGGACTTCGGACACTCCGTAAATCACCTCCTGGGTGGAGATGAGGGTGACGGGCTTCAGACATTCTGAATGTTACTTAAGTGGTTCACAGAAGTCAAGATAAGCATTAGTTTACACATTGCCTGGGTAAGGTGGAAATTACAGTCCTTAGTTACTTATTACAAGTTGCGGGGGCCAAGATGGCGTGGGTTTGGACTGCTTGCCTGTCACATCAGGGTTGCAGAGAGCAGTTTCAACAGAAAGCTGAGGTATGGTTGAGGTATGCAGCTTTATGGGGGTTTTACCATGTCACAGACTACACCAACATTCCCTCGCATTTAAGAACTTACAGGCTCAAAACTATATCCATGGGTTCCAGCAGTATGTCATTGGGTTTCATGGCCTCCACATAAAAACTACCCCATTAAAAACTGGATTCTATCACTTAGGAGATCATAAAATCAGACACAGACATTTGACATGGAATGGAAGAACTGGCGATCAGCGCCCAGTTAGGGAAACAGAAACTGGGTGTTTCGGTTAGACGTCATAGAAGAGCAAAAGCGGACGGTTGAGGTTGAACCCACATGACTGGGGAAGCAAGAGGAAAGTTGGTATTCCCCAGACCCCATCACTGGGGCTGATGGAGCCCCTGTTCCTGCCTGCCCCTTCTGTGGGATGCCAGGAGTTTGCACTCCTGTGGAAGCTGCAGGAGCCCTGGCGCCTACAGTCAGCAAGGACTGCTCCTGCTGGAGCCAGAGTCCAAGCTTTGAGCTGCTACTGCTGCTACTGCAATCCCCTGCTTGAGCAGAATCCAGGAAGCTGCCCTAGCTGGGACCTGCTATTGCCACTTGCTGGAGGTGACTTCAGAGCAAAAGGGGAAAAAAAAGGATCTCCCTTTCTTCTCAGAAGCAGCAAAGCAGCCCCTGACAGCCAGGAGCTGGCCTGGCACAGCAGGGCCAGGTGTTCTATTAGACATGAAAAACTTCATAACAGCAACATCAAACAGGGCTACTCAGGGCCAATGATGGAGCAAGATAAACACAAGACCACTTTATGATTATGTGTGAACACGGACAAAACATGAGTCTGTTCAAACCATAAAAATGACCAAACATTCCCCCATTCTGGCTAATATTGACGCTGAAATGTGGGTTAGTTGCTTGCCACTTGTAGAATCCAATTGAGGAAGGAGACCCAGGCATCTGGGGTTCCCTCCCCTTCTGTCATCCACTGTGCATCTCAACAGAAGAGAGAGCAGACCAGCTGGCACCTCCTGAATCTCCTTCCTGAAAATAACACGGTCGGTCCTGGAGAAACTCTCTGGAAGACACTATTTTTACTTAAAACAAGATTAAACCAGAAAGCTTTTCACATGTGAGTCCTAAAACTGTAAACCAGAACGCTTTCATATGTGATTCCTGAAGCTGTAAACTGAGACCCCTTTCACATGTGATTTCTAAAGCTATAAACCTAAGATTCTTCCACATGTAACATCTAAAGTATAAGCCTATATGAAGGCAGAACCTTCCTTTGTTAGATGAGCTGGGTTTTGGACAAATTACTGCCCAAGGCTCCCGGTCGAATAAATCCCTCTTCCTCCTGTATTTGGTGTTTGAGAGATCCATTTCCTGCAGCCACTCCTACTACACAATTAACAAGAGTGAGGTCTGGTATAAAGCGATTTATTTCCAAAGCTTAGGAGAAGCGGCACAGGCATCCCACCTTTAAATGCACTACTTTGCTTTGGGAGCAGGAAGTGAGCACTTTTAAACAGCAGGGGAGAAACCCAGCAAGGTGGGGAGTCTGCATGTTAGCGTGGTGCCTTACCTACTAGGTGGTCAAGCTAGTGACAGCTGGCATCTTTATGGGCAGGACTAGGCTGACCACTAACCTGGGTAGAAGAGAGTAGTAGGCATGTTTTTTGACTATTATCTCTCCAGGCAACCCCCTGGTGGGTGAGAGTTTCCTAGTGGGCATGCTTTGGTTTATAAATCCACTGTTAACTCTCAAGGAGAGTTCTGTCCTGGGGCACACAGTTAGACCAGCCTGCCCTGTGGGGAGTGTCTGGTGAAGAAGAGGGAAAAGTATTTGCATTTCTTTTTTTTTGGAGACAGAGTATCAGTCTGTCACCCAGGCTGGAGTACAGTGGTGCGATCTTGACTCACTGCAACCTCCGCCTCCCAGGTTCAAGTGATTCTCCTGCCTCGGTCTCCCTCTCCCAAGTAGCCGGGATTACAGGTGTGTGCCACCATGCCCAGTTTTTTTTTTCTTTTGTATTTTCAGTAGAGATGGGGCTTTGCCATGTTGGCCAACTCGTCTCAAACTCCTGACCTCATGTGATCCACCTGCCCTGTCCTCCCAAAGTGCTGGGATTACAGATGTGAGCCACTGTGCCTGGCCTTATATTTGTATTACTAAAGGGTTAAGTAGGAGGTGGAGAACCAGGGGAACAAGAAGAGAAAATAACGACACATGCACACGAATGTTCATTGCAGCAGTTTACAATAGCAAAGACCTGGAACCAACCCAAATGTACATCGATGATAGATTGGACAGGGAAAATGTGGCACATATACACCAAGGAATATTATGCAGCCATCAAAAATGATGAGTTCATGTCCTTTGTAGGGATGAACCTCAGCAAACTGACACAAGAACAGAAAATCAAACACCGCATATTCTCACTTATAGGCAGGTGTTGAACAATGAGAACACATGGACACAGGGAGGGGAGCATCACACACTGGGGTTTTTAGGGGGGAAATAGGGGAGGGACAGTGGGGGGTGGGGAGTTGGGGAGAGAGAACATGGGGAGAAATGCCAGATATAGGTGAAGGGGAGGAAGGCAGCAAATCACACTGCCACGTGTGTTCCTATGCAACAATCTTGCATGTTCTTCACGTGTACCCCAAAACCTAAAAAAAAGGAAGAGAAAATAAAATAATGAAATAATTAAACTATCTCTTAGGAAAGTGGAAGTATACAGTTACAATATGACTGATGACTGCTTCGTACAGTTTTGGCTTCACCTAGTTTTCCTGCCTTCTAGATTAAATGTATTAAGATACCCAATCATAGAATTAATCCCAATTCCTGGAAACATCTAACACCTCTTCCTTAATTAAACATTCCCCAAATACACTGAAAACAAGCCCAAGTCATATCATAGGTTCTTTCTAACACTATCTTACAGAGGTACCTCACAATTCCCATTGTGTGCAAGCTCCCTCACAAGAAGCAAACCTCACCTTTTTCACTACCGGAGTTCTCAGTGGCCTTTGGCTGGAGCATAGACACTTTCAACTTCCAATCTGCTGCCAGCAAAGGATGTTGGATTCTAACCATCAGTTGGGAAAGATGACTGAAAAGCGTGAAAGCCCCTCTACGCATGAAAGTAAAAGACAATCTTGAGTTCCTTCAAGGGAAACTCCAGGCACCTAGCTGGTCCTCGGAAACAAATAAGCAACTTGATAAGCAAGAAGCTAATGGCAACTTAAAATAACAGCTGAAAAAGCCAGAATCACATGACGTTTGGAAGCTAAAGATAACATTCTAACATATGTCCCTGAGTTGTTGTTCAGAAACCTGGGTCCCCGCCAAATGGATGCAGTGGCGCTGAGACCCCAGGCAATGAGGAGGTGAGGGCTGAGCTCTGGCCACTGTTTTGTTCTAAATTACATCCTGAGGGGCCTGGATAAAGTTATACCCACAGACAGAGCTAATTCTTTTCCACTGACCTCAAATTTTTCAACAAAGCTTCTCTTCCTTAACAAACTGCAAATCGGAGCATCTTTGAATCTACTGTGACCTGTAAGCCCCTGCCTCAAGATGTTTCACCCTGTTAGGCCAAATCCAATGAGCAATTTCCATGCATTGATTTATTACTTTGCCTGTAACCTCTACTTTCCTGACATCTACCCCTGTCTTTAAAAAACCCTTACCTGCAACCCATCAGGTTGTCCAACATCCTTTGATGGCAGAATATTGGGAGTTGAAAGTGTCAATGTCCCCACCAAAGACCACCCAGCACACCTGCAGTGGAACGGGTGGGGTTTACTTCTTGCTCTGAGGGAGCTTCCACACTCTGGGAACCGTGAGGCTCTGTAAGAGAGGGTTGGAAAGGCCCTGTGAATGGACTTGGGCTTGGGTTAGGCATTATTGGGGAGAGTTTAAGGAAGAGATGTTAGGTGCTGCCAGGATTTGGGTGTCAGGACTTGAGCATTAGCTCCCCAAACTTCCTTAGGTGGTACCCTACAGATAAACACCTCCCTTCCTCTGCTGCAAGCCCAGTGGAGATCTCTGCTCCTACTGCACCAGGTGAGCAGACCTGTTTGGTTTGAAAAACCACCTGAGTGCCGGGATAATTTCCACTTCTCTAATCCAGTTTTCTATCGTATCCAGTAATCTGCTGACCAACTCTGTTTTACGTTCTGTATCATGCACCACATGAGATGCGTTTGGTTAAAGATGCCTTAGGTCTCCACCTACATCCTTCACCCAGATAGAGAATAAAAAGCTCTATGTTATAATTCTGAATGTCTAATTCAGGACCCAGCAGCTGGGGTCAGGTGAAAAGGAAACTTGGTTTATATTCAGCCCCGCTTGAACCACTTGGACTGACAGTGTGCAAAGGGCGGTTTCTAAGAAAAGCTAGAAGTTCTGTGATTAGAATTAGGAAAAAAGGATCTAAGCAGACAAAAATAATAGACACTCAGTTGTAGTGATTTACATACTTAAAAAGGGGGACAGAGAAATGTCCAGGAGCCAGAATCTAGAACACTCAAGTCCTTGACCAACAGTCCTTGAGTACAGTTGACCCTCAACTAGACAGATCCTGGGAGAAAGTTTCTGCAGAGAACAAGCTCAGGAAAGTCTCTTTTCTTTACCACCCAAGGCTTTACCCCAGCCAGAACCTGCCAGCTATTGGGCTCATGTGGTGCAGATCATGTAGTCTTCTATGGATTCTGACTGCTGTGACAGGTTCTTAGCCTTTGCTAAGGGCAAACTGTTTGGGCTCTTGGGCTCTTAGGCCCAAGTTCAGGCTCCCTATGAAAACACTCTAATGAATATGAGAGTCAAAAAAAAAAAGAAAGAAAGAAAAAAGAGTCAAATGCAAGGAAAGGTCATTAAGGAAAAAAGGAGGCTCTTTGCAGGAAACCTCAGGCTTACCCTTCCTATCACATGAAGCAAGATAGAAGCAGAGCAAAGATACTGCCAAGGCCAGGAGCCCAAAGCCGAATAGGGTCATTCCCTGTGGGGGCCCAAGCTCTAAATTTCAACTGTTTTCATTCAAGCTCCACCCCAGCTCCATTTTTGGCTTGATTCTGATCTTTCTCTGGGAAGAAGATGTTGAGATGGAGAGGCATCATCAGACATGACCTTAGCCCCGTAACTGCCCTCTATGACTTATGTCTCTTATTTAAGCAGCAAAGGCCATGACAAATCAGGAGAGGGGAACAGCTGGGTATCAGAGACCTTGCCTGCCCTTGCCAATCCCTGCACTGGGTTTACATACCCACTTGGTAACAGTAATACAGGAAGTAAGCCCTTTAATCCTTTTAATATCCCGTTATTGAGGACCCCAGATGCTCCTGAAATGAGCTAGGATATTACGCCAATTATGTAAATCTAAAACACTGTGTACTCTATCAGGAAGCCAGCTGTGACATCCAAAAAGCTCACTCTATAAAGTTATCCAGCGTGTATCCAAAAACAACATAGCTCACTTGTATGATGACAGCTGTCCAAATGGGCCCTATATACTCACTTCTCAACCTGGAGGTGGTGGGAGTGGCCAGCACAGAAGGGTCACTTGCAATAGCAGATCCAGCCCATAGGTTAGGTAGCTGGGCTGGTTGGAGGGAAGGGACTCTCTGGGGAAGAATGCCCAAGTGAGTGACTCAGCCAGAAAGAAGATTTTCAGAGTCTCAGAAAACCAGCTTGCCATCAAAAGCAGGGCTCCAGGCCTGGGGTGCTGCAACTTCAAAGCAGACAGCCGCAATAACCAGTTGTCTGACATGGCTTGGCAAATACATTGTGACCCTCACCACAGGGACAGATTTGAGGGTAAGAGAAGAAGGGGCTCTAGTCCTCACCCCTTGGATCAGGCTAGTCTCAGGATCTGAGGTGAGCACGCCAGCAGGTGGGAGCCATCAGCAAACCAAGCTTCAAGGAGCCAGCCTGACCCTCCCCAAGATGGCTTGTCCTCCCTTTGTCTGAGCCCATCTATGGCCTTTTCCATTTGTGGTTTCCTGGGTGGCATCTGCTGCCCACTTTACAGATAGTTTTTATGGATCGACTGAATGTTCGAGAAAATGTAATTTACTGTTTAAATTTTAAGTGGGAGGTTTAATTTTAGATGTTTTGGCCCAAGTAAACATCATCATTATAAATTAAATGTCAGAGATGTCAGCAAACTATGTCTCTGGTCCAGCTTGTCCTCATTAATTGGGGGGAATGAGCTTAATGGGACATTCTGATGGTCTGTTTGCTCACCTCCCAGCACATGTTCTAGGTGGCAAAGTACATGGACGAGACTGCCTCTGCACCCAGCATCAATATGTGCCCACGTGATGCTTTATGCAGGAATGAGGTGGTTCAACAGGATTTTGTTAGATTGGCAAGGAAAAGCTGTGTGCTTTGAAAAGTTCAAAGTGCTCCTCAGTCCCAAACATCCCTCAATTGGAACAACCCCTTTCATTCATTTAGCAACAGGGCGAGGCTCATATCCATTTTTTTTAGTGCTATATCCTCAGAGTTTAGAACAACGTTGGCATATAAAAGGTGCTCAATATACATTTGGTGAATGAATGGAAGAATAAATGAATTTAAGAATGTTCCTTTATCACCCACCACGTGCCAGACACTGTCCTAGGACCCAGATGGCAGCAGTGAACAGCTGCAGTAGTGAAAAGGCATCCAAAGCCCCTGATGTCATGAAATTTCCAGAAGAAGAAAATGATCAACAAACACATAAATTCATATGTACTCTCTCAGATGGTGATGAGTGTAGTGCTGCGATGGAGATCAAAAAAAGCAGGGCAAGGAGATGGGGAGTGTCAGGGATGGGAAAGGTCTATGCAAGGGGGTCAGGGCAGCTCACCCTGGACAAGTCAATGGCTTATTGGAAAATTAATGAATGAATGCACAAATGATTTCACTTCCAAGTTACATCATAATTGACATAATGAGAGAAGGCTGGAAAAATAACTCCTTGCATTTAATAGTTCTGAATAACTATTATGGCTAACATTCATTAACTGTTTGCTACATGCCAGGTGTATTAGTGATCTTTTCCTGCATAACAAATTATCTCAAAATTTTTTCGCACTTCACAACTGCAAACATTGCTTATCACCATTTCAATGGATCAGGAATTCAATAGAGATTTATCTGGGCGATTCTAGCTCAGTGTCTCTCATAAAATTATAGTCCAGATGCTGGTTGGGGCTGAGAAGTTGAACTAGGTGGTTTTCAACAACTCCAAGAAGTAGGTGGTTCTCAACCTAGTCAGGAACACTAATGACACTCTGTGATATGTTGACTGGCCTGAAATTCCCATGACCTGAGCTCTTGCAGAGACCCACACTTCTCCCTGCTGAGGAGCGGCTTCTTGAGTGGAGACCGCCGAGGCTTGTGCCTGTCCAGTCCTTGAGGTGTAAAGTTGAACTTTATTGATGTTTCTCTACTGTCCTCTTGTGGTCTTTTCTCATATTGCTGCAGTTCTTCAAAAAGCTGAAACTCAAGTATTTCCAAGAAAAAAGCTAATTACCATGGTCAGTACAGTACTTTGAACAGTGTTTACTAGAAGCAGTAGGAGATACACATTAATGGAATTCACCTTTGGAGGGTTTAGTCTTACTAGCAGTGAGACACACAGCCCTAGAAGTGTATGATATTATGCGGCAGTGTGTGTGTGGTGTGGCTCAGAGCTAGATCAGAGGTCTAACACTGCTCCCTACACATATCACCTTCACCACCATCACCATCATCATCACCACCATCATATTCACCACCACCACAGCTGCTGCTGTCACCACCATCATCACCAACATAAACACCACTATCACCATCATGTCATCACCACCACCATAACACCATTACCACCACCATTACTACCATCACCACCATTACTACCATCACTACCATTACTACCATCACCACCATTACTATTGTCACCACCGTTACTATCGTCACCACCATTACTATCGTCACCACCATTACTGCCACCACCATTACTACCATCACCACAATTACTACCACCACCATTACTACCATCACCATCATCACCGTCACCACCATTACTACCATCACCACCATCCCCACCATCATCACCATCACCACCATCACTACCATCATCACCACCATAACACCATTACCACCACCATTACTACCATCACCCACTTTACTACCATCACCACCATCACCACCATTACTACCATCATAACCATTACTACCATCACCACCATCATCACTGTCACCACCATTACTACCATCACCACCTTTACTACCATCATCACCATCATCACCATCACCACCATCACCACCATTACTACCATCACTACCATCACCACCATAACACCATTACCACCACCATTACTACCATCATTACCATTACTACCATCACTACCATCAGCACTGTCACCACCATTACTACCATCACTACCATCATCACTACCATAACACCATCACCACCACCATTACTACCATCATCACCATTACTATCATCACCACCA